>NC_090283.1:4602500-5842500 GCF_037392515.1 Haliotis asinina | reverse complement strand
TTGTTCGGAATTCATACTAGGGTTATATTTTCTTGAACGTATGACATCTGCCTGTACCGAATACACTGCAAGATATGGACGGTTGTATCTGCTAGAGCCTGGCCTCCATACTGACGTTGTATCTGCTAGAGCCCGGCCTCCATGCTGATGTTGTTTATCCTACAGTCCGGGCCTCCATGCTACCGTTGTATATGCTAGTACTTGGTCTCCGTGTTGACGTTATTTATGCTAGATCCTGGCCTCCATGCTAACGTTGTATAAGCTAGAGACTGACCTCCACGTTAACGTTATTTATCTTAGAGTCTGCCCTCCATGCTATATCTGTATATCCTAGAGCCTGGCCACTATGCTAACGTTCTATACGCTAGAGCCTAACGTTCACGCTGGCGTTGTATATGTCAGAGCCGGGCCTCCATGTTGACGTTGTTTATCCCAGAGCCGGGCCTCCATGCTACCGTTGTATCTGCTAGAGCCTGGTCTCCATGCTACCGTCGGATATGCTCGACTCGCTAAAAACTATTACTCCGGAGAACATATAAGTATGAATGTTTTATATATTATAGGCCCGTGGCCTCTTCAGTAAGGTTTGGTTTGGTTTGGAATGTGGGTTCGTGTTGGCTTTGTATATCCTAAAGCCTGGCCCCTATGAAAGAGTTGTGTCTGCTAGAGTCTGGCCTCCATACCAGCGTTGTGTCTGCTATAACCTGGCTCCATGCCAACGTTGTGTCTGCTAGACCCTGGCCTCCATACCAATGTTGTGTCTACTTGAGCCTCGCCTCCATACCAACGTTATGTCTGCTGGGGCCTGGCATCCATTAGAAAACTGTGTCTGCTGGAGCCTGGCCTCCATACCAAAGTTGTGTCTGCTGGGGCTTGGCCTCCATTAGAAAGTTGTGTCTGCTGGGGCATGGCCTCCATTAGAAAGTTGTGTCTGCTGGAGCCTGGCCTCCATACCAGCGTTATGTCTGCTTGGGCCTGGCCTCCATACCAACGTTATGTCTGTTGGGGCCTGGCCTCCATTAGAAAGTTGTGTATGCTGAAGCCTGGCCTCCATACAACAACGTTATGTCTGCTGGAGCCTGGCCTCCATTAGAAAGCTGTGTCTGCTGGAGCCTGGCCTCCATACCAAAGTTGTGTCTGCTGGGGCTTGGCCTCCATTAGAAAGTTGTGTCTGCTGGGGCATGGCCTCCATTAGAAAGTTGTGTCTGCTGGAGCCTGGCCTCCATACCAGCGTTATGTCTGCTTGGGCCTGGCCTCCATACCAACGTTATGTCTGTTGGGGCCTGGCCTCCATTAGAAAGTTGTGTATGCTGAAGCCTGGCCTCCATACAACAACGTTATGTCTGCTGGAGCCTGGCCTCCATTAGAAAGCTGTGTCTGCTGGAGCCTGGCCTCCATACCAAAGTTGTGTCTGCTGGGGCTTGGCCTCCATTAGAAAGTTGTGTCTGCTGGGGCATGGCCTCCATTAGAAAGTTGTGTCTGCTGGAGCCTGGCCTCCATACCAATCTTGTGTCTGCTGGGGTCTAGCCTCCACACCAGCGCTGTGTCTGCTGGATCCTCGCCTCCATACCGCAATTGTGTCTCCTTGGGCCTGGCCTCCATACCAACGTTGTGTCTGCTGGGGCCTGGCCTCTATTTTAGCGTTGTGTCTGCTAGACCCTTGCCTCCATACCAACGTTGTGTCTGCTGGGGCCTCGCCTCTATTTTAGCGTTGTGTCTGCTAGACACTGGCCTCCATACCAACGTTGTGTCTGCTGGGGCCTGGCCTCTATTTTAGCGTTGTGTCTGCTAGACCCTGGCCTCCATACCAACGTTGCGTCTACTAGAGCCTGACCTCCATGCTAGCGTTGTGTCTACTAGAGCCTAGCCTCCATACCAACGTTGTGTCTGCTGGGGCCTGGCCTCCATACCAGCTATGTGTCTGCTAGAGCCTGACCTCCATACCAACGTTGTGTCTGCTAGAGCCTGGCCTCCATACCAACGTTGTGCCTGCTAGAGCCTGGCCTCCATACCAACTTTGTGTCTGCTAGACCCTGGCCTCCATACCAAAGTTGTGTCTGCTAGAGTCTGGCCTCCATGCGAGCGTTGTGTCTACTAGAGCCTGGCCTCTATACCAACGTTGTTGCTGCTGGGGCCTGGCCTCCATACCATCTATGTGTCTGCTAGAGTCTGGACTCCACACAGCGCTGTGTCTGCTGGGGATTGGCAGCAATACTAACGTTGTGTCTGCTGGAGCCTAGCCTCCATACCGCAATTGTGTCTCCTGGCGCCTGGCCTCCGTACCAACGTTGTATCTATCTGGCGTCCATACCAACGTTGTGTCTGCTGGGGTCTGGCCTCCATGCCAACGTTGTGTCTATCTGGCGTCCATACCAACGTTGTGTCTGCTGGGGTCTGGCCTCCATGCCAACGTTGTGTCTATCTGGCGTCCATACCAACGTTGTGTCTGCTGGGGTCTGGCCTCCATGCCAACGTTGTGTCTATCTGGCGTCCATACACCCTAACCTAACTCAGCTACACTGTGCACAACACATAACCCACTAACTCACTAACCCAGCCAAATACTCACTCTGTTAAATGTACATCAAAGGATGAAATCGCAATCATTCCCGAATCTACCCTCAATCATTACCCACCCCTGATTAGGATTGATCTACCGCAACCGTTGCAAAACGTCCAACACAAAACAGCCTCCGAATCCAAAGAAAACGGCCTCTGTCCGTAGCGAAAACAGCCAACATAGTTGCATCAAAGGAGATTACATGATTATATTACATCATGATAGAGAAGAAGGATAATACGGTAGTGTTTTTATTGACGAGGATGTGAATTTAATCGTAAGTTTTAAATTTATATCTGCCATAAAACAGTTGTTTCTGTCCGACGGTGACAGGTGTTTACAGTCGTGAAATTATAACTTGTTTTTAATCCGAATATGTCTAGAAATTGCCGGTGTGAATTCAGGTCAACATATCCAATCAACCCGCTACTTCCTGTGTACTGGCGGACGTGAGAGAGAGAAACATACTTTCACAGTCAACCGTCGTGTAACTATACCATGTTTTTCGGTGTGTTTATTCAATAATTCATTGTTGACGGATAAAGGTGAAAGTCCGAAATAACCCTCTCCGGTTACCTGCCACTATTGTCGAGGAGGTGATCACAGACACGATTGACCCTGATTAGCAAGCGGCATTTATATCGCTTTATGAAAGAATTGAAATATTGGGGTTTTTTATAGATAGGGTTCTCATCTATTCTAGATATCTCTTTACTATACGTTTCCCAACATCTGTGGAGAAACAATGTGAAAAAAACGGCATTATAACACATTTTGTATTTTTCAGAAACAAATTTAGAGTGGTAAATAAATAATGTGAAAATACAACTTGCAGATGTACGATATACAACTTTGCCATGACCATGTTATTATTGTTGCTGCCTTAATATTATGACATTGATTTAGAGATGAATGAAAGCAAAATAAAATGCATGCAAGTTTATAGACTGGCCGTCTTCTTTAAACCCAGAGGCCCTTTTCTCTAACAGTGGTGGCCGTTTTCTCGTGAGCGGTGGCCTTTTCTCGAACACATTAAGGAGAAAGTATCTAGGACACATTAAAGGGAAAGTATCTAGGACACATTAAAGAGAAAGTATCTGGGACACATTAAAGGGAAAGTATCTAGGACACGTGTGATTTCTCTTCTGAAACAACGAGGTGTAAATAAACATGCACAGGGTCCATATACTGCCATATGCATGATGTTCACTAAATGCCCAATCCATGTCCACATCCTGTTGTTCCGGGTAATGAACACTTACACAATGAGCTCCGGAGCTCTGCGGTTGAGCCCGTCAAAAATTTTGAAACAGGATGTGGTTTGATTACATCGCGATACCCGTTGATAGAACGTCGCTCAGCTCGTAGATAGCTCTCTTGTTCCGTGTGACGCAGAGGTGGTAGTAGTGTTGGGCATGAGCAGGTGTTGTTACTGCTTTCTTATTGTGATTTGACGATAAGGGTGGGTTGTATACAGGGAGAGGTGACAGTTTGAAATATATTCGCCATTGATGCGCAATATGTATGTGCACTTATTTGGAAGAGTGCGTGCGCGCCTGTGTGTGTCGGCTGCTGGGGTGGGGATGAGAACACTTGGCAAAACACCACATGGGTTACCCTCGTCGCTTGGTCTGAACCAAACGGTCCAGATGGTTGATATCCTCAAATGACACGAATGTGCAAAAGGTGACATAGAGCATTATAGGTGACACGGGTGTGTACTGTAAGTAACACAGGTGTACTATAGGTAACACAGGTGTAATATAGGCGACAAAGGTGTACTGTAGGTCACGCAGGTGTACTGTAGGCGACAAAGATGTAATGTAGGTGCCACGGGTGCACTATAGGCGACAAAGGTGTACTGTAGGTCACGCAGGTGTACTATAGGCGACAAAGATGTAATGTAGGTGCCACGGGTGCACTATAGGCGACAAAGGTGTACTGTAGGTGACACAGGTGTACTGTAGGCGACAAAGATGTAATGTAGGTGCTACAGGTGCACTATAGGCGACAAAGGTGTACTGTAGGTGCCACATGTGTACTATAGGTAACACAGCTGTACTATAGGCGACAATGGTGTACTGTAGGCGACACAGGTGTACTATAGGTAGCACAAATGTAATGCAGGTTACACAGGTGCATCATGGTTAACACAACTGTAGCACAGGCGACAAAGGTGTACTAATGGCGATACAGGTGTACTACAGGTGACACAGATGTTCTGTAGGTGACATGATATAGTATAGGTGACACATGTATTGTACAGGTGCCACAGGCTTAATGCTAGTGACATGAGTGCATTGTGAATTGTAAGTTTAACACAGGTGCCACACTTGTAGTAATGGCACATGTGTATTGTAGACATACTACAGGTGATAAAGGTGTTCGTGTGATAACACAGCTGTATTGTATTGCAGGTGCTAAACGTATATTGTAGGTGACTAGAGAGTTTTATAAGTGACACAGGTGTTGAATATGTGGTAACACAGATTTAGTAAGGGGACCAAAAGCATGACTTGTATGACATATGTTTATAACAGGTGACACGTGTGGTAAAAAGGGTTCAGAGGTACTAGGGCTGACAAATGTGACAAATGAGTAGGACAGGTAGTACATGTGTAGTACATGTAACATACGGTAATACACGTGGTAGAGGTGTAGTTCTGGTGAAACGTGTAGTGCAGGTGACATCGGTGTAACACGGGTCACAAAGGCGTAGTACAGGGGACACATGAGTAGGGAAGGCGACACAGAGGTTGTACACAAGTATAGTGCAGATGAAACAGGCGTAGATCGGTTGTCACACGGGTGGTATAGTTGACACAGGTGTAGTGGGTGTAACGTAGGTGTAGTGGAGGTGCCGAATGTATGAACTGGGTGACACATGTATAGTAGGCACCTGCATTCTATATTCCATTACCAAGCAGCCTTTCGTCTCCGTCTACTCCAGCCAGTCCCAGACCCTCAGTTCCCTTCCACTTAACTCACACACTTCCTACATATGCGATTCTCTGGGTTGAACGGTATATAACAGTGTTTCAAGTCACCATGTTTTGTATTTTCAGTACACCATTGCCTGTGTACGTAAATGTCTGTGACCTCTGACCCTACTACAGATGGCAGCACAAGCTCGGGTGAGAGCGGTTTCGGGAGCACCACGTCACCAACGGCGTCAGCAGTAACACTGAAGTCGTCAGTCAGTACAACATCGAATTCACCATCCGGTATGAGCGTCATGTACATGTAGATAACTCCATCTTTTACTGATACAACCCACTTGTAGATGTAGTTACAACCCTCTATCCCTGATACAACCCACCTGTATATGTAGTTACCACCCTCTATCCCTGATACACCCCACCATTACATGTAGTTACCACCCTCTATCTCTGACACAACCCACCTGTATATGTAGTTACCACCCTCTATCCCTGATACACCCCACCATTACATGTAGTTACCACCCTCTATCTCTGACACAACCCATTATTACATGTAGTTACCACCCTCTATCTCTGACACAACCTATTATTACATGTAGTTACCACCCTCTATCCCTGATACAACTCACCTGTATATGTAGTTACCACCCTCTATCCCTGATACAACCCACCTGTATATGTAGTTACCACCCTCTATCCCTGATACACCCCACCATTACATGTAGTTACCACCCTCTATCTCTGACACAACCCATTATTACATGTAGTTACCACCCTCTATCTCTGACACAACCTATTATTACATGTAGTTACCACCCTCTATCCCTGATACAACTCACCTGTACATGTAGTTACCGTCCTCTATCCCTGATACAACCCACCATTACATGTAGTTACCAATCTCTATCCCTGATACAACCCACCTGTATATGTAGTTACCATGGCCACCCTCTATCCCTGATACAACCCACCATATGCATTACATATAGTTACAACTCTATATCCCCTATACAACCCACCTGAAAGTGGAGGTCCCTGAGAAAATGTCTAATTTTAGACTCTTTTTTAAGTTTTCGCAGAAATTCATTGCTGGATTGTACCTATAAGTTGTGAAATGTTGACAGTAAATGCGTTGTTATTCGACGTAAAGGGAATGTTGAATGTTGTTATCCTCTTATCTGGATACTGACCTGTCACTATGAATCTTTATACATACATCTTGCTTTGAGTAGTGACGAAATTTTTTCACATGCCTCAATTTTCTTACTGGAGAGATAGTGTAAACACATGTTAACAAACTGACTCACACATCTGTTTGATACGATGCGAAAACAAACCTTTCGGTGTTGAAAGAAACACATCTCTAACACCTCAAGTGCAGTTGACTTGTCAAACAGACAACATTCCGCTGATTTTACATCCCCTTTTATGATCAAGTATCCTGTTCAACATGTCTCTTCAGCCCTGCATACTGCGTGCTAGTGTTATGCAAACAAAGTCGGCTACATGTGTAGATATCTCATTTACATGCCATTATTTACGACATCTTGACAGACCCGGATGCAGGTCTACTTTGACGCATTGTTAGGTTGCCATAGAAACTGTAAGGATCTCACTTGATGGACAACATCAACTGTATGTACAGTGGATGTACCCATATCGCTTCAATTTATAAAAAAAGAAATAATAATTCGACATTTGAAAACAGTAATTCTTTTACTCCTACAGGTTTTTGACTTCGGAACTAATGAGGTACATGAGCATGGGTGAAAACAGAGGAAGATGCGTGTATATCTATCCCGTTTAATATGTTACAGAGACAGTGGTTGAGTCAATGCGATGGATAAATCTGGAATAATGATATGCATTATTAAATAAAAATACCTTTGCTTACCGACCCGTAAAGGTCCGGGTTAGAATATATCTTCAGTATGCTATGCTTACGGGATCGGGAGGTCATGGTCGCTGACGTGATTGTCACATGGGTTCAAATTCGTGCGGATAGATGCTTATGCTGTTGATCACTGGATTGTCTGGTTCGGACTCGACTATTTACAGACCGCCGCCATATAGCTGGAATATTGCGACGTAAAATTAAACTCACCCACCTTTGTAAATTACATATACATGAACTGCATATTTAAGACTAATCTCATACTACAATATTATCTATAAACGTATTGTACAATTTTGTAGATTCGACCGATTTGGGGGTATGCTAGCTTTTTCAGTCTCCACATGGGTACAGTGTGTGAAACCCATACCTGGTATCCCCCACTGTGATACTGCTGCAGTGTTAATAAAAGCGGCATGAAAAACATACTCACTCACACAGCACACTTAGAGGTTCATCACTGTCAGTAAAACATGTTGTTACGTTTTACCAGTCCTGGCCTAACCCGAAGTGTAAATTTTGCTGACATCACTCGCTGCGTCACAGTTTATGAAAATGTACTTGTGTGTTGCAGGTATGAACGCTGGGACTGGCGTCGGCGTGGCCATCGGTGTCGGGTTGTTGTTTCTTGGCTGTGTGCTTGTCTTATATTATCTACACAAAACAGGGTAAGTTTTTAGTTTGATGTAGGTATTAGCGTATATACTCAGAATCGAAACACTATCATCGCATCGTGACAGGCCCATGCACGTGGTCTGCTATATACATGCTGACACGATGAAAATGGTCAGTAGACGGAGGGGTACCGGCGGGTAGCCTAGTGGCTAAAGCGTTCGCTGATCATGCCGAAGACCTAGTTTCGAATCCTCACATGGGTAGAGTGTGTGAAGCCCATTTCTGTAGTCCCCAAGCCGTGATATTGCAGAAATATTTGCTAAAAGCGGCGTAAAACCATACTCACTCTGTCTTGTAGATCTATTTGTATTCCAAACTACAACTCGGTCATGTTTTGTATGGTGGACATGTGCACGTCTATCAGGTCTGATGGATCTGGAACGACGCGCTCACCCTTTTGCCTGTTGTCAGTAATTATTCCTTAGAGTGATTAAATAAACTGAGGTTTATGATGTGATAGGGGCCTTAAGGGTCGCTTCGCTGTCTCTCACACGAGCAAGAGTTGAGCTTTGTGATGTACATGCGTTTTAAGGGTAATTAGAATATTTATCTCACCAGAGAGTCGGTCTCTTTTAGGAGGTTGAAATGGTTCACCGCCAGGGGTCGCCCTCGAAGATCATCAACTTCCAGCAGCCGTCGCCCGCTCGAACCAGACGACACGGAATCCGTGGACGCCATGCCTCGCGCTCCAGAGAGCGACATGTTCGCCATCTCTGACGACCACGACCCCTACCACGACCGCGACAACGACCGTGAACAGGCTGAAGACGGTTACTACTATGACGAAGTGTTTGGAAGTTCGGCATTTGAGGACGAAACCACGAAGGCATCAAACAAAGAACTGTTCAGTGCGTCATCAGACGAGGTTCCTGACTTGCTGCTGAGGGTGGATCCAATCAACTTTAAATAACGACGCTGATATGAGCCAAGTTACCTCTGTTCAATAAACACCGCCCAAACTCATAATACAGGTTATCACTGAAAGTGAGAGTCACTATACAGAAAGACCGGAGTGGTCGGCCCTGGTTCAAGGACTGTCGGACAATTACCCGTCCCAATGCTTTCGAACCAGGAAGTGTCGTATTTTATGTTTTGTATCCGTCAATCTAGCATCAAATTATCACGCTAAGTAACTTTGGACATTGTCTCACCTGCACCCAGAGTCCTGCCCTAAACTGACATTATTATCAGCCATTAAGAGAGATCGGTTGTCATAGAACTATGCCGACGGTGACAGCAAACTACACCTGTTTCGATGACGATCCAGGTGGTCTGACTGTGATTGAGATTGGATAGTGTCTCGACCCTGGATAGTGTGTTTTGTAGCTATAGGATAGTCGGCATTGTGAATATTATGGTTTCTTATTAACACAGTGATATACGTATGTTATTCATATGCATTTTAGTATTCATAGTTTATACCTGATCCCCATTTTGTTCTTCTGCTTCATCAATATGGACAATTTCATCATCGACAAATCTGAATATACTGAGGAATATAATTAAGTGTGTAGATGCAGTATGAAGAGGAGTGCAATACATATGCCCTGTATTTGTTATGCACAACCCGACCAGAATACTGACTCTGATGATCAACATATTAACTCTAAACAGGTTACCGTTTATTATAGTAGTGTTGATGGATTTAATGCATTAAATTTAAATGATTTAATTTAATCATTAAATAATTAAATGAAATGCAAATGAATGTAGATCACGTGAATGGAGACCACGTGAATGTAGACCAATACATCTTCTGTGTTGTGCGTGTGGCTTTCTTCACGATAGAAAAAAACAACAACACATTGTTGTTATTTTTATAAGATGATTTATGTATTTTGAGTATACTGTTTCTGTAACGATTTTGATTGATGACATATCCTGAGGTAAGCATTGTCACTGGCCAAGGGCGTACATTGTGCCAATCCTCTACGGTCTCCTAAGTATTTATTCCAAGCTTTACATAAATTATATATATTGTTATTGTTATGTTAAGCGAATGTATATGCACGTTGTTAATTTCGGAAATTATATGAGTGTCTTAACAGTGTGATTGGACAGTTCCGAATGTGAAAAAATGACATCAGCACAAATCGTGATCTCAACCAAATTCACCATGGTTATTGTGTATCTCATCAAGTGTCCAACGTCACTGCCATTCCAATAAACTATTCTACAGTACACATGTACGCGATTGTAGGTATAGACATGAAACATTTGTTTTCATCGACAGGTTTCGGTAACCGTTGTAACCTTTTGATGTAACCTTCTTCGCTGTATTATCTGCTCTGTTTGGATCCATTTGTTGAAATATCTTGTCCTGGTTCGAAGAGGGTGGGGGGGAGCAGGAGGGGGATTCTTTAAAATGTGTATTATGCTGGGCAGATAATCTGTGATGTTGTGTTGTCTCAGATGAGGATTGGTATTTTTTCTATAATCTAACGCTGTCATTATTTTCAGAATGCGCAGTAAGACATTGATTTTGAAATCACAATGTGTACTGTTATATATTACTAGAACAATACCGTCAGTGCATTATCTAACGGAATCTTCAGCTGTTAATATGACCTCATACTGCAGCAGCCCATGTCGGAAACCATTGTAACAATCGTCATGATAGAACCAATCAGTCTGAAGAGACTCAAAGTAACTGCATCGATTTTGTGCCCTTCCGTGTAGAATATCTGTGCCCGTTTGATGTGTCATGCCACCTGCAGACACTCATATACTCGTGTTACCTCGTATACTCATACACTAACCTACCAGTCTGATGTGCGCACTGTCCTGCTGGAGAGGCCATGATAACACATTACAGCATGTACCTCTCAATGTTATCTGGACTAGATACAACACATGTCTAAACTGTGTTAATTACTATAGGTTCAACACGTGTGTATCAAAGTAAACGATCCTCATTACATAAGCATTTAGAAGGGGGCTGATTCGATAATTCGTTATACAATGGAAGGTGCTCTTATTTTACCGAGTCCCTCAGGTCTGGTTTATGTCACTGTTATTCTTGTGTGAAGACGGTTTACCTTTTCAGTTCAAATATTTTCCTTATCCGCGTTAGCAATATTCGTAGAAGGAAGTGTTTCATGTTTGCTATGAAATAGGTTCATATTTCGCTCTCTGTCCATGCCATTTTGCGTGACACTGTCTAGCACACACAGGCATTCGAAAGGGTAGATCTTGGACCTTCTGGCAGGTCTGTTACACATGTATGTTAGTAGAACCATGTCTATATAATTTACAATTGATGCTGTATGTGATATATTGTGTATGTGAACATGATTCCCCAGTTAAACCAAAGAATGGGATGGTTGTAAGCGTTTTCGAGTTTACATGCGCTAACATTGGGTTCTCATCTCTATAAGACTGTGATCTTCATACAGATGTTAACCTTTGTAAGGATGAATGTACAGAGCATATATTGAAAAGCAAAAGAAGCGCAATTTTTGAAAATATCAAATGTCTTTAGATTAAGCGTTGATGTTTATGTCTACTGTGTAAACACTTGACATAAATTCAAGAGCTGCGTTTCCTTTCCTGTTCAATATGCTATTGAAGGCTACAGTCCGGGATGTGCAGTCTAACACGTTGGAAACCGTAATCAAGGTACTCTCAGTACTGATTACCCTGGCGTGTCATTGAGCTTTGGTAACACCATCGTCCGTAGCACCACCAGCTGCAATGCCAGCTACAAATCGATATGGTAGACCATGTTGCTGGCCTTCAATAACTGAGACCGTTATTGAAATACCTGACCTGATTTATGACCCGCCACATTGACTGCAGGCTTGACAACGATTTCTTCTCCCGTCTACTCTGTATCCACGACCAACCACATACCTGGTGTTGGCTCACTGGTGTCAACCATCATTGTCCAAAGGTATATGTTTGATGTGAATATCTCAGCACTGCATATCTTTTTTCTACAAATGTGAGATGACGTACTGTGTGTGGATGTTGTTCCATGTGACTACTGACCTGAAGGGTCACATGTAAAATTATGTGTATGCAACGAATGAACCATGAATAAAATATTTTATGACACGTTGTACATGTGTGGTTTGTCAGTTTTAGAGAAAGGAGATTCCACGAACCAGATGACCGATCAATCATACTTATGAAAGAATCCAACAATCGGTGTTCATTCTGTTAATCACTTGGTTCCCTGGCAGTTTCCCACTTTTCAATGACATGAAGCAACAACATTGTTTCAAAGCGAAGGCAGCTTATGCCAGTCATGGCAGCTTAGACAAAATGGCCACGGCTAAATATGCCTGTTTTATTGTTTAGATGATAAATGTGAAGTAAAACTATGATTGTGTGAACCGTGTTGAAGACCAAATATTTTCAGTAGGGCTCATGTCACAATATTCCAGGTACAGCGAGCTGTATTGCAAGGGAGATAACTTTTGTAGTGTTCATACAGCTGTCAGAAAGTGGTGATATGATGTTATCAGATTATTGAACAAGGCCTGCACAACATAATCACTCGGAAGTATTAAATTGTCTGCTCGCTCCATTACGTTTCACAAGTGGAGCGATGTCTACCAGTTTACATTAATGAATTCATTTTGACATTTACATTTGATAACAGAAATATTCCCAATACTTTGAATGAAATTTAAGTAGGGTAATATCCTCGAAACTCTCATGATTATATTTAAGGAATGCAGAGTTACTCAGGGGCCTCGGCTCCATTACCTTTAAGGAATGGAGAGCTACCTGGACATTGCCCTATCCATCAAGTTATTGCGTGCTGTGGTCATCATTCGGACAAGAGGTCAACATACGCATCACAACATACGTCACCACACGTTACATTACGTTATCTCAACTTGGAGAGGAACGTGAAGCATCAGATCAATATCTAATGGAGTATGTACAAAACGCTCACTGGAAGGTAATGAGTGTGTTCTACCTTACCCAGTGCCTGAAGAAGAATGCTGGTTCTTTGACAACGGTTACCATGGTGATGCAACTGTCAGAATGCTAAAACAGAGGTACTTCCACGTACAATATTCTAAACTGGACAACTTGTTTACTTTTCAAGCAGAAGATTGGCATGGTGTGTCGCTTTGTTCCCTGGCCGCCATGGCCTGAACATCGCTGAATGCGGCATAAAATAACAGCCCTCAGTGGCAATACCCTCTCCTATTATCTTGAAATACTCATATGTGAATTTATCATAAACAATATCATGCACCAAGCATCCCTTCTCATTCGAACATTTTGTTGTCTTTTTAGGATGTAAGGATAGTTACGATCTACCCGTTTATGATGTCAACTATATATCCTGTACAGACAGACCCCTTATCCCTACACAACGCGCATCACCTATGTTCGTTCCGAGTTAATCCAGACAATTGTACTAGCTGCTCTGGATCAACGTTGCTCCTCGGTTTTGCGAATGAATAGTATTGATATAGCATTCCTACACGCAACAGACACTGGAATTATGTATATACATGATCGCATGTCGATTTATTCAGTTGTTTGAAGACAAGGTCTCAGATAGTGACTTTCATGAACAGGATGGCTCCACAATAATGAACGCAGATCTAATCTAATCTAATGTGAATAGGTAATTACAACAGTTTTTGCATGACAGTCACCTTTTGCAAGACAAAAAGCAAGTCAAGGTCACATGTAACATACAATTTAGGCATTGTTTTTTAGCTTTCCTTGCTTTGAAATTCTTCTGAAAGTTAATGAATTGAGGGAAGCACATGTATAATACAGGACATGTTTTTCCTCTGCAGGACTAGCTCACCGGTGACGAAACAATGGAATAACCTTGGTCATATCTTGTCACGTCTACTTCACAATGTAGATATGTAGCTTGTTAAGTTAGGCCTTGGTCATTTCCTCGTCATCCTGTTTCCCTTTGACCTTGGCAGTGAAGGCCACGTAGTTGAACATGCCTTTGGAAATAGGGGCCTCCTTCCACGTCTGTTTGATCTCCTCCTTCGTGAAGTTGTCTCCCATGTTCTCCAGGAGATCCTTGATGTATTCCTCGGGTAGCACGCCCTTTCCTTCCTCATCAAACATAGCGAAGGCACTTCGGATGGTCTCTTCGCCGTCCGTCCCTCCCATCTTTTCCCCGAACAGGTTGAGGAAGGTGGTGAAGTTGAGGGGACCGGGAGCCTCCTTCAACATCTCCTTCAGTTCGGAGTCGGCAGGCACTTTGCCCAGGTTGCCATAGATGCTCTTCAGATCGTCTATTTCGATGACGCCGTCCCTGTTGACGTCGATGAGGGCGAAGGCTTCCTTGAACTCCTGCACCTGAGACTGACGGAACATGGACAACACGTTCTGGGGAGCCATTGCTGGATGAAAGAACTGTGAGCAGTCAACGTCAGACTTCTAAACGCAGTGGAAGTGGGAATGATTTTGCAAGTGGAAGTCCTGTCAATATATGTCGGAATTGGATGTCACGTGACTTTCTTTACACAGTTTCGCATTACCAGCAATGGAGCACTAGCCAGACAGATCACGTGACTACATCGTCCAGTCCTGCGTACCCCCTGCCACGTGCATATGTAAGCAGCAAGCTGCAATGACTGGGCTCCTGCTGCGACGACTGTGCACATTAAGTGGTCAGCATCAATGATGTTGCATAACAGACTGCTAACTTCAAATTTCTTACGTTTTCTACTCCATGTCACAAGCATCGGATTTCAAATTTACTGACATATTCTACATTTAACATTCCTTTGTGCTTGCTGACTTGCATCATCGTGGGCGACTCATGATAAACCCAGTGACACGATATGGTCAAGAAGGGCACTGATAGACCTTTTGGTTAGATATATATAAGCACATTTCTAGTTTCTGAATCACAGCGAAATAGTGATGATGCCACGTGCTCACAGGAAGGGCACATCCGTCAAAAAGCACGCGCAGAGGCACGTTAAGTACATATATCAGTGTAAATAAAAATGGGCCATATCCTCAGGTGTATAACCTAAAAATGTACATATGGACTCGTCTTTCGTATACATGTAATGCAGTAGTGTATATTTGGGTTGAACCTTTGTGATAACGTCTGATGTTAACTGAACGCTGAACAACGGCAGTGTTATAAAAGTGGCAATGTTTATACAGTTTAACTTTTTTCAACTCCTAATACGTAGTAAAGCGGCGACACTGTTTGTGGTGGGAATCGTACACTGAGCATAGCCTGATCCAGGAATTCCCAAAGCCTGGGATCGAACACTCTGAAACAGTCTTGCGTCGTGTTGGCTGGTAGAGTTGAATGAAATGTGCAGTTCATATTACCGAATTTCTGAAACAAAATCTTATATTCCTTACAATTTAAGAGCTAAATGTTTTTCTTTAAGGTTGTCCTTACAAGACTTAATGGTACGTATACACCTGGTGTCATCGCGCTTTCCATTATCTGACTTTAGTGCCATATGTTTACTAGAATGATTGTTTGAAAACTTAAGATTGATTGAGTACAGCGTTTGGTGCTACAATAGCCAATAAAAGTTTCCTTATGCCTGTAATGTGTCAGTTTCTTTGAAATACATAAGTGATGTAGACCGAGACACACGTTTCAGTGAAAGGCAAACCTGTGTTAATGTCATGTTCAGGATACAATTCTGTTGATCAAAGCTATCAAAGTATCTCTGTATAAACAATCCATAGACATATGGAATATTCCACACTGATCGGGTAACCGTTAAAAATTCTCTGCATCACGACGACCAGACAAAGGCATGCACTGCCCCAAGCGATTGACAGCGGGTGTTTAGATGTGTCGGAGCATAATCGTCACGCATGAGTTAAATCACAAATACTGATCATGTTAGGAATTGAATAAATAATCATAAGAACCACTTAAAATCATCCACATAAACGTGAGTTACGCTTATTTATCCATAAATTTCTGACCGTTGCAGAATCCCAGATTGATCTCATTTTTTCAGAAAATTTCAAATTTAATTGAAAATTGAGTGAATTATATATACATAAACATGAACGCTAACTTTTATGAGATTTCGTGTACAGACTGCAAGGCCTGGTGTGACAGTTCACCATCCACAACTCATCAATAACAGTACACATGCCATTCCGCTTCTCTGCTCAACCGTACATTCTTCTACCACACCACGATCCACCCAATCCCAACCCCTCGTCAAGGTGCCCTACCGGGACCTCACCTCTTCTAGTACACCGCCAGGTGGCGGTTGAAGTGTGTGCGTAACGAACACAGTCATTGTATATGATTGCTGATCGCCATCCCTCTGTGATCTGAGTTAAATGGCCTACTTGCGTAACATTTCTTCCGGGTTACGTTTCCCGAAGTCAGCGATAGGGTAGAAGAGCAATGAAAGTTTTAAACATTCATTTCATCTTGAATTTTCTGAATTGTACATCAGATAAATAGTTACAACTGATAAAAACACAATATTTTTTATTTGTTTGCTTTTTTAATAAATTTAGTAATGGACGATCAAGAAACCACCTTGATGCAGTGTTTTGATTCGTGATCTCCTCGGTGTGTCTAAATGTCATTATTTATGTACACCATGTCCACATACTTCACCAAACAAAGAGTAAACGTACACAGTGAATTTAATCAAAGTCATAGTCATGACTAAGAAGCAAGACTAAGATGAACTGAGTGAGCCAGCGAGTGAATTTAGTTTTTGGCCTCCGTTATCAATGTACCAACATTATAGCGGATGGGGACACCAGAAATGGGCCTCACATATTGTACTGTGTTCTGGCTCTTTCAGTCTGTTTTGTTCTATAGAAATCTCAACGTCTGTGTTCTTAGCGTGCAAATGTCAAACCCATTCTCGTTTCTCTTTTTTCCAAGAAGAAGAATACCAAACCATACTATTAGAGACAGCTTCCTGTGTTTCATGTCGCATTGAAAGAGACATTACTGAACTATTATCAACATCTAAACATTTGTGCAATGCGAATTTAAATCACTGAGCATTAAATCACATCCATATATCATTATGGTTGTAATGTTTTGTGTTGCTGTTTTCTGTTTGTTGTTTTTCTTGTATATTTAAGTATTTACTTTAGTTTATCTGTAACCAAAGCCAATTAGAACTATTCTGTAAGCAGTGAAATACTGCAGTTTGCGGTCTAAGTATGGTGCTACACCGAGAAGGAAGTTACTTCGTAACACACCAAGATAAATGTGAGGCACTAATTACAACCGAATAAAATTAGTAATATGTAAAATATTCTGAAAGTAGATGCATTGAACACAGTATATATTCTGTTCTCAAAAATAAAACAAATAAAGATGATGTCATTTCGCTACAGAAAACAACTACACATTACATAGATGAGCTCAACGCCATCTTGTTGCAGATTAATCGAGCTATTAGTGCCTGGTGAGGATTAATCTGTCATTAATCTGCCCAGTAGTTTATGCGACAGTAGAGCGTTCACAACCACAGAGTGTTGAGCAGCAGAACTCTGAGGCCAGGGGTATGGGACTGGGGGAAACATTTTCCGCTTACAAAGATCTTACTTAGACATAAATAACGATAATTCAACGAGGAGCTTCCCAGGGCTGACGGGAAGTGACCACGTGACTGATATCGGTCAACTGTGGGTTATGAGTTATACATTAATTATATGTCATCATTAGGGATGCATATTTCAATATCAAAACGCTTAATGACCTTTTATTAATATTGATTATCATTTAATCTTTGAGAAATTTGTTAATAATTTTTCATATATGCTTCGTAAATTGATACAGTTTTATAATTGGTAGTTCAGATTATCAACTTGATTGTCAGTGGCTGTATCCTCAAAGTGGATGAAAGAACAGTAAAATTATTGTCCTCCAGTGAAGGTATGTACATCCAAAACTTTTACGCTTAAAATTAATCTTACCAGAGTTTAAAACGTAGTATTTGTGTTCTTTCAAAATTTCTGCTAAATTGTTGGTACAACGGCAAAGGGCTGAAGGGATAGTGTAAACCCAGCTCAAGTCCATGCAGGTAATAAAAGTAATGTACGTAGTGATCTACCTTTGGTTGCTGTGATGTATAGCCCATTTGTATTTCGTCTTATTCTCTATAATGATATCGTTTTATGATTATCTGCTAGTTGTACCTTCTCTGAGATACTCCAGCATTTTTATAAATTGATCGATACTTGATTGTTCCCGTCACGGTGTGGTTGATATACAGCCGACGTGACGGTAAATATTAAATACATTCACTCATTCATTACATTATGTACGAGTACATAACACGATCTACATGTTCCATTTTAAGCGAAGTAGACACCATAATAAAGGATCATATCTTCGTGGCATTTCCTAAAATGTTTCCTTTGAATGTTGAGAGACATCGTGTAATTTATTTAAAACATACATAATTTTTGCGAGATATGTACATGGACTGGATACAGGTTAACCACTTAATAAACATCGCCCAATAACTCAAAACGCGGGGTATGGTAAGGACATATCAAGGAATATAAAATTTTACACTGAAAAATACATATTTGTGAAGCCTTGTTTCAATTCATTTACCTAACTGAGTCGGCCAGTTAATATGAAGCTTTGTATTTGGACTAATTCATTTTTCAGGTACGAATTAAAGATTAAGATTAAGATTAAACATTGAGGTTACAACAGATGTCGTCACTGAAGCGTAAAGTTATAGCAGATTTGTGACATCCACACACACAAGTTTCTGTTTACAGTTTATGTCTTTAATACTACAGATCTGCCTTTAGAACGCTGAATAGAGACTGTGAATAGACAAAAATACCCTGCTTATGAGAACATGCAATCAGTACATAGCGGGTACTTGCAGTCACCTTGGACGAAAAGATCAACGTTCCTTGAGAGCCTTTGTGGCACAAAGGCCCAACAACACAACAGAATCATTCACAATTTCATATTTTACTACATTTATTGGAATAAGCTGCTATGATTTACTACCAATGCAATTTACACGCACAATAATATTATATATTCACAACACATTCAGAGAACACAACCAAGAACACATCTGTGAACGTGTCTCATGTCTCACTATCACAGTGATGACTGGGTGATGGACGAACATAATCACTCATAAATATAACATACAGCAAGAATTGCTATTCCCCAGTTACAGAATTGTTAAAACGTAGAATTTGACATTAGATTAAGTAACACAAAAGTGACATCAAAGGTTTAGCTATTGCGGCAGAATGTTGGCATCAATGCACTACATTGTATAGCAGCGTATTTTCATACAGAATAAATACAAATAATAGATATCTGCACTACACTCAGCTGCCACAAGTCACTCTATCACAGTGTTGTCCGGGGCGATGTCCTAAGACAATCAGTCATAAATTAAATACATATCATTAACTACTATACACTACAGAGTTCATCAGTTTCTTATTAAGCCTTGGCCATTTCCTCGTCATCCTGTTTCCCTTTGACCTTGGCAGTGAAGGCCACGTAGTTGAACATGCCTTTGGAAATAGGGGCCTCCTTCCACGTCTGTTTGATCTCCTCCTTCGTGAAGTTGTCTCCCATGTTCTCCAAGAGATCCTTGATGTATTCCTCGGGTAGTACGCCCTTTCCTTCCTCGTCAAACATAGCGAAGGCACTTCGGATGGTCTCTTCGCCGTCCGTCCCTCCCATCTTTTCCCCGAACAGGTTGAGGAAGGTGGTGAAGTTGAGGGGACCCGGAGCCTCCTTCAGCATCTCCTTCAGTTCGGAGTCGGCAGGCACTTTGCCCAGGTTACCATAGATGCTCTTCAGATCGTCTATTTCGATGACGCCGTCCCTGTTGACGTCGATGAGGGCGAAGGCTTCCTTGAACTCCTGCACCTGAGACTGACGGAACATGGACAACACGTTCTGGGGAGCCATCTCGGACAATTGTGTGTACGACGTGAAACTAAGAGATGGTTGAGGAAATGAATGATATCGATATCATTTCCAAAATCCTTTATATCCAGAATGTTTTCATCACGTGACGTACATCCGTTATATTATTGGATATTCCAGTAACCTCCTTATCCCCACTCAACCCACCACCCCGACCCCCACCCACATCCCTATCCCCAGCAGCCTATGGGTCGTATTAAAGTCATGGCGGTAGTTAGTCAGAGACCCCTTGGAGAGAATAATAGCGTTATGTCTTAAGCTGACTGGTAGACATCCCACCCCTCCCTCAGGCTCATACCCCTCCCCTCCCGTGGAGTGCTGCTTCTTCCATGAGATCAGTATTGAAACGACGAAGATGTTGTAATGTTGAATGTCCTAACAGCAAGTGACCCCATGGCAGGTACTCGACTACTTGGCAATAATTAGGTGAAGATTAGTTGGGTACAACTGTGAAAATGTATGAGTGTTTAACATACTTTGCATCCATGTGAAGTACTTTAGTTTTTTAAGACAATATTTATTACTAATATTTTTTTAATTAATATTTTGTAATGACATTCGTGTTTGTTACGTGAAAAGGACAACCTTATGAGCATTAGAAGGAAGCGATTTGCCATCTAAGTGGTGTATAATTTACATCCTTTGTTTCGGTCAATCTGCCTGATATCTGTCTCTCCGGGAAAAGCAAGCGACAAAATATATAGTCGTCATTTCCTTACGATTTATAATTAAACAGCTGTGGGATAAATTCGAAGGTCAGAGTTATCTTAGTTTAGAAAATGTACATTCTTATTTAGTTTTGTTGTTATTCATGCTGACGACAGTATTGTCAGTGTCCGGGTACACGTGTTGAAAGAGTTAGGACAACAGTCATTGATACTCAAAGTTAGAAGTTCAACTGTTATGCCGTTCTTGTGTTCTCTTCACTGAACATTTATTTATGCATTCTGCGATATCATTATAATTTAGCGAAACTACAATATTTATGTGGGCATCCAGGAGAATTGCTCTTGCGTCGTGAAACCCTCATTCACAAACACTGTATTGACCACTTTCACGTATTCATGTCATCTTAGTTTTTGGTCATTACAATGATACATGCGTGAAAATCGCGTTCTCGGTCGTACAGAGTAAGCGATGTTTATGCATTTGTCAGTGTAATTAATATATGTAACGAATTATGTGTACATTTAATCTTTCTGGAAAGCCTTTTCTCTGCATTTTAGTGTTAAACTGGTGAATATATGTCAAATATTGAATGTCCATTACAATTTACCGTTAGATTTGTATCCAGTGTGGTCGTTTAACGTAATAACAGTTTATGGTCTGAAAAACTCTCAGTTCGGTTACTGAAGAACACCATCTTTAACTAGCTGGTCAAAGAAGGGAGCTCATTGTGACTGCACATGATACTACATACACATTACATAAATAGCATACATGAAAACATAATGAAAACGTCAGGAGAGTGGGTTCTGTTACGTCGAAGCTCCTCACTCCTAAACACATGATAAATGAATACAACTTGTTGTCTAAATGATCGTGAGTTGACAAATCTAAAGTCTGGCAAGTCGACTATGTATTAGTGCTGTTCAGAAGTGGATTGCATAAACGTCATTATCCAAAGAAAACCACATGCTTATCAAAAATTGTCCCTTTTACAAAATCGAAATCCTTTTCCGGAACCTGCATTGCCGGGTTTTGAAAATACCATGATGGCGTTATGTATCGTCGTTTCATTTGGGATGGTCACGTTTCAAATTGCTATTGTTCTGAAATGACTTTAAATGTAGAAGTTCATGCTATTAATGTTAACATGTGGCATATACATATGTTTCAGAACCTTGACAAGTATTTCCCGATTTGTTTCAGAAATACTAACAAATAAAAGTGAGGGCTATCCATCAAACAATGATCTAACATACGAAAAACTCAATAAAGTTTCATTGCAATAGCCAAAACATCACATCTGTGGGTCCCATCACCTTAGAATGATGCGATTACATTTGAAATACAACATGACGAATCTACAGACAGCGAAACTACAGATACAAAACAAACAGAATTATGTTCATTGCTCACAGATGCACAGCTTGAGGTCTTATATTACTCGTCCTGTCGAGATCTGTAGAGTGCACGAAACTGTGACAGCAGGACGCCGGCCATTAGAATCTGATTGCGCAAGAACTCGTGCAATTCCCGCCATCTGATATCTCGTTACAGACAACTGACCAAGTGACGTCCAAGGAGGTCCAGATTGACTGTTCCATAACAGACGTCACATGATGTTGACTTTCCACATAAATAGACAAGGGATCCTCATTCCAAATCATTCCCACTTCCATCACGTTTAGAAGTCTGACGTTGTCTTCTCACAGTTCTTTCATCCAGCAATGGCTCCCCAGAACGTGTTGTCCATGTTCCGTCAGTCTCAGGTGCAGGAGTTCAAGGAAGCCTTCGCCCTCATCGACGTCAACAGGGACGGCGTCATCGAAATAGACGATCTGAAGAGCATCTATGGTAACCTGGGCAAAGTGCCTGCCGACTCCGAACTCAAGGAGATGTTGAAGGAGGCCCCGGGTCCCCTCAACTTCACCACCTTCCTCAACCTGTTCGGGGAAAAGATGGGAGGGACGGACGGCGAAGAGACCATCCGAAGTGCCTTCGCCATGTTTGACGAGGAAGGAAAGGGCGTGCTACCCGAGGAATACATCAAGGATCTCCTGGAGAACATGGGAGACAACTTCACGAAGGAGGAGATCAAACAGACATGGAAGGAGGCCCCTATTTCCAAAGGCATGTTCAACTACGTGGCTTTCACTGCCAAGGTCAAAGGGAAACAGGATGACGAGGAAATGGCCAAGGCTTAATAAGAAACTGATGAACTCTGTAGTATAGTATATAGTAGTTAATGATATGTATTTAATTTATGACTGATTGTCTTAGGACATCGCCCCGGACAACACTGTGATAGAGTGACTTGTGCCAAGACAAAACTGCAACCGAGTGTATTTGTATATAACATATCCGCATTTTTCATAAAATATATGAAACAGCTACACAAGTGAGTGTTGCAGTGAACAACATTCGGCCACGGATGCTTATGCCATACCTATATATGGCTACTGTGACCGAGCTCACAACGCGGTTTTTACATTCTATAGACGAATATCTGGCAAGGAGGGACATTCCTTGAGGGCGTTTACGAGTCTGTTGTTGAATGTATGAATGCAGTGTATGGACAGGTTGTTCGTTAGATTAGCGCAATAAATGTCTTGACATGACCTATGACCTTATTGGTTCTGTTACAGTATTATAAGATCCCGGAATCAGAATTTGAATGCACGAATATGGATGTTCCAATGTGATGAAAACAGTGATGTCGAGTATATGTTAAATTAATGTACAAAGGTAAACATGCAGTATATTGCTGGTGTGTAAAATAACACTCGCAACATAAGGATCCAGATCATGCATCGATTGTGTAGAACCTCACTGCCCCTCCCCACCCATGCATCCAACCCCCACCACCCCACCCCCCTATACACCATCACTACCACTTTTTTCGTCTCCTACAAGTGAGTATCATTTTGAATCTTGACGTTTCTCAGGCAGGTAGATAAATCACTGTAGACCATTCTTTTCCGATATTTTCATGCATCTGTGCATGGTCAGGGTTTTCAGGACCGAATCACACACTACTGACTGAAAATTGTAAACCTGAAATTTCCATGTCATACTCAAGTCACCTAACAAGGGAGATAAGTAAACGAACAGCTTTGCCTTGAATGAAATCCGTACGGTGATGCATTTTCAAAACATGCATTATTATTGTATCAACATTGATTCAATACCATATATCTCACAATGTCGTCATTCGTACATTGAAAGCACATGTCTGCACGTTTCCACTTACTATAGATACGTATTGCACTCTTTGTCTGTGGGCCACATCTGTCTAATTCTCTCACTATATCATTTCTTTAAGTGTCACTTTAGAAGTTGGTATGATGAGGATGAAGATTTCCATGGACAGGCAACTTCTTTCTAGCTGTGGATGCAACGTGTCGGCGTACTACCACCACCAAGAAAATCATATGCACAAGGAGAAATATATACATGACAACAATGGTGTAAGACTGTACTGTCCTGTAATCAGGACCTGCTGCTACATGTAGGCTTTAAAATCTATAGGCCCTGAATGAAATCGGCAGGCCATTTTGATTAAAGTCAGAAAGAAAATATGCTACACTGTTTGTACAAGATCAAGCGAAGCCTATGGCACACGGAATGAAGGATTTGTTAGATTGGTGTTGACATTCTAAGGTGCTGAAATACAGGAAAATGAAACTGTTAGTTGACGTAACATGATCGAACATCGATGATTCCCAAGCGTTAATAAAGGAGAAATGGGGAAACATTCCAGCTGAAAAATAGTCGACAGACAATTACTGAAGGCCACTTGTGCCTGCACATATTTGAAACCGACGGTCCGATACTGTAACAACAGGCACAGGAGCCCCGGACCGGTGGTTATTTCAAACGCTGCGGGACAAGATCAACGGAAACTCCAATGTCTACTGAACTCTGACACTTGACCAAGACCAACCAGAACTAAGGCGCGACCTCACAGAAGACCCACATCATCAAGTACAACAATCTCACAAATACAACAACCCCACCAGAAATACAACTTTACGCCCAACCCGCGAAAACTATCTAAAGAAAACAGTTGTCAGTCACAGTAGCAAGAACCTCAACAATGACGATATTGCAGTCTTATCCAAAGGTTTGAATTTCTCCCCTTCTGTCCGTCCCAACATTGATATATTACAAATGTTGGGAAAGGGCTACAAATGGAAAAAATGGTTATCTAAGGCATCAGATAGATAATATATTAGAAAAGAATACCTCTCGCAAAACAATTAAACACAACCTTAACAATGCAGAAAAGAAAACATTTAAAAACCAACAACCAGATCCGGCAACCACCATTCCCCCACCTGACAAAGGCAGAGCTACCGTCATAATGGACACCACAGATTTCACCACTTTCACTGACAACATCCTCAACGACCCCCGCACCTACAAACAACTGAAGAAAGACCCTACCGCCCGGCTTCTTTCAGATTAAGTTAAGTGTTTGGATACATTCATCTCTTGTTCTCTTTGCGAGTTTGACGCCTGTCCTAAAAAGAATACATCTATACCGGTACATATGGTCAGGCTCCATACTTCAACATGTATGTGTTGAAGGTGCACAGGGAAATGTTACCAGTCTACAACTAAAACCTCCCGGTCCGTCATCAAAACATCCTGAAATCAAGCTGTCACTACTTACACTGGAGATTTTCCGCAAACGTCTGGAGTTGGGGATGTCGATGGTTTGATCCACGACCCCTGCCCGGCGTAGCAAGGTAATACGCACTCACGCATATTCCACCCCCAACCCCCCCCCCCCCCTCCCCCCCCCCCCCCCTTGTAAAGCGCTACCATCCAACATTAGCTGCTCAAAAGCGCTTGTGTCTGAAATAAGTGAAAGGGTCACTGAAATACCATATTGAAGAAGAACGTTTTGAGTTTAGATTTGAACGAGGACGATGTTTTCCTTGAATAATTTGTCAAGTTTGAAACTATTCCACAGTCCTGCACGTTCATAGGAGCGGTCACCAAACGTTTGTAATAAGCAGGAATATGTTACTTGACCTTACCCGGAATAGGGGAAATACATGCGGGTTACTTGGTTCCTCATCGGTATACCGTGTCTTAGTGCAAAATCCAGGCACCTGTCTCAGCCAGCTTGAAGTATGGAAGAGCTGTAAAACTCATTTGTAAATCACCATTTTGACACACCTCTCCTATCTTAACAGATCCACAATCAATGTTTCACCTATTACTGTTAAGATCACATGTGGAGCGTTCAAAGCAGTGGGTATGTATAGGAGAAAACACGCCTCCGAGGTTTTGGTAGACAACGTAAAACCGGAGGGGGAGGTAACCGACCCCAAGGAAATGATGGGTAATTACAATGTATATGATCAATTAATGAAGCTACATAACAATAACTGAAAATCAGTTTAAAGACAGTAACTATAAGTAGATAATTTAAAACAACTGGTTTCGTCGGAGCGGTGGCATTGCGGAAGAGCCTCTGCCTGCAAGCCTGAGTTTTGTGGTTCTAATCCAGCTTGGGATAAATATTTGTATTGTGAGCGTAATCTCAAACGATATTTTCAATTGATTTATGTATCATTTGAATGTTCATACAAAGTTAGGAAAAGTAAAACCTGGGAAGCGGTCTTACTAACGAAAACGTAAAACCTAGCAAGCGAACTTACTAACGAAAAGTAAAGCCACAGATCCTTCTGGGTGAAACAACATTCGTCACCACACATTACACATAGCTGAACTCACTTCATTAGAAGATACAACATTTTGAGGTCATTTTCTAACAAAGAATTCAATATGAGTTACGCTTGATGCAATTGTGTGAATACGTTTGCATTACGATGTGTAAAAGCTGGATCTGTGTGCGTTTTTGTAAGTAGAGTATCAGGGTACATGTACATGACAATAGACATGGTGGGAGTCTAGTGTAATTCTGATGGTAATCAGGCAGCATGCGCCCAGGCGTGGCACCGGGGGTACATGGGTAGTAGCAGGCCATTGTGACCATCCCAAAAATACGTACAAGCATCTGGCGGCATAAGGTATGTGAGGGGATTTGGGGTGGCGGATAAGAGGGGAGGGGAAGGAGGGTGTATACGTGTCTGTAGGTAAGATTGTACAAGCGAGGTCGAGAGAAGGAGTGGGGTGGGGGAGGGGGTTAGAGGTGGATGGGGGGATTAAATCAAGACTAAGAGGCAGCTTTAAACTAATCAAATGAATGTTAAACTGAAAAAAACCCAGATATCTTGGTCATAACAGGATGGGATTTTTTTTAATCATGAGAATTACCAGTTGTATTTTCCTTCACACACGTTTTACATCTATTTGAATATATTGTGCAGAGTATAAAAAACAGGGAATGTTTACTTAATAGAAAGTGAGTCCGTCTACAGGAAGCTTTCGGGCTATGTGAAACTGTGTGAACGGCCTTCATTCAAGTGAACATCTTTCCTTCACCAGGGTAGAGTATTTACTGGAATGTTATGAACATGGAATTTCCCTAACCTACTATACGCGTCATTTCAGTGCATAGATAATATATAACGCCAACAGTGTTCAAAACCGGTTTAGTCTAGCTATGC
This sequence comes from Haliotis asinina, assembly GCF_037392515.1. NCBI lineage: Eukaryota > Metazoa > Mollusca > Gastropoda > Lepetellida > Haliotidae > Haliotis > Haliotis asinina. Next base: position 5,815,286 of record NC_090283.1, on the reverse strand, counting down.
CTGCAGCTTGAGCAGAATTAATGTTTACTGTCAAGTGCGTTGCCAGTTATGCCAGTTCACGACCGCGAATACTGCTGACTGCGGGAAGTTATAAGCAGGTATGAGCACGTATAATGTTTACTGTGTGTAGCAGTTGCAATCTTAACAAAACGTGTCCTAATTGACAGTAGAGTCTGGCGGCAAACTGTGTCCAAGACAGAAACAAATGAACAACTGAGCATGAACTTGAACGCAAAAACAAACGACAAAAAAAAAACAAAAACAAAAAAAAACACAAGTTCTGTCAATGATTACACGATGCCATTTAGAAAGTGGTCAAATGCAACATGTCATATTTGGAATTTCACTTTCTCAGTAAAGTACAAATTCTAGTACTTTTTGGTTGAGTCCCATCCGGGATTCGAAGTCGCGGTGGCTGAGCGGGCTGGGCGGCTGAGTTTGTGTGCTGGCGATTAGGTGCCTGACTCTGGGGGTGCGGGTTCGAATCCCGGATGGGACCGACCCAAAACGTACTAGAATTTGTACTTTACTGAGAAAGTGAAATCCCAAATATGACTTATGTTGCAAGTTCTGTCAAGACTTAGTAACGCAAACAGGAAATACACACGTAAATATTGACTTGTTTCAACCACAGTATTATTTATCAGTGAACATTTCACATCATCTCCGAGGTAGCACTGCACGGGGTCCCCGAGAACGAGCAGCTTCAAGCTATGAGACGCCGTTACACCATCATCACGTGACGCCCCACGAACAGACGGATGCTCGTAACAAGCTACTGCGTACCTGACGTCACGTGATCACAAATCCCAAAAATATATACATTGAAAAGAATACCACTTGTCCTAACCATCCTCACTTCCATAGCGTTTAGAAGGCTGACGTTGTCTGCTCACAGTTCCTTCATCCACCAATGGTAACAATGTCATGGTAACAATGTCATGGTAACAATGCCTTGAATATATACATGTGCTACGTCAACGTGCTAACAGGACTCTAACAAATCATTCAGTTAAGTGCAGGACGCGCCGTATGTATTCAGAACACAGCACCTCTTTGTGTGTACCTCGCCTTGCCTTACAATTGCTGTGCTTGTCTTGTATTATTCATGTGTGTCTACATCTACGTCACCATGGTAAATATGAATATTGTGCCCTGTCTAGAACTGAATGAATATTAAACATCTATTGCTTCCATTCTTCTTCTATGGCTTTAAAGAATTGCTAACCACACAACGATTTTCAACACAGTGACACCCCGCTAACCTGGACAACACTATTCATACTAGCATCCCCCAATTAATCAGATACGCTCGACATACCGAGATGGAGGCAAGGCACTTGACTAAAATATTATTCATGGACATGTCAGGTTTTCGAATCAAGTCAAATGTTCAATGTATCAATGCATACCAGCCTTATTTGATGTGATATGATTCAAGGCAATTTACTGACTCAGTCCATGCATACACATAATGGAAGCCATCTCGAGGTCTGTGGGTCCGATACAAACATGTTAGACAGTCACACTGACAAGGACAGAGTTACCTACTAGAGCTGTGTTTCCAGTTTGTGTACATCACTGTTCCAGTATCCACAATGTTCATCAGTGAAAGAAATTCGACAGAAACAAGTCACCTTCTGTTTTTACCCATTGTATGTTATGTGCTCTTGGCGTTCGCAGTTCCGTGAGCTATCAAGGCATGTAGCTGCACAATAGAATGTGTACATGAAATAGAGTAATGGATGTTTCTGAAATATATTGGAACAGAATCTTTCTTGAAAAGTGTTTTATTATACACTCTGCATTTGAATGGTACAGCTTCAACATTCAGCTAAAAGGTTTGGTTGAAAGGTTTGGTTGAAAGGTTGATTGGCGTAAGTGGCAATAGCTTCTTCCATTCACATGAACAAGTAATCCGCATCAAGCAGCTGATTACATATCACAGATCAGAGTCTATTTACAAACATATGTACACTACACGGTTTAATCGTAGTAGTTATCAGTCGTGGGACTTCGTACACTACATTAGATGAGATTCGTACATACCGACACTATATGGATGATAGAGGCTCTGAATGATGGTTTAGTTATCAAAGTGTGAAAGGTCAGGGAAAGGTCTGAGAAGCAAGGAAGCCCATGTCTTGTATCCACGACCGTGATACTGCCGGAATTTGGTTAGAAGCGGCGTAAAATACAACTCACTCCGGATGTGACTTAGGTATTGTCACTGCCATGTCATGTTGTAACGGACCCGTTAATGTAGTATTAGTAGCGATACAAAACCACAAAAGCACGTGTTCCGCAGTTGTAAAATAATGATGACGTGTACATGTATCAATACATGGAAGACGCTCCCCTCTCATCTTGTCCAGCCGTGCAAGCAGGATGCTGTGTCCACAGGAAAATATTATGTTACAGTGTGACCAGAGTAGAGTGTACCGCCATCTGATTCGGTAATGGACGCAGGATATTCCCTTGGGGAGGTATTATATTTATCATGATAACTGTCAGCTTAATACAAGTTGCACGTTACCGAAAAATGAGAAAATATGATGCGTTTTCATCTCTAAAGTTCCTCAGAAAACTCTCATATATTCCCATTCTTCATTCCACTGATGTGGACATCGTCAGCAGAAGCTAGTACCCGATCTCCACGTGCAGACCATCTGTGGTAGATACGTCCTTGTGATTAATGTTTGTTATGGATTACGTAACATATTACGTGACATTGTATTAGTAACATTAACACTGCCGTTTAAAACATATACACATTTGCTTGTCGCTGACGAAACACACACTGTCATTTAAGAACACAATATTCGGTTTGATGTTTGCTTACATTAAATATTCGTTCGATATTATCACATTTTGTTTTGTGTTCACAGTGTTCACAGAGTGTTCACAAAAACTTAGCAACTTTGTGAAAAGATTCGTGGTACATGAACGTAGTGATAAACACAAAATTACCAGTCCAAGTACCAAATTACCGGCTTCAAGACGATCGGGTTAACTAACCACCAAACAGTGTTTACACTGGGTGACCTAACGCTGAACACTATGTGTTGGAAACGACGCGGTCGACAAAATGACGGTAAAGTCAGATTCTGAACACTGGAGATAGTGTGCGACCTGAGTCTATCTTTGCTCCGCGTTCGCTGAGCCATACACCAAATATCGCCACACATATTATACAGGTGCGCATTTGCAATTGTCAGATCTGTTAATTAGGTTTATAGGTTATCTCCATGACAACGGGAGCGGTCTAAGCCTTTGGTCCCGTTTCCTGGTAATTGGTTAGGTCAAGGTACGAGCCTGCCTCGGATCGGGGTGTGTCGTAGTCGGGGATAGGGGACTCGTTGTTCATCATTCGTCTTCTTGTGTTTGGAGTGAAACTGGACGCGGGACGTGGGACAGGGACAGGTAGACGGTTGCTCGTACCATACATAGGGTTCGCGATCTCAGAGCCTTCAGCAAAGTTTTTCTTTTGAGAACTGGATCCGTATATAGGGTTCGCGGTCACAGAGCCTCCAGCAAAGTTTTTCTTTTGAGAATTCAATTCGTATATAGGGTTCGCGGTCTCAGAGCCTCCAGCAAAGTTTCTCCTTTGAGCATTAGGGCTGATTTTGCGAAAGGAAATGTATCTGTCCACTGTATCGTCGGAAGAACCAATCTCTTCATACACCTCCTCTGGCTTTGTCACTGTTATGATTGGCTCGGTGGACCACGTGGCTGAGAGACCCGGATGTCGTTTGCCAGCTCCTCGCCTTGGAACAGAAGAACAAGGACGGTTTTAACAACAAAACTTCCTCAAGATGGGGTTCAGCCATACTCACAATACTCACATACATATGATAATCTGTTTCGTCAAAACATGTACACCGTTTAATACCCCGAGCCTCCTGCCACAAACACTAAAGTGATCGTAAGTCACTAAGGTAACCTTAGTGCAATGGTAAAGATGGGAGTTAAGGTTAACCTTAGTAAAGATTGATTCCTGAAAGGAGACCCAGACTGATAGATGTTGAAGAAATCAAGGTTGATCGGGGTGTGATTTTCAGACGAATGTCCTACCTTCTGAGGTATATGATAACGGCAATGATGATGATGACAGCAGTCACTGTTGCAACACACCCGCCGATGACAGCACCTATGTTTGTAGACGTAGGCTGCACCACTAACTCTACAAAGACATTCAACTTGCTCAGTTCCACAAGCAGATTCACTTCTTCGAATTCGGGTCGTTAAGCAAATTCTATTCCATTTTCAAATGGGTACGATTAGGTACAGCGATCCTAAATCTTCGCATTGTTTTGACAGTAAAGCACACAAACGTTCCTGCCTAACAAGCCAATCTGTAATTACTAATCACCAATCACCAATAATTGGTGATCGAACATTGTTTTATTTCAGTGTTTCACAATAGGCCTGCAACTGATATGATTTGCAGTGATGTCACCTTACACATACATTCTTGCTAGTGCAGGAATGCCTGATATATTGTATATCATACATATATGGAAATCAAGCTGAACATGTCAAGCTGAGCGACAGTAAGGAAGAGCGATACCGTAAATTCTTTCTAAACTCATTGGGACTGAAGAAATAATCCGGTTTAGACAACGTGCTGTATTGTAGAGCTAGTGATAAATGTACAAGTCACGGTTGTGCCTGAGATTTTATGCCCGTGCTGACAACTTGCCGGATTGGACAGAGGCCGGTTTTTACACCTTCCACTGTAGTTGTCTCTACACAACTGTGACATAACGCGCCTCCGCACAGTCAGTGGTGGCGGGAACTCCCCTTAACATGTGCTGCGGTGGGGGGTAGCTCAATGGTTACAGCGTCCTCTCCTCATACCCATTGGTACATAATGATAAGCTCATTTCTGGTGTCACTTGCCGTGATATTGTTAGAATATTGTTAACAACGGCACAAAACATCACTTAGTAACATCTAGACACCGTTTTTACCTGTACAGAGCAGCTCCCGAGAAATGTTCCACTGTCCACTCGCCGTGCAGGAGATCCGAGAGGGGAATTTAGACCTGTATCCGTCACTACATGAATATCCGCACACCCTGCCGGGGTATGGATTACAGCCTTGTGTCAGCGCTCCATTCGTCATAGATGTAGGGCACACGGTGGCTGTTATAATAAAATGACTCAGCATAATATTGGTTTATTGGTTATGTTTTACCGTTATATATTTCCATATTGGTACCTAAGAGATAGGCAGACGTAACCGGCTTCTTTTCTTCAGAACTTGTTTCCCCTATCAGTTGGGTGTTTACTCAGGATAAGTAAGGTATATATTTTTCCCTGTTATTAACTGGTGTATCACTTGCTTGAGAACAGTGTTAGTACCTAACCTTGATATTCCTTCAGCTTGATATTCCTTCAGCTTTACAACTTCTAAAACGCCTCTCAAGGACCATTATCTCCCACATGAACCTATTTGGAGCCTGTGTGGTAACACAGCTTGTGGTAACGAATGCGTGTGGTGGATGGATTGTTTCACCTATCCTGAGACAAACAAACTGATATCAAGTTTACAACCCACCTCCAACACATGTCTTCCTGTCGTCTTTCAAGTCAGTTCCGTCTGCACATGCGCACACTCTGTCGGAAGTGGTGGGCAGACATAGCGTACTGCAGTCGTTGTTACTGCCTAGACATCTGTTGTTTTCTGAAATGGACACAAGATTTGGCTCACACCATCGCTCCCTTGATGGCCTCTTCACATTGGCTGACTTTTTACTATTTTCCATGTGTGTCTGGGGAGCTTCAAAAGAGGTTGTACTATACAAACTGTATGAATCACACCATGACAACTGCGTGAAGTATAACACGTGTCTGTCCCTTCATGTAGGACTACGTGAAACATTCCAAAGAAATATTGCATGACACGCTTCAAAATATTAGCTGACAAAGAGCTACGATGGTAAAAACCTGTGTGGTGGAAGAAATTCTACTGTTGTCAACTAACTGCTGATTAATGGTAAGTGGTTGAATGTTTGGAACTTGTGGCTAGGATATGGCACCATCTGATATCACGAACGTCGATCTCTGTACAAGTACATGGGGCATGAGGATCAGCAGGGAACCAGCTGACTGGGGGGGGGGGGCCGCCGCACCCCTGTCCCCCTTCTCTGGATCCGCTAATGTGTTAATCGCCTCTTACGCAAACATGGGGTGGTGAGACTACCGCAAACCCTTGCATATCAGACACAAGAGACGAGAGGCTCAATACATACCCAAGCGGTCGTCGTTGTTGTAGTCGTACAGAGAGATGAGATACCCAAACTCTGCAGCATCAGATGCGGGAGACTTTTCAATTCCTGTAGACTTGTGGATAGCCTTTATACTCCTTTCAATGTAAGACAAGGCGATTACTCTATCTATAACTATTCACATATGTTTCATTGTAGGACTGTTGTTAAATCCTTACACATCGAAATTTTAATTAGAATCACAGATATAGCAATTAACATGTTTCCCAATTTGTGAACACACACGTACAGAAGAAACCTGTCCTGTAACTGTCTAATGATAACACCATACCTTCCGGACCTGGCGATGTAGTACAGGTTATCTCCTTTTATCGCTAAGGCCACCGGGAACTCTTGGTTGTTCTTACGCACTTCCTTCTGTGATCGAGTCTGCAGGTTGATGCTGTATATCTTGTCTCCGTCGGAGTCGGCGACGTACAACGTTGTTCCTGAAACACCGGGATTTCATTCACGTCTTCGTGATTAGTTGCATGGATATGAATAGGTTACAAACACTATAGTTACCCTTCAAACTTGACGGTTAAACTGAACAGTTTACTTATTTCAATCTTTGTTCATAAAAATAATGCAGTTATAATGCACTAAATTCCATTCTCTAGGTGAATGGCCATAGCGCTAACAAAAGTCCCCTGCTTTTTTGAAAGTTAGTGATTGGCGCAAGATTAGGCTGTGTTGTAAATTTGGTTAAGCAGGTGGATCTTTAAAGTCCATTTGAAACTGTAGACGTTTTCAGATTGTTCATGTCAACAGGAATTTCGTTGGACAGTGTTACTGCTTTGAAGGAAAGGGTTTCTTTTCCCAAACCATCCAAGATTTGCTTTTGTTACACAGAGGAGAAAGATCTGCTGATTGCTGATGTACAGGCATGGCATCATGTGATATGCCCCAAGTAATAGCTCACAATTGCATCTCCTTCCATGTGAGACCAAGACCCCAGACATGATTTATTGGATGTATTGGGCTAATACAGAACACCTACCGTCCGGGTCGATCTTTAGGTCACTGATTTTTGTGAGGCCTGATAGACTCAGCGTTGATATGCCACTTCCGCTCATATCTGCCATTTTGATTTCAGAACCCTCGGCCCATACAAGCAGTCTACGAACATGAACGACAATCATTCAGTTGCCCTAAGCATATTACAAATTACCAGACGGATTTGTATCTTCAAAACCATACACCAACTCAACAAAGAACATTTCAGGGATAGACGCGATTATTTACAGTCATACGCCAGTTCTGTTCTCATATAGCCGTAGTATCTCGGAGTTCAAATTCACCAAGAGGTTAAATATCAACTCTGTATTTTTATCAGCACTCACTGACTGACTGACTGACTCACTCACTCACCCTGATCTGGGGTACAGAGTTATCGCCCCTGTATTCTCTGTGGTACTTCTCAAAGTCCTGGTCGTGACGCCATCATGTGTAACCACACGTACTGCCCCGCCGCCTTGGGGTGACGACACGGTGTAGAAGATGTTGTTTGTAGAAGGGTCAATCTCCATGTCCTCAACAGTCAGCGTTTCTGAATAGGAATATTCCAAACGTTTGAAGACAAGTAACCTAAATCTTAACATTCTTTGTTAATAGCAACTTGATAGCTAAAACTATCCTCTTCTGCTTAGTACTTTGTCACACATGCCCCTCATACCATTACTAAGAGTTAGCGATGATTTAAATTATTCACAACTGTATTTCAGCTAGGGTGTGTTACTGACACATATTTCCGCCTCAGGTGGATCAAATTCTGTTCTGGACGGCAGATGTTTTCTGCTCATATATCTGTTCCTAGTGATCTAACTGCGAAAGGCATAATACGTATTCAATCTTTCAATGAGTTTCACAGGCAGTCCCTGCTGGGCGACCCCTTCACTGGCCTCCAGACAATAGTGTACAGCTGCTCTGATTCCACACAAGATATACGTTGCTATGAACGTACCGGTACTGATGACAGTGTCTTCCTCTGTCCCGTCCAGATTCGCCTTCTTGATGATGTGTCTAACGGCGTCGTACCACACCACTTTCCCCAGCTTAATGTCGAACGTCACCACACTGGGGTTGTTGTCGTTCAGAATGGGGACGGCATGCACGGTGCCACCAGCCTCGGCCACCTGATGAATCCTCATGGTGGTTTCGTCCAAAACCAAAAAGAAGTCCTTCTGGACAACATCTGCAAACAAAAGGACAAAACCTAACTGGACCTGTTCATGCCTCATAACAGGTGAAAACTACCTTTGACTTACTTCTTCATAAATATCCTTCTTGTTTATACTGTACTGAAAATTCTCGTTAATCCTGCTTGAACAATAATTCGGTAGGATCTTGTCCGATTGTTAAAAAGATAATCATTTAATCCTCAAGAATGAGATACACAGTTACTAGTGTTATAGTCCAGTATTTTGGAACTCCCCTTATTTATTGATATATATTCTAAACAATCTGTGACTGATCCCGCCCCATCTAGCATCAAAAATATTCAAATTGTACCAAAATGATCTGGTTTGTGTAACACGTAGGTACAATGTGACATAGTCTACGATGGCATGTCTAGTCACATACATGAGCGGCACGTCTTCTGATCCGACTGTAACCTGTAGCCGAAGTTACAGTAACATTTGAAGGTGTCCTCCACAGGGAGGCAGAGCTGATCACAGCCGCCGTTGTCTGCGTCGCAGGGATCTGCAACATTACATACGGCGGTTACATTACAACAATACAACGGATGACTCGGATCCTGATTACAACGACGAAATAGCAATTCGTTAAGCAGTTGATAAAAGCTGTCGTTAGCATGAAAATAGTTACAGATATTTAGAGACGGTTAATTCAACATTACGTAATGTAAGGCTTGTCGAACAGAAAGAATCCGTTGCTGATTGCACTGTATGTTATGTTGAACAATTTGTAAGGAAACAGTTTATATCGTGATGCTATGTTCTGTCCTATGGATGCTGGTCACAGTTTCGCCTATAAGTACTTCTGATTCTCCTAAGAGATCCAGTCTCGATTCCTTATATGGTGACAATGCGTGAAACCTACTTCTGGTGGCCCGATAAACACAGAGTTCGTAGCTTTACCACATCCACAAGTCTTGGAGTTACGAATCTAGTAAGTCTATGGTAACAGAACCCTGACAGTCGTAGGACCATGGACGTTCAGCGACCTCGGCTAACACATTCAATGCAAGGTCACATTCAAGATGATATCTGGATAATATCTCCATGACGTTCACGTCAACGTTACACGTGAAGACAGCGAATGTAGAGATATGGAAGGACAGCAGGCTTACTTATTACGGCAGGATTGTCGTCGGTGTCGTAGGCCACAATATCCGTCACGTATTTCATATCGGGCACGCTGAAAGGCGCTCGGGCCTCCAGATCATCCCCATTGATAACCGACACAATTATCTTCACTTCCTTGGGATGGATGGCCGCCCACAGGAGGTAGTCCTGCATACAACGCAAACGTTACATATTAGATCACGTAACACACAAGGTCACGTGTCACACAAGGTCACGTTACACACACAAGGTCAGGTAAAAAACAAGGTCACGCAAAACACAAGGTCATCTAACTCACATGGTCATGTAACACACAAGGGACACACAAGGTTATATATAGGTCACATAACAGGTAACACGCAGTCTCATGTAACACAGAGGGTCATGCAACTCAAGGTCACATAACTCACAATGTCAAGTCACACTCGAGGTGTTGTAACACACACGGTCAAGTAACACACAAGGTCACATAACACACAATGTCAAGTAACACACGGGGCCATGTAACATAAGGACATGTAACACAAACGGTCCTGTAACACACGTTCACGTAACAAACAATGTCACGTAACACAAGGGCATGTAACACAAAAGAGAAGGAACACACAAGATACACACCAGGTCACGTAACAGACAAGTTCACGAAACTGATGGACACGTAATACACAGGGTCGTGTAACACAAAGTCAAGTAACACACTAGTTCAAGGAACACGCAAGGTCATATAACACAAGAACATGTAACACACAAGTCATGTAACATACACGATCAGGTAGCACAATATCATTTAACACAAGGACAAGTAACACACAAGGTCATGTAACACACAAGGCCATGTAACACGCAAAGTCACATAATACACAACGTCAAGTAACACACAATATCATGTAACACTAGGACATGTAACGCACAAGGTCGTGTAAGATACAAAGTCATGTAACACAAAGTCAAGTAACACACAGGAACACACAGTAACACACACGTAGCACAGAAGGTCATGAAACTCTAGCTAATGTAACTCACAAAGTAAAGTAAGACACGACATGATGTAACTCACATTGTCACATAACACACAAGGTCAAGAAACACACAAGGACATATAACATGCCGGGCCATGTAACACAAGGACACGTAACACACAAGTTCAAGGAACACACAGGGTCATGTAACGCACGAGGTCATGTAACACAAGGTCATGTAACTCACAAGGACATGTAACACACAAGGTCACGTAACACACATTGTCATGCAAACCCACAAGGTCATATAACTAACAAGGTCATGCAATACAGCATCACAGAGATCTCGTACTCGATAGGGGGTAATTTGTTTATTAACAAGGTCTTCACACAAATTGCATTCAAATGTGTTGAATTTCATTTCACATCAATTTATATGACAATGTATGATCAGTTGTCATTATCTTTCATTAGTAAAGCAACTGTTTGGTTCTAATTACCCTGTTTTAAATTACATGTGAGGAATAAAGGAAAATAATCAAGTCAAGTTTTCATTAAAAACAAATGTGAAAAGTTTGTGTAAAAAGTATGTTGGTTTCTTCACTTTGAAGTTGCAAACAATTAGCGAATCGAACGAAGTAGTATTCTGTTATTATCAAATGATACAGTTTAGAAGCACAATTCCTAAGCAACAACGCTTTCTGAGTTGCCCTTCGTTCATATGAAGAGGTTGCATGAAGATAGTAACTTAACTTGTACCTTCAATGGTGGGATATTCAGGTAGTACTGTCAGAGACTTACCTTGAACACCGCCACCCCGGTGTACTGTTGTATAGTGTTTGACGGATATGTCCGCTTCCCGCTCCCGTCTGCACTGATTGTCCCCACCTGGCCGGACTCTGTCCAGTACAGTCTAGAGGAACACAGAGTTGACCATCAGAACAGCGGAGAGAAACAGATAGTGTCATAGTAACACGTGTGAAGGCCTGCCTGCTAAGTTGTTAGAAGGCGACTTTTGACAGGTTTGACAATAGTTTTGCGATAGTATTTTCGGCCGTGTGCGCATGTGTGGGTTACGCTGCGTTTAGTTTTATTCCAACACTACTTCAGAGGATACCACAAATATGTTCACCATTTGCCAGTTCAAACTCGTGTTGCCGGCGTGAAGAGCAAACGTTTAAACAGCAGACTGCCTAATCCCCACCGATAAACTAAAGTGTAATACACAAAAGAGAACGTTTTAAGATCTGCTCTCCACCCCGATGAACGAACCTGTTCATATGACGGTCAAACGTAATCCTGACTGGCTGCTTGCGGAGGTCCCCGACCATCTCGGATGGCACACCTCCGTTCACGTCTCCTTTCATTATCCGGCCGGGAACAGAGGAGGAAATCCAGTAGAGAATGCTGAAACAAAACATGCCTATGGACAAGACTTCATCAAAAAGTCGGAGACAGCTATTTACTGCTAGGAGCTGGTGCTGGCTCAAATCATTCTGATGGACATGAGACAAGACTTCATCAAACAGTCGTAGATGGTATCAACTACTAGGACCTTGTGCTGGCACAAATCATTCTGATGGACATGAGACAAGACTTCATCAAACAGTCGTAGATGGTATCAACTACTAGGACCTTGTGCTGGCTCAAATCATTCTGATGGACATGAGACAAGACTTCATCAAACAGTCGTAGATGGTATCAACTACTAGGACCTTGTGCTGGCTCAAATCATTCTGATGAACATAAGACAAGACTTCATCAAACAGTCGTAGATGGTATCAACTACTAGGACCTTGTGCTGGCACAAATCATTCTGATGAACATAAGACAAGACTTCATCAAACAGTCGTAGATGGTATCAACTACTAGGACCTTGTGCTGGCTCAAATCATTCTGATGGACATGAGACAAGACTTCATCAAACAGTCGTAGATGGTATCAACTACTAGGACCTTGTGCTGGCTCAAATCATTCTGATGGACATGAGACAAGACTTCATCAAACAGTCGTAGATGGTATCAACTACTAGGACCTTGTGCTGGCACAAATCATTCTGATGGACATGAGACAAGACTTCATCAAACAGTCGTAGATGGTATCAACTACTAGGACCTTGTGCTGGCTCAAATCATTCTGATGGACATGAGACAAGACTTCATCAAACAGTCGTAGATGGTATCAACTACTAGGACCTTATGCTGGCTCAAATCATTCTGATGGACATGAGACAAGACTTCATCAAACATTCGTAGATGGTATCAACTACTAGGACCTTGTGCTGGCTCAAATCATTCTGATGGACATGAGACAAGACTTCATCAAACAGTCGTAGATGGTATCAACTACTAGGACCTTGTGCTGGCTCAAATCATTCTGATGAACATAAGACAAGACTTCATCAAACAGTCGTAGATGGTATCAACTACTAGGACCTTGTGCTGGCTCAAATCAATCTGATGAACATAAGACAAGACTTCATCAAACAGTCGTAGATGGTATCAACTACTAGGACCTTGTGCTGGCTCAAATCATTCTGATGGACATGAGACAAGACTTCATCAAACAGTCGTAGATGGTATCAACTACTAGGACCTTGTGCTGGCACAAATCATTCTGATGGACATGAGACAAGACTTCATCAAACAGTCGTAGATGGTATCAACTACTAGGACCTTGTGCTGGCTCAAATCATTCTGATGGACATGAGACAAGACTTCATCAAACAGTCGTAGATGGTATCAACTACTAGGACCTTATGCTGGCTCAAATCATTCTGATGGACATGAGACAAGACTTCATCAAACAGTCGTAGATGGTATCAACTACTAGGACCTTGTGCTGGCTCAAATCATTCTGATGGACATGAGACAAGACTTCATCAAACAGTCGTAGATGGTATCAACTACTAGGACCTTGTGCTGGCTCAAATCATTCTGATGAACATAAGACAAGACTTCATCAAACAGTCGTAGATGGTATCAACTACTAGGACCTTGTGCTGGCTCAAATCATTCTGATGAACATAAGACAAGACTTCATCAAACAGTCGTAGATGGTATCAACTACTAGGACCTTGTGCTGGCTCAAATCATTCTGATGGACATGAGACAAGACTTCATCAAACAGTCGTAGATGGTATCAACTACTAGGACCTTGTGCTGGCACAAATCATTCTGATGGACATGAGACAAGACTTCATCAAACAGTCGTAGATGGTATCAACTATTAGGACCTTGTGCTGGCTCAAATCATTCTGATGAACATAAGACAAGACTTCATCAAACAGTCGTAGATGGTATCAACTACTAGGACCTTGTGCTGGCACAAATCATTCTGATGGACATGAGACAAGACTTCATCAAACAGTCGTAGATGGTATCAACTACTAGGACCTTGTGCTGGCTCAAATCATTCTGATGGACATGAGACAAGACTTCATCAAACAGTCGTAGATGGTATCAACTACTAGGACCTTGTGCTGGCACAAATCATTCTGATGGACATGAGACAAGACTTCATCAAACAGTCGTAGATGGTATCAACTACTAGGACCTTGTGCTGGCTCAAATCATTCTGATGGACATGAGACAAGACTTCATCAAACAGTCGTAGATGGTATCAACTACTAGGACCTTATGCTGGCTCAAATCATTCTGATGGACATGAGACAAGACTTCATCAAACAGTCGTAGATGGTATCAACTACTAGGACCTTGTGCTGGCTCAAATCATTCTGATGGACATGAGACAAGACTTCATCAAACAGTCGTAGATGGTATCAACTACTAGGACCTTGTGCTGGCTCAAATCATTCTGATGAACATAAGACAAGACTTCATCAAACAGTCGTAGATGGTATCAACTACTAGGACCTTGTGCTGGCTCAAATCATTCTGATGAACATAAGACAAGACTTCATCAAACAGTCGTAGATGGTATCAACTACTAGGACCTTGTGCTGGCTCAAATCATTCTGATGGACATGAGACAAGACTTCATCAAACAGTCGTAGATGGTATCAACTACTAGGACCTTGTGCTGGCACAAATCATTCTGATGGACATGAGACAAGACTTCATCAAACAGTCGTAGATGGTATCAACTATTAGGACCTTGTGCTGGCTCAAATCATTCTGATGAACATAAGACAAGACTTCATCAAACAGTCGTAGATGGTATCAACTACTAGGACCTTGTGCTGGCACAAATCATTCTGATGGACATGAGACAAGACTTCATCAAACAGTCGTAGATGGTATCAACTACTAGGACCTTGTGCTGGCTCAAATCATTCTGATGGACATGAGACAAGACTTCATCAAACAGTCGTAGATGGTATCAACTACTAGGACCTTGTGCTGGCACAAATCATTCTGATGGACATGAGACAAGACTTCATCAAACAGTCGTAGATGGTATCAACTATTAGGACCTTGTGCTGGCTCAAATCATTCTGATGGACATGAGACAAGACTTCATCAAACAGTCGTAGATGGTATCAACTACTAGGACCTTGTGCTGGCTCAAATCATTCTGATGAACATAAGACAAGACGTCATCAAACAGTCGTAGATGGTATCAACTACTAGGACCTTGTGCTGGCTCAAATCATTCTGATGAACATAAGACAAGACTTCATCAAACAGTCGTAGATGGTATCAACTACTAGGACCTTGCGCTGGCTCAAATCATTCTGATGGACATGAGACAAGACTTCATCAAACAGTCGTAGATGGTATCAACTACTAGGACCTTGTGCTGGCACAAATCATTCTGATGGACATGAGACAAGACTTCATCAAACAGTCGTAGATGGTATCAACTACTAGGACCTTGTGCTGGCTCAAATCAATCTGATGAACATAAGACAAGACTTCATCAAACAGTCGTAGATGGTATCAACTACTAGGACCTTGTGCTGGCTCAAATCATTCTGATGGACATGAGACAAGACTTCATCAAACAGTCGTAGATGGTATCAACTACTAGGACCTTGTGCTGGCTCAAATCATTCTGATGGACATGAGACAAGACTTCATCAAACAGTCGTAGATGGTATCAACTACTAGGACCTTGTGCTGGCTCAAATCATTCTGATGGACATGAGACAAGACTTCATCAAACAGTCGTAGATGGTATCAACTACTAGGACCTTGTGCTGGCTCAAATCATTCTGATGGACATGAGACAAGACTTCATCAAACAGTCGTAGATGGTATCAACTACTAGGACCTTGTGCTGGCACAAATCATTCTGATGGACATGAGACAAGACTTCATCAAACAGTCGTAGATGGTATCAACTACTAGGACCTTGTGCTGGCACAAATCATTCTGATGGACATGAGACAAGACTTCATCAAACAGTCGTAGATGGTATCAACTACTAGGACCTTGTGCTGGCTCAAATCATTCTGATGAACATGAGACAAGACTTCATCAAACAGTCGTAGATGGTATCAACTACTAGGACCTTGTGCTGGCTCAAATCATTCTGATGGACATGAGACAAGACTTCATCAAACAGTCGTAGATGGTATCAACTACTAGGACCTTGTGCTGGCACAAATCATTCTGATGGACATGAGACAAGACTTCATCAAACAGTCGTAGATGGTATCAACTACTAGGACCTTGTGCTGGCTCAAATCATTCTGATGGACATGAGACAAGACTTCATCAAACAGTCGTAGATGGTATCAACTACTAGGACCTTGTGCTGGCTCAAATCATTCTGATGAACATAAGACAAGACTTCATCAAACAGTCGTAGATGGTATCAACTACTAGGACCTTGTGCTGGCACAAATCATTCTGATGGACATGAGACAAGACTTCATCAAACAGTCGTAGATGGTATCAACTACTAGGACCTTGTGCTGGCTCAAATCATTCTGATGGACATGAGACAAGACTTCATCAAACAGTCGTAGATGGTATCAACTACTAGGACCTTGTGCTGGCTCAAATCATTCTGATGGACATGAGACAAGACTTCATCAAACAGTCGTAGATGGTATCAACTACTAGGACCTTGTGCTGGCTCAAATCATTCCGATGGACATGAGACAAGACTTCATCAAACAGTCGTAGATGGTATCAACTACTAGGACCTTGTGCTGGCACAAATCATTCTGATGGACATGAGACAAGACTTCATCAAACAGTCGTAGATGGTATCAACTACTAGGACCTTGTGCTGGCTCAAATCATTCTGATGGACATGAGACAAGACTTCATCAAACAGTCGTAGATGGTATCAACTACTAGGACCTTGTGCTGGCTCAAATCATTCTGATGAACATAAGACAAGACTTCATCAAACAGTCGTAGATGGTATCAACTACTAGGACCTTGTGCTGGCACAAATCATTCTGATGGACATGAGACAAGACTTCATCAAACAGTCGTAGATGGTATCAACTACTAGGACCTTGTGCTGGCACAAATCATTCTGATGGACATGAGACAAGACTTCATCAAACAGTCGTAGATGGTATCAACTACTAGGACCTTGTGCTGGCTTAAATCATTCTGATGGACATGAGACAAGACTTCATCAAACAGTCGTAGATGGTATCAACTACTAGGACCTTGTGCTGGCACAAATCATTCTGATGAACACGAACCCTTCATCAAGCATTGATCCACTATAAAATGCTGACTCAAACAAGCTGAGTTAACTATTATCTGTGTGGCCAAGACACGGCAGAACATGCATGGAGGACATTTTTTATGACTTCTGACATGGCCTCTGCCAGACTCTAGAGTTTGCTGCAACGAAAGGGCGTCAATCTGAAACCTCAGAGGCAGTTTTACCTACCGTTCTTTAGAGTTGAGTGCGATATCTGCAGGTGAGACCAATCCTTGAAATAACGTCCTTGGCCTTAAGTTGGCAGTTGTGCTAATGGCCATAAGGGTGCCTTCGCTCCGTTCCGACCAAATGACAGTGTTCGTAGCGTAGTCCAGCACTAAACCTGATGGTGATATAATTCTTCATATACTCTTACAGATAAGAAGAGGAGCCTGAACTTTCAATTTGGAAAGGAAGTACAACTAAATAAACACTGTCTTTAAGACATACATCTTATGACAGCACCACCACTTGTTTTTATCGCCACTCCTAAACAAAAAAAACATGGGATATACGTGCATGGGGTATTGATTCTTGATTTTTGACAGCTTTCAAGAAGGTTGATACACCACTGTACAACAACTAATTTTTTGCAATCATCTTGCATCACAGGGTTGTTTATATTTGTTTCTAGTGGGGTTTTTGTTTGTTTGTTTTTGTTTGTTTTAAAATCGTACATATGAAAGATATACCAGTCACCTTTCAAGAGCGATTACTGTACAAACAACTATAGTCATAAGAAAGTGCAAGTTGTGATGTGCTCTCAAACATTCATTATTACCTGTGTGTAAAGACAAAAAGAAACATAATACAAAATGCTGTTTTAAGAGAATATATCATCTCTTAATGAAAACACTAAAATAAAATATATATTTTTCCTGACTAAATGTCATTTTATATTCGTATTAGACACAGCCTCCTTCGATAGTTGCCCTTTCCCCTTACAATAACAAGTAAATACCTAATTCAGAGAACATCTGACTGTTCTTGTAAACAAAGAATTATGAATCTCATCATGATTCCAGGAAAACCTGACCTCTTTACTCATGGCTTCATCGGCGTGCCAGGGCTAGAAGACATGGCCAGCATATCATCTTGCAGGATGAACACATTAAATTTTACACATCTAGGCGATTCGTTACCTGTGACCTCATTGGTAGTTGTTGTGACTATGGAAACCGATCCACCAATGATCTTTTTCATAACAGAGTTTCCCGAGGAATAGTAAATTGCAGACGATTGGACATCTGGAGCAATGGAGGTTATGTTGGCGCCGGAAGCAAAACACGTGACCTCCGCCTCAACGTACGGATGGCTGTTGATGGTGGTGACGGGGATGGAGCAGATGTCGCTGTGGTTGGAGTAGATGATGCCCTTCCACAGTTCCGTGGATGTAGTTGCTGCAAGAACATATATACCGGATAAATATGAAATGTTTTGCAGAATGCCGTCAGCCGTCTACTACACGATCCTTCAAAATATTCAGTCAAATAGTTTCCCTGTGAAAATCTCATCAACAACGTGTTCTTGTCGTAGTCATAAGTGGCGACTTGCTGGATCGGCGGATCGTCTTCGCAACGTCTCATGATGCATGTCATTATAACCTAATTACGTCAATCAGCTGGCTGCTAGGCTATCAAGAACTCCTATGTCACGCATATTTTGGGGAGTTGGAGTAACTAGAAACCTGCAGTTTGATACTGTAATGTTATTGCACCATTTGTACCATATGTTGAAATACCTGACACTAAGAATGCAATCTGCTATATATATCAGTTTACACGCCAGTGAACTAGAGGTGGTTATTGTGAATTGCTCACTCGTGGTTCGGTAAACCTCTCACGACCCATCTCAACCCCGCCAGCTTCAGAACCCACCCCATTCCGCCACGCCACGCTCAGTCACACCCTAATCAACCACGCCACCTCATGCCCGGCAGCACCACGACCAATTCCCACAGTGATTTGCTTACCCGTAGTTTTGCGCACCTCGCAGCATCCCAACCCATCCCAATCCAACCCACCTTATCCCTCTACGCCGAACCCAACTCAGTCCGGCAACCCCGCAGCACCAGAACATACACATCCACAAGGCCACTATGCAGCACCCTACACAGCACTGCATCCTCCCATCACCCCACCCAACTCCACTCAGGCACCCGGCCACACCCACAGCTGAAAGAGTTTTCAAACCTCTTCAGGTTTTAGAGATAAACCTGACCTGTGCACGTCTTCTGATCTGCGGCTAGAGTGAAGCCCCCTTCACAGAGACAGATGGCGCCACTCGGTTCATCAACGCAGATGTGGCTGCATCCTCGACTGTCACAGGCGCCTGTAACACAGAGAGTCATTGATTTGGATGAATGACACTTGCTACGCCGAACTGAATACTAGCTGTGTCATGTCACGACCAACACAGCCAAGGATGACTTCCCATGTATGTGACTAAGGCGGGGTAGCTGTTTAAGCACCAGCGACAATTACAGTCTTCATATGTGGCAATGTCATCACAAGTCACCTTCCGCAGTGATGTTGCAGTTCAAGCAAATAAGGCCTAATCCCTCATGTAACTAATATCATAAACTGATTTTCCATCACAAAATCGACTTTATGATATCAAAATTATTTCAATCAGATATTTTATGATATCATTAAATGAATATGGGATATTACCTTTATTTTGCATTGTGCAAAGTCATATTTCAAAGATGGCGTTTGTCATATTGCAAAGTTAGACTATTTAAGATCAGAAATTCGTTCATAATTATCTTACGGTACAGTTGATCTTTATAACCCGTTTCTTGATATCTTTAAGTCACTTGCAATAATAGCCATGTGAAATCAAATACTCCTTTGCAAATGTTCATCACTTTGTTTATCCTTAGTGTGTGTTATGTCAACCAAATGTCGTATTTGGCTTACAAAAAGGTACAATTACATGGAATATATTATAAGACACTCTGAGACGAAATTCATAAAAATATATGGAAAGTTGTCTAAAATGTGTGAGAGAGATAAGAGACAAAATTGTTTACTGGTTGCTTATCATTTGTGGCTTGTTTGAAAAACGTATTTATCACAAAATCCATTTGTAGATAGTAAATAATAAAATCATACAGAATTTGTGAGATCTAAAACTAATTTCAAAACTATTTAAATGGCGTTCATGATACCATTAAATGAATCCTAAGCGTTGTTTAAAAGGCAATAAATAGTAAGGCCTGGATCAGGACGTGCTGTTACTTTCAACAACATAAATGTCGGAACAAGTAAGGCATCATTAAGTATCTTTTTCAGTACGAAAAAAAACCCCCAAAAAACGTTTAAGTCCACACCAGCATTGCAAAGACTCCGAAATAGATTTTGTCTCGATTCTTTTCTGACAAATACTAGACTGTAACCTATTTGATATGGCCATGTTAAATTTAACATTTAAGAGTCAAATCTAACATCGAAACAATCCGTCATTTGAATTGGGGGCAGAGGTTATAGTGACGTCACTCCTGCCTCAATGTACAAGAAAACAATAAACGAGGATGTTGGCCCACCTGGATCACCTGGTTCCAGTGGCAGTGTTCGAGTTTTCGAATAAACTCTGCATGGTAGAGTACGAAAATGCTATGACTTACTTTGTGTAAAGGGCTGCAAGGACGCCGAAAACACGGCGACGCCAACGGGTTCTGTGGTGAAGTTCAACATGCGAGCTGACGTCACTCCCGAGTCTTTGTTCACCATATTGATGGATTTACCCTTTGCCTCTGTAAACACGAGATGGTCCTGAAACAGATGTGATATGTGTTCGTGTATCAGACAACTCAATCGGAGAGAGATGGAGCCGAGATTCGCCCGATTCCATCCTACAGTTTTAGCGTTAGACATCTGTTGTCTTCGGGTTACGTCCCTTTAAAACAGGTTACAACAAACCCCTGATCATGTTATCGAATCCCTACTCCAACGCTTCTTTTGGCTTGCTCGTGGATTTCGACGACTTAATATAGCAAAATAAAAACACCGCAAGATATAGCTACTGATATATGCGAAACCATTAAGTTACTGACCTGTAAAGTCTTCAAAACAATCAGGTGACAATATTATCCAAAATAAGCAACTGACATGTAGTGAAATACCCGAATAAAACCATTGACAGGCAGTGATATATTTTATATGCACCCCACGGGCCGTGATGTATCCGTTATAAACACCCTACATCATATGATACATACGAAATAATCAACTATTATATATTTGTTATATATCTGAAATAAGCAATAATCATACCTGTAATGTATCTGGAAAAGAAAACTGACACGTTGTGATATATCCGAAATAATCAACAATTAGACTTGTAATATATCCGAAACAAGCAACTGTTAGGCCTGTAATATATCCGAAAAAGAAAACTAACACGCGGTGATGTATCCGATATAATCAACTGTTAAGCGTCTAAATTATCCAGAAAATATGCAACACACAGGCTGAGCTATATGGGAGATAATCAACTAACAGGCCGTGATGTATCCAAACTAGTCAAACGACTCACAGTGATACATCCAAAATCTTTCGTACTTCTGTTTTCCCTCCATCTATAATTTCACAACACTTTACACCTCTACAGGTCGCCTAAGCGATGGATATTGACGGATGGATACCGTCTGTCTTAGTTGCCGAGGTGACCATGTGGATCCGGCAAAGTGAATTGCAGGATCTGCTATCACGGTATCAGAAAGCAAGAGCAGTTGCTCATGACATCAATCACTGGTGTGCCTGGTCCAGGATCAAATATTATCTAGCATTAAACAAAGCGGAACTACCCCACTGTATTCACCTTTGCTTAGCACCCATGACACACTTACATTTTACTCGTTTCTTTAGCGGATCCCCGTCAATTCGGACTGTAAGTACCTTGTTTAGTCGCAGTATTGGTTGAATATAACCCTAACTATTTAATCGCAATACTAGTTGAATAAAAGTCCACTATTTGTGGTTGTCAGTACAAAGACTTCACCAGTTGTAGCTATCACATAGGAAGGAATTCTGGACTTTATAAATCCGGCTTAGGGAGGATTCACTCATTTTTTTTAGAACTGGCTGGTAATTCTGTGTAATGTTGGAGTTTGTTTGGGTAAACAGTCGATTGACATTTTTGTCCGGGGTTGATATGTTACTCAGACAATGTCGTACCTGGAATACAGCCACACTCGTCAGTCTGTAGCCAACATTTTGTAAAATCACTCGACGACCTTCACCCTCAAAGTTGCAGGTCTCCAAGGTGGCACGTGCCTGGTCGATCCAGAACAACGTACTGGTTTGTGGGTCGACAGTGATCGCCATCGGACGCTGCAGCCCAGTCCAGATGAGCGGCCGTCTCTGTCTGCCCTGTAAGCTCGCTCGTTCTATCCGGGGCTTGCTCCCATGGTCAGTCCAGAAAATATATCTGTTGAAGTTAAATGAATGGGAAAATATTTTTAATGTGCATTGGTGATGTAAAATATGTTTTTGCTTTTGTTTGTTTGGTTTGGTTTGGCTTCTGTGGTTTTTTCAGCACAAAACAAAAACAAATCATGATCAAATTGTATATAAATGTCATTGCGATCATTGCTCACCGAGAGTGCTGGGTATTAGGTGCCTGATGCTGAGAGAGGGCTAGAATCCCACTCTTGAACTCGTACTTTTACCAAGATAGCACGATGTAAAATGGTCACACTTGTTATGCGTGACATCTTCCTGAAGCCCTTACATGTGTGTGGTCTATTGAGAACATGGGTCTGTCCATTTTTGTGTTGTATATCGTAGTGGAAGAAGTAAATCTGCATCTTATATCGTATTAATATTCACAATCTGGGTATGAGTATCGAGTTCCCCAAAACGATACACATATATGTGCAAATTGTCCAGGATGAGTCTATTCCATCGTCAATATGTTTTATTTATATTTATTATTAGATATTTATACAGCACACATAACCTGGCACGGTGCACGCTAAAGGCGTTGATATTTTAGCCTCGATTTTTGGATGTCAATCTCAACGGCACATCTAATTATCAATCTCGACTCCCTGGGGAACATACACTCCTGCAGTCACTAGGCGCACCAAGTTATTGCTTCCTTTTCCTCCTTACTGGGCACCACGCCCAACACTTACATAGGACCTGGTTGACTGAATTAGTTTCTAATCTAAGAAGTCTTTTTTCGTTTTTGTAAAGTATAATTTCTTTTCTGTCAACACAGATACCGACAATATATTAAGAAGAGGTAAATCATTACTACAGATCATCTTACTCAATACGTCAGAATGTTTACCTCATCGGGAATACAGTACACCCCACAGATTCCGAACTGTCGAGGCGTCGTGAAATACGGTTTAATGGATCGCGCGTTTAGTGCCTGGGATTAAAATAAGTGCAGTATGTTGTGCCCACGTAGAGTGGATCGGTGTTCATAATATAGGTATCTAGATCACTCACATCGACTCGGTGAATTACAGTTTATATACAGCTGGAACAATGTTGAGGGCAACAAACAAATAAGAAAAAGAACGGTTTTCCTGAACAAGAACAGTTTTCCTGAATGTAGTAGCGAACCTACCTGTGGTGGGGGGACACCGCGATACCAGACGGCATCTCAAGGGACTTCTCGACAATAATCCTCTGCTTGTCATTGAAGGATATCTTGCTCAGATCACGTGGTAGAGCCTGTAAGCCAATCCACGAATAGACACTGTCGCACCAGTATACGTTGAAGTTCACCCAGTCAACGGCAAGTTCTCCGATTGCTTCTGACGTCCCGACGTGGGCGTACGTAGCTACGACATTGGGCCTGTCCGTATACAAGAAGATTGTACCGGCACCCTTCTCGCCGAACAGCAGATAGTTGTTTCTGTGCAGGAAGGATACGGACGCCAGATCAGTGTTTCCGAAAGACACCTCTTGGTAACTGGCAGATGTATCTCCAGAGAGCCAGCCGAGAGTGTTCCTTAAGTACCAAAATCTGTTACCGCCACACCAAAAGAGGGTATTGTTGTCTAAACCTGAAGGTTAAGAAAAATGATGTAGTGTTAAGAAAAAAATATCATGTGCGCGAAGACCGGTACAACTCATACAACTGAGGAAACAAGCAGGAATACGAGGATTTTGAATCTCATATTCGTAAAATGATACACAGCCTATACTACAAGTTGTCCGACTCTTTTGTGGAAGCCGTGGTGGCTGAGTGGGTTAGGAGGCTGATTTTGTATGCAGACGATTGGGTGGTTGAGTGTATATATTCGAATTCCAAATGTTCTTAGCAAAACAAAAGTGCTTGTCATGAACTTAGCTAAGAAAGTACAACCCCACATACAACATTCATAAAACACTAATGACGTCAGTGGGACGTAATAATAAAAAAAGTATTTGAAAATGTCGATAGGACATAAAACAGTCATTACTTATCTAAATATGACCTAAAACAGTCATTGCTAAAGTCAGTATGAAAAATAACAGTCATTGATAATGTCAATATGACATAAAACGGTAACTGATAATGTCAATATGACACAAAACACTGATAATGTAAATATGATATAAAATTGTTTTATTATGTCACATATGACATAAAACAGACATTGATCATGTCGATATGATATAAAATAGTCACTGATAATGTCAGTTTAACTCTATATTCAGCCGTTGATCACAACTGCCCAAGTAGGCTGAAATTAACAGGTATACATGCCTTAAGCCACAGTTCGCGTCACGGTTCCTCACCCACCTGAAAGTACATCCCTACAACGATGGTCTCTGCCATGTTGCTTTCAAGTGTATCATTATATACCTGCACTCATGCGTTGTTTGGGTTAAGTTGTTGCAAGGTTCATTCAATACTGAATGGTGTTACTGTAGATCTCACGATCTAGAGACGATCATTGTTAATGCCGATACTCCTTGGACAGATGCACAATGTAATATTTTGTCTGGACGTTACTCTGCACACATGGTGGCGCACTATACGACTAGGGCCCGTATTCTCGAAACGTTCGTAGCAATAAGAATTCTTAACTTGCATCGTAGCCAGTGTCTTAAAATGGGTTTGAGAAGTCTGTAGGTCTACGAACGTTCCGAGAATAGCTAGCCAGCGCCCAATCCACAAAACGTTCATACCGCTACTGCAACGTTAGCATATAATAAACTGTAGAGAGTTACGGCAGGTCTATGGATGGTGGCCCTGATATGTAGTCGCGCTCTGTGTTCGCGTCACGGTCGCGCGGAGAAACGTTTGGTCTAATCACTAAAACAATATCTCGTCGCAAACAGGACGTGAACTCGCCGTGAAAGGCTAAGAGCTAGATGCTTTGAATAGTTGCCTGTATTACTTCTGCACACGCGTAACATCTTGTCCATGCAGGATTGTTTATACAGCATCTTACCCACTCTGTCGTTAAAAAAATTAAACGCGAGGACGTACAATGAAATAACTCGATTGTATTCAAGTAAGGTCATAGTTTTGCCTTCCGATAACACGGCGCTGGAATATAACCTTCGATTTTTACATTCAGTTTCGATAGGTTAGAGATGGAAAATACAACAATGGGAAACGACTGTTGCATTCTTTCAGATGGGCGAACCAGATTTAACCTTTGTTGTTGTAGTCACTACAGTTATAAATTTAGTGTTATATTGTTTTGTTCTGTCGTTCTCAGATTCGTGCCACTTGATGACTGATTGCAATAGTGAATGACGTCACTGAATGACTTCATGAGTATCGACATGCGCAGTTGGGATACGGTGACTGCATCGTCAAAGCCGCCGCACAGAACAACCCGAACATGTGAGTCCTTTCTACGACACATATGAATGGGGTTTGTGGTTACATGGGTGTGCATGCTGAGTGAGTGAGTGAGTGAGTTAGTGTGGTATACTCCATTTTCAGCAACACTATGGGGGCCATCATACATGATCTTCACACATTGTTCCTATGTCTAGAACACCGGTCTGTGGCGCCACGAACGAACGTGGTAGCTGCAAGACTACCCCCAATGCTCCCTTGTACATGTAGTGATCTGCATGATGCTAATAATCACTGAACTACATGGATGTGTTTACACTATACAAACACTCTGATAGATAAACTTACTGAAGTGGCATGTGTATTATACACCCCCTGTAACTCTATACATACGGATAATGCTCACTGTACAGGGAACGTGCCATTTATGTGAGTGAACCTGCGACAGTGGATCTGGGAAGGGGTGGTGGTGACGGGGTGGGGGTGAGGTGGGGGTGAGGGGGGAAAGCTTTACCTTTTGTAGGACAACTTAATGCAACCATATACGGACCCCTCCTTGAAGAGGTATCGTTCCATGAAACCCACATCGTGAAGTAAACAAAGAATAAGAGGACTGGTGCAACTGCGCCTCTCTCTTATGTACATATCAGAAGGGCAACTTTCTTCGGTAATTGGAAGCTTTGAGTGATGCACGTCTGCTGACGTCTTTTTGCTAATATATCGTTTCATGGTTAACATAATCTTTATTAGAAATATTCAGCCAAGCATATAGTATTTTTGTGGCCATCTGCTAAGGTCGGTTTGTGATGATACAAGTAGAATAATCCCCTTCAAGATATCACTGTGAGTCATGCAGTGGTGAGTATGGGTTTATGCCGCCGTTAGCAATTTTCCAACAACCTGTGTGGGTCGGGAAATGTAAATTAACATATACATGTGGAGAATGCATATGGAACCACGAGTTTCGGTGTTACGATCGAACGCTAAGCCACCGTAGGTAAGACACAATGTAGATGCCGGCAAAGTGGTTGGTTTTCCCGGATGTCATGCCGAATACCTGGGTTCGATTCCCCACAATGTGTGAAGCCCATTTGTGGCGTAGTGCTGGATATTGCTAAAACCGACACAAAACTAAACTCACTCACTCACTCACTCCTCCCAAGGCCGAATTCCCGTAAGAGGATAGTGTCAGAAGTGCCGATCCCTCTATCGTTGTGTCTGAGTACACCTTTAAACGGTTTAATACTACACTCAACTAAAAATATTCCCATTTAAAAACTTGAAAGATGTATTAAAATACTGAAAACTATTTGGCTCGATAAATAATGTCACGACACGCCAGGGACTTACGTGAAGAGGAAGTCGGGGGAATCGTGATGGAATCCTGATCTGTTAAGACACTCATTGTGTCCTGTACAACAGCCTTGACTATCACAGGATGACAAAATGACTGCTTCTTTTTTCACATTCAAGTACATGTGCTTTGAAATATATTACGATAAAGACAGGCATGTTATATAATTGTATTTTAGCACTAAGTAAGATGAAGCAAGACTGATAGTGCATGCCCCGTTCCAGTCATATAATGTCACCACCATACACTAATCGCCACGTCATGTTAACGCTATACACTAATATTTCCAAGTCATGTTATCACCATTTACTAAATGTCATGTGATTGTATCACCATATATTAATGCTATGTCGCGTAACAACCATATCATGCTGTTACGACATCGTCATTAAATCGAATTGTTGTCGCCCTTTCTTGCGTTGATAACACCACGCCATCTCGTGTTGACGCTCTATCCTCTGTCGTTACCGTCACGTCATCTCATGTAGTCGACCTGTCTTGTGTCCTTACCGTCACGTCATCTCATGTAGTCTCCCTGTCTTGTGTCGTTACCGTCACGTCATCTCATGTAGTCGCCCTGTCTTGTGTCGTTACCGTCACGTCATCTCACGTTGTCTCCCTGTCTTGTGTCGTTACCGTCACGTCATCTCATGCTGTCGACCTGTCGCGCTATTGTTATATTGCTGTCTCACCTTATTGTGTTCTTATTAGCTCCATCGGGCGACCGTTATATCGTGTGACATTGCAACAATTCGTGCTCTCTACATGGCAATGGTTCTTCTCAACTACCATCCGAGACACCGAGAAACCGTCACGTCATCTCATGTAGTCGCCCTGTCTTGTGTCCTTACCGTCACGTCATCTCATGTAGTCGCCCTGTCTTGTGTCGTTACCGTCACGTCATCTCATGTAGTCTCCCTGTCTTCTGTCCTTACTGTCACGTCATCTCATGTGGTCGCCCTGTCTTGTGTCGTTACCGTCACGTCATCTCTAGTAGTCGACCTGTCTTGTGTCTATACCGTCATGTCATCTCATGTAGTCGCCCTGTCTTGTGTCGTTACCGTCACGTCATCTCATGTAGTCGCCCTGTCTTGTGTCCTTACCGTCACGTCATCTCATGTAGTCGCCCTGTCTTGTGTCCTTACCGTCACGTCATCTCATGCGGTCACCCTGTCTTGTATCCTTACCCTCATGTCATCTCATGTAGTCGCCCTGTCTTGTGTCGTTACCGTCACGTCATCTCACGTAGTCGCCCTGTCTTGTGTCGTTGCCGTCACGTCATCTCATGTGGTCGCCCTGTCTTGTGTCGTTACCGTCATGTCATCTCATGTGGTCGTCCTGTCTTTTCTCCTTACCGTCACGTCATCTCATGTAGTCGCACTCTCTTGTGTCCTTACCGTCACGTCATCTCATGTAGTCGCCCTGTCTTGTGTCGTTACCGTCACGTCATCTCACCTAGTCGCCCTGTCAAGTGTCCTTACCGTCACGTCATCTCATGTAGTCGCCCTGTCTTGTGTCGTTACCGTCTGGTCATCTCACGTTGTCTCCCTGTCTTGTGTCCTTACCGTCATGTCATCTCATGTTGTCTCCCTGTCTTGTGTCCTTACCGTCACGTCATCTCATGTAGTCGCCCTGTCTTGTGTCGTTACCGTCACGTCATCTCACGTAGTCGCCCTGTCTTGTGTCCTTACCGTCATGTCATCTCATGTAGTCGCCCTGTCTTGTGTCCTTACCGTCATGTCATCTCATGTGGTCGCCCTGTCTTGTTATATTGCTGTCTCACCTTACTGTGTTCTTATTAGCTCCATCGGGCGACCGTTATATCGTGTGACATTGCAACAATTCGTGCTCTCTACATGGCAATGGTTCTTCTCAACTACCATCCGAGACACCGAGAAACCAGCGGCTGGATTTTACGACCCAACAGTGAGAAGAGACAGGGCAGAATTAATGCACCTGTTCAATATACGACAGACGAAGTAACAAGAGAAGGCATGAGATACCTGAAGCTGTGTTGAATATGTGTCAGTAGATATTAATTGTGCCTATTATCCCGACAGAACTTAGACAGCACAATTCATGCAAAGACATTTGAAGACAACAAAACGGTATAAGCAGGAAGACGCTAACTCACAACATAATATATACCAGATCTATTGTGAAAACAGGTGAGATCGTGTCCCACTGCAGGTAAACATACATATCAGGATAACATGCGTCACCTGAAGGCCTATTGTTGCTCACCGCGTTTCATGAGACAGTCTTGTAAACCCGAGAAAAACAAACCTGAAGGTAATCCCAGCTGTCACAAACTAAGTCATTCGTGTAAACACAATGCAACATTACCGAGACCCCCTGGAAACGCCAGTTTACATCCAGTCACCAACAACATTTAAAAGTGGTCCCCCAAAACCTGGCTTTATCCCCTAGTAGTTATTCCAATCTACAATTGCTCCCATCAACCTGTGTTGATCCCCTCGTAGTGATTCCAGTCTGGAACTGCCCACAACAGCCTGTGTTGATCCCCTCGTGGTGTTTCCAGTCTACAGTTGCCCCCAACAACCTGTGTTGATCCCCACACAGTGATTCTAGTCTACACATTCCTCCCAACAACCTGTGTTGATCCCCTCGTAGTGTTTCCAGTCTACAACCGCCCCCAAAAACCTGTGTTGATCCCCACGTGGTGATTGCAGCCTGGAACTGCCCACAACAACCTGTGTTGATCCCCTCGTGGTGATTCCAGCCTGGAACTGCCCACAACAACCTGTGTTGATCCCCTCGTAGTGATTCCAGTCTGGAACTGCCCACAACAACCTGTGTTGATCCCCTCGTGGTGTTTCCAGTCTACAATTGCCCCCAACAACCTGTGTTGATCCCCACACAGTGATTCTAGTCTACACATTCCTCCCAACAACCTGCGTTGATCCCCTCGTAGTGTTTCCAGTGTACAACCGCCCCCAACAACCTGTGTTGATCCCCTCGTGGTGTTTCCGGTCTACACCTGCCCCCAACAACCTGTGTTGTTTTACAGACCGTCGGCACACAGCTGTACTATTGCAGAAAGAGACCACCATTACACACGAACCCAAGTACCAGTCCAACACAATGGGTGGAGGCACGCAATAAACAGGCAGGGGCGACTCACGCCAGTAAGCATCCCACCAGTCATGTCAGGGCGTGGTGGATCGACTGTATTGAAAGTCTTGAGAGTGGGTATTGTCGTACACAGAGATGTTTTGTTGTCAATGGAGGGTGGTTCCACCGTGCCGCTAGAGCGATCACGTATGCTACAGTGTATGACGACCTGGATCAGAGCTCATCAGTCAGTTCATCCTCCCAACACAACACACTAAACGCTGTGCCCTTGTTTACCCCGAGCTGGAATCATTATTCTGTAATAATCGCTGAGTATCCTGCTACAGCTCATGACAAGCCTCATTCATGATCCTATTTGTAGCTTTGGTACAGGAGCGCCAATTAGACGCCGCTATGGACTTGTTTCTATATATAAATATCTGAACATATGTTAATAATTTCCAGTATGAATTGCACGTAATTGTAAATAGTTCACTGATTGTGAAAATGTATTGTTATCAACTTCGAAAAGACCAAAGATATAACAGTATAGTAATTCATGGTCTTTGTTGTCTGGAACGGAACAACACGAGCTGTGGGCAGTGGATGCAGATGAGTTTGGTAGTGGACTGTATGGTCGAGGAAAATGTATATCTATTACGTTGACATGTTCATGTACTCGTACTACCCAATTTCGGAAATTTTGGAATTTAGACAAACTGAATATATTACATCTGAATGCGATGACATATTGCAGTGTTTATTCTCATCTTTGATGCATTCACATGTATGGAGTTACAAGGAATTTATATTTGTTGCAGTTTTGTCAAACCTAAACATCCTAAACATCACATCACTGATACGTGAACATCCTACACATCAAGTCACTGATACATGCACATCCTAACCATCACATCACTGATACATACACATCCTAACCATCACATCACTGATACATGCACATCATAGCCATCACATCACTGATACATGCACATCCTAACCATCACATCACTGATACATACACATCCTAACCATCACATCACTGATACATGCACATCCTAACCATCACATCACTGATAAATGAACATCCTAACCATCACATCACTGATACATACACATCCTAACCATCACATCACTGATACATGCACATCATAACCATCACATCACTGATACATGCACATCCTAACCATCACATCACTGATACATACACATCCTAACCATCACATCACTGATACATGCACATCCTAACCATCACATCACTGATACATGCACATCCTAACCATCACATCACTGATACATACACATCCTAACCATCACATCACTGATACATGCACATCCTAACCATCACATCACTGATACGTACACATCCTAACCATCACATCACTGATACGTGCACATCATAGCCATCACATCACTGATACATGCACATCCTAACCATCACATCACCGATACGTGCACATCCTAACCATCACATCACTGATACATACACATCCTAACCATCACATCACTGATACATACACATCCTAACCATCACATCACTGATACATGCACATCCTAACCATCACATCACTGATACATGCACATCATAACCATCACATCACTGATATATACACATCCTAACCATCACATCACTGATACATGCACATCCTAACCATCACATCACTGATACATGCACATCATTACCATCACATCACTGATACATGCACATCATAACCATCACATCACTGATACATCCACATCCTAACCATCACATCACTGATACATGCACATCATAACCATCACATCACTGATACATGAACATCATAACCATCACATCACTGATACATGCACATCCTAACCATCACATCACTGATACATGCACATCCTAACCATCACATCACTGATACATGCACATCCTAACCATCACATCACTGATACATGCACATCCTAACCATCACATCACTGATACATGCACATCATAACCATCATATCACTGATATATACACATCCTAACCATCACATCACTGATACATGCACATCATTGCCATCACATCACTGATACATACACATCCTAACCATCACATCACTGATACATGCACATCCTAACCATCACATCACTGATACATGAACATCCTAACCATCACATCACTGATACATACACATCCTAACCATCACATCACTGATACATGTACATCCTAACCATCACATCACTGATACATGCACATCATAACCATCACATCACTGATATATACACATCCTAACCATCACATCACTGATACATGCACATCATTGCCATCACATCACTGATACATGCACATCATTGCCATCACATCACTGATACATGCACATCATTGCCATCACATCACTGATACATGCACATCATTGCCATCACATCACTGATACATACACATCCTAACCATCACATCACTGATACATGAACATCCTAACCATCACATCACTGATACATACACATCCTAACCATCACATCACTGATACATGCATATCCTAACCATCACATCACTGATACATGCACATCCCAACCATCACATCACTGATACATACACATCCTAACCATCACATCACTGATACATGCACATCCTAACCATCACATCACTGATACATACACATCCTAACCATCACATCACTGATACATGCACATCCTAACCATCACATCACTGATACATGCACATCATAACCATCACATCACTGATATATACACATCCTAACCATCACATCACTGATATATGCACATCATTGCCATCACATCACTGATACATGCACATCATTGCCATCACATCACTGATACATACACATCCCAACCATCACATCACTGATACATGAACATCCTAACCATCACATCACTGATACATACACATCCTAACCATCACATCACTGATACATGTACATCCTAACCATCACATCACTGATACATGCACATCCTAACCATCACATCACTGATACATACACATCCTAACCATCACATCACTGATACATGCACATCATAACCATCACATCACTGATACATGCACATCATAACCATCACATCACTGATACATACACATCCTAACCATCACATCACTGATACGTGCACATCATAGCCATCACATCACTGATACATGCACATCCTAACCATCACATCACTGATACGTGCACATCCTAACCATCACATCACTGATACATACACATCCTAACCATCACATCACTGATACATACACATCCTAACCATCACATCACTGATACATGCACATCCTAACCATCACATCACTGATACATGCACATCCTAACCATCACATCACTGATACATGCACATCCTAACCATCACATCACTGATACATGCACATCCTAACCATCACATCACTGATACATGCACATCCTAACCATCACATCACTGATACATGCACATCATAACCATCACATCACTGATACATGCACATCCTAACCATCACATCACTGATACATACACATCCTAACCATCACATCACTGATACATGCACATCATAACCGTCACATCACTGATACATGCACATCCTAAACATCACATCGCTGATACATGCACATCCTAACCATCACATCACTGATACATACACATCCTAACCATCACATCACTGATACATGCACATCCTAACCATCACATCACTGATACATGCACATCATAACCATCACATCACTGATACATGCACATCCTAACCATCACATCACTGATACATGCACATCCTAACCATCACATCACTGATACATGCACATCCTAACCGTCACATCACTGATACATGCACATCATTGCCATCACATGACTGATACATGCACATCATTGCCATCACTGATACATGCACATCATAACCATCACATCACTGATACATGCACATCCTAACCATCACATCACTGATACATGCACATCCTAACCATCACATCACTGATACATGCGATCCTAACCATCACATCACTGATATATACACATCCTAACCATCACATCACTGATACATACACATCCTAACCATCACATCACTGATACATACACATCCTAACCATCACATCACTGATACATGCACATCATAACCATCACATCACTGATACATACACATCCTAACCATCACATCACTGATACATGCACATCATTGCCATCACATCACTGATACATGCACATCCTAACCATCACATGACTGATACATGCACATCCTAACCATCACATCACTGATACATGCACATCATTGCCATCACATCACTGATACATACACATCCTATACATCACATCACTGATACATGCACAACCTAACCATCACATCACAGATACATACACATCCTAACCATCACATCACTGATACGTGCACATCATAGCCATCACATCACTGATACATGCACATCCAAACCATCACATCACTGATACGTGAACATCCTAACCATCACATCACTGATACATACACATCCTAACCATCACATCACTGATACATACACATCATAACCATCACATCACTGATACATGCACATCTTAACCATCACATTACTGATACATGCACATCCTAACCATCACATCACTGATACATGCACATCATAGCCATCACATCACTGATATATACACATCCTAACCATCACATCACTGATACATACACATCCTAACCATCACATCACTGATACATACACATCCTAACCATCACATCACTGATACATGCACATCCTAACCATCACATCACTGATATATACACATCCTAACCATCACATCACTGATACATGCACATCCTAACCATCACATCACTGATACATGCACATCATTGCCATCACATCACTGATACATACACATCCTATACATCACATCACTGACACATGCACATCCTAACCATCACATCACTGATACATGCACATCCTAACCATCACATCACTGATACATACACATCCTAACCATCACATCACTGATACATGCACATCCTAACCATCACATCACTGATATATACACATCCTAACCATCACATCACTGATACATACACATCCTAAACATCACATCACTGATACATGCACATCATAACCATCACATCACTGATACATGCACATCATAACCATCACATCACTGATACATGCACATCATTGCCATCACATCACTGATACATACACATCCTAACCATCACATCACTGATACATGCACATCCTAACCATCACATCACTGATACATGCACATCCTAACCATCACATCACTGATATATACACATCCTAACCATCACATCACTGATACATGCACATCCTAACCATCACATCACTGATACATGCACATCATTGCCATCACATCACTGATACATACACATCCTATACATCACATCACTGACACATGCACATCCTAACCATCACATCACTGATACATGCACATCCTAACCATCACATCACTGATACATGCACATCCTAACCATCACATCACTGATACATGCACATCATAACCATCACATCACTGATACATGCACATCCTAACCATCACATCACTGATACATGCACATCCTAACCATCACATCGCTGATACATGCACATCTTAAACATCACGTTATTGGTACATGCACATCCTATACATCGCGTTACTGATAGATGCTCATCCTGAACACCACGTTACTGATATATGTATATCCTTAAAATCACATCCCTAAACATCGACATCCTTAACATCGTATCACTGATACACCTGTGATGACCAATGTGATGACAGGAAAACGGTCAACTATTCATACAACAGTGCAAGATCAAGGCCTGTCCCCAGAACGTTCTGAGATAACAGATTGCAATCTGAATATCGTGGTTCCATGTGAGAAGACTATGTGTACGTTCTGTATTGGTACCAAACCAGAATTCCTGGAATAGTGATCTCATACTGGTAGGAGAAATAAGAAAACGTGGAATCCTGGAATAGTGACGTCATATAGGCAGGAAAAATACGAAAACGAGAAACCCTAGAGTAGCAGCGTCAGACTGGCAGAGAAAGAAGATGGAGGTCATCGAATATCGATCTCAGATTGGTAGAAAGCACAAAAATACCAAAATATTTGTGTTTAAAGGTGACTAAGATTTCAACAACCAACAAGATGGTGATGTCATGAATCATACGTGACATTCCTAAACACTTCCATACGCGACATTCCTAAACACTTCCATACGCGACATTCCTAAACACTTCCATACGCGACATTCCTAAACACTTCCATACGCGACCCACTAAACAATGTGTGGTTACAACAACGATGGGCCGTGAAATGTGTTGATGTATTAGGGGCCATATTCAGTTTTCATGGTATACTTTCCCTGATCGGCAGTTTATGTAGCTGGGCACTGAACCGGTTCAAACATGGTTACCTTGAGTCAAACAGATGTGACACAGCGTCAGGAGTAGGGAGATCTGGATCCACCCTTGCTTCATCCTGGACGGTATCCACGTGTGTCCCCCATACACGACTGTAACGGTTTCTCAGATAGACAAGGAAGTAGAATTTGTCCCTGTCGCCCGACACACTGTACACGGTCTCCTTCAGCTGTGAATGTGGTTAGACGGGTAGAGCGAGTGAAGCATTACCCACTTACCAGTTATAGATGTCCTAGTGGGCGGCGCTCAGGACATGGGTTGGATTTCAGGGATAATTTAGTGTTCGGTGCAGTCAGGCATGACTGGAGAGAGAGGACTCGTGGACTGCCAAAGGGACAGGTAACAGGGAGGATTAGTTAAAATATTACTTTGTCAGTATACTAATAGATAGCAGAGCGTGGGTGCTTGCGCTGCCTATGTATTAAAGCATCATGACATGATTATCCCGAATCTGAAAGAAATAGGCAATGTGTTATGAAGAAAATAAGGGGAAGGAACGTCGTACTGTAGGTACCTGCCTTATTATGTGCTGGGTATTACTGTCGTCTGAGGAACGTAACATGCTCTGACTGGCGCAAAACAACACCCTTTACTTACTGCCACCCTTTGCTCAACGAAAAAGATTTGAACTGTTTCTAGTGTGGACTGAGGGTACGTGGGTGGGTGAGTTCGGTTGCACATGAGAATATGATATACAATTTTACATACATATACAATCAATGTGGCCGGTATAAGATTATTAATATCACTATTCGTTACAATTTCATTATATCTAACAAGACATTTAGAAATATAGCGAGGTTTTCAAATGTTTTGTTTTCTTAATTGAAAATATCCGTTTAGTTGTAAACAGATTCGGCCATCCAGAGAAATAATTTTGGGTGTACATCATCCGCTGTTGGAGAAGAGTTTCACATTTACATGGAAAATATTGAAAACCTCGCTATATTTCTACAGGTAGATTCAGATTACGAGCTTTTCACAAGGGCGAAAACTTTGATTTCGTTGCATTTTCCACTAAACTCTTATTTGCTGTTACAAAGATTCCAATGCGGTGGAGCTTGGTACCAAGATAAGTATACCTATCAGCGGTTTCATTGAGCTTACCCCTATATGTAACATAATATTTATTCTTTGAGGTTTTAGAGGGACAACTCCCAAGGACAACTATTTTGATTTCAGAGAGATTAACTTTCAACTTTCACTGAGTACAATAGTCATAGGAAGTATTTAGGGGCAGTTGCAGATCGCTTGGGGTGCCACTTACGAGGACAGCATCGTCTGCATGTAAGAGAAGTATGAACTAATGCTTGTTATACGGTTTATATCTACTCTTTCTAAGTTAATTCCTGAGCAACCTTTACTACAAAGAAACGATTCTACATCATTTAAAAAAAGTGAGAATAATAGTCTGGAGAGCTTTTCATCGTGTCTCCCTCCTGATGTAAATGAAAAGTACGATGAAATTTGGTTATCGAACATATTAGCAGATTTTATGCTTTGACACATGCTTATCTTGAGAGACAAAATTTTCCAACTTATACCGTATTTGATTAATTTGTACCATAGCCCGGCTCGCCTCACAGTATCAAAAGCTTTCGTGAAATAAATGAAAACAAAATATAGTTTTCGTTTGGAAAGTTTAATAACTACGGATAACGTATGTATTACAAATGGGTTGTCGCAAGCAGAGAGACCTTTTCGAAAACCTGATTGGGACTGGGATAAAATGTTGTTTTTCACTACGAAATGAGAAAGTATTTTATTTGAAATACTAGTAAATAGTTTTCCAAATACAACCAAGTATGGTTATGGGTCTGTAGGAACTGGGGACCATAGAGTCACCTTTCTTCTTAAAAATAGGTATAATTGTACCTTTACGCCAACAACCAGGTTATCTTTTTTGAAGATAATTATATGGTAATCCTTTTCTACTAGATGTATTCCAGATGCCTTATTCCTTTTTAGGTTCTTTATGGCAAAGCCAGTTTGATCACTTGTAATGGTATCATTGAGAACATTTGCATCAAATGAAAGGTTAACACTGTCGTCATTCTCAAAAAGAACTTCATCATCACATTTCGTTCCATTTAATTTCTTGAAAATTAATATTCATAAAAGTCATCAATGCTTGGAGATGGTTACATCGTAACGTGATGGATAATGGATCACTCCCGAACATAAATAACACAGATAATTACCTGCAGGCCACAAGGGCCTGCAAGTATTTGAAATTGCCGGTCCGGGTCGGCGATTATTTCGAACGCTTGGTTTAGGTAGAGTAATGGCGTAACAGGCAAACAGTGAAACCTGGCACGACTGACAACTAAACATGCAAAGTGAGTGAATGAGTTTAATCTTACGACGCAATCAGCAATATTCAAGCTGTACGGCGGCAGTCTGTAAATAATTGAGTCTGGAGCAGACAAACCCAAGACCAACAGCATGAGTATCGGTCTACGACACTGGGATACAATGACTTGTGGCAGTCAAGTCAGGGAGCCTGACCACCCGAGCCCGTTAGTCCCCTCCTACACGCATCGGTAACTGAAGATCAATTCCAACCCGAATCTTCACGGGTACAGTATGCAAAGTAGAAGAAGACTGTCTCGTCTTGAAGAATCCCATGTAGAGCAACCCTTAATAGTTTGCATGGTTTAATTGTATATACAATCTTTCACGGATATGTACCGTTTCTTTATGAGCCAACTACATAAACATATAATATGTAGGCCTCAATGTGACTACATGTATTGCTAGACTAACAGCTAGTCTCTGAAATGAACATATTTTACTGAAAAAACGTTCATAGTGAAAAAAAATAATATAATGAAATGGAACCCTGAGACTTTCTTCATTTTCAGCCTGAAGCTATGGAAATCTAGACTTGCCACATTTTCTAGACTTGCGTGGGCTTTCTTGGATATATATACTTCAGGGTCTGTACGACAGACTACAGGTATTGCGTGAAGGTGATATTGGAGCTTGTCATTAAGTATCTGAGAGGGTTAATCGTTACAACTAGCCATGATATTATGAGGTGATATGTGATAACTTCCACCAATGGCATAGGTCTATGGCACTCAGAGAAAATTTTCATAATACACTAAGCACTTGCCTCCCGGGTACCTTGTTAGGACCTTGTTCCTATAGGGTCTCAACTGAAGTCTTTCATTCGCTGAACCGTCGAGCCACGATATTGCCCTGTGACAAGGTTCCGTTACCTGGTGACGGGTGCCTTAGATCAATACTCTCCCACATCAACACATGGAAGTTGACTGTTTCACAGCATCTCGTGAACTCTCCACCTCACTGCAAGCACTATATCAATGATGGTAAGTTTTGAGTTATTAAAGCCGGAAAAGTTCAGATAGTAGCTGTTTCATATGGCCGGAAAACTGAAATTAGAGGAAAAATCTCCATGCCTTGTTTTGCAAATATTCATAAGGACATTATTGTCACCTTCACACATTACATGTGTTCTGTAAACGTTAAGAGACCGGAGAATCAACTGATGCTATGGCTCACTATCAAACATGCCATATTGTATTTTTTTTAAATATATAAAACGCAACATATGTTTTGATTCGTTTAGCATCACTGATTTGCACTGACACTTTGGAAATGTGTTTTTCCTGACATTTTACGACAGACGGAATGTTTTTGAGAAGGTTGTCTTGGCTTTGATGTTTCACAGTATGCTTTTGTTGAACGTTTCTTATTTGTTTGTTGATGGACGCCCTCTGCAGTTTTCCCGGTATCGTCTATCAAAACGATGACGCTGTTTTGTGGAATTAATACAATAATAACACAGTGGATTTGTTATGAGCCTAAACTAGACTAGAGCTCCTAGCACTACAAAACATCAAAATACATTGCAGTAGAGGTGCTATATTTTCAGTAAATCAAGTTTGATAGAAGTTTTGAAAGAAATATGTCTTTAGGCAGCTTTTACAAATTGTCAATGGTTAGGATTTCTTTATTTCCTTCGGAACAATCATTCCACAGAGTCAGGGCCATGGGAACAAATGGTCTCTGTCCACACGTTTTGAGGCGGGTTTGGGTACTTAAAGAAGTAACTGATCAGGAGCTCCTAGTGTCCGAGAAAGTTCATATTTCACAGTCAATTTTCTGAGACGGGCAGGAGCAATTTGATTGACACAGTATGTGTCAGAGTAAGATTCTTGTACTGGATCCGAACTCGGACAGGGAGCCATGCTTAGCACTTGTGTTATATGTGCACGCATCGGGCCACGATCCATGCTTCTATGTTTTGGACAGTTTGGAAAACTGTTTCTGAGTTAGATTTCCCAACAAACTATTTGTATACTCAAGTATTGTCAATGCAAGTGCTCTTGCTAGCATATGTGCCATTTCAGTAGAGATAAGATCTCTGATGAAGACAATATTCCTGACATGGAAATAGAAAGAGCGAAAGTAGTTTAGATGTGTGGCCATCCATTAACAGATTATTGTCGAAACCCAGGATTCTTGACCCATTCCGAAACTGTAATCTCAGAGTCTCCTACTCGAACACGCTTCACACCAGCTGCCACCTGTTCCTGCAAGAAGACCCTCCGTTTTGCTACCATTTAGTTTCACCTTCTGCTTTGTCATCCAAGACTTGATCCTATCAGTGCACATATCTTGTTCAATCACGGAGTGGCGTGCTTTGACGGGAGAAAATATTGGGTAACTGTAAAACATCTGCATACATTTGATGATTTACACTACGGGCTGAAAGACATCTTCTAAGATCACAAATACACAATGTGTATAGGATACGTATCCTGGCAGATCCTTGAGGATTACCATACTTTAAGACGACAGTTTCAGCATTTGAGTCACCGATGTAATGTGACTGGATTCGACGAGGAAGATATGACATAACCTATTTCACAGTATTTCCGTCAATACCTATAGACTCGGCAAGTGTTGCTGAGAATGTTTCATGATAAATGGTATCAAATACTGCCGCGAGATCTAAAGATGCCAACAAGCCAACACACCTGCATCCTAAGAAGTCAACAAATCACTCATAACGCGAAACAGCGCTATTTCGGGGTTGAGTTCTGGCCTGTATGCAGACTGACAAGAAGAGTCTGCACTTCACATCATTCTCAAGCACTTTGGAAGGGTATAATCTATTAGGTGAGCCGCAGCTAGGCAGTTACTGAGTGTAGACACGTCTACGTCCTGCTCCTTTAGGGGAGGTTTGACCTCTGACTCTTTGACTTCAGCAAGGACTATTCCTGTTGATAGACTGTTGTTGATCCTTGCGATCACTGGAATGAGGACATCAGTGTTTTCAAGCAGGACTCTACAAAACGCAGCAGAATCAAACGCTGTGTCTTATCCAGGGCATTATTGTTTAAGTCGCCAATCATTTTCTCTTTTTTGGAGACAGCATAGGAGCTGAAGCCATTTGTAAAATCTCGATCACAAAGGCAAGGAGCCACTACATAAGTCATGAAACAAATAGGTATAAGATTTGGAGCTTTTAGTACATTGCACAATTTTGAATTGGCAATATTTTGCTTTATATTTCTGAATTACATTTATTAAATTCATTTCTAGCTCTTTAGTATACATGTCTATGAATTTCCAATCTTGATTTTCTCGTTATCTCAGTTTCAAATATTCTTCAAAATAAGTGTCTGGTTGTTATAATGTCACCATTATCATGCTGGCTCGTGTTCATGGAACGAATGCCCAGCGCACAAACACATCAAACGCTTACCTTTAACGCACTTTAACGTTCGAAAGTGTCAATTTCCATTGACGTAACATGGAGAAGAAGTGGTTTGTAATAACTGAGAATCAATTCCTTAAACGTGGATTTGGAGTGGGATTCTTCGTGTGTCTTCATTTTAATGTCATCTTTGATTTTAATTTTATTGAAGCGAAGTGAAGTGAAGTGAAACATCAGGATGAATCGGTCCTGAGCGTGAGTAGTCACTCTTGGTCTTCCAACTCTGGGCCGATCTTTGGTTAACGAGTATACATATCGATGCCATAATGGAGATATGTGCCTAGACTTAAACTCCCTTAGCGCTAAAGTCGTCGTAAGCGCCATACATTAACAGCACTAAGAGATCTTCCAAAATATAAGCCCTGGCCATATGGCTGTGGTAGACGTTGAAATGTCTTGCAACAGCAGACTGGGACTCCCCTGCTTCTAAACGTCCAGTGACGATTTCTTTCTTTCTTATGTATGTATGTATGTATGTATGTATGTATGTATGTATGTATGTATGTATGTATGTATGTATGTATGTATGTATGTATGTATGTATGTATGTATGTATGTATGTATGTATGTATGTATGTATGTATGTATGTATGTATGTATGTATGTATGTATGTATGTATGTACCGGTCAGCAACGGTCTTGATATTTTTATTGACAAATTCTTATTTTTATGGCAGTGGTCCCCAGACATCATCATGAAGGAATTTATTGTGTCTGTGTGGAATGCATTAAATTGGTTTAACTCGGTCCGCGGGATGTCATTGTCCGATTATTAATTTATAATGATTCGCCTCATTTGAAACCTTAGGACTTTGAATACATTATCATTAAGATGCAATATCCTATCATTCATGCACCTGTTAAAGAGAAAACTTATGTTCTTCCTAATACAGAGGTTGTCATCAGAAGAATGTCCTTCATCACATATCATTTCTATGCAATATTCAAAGAGAATGTTTTACCATGATTTAAATTTTGTACATGGTTTTGACATTTTATAAAAACGTGTCACTAGTCAAGAATTCGTTTAAGTAGCCATTGTGCTTATCGGCCATGTTCTAAAACTGACATTCACCATGTGAGCCCCATCAACCATCGACTCTGGCGTCTCACTATCACCAATGATTTAAATTGTTAAACACGTATTTGATTTTATAGTCATTACGCTTTATCGGTCATGCCTCGATGTTGATATAATTACGTGATTGCTTCCGTCTTGCAGGACATCAATCAATATGGATCGGTTCTTGAGGTAGTGCTGTTACTATCGTTTCACGAAGTATATTCTGATGACATCTGTAGTGGTACCAACACTCACCTCATCCTGAATACATACCAGGCCAAGCTGACCAAGGCTGACGCCTACATCCGCTGTGTCAGCAGCTGTCAAAGAGTACCTGCATGCAGATCCTACATGTATAACACAACAAACAGCCGATGCTCCTTGTTTGCTGGGAACGGTAAATCCTTCTCAGACATGTGCCAAGACAGAGGTTACATATTCCTGGAAAACAGCCTCTCCTGCGTGAAGATACACAAACGTAGTTCAACGTGGTTCAAGGCGAGGCGGGCTTGCATGAATAAAGGAAGCGATCTTGTAACGGTTAAAGATGAGACGAAACAGAAGGATGTCACCATACTGATGATGCAGTGTCAAACGGGTGATTATGATGAGCGTGTGACTTAGTTCAGTTTTACACCGCATTCAGCAATATTCCAGCTACATG
Organism: Haliotis asinina; assembly: GCF_037392515.1. Taxonomy (NCBI): domain Eukaryota; kingdom Metazoa; phylum Mollusca; class Gastropoda; order Lepetellida; family Haliotidae; genus Haliotis; species Haliotis asinina. The sequence continues at coordinate 5,771,137 of NC_090283.1, read as the reverse complement.
GCGGCGTGATGATGATGATGATGATGATGATGATGATGATGATGATGATGATGATGATGGTCGTGGTGGTGGTGGTGGTGATTGACAACTTTTGTTGCTCAGAATAGATCTAGATCTCCATGACTGCAATTTTACAATAAACGGTGGAAGGAATGTGTCGGAATCGTATCGTCTAACACCAACTACCCCAACTGATGTTTTCCCAACACACGCACTCACTTTCTCGCACACTGTCTGAAATTCACTCAGTTGCATATATTCCGACTGCAGGAAACGTTTGGCTAGTCTCCGATGCCTTTATCGTTTGTTCTTGGACCATTTAAGTCTAATGTATCACCAACACAACAAAAACAATGGACACTTCGTGATGAAACATTCATCTCCTCCCGGTCTTAACTGAGAGAATATTTGTTGCACATCCCCACAGTTGGGATAGGGGAAACATTGGGGGGAGGGGTTGGGCTGACAAAAGTGCGATGCTGCATAATATTCTTGATCTGGGTCTTCTTGGAGCTGTTTTTAAAGACAATATGACAGGAGCTCGTACCCTGTATGTGTGACAGTTCAGATAGGGCTGACACTCTATGTGTACGAAATTGTAGGGCTCGTAGCCTTGTTGATGGCCAATGTTTATAGAGTTCATGATCTTGCACTTTGACAGTGTAGATAGGGATGACAATAATAAGACAGTGTAGGGCCCATAGCCTTGTTGATGGTCCATGTTTATAGAGTTCATGGTCTTGTATGTTTAACAGTCTGGATAGGTCTCCGTGATCAGCTCCACACCAACACGTTCCTTTGGGTAGATGGGTCGCCGCTAGTCTACGCAGCGTGGGAGCCTGGCCAACCGAGTCACTCATTCAAGCGGAGACAAGAGAACTGCGTCCAAGTCTCTCACACTAAACAAAGGGAGCCACTATGGAACGATAGTGAGTGCAAATATTCAAGAAAGTTTATGTGTGAGATCAGCTTGAGTGTCCTGAAATAAGGATCTTGGCAAGAAGCGGGATATAGTGTCTCGAGTACATTCACTCAGTTTGTATGTAATAACATCAACATTGCGGATAAAAAGCAGAATTGTGAAGGACAACTTCCTTGTTCAGCTGATGCGACATTTCGTACAGACTATTGTGTCCTCTTCACGCAGGAAGTTGAAGAATCAAATAAGGACAGACCTAATGCATAAGTACCTCCTTTTTGTGACGTTTTCGATGCAGATCTCTAACTCTCCATCTTCTAATAATGCCATTCAAAATGCATATATATTGTGTCTTTCCGTTCCGCAGCAACAGGTAAAGAACAGATTAAACAATAATCATTGTACGATTCCATATGATTGCAAACATATTCATGAGACGTGAAATCACATGTCAGTAGAATCTGATAACTGAATAAATGAATGCCTACTTTCAACCTGAAATACCTTTTCTCTGAATTTCATGTTTTATAGTAACAGAACACTGTATTTACAAAACAAGTAGGAAACAGAAATGACCACTGTCGAATTTAACAGAAATATTCGAATGTTGCAATGATCAGAAACGTTCCATTTTTGTACACGTGCAAAACATGTGATTCTGGAAATACACGACACCAGGTCAATTTGTTTTAAGCAATAATATTTCCAGAATTTCCAGAATACAGTGTGTTACGGTTAAGAACTTGCCGTGACAAAAGGTATATTTGTGTTACCTCAAAGAAAGGTATGTATCGTGGGCTCACGTCCTGTCTTCTGAATAAAGTCTGTCCGTTTAAATATGATACCTTTTTGAGATTATGTAGCACAGACTTAAAATACGACATCCTGGGGCCAGAATCCCATACCAGTGTATAAATGCATATCTGTGTAAAGCAAATGGCTGCTGATACAGAGGCCGACTTGTCTACCTCGGTCCTAACAGTATGGTTTGCCCTTTACCAGCCTGCATGAGTATTCCGGATCTCCTGCTGGTTTATACATGGGACATAACGGACATGCGCGTGATGTTTCCTTCCAGAATAGGTACCGAGTCATTGTATGTAGTCATCTTTTGAGAGCAGATGTATTATTTTTTCTAACCAGCATATTGTGATAAAAGTCGATGTAGTGAAAGTCAATCTGAACAGGCCATATGTGTTCTCATTTAGATCACAATGAGTGGGTGAGTGAGAGTGAGTTTAGTTTTACGCCGCTTTTAGCAATAGTCCAGCACGATCATGCCGGGGGACACCAGAAATTTGCTTCACATTGTACCCAACTTGCCTCAACTCCACCGGATCTATGGCATGTGTGGTGTAGGATGACCACGAACTGCGTAATAAATAGCAGCTCATCCCAAGGTCAATGTGTAAAATGAACGTCCTAGCCTACTTTAACCGAGGGAGGATACAAAACTGAGGCTCAGTCGAAGCTTTTATGCATCCGGAAGAGAAAACGTTTATCAGGCTATATAGACTTATCTCTAGTAACCTCATCCGGGTTTTAAAGCCGTATCGCCCTAGTTCTATATTACAGAAGCAACCCCTGATGATGTCACAATAAGTTGTTATCAAAAACCCCTGATGATGTCACAATAAGCTGTTATCAAAAACTAAACAGCAATCTATTGTAAAGACCATAGCAGCCCAAGGTGTGTAACCTGGCGTACCACATCGGCAGCGAGATACCCCGGTCTGTGCACGTGGGGGATTTAAGGGTCGTTTCAGTCACTGTGGAGTATGCGATATGGGTTGATTTCCTCACAGAATGAATCTCACCCAGTGCAATTTACCTGTTACTCGTATCTTGTTACACAATTGAAGGCGACGGACATCGCCGCTAGAAAAAAAAAAACAGGGACTAGCACGTTTGTTAATACTTTGTAATTGAAAGCAAACTATTCCGACATAAAAGAATGTTGTAAGTGCCTTTATGACAGGAAAGTGCATTTTCAAACAGTATTCATTTTGTAGGTAATGTGGATAAGTTATTGTGATGAATAAACTGTAAGGAAATTATTACGTGATTTATAAGTCGTTATTACGAAATTAAATATAGCCGTTATAACGCGATTAGAAAGTCCTAGTATTTTTTAAAGTCGTTATAACGAGATTATTATTTGTATACGCACAGGTCCCTTACGGTGCTTCGTGAAAATGTATTACATGAAACATTTTATAAAAACCTGTTTTGTATGTCATTTATGTTTGAGATAGCAAATTGATGCAATCTAGTTACTCGTCAATCTGAACCTAGAAACCCCTTTTCAATGTCTAGAAATACCCTATACACATACAAAGGGTATTCCAAGTATATCTTTTCTAATCTATCTTAAAACAGGGTGAAACCTGTTGTAATCAATGAATGATCAAATTTAAGTCAAATTACAAAATTTTGATCACATCACACATGGGCATCTATGAATCGAATTCAAATTTAATCTAAATATTACTTGCAACAGAATCAGGTTATTGAATGGGATAAGTTTAAGAGCAATTCACAACGCTACAAAGGGGTTTTACCGCTAAAAAGTGCCATCAAGTTTTACTGTCACTGACGAATTCTTACCAGCGTATTACAATCCCTTGTGTTCACAGGTTCTTTGTGCTATTGCGTCCGTATACATAACCCGAAAAGGCTGACAAGTGTTTATTAATGTACTAAGTAGACGAGTATCAGATTCACGCCTTCTAACCATGACTGTACGTTTCCCGCGGTCACGTGACCCCCTTCAAAACCATGTGACACGCCTGTGTAAATGTTATACAATGATTTCTCCCTCCAGGGACCAGTCATTAAAGTTGTTGACCATTGTAAAGAATGGCGATACCTGACAGGTGGCGTAAATATCTGGTGATAGTGGGCGGGGTGCTGGTGCATCTGACTCTTGGAACAGTTTATACGTTTGGTAAGATTTGTATTTACTTTTAATATATCCGATAGCTGTAGCTGAAATGTGCTTGTCACTTGCCAGATGCCCACCTGTCCTGGACAGTTGACCCCCAGTTAAGTGGTTCGGCTCGGTGTCGGTGCACTCGTAAACATTAGCGGTTTTTTATGATCTAAACATATGTTACTTCATCCATGTCACCACGCCGGCTACATTTGATTCAGACGATACCATGTTTTACCGAAGGGCGTTGATTAAGATATTTCTTATCTACACATGTGCAGTATAAAGATATCTAGTCCGATAAGTTCTAGTTGATAAGGTCTGAAGGATATAATCACACAGTAGCCCTCTTCTGTGGAATAAATGATTCAGTTGTATATATAATTGCCTTCTGCAATAAAAGTGTTATATGTCCAACATAAACATACCTATATGTTGAACAGAAATAAAGTAAAATATATTCAATGAATAAAGACTAAAATAATACAATTGTCTAAACTATATTACTGTGTGAGACTGTTGAGCTAATTGATATTTTTGATGATATTAATGAGCCTGTACCAGACTAGGTAATAAACTAATCAATCAACAGTGCAAAAATTATCGAGAGACCATATCGAGATATGGGCTCTGAGTGAAATCATGTTGTTAACACAAATTATTTCAAAAACATTAGTGCAGAAATAGTGCAAGGGAACAGATGTATGATAATCATCATAATGTTGATGAATGCATGAATGTGGCAGATGTGTTTAATCATATGAAAAATCAAATGCATAAATTAGATAATCTTCATGAAGTAATGTATGGTAGATCAACCCTGTTATAGTCACCTGACGACATTAGCTGTTTGTTCATGGGCAACAATGTTTTGAATGATATCAGAAACCATATAATAGATCTATTATATGGTCTCTGATGATATAAAGAGCTTTTCATTAAATGAAGCTTAATGTTTGAATAATTTAATGTTATTTCATGTGTATGTCAGTGATCTTGTTTTGTGGTGTCCTTGTATGTGTGACCAGACGGAGCACCTGTTGTAGGATTCAGTGTGTCTACAATGTCGGTACAATCAACACTTGACTGGCTGTATCTCTAGCTTTGATTTTGGAAAACACCATAGTGCATTATCCCTGCCTAATCCAATTAGTTTTAATGAGTGGTTGCCTTCTATGTTTTGCGACTTTCAGTGTGCCAGTAAAAGAAATACCATTCATGAAAATGATCTGAATTCTAAAAAGTATTATTGGATGGTTAGTAGTCAGTATTAATTTATTCATCAAATTATCTTAATTGCCCTGTTGTGTGTTTCTTTCATTTAGTGTTTCAACCATGCTTATGCTCAAGAGGCTCCTTGTAAATAGGAACTTTCTGTTGATGTAAGAATGTACTGAAGATGGCTTCACCATTCAATAACCAGCTTCTCCATACAATAACCAGCTTCACCATACAATAACCTGCTTAACTGTATGTTCTACCATAACATTCAAGTTTGTTTGTTTTTGATTGGCTGTTACTAAAAAATTAGAAGTGAAAAATGTTAATTTTTTCCACATCTGAACGTCTGTTCACTGCACATTGGAATATTTTGCACTCATTAACCTTACAAATGTAAACAATCTGTCGTCTGAAACTATAACATTTGACCTCGGCAATTGATGTGAGTAGATCAGATATGTATGAAATTTGAAGTGATAGTGGAAAATTCTTGACTGTCGAATCTGAACCCTGCAGAATCGAAGAATAGATGCTTTTCTGATCGACCACAACCTGTAACTATTTAAAGATTTTTATGTATGACAAGAGTGGATTATGGTTTGACGTAGGTGCATCCTCTTTGGCATGCAATGAAAGAGTGATAGTGATGCCTTGTGTACGTGTGACCAAACTGGGATTTCTTGGAATATTGTTTTCATCATTTGGCAGTGGACTGTGGCCAAGTTTTTATTGAAGTGTACGAACATAGATCACCAGCAGTGGCAGCCTTGCACTACAGATCCTCCACCTCTGGTCATGCCTGAATAGCATCTGTATATTTGCCTCTTCACAAATCTCATCAGCTGAATATATTTGACTGACAGAGTTTGTTGATCCAGTTCTTAATTACTTTATGCTACACTGCATACTCATTCCTGAAGTTTGTGCCAACATTTTTTGTATCTCAAACGCATCACCTTCAGTCTTGCTCCTTCTTTGACGAAATTTCTTGGATTCCTACAAATCCACACACTAAGAAATTTAAGAATTTCTCTGATGTGTAGTCACAAGGGTTAAATTACAATTAATGATTTTCTCTTTACAAAAAAGGCCTTTTAAGGTTTAAAGCCTTTGCTTGTCACCCCAAATACCTGGGTATGAATCTCGATTCTCTTCATTGGTACAATGTGTGAAACCTCTTTCTGGTGTCCCTTCCTGTGATATTGCTGCAATATGGTTAAAAGCAGCATAAACCTAAACTGGCTCACTCACTCACTCTCTACAAAGGTTCTGATAAATGAAACTGGATGTGTTGAAATTTAGAAGCGATATGGCAACATGATAGATATTTCATCCGGGAGAGTGGAAGGTGGTTCTTCAATCCTGTGGCTACATTTTTCAGGGGTATCCTAGTCAGTGTTCACGTTAATGCACAAACCTGTGTTTTTTACCTAAAAAACATGCAAACAGTATTTTGCGTGTGTGTTTTGCATGCATAGATTCTGGTCTTATGCTTTTTCAATCACAGTGTTACCCAGGCCCAGTAAACATGCGTATGTCTGGACAAACACCACCGGCCACACAAACGTCACACACATCACAATATCCATCATGTAATCTTGAAAGTGACTTTAAACCCCATACACCATTACCTCAAAGTTTTGCACAGGGATTCTCCTGTTCACAGATGAGCACAAGCTTACACAGGATTATTGAGGGGGTTGCACATCTTTCAAGTTGTCCTCTTTCAGTTCTGTCCATATTGACCAAGGATGACATTTTTATTTATCTGCTGATCATTTCTTACTTGCGCACTGACTGACATGAGTGATTTGAAGCTTGTTTGGAGACACTGAGATATGTATCTCCCATGCATTACCCACAACAACTACTGTTCACTGTTGACTTCTTACTGTCCAGACAGCTAGCCATTATCTGATAGATATGTGGTTATATTTTTAGTCAGTGGGATTATCAGTGTCTGTCAACCAACTTCATTGAACTTGGTCAGTGTCACAATGTCCCAAGATCTTATATGGACTTTAAGTTAACTGAACACACACTTTGACAGGGGTACAATTCCATAAATGAAATATGTACAATCAGAATAATTCAGCATCTTTGTGTTTAATAGAATTTAGGCTAATCTAATGGCCTCATGAGGATGACTTGTATTTCATGCACATGATAGGAGGACCAGGAATGTGGAAGTACCTTCAATGGTTAGTTATTTACTACAAGTGCCCAAAATGCAATTTTCACATGTCTCAAGTTAAGAACACTTGTCACTTACAATGAGCTTTTCATGAAGAAATGCTATTTTCCCAATTTCTCAGATAACGGCACTTGATGTGGAATCTTAGATAACTCCCTGGGGCATTCTAAACCCAGGAATGACCAACCATGGTGCTGTTGCACAATGTTCCTGCGAACCTGAACCCAGATTTTCCACAGGGTTATCATGAGGATGATGAAGTTGGTGGGGGTATGTTTATCTCAGATCTGTTCATCCACCAGTCTTCAGCTGTTATATGTGATGTGATGACTGTGTTGTAGGTAACCTGAACCCATACCTGACCTCGTACATCCGCAAGTACAGCAGCCCTAGTAACCTGCAGTATGGGCAGAGTGTCTGGATCTTCTCCATGTCAGCCATGGGACAAGGACTGTCCATGTTCCTTGGGGGCGTTATCAACCGATTCATCGGTCCCCGACTTACCACTCTTCTTGGATCTGTACTCATGAGGTTTGACATTGGTTGCTTGTAATTGTTTGGGGTGACTATGCATGGACAACATAATTCTATTCATTAGGTAACTTCATTGTCTCTACAGTCTTTGTGCCTGTTGTTCATGCTTCTTTTACTGACAATGTTCACCATATTAAGCTCACGTAAAGATTCTAGACCTCTTTGCAAGAAGCCTGACTGTCCCTTTACCAGCTGACTCTGAATTTTACATAATGGCAGTGTGCGTTTCTTGCTTATAAAGTTGCTTAACTTATTGTTATAAGATGTTGGTTTGATAAAAAAGTGCAAAGAAAACTGCCAGTGGGTCATAACCTTCCAATGCAGGAACAACTTGTGGTTGTTGTGTTCCAGTGCCGGAGTCCTGTTGACATACCTGTCAGTCCAACACTCCTTCATTGCCGTTGTTTTCACATACGGACTGATGTTTGGACTTGGCGTCGGTATTGCATATGCAATCCCCATGGCCTGTGCAATGAAGGTAGGTAATCTAATACTAGCTATAACCTGTGTCCTGTATTGACCATAGCCTGTGTCCTCCAGGTACATCCCCTGTATTGTCCATAATCTGTGTCCTGAAACAGGTATCCTGTAACATCTGAAGCTTGTGTCCTAAACAATGGTCCCTGTAATAGGCTGTGTCCTGCACATGGGTCCCAGTAATGTCCATAGCTTGTGTCCTGCAGATGGGTCCCTGTAATGTTGATAGCCTGTGTCCTTAAGTTGGATCGTTGTAATGTCCATAGCCTGTGTCCTGCAACAAGTCCCTTATAATATGAAATCCTGTGTCCTGAAGATGGGTCTCTGCAATGTGCATAGCCTGGTATCAGTAGGGAAGTAGAGACTTGATTAATACAAGAAGCAGCTCAGCTAAATGTCGTAGTTGTCCTTTTGCTATTTACATGTTTTTGTGATTTATTATTTTCTCCGTTTCTATGGAAACGTTTCGGACTTAGTTTCAAAATGGAGGGATGTGATTCGTTTCCGGAGCAGACCTCAAAAACCGTCAATGTTTTTCGGCAAAACTTGGTGGATATATCAGCTGGAACCTAAAGTGGTGCCTTTTGCTACTTACTGGTTTTTGTGATTTCTTAGTTTCTCGGTTTCCATGGAAGCATTTCGTACTTAATCTCAAAAGTGAGAGGTGTGTTTCGTTTCTAGAGCAGAACTCAAAAACTTCTTAATATCTGTCAGTGTTACTTGGCCGATATGTGTGGGGAAAACCCAAAGTGGTGCCTTTTGCTATTTACAGGTTTTTATGATGTATTGTTTTCTCTTTTCCGTGAACACATTGCTGACTTCGCTTCCGGAGCACAACTCGAAAACCATTTCATATCTTTCAAAAGATCTTGGCAGATGTACGAGACAGATCTTGAAATAGTGACTTTTTCTGATTACAGATATATGGCATTTATATTTTTCATGAATTGCATGGAAACAATTCTGACTTGGTCTAAAAACACAATAAGTAACAGTCCTTTCTAATATTTGGAAACCAGGGGGATATGTCATCTTCTGATGACTTGTTTTAAGGTTTCAGATGTGTTAGTTTGTCTCTATGATTTTTCCCCCTATATATGACATCACAGCAAGCAAATGTTCGCAGCTGCAGCTGCTATCTTAGTTGACACTAGCAAGCTCAGTTGTAGCAGCATATTTGACTACCTAATGTGAGAATGCACAGCCAGCCGTGGGAGGTAATGAAATTATATTGAGGAGCTGCAGATACATCCAGGGTACTAGTGAGAGATTTATCAGAATGTATACACTGGGGATTATCGGAGATGTGTTCAGTTACAAGATGTCTTCAAGTAACAGGAAGTGTGTTGTAGCAAAATTTAATGTTTGTCATTTTACAGCACTCAACAGTCTATGTGGCATGTAATCGTATTGGGATGTATCAAGGCTAGACATTGGTGCTATGTTGATGATGTTTTCAGTGGCTTCCGGAGAAGAAGGGGCTGGTCAGTGGCTGTGTGGTCGCCGGCTTCGGGGGTGGCGCCTTCATTTTTGACCAGGTTCAGACAGCTTACATTAACCACAACAACTTGAAACCTCACACAGACAACACTGACGGAGGAAGGTAACGAGAGTTAAGTGCTGTGTTTGGGGCAGTGTATTTGAAGTTGGTATATAATGTGTACTAGACTGTATTTTGTGCATGCATGCATGCATGTGTGTGTGCGTGCAAGAGAGTGTGTGTGTGTTTGAGAGAAACAGAGACAGAGGGAGGAGATATTTGAGTGGCAGATTAAGTATTAAGTCTTCAGGGTGTCGTAATCATTAATCGTATTGAGGTTTATATATACTCAATCAGATCAGGTTTCACAAAACGATAAGCTTCATAAAACTGTAAGTCTCCATAGCAACAGGTGTGTTCAGCCATGTTCTATGACGTGAATCATTTTTCCATCTTCAGTTATTTCACACAGCCTGAGGTGTTGGAGAGAGTGCCCAAGATGTTCCTGATACTGGGAGCATGCTACATCGTGATGCAGCTTATTGGCATTATCTTCATATCAGACCCGCCTCCTGTTGAGGTGAGAGATGATCTCGTCCTGCGAGATCAGTGCTGGCGCTGTGTTACAAAATGCAAGACAATAATTAGTAATTGAGATTTCTTTTGGATGAAAAATATTGTGACAACACCTGATCCTCAGCCATGCAGAGTTCTTTGTTTATCATTAACCATTTCATTATTGTGAAGACGTAGAATTTCTGGTTATAACAGGGCAGTAAAGATGATACTTCCATCACAATGGCCAAGGTAGGATTGTATAAGGTGATGGAATTTGTGTTTGGAGTAGGGTTAAATGTGTCCAAGTGTTGTGCAAGTTAACCCTATTCTGTTACCTTTCAAGCTGTTCTGGTGAAGGGGCATCTGATGAGGTGATCCGGTTGTGAGAGAGGTAGCTGTGTTAAAGCTGACCAGCAGCAAGTCTTGCATGGCATGCATGCCAGTGTTAGCCTTAGAGCATCAGCTGTATAGCAAAAACTACTGCATTAAAGTATATGTGATTTAATTATGTATTTAATCCTGGGATGCTAAACCGCTAACACACTTAACCCATCATGCTAAAGGACACTGTGAACATTGTAAGGTACTTCAAATATTCAATGCTTGGCTTGAATTGGTCATATTTTGCACATATGTACCTGATAGTAAAATGCACATTACCAGTTAAAGATGCAATCCTGATATTTTCAGGATGAAGAAATTAAGCATTCAGTGTAACATGGTACATTTGGGATTAGGGATCCTAAGTAAAATACAGATTCTGGCACATCCGGGACTTGAATCCACTCTCTCAGTCAGATACCTAACTGCCATCAATTTAACCCACTCAACCACCATTCATAAATATGGAAGCCTGACAACTGGTAGTCTAGTGTAATGTCACATTTGACCACTTTGTAGATGGTATTATGGGATCTATCCAGTTTGCAAATATGAAGGATGCGTTATGTTTTTCTCTGGTAAGCTAGTATGAGGGTCAGTGAGAGTGGCGACTCACCAACGATGATCATCGGGGCTAAGCTGAGACTTGAAGTCATGACAGTCAGATCTTATCCACTTGGTATGATTGTGTTCCTCTTTTTAAAATATTGATTTGCTTAATGTTTTATGACCGAGTTCTGTTTATATTTTCCTGGTAGGTAAAGACAACCTATGTGCCCCAGCCTAAAGGAGACAGAACAGAGTCTGAACATGTAACTTCTGTAACTCTATTTCCCAGTAATATTGGGACCTCTCTAACACAGCTCTATCTTGCTCTAACATCCACCATTGTAGCCTTTGCCTGGTCTTCTGTGTAATGTTTACCTCTTGGGGCTTGTGACTGTGGGAACATGATGAACCGATGAATCCAGGATTGATAGGGTCCAGTAGTTTAGTGAGTTTAGTTTTATGCCACACTCATCAATATTCCAGGTATATGGTGGGATGGGGTCCATTAACTGAAGGAGTTTAGATGAGAAGAAGCCCGGATAGTTATCTGGATGCTCATACTATCAATCACTGTTTGCCTGATAAACCCTTTTGGCTGCTGTTGCTTTTACACATAAATGGTGTTGCAGACTATCACTTCTTATCACTGTATATCTCACTGGTCTCTGACCGTCTAGACAGATGTCTGCATGTGAACCTTAATGTCTGAGTGAGTTTAGATGCTTTATTGGCATTTTAGAAGATACTGTTTTATTTACATAGAAACCCAGAAATTTCTCTATGTTCATGAGTGAGTTTAGTTTAAATTTACATCACACTCAGCAGTGTTTCAGCAATGTGACAGTGGTCTGTAAATAATTGAGTCTGTGCTAACTGGATCTCACTGGTCACTGTCTACACCAGTCGCCATATAGCTGGAATATTGCTGAGTGCCGTATAAAAATAAACTCATTCACTCACTCTCACACACACTCACCAGCTGTTGGTATATTTATGTAGCAGAGGCATTTATTATTTAATGAAGCCTTAATTGTTTAATGGAAGTTTAAATAAGGTTAACTTTGAACCTACTTTTACAGTGTACTTTGTATATCATATAATTTCACATCATGAGAATGTGATATGTGATCATTTACAAAACACTAACCTCTGTTTTTAAAGAGCCAAGGCAGCAGGCAGCCAATGGGAGCAGGGCGCAACAAAACTACTGCCCAGAGCTCATATTAACAAAATCCTTGGCCGGAAGAATAACTTGTTTAAATGGCATTCAGAAGCTGGTATGGTGAACAGAAACATGTTTTATAGATAGACTACTACCATATGTCGCATCTATTGCAAATATGACGTCTGTTCATAAAAAGTGTTGCTCTTCAGAACAACAGTTTGTGTGAAGTTATCAAGCATGACTGGACATGGAGATGAGATGATGGTGTCCCTTGTGATGTTGTTGTTGTTGTTGATGTTGTTGTAGGTGATGGATGAGACAGTGAACCCAGATGGGGAGGACAGCGAGACAAAGGCCTTGATCCCAGCAGCCAGCTCAGATGAAGAGGGAGGCATAAAACAGGATGAAACTTCTGCAATGCGGGAACACTCAGGCGTGAAGTACTGCGCTCCATCTTTGCACATATCTTCTGCACAGTATTCTTTCTTATGCAGGGATAGAAATAGTGCTTCATTTGCTTGTCATGACACGTTGAATGTTGAAGTGGCATGGAAGAAATATTTTATTTAGTGCTCTGTCTGCACAACTAAAATTGTAAAAATTATATTTACTGTAGTTCATTCAATGGAAAATGTGAGATATTTGACCAACTCTAATGCTTCAAAATTTATTTTTTCACCCCATCAAACTGTTAGTGGCACTGTCAATATCACCATTTACTGTATTCACCGTCAGTTTGAATCCAAGGAAGCATGACACAGCAAGCCCTGCTTTGTATGATAACATAGTTTGTGGGTTAGTTTATTGGCCTAGGACAAATGAAGAGGAACGATTCTGGTGGTCATGATAATGTTCAGGAAATATTGCTGTCAAGTTAGCATGTGTCATCCCAGTTTAATTGGGTCATTGAGAGGTACGGGCTCACTTACCTTCACAAAGACATAAATTACCTGTTTGGTGCCCAAACTGTCCCTTTAAAAAAAATCTGCATATCTAACTGTGTCATGACTGGATTATTGACAGTCAATATTGACAGTCAGTCAAACATGTACACTGGAATGTTGCTGGATTAGAATTCTGCAAGTCAAGTAATAAAGTGTAAAATGGCACTGATCAGGCTTGTGGGAATAACAGTTCTGTTGTGAAATTACTCAGCAATTTTTGCAGGGATGACGAACATGCTGTCATGCACCCCAAACAAATGCTGAAGCAGCGAGCATTCTACATCCTGTGGTTCATCTTCCTCTTCAATGGACAGGGTGTGGTGTTCTTCTCCTCACTGTATAAGGTCAGTCGCCTCTCTCTTCTTCAAGGGACACATTGTTACGGAGGTACTTGCGCTAGTACCCGTGAAGATCCCGGTTAGAACTGATCTTCAGCAACCCATGCTTGTGGTATAATTAGTTATAGGTCAAATGGAGAGTTTTCACAAAAAACATGTGACAGCCCTCAAGTCAGCTTGGTAAAACACGTATACATTTTGCTGAGTTGACCTACATATTTGTTATTATAGTATTGCAGAATATTGTTTAACTAAATGGTAGTCACAGAAATCCCTTGATCACAGTATCTCTTCAAACAGGCTGAAATGTGTTTCAGCACATTTCCAATGATGGCAGACATTAGCCAATGTCTCACAGGGCTGTTTTGTCTTCAGCAAAGACTCAACATAATCTGGAACATTCAAGTGTTGTTCCATCAGTCATGACTGCATCAGCAGGTTCATTTACTCTCATCGGTAAATCATCAGTTGAAACCCTAACATTCTGATTAATATTATTGCTGGCTTGATTCATGTTGTAAACAGTGCCCTCACCTTCAGCATGATAGTGACATAACACTGGTTTCAGTTTTGTTTCTGAGACAACATGCTGAGTTCTTTCTTTGAAATATGGAACATCTTGTCATGTAATACTCTTTGCTGAATGCATCTTAAGTTGGTGTTTCCACAGCCTGTCACATTGACTTGTGGCTGAGTCCAAGTTGTAAATCAATAAAACAGGTTGCAATGAAATTAAATGCATATCTACATAGGGATATTTCATTAATGTTATTTGAAAAACTATGGTTTTGTAGCTGTTATTTTGTACCAACAATGAAAGTATGTAAACCCTGGTATGTGTTGCATTTATCATTACCTGTGGCCTCATTTTGAATGTTCTAAGGAAACAGATTGATGTATTCGAAATGAACAGAGTTTTCAAAGCATTCTTGTTGTCATGGTTGAACTGAGACAAAGCCCATGAAAGTCTAGGTTCCATATTACAATAAGGGGTGTGTGAAGTACAGGAAGACATTAGCTTACAGAAATTATAAGACTGATAATGCGGTAATTGATCTTGAAACACACTGATAATATGTCACCTTGGTCCAGTCTGGTGTGAATCCATGACAACACAGTCACCTGTTTTGATGCCAAAATTCAAATGAATTTGTTCCGGTCAGTTTTCACCTTTCATCATTCGCTTACTTCCACTGATCTAACCACATCCTGAGTTGATACTCGTACCTTAGGTCAGATAATCTTCTATTCCAGGCATATGGACAGACGTTTATACATGACGATGTCTTCCTTGCCACTGTCGGAGCTTTTGCTGCCGTCTTTAATGCAGCTGGACGAATTGCATGGGGATACTTTGCTGATAAGGTTTCATTCAAGGTAACATATTGATTAACGCTGCGGTTTATTGTGAACGTCAGTTGCTCAGTTGATGCCAAGACAGGACTTCAGCTCCGTCACATTTTACACTTAGCTATCACAGCTGATTTTGAGATTAGAAAAGAAGAATCAGGAGACCTACATAATTATATTTTGCCTTTGGGTTATAAACCCTCACCAGGCTACTCCAGGGTGTTGATGTATGATCCAGGTATGGCTGACAACCTCCCTGTTTGTAACTAATGGATGAGTTAGTCGTACCAACCATCTGTGTCTAAAGTTTGTCCTTTATCTTGTCTACTGTGCATGACCATCATTAAACTGAGTAACCATAGATGCTTAAGGAAATTCATTGTGTTTGTTTTCACCTGTAAAGAAACATCCTGCTGTTGACATGATGTAAATAGATGTGTAATTGTGCTTCCAGGTCAGCATGACGTGCCTGTGTGCTCTGTTCACGGTCCTGCTGTTGACAATAGGGCTGACAAGCTTGGCAGGAAAATGGCTGTTCTTCTTGTATGTGTGTCTGATATTTGGCACATTCTCTGGCAACTTCTCACTGTTCCCTGTCGCAACGGCCCGCTCATTTGGTCAGCTTCACTACCCACTCAACTATGGGCTGCTCTTCACATCTCAGGTAACGTGTGATAGCATCTGTAACCCTCATCAGCACTCTTATATTCCAGCAGTCTGAAACAAAATCTTGACCAGACAGTCCAGTGATCAACAGCATGAGCATCAGTCTTCACAATGTGGATATGATGACATTTGTCAAACAAGTCAGCGAACCTGACCACCCAATCCCTTTAGTCACCTCTTACAGCATACATAGGTTACTGAAGACCAATTCTAACCCAGATCTTGATGGGTTTCAGGTGATCACAGCCCCTGTTGGTGCCATACTTACCTCCCAGCTGAAGGGCATCATTGGCTGGTATGGCATGTTCTTTGTGGTGTCTGGATTCTCATTTAGCAGTAAGTCACCTTTAAGGCTAAACATCTCAAAGTCTAATAAATTATGTGAACAATATGTTGGTTCTTAAATACAAAAAACATATTTACATTTTGTTCTCAGGATACAGAATATGTAAAATCTTCCTGTTTCAGTTCCAGAAAATTATGTATGATTTCAAGCCTGGTACACTGATGGGTAGTGGCTGTGATCTAGTAACCTGTTCATCCTCAGTAATGATATGAGATATGTAAGGAACTGTTGTGCAAATGTCTTATTCACCTGAACAGACAGGAAGGACATGCACACATACTCCAGTCCACCTTATAGTACCTTGAATACTGTTCCCAATAGCATGAAACATGGAACAAACAATCTAGTTCCTGATAGCAATACTTTCAATTGTCACAGAAACTGGACATTTTGTTTTGACCGAAGTTGAATGTCTCTCAAGGGATTTACTTTCAAGAAGCAAGACAAGAACTGAATTAAAGTGATAATTGTGTGAAGCATTAAATGTGAATGATGCTGTTTCTTTGTATTTCAGGTTTTATACTGATGTTTGTCTTCCAAGTTAAAAATTCCAAAGGAAAAGACGTATAAAGCAGACTTTTGATGAAAGCTGAAAGAGAAGACCTAGGTCGTGATGATTGTGAGCGTGTCCTCTCTCTGCCAGGGTGAACTGATATATGGATGTCGACATGTGCAATATTCCATCTACTAGTCATATATCTGGGTATAGGTATACTACCATATGTTTGATGTAAGGGTACTATTCCATAGAAGACCCTCAAGGATATTTGGACATCTACTCATGTGTGTGATATTCCCAGTACAAAATATCTGGCCATGTGATATGTGTCTTATCCTTATTTTTGATGTCTGACAGTGTATATGGACAGCAATGTGTGTGTGACATAAGGGTGATCTTCCTTATATTTGATGTCTATCTGGGGTATTTGGACATCAATGTGTGTGTGACATAAGGGTGATCTTCCTTATATTTGATGTCTATCTGGGGTATTTGGACATCAATGTGTGTGTGACATAAGGATTGATCTTCCTTATATTTGATGTCTATCTGGGGTATTTGGACATCAATGTGTGTGTGACATAAGGATGATCTTCCTTATATTTGATGTCTATCTGGGGTATTTGGACATCAATGTGTGTGTGTTTTAGGGGCGATCTTCTTTATATTTGATATCCGACAACGTACATGGACATCAATGTGAGGGTGATCTTCATCATATTCAATACCTGATGGTGTATATAGACATCAACGTGTGTATGATTTAAAGGTGATTATCATTATGTTTTATGCCTACCGGTGTATATGAAAGTGACATGCAACTATTTTAAATATTTTGGAAGCAGCATTTGTGTTATATATTGTGAAAAATAATTTAAAAAATTCAGTCACAGTTTGCTAGACTTACAGAGTGAAATGGAATACCTTACCATATAATTCATTCAGTAACATCTGCTTGTCAGAATCTGTGATTGTGCTTATCTATGCAAGACAAAAGCTGTGTGGCTCAGCTAAACCTAGCAACAGCTGCTCCAGGCAGATACATCATGTTGTGCGCTTTGTGATGTTGTGTCAATGATTGACAGCATATGTTGTTATGTGGATATCTGTAAATAATCACTGCTCTAGCTGAATATTCCCAATAACAAGAGGAAATCACAAGGACTGTTGGAGCACCTGTCATGCTGTCATGTGCTACTTAAGATTCAGGAAGTCCCTAGATTGTAATAATGTAGGAATCTAATCACAAGGACTGCAGGAGGACCTACCAACGAATACTGTTCTCACAAATACAATCAATAATGGGTAAGATTTGCTTCACTGATGAACTGCAAACAAGCACATCTCCATTCATAAGCTTACAGTATCATTCATACTTTGTAGTTAGCTGAGTTCACCAACATTCTGTGCCAGAGGTCCACAAATCGTTAGAGAATTGTACTGGCTGTTTGAAATATATATAGACATATATACATGTGTTGTTGAGAATTTTATTTTATACATACCAACTTGAAATTTTTATGTTTGGGGAGTATTTCTCCGCACATTTGAGCTCGTTGTTTGATATGTTCACAAGTTCACTGATTACCAGGTCAATATTCTGGATATGTGTGTGAGGTGTCACACCCTCAGTTATAGTGAGGGTGGTGGGCTAGACTAGTGATTAAGGCTTTGGCTCGTTGGCAATGTGTGAAGCCCATTTCTGGTGTCCCCGGTGTTGATGTTCCTGGAATATTGCTAAAAGCTGCATAAAAACCAAACTCTGTCAGTCAGTCTATCAGTTATAGTGCAAGTAATCACAATAAACATGTGAAAGCTAGTAATCAAATGGTATCCACACTTCTAGAACAACATATACAGTCTTAAAATAGCATATAGAGAGGTATAACACACCACTATCTTTAGACCACAAAACCTTTATACAGCCCTAAATCATTGTAGGTATAAATCTTTTAAAAATCCCGGTCCTAACCTCCACACAGTGTCCTGAGCCCAATATCAAAACTGTAGGTCTTCATTCATAGCCATGTTGATACTTCACTGGGTGATTTATGATAAGTCTGCTGAGAGAGTTGTCTGATGTGTACATAATGTTATTTCTGTAGGGAAGTGCAATAATCAGCTGTGCCAAATATTTTAGAAACAGGTGTGATAGACGTCAGCCTGCCCCCATTTGTTGCTGCAATTGTCAAAGATTACTGTGAAG
The DNA here is from genome assembly GCF_037392515.1 of Haliotis asinina. Lineage (NCBI taxonomy): Eukaryota > Metazoa > Mollusca > Gastropoda > Lepetellida > Haliotidae > Haliotis > Haliotis asinina. Next base: position 5,752,378 of record NC_090283.1, on the reverse strand, counting down.
GTTGTGACAATCTTCATATTTAGACAATATTTACCCAAATTTGTTCATGAAAAAATTATCCTGAGGGACATTGGACGATAATTATACTATCCTACTGCTCTGAATTAGATAATAATTTCAATCACCGGACAACCATCAACAATCAAATCTACTTGCCTAATAAGTCTTTGAAGGGCATTTAGAAGTGAAATGCATAAGAATGAAGATTTATGGATACCAACTTCTTTATATGAGAACACAACGTTTCGGAATTAATGCTTACTCCTTCATCAGATGAAGGAGTAAGCATTAACTCCGAAACGTTGTGTTCTCATATAAAGAAGTTGATATCCATAAATCTTCTTTCTTACTTGCCTAATACTTGAATTCCTTGTCTTCTAGATGGATGCCGTAGTCATCTGAAGATTGTCAACTACAGTTAACAAATTTGACCTTGACAGCTATTTGAGATGTATATCAGAGATACATGTATACCAGAAAACAAAACCACCATGCAGTGAATATATCACTGCATTATAATACATTGTCCATTTTCCTCTCATCCTCTCATTTGTGAAATCTTGAGAAGGCAGATGCTAGTCTTCCACATTTCAGCATTTTGCATCCTGATCAATACAACAGGCGAGTGAGTTATGTATACAATCAAACTGTCACTGGGGTAAACTGTCACTTGACACGAAACTTTACTAGTGTATTGTTTTCAGATTTAAAACTGAATAAAAATATAGACACCTGCAAACCTTGTCTCTGTCCTCGACTTTTAGTATTGCTAGAAAGGACATTACGCCATACTCACCCACTCTGTAGTGATACCTTGGTTTTCCTACGTCATCTGCTCGAAGAGAGGCACAAAAACAACAGCACCCTCTATGAATAGTTCTCAGATTGAAGTACCTTCTCTTGTATAGAAATGTAACGGGTCAAGCCATGTCTTGGTTGTTGTTTAAGTCGCATCCAGCAATATTCCATACATATGGTGATAGTTCGGATATGATTGAAATTGCACCAGACAGTCCAATGATTAACAGCATGAGCACCTGATCCTCTTAGTCATCTCGAACGATAAGCTGTAGATCAGTTCTAACCAGCGTCTTCACGGGTTTGAACGTTGTGGAAGCATCGTTTGTTGAGTAACACCACTGTCAGCACTGTACAGCTATAGTCCTGTACCTGAGATCTTACATTCGCAAAGTGGCATCTGTATAATCTGCACTATTGGGAACCGATGACATGTGTCAACCAGGTCAGAGAGCCTGACCACCCGATCCCGTTAGTCGCCCCTTACTACAAGCATAGTCGTCTTTTATGGCAAGCATGGGTTGCAGAAGGCGCATTCTACCCTGGACCTTCACGGGTCAGAGAATAAGGCGTCAGACACATTTCCACCTGAGATAGGGCCATTCATTTGGTGTTTACGTACTCTATGATTTCCCCATGCCTTGTAATTTGTGATACTACTAAAATATATCTGAATACATCATGCATCTGTGTAGTGGGTTATTTTGGTCCATTGTAGACGAAGAAATATTACACATCCATAGCAAATACTTTCCAAGTGACCTGAATTACAATGACCTTTTAAGGTCAAAGTTCACTGATTCAAGTGTCCATTTGACCCAGCTTTACAGAAAATGGAGGTTGTTTGACAATGTTGAGTTATTACACTGAACACAAATGTTTACCCCTTTTTTTTGCACTCCAAAACTGTTAAAGTCGTAAAAAGACATATATATCACATTGCCTGCTTAAGGCGCTACGTACATTACAAGTGGAATTAACATGTGGGTGGATTCATGAAAAATGTTTGAGTCTCAGAACAAAACATTTGGCAAAGAAATAGACGTTTTAACTTTGTACACCGCAATCCACGCTAAAGCCTCTTGGGAAAAAAGACATCTGTCTTCGAACAACTAGATCTCTTCTACTAGAGGATCTATTTCCTTACATAAATGCCGAAATCAATTCGTGTGTTTCATGTTCAGATCTATGAAATCATCAAGCTGATATACTGATCTGCAGAGGTCATGTGACAAAAGGCTGACATTTGAGGTACGAGCGGGCAAGCTATTTCTACCATTCATTATTTCCGTTTGCAGTGTCAAATGACTCTTGCTCATTATGCAAAGCTGCAACATAAAGGTCGCTCTAAAGTGTTTAATTATTTAAGCGAAACTATATGGAGGACATATAATCATCCTACTCAATAACGTGACACTTCTCCAAATTCAGTTACACAATGGAATAAGGGTGCCCCTTACTTTGAAAGCACCACATTGCTGTCGCCCATTGCATTATAAATACAGACGAAGAGAAGTCGATTGTTGTTTTGAGAAAGTAATGCTCGGACGCCTATAAAACCCTAGTGCGAGCATTCCATTGTTTAAATTGCAGGGCTGTGACGGCTACACAGCGTTTCTCTATGGACGGGAGAAACTAGTTGAGCTCACTTACAGGACGTCGTTGCCAACGGTCAAAGAGTGTTTGTCCATGGTCTGGGGTTGATTGATCTGCTGTCGTCGTTCCCAGCTCATTCCAAATGTTCTGGATCGGATTCAAGCGTTGGCAAAATGCTCCTTAACCCAATACTTGTCGCCCCCACCTCGGTCTAACGAACAAAACGCTTCACCCACGACACTGCATTTTCTGGTGAATACAGCCCAGGGGCAGTGCAACTGCTGCAACGGCTTGCCAAGTACCTTAACGTTGCTAATGTGAGATTCGCGCCAAAACTCGCATTTACTTTTATCAAAACGCGTTTACTTGTTCAGTAGCGTATGTGCGCCTGCATTCCATCGCACGAGCGATTGTTAGGTGAGCGCGGGATTATTTTGTTTCAAGCTTTAGGATGAAACATGAAGCATCAGTCACCCAAAAAAGATTCAAACAATTACGTCTGTTTGGCAGAATGATTGAAAACGAACTACCCACTCGCCATTAATACCACATAATGTGACTGACAAGTTTCTAAGTTTGATGAGTATATCGTATGTTCCTGTATGACGTTTTAGGTGATCACCGAACCTGACTTTGCATGTATTTGTGATGAGTACAACTGCTGGGGCAGGGTACGGTCACCTGTTCGCCAACGACTCATATCATTATTAGTCATTAACACGCGCAAGATATATTCGATTTAATTGTAAGAGTTAAAGAACGAATAAACTCACACTGTACTCTGGTAATCATTACATATGTAAGACTTATGTTTAGTATTAAGCGGAACACCAAATTCATTTCTTAAAAACGTCTGGTTAATTAATATCGAGCGATTAAAAGTTGCCAAGTGTTGTCACCGAAACACGTAGCTCGGCCCAGGTCACAAATTCACCAAAGAATGGTTAATGTAACAAGTGTAACAGGTTTTAGCAGAATATTGAAATTGCTTAATTTAATTGTAATTGTAAGAACGAATAAACTGACATTTTTTGTACTCTGGTAACCATTACATATGTAAGACTGATGGTTAGTATTAAGCGGAACATTAAATTCATTCCTTGAAAACGTGTGGTTAATTAATGCCGAGATATTAAAAGTTGCCAAAAAGTTGTCACCGAGACCCAGATCACAACTTCACCAAAGAATGGTTAATTAACAAGTGTCACGGGGATTACGTCACAGTTTGTCGAAGGACATGGTAAGATTAATCCATACCTGATGGTCAGTTTTCGTAACTGGACGCTTAGAACGAGGAAATATATATATTAAAGAAGTTACGGTCAATTCCAAAGCTCCTGAAAATGTAAACAAGATCGTTCTGACAGGCGACGTTGTTGACATTGACTCTTACAAAGTACAACTGTGTTGTAAACCAATAGCATAATGTGATGGCACTAGCTTATGATATTTTACGGATGGCAAAATATTGTAATTCTCAAAACAACATGCTACGATTTTTTGACAGATTTCCAAAAAATATTTCAAAACACCGAATCACGTCAAAACAAGGTTGTCAATGATACCAGTATATATATATAGTATAATAGTATATATAGTATATAGTGGCAAAAGTAATTACTTGATAATTATGGTCATAATTTCTGCACTGCCATAAACTATAAAAAAAACAATGGAAAATGCATAAAAGATATCTAATCATTAACTTGCTTTAATAACTTATGAATTTTGCTATTCAACTGGAGGAATAATTTTTATTCTTCGTGATGGCCATCACAATATCACAGTTGGGAACACTAGAAATGGGCTTCACACATACCAATTTAGGGAATCGAACCCGGGTCTCTCAGTGCAGGACAACCAGGGTCAACCGAGTGTCGATTTCTTTCACTGATGACTGGTGAACGAACTCGTGCTTGGGGTAACAGAAACACTGAATATGCACGTGGGAATATTTTGGTGCAAAAACATTTGTGGGGATGTCTCCCACATGACAGTAAACTTGCCCTTACGAAATCTAAATGGACCACTGCACTTCAACTGACAGTCTTGATAGGGTTGTTGTTCCATGTCTCGGTGACCATTCCTGACCACAAGGACAGTATTCACTGACAATGCTTGGCCACAGCGTGCATGCTATTGTAGTCAGATCATGCATCAAAAGGCGGTGACAACTCTAGATTGGTCCACCATTTTGTTTTTTGTTCCCCCACAACTCAAGATCTCATCTCACAGAACATTCATGGGTCGTTATGGGTCCCAGGATACGGGTGAGTCTCCAAAAAGAAATCTTTATTCCCAGGAACAGGTCTTGCATCAGGAATGTCGATGTCGGATACTGTCAGTGAGGAGGATGTTATTGCAGCTGGAGGAGGTTCCACCAGTTTTTTGTTCTGTTATGTATACTTCTGTGATTCTTGTGGCTTATATACCCGAATGTTGAAGTTGCGTTATTTGTTCCACTGTGTATACTTTTCCCTTATGATAGAATCAGTAACGCAAAAAATGATCATCTCATCACATGGGATACGGAATGGAGGATCCTCTCTTTCCCACAGATATCTGTAATAAATAATTGACACATTATTCGAATAGAAAAATTCCGTACGAAAATTTGAAACAGTGATGTGCAAATACAGTACAACTGAGACAGAATTGAATATCTAAGCTGTAAATACGTGACCAGCTTAAATTTGGATTGACAGGTGTGTGTAGGCGATTGTTGGCTCCATTTCATTAGACCTCTACGAGATGGTCCAACTTTGTTTTCATTAGATGTGATATGGTATCAGATATTTAATTTACAGTCAATGACTGAGATCTGTAAAAGACCAAGACAGCTTTCTCTCACCACCGCAGGTGGCGTGATCCCCAACACATGATAATGTCATTATGGGCGATGGCAAGATGTGTATTTGATTCAATAATTTCTATTAAACATGAATTTGTACATGAAACATTTTAATTGTCATATGACAAGTGCATGGGAGTTCGAGCTGTAAACTGCTTTTGTCAGAGTCGTTGATTCGGGCTTAACGCTGCTTTTATCAATTTTTCATCAATATCACGGTGCGGAAAATCAGAAATGGGCTTCACAGTTGTACCCATGTGGGGAATCGAACCTGGGTCTCCGGTGTGAATAGCGAACGCTTTAACCGCAAGGCTACACCACCGGCTCCAGACGACAAGGAAAAAGGCCTAGAAATATTATAAGCAAGTTTACGCTTAGCGTGATCGTTGATATGTTCTAAGACTGCTAAATGTTAATCTGCTTTTTCTTTGAAAATTTAATAGAAAATAGCACCGTTCAGACGTGACGAAAGATATCTAGATACAGCGATATAGATTTTATGTACGGTACTGACACGCAATAAGGTGTTAGAGGGTATATATTTACATTCTAGTAGTAAAATGCAATGAATATTTAGGATGAGTTCAAGTGATGAAGTCGGCTTTAACGCATAGATTGTTGGGGGATTCTAATGGCAGGCAGAGGTTTATGCCCTGATAGCATCTGCTGTTGTGAGGTTCCCACGCTCCCCCATAACATTATGGGGCGCAATCAAGCTTTGAGCTCTGGAGGTCTTATTACAGTTTCTGGACATTTTCCATCAACACTTTCCATCGTAAAGATTCGGTGTAGGATTGGTCTTGAGTAACTCCATGCTTGTGAGCGGCGGCTAAAGGGAACTGGTGGTCAGACTTGCTGACGTGGTTGACACATGTCAGTCTTACCCCAATTGCTTTGATCGGTGCCCATATTGTCTATCATAGGAGTCTGGTCGAGACTTGAATATTTGCTATCAGTCGCCAAATAGCTGCATTTTGCTCAGTTCGGCGTAAAACAACAAACAGTTCAACCAACTTTCACTTTAAATTTGAACTAACAAGAGGAATGCCCCGTGAGTTTGGCAGTATTGTCTACTCCCTGGGTCATATTGAATGGTTTGCAATCGAAATAAAGTTCTGGGTCAGATGACGTCAAATCGTTGGACAATATATAGACACCTTCGTCTACATTCCAGAACATTTGAATTCATTTTGTAGTGATCTTAATAAATTTTAGCCTTAAATGCAGATGCGTTCTGATGGAAGCATGATCGAAACAGTCCGCTTAGTATGATCTGCCGAAAGCAATCCACCTTCGGTTCTATTTACGTCTAAAAATGAAGAACTTTATTAATATTAAATACACCATGAATAAAATGTGTGCGACCTATCGGTGATGTACAGACACACGAATAAGAGACACCTCTCTGTTTAATGCATACCGACGGCCCAGTGGCAACTGTAGAGGGCACGTCCCGCAAACTTCAGTTGCATTTGTATTGATGACATTTCCTGTCATATACAAACCCAGAATGTGGCTACCTCTGGGCGTATTATACGCGTCTATATTGCTTTCAAGAGAAAACATTTGCACCAAGATAAATAGATTCCCTCAACTAAACACCAATTACGCGGTTGTTGGTCAGCCTATAGAGATTATTCGTGCAGCAGGCCTGTTGGGCTGCGTGCATGAATGTCAGCTGCGGAAGGCGACATGTGAAGCCTTCACTTACAACAACAGAACAAGGGACTGTAATATGTATAATCGGTTTGAGTATTCCTCAACAAACAACATCAAAGGCAATGGTGTTCTTACCTCCATCATTAGCGACTGGAACATCGCAAAGGTAGGTTCCTTCACACAGGTAGATGAGGCTGTTCACAGACTGGTAAGTAAGCATGAAATAATGACATCACGTACAGGATGTTCCAGAAACATCCCACACAACAGAGGGGAATATAATGTATCATACGCTAACTGTTTACCATCGTGGCATAGAAATGCAGTGGTGAGGTAATTTAACTGTATACTTCTTCAGTGTCAGTTTCGTCAGGGAATTGCTCCAGAAGAAACCGGAAAATGGAGGCATTGTGCTGTGAATAAAGGCGTAGTTGAATTATATTATATGTGGTGTTGGTGAAATTATATTTCTTTCCGATGGTGACTGTCAATTTTTTTAACAAAGCAATGGAGCGTTGGCGGATAGGAATAAATGGCAGTACAGTATTGTATCGGAATGGGACCTGACATGTAACACGTGATTAGAAGCGACACACCTCTACCACGTCATAAGAAATCTCTGCCCCAAACAGAGTCGGCTACACAGTCGTGACTATAGTTCTAGCAGGTAGTTGTTTTTAGCAGTATTACAAATGTATGTTTTTTTTTGTTTTTTCGTAAACATCGAGTCTGAACCAGACAGTCAAACAAATGTCACCATGTGATACGACGAGATTGCTTGTGTTTCTGAATCGCTATGAAATTGTGACAATACCATATTTTCGTGAAAGGTGAGCATTAAAAGCGTATGCACAGTTGTGAACTGCCACACCAAAGCCTGAGACTGTTGGAATTTTTGTTACATGAAAGGGTTTTTATTGTTGGAAAGTTGAAACCATCCCTTTTGTCATACAGCTTTGCGCCGATTTTTGTCACCCTGAACCTTTATGCATAGATGTAAATATGAAACAGCTGAGGCGGTCTCACGTGTCTCCTGAAGTTCAAGTTAAGGTGGGTAAATCACTGGAAGGCTAGTGACAATTTGACGGTTAGTAACCCATATTAAATAAAGGATGTACCGGAACTTAAGTTAAACCTATTGGCCTAATTACCTTGTTTTGATTTCGCCAATTCAAACAGAATTATGAAACAGATTCGCAAAATGTTTTACGCTCAAATTTCTCCTGCATTTCACATAAGGATATTTGCTTTTAGCTTTGACTAATTGTCCTAACCCTCCGAAGACAGATGTAAGTATATCTTTGTTCTTCGCGTTGGCTTACTGAAGCTCAAAGACATTATTTTTTTAAATTATTCAACATTGGGTTGGAAAGCAAGCTTAAGCGTGGGTGTATCGTTTTTCACTCAGGAGTTCCTTTACCACCAGTAAGAACAGATTCCTACACAAAAGATTGTCCCAAGAGAGGTAACTCTTATGCGCTATCTTTACAAGGCGTATCTCTAAAATACTGTTGCAATTGAACATATATTATGTGAAATGTAACCCTTAATAACTATCACCTAATCAATGATTATACAAATTACAAAATTAAAAACTCTCTCTCGTAACACTCTCAATCAGCTTTCTTACATCGCGACATATGTTGCATTTCAGATTACACCTTCACTTCCTTCAGTGTGGGTTCGTATCCCGAATGTTTGCACAAGCTAACAATAGTACTAGAGTCGGTACTTTATTGATTTTGTTGCAGAGGAATAGGAAAAAAAATAACATCTGACGTCTGACTACTTTCTAAATGACATTGTATATGCATTTCTTGACAATCAATGGATTCTCTGGACCAGATTTGAATTGTTTGCACACATACAGTTTTAATGCTAGTGAAAGTATATACAGTCACAATTGTACAAACGACTCTGCTTTTAGCACAGATTTCTATGGATGTGGAAAGTGTTTTGCCACTTTTAGCAGGCTGTACAATAGCCCATGCATGCAATAGTTACTACAATACCAAGGTCGATTGTGTACAAACAAACCAGTTATATATCGGTGTGCTCTGATCTTCTAATGGCCTTATTTTCCAGAATGTGTCCCGGCTTCCTAGACAGAGTTTGAACAAGGAGGACAGCGCTCGAAGGAAATCCGGTCTCATTCCAGGTTTGTGGCGGTTTGCGACAAGTCATGTCCTCTTTTCCTACTAAGATCAACACTCATTTCAATACATAATGGTTTGTAAAATACTCTAACGTGATGAGAAGGCACTATGGTCTAATTTTTAAAATATGTATTAGGACAAGGATCTTCATAGAAATAATTACTTAACTTACATCTTCTCTACTCAAGTACGTGTACCGTCACCATTTGACATACAGTCCTACCAGAGTGAGTGAGTGAGTGAGCGAGTGAGCAAGCATGGAGTTTTTCCAGCACGATCACGGCAGGGGGCACCAGAAATAGGCTTCACATACTGTACCCATGTACGGAATCGAACCCAGGTCTGACGAGCTAACGCTTTAACCACTAGACTACCACTACAGCCCAATCCCACCACAGCGTTCGGCTGATCTTTGCATTGTCTCATGTTGGTTGCCTCAGTTGTTCAAGCATGGTTGGTTGGTTGTTTAACAACACTCTTAGCGATACTAAATGGCGGCGGTCTGTAAATGCAGTCTGTACCAGACAATCCAGTGATGTACATCATGAGCTTTGGATATGATGACGTGACCACCAAGTCCGAGACAAGGTCAACACAAGGCCGCTTTACCCTAACCAACGTCTTACTGTTAATGTTTGTAGTCGTTCCCACTTACAATGAGTGAATTACCACATCAACAAGATGTAAACATCATTACATCTGTTCTTTAATAAAAAAAAGCCTGGAAAATGTGACACTAAATCCTTGACTCTAAATCCTGGAGCCATTATACAGCTCTATAAAAAGACATTATTTTGTTATTGCTGGTCTAGTGAATGTACCGCCAAATAGTTGTTTTAAACAGCAACCACAATCCTTAATATTGTCCAGGAATTCTTCTCTCTAAATTCACAGAAAATATCAGAGACATGCGAAATTAATGTGTGGATTCTTCTAGCTTGAATTCGAAATTTTACATTAAAAAAAAAGGGACAGTGTTCCATTCTGTCAAACTGATTGTCATTGTACATCATTATCTGTTTAATCAGCGGGACAGGTGTAAATACACCAAACATGCTTATATGTATTTATTTCAGCACAGTCTGTCCAATGAATAGCAAATCTGAAGTGTAGTGAGAAAACAGTATGTAATATGCTGAATATTTCCTCTTTGATAACATAAGTCTAAAATGTGGGGTAAAACTTTTATACATGCGATAGGTATCACAGTTGGCACCTGTTGTCCTTCCGCCATGTTTCTTTGTTCCTGCACCGTTTGGCAATATGAAAGCATGACAATTTGGCCTGGACGTTAAACTTCAGTATGTGGATGATCTAAACTCGTTCACTAACCATGAACCACTAATTTTACCACCTGAGCTTGAAAATTAAGGGGACAATTAAGGCCGCTTCATGTGGTTATTCAGATCTGTGTTTGTAGATATGTTTGTAGATATGTTTGTAGATTTGTTTGTAGATATGTGAAGGATATCTGTGACAGTACGTTGCCACCTTTCTTCAACTGAACAATTGACTTGATTTTGGACGTATTTATGACGGGTGGCACTGATAGTGCAGGATACGCTCACCTTTCGTAAAGACCTAGAATCATCTCTTTTTGGAAGTGTTCATAAACACATGCAATGGCATCTCGTCGTGACAAGCACTAGACTGTCTGGCCAAGAAGCAATTATTCTCAGCCCACCGTCATACAGCTGTCATATTGCAGTTTGAGGTGTTAAAGAATCACATGCTGATGGTGCAGTCGGACATAAGGCATCGACTCTTCTTTTGCCAAAGCTTTCTTGATGTGGCCAATTAAGGATTTCGCCTGTGGCTCTGTTTTATCGCCTCCTGAAACCAAGCGTTTAAACGGTTGGTCATTCGGTATGAAGTTTAGGTTGTCTGTACAAATGGTTAGAGAACCATAAATACACACTGCCAAATGGCGCGAGAAAACGCTTGGAGGGATAATGTGATCGAAAACCGGACAAGTTATGAAGTTAGGATCTAGGTACGAACTAATCACTAGTCCACGAGACGAAAAATACATTCTTGAGAGGGTCCACTCTCAAAAAGACAGACCTCCCATAAGGCAGACTCACTAATTTGTGTACTAATATACTAATTTGCTGAGCCATGCTGTCCACCCCTGTTTAACTAATGCGTTGGCCCAGAGTCACAACAGAGTATAGTCACAACACAGTCAGTACTAAGTGTAATAGATTTATAGAATCTACCCTTAGATGATACTTTTAAAGCACAGTGCCACTTCTGTATAAACAAATCAATGAGACTGTTCTTTACTTTATGCTTTATTCATTCTATATTATCACATTTGAACTCAAATATCATGTACACATGAGATCCACACATTATCAGGCTATCTATCATTAACCAAGAAAACATTAAATTTTCAAAGCCCCATATTTCAGCTCCATATGTGAAGATTGGAATCACATTAGCATCAACTTCATTTGTCAACGATAGACACATTGTTTTTAAAACATGTAGCTTTTGATAAAATACAGCTTAAGAGCCTTCTCACAAAGTGATCTTGCTGATGTGAAGTAACACTTGTCTTTGAATGCGATATCCAGGAATGCGATATCCACTCAAAAAAGAAAAAAAAAGAAACGCATAGGTTGTATTGTTCCATGTGACTTTTCGAATTTGAATCTTTGGTGTCTATGTAATCAGTATATTTAGAGTGAACGCTGTCACTTCCGAGTTTGAATCCATTGTCATTGAGGACAACTCGCCAAAACGCACCAAAACCTCGTTTCCTCAATAAATGCAATTGATTGTGAACGGGAAGACATGCATGCGCTTTCTTTGGCACGCACATTCCATTCCAGGCATCATTTGCAATAAAATTCGGGGGGCGGGGCGTTCAAAGCTCTTGCGTCTTAAATTTGGAGTTAAAGTCATGCCTAGACTTATTGAGGCTCAGCGCAACAATGCGATTGGTCAATTTGAGGCTGTGGCGTCTGCGATTGCAAGGCAACTGAGTTTGTCACAGAGTACCACTGCAAAAATTTGGCATCGCTACCAGCAGCAACGATCAACCCGTGATCACCCCAGGTCAGGTCGACCCCGTGTGACCTGACTCAGGACAGGTTTATTCGGCTTCGACATTTGCGGAACACCACAGCATTCTCCACAACATCGGTAGTTCCAGGACGCAGAGCAATTTCTGATCAGACTGTGAGGAACCGATTACGTGAGGCTGGTATTCGTTCCAGAAGACCTTTGCGTGGACCTTTCCTTACAGACCCCTGACGGTCCGGGGTAGAATAGGCCCTCTGCAACCAATGCTTGGCATAAAAGGAGACTAAGCTTGTCGTAAGAGGCGACTAACGGGATCGGGTGGTCAGGCTCGCTGACTTGGTTGACGCATGTCATCGGTTCCCAATTGCGCAGATCGATGGTCATGCTATTGATCACTGGATTGTCTGTTCCAGACTCGATTATTTACAGACCACCTCCACATAGCTGGAATATTGCTGGTGGCATTAAACTAAACTCTATCATTCACTCACTCACGCACCCGTCCTTACACCTCAACATCGGCATCAACGCCGACAGTGGTGTCGCCAACATCTCCCATGGCCTTTGCAAAGGTGGAGAACTGTTATGTTCAGTGATGAGTCACCTACCGACGGGAGAGCACGTGTATATCGACGTCGTAACGAACGGCACGCTGCAAATTCTGTACAGGAAGTGGACAGATTTGGCAGTGGATGTGTCATGGTTTGGACTAGCATCACATACAGTGGCAGGACAGATCTCATTCTAGTCCAGGGCTATTTGACAGCTCGACGTTACCGTGCTGAAATCACCAGGACTCCTGTCCTTCCTTTCATGAACCGCCAGACCGTCACTTTTCAGCGTGATAACGCTCGGCCTCATAAAGCAAAAATAACCAGGGATTTTCCTGCCAAGAACAACGTTCAGGTTCTTGAATGGTCCCCGCGATCACCAGATCTTCACCCTATTGAACAATTGTGGGACGAATTGGATGGTCGTGTTCGACAACCACAGACGTTACCTGCTCTGTTTGTGGCCTTGAGGGAAGAGTATCAACTCATTCCCAGGCACTTTATCCGGAATCTGGTCCGGTCTGTGGAACGCCGCTGCCAAGCAACCATTGATGGTAATGGTGGCCATAAAAGATACCCGTAATCACATACGCCCACGTGATCAACTACGTACCCGTAATCCCATGCGCACCCGTAATCACATATATACCCGTAATCACATACGCACCCGTGATCAAATACTTACCCGTAATCAAATACGTACCCAATCACATACGTACCCTTGAAGGTCCGAGTTACAATATTGCCCTGCAGTAACCATCAAAGCTTGCATTTAGGCGACAAACGGGATCGAGTGGTTAGGCTAGCCGACTTGGTTGACATAGTCATGTCAATAGCGCAGATCGATGATCATGCTTTTGATCACTGGTCCAGTCCCGATTGTTTACAGACCGCCACCGTATAAGTGGAATATTTCTGAGTTTGGCGTACAACTAAACGCACCCACTCACTTAATCATAGTCTTTTCAATAGAAACATGTTGCTGCCGTGCCAAGTGAGACAAAATGTGCTCACGATGTTTTGAACAATAACTAACTATGTTGTTGTCAACGATGGAGAAGAAAGGAATGACTACTTAAACCGTTTGCCCAGTAGTCCTCCAACTGAGTATTGTTTACTGAGCAAGACTCAAGACAACATACAGGGAGACAGTGGGGGAAGCTGACAGTGTTTTGTACTGAGCAAGACTCAGGACAACATACAGGGAGACAGTGGGGGAAGCTGACAGTGTTTTGTACTGAGCAAGACTCAAGACAACATACAGGGAGGCAGTGGGGGAAGCTAACAGTGTTTTGTACTGAGCAAGACTCAGGACAATAGGCAGGGTGACAGTGGGTGGCCTTGTACAAAATGTATCTGTGCAGGGTTGCCATGGTACATGCATCTATTGTTATTGCAATTACTGCAGATGCTGTATCTGCTAGACGGCAACTCCTGATAACATGTGATGTGGTCCAAAAGCATTCCTTTAGTGGAACAATGTAGATCGGTTCTCGCCATATACATTTACGGAGCTTTAACAGTCACAGAAAAGATTGCTGGAAAATACGCCCATCACATCTCTATATACACTAACGGAAATATATGTGTTATTAAAAAATTACTTCTCAATGTAACATTCAGGTGAAGGATATGGATGTATATGTAGTATTCCCAGAAATTATTGAGAATCATGCTGCGTCATGTAACTCATTACGTTTATTAACTTCTGGCGTTTTACTTACATAAACATGTTAAAACATCATTCTTCTACAGTCTCAGTCTTGTTTTAGTACTTTCTTAGACCTCCTCGCTCAGCAATGCATACCTGAATACGCCTAGGCACACTACCCATCAAAGTTTGCAGGTAATCGTGTGACAGGGCATCCCAATATTGGACCACCTCGGCCTTCATATCTTCAATATTTCTCAGTCCCTTTTGGTTTATTCTGTCCTTCATGACTCCCCACACATTCTCAATTGGGTTTAGGTCTGGGCTGTAACTGGGCCAGTCTAAAACTTGAACATTTTCGCCCGACAGCCACTGTTTTGTGTAGCGCACAGTGTGTTTTGGGTCATTATCATGCTGGAAAATCCAATCATCTTCATACAATGTTTGTGCTGTCGGAAGAAGGTGACCATTTAGAATGTCAACGTATCTTTCTTTTGTCAAGTTTCCCGTGAAAACACACAATGGCGTCACTCCGCGAGCCAATATGCCACCCCACATGTGAAACTTCGGGCTATGGTTTGGTCGCTGGTAGATAGGTTTGACAGTATCTTTGGTCCAAATTTTCACACAATTAGGGAAAAGCCAAACAGAACTTTCATCCGAAAAGAAAACATTATCCCAATCTTGATTTTCATGAGCCCGACACCAGTTTAAACGTTTTTCCTTTTGTGCATCTTTCATCAACGGCGAGGGAATTCCACGTTTTTTCACCCAATTAAGTCTCTGTAATTCCTGCCTAACTGTTTCATTGCATACCTGAGGACTTCCTCTGCTAATCATTTCATTTCTGATGTTCTCAACACTTTTCAATTTGCCCCTACTCACAATCTGCCCAAGTCTTCGGCGATCCACAACACTGAATTTCCTAGGCCGACCTGCCCCTGCTTTGTGCTCTGTCCCAGTTCCTGTTTGAATATTCTTCAAAGTTCTGTATACTGTAGACAGAGGAATGCCATGTCTACAAGCTACCACTTTAGCATCAGCCTCACCCCTTTCAAAATCATCTAGATTGAGCTTTCTTTTCTCTCTTGCTGTAAATTCTGCCATGTCAACACAGGAAGCCGTCTGCTCAGACAAGGGAGATAACTCTTGACGTAATGAGCTGCCTTCTAAGCCTTCAAGAGTTGTCTCCCTTATTTAGTATGCTTAGTGCATAGTGAAAGCCCTTTTCCAATCTTAGCATCATTAGAAAAAAACCCAAAGATTTTCTCAATAATTTGTGGGAAGACTGTAACTAATCCGCTCTTTTGCCAAAAAGTTACAAATCTAATAATCAATACATGATCGATAAATTTTCATTGATTCCGGCATTCATTTCTCTGCCCATTCCCATGACTCTGTATTAAGATTGTCGCACTGTGTCTCGTAATCAACACTGTATGGAACGGGATATATTAGGGAAGGAGATTGGAACTGACCCAGATACTTGGAGAACTATATTCTTATTCCCTTTCGTTGTACCAAATGTATAAATCTCCAAAGTTTTTCAAAGTTTCGATACACACTGCATCGTTATAGTTTGCCAATGAATAGTTCTTACACTTGTTTTACTTTATTGTGATTGTATTGCTGTCATGACGCCTGTATTGCTTAAGTGAGTGAGTACCTTGGGTTGTACACCTTTTTAAGCAATATTCCAGCAAAAGCATAGTGACGGACACTAGGAATGGACTTCATACATTTCACTCAAGTGGGGAATCGAATTCTGGAGTTTGGCGCGACGTCCACTTTAAGAACACTCATATTCACTGTGCTGCTCAAGGTTCAGGATGCTTCCTGACCGCTCATATTTGCATGTTTGTAACGTGTCTTATTCTGGTTGCATACCGGAAGTCATATTGAAGTGCTACACCACAGTCTTATTTTAGCTCTACCCTGTAAGCCATGTTGAAGTGCTACATCAATCATATTACAGGACCTCACCACAAGTCAGACTGAAGCTCTACACCGGTCATAATTTAGTTCCATACCGCAAATCATACTGAAGTTATACACCACAATGATAAAGTCTACATGCATCACACAACTTCTCTCACCCTGCTTGAAACATTCTCACACATTGATTACCACTGTCATTTCAGAACAGTCATAAACGCAGATCAATGAGGTTTTATCAGTTAAGGATTTTCTTGTGTAAACATCAATAATTAAATGGCACTTAAGATTATATCTTTGAAGGGAATTTAGAAGTGGGAAACATAAGAAAAGTCAAATTTATGGATGTCAACTTGTTTATTGTAGATAACAAGACGTTCCTTCATCACCACCTTGACGTCGTGTTATGCACAATAAAGAAGTTAACTTTATTACAAAGATCGTTAACCGTTTTTACAGTGAACTATACTGAATCAAAAAAGAAAATTCACATTCTTTCTTCGGGGCACTGTATAAGAATACGAGATGGTAAGATGACTAGATTGTTATCATTTCATTGCTGAAATCTGTGTGATGTACTCGATACACTGACAGTGCCACACTCAGTTCCATTAGGCTACACCGCTGTTCCAAAACATGGGTTTACAGAATGTCAAGTCACAGGAATGGATGGGTTTGAGTGGGTTTCGCTAACGTTTTTCTGGAGTCGAAAGATAGGGATCCAATTTCGGATACAAAGATTTATCATCAGAGAAAAAATATTCTTTATTTTTAAACATTACATTTGTGAAGTTTCTTACCCCTTGTGATGGAAAAATCAACACAGTCAAGCAAGACATGTCTCACCGTGATTCTTGCATCTTGATCACAAGAGATAGAACCCGGGGTATGTTTAGAATCACCTTTCAGCATTTATTCATGAGTATATCTAGTGTCGTCAATGCGAACTCGTCATATAATGACCACAAATCTGGACTGACAACCCAAGTAGTGGAAACCCATGTTTGCTTTTATTGAATGGGATTTGTTGATAAAAATTTAGCGTCCCACATTTTTGCATTTACATCATGGATGTAACTTTTGATGACAGGTTTATTGGTGTCACAAGTCTGTTGAGTGCTGCTTTCTCAGCAGCGTCAGTCATTGTGTTCTCAATAATTCTAACATGGAATAGAACTTGATGTCGAAAGTCCCTGAAACAAAACACAGTTGAAGGCAATTCCCATATTCCCTAGCAATAACATCTGTACATAATGTGTATGCAAGGCATAACAAAAAGTAAACTGAACACAATGATGATACGATAAGAACTATATTGATTCCTAGGCAATGAGTGCCCACACAACTATAACTTCCAGTCACAGATTAGTTGCATTGTCTTCACACTGTGAATGAACGGCGTTCATTGGATTAACTTTGCTATTCTGCAGGCCAAGACTGTTCCATACCAGGGTTGTCAAATAATGGAAATCTCACCCGGACCAGACCTTTCTACAACGGAACTTTAAACGTGACGATTTCCGGTATTGCATGTCAGAGATGGGACGATCATACTTTCCACAAACATGTTAAGGGCACTAGACCTGACCATTTTCACACTGGTGAGAGTATGAAGGAAGTCGCAAACTACTGTCGCATTGTTCTTTCCGACAGTTATGACACACCATGGTGTTACACAGCACATTCCATACAGCGCTGGGAGAAATGCAATGTGAGCGAATGCACTTAGGCGAAATCGCCGAGTACGCACGGACATTGTGTCAGGAAAATGGATGGTGGCCACGATAGTTCCACCACACGACACATCTGAAAGACATTAGACTTAGAAGAAAACACAGGTGTGCATACTGGTTCTGTGAACTGACACAGACGAGCTGGACGACCGTTGTAGTTTAACGGGTTTGCATGTCTTTTTTCTTTTAGTTTGTACAATATTTGTAAAAGATGAATAATGAAATTCCACAGCTTTCTTTGTAATGTCTCGGTTGTTGCAACGAGCCTGATGTGCCCTGTGCTAATAAAACCTGTACTGTAATCATTTGGTTTCTTCTTTTCTGAAAATATATTGCTGGATGGTGACATATACAATGAATGCTGTTAGAAGTGCTTTGTCTTGGATTTGACGGTTGACATTGTCTGACATGGACGGTATCATATCTTTTGGAACAACTGTAATCATTGTTTTTGGAGAGTGATTCCTCGTGACAGTTGGATTTGTACACACAACCTCGCTTTCACATGTAACTGTCCATTTGAGGTAACCGAGGTGAACCCAGTCTGACAAAGATCCTCCAATAGAAGGTAATACCAGGCAAAGACATGTCAGAGTTGAATATTAAAGTTCCCTTGCGGGGCTTGACCTCATGTACTCCGACATCAACCGTGAACTCATGGCAATGCTATATTTCGCTGGTCCGTGTTTTCATACAATGTTGACCTGCTGCCGAACATTTACACAGCATTCCTGTACACATCCAAAACAAATACCAAATTTTAAAATTGCAAGTATGCTTCAAACTGACTAATATTTTTCGGATGAGTTTATGTCGTATTGTTTAACAACAAATAGACACAATAACTGTATGTACGAAATCAACATACGCTGCTTACCAGAAGTCTTTTTCTATCGGCCATGTCTTGTCGGCCATGTCAAAACGTTGACGTTGACGTTGACGTTGACGTTGACGTTGTTTGCTGCCAAGAAATTCTGGACAATCCCGGCTACATGGGGACTGGCGTTGTTATGATCGTAAAGAATCTAGCCAGTGTACCACTGACCTGTCAGGTTTCTGTTTACGATGACCTATGGCGTCCTCTCTTGTCCATAAATCCCTCCCCGAACCATAACACCGCCTCCAGCATACGTAACGACCTCTTGAAACACAACACTCTACTTTTCGTTCACCCCCTCTAGGATACACACATTGTCGAGAATCAACCCTGTATTAGCAGAATCGACGCTCGCTCGTCAGTGAAGACGACCCACTGCCAGTCACCCCGGTTCCAACGTCGTACATATCGCGTCCATTTCCATCCCAGAAGACGATGTTGCGCTGTCAGGAGCTGTCCCTGTACAGTATGTACACTCTATTTCCTTGAGCCCTCAGGTGGTTGGCAACTGTCTGTCGACTGACAACGTATACGTAGCCCAAGGTAATCCTTGCTTATGACGTCACCATCAGGGAGCGGTTACGGATGTGCAGGGTCCGTACCTGCATACAACTTTGTTGCGTTTGGACTATTTATTTCACATTGAATTTGTTTCACCTGTTCTTTTTTCAGATTTTGGTATTTGTAGGTTTGATAGTTATAAAGTCTTTTGGACGTCAGTTTATAAATAGTTGTACACATCCAGCATGGGTGATGTGTTTGAAAAAAGTGTGCAATGTGTCTCAAGGAAAATAAAGAAATCTTGCAGGTATGTTGCATCTGAAAGAAAGTTTATATTGTGTCTGGAAGAAGGCACAGCGTAGAGTAGGTGTTGTGTCTGGAAGAAGGCACAATCTAGAGCAGGTGTTGTGTCTGAAAGAAGGCACAATCTAGAGCAGGTGTTGTGTCTGGAAGAAGGCACAATCTAGAGCAGGTGCTGTGTCTGGAAGAAGGCACAATCTAGAGCAGGTGTTGTGTCTGAAAGAAGGCACAATCTAGAGCAGGTGTTGTGTCTGAAAGAAGGCACAATCTAGAGCAGGTGTTGTGTCTGAAAGAAGGCACAATCTAGAGCATGTGCTGTGTCTGGAAGAAGGCACAATCTAGAGCAGGTGTTGTGTCTGGAAGAAGGCACAATCTAGAGCAGGTGTTGTGTCTGGAAGAAGGCACAATCTAGAGCAGGTGTTGTGTCTGGAAGAAGGCACAATCTAGAGCAGGTGTTGTGTCTGAAAGAAGGCACAATCTAGAGCAGGTGTTGTGTCTGAAAGAAGGCACAATCTAGAGCAGGTGTTGTGTCTGAAAGAAGGCACAATCTAGAGCAGGTGTTGTGTCTGAAAGAAGGCACAATCTAGAGCAGGTGTTGTGTCTGAAAGAAGGCACAATGTAGAGCAGGTGTTGTGTCTGAAAGAAGGCACAATCTAGAGCAGGTGTTGTGTCTGGAAGAAGGCACAATCTAGAGCAGGTGTTGTGTCTGAAAGAAGGCACAATCTAGAGCAGGTGTTGTGTCTGAAAGAAGGCACAATCTAGAGCAGGTGTTGTGTCTGAAAGAAGGCACAATCTAGAGCAGGTGCTGTGTCTGGAAGAAGGCACAATCTAGAGCAGGTGTTGTGTCTGGAAGAAGGCACAATCTAGAGCAGGTGCTGTGTCTGGAAGAAGGCACAATCTAGAGCAGGTGTTGTGTCTGAAAGAAGGCACAATCTAGAGCAGGTGTTGTGTCTGAAAGAAGGCACAATCTAGAGCAGGTGTTGTGTCTGAAAGAAGGCACAATCTAGAGCATGTGCTGTGTCTGGAAGAAGGCACAATCTAGAGCAGGTGTTGTGTCTGAAAGAAGGCACAATCTAGAGCAGGTGTTGTGTCTGAAAGAAAGCACAATGTAGAGCAGGTGCTGTGTCTGGAAGAAGGCACAATGTAGAGCAGGTGTTGTGTCTGGAAGAAGGCACAATCTAGAGCAGGTGCTGTGTCTGAAAGAAGGCACAATGTAGAGCAGGTGCTGTGTCTGGAAGAAGGCACAATGTAGAGCAGGTGTTGTGTCTGGAAGAAGGCACAATCTAGAGCAGGTGCTGTGTCTGAAAGAAGGCACAATGTAGAGCAGGTGTTGTGTCTGGAAGAAGGCACAATGTAGAGCAGGTGTTGTGTCTGGAAGAAGGCACAATGTAGAGCAGGTGCTGTGTCTGGAAGAAGGCACAATGTAGAGCAGGTGTTGTGTCTGGAAGAAGGCACAATGTAGAGCAGGTGTTGTGTCTGAAAGAAGGCACAATGTAGAGCAGGTGTTGTGTCTGGAAGAAGGCACAATCTAGAGCAGGTGTTGTGTCTGAAAGAAGGCACAATCTAGAGCAGGTGTTGTGTCTGGAAGAAGGCACAATCTAGAGCAGGTGTTGTGTCTGGAAGAAGGCACAATCTAGAGCAGGTGTTGTGTCTGGAAGAAGGCACAATCTAGAGCAGGTGTTGTGTCTGGAAGAAGGCACAATCTAGAGCAGGTGTTGTGTCTGGAAGAAGGCACAATCTAGAGCAGGTGCTGTGTCTGGAAGAAGGCACAATCTAGAGCAGGTGTTGTGTCTGGAAGAAGGCACAATCTAGAGCAGGTGCTGTGTCTGGAAGAAGGCACAATCTAGAGCAGGTGCTGTGTCTGGAAGAAGGCACAATGTAGAGCAGGTGTTGTGTCTGGAAGAAGGCACAATCTAGAGCAGGTGTTGTGTCTGGAAGAAGGCACAATCTAGAGCAGGTGTTGTGTCTGGAAGAAGACACAATCTAGAGCATGTGCTGTGTCTGGAAGAAGGCACAATCTAGAGCATGTGCTGTGTCTGGAAGAAGGCACAATCTAGAGCAGGTGTTGTGTCTGGAAGAAGGCACAATGTAGAGCAGGTGTTGTGTCTGGAAGAAGGCACAATCTAGAGCAGGTGTTGTGTCTGGAAGAAGGCACAATCTAGAGCAGGTGTTGTGTCTGGAAGAAGGCACAATCTAGAGCAGGTGCTGTGTCTGGAAGAAGGCACAATCTAGAGCAGGTGTTGTGTCTGGAAGAAGGCACAATCTAGAGCAGGTGCTGTGTCTGGAAGAAGGCACAATCTAGAGCATGTGCTGTGTCTGGAAGAAGGCACAATCTAGAGCATGTGCTGTGTCTGGAAGAAGGCACAATCTAGAGCAGGTGTTGTGTCTGGAAGAAGGCACAATGTAGAGCAGGTGTTGTGTCTGGAAGAAGGCACAATCTAGAGCACGTGTTGTGTCTGGAAGAAGGCACAATCTAGAGCACGTGTTGTGTCTGGAAGAAGGCACAATCTAGAGCAGGTGTTGTGTCTGGAAGAAGGCACAATCTAGAGCAGGTGTTGTGTCTGGAAGAAGGCACAATCTAGAGCAGGTGTTGTGTCTGGAAGAAGGCACAATCTAGAGCAGGTGTTGTGTCTGGAAGAAGGCACAATCTAGAGCACGTGTTGTGTCTGGAAGAAGGCACAATCTAGAGCAGGTGTTGTGTCTGGAAGAAGGCACAATCTAGAGCACGTGTTGTGTCTGGAAGAAGGCACAATCTAGAGCAGGTGTTGTGTCTGGAAGAAGGCACAATGTAGAGCAGGTGTTGTGTCTGGAAGAAGGCACAATCTAGAGCAGGTGTTGTGTCTGGAAGAAGGCACAATGTAGAGCAGGTGTTGTGTCTGGAAGAAGGCACAATCTAGAGCAGGTGTTGTGTCTGGAAGAAGGCACAATCTAGAGCAGGTGTTGTGTCTGGAAGAAGGCACAATCTAGAGCACGTGTTGTGTCTGGAAGAAGGCACAATCTAGAGCAGGTGTTGTGTCTGGAAGAAGGCACAATCTAGAGCAGGTGTTGTGTCTGAAAGAAGGCACAATCTAGAGCAGGTGTTGTGTCTGGAAGAAGGCACAATCTAGAGCAGGTGTTGTGTCTGGAAGAAGGCACAATCTAGAGCAGGTGTTGTGTCTGGAAGAAGGCACAATCTAGAGCAGGTGTTGTGTCTGAAAGAAGGCACAATCTAGAGCAGGTGTTGTGTCTGGAAGAAGGCACAATCTAGAGCAGGTGTTGTGTCTGGAAGAAGGCACAATCTAGAGCACGTGTTGTGTCTGGAAGAAGGCACAATCTAGAGCAGGTGTTGTGTCTGGAAGAAGGCACAATCTAGAGCAGGTGTTGTGTCTGAAAGAAGGCACAATCTAGAGCAGGTGTTGTGTCTGGAAGAAGGTGTACGTATCATCATGATTCCCATAAACATATCCATGTGAGGTCAAGGTTACTAGACGGATAATTTTGAAACATGGCTACAATGTTACTAGCTGTCGAAATATTTAATGTTAAAACAATATGACATTAACAAAATAATGGTTTCATTTAGGTATTTCAAGTCAGAAAGTCAGCGTAGACGGTTGCCTCTACAAACGATGTACAAGCTGGAATCTCTCGGGGTCATTATTGTTTGTGTGATAGGTTCATACGTCTTTATGCCTTTGACGATCCGCCTAAGACTTGGTCTTTAGAAACCCATGCTTGTCGTAAGAAGCGACTGTGTGTCATTGTCGGTGACATGCTTGACAACGATGTTTCATATTCAATGGATTGATGCTTGGGATACCCATCGTAGATGCCTTGTCAACAATTGTACCTCCAATGCCCGTATTTGCGTTGTAGACCTGGGGTGTCAGACATTTGAGCGACAGGGAAAGCAACACATGCTTACCCGTTTGGGAACACGTGGTGTATTCACCGATTGGTGTATTCTGGATATTTCCTTTGCTCTTTTTGTTTCTCTATAGATATTGTGGAAAATGGGTATTCTCTTTCATTGGTGAAGACCAATTCTAACCCATATCTTCATGGGTGAGCTTTATGAAAGTAATATAACAATGAAAATGTTTTACAATGCATAGTCCACCACACCTATTCCACGGGGTTCCAAAGGTGTGAAGGAAGCAACAGTGAAGCTTGAAAAGTGGAACTAAACAACGAGCACTCGAGTTTACATGATATTATTCGAAACTTGATTCATTCTTTCCTATCATAGTTGTGTTACATACGCGAGTGTTTGGTTACTTGTATAGAAAATACATGCTTTTCAACTTTTGGAAACATAACATTTGTCATTTTGTCTTTATGCATTACATACCTTTTACATACCTAGATTTTAGATACCTAGATTTTAGTGGTATAATTCCTAACAGGTAGTTACATTCTTAACGAAACTGTAATCAAATCAATTAAATCAAATTCATAAAACGTGTTTGAAACCTTGTTCTAAACATGAGTAAGTGAATGTGCATTGTTTTATGCCTCTTTTGTCAATATTGCAGCAATATCACGGCGGCATACACCAAACACAGGAATCGAGAACGTGTGTTCACGTTGACGAGCGAACGCTTTAACCACTAGTCTGCCCCACCCACTGACTCTACGCACAGGAATGAAAGAGAAACACTGAAACAGTGTTGTGTAATCGCCGGATGCTGTATGTCGTTTTCCTCGCTTGCGACCTGACAGTATTTTTCTTCTGAATGTTTCTGTGTTAATAACGCGTTCTTGTTATGTTTCTTTGACTTAACAATGTCACTATACAAAACATGGATTTCTGGAAAAGATTTTTCATGAAATTGTTTCCATGTCACATTTGATCTCCTTTATCTGGATATTATCGTAAAATTCTAAAATATGATGCTAGTTGTTGAGTTCTAGGTGTTGTGTACAACTGAAGTGGGTGTCCGTTGGACGACAGATCATTCATATCCTCATAGCCATCTTCCTCACAACTGATTTCAATCAATCAATCAATCAATCAATCAATCAATCAATCAATCTTTATTCAGAACTGGAGGCCACAGGCCCATAGTACACATATAAAATCAGTTCAACAGCAGAGTGGATTTCTTTTCAAAATAGCATGATAAATAAACAAAGCAACAGTTTTCATGAGTATCCTATTGGAAGTTGGTTGACAGCAGTTAGATAAATATATATTTTGACGGTTGTATCGTAAAATTATTGGGTGTATATTTCATTCTAATGTTTCTATAGTAATCACAAATCAATAGTACATGGTATTTGTCGTCCAAGATATTCAATTTACAGTATTTGCACACATTGGATTTCTTATGGAATTTTCCTTTATAACAGCTTAAATCATAACAAACGGAACGAAACTGTGACACGGCTATTCTTACTTTCTTGAGATTAATACAGCGTAAATATGGTTCACATGTAAAATCTCCTTTAAACAAGGAATAAGTAAATGTACAGGAACTGTTTTGGAGTTTTGCATCCCACTCCTGTGTAAATCAATCTTTGCTTCTTCGTACAAGCAAATTTAAGAAATTGTGTTTGCTTCCAACTCAATCCATATCCACGCACGGCCAAGTCGAAATCTAACGAGAATTGTTTTTACATGTGAAACCCAGTTAAACCTATTTCGCTCGGCGCTTGCGTTTAAGTATAGATTACATCACATTTTGTAAGCTATAGATGGAAAACGTGAAGAGGGCATGGAGAGGAGCTTTAACCAGTAGGCTGTGCAGCGTTTAAGAGTATATACATAGACAGGATATCTACCAGTTTCTCCGAGTACAATTTTATTTGGTACAGACATTCGCAAACCAAGAAATCGTTTACATGCATAAAGTAATACCCTTTCCAAGCAATCATGTTTGTGAAAACCCCACAATTCTGACCCATACAATAATATTGGTATTATTTTACAGTCGAATATTTTGAAGAAGACATCACATGACAAGTCTTTAAAATTACAAAGGCATTTTGTAATTATAGAAACTAAGGCTTTCTTTGCCTTAATTGAAAAGTCTTTGGCTGAGAGAGACCAATTTAGAGTGATGTTGAATGATACGACAAGATACTTGTAAGATGCAACAACTTCAAGTGTAGTGGATTTATATGTCCATGTTTCTGGTTTTGATCCTCTTTTTAAAACATGATTTTAGTTTTAGCAAGGTTGACATTTAGGACCCACTTATTGCAGTAGGTTTCTAGAGCATTAATTTGCCTCTGTAGACCGATTACAGACTGAGAAGAATACCACATCATCGGCATATATCAGAATAAATATTTCAGTAAGATCTGGTAATAACTGAACACCAGTAACATGAAAGGTTAATCTCGGAGACTAGTTAGTTGATAAAGAACGGAAATAGGATATATGATAGGACACAACCTTGCCAAACACCATCAGGACAGTCAAATACGTCTGTAAGAATATTGTTGTTTGTGCGAACACAGGCTTTAACATTTTCATAAATACTTTGTTTGGTTTTATCCATTTTTGAATGGAGACCGTGTTTATTGAAGACATACCATAATTTGTCAAATGCTTTGGAAAAATCTGCAAAACATACATACAGTTTTCCACCTTCCTTAGAAATATATTTACAAATTACAGTTTGAAGAACTAATATATTGTCTGTGGTGGTATAGCCTGTTCTGACACCTGCTTGTTCTTCATTTATCATACCCAAACTGCCTAACCAGAATATCAAGCGGTTATTTAGAATGTTTGTGTAGACTTGACCGAAAATACTTGAAAGGGAAATGGCGCGATAATTTTCCGGATGGTTTCTATCGCCTTGTTTATGTATTGGCACAATTACTGCTTTTGTCCATTTTATAGGGAATGATCCATTATCATACAATGTGTTGAAAATGATTTCAAGGTAAGGCATGATGATATGACAAGAGCACTTGAAGAACTCGCAGATTACGGGGTCTTCCCCAGCGGTTTTATTATATTTAAGTTCATTAATACTTACGTGGACATAAGATGTACTTTAGCTTTTGCCAAAATAATTGGGGGTTAGTAATTGAGTCCGACAACTCACTCATATTTTTGCTTTCAAACTTACGTTTTGCATCTCTACACGCAGTTTTGTAGACATTTCTTGATGAAATGTGCAAGACCCGGGATGGTGTGTCTTTATGTTTTCTAAATTTATTAAGGTAGTGACACCGCTGATGTTAAGTGCCAAACATGTATTATTTAACCAATCTGGGTTTGGTTTTGACGATGTAATGGTCCGCTTCATGCACTCTGCCGCTGACTTGAGTATTACATCACTAAACTTTTGTATGCCAAGCTCACAATCAGAACATATTACTTCTGTTGTATTCTCCAACTCGTTTGACAGGTTTAAAAGATTTGTGACATGTTCACCTTCCTTTTCGGGTTTCCAGACGTACTTGACAATAGGTATATTTAGAGGCGATTCATTTGTAGTTAGCTGCTTGCCATGTATCGACAATGGAGAAAAAGATATGGGAAGATGCTGAGATTCACAACGGGACACAACATCAAATGTTGATATCTGGTTAAGTACTGTGCCTGACCCGATGACATAGTCGGTCACACTGCACACTATGTGACTTATAAACGTATTATCACCTTTACCCTTGTCTGAACCAGATCTTCCATCTGCCATAATTGATGTTAAGCAGACGACACATCTCTAGTAGACTTTTTCCAAATGTGTTGACATGGGTATCACAAGATATTCGTGAAGATGAGAATCCATCATTTATATAGTCATTCAAATCATCACAGTCGCCCGATATGTACTTATAATAATCTTTGTTGAAATCTGATAGTTGGCCAGTTCTCGCATTCCTATCGCCAATCAGAACGACATCGCTGTGTGCAACATTAGCAGAGTAATCGCAATAGTCATTAAAAAGGATATCGATACCATTTTCGGAATAGGTAAGTGAAGAATATCAGTTTGATCCGTCTGGTTGAATGTACGCAAATATAAAACATGTTTAACAGTGGAAAACGTACTTTTGTCGAAGAGAGCAAATATTGCGTTAACTCCTTTATGAATGTGTTTAACATATGACTGGTAACGTTCTTTTACACATAAGAGGATACCTCAAGATAATCTGTTCGATTTTATACACCTGGGATATGGTAACACTTGTACAAAGGAAACGATGACACTATAGCACTATGATCACAATCAGCAACCCATGTCTCGGATAGATGAATAACGTCATGTTCTTTAAGAAAGTTCATAAATCATGGTCATGTAATTTATTAACTAGTCCAGATACGTTCCATGTTACAAACGAAACGCCACTACCTGTATGAGTCATCTTGTTGGACAAATCCTCATGGATATGGGTTGCTTTGACTGCGGCCCGTCCGTACCCCTATCTGTACTGCCCGTCCTGTCCTAGGGCCATCCTGCACGGTGCTAGATTTATTCGTAATGTGGCTAAAACAGTCGATAATAAGGGAACATGGTAAAATCGACAGTTCGAATAAGTATGTGTGTGCGTGTACGCCTGCATGCCAGTGTGTGTGATATGATGACATCCGCCATTTACTTTCTCTAAAATGTGTGTGGTTTTGGTAAAGGGATGTAACTCTTCCGTTACCAAGTCATATAGAAACCCAGAGAAGCGTGCACAAAATATTTATAAACTTGACCTTAAGTTTGTATCCTAATTAACAAGCTTCCTCATTCAAACACTGGCCCACTGTTTCGAACACATCAGCCACATTTTTCTCAAATTCTACTCCAACTCAACTGAACCGAAATGAACGTTTGCTCTAACAACACGATACTTGATATCAACATGTTTAGATCTTTGCTGAATGACTAATTCGTGGCAAGTGAGATTGCACCATGATTGTCAACCTTCAGGAGTACAGTGTCGTAGACATCTTGATTGCTTATGTCCTTGTATGGCTGTCTGAGGAACTTCCCTTCCCATGCAGCACATGAAACCATGTACTCTGCTTTACATGTTGAAAAGACTACAATTTGCTGTTTCTTGCACTTACGGGAAATCAATGGTCCGTCAACACTAAGTTGCAACCCATATCAACCCGCTATCTGACGTCCCCTCAGCCACGTCCTCATTTTGTGCCCTGTAGCACCCGGACCCACGGGTGTAACTGTTGGTTCACAGTTTGTCATGTTGAGCTTTGCTGGTAATTTCTCCATATAACTTCTCTGATTCATTTGATACTCTTCACACTTGAACTCTATACCAAGAAACAACGAAACCTTTCCAAGATACTTTATTTTGAGTTTCTAACACAGGGACCCTTTGATTATATGGAGAATCTCAACATGTTCACATGCCACAATGAAATCATCGACCCAAACAATGAGTGGGTACCTGTTAGCACTCTAAGAGTAAACACACGGATCTGCCAAGGACTGACTGAAACTGGCTGCTATGAGGTGGTCATGTAGCGGCAAGTTCCAGTTCCTGTTGCTCTGTTTCAAACCGCAGAGGAATTATTCAATTCTACACACTAGTTTCTCCCCGTTCTTATCAACTTTCTCAAATCTCCCAAATCTACCACCAAGAGTGGTACCCCATCCAACAGCTTTTGTATGACCCTATGGGATTCCTGGCCCCCATATCTGTGCATGGTAAGATCCTCCTTCGCGAACTTACATCAGGATTAAAGGACTGGGATGAGCCTTTGCCATCAGGACATGAGCCTAAATTGATGGCATGGAAGGAACTCTTAGGACGATAAGAAATCCTTACAACACCTTGCATGTACTTGCCAGATGTAGACTACAGTAGACCCAGGGAGGTTCACATCTTTCCTGAGACCTAAGAGAAAGCCATTCCTGTAGTAGCCTACCTGAGAAATGCAAACCCCGTTGACCAAGGAAACCTTGACTTCCTCACTGGGAAAGCGAAGCTTGCACCAACTAATGGACATGCCACACCTCGATTAGAAATAAATGCTGCAGTGCTTGCAGTTGAGATAGGTGAGCTACTGTCAGAGCATCTGCACATTCCAATTGACTCTTTCCACTTCTGCAGAGATAGACGAGTGGGTTGGACCTACATTTCCAACAGAACAAGACGCTTCTACATGCAGGTTGCAAGTAAAGTGGAGAGAATCCATAAGTCTACAATATCGGAGCAGTGGAAGTATGTCCCCACGGACTCGAACCCTGCTGACTATGAAACAAGGGCATCCAACGCCTCATCCAGTAAAGTTAATTCCTTGTTACTTGGCCCCATCAAGTTATTCAGAGAAAATGCATCACAAGACATTCTGGACTATCCACTTTCTCAGGTTGGCACACATCAGAGGTCGAGACTGAGAAAGTGACACTGGCAGCAAGTGCAAAACCTTCCATACAAATTGGAGATCAACATTTCCAAAGATTCTCATCTTGTAAAAGGTTGATCCTAACCTTTGCAAGGCTGAAAACATTTGTTTTCGTACTCCATCGATAATGGGGAGATGTGGTGAAATCTACAAGAGGGTTGAAGCGTGCTTCCTCCATCAGGTGCAACGTGAGGTGTACAACAGAGAAACTGAAGTATGTGCCAAGAAGAAACCTTTCCCAAATGAGAGCAAAATCCTCAGTCTTGATCCATACCTTAATGAGGATAATATCTTGCGGGTTGGAGGCAGACTCAAACACGCGAACCAGAACAGAGGTTTCAAGGACCCAGTGATCATCCAAGGGAAAAGCCATGTAGCCTCCCTTCTTATTCGGCACCATCATGAGAATGTAGCACATCAAGATCGGCAACTTCACGGTGAGATCTGGGGGACTGTTTGTAATAGAGGCAAAGCACCCGATGTCCTCGGTGATTCATTATGAATCACAGACACAGAAAATGGCTGATCTGTCTTTGGATCATGTCGAACCATGACCTCCATTCATAAAGGTTGGAGTTGATACGTTTGGACCATGGACGACTGTTACTCGACGTACGGAAGGTGGATGGAGCTGCCCCAAGCAAGAGGTGGGCCATCATGTTCACTTGCCTCACATCATTGAGTCAGTGGAGGACATGAGCTCACCTGCACTCATAAATGCCTAAAAACGCCTTGAGGCAGTCAGATGTAAATTCAAGGACTTCAGATCAGATTGCAGAACCAATTTCGTTTGTGCCACGAATGACCTTTAGATAAATGTTCTTGTGACTCTTATACCCGAGGTAGGTGCAATCAACAATGCACGGCATCTCGTTTCTGTGTCCTCAGACCCAACCTTGTTGACTCAGAAGACAGGCCATGAGTCACGCTCTACTGTCCAGCATGATTTGAAGTATCTATATCACTCCCAGTCAAAAGAAGTTCAGGTATAGGCTGAACTGTTTTAGAAACATTGGCGAAAAGAGTGCCTCATCTCGTCACAAACACGACAAAATTGGACAATTGACAGACCTAACATCCAAGAAGACGACGTTGTGCTCTGAAGGGATAAGAGTGATCACAGAAACCACTGGCCTATGGCACTGGTCATGACTGCGGATGACAACGTTCCTAAAGCTGTTCTGCGTGTCCAGAAGGATGGGAAAGTGACAATTCTCGAACGAACAGTGTCTTAAATGGTGTTGCTGGTTTCAGAGAGACCAGATCAGTGACATTTAGTTGCTGTTTTGTGCTTTTGTATCAGACTATATATTTTTTTCAGTGGCAATTACTTAGTTCTGCAATTCGTCACTTTATTATGGACTGTAACTTCTAGTAAAAAAAAAAAATATATGTTTATGAAAGGTTGTGAGACAAAGGTTTGTCAGGAAAGGGATGAGATGGATTAGTAAAAAGGAGTGATAAATGCATTCATCGTCAGTAACACGCCTTTCTTATTAAAGTCACGGCCGAAGCCAGTTCGAAGGACTTTGAGTCTAAGTCGATTTGGGTCATACACATGTTAAATGGTAGGCTTTGCTTTCAGTAGGTGTGTTTTTGTAAATACATTTAGGAAACGAATTTCACATTATTGTGGCTTACATCTTGAAACCTTTTGAAGCCACCCCGACAATCAAACTGTTGATCTGAAGGAGCAGCCTGACATCCTATTCTCAGTTCCACTTGACATCAAACATCGTAGGCTCCATAGAAGTTCCGTTCCCTGAAGTATATACATATATATTACATACATATTTCATCCCGTCGGTTGATTTGCTATGACAGTCACTGTGCACATCATTGCAAAAAAGTTGGATCTCTATTTCCACGACTTTTTAAATAAAATATAGTACGTCACTTTAGAATATGTCTTTGCACACACAGGTATGAATTATGAACGACACATCTATTACAATGAGTATCATGACAAACTGAATGTCTTGAAGATGACTCTAGACATGTTCACATTCAAGTACACAAAACACAAGACGATCGGTGATTTACAAGTTTCCACGATTTACAGTGTGTTCTGTTGTTAATGACGGTACAACACCGAACACGCAGAATTAGTTGTTTGTCGGTGATGATGAATCATCCTGTGAGTGAAGGGAGGTGGGCTTTCCATTGGCTGTTCCAATTCATACCTTAAAGACTGTTTTTTTTTTTTATACTGGATTAGTCTTTGATTAGACTAAACATATTGGCTACCTCTGCCTGAGGTGTCACACCAGCAGGATTGCGAACGGTTTCAGTCTTGGCAGTGAGGAACCGAGACGATTAGTTCGAGGTGCATTCTGACTGATCAGTATCATTAGACGCATCATCCTCAGTGGTGTAAAGGACCCGGAATGGTGACCTGCTTGGTTTTGTCACGAGTAACGTTCTTATAGATGAAACTGCAGTTACGGTCACTCATCAGTATTTTACAGATTTTATGTGGACATCGGTTTTACCTAATGTTTTGAGTGGCATTCAAAATAGGAACAAAATAGGAACTCTAGCTGAAATTAATCGCCTTCATTCGGGGTAATAAAGTTTTATCTCTACTGGACGCCTGTCTTTGTCGTTCATAAGAAAAGATGTCACCAGGTTAAGGGCCCAGACAACGTTTAATGAAGCGGAGATGAAGCGAAGTACGAATTATGGGAAGTGAAATGACAGTTACAGAAGTTGTACAACGTAATACTAACGTCCAAAGATTCACGTTCTCTCGGCAACAATGCTGATGCTTTTGCGGATTTAGTGCTCTCCTTAGATGACAGACGCCTAGGCCTTCTAATGGGGGACGCTAAGGAAGAGGGGAGAAACCCCCTGAAGATTTTGAGAGATCACTATTCAGTCACAATGATAGCTTATGTGACGAGTCAGGTTCTTATGGGTGAGCGAGTTTAGTTTTACGCCGCAATCAGCAATATTGCAGCCATATGGCGGCTATCTGTAAACAATCGAGTCTGGACCAGACAATCCAGTGATCAACAACATGAGCATCGATCTGCGCAAACGGGAACCGATGACATGTGTCAACTTTGTCAGTGACCCTGACCACCTGATCCCTTTAGTTTTCCACGGGTTGCTGAAGGCCTATTCTACCCCGGGACCCTCACGGGTCGTCAGGTTGTTATGGAGTAAACTGCAGTCTCATGCATCGGTTTTATCTAATATTGTAGCGGTATTCAAAGTAGAAACAATATTCACTCCTTTTGGTTCTAGCGGGAGTGAATGTTTCGACGTCGTGATTACAGACGTCGTGAGGAATACAGGATACAGGAAGCACACGTAAAGTTCTATTCTTGAATTGATCTTCAGAAGAGTGTGTGTTTAGTTTTAAGCAGTCAGCAATATGCCGACTGTATTGTCCTGACTCGGTAATTTACAGACCACTGCAATGTAACCGGAACAGTCTTGTTTGTTAAACAATGAGCAAAAAAAAAAAAAAACACGAAAAATGCATACAGTCCATACAAGGTAATGAGAACATACCTTCGGTTGTCCAATACAGTATCATACATGCCATGATGAACTGCGGTCGGTGACAATTACTTGTGCAAAATTTGAACAATGTATATCGCCTGTTGATTTATTATAGTATTCCCAGATGCTGACAAAGTTGTTTCGGCAAATATCTAATACATGTATATAAACTATAGAATTTTACTTAAAGGAATACATTGACATATAATTCTCTTACAGTCGTAGTGTCTTTTCAGTACTTAGTGAGACTTCCATCCCTATACACCGGTGAAAGCCCGGGGTAGAATAGGCCTTCAGCAACCCATGCTTGGCATAAAAGGCGATTATGCTTGCCGTAAGAGGCGATTAACGGGATCGGGTGGGCAAGCTCGCTGACTTGTTTGACATGCCATCGGTTCCCAGTTACGTAAATCGATGATCATGCTGTTGATCACTGGATTGTCTGGTCCAGGCTCGATTACTTGCAGTCCGCCGCCATATAGCTGGAATATTGCTGAGTGAGGTGTTACAGTAAACGTACTCACTCACTCACTCCTTCCCTACAAGACACGACCGAATGCGCCTTGTCACGCATCAACGTTTGTATGTTGATCAACTTATGTATGCATATTACCCAGGTTTCGTGGACTGAGGTAGTAAGGTTTAATGCCTCTTTACATGTGTCTGCCACAAGTAATAATGATGCTTATGGCTGTTTTGTCGTTTGTGTTGTTTCATTGAAACACGAACGAAGAAGATCAAGTAAGATCACGACTGAAGAGGTATATTCTTTATAAGAGAGAGCTTTCCCTTTCAATTATAATACAAACAAAAACCAATACGATATAAACTCTTTATTTCAGAAGCAAACCTGAACCGAATTAATATTATTTACTTTATCAAACCTCAATGCAGTTTGTTTTGAATTCGGGTGCTTAATAAAAAAAAGTTCATGCATCATGACGTGCTGGTTGTCTGCACGATGGAATTCCGGGAGCACACTTAAGAATATGATTTTCGTTTATCTATAATCGACCACTGTGGTTGGGGATAAATCCTTTACTCATTAACCATAAGATCATAGATGTTGCTGTAATGTCCCACCGAAGGCGGTCCTCTAGTGGGTCACTGCATTAGGTATTGGGTCATTCCTGGACACTCGCTGGTTACTGGAGAGCCAGTATTGCTGAGCTGGGTGAAATGACACTAAATCCAATGAACAAAAATTAAGCTCACCTATTGTTGGTTTGCCGCCTGGGGACTCCTAATGTTACAATATTGATCACACCTACTCGCATTCGGTTACGTTGCATTTTTCCCAGCGCTTGGTGGGATCTATAGTGTAACACCATGGTATATCAACTGTGTCGGGAAGAATAATACGACAGTAGTTGGCGACTTCTTCCATAGATTCTCCAGTTGCGAAATGGTCAGGGGAAGAGCCATAGACATCATGCTTGTGGGGTGTATGTGAAATCCACTTCTGACATTCTCTGCCAGAAAGGGTGACATTCAACGTCCCGTTGTAGAAGCGTCCTCTCTTGATAACAGTCCCGTTTGGAAACAGCTGTTCTGTGGCTGGTATGAAACAATCTTGCCCTGAGAAAAAGCAAGACATAGCTGTAATGCATTATATATATACATACACTCATCACGGTCTGGATAAACGAGCTCGCAGAAAGACACGCCAGCCAGTTTTTCACGTTACCATGGCTCCGTTCTTTTTTGGTTTCGTGGCAACTGTTGGCATGTATGACTATTGCGAATGTGACCCATACTCTGTGGAGGAACCGTTTCATTCCATACTTAGTCTCTAAGCATTTACAATGGCCCAAATTCTCTCATATTCTTGTGAACATTTGGCGTGTATTATTGACATATACACAAGTTAAAATATCGCTTTCTTGTCTAGTGAATGGCAACATGTATTAAAACATACCACCATAATAACTGTGAGGCGTTAAACAAAAAGGACCCCAAAACCCACTACTAACGAGACTATTTGTTTTCCCACTACCAACTAGAACTCATGATTTTAATATAAACACATCAAACCGATTATGCACGGCTATTTCTACACACACAAACGCACAAACACACAAACGCACAAACACACACGCATATGAATGATGCAACATAGGTGTGCTGTGCGTGTCCCTGTTGTCTAGGACGATGGAAATTGTATGGTTGAATCTTAGATCTTCCCTCTTTATGGGTCGATTAATGAAAGTGGTAACCGTAAGCACTTAATGAATTTTATCACTCAGTTTTCACTCTCATACTCTCTTACTAATATTTTGGAAACATACCTGGCGTCAGTGCGTGATTCCCATGGCGTTTCGTGTTATTCTGCATGGAGGGAAGCGAAAAGAAGAATCTATAAATATAGTCCGACATGTGCACTATATAATCAACCAGGTATCAAAAATCTTTCTTTCACTCTTATTTATTGAATTATATACTGACATTGCTCCTGGCCAACGCGACATCCTCCTTTTACCCAGGTACGTTGGCATTTCTGGTTTTACAGTGGCCGATCTTGCTGCTAAAGCAGCACTAAAAAAATCCGTGATACCACTTCTTATTCCACACTCTGATTACATAGCTAGCGTTAGAATCTACATCCGGGATCTTATGCAGAAGAAGCGGCACAACCAAGAAGGTATCAATAAATTACGTGCAATAGAACCCTATATCGGTTAAACCTACTCGCGTTGTCAGTCCAGATGGTATCGTGCGAGGATGTCACATTGGCCTTACTAGACATACTCAAGAATATTAATCAGTCGAAGTAAACTTATCCTCAGTACTTTTCGTTACAGTCCACTATTGAGTCTACCAAAATCTTATGGGAGGTTGCGTCACTTAACCTTTGAGATTGACCAATCAGAACACAGCTTACCAAATCGCGAAAGTGGATACTGAACTTTTTATCTCGAGAGGGTTTGTACCCGATCGATTCCGAATGCTATTTAGCGTACAATCGCTTCCGGGTGATGCACACGGCGTACGTACAACCATGACAACGGAGAGTAAACAGTCGCTGAAAAAAGTGTTTTTGGCAATATTCAAGAATGTTATCTTGCGGAAATATTGGCTAATGGTAACCATGTCAACAGAAAACCCAACGCGTATGTACTGCAGGTCAAATAACTGTGTTATATGCGGATTTTTCTTTGTGGAGAGATCTGTGTCAGTGACCTGAATATTTTGAAAGTCCCTCCGATCCCTAAATAGTAGCCGTTGTCTGTTTGGTTTAATCTGTTTAACCGTCTCGCGTTTGATTGGACCGTCATTGTTTGCTCAAAGGTTACCTGACGCGACCTTCTACTAGGTTTTTATAGACTCAGTGGTGGAGAGTAACGAAATACACTGAGACTAAGTTTACTTAGACTGGAATGTTTATTGAAAGGCAATTTTGTATCCCTTGATATTGAAAGCATGACAGTCAAACATGTGCTGCTTGACTGTGTTGAATATTCTGTCACAAGGTTTACATATTTCAAATCCCGAACTATAAAGAATCTTTTAGTAATATCAGTTCTCATTTAATTATTGCATTTTTCAAAGAATTAGATTTTTACTGTAAATAGATACATACTTTACGATTCGAAGTTTGTACTAGTGGCTCAGATTTTCTGTGACTGTATCCTCGACGGGGTAAAGTATTGTATTATTATTATCCTGGGTGGGTTCGTAAATCCCAAAACATTCAAAGTACATTACTGCCTTCCACTGTTTCACGTAGCAGATGTGGGTTTTTTAATGGATGAATAGACTGAAGGGATGGTGATAGTCCAACTCTTCTGTAATCCTCCACGACTGGTGATCTACCATTGTGGAAGTCGCTGTGGCTTAGGGGGCTAGGAGACCGATTTTGTGTGCTGGTGATTAGGTGCCTGACTCTGGGGGTGTGGGTACGAATTTGTACTTTACTAAGCAAGTGAGGTCCCAAATATGACATATGTTGCATTCGACCACTTTCTAAATGGCATTGTGTAATCATAGCTTTCGGCCGTGGGAGCCTCGCCAATTTACACTTATCAGAGGGGTACACAAAGTACGCAGTCCAGTCTACCAGTTGTCCAAATTCCACTTTTGTGGACGTCGCGGTGGCTAACTTTATGTGCTGGCGATAAGGTGCCTGACTATGAAGGTGCGGGTTCGAATTCCGCTTGGAATTCAACCAAAGAGGTATCAGAATTTGTAATTTACAAAGAAAGTGAAATCCCAAATATGACATATGTTGATCTACCATCAGTTCTTGGTTTTCTAAAGCGTGCGTGTGTTTCTTATGACCACTCCGGTTTCGTCTTGGAGTGACTTCTTCAAATCTGGGTGACAACCTAAGATGGTGTCACCAATAAAGGGTTTGGTGAATTTAGTTTATTGATACCTGCTTGAGTGTCCCATTTCTTTTGCTTTAGATACTGGGTGTTTCATCGTACAGTGTATGAAATATTGTCTGCCCGGCGGCCCGCTGCTTGCTAGTTACATGGCCGGCTTAAAACTTTATTTTAGCCAGTACATTTCCCAAGGGTATATATTTGATCATGTCATTGACTACGGGATATATTTCGAAAATAGTGGGAGCTAGATAATGCCTGTATAGTTCATAATCAATCAAACTCTAACTTCCACACATTTGGGCTAGAGAATGATTTCAGCCAATGAATAATGTCGTTCTTTTCTGCTTTTCTGATTCAGATGGCAGTCACACTAACAGAATCAACAGTGACCACCAAGTAATGGTTTTATTAAATTCGCTTTTGCACATGTTTAAGTTTACCTCACTACAAGTAATTCATGAATTACATTATTTTGACATATCATCTCAGGTTCCTATTTTAAATACAGGGCTGGGTACATGTTAACAGGGCCAGCAACATTTTTCAGTTATCAGCCCTGTGGGGTTCGTGTCTTTTTGTACGGGTTTCATACACTCTGAATAGTCACTACGAGGTATCAGGAGTGATGCCACAGATTTGATGAGTTCTGCTTTAGCAGCTGAATCAGTCGCCGTGTTACCAAAGTTCCAACATGACGAATTAATCGCAGTCATATTGGCCGTTAGCAACATTACGTATTTTTTCAAGAATTTCGCAACAATACTAGTTCTCGTTTAATCACAGGATTTTTAAAAGAATTAGATCTGTTAACTGATTTGTAAATAGATACATGTATATATATTTTATAATTTGATGTAAATTTAAGGTTTCCAAGTTTTTAATCGTAGTATTTTGTCATTTTAATGTATGGCTAATCCTCTGTATAAAAGCCAATGGTTGAAGGGATGGTGTAAATCCAGTTAGTGTCCATGTAGGTAGCAAAAGTAATGTAAGTCCCCATGGTCCCTAGTGTGGTGATCTACCTTTAGTTGTTGGCAATTTATAGCCCATTTTTATATTGGATTGTCCTCTATAGATCTACTTTCTAGTTTTACATTCTCTGCGATATTCTAGTCTTACTGTCCTTTGTTGACAGGTTTTTATGATATAAATATATTCCAATTCATTGTTAAATGTTCTCGTCACGCTGTGGCAGAAATATTGCCGATGTGACGTTAAATATTAACTCACTCACTTACTGAAGAATTTCGATTTAAACCTGATGTTCATTCGACATTTCAAGTGCCACGTGAAATATTTTAAAGGCTTGCATGTACGAAAGAGAGCCCCAAAATATGATTAATATTTAATGTGTTTGTTGATTTACAGATAAAATGACGTTTGCATCGGCTGGAGTTGTTATTGGGCTGGTATTTGGCAATGCTGGAATGTAATGTGTTCTGGATCCAAGACAGTATAAAAAGAACATGTACTGTGTGTGCCCTACCATAGCAGCAGAATTATCCACTGTGTTACCCGAAAGTCCAACATTAAGAGGTAACCAACAGCAGTAGATCGCATATGGCCTGGTAGCAAGATCATTTTGTAGTTCAAGATGGATGCTTATTTGACATGCTTTTAATGACCTGCATGCATATGTTTTATTTATACTCAGACTGTTTATTGATATGTTCAAGAGCAAATGAATTGACATTTGCTTCGGCTGTAAAGACTTAGCTGTTGTTTGGCGATCTGCAACACCATTCTTGAATCCATCCGTGACGATAGATTTGTTAGGTTTTCTACATCCATGTTATTATTTTTTTTTTTTTGGTTATTTAACGTGAAATCCTCGTGTGATGTCACCGACTGCCAAGGAGGAGAAGATAGTAGGCGGACAGGAGATATGTTTTAAGAAAGTCATTACAGGCAGAAATGAAATATTTGTATTCCAAGAATGGATCAATTGTATACTCTTTTATTATACAGATCCACATGAAGGTTGGCATGACCTAACCTTCAGGAATCGCTTGCCTATAGTGAGGATTGGACCAAAAAGGCTACCAAAGATCTATTTTAAATGGTAGTTCATTTGACAGCGAATAGGTACACGAAAGAGGTCCTTGCATGTCATATGCTTCCGATGATGGAGATGTGGTGGGTGATGGCTAATGATGGCAAATTGTTCTTTGTACGTCCCAAGACCTAACCCCTTCTTAATTGATGAGTGAGTCAAGTCAGTTACGACAGCCTCCAGAAGCAAAACCAAGTTCCAAGTCTTTATGCCTCTCAGAGACGTTTCTGACAGTAAGGTATATATTTGAAAAGAATTTAAAGGTGAAATGCATAAGAAAAAAAATAGATTTGTGAATGTCAACTTTTAACATAATAGGGGAGGATTCTTTATTCTCGTTGAACGTAACATATTATCTGAGATAAAATGACACATGCTAATAGGTCATTCTATCGAAAAGGGCTATTTCAGCGTTTACATTTAAGAAAATTGTATTTCTTAACTTTCACCCTTTCATGTAAACCACTTTAAAATCTTACGACTCTTGATCGGAATCTTTACACATCAACACAATGTTATATTTCGCAAATGTCGAAGTGAACAAGTTTCCTCTTTCTCTCTCTCGTTTTCGGTGCTCTTTCCATGCATTATACAGTGAAAATGGCAGGTACACAAAGAGAATGCAGTTAGGAAATATTAATATGAATGGGAATGAATTGCATTTTTTAGTTGTAATCTGTCCTGCTTTTACGAATCTGCCCACGAAATGCCTCAGGCCGTACTATAATAATAGGCTGGTGATGTACGCCTCTTCGTAGGGGAATTTTATTCCATGAACTGCATGTATATCACACAGTAAGGGCTGATCCCCTGAGACAAGGAGCAAACCATCCATCAACTCCGTAACTCACTAAACCTTCCTACGGTAGTCATTACCAACATTACTGGAGATAGGACTTGCCCCAGGGGAAGGCACAGAACCCGACCAAGAAAATAGTGGTCTAACTATCTGAAATCCACGCTACGTGAGTGTGCGATGGTGACTGGATGGCCTGATAGTCCACGCATCAATTCGTTACAGCTGCATTTGGACAATGCCATGCCCATGTATGCTTGACTGACAGAGGAAAATCTCCGAGATCAACTCAGGAGGTTTAAACATCTCACGCGCCGTGAGCCATTTCAACCTACAACTGGTGCCCGTCAGGAACCATTGCATGAACAGGATGCTCAAGTGGCAACAGGTCCCAAACTTCTGATGGATGTCCGCGTGAACCTCTTTCCTCTTCCCCAAACAAACCTTTCCGGCGTAGAACCAAATGGCCCCGAAATTTCGGACAATCACTCTTCCTCTTCTTCACTTGCTGATCTTTCTGATATTCCCGTGTATATTTTGTTTCATTCTATCTATGATGAAACATCTGCTATACCTTTAGAAAAATGGAGGCCAATCAAACAAACAAATGTATCTTTTCCCAAACCTGAAATTGTTTTATTAAATGATATTATTTCCATGAACCTTTCTGCAGACTGTTCATTACGTGTCTACGCTGCTCCTCGAACCTTGGAGGAACTTCACATGGTTTCCAAAGAATATTATCAAGTACAAAGAAGAATGCACCGAAGAAAACCGGTTTCAAGTAACACTAACATAAACAAAAAAAAACATATTTCCTGAATAGAGCTGTGCCTGAAAGTAAGATCATCAGGGAGTCCCATATCTAAACGACAAAAGGCAATTTGGAGAAAATTAAAATGACAGTACAACAAAGCAACAAACGAACAGGTACTTCTCCAAACTTTCAATTCCCTTAAAGCAAAAACAAAAGTCTGGACCGAAAAAAAGCAAAAATGGGAAAGGAAAAACAAATTCATCTAACAAAACAGACGTTTTAGAAACAATGAAAACAGTTCTAAAGGCAACTTAAAACAAGTGGTGATGGTGAGCGTGGCACACAGCCTCCCATGGATGCCAATGAAAGATTTTGGAAACAGTTGTGGTCTGTACCCGGCAACTGTAAACTGGAGCGCATGGGTCAGCGATTATGACCATGCAATGCATGAGAAAATAACGCGGTCTTTTGTCTGTTACATCTCATAAGATTGCCTGAAGAATGTTATTCAAACGTCTAAATGTAATACAGTTCCAGGGCCTCATGGCATTTTAAACCGGCACTGGAAACTGTTCCTTTGTGACCAAACACCGTTACGTCAGTGTTGTACTTCTCTTGTCAGCACAGGTGATATTCCTCCATGGTTCTGCAAAGGTCGCACAATACTCCTGCCCATAAAAGGAGACTTCACTGATCCCCAAAACGTCAACCTCATCACATGTTTGAAAACACGCTACAAATTATTCACAGGGTGATGACCTGGTGTCAGCTTACTGCTCTTCCAATGACATTATTTACAGAGAGCAGAAGGATCAATACTCTTCATTTGAAACGTGGCAAGGCAACTACTGACAGATCGGTCAAGTTACAAGCAGGAGGAGTTATTGAGCATCTTGTGGAAGATCAGGCCTACACTGACCTTGGAATGCAAGTTCGGGACAAGCTCCAGAATGCCCAGATTCAAGATAAACTTTGGGCCGAGCATAAATCTCGTTTAAAGAGGATCTGCAGCTCAGAGCTAAATACTCGAAACAAGGTCAAAGCCAGCAATACTTTTGCTGTGCCAGTCCTCTCCTATTCCTTTGGAATAGTTGAGTGCACCAAAGAAGATATACAGAGTCTTGACCCCTGAATGTGGAGGCTCTTCATGATGGAATTTTATTGTGTACTTTTGCTCATATTTATTTGTCGGATGATCCTCTGATGATGCACGTCTAGACTCATGATGAAAGCCAGGAATTCCACAGCTATTTTAAGTGTGCCAAGGTTATTGGACACAATAAGAAATTTGAGGTTGATTTTGTTAATGGCGAGGTACTGCTGGACGGTACAGTGGTGGGAGTACACCAGGTGAAATCCTTCATCCAGTCTGCCCAGAGTCGGTCCTTTGTTGGGAGGCTGTCCGAGAAGTCATTGCATCGTGTGTACATGCACTGTGGGGAACAGTACAGACATCCAACCAACTCCTTCTCCTGGATGAAGTCTGCTGGTCTTACATGTGAAACTGGGCGCTTCCTTTTCGCTGCACTTCCCACTCGCAATCGTGAAGAGCCACCTCCTCGTGGTGGATGCTGGGTAACGCTAAGTGTTCTTCTTCCGTGTGAACCAGGGACAGAATGTGTCCACAGCACCCCATTGCTGGTCGTAAGACGCGACCGAATTAGGGAACCTGTTTGCCGTGGGTTGCGTCCCATGTCGGTGGAGGACGGTTGTCTGGTGGTTGAGGGCAGCGGGAGCCTGAATCGTGTTCTCTTGCTCAACACACCACTTCGGCCCTTATTTCACCTAGATGGGTGGTAGACGCGGCTGGCCACACCAATCCCTTGCTACAGCTCTGTAGTGTTGCACAAAATTTTGAGACTTATAAGTATATATTTTTTAGTCTTGGCGAATTTTGAAACACAGAATTTGGAAAAGTTACCGTTTATTATTGCCTAGAGTCGTATGCCCGAGAAGGCGGTGCTCATGG
Source organism: Haliotis asinina (assembly GCF_037392515.1). Taxonomy (NCBI): domain Eukaryota; kingdom Metazoa; phylum Mollusca; class Gastropoda; order Lepetellida; family Haliotidae; genus Haliotis; species Haliotis asinina. Next base: position 5,709,024 of record NC_090283.1, on the reverse strand, counting down.
GCCAATCTGGTGGAGTAATTCTATATTTGTTCTGCTGGAGTATAATTATCATCCGGGCAGCAAGCTGGAGATCTGCTTGTTTTTAGCATTGTCCTTGTGATACTCCGTTGTGGGTGGGGAGCCAGGATGGTGAAACCTAAATAACTCACCATGGCTTACGAAACCCTCACTAAAAAGAGCAAACGTCCTCTTGACCCTGGTGATGACCTCAGACCGTCTAAACACATTGACTACTGGCCACGGTTTATTATCATCGAGACCAAAGATAATACACCTTTGAAGTTAAACCCTTTTACAGTGTCTATGGGTATCCACGGCATTGCCGGTGATGTAAAGAACTTTAGAAAATTACGCTCTGGAGCGCTGTTGATTGAGTGCGTCAAAAGGCAACAGTCAACCAACCTTTTGAACATTGACACTTTCGTTGGCTCTTCGGTTACCGTCACGGCCCACAAAACACTGAACACGAGTAAGGGAATCGTACGTGATCGAGATCGATTGCTGGCAGACTTTTCTGAACTTGATATCGCTTCCGAGATGAAAGATCAGGGTGTATTATGTGTTAAACGTTTCACAACCCGTAAAAACAACAAAAAAAAGTATTCAAACTAACCTATCTGTTTTCTTTCTCGTCACCTACTGCTCCAACATCACTTAAGGCTGGATACTGTAATATCAGTGTGGAAAAGTACATTCCGAATCCCCTTCGGTGTTTCAACTGCCAAAAGTGCGGCCATGGTGTTAATACTTGCACACAGTCTGTTGTGTGTACTCACTGCAGTGAAAGGACACACACAACAGAAGATTGTGACAGTAATGTCAAAAACTGCGCAGGGAATCACCCATCATACTCTAAGGACTGTCCCGTGTGGAAAGAGCAAATGGCAATCAATAAAATAAAATTCACGCAAAACATTAGTTTTGCAGAGGCCAAGAAGTTTAGTACACAGCTCGGACCAGACAGCATGCTATGATTCCATTGCCCAAACAACGACTGATGCAACATCTAGCAGCAAGTTGTCAGACAAACTTAACGTGGATCAAAACAGATTCTCCTGCGATTTTCTCGGCAGCTACATCTACCCAAACAGGTGAGTCACGACCTGATACATCTGGAATACAATCAGAGAAATCCCCTGATCACGACCTCTCTTCTCAGTCATCAACAAAGTCACAACAAGATCTTGTTAAGGTAACCAAAAGTAAAAGGTGGATTCTTCGAAAAAGCTCAGTGGCACAGTCCAAAAAGGGTCAGAAAACAGAATTCAGTTATTCTACAGATACGGATCTCTTGAGGATATGGACGTATCCGAAAACGTCCGTAGTAGGGCAGACAGCTTCTCGCCCACCGAAAAGGTGCAGGGTAGATCCCCAATAAATCCCCCCAAAATAGAGGGTATAAGAATAATTTCAGTGGAATTGCAGAGGACTAAGGACTAATATTAATGAATTGCATCTTCTAATCCAGGATTTTATGCCATCAGCGATCTGTCTACAGGAAACATATTTAAAACAGACAGATACTCTTGACCTCCGTCATTTCAATGCGTATCATTATTTTTCACCTCCAGGTGATAGGGGCAAATGGAGGACCATCAATCTTGGTACGACGACAAGACGTAATACATAACTCAATAGCGCTTAAAAAATCTCCAAACCGTAGCTGTGCGACTTATATTACACGTTGCTTTAACACTTTGTTTCTTGTATATTCCACCTTCATTCACTGTCCAGTTAACTGAACTACAAGCTCTTTATAATGAATTACCTAAACCCTGTGTAATCATGGGCGACTTAAATGGCCACAACATACTCTGAGGTGGTACCACTACGAACACCAAAGGTAAATTAATTGAGGATTTTCTTTCAAATAATGATCTCTGTATTTACAATGACGGGTCACATACATATTTTCATACTGACACAGGAACATACTCAGCTCTTGATTTATCAATTACTGACTCTAATCTTTTAAATGAATTTGAATGGTTGGTCCACGATGACCTATGTGGGAGCGACCATTTCCCCACAATACTAAAACCTGTGAACCCATCTGATGTACCTCCATCATCACGATGGAATTTTAAAAAGGCCAACCGGACTCTATATGAATCTCTCTGTACTGACAAACTTAATCCCGAACGTTTTAGTACTGTTCCTGATTCTATTACATGTTTTTCAGATGTATTCAATGATATTGGTGACGAGTGTATCCCAAAGTCTTCTGCAGTTCCGCACATACGAAAACCATGGTTCACAGATGAATAAAAAGAGGCTAGGAAGGCACGTAAGAAAGCTGAACATTATTTCCGCCGCCATCATATGGTGCATAATTTAATAAAAAAATAGATTTTAAATGCTAAAGCTCGGCGCACATTTAAACAGAGTAAACGCCTATGTCCAAGGTATCGAACATGGTCCAGAAAATTAAAGGTAAAGGTACTAAATCCAGCATCCAACATCTTAAACATGGAGAGCAATTACTCACCGAGGAATCAGATATTACAAATAAAGTGGGTGAAACTCTGGCTAAACACTCTTCCTCTTCAAATTACGTACCAAAATTTCAACAATATCAAAAACGACAAGAAAAAGCCTATTAATTCAGATAATGGGGAAGACTATAATGAACTATGTTCTATTCATGAACTCCATACTGCTCTTGATCAAGCTCATGATACTGCTACAGGGGCTAATAACATACATTATCAATTCCTGAATTTCCCAGAATCCTGCCTTGAAACTCTTCTAAATATTGTTGATGATATTTGGGCATCGGGTAAATTTCCTCCCTCATGGCGTGACCAATGCCTGAACCTGGGCGTGATCATACGGATCCGTCCAATCATCGACCTATTTTACTAACTAGCTGTGTTTGCAAGACCGTGGAAAATAATCGCCTTGTTTGGTACTTGGGAACCAATAACCTTATAACTGATATACAATGTGGTTTCCGTAAAAACAGAAGTACTGTCGATCACTTAGTGCGTTTAGAATCATTTGTTTAAAATGCTCTATTTAATAAACAACATGTTGTGTCTATCTTTTTTTGATCTCGAAAAAGCATATGTCACAACCTGGAAATATGGTATTTTAAGAGACTTACATGACTTCGGCTTGCGAGGTCGTTTACCTCAATTTATAGCCAACTTTTTAAATGACAGACAGTTTCAAGTCGGAATGGGTCCTACCCTGTCTGATCATTACAATCAGGATCAGGGTGTTCCACAAGGCAGTATTTTGTCTGTCAAACTATTTATCTTTACGCTGAAAAGAGTATCAAAAGTTTTAAACGATTCAATTGATGGATCGTTTGTAAAAAACGCGCTGATTAATAAACAAAACGCTGTGTCTATCTTTTTTGATCTTGGAAAAGCATATGACACAACCTGGAACTATGGCATTTTAAGGAATTAACGTGATTTCGGTTTGCGAGGCCGTTTGCCCGAATTCATAGCCAACTTTTTAAACAACAGACCATTTCAAGTCCGCGTGGGTTCTACCCTGTCTGATCATTATAATCAGGATCAGGGTGTTCCACAAGGCAGTATTTTGTCTGTCACACTTTTTTGTGTAAAGATAAATAGTTTATCAAAAGTTATAAACAATTCAATTGATGGATCGTTATCTGTGGATGATTTTAATATTTCTTGTCGCGGTAAACATATGCATACTATTGAACGGCAACTATAACTGTGTTTAAACCAAATAAATAAATGGTGTCTTGAAAACGGCTTTACATTTTCTAAATCCAAAAGGATGTTATAGTTAATGCGAGCCTCAATAGGCAACAAGAGGGGAGACATCAGGACGGGGTTGATGTGGCAGTGTTTTGGTTGCAGAGTAACTATGCGAGCAGCTGTGTTCTGGATTCGTTGCAGCTTCTGGATGGACTCTTGTGAAGCTGCAACCAACAAAGTGTTGCAATAGCCAAGTCATGAGAGTATCAGTGTTCTCACCAAGGCAGCCTCAGCACCATGTGTTAAGAGATGTCTGATCTGTCCAGTGTTATATTTTGTGAAAGTAACATTTTGTGTATTGATCTAAAATGTGATTCTTCATCGAGAGGTGAACAATCATGACCTTAGTATTGTGTTCATTTAGTTTTAGTCTGTTATTGAAAATCCACAAACCAATTTGGTCAATCACATCTTCAATTCTGGTATTGTCAGAAATGTTGTCACAGCCTCTGTTAATGTCATCAAACAGCTGAGCATCGTCGGCATAAAGATCTATGCAATTTCTTTGGTGTACAAAGAGAACAATACATGACCGAGAACCGATCACTGTGGTATAACACATTCTCCGACTGGTCATTACGAAATTAAACAGATTGAGTCCCGTTTGATAAGTATGACCTGAACCATATCCTATTATGAACATCCAAGTGTAATAAATTAAGTTTCACATCATTATTACAGAATCTGGCATTGTACGTCTATTTCACTATCAGTTTGAGAAAAAGGATGCTTGTAGAAAAACAATTGTAATTGGCTCCAAACTTTAAATGTACCACATGCCTGTGATCTTTTCAAGTACTGAATAAGGATTGATTGATAGCGTCACGCCACGAAGAGGGAAATTTCCCCGACGTCCAAACGTCATCAAAAATAGGGTCTTTAAAAATGATTTGTTTCAAGCGTTTATAACGTATGTCATCAGCTCCTGTAGAAGTATAGTATAGAAGTATAGATTGTTCAAGGGCAGCATAAAGCTCACGTTCTACTATAAAAGTAACAAAAGAGCGGTCAACCAATTGTGTGAGGTAAGATCATTAGTTTTGTACTTATGTACGAGGTACGAGGGGTTCGACATTGATGGAGTTCATGACAGGCAGGTGGGGGCACTTAGTTTGACAATAATCAGAGTGACAGGGGATGACAGATTGTCTTTCCCGTGTTATAGTAATTACGTAATTGAATAATGTAATACTATAACGAGGGATTGTGCTCTGTTCTACTAAGATTGAACATCCTCCGGTGATCCTATCACAGAGGGGTGTAACACTGACGCTCGAAAATATATGTTTTTGATATGTCTAATGCAGACAGAATGTTGATGGAGTCATGAATCTCTGTAAGTATTTCGTAGGGGATCTACATCACAGATGTTTGGAAAATCTATGCTTGGAAAAACTCTAGACTGGCCGTTTTCAGACAATTCCTGGTTTTTGAGAGATCCATATTTGTCAAAGACGTACATTCTATTCTCTGGCCCTTTTGGGGATGGACCAGTCTGGGTTTTTGTTAAGAATAAGAATTAGATTTAGCTTGGGGATGACTTCGATATTTCAAGAATTGTCTAAATGGTGTTCTTATATAGCATAAGGTTCATTTGGTTCAGATATTTCGACAATGTCGGGAGATCGGAAAGACTTCTTACCATACGACTCCAGGTAAAGACATAAATATATTTGTGCAATTGAAAATCTGATCCTGCCCAAGACTGAAAACAACATGTCACAAATTTTATCAAGTTGATGTAACATTATATAGTTGCAGCACAATAGAGTGTAACCTTCCAAGGCGGATGTGACGAAAACGCTTCCTTATGAATAGTACAACCTGTCGAAACCGGACGTCGTCGACAATATTATAGTCAACGGGCGCTTGCCTAAGTGCTTACGAAGTGTGGTGTGAAATCAGGTGCTGCCACACACGTCGTCCCGAGTCTTTAATGGGTGAATTTGGTTTTACCCCGCTTTCAGGAACATTTCATCATCCTCATCGGGGCAGCAGACATGGACTCCACACACTTTACCCACGTGGTCCTCAGCATAACGGGCGAAAGCCTCAACACGTAGTTTACACCACCGCCACAAATTATGACTCAAGTACTGGAGTGCATACAGGTGTTACCGGCAAAGCACATGTAAGAACTAGAATTTATACCTGACATCAGAAGGGAATTACCAAATATATCTGCTATATGTTTTTAAAGGCATTCCGCATTTCCGCATTTTAAATTCCTCAGGTTTATTATTTTCTGTGCGTTCTTACCATTCCGACTATGTTAACTCAATCAGTTTAAGATACAAGAGACAAATGTCTCAAAACAAGATAGATTTAGTACATTGACGCATTACAACGACATCAGCGATATATCTACACTTGGAAAAGGAGTATCATTTCAAGATAGGCTGACATGACACAACATTCGGGCAGCATATTTTCTAATTGTCAAACCTGTGATTTAGCATCATTATCTAGGGCAGCATGTTTTCTAATTGTCATACCTGTGATTTAGCATCAATATCGAGGGAAGAATGTTTTCTAATTGTCAAAAATGTGATTTAGCATCAAAATCTAGGGCCATCTCGACAAGACGTACCTGTTTACTGTTCCAATCGCTGATGATGGAGGTAATAACATCATTGGCGTTGATGTTATTTGATGAGGAATACATAAATTGATCGTACATATTACAGTCCCTTGTTTTGTTGCTGTAAGTGAAGGCTTCACATGTCGCCTTCAGCTGACATTCTTTCACACAACCCAACAGGCCTCCCACACCAATGGTCTCTATAGGCTGACCGACAACCGCATAACTGGTGCTAAGATGAGGAAATCTACTCATCTGGGTGCAGATGTTTTCTCTTGAGAGGCATATACATGAGTATAATACGACCAGGAGTATCCACATCCTTCTTGCAAACAGTGTCAATCAGAAAGGAGAAGTCAAACCAAACAGTCCTCGAACAACTCTTAACAATAAAGCAAGAAAACAATCGATGTACATTAGCCTATTACTGACTGCGAGCAATACTGTCATTAATAACGCATCTCCCCAGAACCGGCGATAATGTCAGACCAACCTCAGATCATGCTCCCCCTGAAATAGTTCCAACACGAAGCCACTTCATCTTTTATAGACTGAATTGTGATTTAGCAATTTGTCACTTGTTAATATATTATTACAATTAGGATAAACGAACAAACAGTCACATAAAGGGATGGAATTGATTCTCAGCAAATACCATGATACAGATGGAGTTCCGAATTTGGTGAATAACTATTTTATCTGTAGTCACTGATATGAACATATATTACAGATTCATGTGTGAACTGATGTCAAAACTCTTAATAAGTTTTCTTTGAAATAATATATTGACAAGGACCTCCGATACTTTCGTGATCAATCTGTGTCTCTGGGGACTTAAATTCTCGACGTATATACGCTGTATACAGTGTACAATGTAGATGTTTAAGGGTCTGTATGACAGACTACTCAGCAGCGACTTTTTCCAGGCTGTCATACACTGACACACTACTATTACGCACCTCGGCACTACATTACCTCTTGCATTAGATGTATTTCTGAACGAACTGTTTCATTGTATTTCAATTTCAATATCACCCACATCAACGAACGAAAATAGCTTTACTTATTTCATCTGTGAGATTTATAGCATTTTATTGAATTTATCTTTTTTTAAAAAGAGTTTATCTGGATTCATAGTGTGAATTACAATTATCCCCTGCCATTTGTACTATTGGTGCTGTGATTTACCCTGGAATTTCAGGTATGGAATTAGTGTGAACTCGGAACAGGTCGTGACATGAGAATTGCGACTGTCGACAATGCACACATAGCAACGTTCTGTATTGCATAACTCGGATATATCCAGGTTAGAACTGGTCTTCAGTAGCCCATGCTTGTCGCAGGAGGCGACGAACAGAATCAGGTGGTCAGGCCGGCTGACTTGGTTGACACACGTCATCATATAGCACTTCCGCAGATCGATGTTGATCACTGGATTGTCTGGTCCAGACTCGGTTATTTACAGGACTGCTGCCGTAGAGGTGGAATACTGCTAACTGCAGCGTCAAAAATCAATCAGTCAATATACCCATTGTACCAAAGACATTGTCAGGGTGAGTATTCATAGTGTTCAAGCTAAGACAGATCCTAACTGGCTACGACAGAAGTTAGGACATCCCCGGAACGATCATGTGCCTGTCCTCAATTGAGCTACCGATCCTATCTGGGATAGCGAACTCTTCAGTCGACGAAATAGATAGAAAAAGCGGAGGAAATTCTCACATGATGACATGCCCTTTTGGCAAAACACCGAGCATAGGTTAAAAGGTCAACTTTGAGCGAAATGTCAACTGTGAACATGAAAGTCAAATAATCCATCGGTCACGAAGCGAATTAATTCTTCTGTGGTTCTTGAGAAGTGAAAAGATCACTCCAATCTGTTTATCTCGCTCACGTCTACTGTAAGCAACATCACGAAGAAACAAATATGGACAGGAATATCAAACATGTGAATTAATTACAGTGAGTGAGTGAGTGAATGAGTGAAGATGACATTAGCATTTCAGGCATACTGTGACTTCAAAATGTCATAATTCATAATACACGAAATTATATTACAATAAGCTGTAAACGGAGAGCAGTAAAATAACTAGTTTATGACAGATAGAGAATTAAAACTAGCTCGTAACTGTAAAATTAAACAAACTTTCATGGACAATACAATTAAAACAACGGACTAGAGATCACCAACAACGGTAAGTAGGTCACGATTGTAGGGAAGAATCTAGCTATAGATCGCGATGAGCTTGTAAATGTAAACGGTGTCTCATTTGCTCCGCTGGTAACTTTTTGTAAATTTAAGGTTTACAGGAATGTACTGTTGCCAGGAACTACTTACAATTTCTTCTCTCGAAAGTAGCTTTATCAAATTATGTTTGTATCATGCCTACAGTAATGGCTTATGCTACTGAACAGAACACTTTGATGAGGAAATTTCAGCAAGATACAAAATAATTATCATGAGCTCTGAGTAATGATTATGATATCAGTAAATCCAATGTTCTTGTCAGGCTGTGCGTCCCTAAGTCCCTACCATAGGCAACACTTGTCAGGCTGTGCGTCCCTAAGTCCCTACCATAGGCAACACTTGTCAGGCTGTCCGTCCCTAAGTCCCTACCATAGGCAACACTTGTCAGGCTGTCCGTCCCTAAGTCCCTACCATAGGCAACACTTGTCAGGCTGTCCGTCCCTAAGTCCCTACCATAGGCAACACTTGTCAGGCTGTCCGTCCCTAAGTCCCTACCATAGGCAACACTTGTCAGGCTGTCCGTCCCTAAGTCCCTACCATAGGCAACACTTTTCTGGCTTGAACGTCAGGCAGAACCCGTCGACTTGTTTGGGTATGTAATTGTTAAAGACGATACAAAACATTTATGTCAAAGCTATAGTAGTGAGTGAGTGAGTTAAAATTTATCGTGGCATCAGCAGTATTTCAGCCATATCATGGCCAGAACAATTAATTGCATACACAATAATTATTGGTAAATTTTAAAAGTAAGATCACTAGATTATTAGAGATTCGAATTTGAAAACTAGGAATTACATCTAAAACAGTTTAAAAATAGATGACAATACAAGATAAAAAACAGGCCAAAAACTGAAGGTAGATCACCATGCTAACGACGATGGGGAGGGACTTACAGTACATTTGTTTCCTGGATAGACCCTTGCTGTATTTACACCATCCCTTCAGATGTTAGCAATTGGGGACATCTAGCCATATATTAAAAAGGCACATTTCTGCGATTAAAAACTGGGAAAGTTTCAATTTTCTTTGAATGTATTGGGACTGAAGTATCACAGCAGGGCAATAATTTGACAGTACTTTAACCCCATTTGAGGATACAGCCACTACCAATCTCAGTTACTACTTTAAACTTCCAATTATCAAATCTTCATCTATTTACAAATCATTTGACAAATCTATTTCTTTTAAAATGCAATAATTAAATGAGAATTAACAATGTTAAAAAGATCCTTCATAGTGCGTGACTTCAAATAGTTATCTCTTGTGATGGAATACTGAACAAAGTCAAGCAGGACATGCTTGGCTGTGATCCTTTTATCACAAAATGCTAATGGGCTGAAGGCATGAAACAGAATCGGAAAAGATTATTGATTGTTTATATTTATGGTGTTTATTAATATATGTAAGTGTTGTTATTATGGCGTTAACTTCTGTTGTAAAACTGAAGCTGATGTTGTCCAAAGGAGAAGAGACAGATTTGGATAAAAACTATTGTAATTTATCGATGCATCAGTGATTGAAAGTACAGCTTAAGGTTATCTACAAAACGATAAGCTCCTTACACTGTCTGGCAATGCAAAAATATCGATATTTATACCAGTATGTTGATACTGTGTTTAAAAATTCAGTTTTCAAAATGGTTCAGTTCTATTCCTAACTTATACCGTTTTAATGCCTTAGGTATGAGATAAATGAAGTTTTCATCTTTGTGTTTATCATGTGGAGATTATACCTATGTCATTACTGTTGCTATTTCCACCGTGTTCCTCTATTTTCACAGTCCTCTCTTACACATCTCCTCTCCCTCTCTTCTGCGTTGATCAGTGGGTGATCATCCATGGTCTGTAGGCAGTAAACGACCCCATTGAGGATATACATATTAAACGTAGAAAATCAATATCATTGATTTGCCTTACTCCATTTACCATGCGGTCCTCTGCAATATGTCATAGCTACTAAGATAACATTCCAAGAAGGTTTAGCGCAGTGGTTAAAGCTTTTGCTCCCAAAGCAAAGACGGGATCGGTTTCCCACGTATCCAACCCACTCATTTGAACAACGTGGTCGTGATGAAATACTTTTACAACACTCATTAGCATGAACTGTTAGTATCTGCAGACAAATACATATCCCACGCATCAATTCTGATTCCACCATGTAAGTTACTTACTTTGGCCAACAAGTGTGGTTTGAAGCTAGTCTTGAATGGGTAAGAATTTGATAATAACCCACGAAATACGAGTGATTGTGGGAAATATGTCCCTCGTGAAATTAATGTTCAAGTTCCTCGCTTAATGTTCACTGTCCCGAGGTTTAGCGAGGGACTGGAACCTAAATTTCACGGGGGACATATTTGCCGTAATCACTCGTACTTCGTGGGTTATTCTGTTTATTACCCATTCAAGACTAGCTTCAGTTTCTATTACCCATTCTGTAGAAACTGAGAAACCAGTACTTCTGCACTCCATGTCGCATCTTGCAATCTGTTTACAACGTAATCAGCTGATTTGTATTAATGCGCGGATAAAACCAACCTGCATACGACCCACAATATAGTACTGCAGAAAACGGTATGAAAAACATTTCATTAGTTTCCAAATTCGTTTGGTAGAGATATATTAACCACACCACTTTGTAAAGATTGAGTTTAATTTTAACGAATACAATGACATGTTTAATACTTAGCCATAGATCTACTCGTGTCAAGAAGTGGAGGATTATTGGGATACAAAAGAGCAAAAACCTGTCAATTTAACGTTAACTATTGCAAGAGTCAACATCTACAAAACAACAATAAAACGCGGGAAAGGTGAGCCTGTTTCTAAGAAGACGGATCACAATTCTCAACGTTAGTCAACATTTTGCGGAAACGCATTGTGATCTAGTTTTGTTTCGCGTAAGTGTCCTAGTCAGGAACTATAACTCTACAGTAAGTTGGTCCGAGTCCGAGTCGACAACAGGCGAAATACGCCTTTTTGGTGCAGGTGGATGTCTGAAAGAAGAATCATTTGAAATAGTGAAGTTGAAAACTCCACCGTAAAATGGACCAGAAAGGCGAGTATGAACAGCATTGATGCCATGGGAAACTGTATTCATTTGGGACATGACTGACGGGGACTGATTCCACTGAGGCTTCGGTGGGTTATTTAGACAAGGGAGAGACAGGCATGTGTCACCTGGAGTGGAATCACAGTTGGAAGACAGAAGTCCGTTGATGTTTTAGTGTTGCTTTTAATTCATTGTGGAGTAACTGTTGATCGATTCAACGTTTTCATGCCCAGACACTTGCATAATCTGGTGAGCTTGAACACCTTTGTCCAGCGTCTCCTGGCGCTATGGTTTGTCAACCGTTTGTCTTTAGAAAACCCTGCTTTACTTGCCATTGTTGTCATGAGTGATCCCAGCTTATTTCTGCCAACCGCTTGACGCTTAAACCAGGTTTTCTTGGTTCGTACCCCAAACTGGGAGTTTGTAGCCAAATAGAATGGATGGTTATCGCTTGAAAAGTTTAGTGGTCTCAAGTCACGGTATGACTTGTAAACAGCGACACGGATCCCCAGGTTGTGGCCATGCTTTAGGAGCAAGATCGCGAGTCTGGTCACCCTGACGGGTTTTTGACTGCCGTTCAATATACTGGAGATAATCAAGGTTCCCTGAATCAACTTTTAGTATTACATCACCCCATTGCATACGCCTGTGCGCGCTCGCAGATCTCAAGCCAAGATAAACCGTGTTCTTCCACCATAATGTGTTTAAAATGGAATCTGGTGTGCTAGTGCCTAATTGGCCACATTCATGGAGTTTCTGGAATTCAGTATCGGATACAGGATCAGCACGGAATGGTAGGTTTCCTTTACCTTGTTTTTTTAATGACTTGAGTTTTGATTTCAGAATTTCTCTCAGTCTCATGAAATGCACTGATTCAGCTAACACATTCGACTACCCTTGACGCTTCATATAGCTTCAAATATACTATACTTATAAAAAAATGTCCATGTAGGAATCTCAGTACTATACCAATACTATACCTAGGATTTTTACCCCGGGTAATCGAGGAGACGCGCGGTTCATACACCCCGCCACACAGCATGATATGAAGGCTTTTAAGGATCTGTTTCACATGAATTAAAATTCATCTCAAAGTATTCTTCGGTCTTTTGTGTTGTCCTCACCCGGGGGAGGTTTGGAAGCAGCAACTCAACTTCTCTGTCGTCAGGTCTTTTTGAAGTAGGGGACCGGCATATTTCCCCGAGCTTACATGGAAATGGCTCATTCACAAGCTGTAAACGTTCTATCACCCGTTGTCTCGAACTGCTTCTTGTATCTGATAGCCGTAGACCGTGAATGTTTCCCCACTTGATGAATTAAGAATCAGCAATAGTCTGTTCTTTTTTTTTATTTAGATACAGCAAAATTTATACATGTACACTGCTGGAATATCAGAATCTTTTTTGGGTTTACTGAAGGATGGGGTTGCTACTTCCAACTCTTTTGGCCCACCGTAGTTCGGTATTTGGTGTGGTATATTTTTTTAATTAAACCCTTGAGCGGGTTCTGAGTCTCCTGATAGTAGTCGGTAAATACATTGATCATTCTTACATGTGCAATTCTCTGCTAAATTTATAAGGAGTTTTCTATATCGTAGGAACCACCCAACACAGCCCTCATCATAAACCTTTTCTATATTGTGGATAAGTCCAGGTATGATTAGGCATTCTGTAACCTCAAGTGGGAGGCGGTTCTGAGGTGTGTAGTCTCTATCTTTATTTTTCCATAAAACACATTGCTTGTAAGACAGCTAGCTTGTGCCGGTTAGGGCAACCTTTAACTTTACTAGGCTAAAGGGGCTGTCAAGCCTCGATTTGGGGAATTAGCTATTGGGAGTGAACCTTGAAACAAGAAAGGAGAGAGCTGTGAGTTCCTTGGGTTTATTCAAGCAAGTGTGCCTGAGATGGAAGAACCCAGGATTTTATAACCCACAGCTCTACCCGTTTGTCGTCATCAAGTTTCTCCCATGTTGGAGCTTTCCATATGCGTTATCTACCCTATGCTGACAAGGTTTACTATACGAGGTAGGTGGTAAGGAGATGATTACCTAACAAGACTTGATTTTCTTTATGGTATAGGCATGGCCGGTTTGTGTCAGCTGCTGATCCAAATATCTGTCAGTACGTGGTCATGGCATTTACGACCGGACAAAGAGGGTGGTACGATGGTAAAGTTGATTTTCGATTACGGCCTAGTTGGTGGTATAGATGCTCCTGCTGAGATGGGCCTACCTATCTGCGCTTGACCATGGGATGTAGCCGAGAAGAAAGGCCAGCGCCGACACAGCTCACTAATTTCATCTGTGATTAATTAGTTAAGGCTGGCATGGACGTGTTTGCTAATTGCCTGACGCTTTGCTTGACAAAACAAGATACACTATGCATAGTAATTGCTCCTATACGGATTTCCTTAGTTAAGAATTATTTTTGAAAAATATAAAAATATATGAGGAAATATATGCACTGTAACACTTGCTTCCAACGGAGTGGTTAGTTGCACAACACTTACATGCGTGATGAGTTATCTCAATCAAAGATTAGAGGGCGGCTTTGGTTAGGAGTGAAACATTTATCTTCAGGCTCCCAGCAGTTTGAGAGTATAACTTGCAGTTTTCCATTAACTGTGGGAAATTGGTTTGGCTGGTAGAGGTGAACGAAACCAATTACGTCTCCATTTTCGACATACTCACGGAACATGCACAAATAGAGTTCTAGAAATTGTTTTGAAATTTGGTATTGTTCGTAGAAGGTGTATCCCGATCGCTCCAGGATTAATTACTGTCGGTCAGAGAGAAACACATGTGAGACACCTATATTGTTTCTACTTCAGAAGCGACCCGCGTAGGGGTTAGTGAGAGGAAGGCTCCATCATCTGAGGCCCCTCGGATTTTCATATATCGAGCTTGTGATATGTGATATTTTTTCTTCGCTTCCCAAACGGATAAATTGCCTGACCTGATCTCAGCATAAGCTTCCCGCGATAGTTTGGTTCCAGGCATTTTATACGTGTACTTTTTTATATTTTACAAGTTGTGAAACCCCCACACCCCAGTGGCGTAGGTTACACAGATGATATACCTCTTGATGTGAGGTAAAGTCCCCCACCCCCGTTTTACCCTTCATCACAAATTCTCTCTTATTTAGAGAAGGAACCATAAAGTATTAGACTGTCACCTCACTTTCTTAAGAGTGGAGGGTGGCATCAAAATCCTATCATTGATTTTATGGAGTTGCTTTTCCTTATAAATATGGAAGAGTTTTTTTATGTGTTTTTTCCCAAACTTCACATTTTCTTATATAAATTGTTTGGTAGTTATACAAAAACATTTGCTGGCGAAAAGTGTCTCTATTCCTTAGGTTAACTGTGGCGTACCCTGAAATGCGCTGCAAATTTGCAGAGCGAATGCTAGATGCGTCCATGTTGCTCTACTTTCTATACTACTGAAGTAGTCATGGCAACTCACAAACATTTTACCAGTACTGGGGCTCCTAGTGGGCGGGTTCCTTTAAAGAAAGGGTGTAGAAAAAAAACAAAAGCATGTTTGGGTAATTTCTGCAGAGACTGGAGGGAATTATTGATCGTGTGGGCTGATAAAATGATATTTGGAACTGTTCTGAAAGAAACCAAAAACAATGCCCATCAAGGTCGTACATGTGACGTTTGTAAGAATAATAATTCTGTGAGTCTCTCAGGACACTGTGAATTGTTTTTCATCGTCCTGTCTCCACATCGGCGCATCGCAGAAAGCCCTGGAGCAGATTCTCTTTCCGAAACGATTTAGTCTTGTCAAGCAGTGTTATTTTTGCAAAGCAGATCTCCTATGTAATGACTGATCACAACATAAATATTTCATTATCAAATTGCAAAGTCTATTAAAAGTTGTAATGGGATGCACCTATCTACTTAGCAGAAACATTTACGTTTTTTCGGCGCGCGTAGTCTGGAGAAAAAACTAATCCATGCATTCTAGGTAATGGGGTGCTTGCAGAAAATGACAAATGGCATACAAAATAAGCGCGTTCTTCAGTTAGATCGAAAATGTGAACTGAAGAAGGGAACACAACTTTTTAATGTTCCGTAAAGGGTTCTGTGAATATATATTGCTGCAAATTGTGGATTCGGAAAAGGTTAATGTCTAAACTTGTGTCAGACAAAAAGTATAAAGAACATCATCGGTCACAAGAAATCGATTTATTTTGAAATCTACCACAGACAGATGCAACAAGTGAATAATAAATATGCTTCTGGTACTATAATTGGTTGCTATTAAAACAGGGACCAGTAGGGACTAATGCATGACATAAAAGAAGATTTGACAAATGAAGTTAAATGTATAACTTCATCCTGATTCTTTTAGGTTGAGATTTCAGCCTTTCTAAGGAGGTTTGTCAATTTTTTGCCTTTTTTCATTTGCTAAGTAATATTTGCATATCGAGATGTGTTTTTCGGATTGTTTTGTAATCTTTTCAAAAAAGCTCTACTACCTCGGATCGCTTGTCTGTATTAAGTGTTCTTGTTTTGCTATCTGAAATAAATTAACTATACTGAATATTGAAGGCTTTGTTATGAAGATTTAATGGTACTCATCTGTTATATTTAATGTGAACAATGGACAGTTTTGATAATTATAATCAATATCTATCCTCCAGTTTCAACGACGACGATTTGACTGTTCACAATGTAACAAATTCAATGTATATTCTTCAGGTAAGTGTCATAAATACAAATCAATATCCGGATTGCTTTTAACAGTCACGTAAAACATCCCTTCAATGATGATTCGATATCTGAAAACCATTTTTGTTTTCAATTATTTATTAGGCTTATCCTTGCCCTTACATTACTTCAATCACTAATGGCAAAACCTTGAAAATATCTCGCCAATGGGTGAAAGACAGTTTGGCTCATGGGTGAGAATACTTACCTTCACCCCTAGTACCTGTTTTTCAGGGTGAAAAGTGCTAAAAGTTTGTTTTTTGATAAGTATCACGACACAAAATTCTACTCATATATATTTAATTCAGCAAATTTGGAAAAAATTGGAAAACAAATGGGCGGAAAACATTTTGACACGTGCAAGAATATTTACTTTTACTCCAAATACATGTTTTGGACGTTGCCCATTGACGAGAAAATTTATTTTTACTCAACACACATCTTTTCCGATGTTTTGGAGGATGTGAGTGAGTGAGTTAATATTTATCGTCACATCGGCAATATCGCAGCCATATCGTGACGAGAACAATACAAGAAAACATGATATACATCAATAATACTTGAAAGAATCTAAAAACTGTTGACAAAAAAACAGCAAACCACTAGTGTATCACAGACATTCATTTAAAACTAGTAATGATATCTAACACAGTTTAATTACTGAGGATACTACAATATAAAAACGGGCTATAGATTGCCAACAACTGAGGGTAGATCACCATACTCGGGACCATGGGGATTTAGAGTACCTTTGCTACCTGCATGGACCCTAGCTGGATTTACATCATCCCTTCAGCTGTTAGCCATTTCGTCATATCTAGCCATATATTAAAACTACACGAGTAAAACAGTGAAGAGCTATAATTTACGTACCCTCTCGGGAGGACAATAATTTTACTGTACTTTAACCCCCCTTGAAGATACTGCCACTAACAATCTCAATTACTAATTGAAACTTCCATTCGTAAAATATGTATCTATTTACAGCTCAGACAACAAATCTAACTCTTTTTAAAAAGCAATAATTAAATGAGAACTATGATTAATCAAAAGTTCGTGATGTAAAATATTTATCCCTTGTGATGGAATATTCTACACGGTGAAGCAAGACATGCTTGACTGTGATTCTTTCATCACAAGGGATACAAAATGGAGGATCTTCACCTTTAAGCAAATATTCATGTGTATATCTTGTGTGGCCAATACGACATCGTCGCATGATGACCTCTTCATATCTGAACTGACAAGCCAAGTAGGTGTAACCAATGTAGGGTTTTATTTCATGTAATTTGTTGATATCTACTAGAGTGTCCCACTTCTTCTGCATCATATCACGGATGTAAGACCTAATGGTAGCTTTATAATCAGTGTATGGAATACGAAGTGGCGTCACAGATTTGTTGAGTGCTGCTTTAGCAGCAAGGTCAGCGAGTGTGTTCCCAGAAATGCCCACGTGGCTGGGTAACCAACAAAAGACAATGTCGTATTGGCCAGTAGCAAGCTCATTATACAGTTCAATAATGTCTATTAAAAGTGGATGTTTTAATCGCCTGAAGACAAGAAAGAGAGTCTGAATAGATTATATACTGTTTAGGCTTGTGTCTTTGAATATATTTAAGAACTGTTAATATGGCATTTGCCTCTGCAGTAAAAATGGAGCTGTTATCTGGAATTCTAGAAGATATTGTTCTCGATCCAATGACAGTGGCACAGGCTAATGGAACCACCGTCTATGGAACCATCTGTAAATAAGGGTTTGTAATTGCAATATTTACTTTTTACTTGAATGTGTTCTTGTTTATACTGTAATTCATTAGTTTCTGATTTGTTAAATGAAGTTAATGTTAGGTCGACGTGTGGCCTAACCAGCTGCCAAGAAGGAGAAGAAAGAAGACGGGAGGGAGCTATGTTTTCCAGCTCAATGCCGGCCGAAGAAAGAAAGGGTTTAATTCTGTGCCCGAGAGGTGGAACAAGAGAAGACTTTTTGTTATATGCAGGGTTAGATTCATTAGAGTATAGCTTTGTTATATATTGTAAAGATAATTTTATACGACGTTGTGTAAGAGATGGTTCATCGACTTCAACATATAGACTGTCAACAGGAGAGGTTCTAAAGGACCCAAGACAAAGTCTTAGACCTTGATGGTGAACAGAATCTAATAATTCTAAGTTGCTGTTGCAGGTTCCACCATAGACGATGGAGCCATAATCTAGTTTAGAACGAACATGTGATCGATATAGATGGAGGAGGGTAGCTTGATCACCTCCCCATTTCGTATTAGAAACGACTTTTAATAAATCGAGTGCCTTCAGGCATTTAGATTTTAGGGATTTGATATGTGGAAGAAAGGTTAAATGGGAGTCGAAAATCAGACCCAAAAACTTGGCCTCCTTAACAACTTTGATGGGAGCGCCATTTAAAAACAGTTCTGGGTCCTTATGCGGTTTGTATTTCCTACAGAAATGGATACAATTAGTTTTCGACTTAGAAAATTTAAAGCCGTTTTCAAGACACCACTTATTTATTTTGTTTAAGCACAACTGCAGTTGCCGTTCAATGGTATGCATATTTCTACCGCGACAAGAAATATTAAAATTATCCACGAAAAGAGATCCAGCTATTGAATCATTTAAAACCTTTGCCAAACTATTGATCTTGATGCTAAATAAAGTAAGACACAAAATACTGCCTTGTGGCACACCCTGATCTTAACTGTAATAATCCGAAAGGGTAGAACCTACTCGGACTTGAAATTGTCTGTCGTTTAAAATGCGGATATAAATTGAGGCTAACGGCCTCGTAATCCAAAATCATGTAGATCTCTTAAGATACCATGTTTCCATGTAGTGTCATATGCTTTTTCTAAATCGAAAAATATTGACACTGCATGCTGTTTTTTTACTATGGCATGAATGAATGATTCCAGTCGCACTAAATGGTCATTGGCACTGTGATTTTTACGGAAACCACATTGAATATTGGTGAGTATATTATTGGATTCCATGTACCAAGTTAATCTGTTATTGACTATGCGTTCCATGGTTTTGCAAACGCAGCTAGTCAGAGAAATAGGTCTATAATTGGAAGGATCGGTATGATCACGTCCCGGCTTAGGTATGGGTACAATTATTGCATCACGCCAGGATGAAGGGAAGTTACCAGAGGTGCAAATGTAATCAAAGATGCTTAATAATGTTTCAAAACACGGTTCTGGTAAATGTTTCAGGAGTTGATAATGGATATTGTCACTTCCTGAAGGAGCATCATGAGCTTGTACAAGTGCAGTGTGGAGGTCAGAAATAGAGAAGATTTCATTGTAATCTTCCCCATTATCTGAATGAAACTTAATAGTTTTCTTTTCCTGCTGTTTTTGGTATTTTTGAAATTGGGGTGTATAGTTTGATGAGGAAGAATGTATTGCAAGTGTTTCACCTAGTTTACTAGCAATATCCGATTGATCAGTTAAGAACTGATCTCCATGTTTTAGATGGTGTATGCTTGATTTAGTACCCTTACCTTTAATTTTCTGTATTATGTTCCATACTTTAGACACTGGTGTTCGTTAATTTATCTTTGAGACATAATTTTACCAAGACTGGCGTTTATTTTGTTTAAATGTGCGCCGGGCTTTAGCATTTAAAATTTTGAATTTATTCAAATTATGGACCATTGGATGGCGGCGAAAGTATTTTATGGCATTGGGAACATCTTAAAAATGAACAGGTTGCAGTTTGTGAAGGCAAAGAGTTTCAAAATACGCCCAGTTAGCTTTAGTAAAATTCTATCGTGACAACGGAGGAACGTCAGATGATGTCACAGATTTTAGAATGGTCGGAAAGTGATCACTTTCACAGAGGTCATCGTGGACTGAGGTCATCATGGCACGAATACGTGCCAGTGGCAGGAAGTAAATACGTGTGAGAACAATCATTTAAAATGCACAAATCATTATTCAAGGAAAACTCTTCCAATACTTTGCCCTTTGTATTTGTATCATGAGAACCCCAAAGTGGATTATGACCATTTAAATCACCCATGATAACACATGGCTTAGGGAGCTGGGCATATAGAGCCTGGAGTTCAGACTGTTGAAGTGAATAGGACGGTGGTATATACAAAGAACAAAGAGTAAACACTATGTTTAATGTAACTCGGACTGCAACAGCTTGAAGGGGCGTAGCTAGAGGAGCCAGAGCGGAATCGAGTGACGTTTTTAACTTCTCCACAGGCACCTTTGATGCCCAAGGATATGGCAAACGGATTCAACTTGAGCGGATTACCATAACAATAACATAACAATGACAATAAATCTCGACCAGTAATCATTAACTTCAGGTGTAAGTTCCTCATCAGATGACACAGAATCAACATGACGGCGTTTGTTCTTCGACGAACCAGAGTGTTGGTTGAGAGACATGGTGAGAAAATTATATTCTGCAAACTTGCTTCCCACCCGCCATCGAGTGTCAACAAAGGACGATGCTGCAGAGGAATCCAGTCTGCATCATCAGGGCTACAAGTCTGCTATACTCCAGCAAATGTAACACGAATAGCTATATTTGTCTTCCAAAGTGACTGTCCAGCTGGTTGTGCACATGACAGAAATTTGGAGACCTACAGAATTCGGAGGTTGACATCAACCAGATTGGCCCATGAGCCACCGCCCTCTGGCGTAGGACTCTAGTCAAAAACTGTTAGTGCCAAAGTGGTGTGTTGAGCAGTAGGAACACGGTTCCAAGAACCCACTGCCCTCAACCACCAGGATCCCCTCCTCCACCGAAACAGGGCCGCAACCCACGGCAAACGGGTTGATGGACCAAATATCGGCAATATCGCAGCCATATCGTGACGAGAACATTTAAATGAAATGTATGCATGTTGTAAAATCTGTCAACGAAGGACAGTAAAACAACTAGAATATCACAATTTCAATTAAAACTAGCGTGGAAAGTTAAAACTAATATGACTATTCGGACAATACAATATAAAAACAGGTTACAGATTGCCAACAACTGAAGGTAGATCACCATACCAGGAACCATGGGGACTTACAGTACCTTAGCTACCTGCATGGACCCTAGTCGGATTTACATCATCCCCTCAGCTGTTAGCAATTTAGACGCATCTATCCAAAAATACAAATATACTACGACTAAGAACAGTGGAAAATTTAAATTAACTGTGAATGTTTGTGGACCTACTACCCTCTGAGGAGGACAATAATTTTACAATACTTTTGTACCCCCTTTGAGGGTACAGCCACCAACAATTCAAGTTTCTAATCTAAACTTCCAATAATTAAAATACATCTATTTACAGAACAAGTTTTCAAAATTCAACCAAAAAATCAATCTTTTAAAAAACCAATAATTAAATGAGACCTAACGCTGGTAAAAAGATCCTTAATTGTTTTAACTGGATAATACTTATCCCTTGTGATGGAGAATTCAACACAGTCAAGCAGGATATGCTTGACCGTGACTCTCTCATCACAAGGGATACAAAATGGAGGATCCTCACCGTTCAATAGGTATGCATGTGTATATCGTGTATGGCCAATACGACATCGTCGTAAAACAACCTCTTCAAATCTGGACTGACAGCCCAAGTAGGTGTAACCAATATACGGTTTTATTTCATGTAATTTATTTATACCTACTTGGGTGTCCCACTTTTTCTGCATCAGATCACGGATGTAGGTTCTAACGCTCGCTTTGTAATCAGAGTGTGGAATAAGAAGTGGTGTCACAGATTTGTTGAGTGCTGCCTTGGCAGCAAGATCGGCCATTGTGTTACCAGAAATGCCTACGTGGCTGGGTAACCAACAGAATACGATGTCGTATTGGCCAGTAGCAAGATTATTATACAATTCAATAATATCAATTAAAAGTGGATGTTTACATGATAAATGTTAATCGCCTGAAGATAAGAAAGAGAGTCGGAATAGATTATGTATTGTTTACGTTTAGGGTGTCTTTGAATATATTTAAGAGCTGTTAATATGGCGTTAGCTTCAGCTGTGAATATAGAACTATTATCTGGTAATCTAGAAGATATTGTTCTGGATCCAATGACAGGCACAAGCTACTGCGCCACCATCCTTGGACCCATCTGTAAATAAGGATTAATAATTGCTATTTTTATGCTTTAATTGATCATATTCTTGTTTATATTGTAATTCATTAGTTTCTGATTTTTTAAATGTGGTGAATGTTAGGTCTACTTGGGGCCTGACCAACTGCCAAGGAGGAGAAGAAAGAAGACGGGAGCTATGTTTTCCAGCTGAATGCCGGCAGCAGAAAGAAAGGGTTTAATTCTGTGTCCTAGAGGCGGGACAAGAGAAGACTTTTGTTGTATAAATCCTCATGAAGGGGATTGAAAACACAATTATATGCAGGGTTAGATTCGTTAGAATATAATTTAGTAATGTATTGTAAAGACAATTTTATACGACGTTGAGTAAGAGATGGTTCATCGGCCTCAACGTAAAGACTATCAATAGGTGACGTTCTGAAAGACCCAAGACAACGTCTAAGACCTTGATGGTGGACAGAATCAAGAAGTTTAAGGTTGCTTTTGCAGGCTCCACCATATACGATGGAGCCATAATCGAGTTTCGAACGCACGAGTGATCGATATAGGTGTAAGAGGGTAGCTTGATCCCCTCCCCACTTTGAGTTGGAAACAACTTTCAACAAGTCAAGAGCCTTCAGACATTTATTTTTAAGGGACTTAATATGAGGCAGAAATGTTAAGCGGGAGTCAACGATTAGGTCCAAGAACTTGGCCCCCTTTACAACTTTGATGGGAGTGCCATCTAGAGATAGTTCAGGGTCCTTATGTGGCTTATATTTTCTGCAAAAATGTATACAATTAGTTTTGGATTTAGAAAATGTAAAGCCGTTTTCAAGACACCATTTATAGATTTTGTTTAAACAAAGCTGCAGTTGCCGTTCAATAGTATGCATGTTTTTCCCACGACAAGAAACATTAAAATCATCCACAAATAACCATCCATCAATTGAATCGTTTGAAACTTTTGATACTCTTTTCAGCGTAAAGATAAATAGTTTGACAGACAAAATACTGCCTTGTGGAACACCCTGATCCTGATTGTAATGATCAGACAGACTTGAAACTGTCTGTCATTTAAAAAGTTGGCTATAAATTGAGGTAAACGACCTCGCAAGCCGAAGTCATGTAAGTCTCTTAAAACACCATATTTCCAGGTTGTGTCATATGCTTTTTCTAGATCAAAAAAGATAGACACAGCATGTTGTTTATTAATTAGAGCAATTTTAACAAATGATTCTAAACGCACTAAGTGATCGACAGTACTTCTGTTTTTGCGGAAACCACATTGTATATCTTTGATAAGGTTATTTGTTTCCAAGTACCAAACAAGTCGATTGTTTATCATGCGTTCCACGGTCTTGCAAACACAGCTAGTTAATGAAATCGGACGATAATTGGATGGATCTGTATGATCACGTCCAGGTTTAGGTATTGGTACCACTATGGCATCACGCCATGAAGTAGGAAATTTCCCGGAAGTCCAAATATCATCAAAAATTGATAAGAGCGTCTCTAAACAGGATTCTGGTAAGTGCTTCAGGAGTTGATAATGTATGTTATCAGCTGCTGTAGCAGTATCATGAGCTTGATCAAGAGCAGTATGGAGTTCATGAATAGAAAATGTTTCGTTATAATCTTCCCCATTATCTGAGTTGAAATTAATAGTTTTCTGCTCTTGTCGTTTTTGATACCGCTGGAATTTAGGTATATAATTAGAAGAGGAAGAGTGTTTAGCGAGGGTTTCGCCCAGTTTATTTGCGATATCTTATTTATCCGTAAGTAACTGGTCTCCATGTTTAAGATGATGGACAGTTGATTAAGCACCTTTACCTTTATTTTTTTGGACCATGTTCCATACCTTGGACATGGGTGTCCCAGGATTTATTTTAGATACATAATTTTGTCAAGATTGGCGTTTGTTCTGTTTAAAAGTACGCCGTGCTTTAGCATTTAAAAGTTTAAATTTATTTAAATTATGCACTATGGGATGGCGACGGAAATAATGTTCTGCTTTTTTCCTTGCCTTCCTAGCTCGTTTGCAGTCATCGTTGAACCATGGTTTTCGAATATGTGGAACTGCAGAGGACTTTGGTATACACTCATCAGCTATGGAATTCAATTTATCAGAAAAGCATATAGTAGCATCAGGAACGTCAATAAAACGTTCGGGTTTAAGTTTTTCAGAACACATTGTTTCACATAAAGCCCAGTTAGCCTTTTTAAAAAGCCGAAGACGGTGAAATATAAAGAGAGCACCGTGTAAACGCTACATGTAAAGTAATTCTTACTGCAACAGCCTGCATATTAGTATTAAGTGAAACAGGGCTTTGAATAACATTTTGTTTGACTAGAATGGATGATCCGGAGGTAAAAAACAATGATATGCATTAAAATGACGAAATTCAAATGTATCTGTTTGTTTTAAATATGTCTTCTGGAGACATATCGCTGAAGGTGTGAAATCTTGGACTAATAGCTGTAATTCAGGTACCTCGTTTGAGACTTGAGTGTGACTGGGATGAGGATTTGTGATCAGAAGAAGACTTTGAGGTACTAGGAAGTGATTTCTCAGTCTGTGATGATATAGCAGGGTACAAAAGCTGTGGAGAATCGCAATTTACCCACGTCAAGGTAGTTTGGCAGCCTGTGGTTGATGTTGTTTTAGAGCTAGAACCCGATGATGTTTTTGCTACTGTAGCATAACTTTCTGTAAGATCAGAACTCTTTACCAGTTTTTTGGCCTCAGAAAAAGAGATATTTTGAGTGAATTTTATTTTATTGATCTCCATTTGCTCTTTCCAGATTGGACACTTTAGAAAATGAAGAATGGTCGCCTGAGCAATTTTTGCATTTTTATAATCACTGTCACAATCTTCTGTTGTGTGTGTCCTATCACCACAGTGAGCACGCACAACAGACAATGTGCAGGTATTTACACCGTGTCCATATTTCTGGCATTTAAAACACCTGAGCGGGTTGGGGATGTAGGTATCAACTGGAATGTTACAGTAACCTGCCTTCACTGATTTCGGAGCATTTGGACATGAAAAAGTAAACAGATACGTATTTGTTTTGATGGTTTCGTTGTTTCTGCGAGTCAAAAAGCGCTTGACATAGAGCACACCTTGATCCGTCATTTCAGATCCGATATCAAGGTCCGACATATCATCAAACAATCGATCCCGATCTCTCACGATAACTTTGCTTGTGTTCAAGGTTTTATGCGGAGAGACCGTGACCGGAATGCCCACGAAAGATTTAATGTTCATCAGGTTGGTTGATTGTTGTTGTTTTCCGCATTCAATTAACAGTGCACCCGAACGTAAGCGTCGAATGTTTTTAACGTCCCCAGCAATACCTTGAATACCCTTAGATACTGCAAAAGGGTTCAGCTTTAATGGGGTCTTGTCTGGAGTCTCAATAACAAGAAAACGTGGCCAGTACTCAATCGATATAGACGGTCTGTGGTCAGTATCAACGGGATCAATTTCAAGTGGACGTTTTGTATTTTGGGGGGTATGTCATAAGCCATGGTTAGTGTAATATGGTTCATCATCCGAGCTCCCCACTCACCACGGAGTATCACAAGGACAATGCTAAAACAAGCGGGCGTGAATCGATGTTGGCAAGTTCACTCAGTGACTTTAGTTAATAAAATGTACGTTTGGTTTACTCCATTCATTAGTAATGCGTTAATCAATATCTTAATCAAATTGCATGCGATATGAATGTTGGAAATGCCAGTGTTCATTATCCTTTCAACAACTTCAGTTATTTCAGATGCACAGATTATACTTCACGTTTCCTCCTACTTATCTTATGAGATGTCACCTTTGTGTAAATGGTTATATGTTCAGTGTGAAAAGGAGGAAAAGGGGAGAATGTATCTCGTGAAAATGCTTTTTGAAAGACTGCTGATCAACAGTTCCAACTGTCTCGACGACATATTTTTGTAAAATACTTAGAGACACAACCACGGACCTGTACACAACGAAGCCATGGTAAACGTTTTAGACCGTGGCAAAAACAGCGATAATTTATACAAAGATAGAAAAGTAAATTTAAAATCAATCTTGAATATATTACGTGATCCGCATAGCCTGATATAGAGATTATTTTAATACATATTAATAGTATGGATACTTTGATCTATAGTAAATTTATAAATTTCTCTCAGTGTTACTCGTTACACTCCACCTCTGAGTCTAAAGAACCCTAGTAGAAGGTCGAGTCAGGTAACCTTTGAGAGACCTATGCCCGTCGAATCACACGCGAGACGGTTAAATATTTTTAACCAGTCAGACAAGGGCTGCTACCTAGGGATCGGAGGGACTAACAAAATATTCAGGTCACTGACACAAATCTCCACACACAAAAAAAATCAGCACATAACACAGTTATTTGACCTGTAGTATATACACTAATATTTCCGCAAGATGTCATCCTTGAATATTGCCAAAAACACTATTTTCAGCGACTGTTTACACACCGTTGTCATGGTTGTAACGTGCGCCGTGTGGATCACCCGGAAGGGAGCGCCTGATGACACGAACATTTTTGTACATTTTGTAACTCTGGGTAGTAGAGTCATTTTGTACGGTGCAAGAAGTCACTTACATGTGTTATAGACAAACAAGATTGACTCAGTGTCTATAAAAGTGGGGACGCTATTTTATGGGCTACGGTGATCCATTAAATTATTAACGTATTGGAAATGTGGCTTTACCTGCTACAACCATGTGATTGAAATGTGGCCTTCCCGGGAATAGTCATTTTTAAAATGTGGCTTTCCCGGCCTGTCACCCCTAGCAGTAACCCCTGCCCAAATATGCCAAGACTCAAACTCTAAACTATACAATCTCCTTAATCTTATTTTACTCGGTAAATCAGAATGGTTTCAATGTTAGCATTGTGATAATGTGAGTAATTACACAATCAAAGGAAAATATGTTACATGTTAATGTAAGACAAACACGACAGCTTCTCCTCAATCTGCGGGTTTGTGAGAGTTAGGCCAGGGTACCCCGTACAAGGCTCACTCCCATTAGTTAACAAGGTGTCCTCCCATTTAACGTATTTTTCACTCGGTAGGTACCGAAAATTATTTAGGTAATGAGGGTGTGTCATGCCTGGATTTGGTGAACTGGGTATGGGAGAGTGAATATACTATGGTCGTATGTATTTAGCAACTATGTTGAGTGAAAGAATGACAAAACTCAGTGACAGATTTAATGAGTGTCTTTTTTATGCATCAAGCAAATGTTAACGGTAAAGTAACACAGACTGCCCAATATATGTCCAGCATGTCATACATATATGTATCATAAAATGGTAATTTATCAACTGAATACCGGTATATATATGTTATACATAAACAATACTTTTACGATATGTATAACATCACACTTTAGTTACAAGATGCATGCGTTGAGTTTTTTAGATGTTGTTGTAAAGATAATAGAGAAGGACACCCCCCACTTGGGAACATAGCCCGCTCCTGAAAGGCGCCACGGTTCAGTGGTTACAGATATATTGTACATGTGCTCCCTGCTTATTAGATGAAAGATGGTGATGTTGATGAAGTTTATGCAGGAAAATTAGGTGATGTGGATGCACTACATCAACAGGCAGCTGTGCAGTCAACCAGATAGTTTGTTGTTTTAACCTGTCTGACAACTGGTATGTCTGACCAGGGAGACTGTATCAAGCTGTTAACGTGTGCGATCTAGCGATAGGTTTACGTTCTTTAACATGTTTTGGGAGGGATGGCCGTGGTGT
This sequence comes from Haliotis asinina, assembly GCF_037392515.1. Taxonomy (NCBI): domain Eukaryota; kingdom Metazoa; phylum Mollusca; class Gastropoda; order Lepetellida; family Haliotidae; genus Haliotis; species Haliotis asinina. The sequence goes on along the minus strand of NC_090283.1, from coordinate 5,680,837 downwards.
ATCATTTATTCTTACATTCACCCACATACGTACTTCTTTCTTTTATTCTTTTTCTTTATTTCTTTCATGCATTCAAAAATAATTCTTTCTCTTATTTCTTACTATAATTCATTCATCCATTCATTGTAAAATTCCGACTGATACAGTACACTGGCTGAAGTACTGTAAACAAGTCCCTGTGAGCATGACAATGCACATGTTAATTAGTACAAATGGTAAAGAAAGCAATTGGTGACGTGTGACGTCCTGGACAGAAGGTGACAGTATTTTGAGTTCTTTCCTTAATTTCCCAGTTGGGGCTACTTAATTAACCCTTATTTGTTCTGAAGAAGCACAGACTATGTATTTCATATTTAAGTTTTTATTGGCGAATGTCAGTGGGATTGACAAGACATATTTCAATACAGTTCAAAGATCTCACAACATTTTTTATTAATGTGTCCCAATAGAGACTTTATGTCACTGGAGCGTGTCACTGGCCACTCTTGAGCATGGTTTTCACAAATAGCTTCAATTTCATAGCTATATCTTGAGTTTTGTTAGTATTTATAGAACACATAAATTCAAAAGAGTTTCAAGGCGTAGTATACTAAATGTAAAGCTTTGCGTTAAGGACCCGTGAAGATCTGGCGTAGAATAGGCCTTCAGCAACCCATGCTTGCCATGAAAGGCAACTATGCTTGTTGTAAGAGGCGTCTAACGGGATCGGGTGGTCAGGCTTGCTGACTTGGTTGACACATGCCATCGGTCCCCAGCTGCGTAGGTGGATGTTCATGCTGTTGGCCACTGGATTGTCTGGTCCAAATTCGATTACTTACATACCGCCGCCATATAGCTGGAATGTTGCCGAGTACGGCGTAAAACTAAACTCACTAAATTAAATTGAATTATGTGTCATTATGCTTTCATCTATTTTTAGCCATATGTTTGCAAACTAAAGAAAACAAGCAAATGAAAATATTTTCGTCCACGAGCGAGATTAGTCGATTAAAGACCAGTATGATTTCACTTTTTTTTGTTTTGGTCAAGATACTTATAAACACACTTTCATTCATTTACAACCTCCAAAACACCAAAAAAAACCCCTATATATGCTGAGTGCAAGTACAAATTAGCCGAATTAAGTCAAAATGAGTTGAATTTTCTGCCATAATACTTATAAATATATCCTCATTCATTTTCAGCCTCCAAAACATGTGAAAGGTTGCATTTTGAGTAAAAGAAAATATTCTCGCACATGAACCAAAATGTTTTTCGCCCATGGGAGATGTTTTGAAGTGTAGGAGGCGCCTGCCTACGGATGAGAGAATTGCGGTTCCAATCCCGCTTCGTAAAACCTTTGCATTGTGAATTTAATCTTGAACGATATTTCTCAGTTGATTTCAAACACTCATGTATAATTTGAATGTTAATGTTCATATAAAGTTCGGAACAGTAAACCCGGGAAGCGGTCTAACGAAAAGTAAAACCTGCCCCGCCAAAACAAAAAAACCCACCTCAAACGCGGTTGTTCTGGGAAAAACAAGAGATGACCTAATATATAGTGAGAAGCACACTTTACGTTTATATAATCGCTCTAAATTAGCAAAATTAAGTCAAATTGAGTTGAATTTTGCGTCAAGATATTCATAAAGGTACTTCCATGCAGTTACATCCTCCAAAACATTGGAAAAGATGTACGTTGAGTAAAAGTAAACATTCTCGTCCATGGGCCAAATGTGTTTCACCCATTGGCGAGATTTTTTAATATCGCTCTGATTTAGCGGATTTTTCAAAATCGCTTTAATCGCGAAATTCAGTTCATAGTTAAGTCAGAATGAGCTGAATTTCATGTCATGACACTCATTAATATACTTTTATTCATTTACAAACTGCAAATTGCTCTGAATTAAGTCAAAATGGGTTGAAATTTCTGTCATGACACTCATAAATGTGCTTTCATTCATTTACATCCATCAAAACACGTGAAAAGACGTATTTGGACTAAACGCAAATATTCTCGCCCATGGGGCAAAATGTTTCTCGCCCATGGCCGATATGTTTTGAAATCGCTCTCAATTAGCGGAATTATGTAAAATGAGTTGAATTTCGAGTCATGATACTTATTAACATACCTTCATCCATGTTCAACTTCCCCAAAATGGTAAAAAAATTCATTCATTTACAAATTGTAAAACACGGGGGACAAAGACGTGTATTTTGAATAAAAGTAAATATTTTCGTCCATGAGCCAAAATGTGTTTCACCCATGGGCGAGATTTGTTAAAATCGCTCTGAATCAGCGAAGTCAAGTCACTAGTAGCTGAAATTTGTGTCACGATGCATATAAACATACTATGGGTCACTGGGCGAACGAGTTTAAATCTTGAGTTTTCGATTTTTTTTTCTCAGTTTTTCAACCTTAGCACATATTCATAACAGCTGCTGTGTATTTTTGTCAAATCCCTTGTGAGACAGTGGACATGGTGCGGAGAATTTCTAGACTTGTGAGTCAAGAATTAAATTGTGACGTGCTATTTGCATCTTGAATTTGTTTCTGTAATCCATGTGTCTTTGGTCCCCTTTGCATAAAATACAGACAAATAAGAAATCGTGCTTGCATCTCTCTAAACGTGCTCCAGATTAATTTCTTCAGTTTGTCTTGTATCATGCCTTCGTTTAAACCTCCTTTGATGTGCACCTGTCATTGCTCATCAAAATAGTCTTTATTTGGTTCACACGTACGCGAATACATTGGTCTTATATGTTGCTCTTCGAAATCTTCATCATCGTCGTCGTCGTCATCATCATCATCATCATTTTCCATTTCAGGACATTGGTTATCGAGTAAATGTTTTGGAAAGTTGTGGTTATTGCTAAAATAGTCAAGACAGAGGATATGGTCTCTTGACAGAAGAGAACTTGCCGTCTTCCTCTCACTTCGGTTAAACTTGTGGTATCCCAGGAGGACCCACTGAAGACTTTCCAGGGCACCAGATTCTTTTGTGATTTTGCATATCCAATGGGACGACATCGTAAATGGGGAGGTCTGGGGGATTTTAGATAAAAACAAGTAGCCATAAAGTTTCTGGATGGCCCTTTGAAATGGTTTCATGAAATAATTTTAACGTTCCTAACACATTTGCCTCGCCAAAGTCATGATGGGTTGTTTATCGATGGGATATTGAACGGAAGCAGATAAGGACAGTTCCGTCATTGTGTAGGATCCATGCTTCTCTTTTAAGGTTGAGAGAGTACTATGATGACTACCTTTGGTGAAAGGATCTGTAATGTGTGGTTCTTTGCTTACTTTTGTCACTAAGTCATCAACCACAGCGACATTGACAACACTGGGGTCCAGAAACGCATCCTTTTCTAGATCAGAACTAATGCCTTGCTGAAATTCAACTTAAGGATAAACACAGGTTTGAATGAATGCAAATGTTGCAGAGCCATACATATTCTAACCTATCACCTGGTACAGCTTGTAGAAAAGCATATGAATATCTGATAGCTCAAAGTCAAGTGGAATACATATTCGGTTACTGTATGCAGCAGCTGTGGCATGATCTTTCTGTAAACAACATTGGGCATACCGTTCACGACGTCGTCTCCAGACTCTATGCCTGCTGTCCGCGAATCTCGGTGTAAACCTGGATTCATCGCTAAAGATGACTCGATTCAAGTCTCTCTGGGTCTATCGGAGGTGACATTGAAATGGTGACACTTTGCTTTTTCCTAGACTCGAAAGATAGGGATCCCATTTCGGATACGAAGATGTATTATCAGAGAAAAAGTATTAATTATTTTTATAAAAAATACATTTTGTGAAGTTTCTTTTTTGACTCAGTATAATCATGTTCTACCAATCATCGGACAATGTTGACTTCTTTCTTTGTGTGTTTGTCGTACTATTCTGGTGGACGCATAATAGAAGCTACAAAATCCTTTCTAGAAGACAACTGTGCTGAAAGAAAAGTCTATTTTAGACCTGTCCAATATACTATATACTCTTAAATAATAGTACTTTCAATGTACGACTGTCGAAATTGCGAGAATAATAATGGATGTTTTGGAATGCATCACCACATGGATTTCATTCAAAGCAAAGCTGTTCGTTCAGTTATTCCCCTTGTTAAGTGACTGGAGTAGGACATGAAGATTTCAGGTTTACAATGTTCAGTCAGCAGTGTGTGATTTGAGCCTGAAAACCCTGACCATGCATAGATGCAAGGAAATTATCAGAGATAATGGTCTACAGTGATATATCGACCTGTCTGAAAACCGTCAAAATTCATAATGACACCCCACGCACGTGTAGGAGGCTCCCACGTTGTGCACGTGTTTCCCATGCATTGCGTTTGTGTGTGGTGATAACGTGAAATGATGCTGCATACACAAGACGAATGGCATTGCAACGTTCCTCAATAGGTTTTCTTTCTACCATAATTCAACGTTCAAGTTCCGGTGCTTTTTTTTGAAGAACATAATATATTGCTGGATTAGCCATGAGTGCTGTGTCAAACAATAAACAAGCAATCTCTATTGATTATGTTGAATAATATACCCGAAATGTACAGCTCCTTTGGGCCATGAATATGGAGCTTTAGATTTATGACACAACACTTTCACTTTGATCCACCTTACATATCTTAACATCGGCCTAGTTTCAAGATCAAGCCGACGAGAATTTCATTTCTTATTCAAAGCCCAGGGGAGGCTGGTGACAGTGACAAAAGGGGATGACGTCATTGTGTAGCGCAGTGCATACACGCCGTCTAGTTGTCAAATACTGTAGACAATGAAGTCATCAGTGTTTCAATCATTACAGCTGACACACGTCTATCCTTGCTTGCTTATTTACGTGATACAGTCACCTGGTCCCAAGCTCTCTCCTTGACAAAGCTATTTCAACATTTTTCATTAACGTTGCAGAGTCAACTGGTATGAACTGTTATGTTTTGTTAGTCCAGCAGTTGTATACATTTGCCATAGTCGGATGCATGTGCTCAGTGGAACATGTCAACAGCCATAAACATTTCGTCGCCTGAAAACCAGAGTGTTCCATGTCACTAAAACCTAGTTTGGAGATAATGGACTCCAAACATTGAAATGCGACTTTTTTACCAATTGTTAACAATTGGTGAGTCACATTAAGATGTAAGGATAAAGACAGTGTTCTTAATCATTCAAAACCTTAATTCTGCCAAATTGAATAGGCATAATTGATTAATTGTCATTTTGTGTGTGGAGATAGAACATTCACTTTACATGAAAGTGGAGTTTCGTTAAAACCAAAGTGTTCCAAGAGCATATTCTAGGGGGAAATGTGCATTAATGTTGATGTAATTGAACCATTACTATGTTTTTCAGGTGTTTGCAGTGAATTTCAAATTACATATATTACACAGACTATGAACAATTATTAACATTCCTTGCAGAGACTAAATAGGGGTCTCTGTATTCCATGAAACCTGTTCCGTTCCTCAAGCATTTTTGAAGTAGACTAGTAGAGGTCGTTCTGTTTAAAAGCCACTATTTTCAAAGACAAAACAACAGCATCATTACAGAACATTATTTATTTGACAAAGTATCAACATCAAAACAGAAACTGTTGAGGTTTAACCATGAACACCTCATTAACATTAACAGTAAATGTTGTACTTTCCCTGAGCACCTTTAAGTTGTACAAAGATTAGCACTGGTGGATGACATCATAATAGAAGTGCATTTCATTAACTGGACGGTGTAGGGTTAATATATTCTTTATGAGAACTCATTGCAGAATGAACAACTAAGCATGACAAGTGAGACAAGTAATTTGAAGGATTTTGTAATTGTAACAAAAATATAACATTTTAAAGGGCGCATGGAAGATATACGTGAATGAATCTGTCTATAGCATTGATATCCTTAACTTATTTCAATAAAGCCTCGAACAAGAAACAGTACATGTTCAACAGCTAAGAGAAAGACATTTCGAGATATCAACTGCATTGACTCCATGCTTACTTCTCCATCTTGTTTATGAATAGTGGATGCTCTTGTGGTATAGTGTTTTACCATGCTCATCTGAAATGATTGATAACAACACTATTATCGATGCAGCAACGATCAATTAGAATTTCCATGTAACAATCTTGATAACAACTACCAAGAAAAAAGAGAATGCTGGAATGAAATATTTCTAACTAACTAACAGAACAATGAATAGAGTTCTAAACGCCAACCATTCATTACTGATCTAGAAAACATGATCCATGAATTTCGCATTGCTTGGATGTCTGTCAGTTTCTCATATATACTAACGAGGTCTCATTTTGGGGAGAAGTCCAGTCATGAATTTCTTGTCAACAGGATTCATGAACTTCAGCATTGCACGGATGTCCTTGGCCTTCTGATCTGTCATGCTGAAAGTACTCATGGAGGTTTTGACTTGGGACCATTGGTCACTAGGACTCCGCGTTGGTGATGACAGTCTTCTTTTATTTTCTCTGGGACCAATGCAGACCATTGTCATTTCCTCATCGAATGATGTCTTGAACTGAATTGTAAATGGCTCCTCGTTGGTGCTCAAAATAGCTTTCACTTTTGTAAAGGGCACTTGAGTGAAATTCAAACATCTGGAAGCTTCAATGTACTTTTTGAAGTGATTCTGTCTCAGCTGAATGATATCGAGGGGATTCCGTTCAGTTGCCAACTTCATGCATCTTACGATTCCAAGAGGACTATAGACATCTGACCGTTTCAACTGTCGTTCAATAATACTGTGTATTGCATCCACCTCCTGAATGCTAGAATGTCCAGGCTCACAGAATTTCTGTTCAATGCTTTTGATATTGTGGTTTGCCATAAAATCTTTCAGTGCAAATGTAATTCCAGCATTTCTGTTTTGCGCAACACAGGAATCTGACCAAAGGGTGATGTGTTCTGGGTGGTGCTTTTCCACTATCTTGGTCAATATGGATATTAAGGCACTGGTAATTTCATTCGCACCTCTTCCTGCTTGTGTTTCATTCCAGATTGCGCAATATCCCTGGGAATCCAGCGAGCAATGAGCAGTTAAGTTATACACGCTAAGTTTTCGACGGTAAAAGAAACTTGAAATGTTTGCCTGTGGACAACTTAAGACATTTTCCAGATCAAAGCATACAACAAGTTTTTCACGGTCTTAACGGTCTCTGTCACGTTCCTGCTTTGTTGCCACCTTAGACTGGAAGTGGGCCAGGTATTCCGCCCTCAGTTCTTCATCAACATCGTCATGTTTAGACTTCATGTTATATTCTTCACAACGGTCACAGCGGTCTTTCTTTGGTACATGGAATGTAAGGTTGAACTCTTGGTTGAAGATGTTTCTATAGGTGTGGATCAACACTGCAGTCCTCGATTCCAGTTGGCACTTTTCACGATAAAGACGATACATAGTGGAAAGTGATAAGTTTTGAGCGAGATATTCCTTACGTGAAGATGCTCTACAGTAATGTGATTCCACTCGGGGGAATGAATTGATGTGGTCACGGACCCCTTGTTTCTGTTCTGGAGGTATTCTGTCTCTTGTTGATTTACCCCTGCAATCACCACCCGTTGGAACATTTGTGTTTGGGTCAACTTTGTTCTCAAAGAAATAGGAAACTCTCCTCTGTGAGATACTTAATGCTGTCAGATAAAACTCCTTGCAAACACGATATTTGTCGTTCCCATTAAACAAATGATACGCGTAAGCAAATGTCCTGCTATTTTGACCATCTACTCGACTTCTCTTCTTTTGTTCTCTGTTTATTGTTTTGGAATAAAAATGGCTCTTTTCACTATCAGACAGGTTCCAGAAAGATTGAAAAGTTTTTTGTCTTTGTTCTGGCGAGAGCTTCTGAGCACATTTAAATTTGCATTTACCCTGACAATCTTTTGTTGTCTTCACGTTTTTAGCCGTTACTTTCCTCCCGCTCTCAGACACATACTCCTTTCCTGACTGCCTCATCCGCTTTCTGATTGATTTTTTCCAGTTATTTTGATTTCGCTTTCGTTTTCTGCTCCGTCCTTCATCCGATGCTGGTATGGACGATTCCACTGGGTTCTCTTCAGAAATCTCGTTGTTGTTGTGATCTGAAGTGGCAGTTTGCTGCGCTGTAACATTCTTTTCGACCATCACATTATTTGCTTCCTCTTCCGATTCCAGTTCCGATGTAACAATTTCATAATCTGGGTCGAGATCCTTGCAGTCTTCCACACCTTCAGACAGAATATCAACTGAGTGCAAAAGGGTTATTTCAGATTCGTCAGTGACAATTAGATCACTCTGCAAGTCGATGACGGGTGAAACTTCCAGTAAATCACATTCTGTCTCAACCTCATTGTCAGAATTATTAATTAGAGTTAATACTTTGTCTAATTCAAATATGGCAGACATGATGCGTATATCATTCAGGCCTTATTGTAATTCTGCAGTCAACAAATTCATCAGTGACAAAGTCTTGGAATTCCTGAAGTGAAACACTTTCATCTAAAGTTAGATCAAAGAACATCAAGGACTCATGGGCCTCGCACATCAAGTCCAAACATTCATTCAATGTAAACGTCACACCAATGGCTTCCAAGTTAAAACATCTCTTTGTTCCCCTGAAGATGTCTACAAGTGTAGAGGGTTGTATGCAGGTGTGGCTGACATTTAAATGTTCAAGCTTCCAACATGACCTGATCACCTGAAAATCTGCGTCAATTAGATTTTTGCACTTTTCGAGGCAAAGGAGTTCCAGGTTAGACAGACTCACAAGAAATGACAGACTTGATATCTGCAAATCTGTCAAATCAAGCCATAAGAGCCTCTCAGCCCTGACTAGTCCTATGGTAAATGTGTAATCTACCGCAGCAGGGCATCCATGAACAGTCACATCGGCAAAATCAAGACTCTCAAAATAATATGATGTGCTCAAGATTTTGTTAACTTGCCCAAGACTTAGATGTGTGTCACAAGGAAATGAAATGTCCTTCCATAAGGTTCTATTTCCCTTTAAAAGTTGCCTGAAATGCTTGCAGGTTTTGCTAACAATACATGCCAGATCCGTAATTGGTACAAGTGACAGGATGAGGAGGAGGATTTCATCTGGAAGAAACAGTAGAGGAGCTGCTTGATTCTGAAAAGAAAGTGATTGAAATTCTAAAAAAAAATTATCAAAGATAGTCAAATTGAACTTGACACCTAATTGTTCCATATGCCTTAAAAACAACTGGAATATGCATAATACATTCAGAACTGCCTGAGATCCAAAGTGTTCTATCTCCAATATTCATTTTAAGAAGATTTTGTCAACAACAGAACTTTTAATAGCACAATAGATTGAGGTATGTGTTGTCTTCATGCATTAAATAATCACTTGGTTTTAATTTTAAGTTTGCCATATGTCATTTTTTGGGCACAAATCAATAAAAATGTACTTACCATGTCCACATGACTTGCTCTGTATTGTCAATGCCAAATTGTTCTATCTCCAAGTCATGTGATTCAAAACTCAACAGTGATTGGACCATCACTTAGAATACTATGGTCCGTACAAAACACCTGGTTTTGTGGATATGAAACAATTTTAAAATCTAAAAATGACACTTCCAGTGCATATATCCATGTGAAACTTTATCAAAAGATAGAATGACACTACAGATTTGGTACAATAGTCATAACTCATTTTTTTCAAAAAGTGGACTTGGAACACTCTGGTTTTCAGGCGACGATTTAGGTATAACGGCAAATCGAATGATCATAGCGTTAATATCGATAACAAAGTCATCGTCTACAGAGTGTAAAATTTATCGTCTCTTCATCCTATATAAATCATCTGTAGTTCCTATATTAGATTACGTCGATCGCATTTGGGATAAGTGTTCAGACGAACAATCTAAACTACTGGAAATTTTACACCTACACGCTCTCCGAACTATCTGCAGTACAGTAAGAGGTACGAACCACGCAAGTCTTTGGCATCCAACACTGATGAGATAATAAATATACCAGGCTTAATGGTTTAGACCGTTTCCTTAGTTGAAAGAAATGTGAGCGTTGACCTTTTTGTCCAAAAGAGAATAAATTATATTTTTCAGCATTCCTGAAAGCGACCATCCGGGTAACAACTTCCTCTTTACTCATGCTTGTCAAAAGAAGCCACTTATCAGCTGATTGGGTCTGTATGCTATAGTACATACTTGTATTCTCTTCAAAAAAAAGGGGAAAATAATGAACTTAATCGTAAATAAAAAAAGAAGATTCCCTACTATTTTGAAGAGTCTACTTACAACTGAAAAATATGTGAAATGTTGAACAAACTTTATAGGTGATAAATTCTTTGTGCAAAAGACATCGTTTTTCCGATTTTTTTTCAATATTTCGCGCCTTGACTGCAAAAAATGCCACTCAGACAAGTAAAGATGCAATTGTTACAGGGAATGTGTGAGATCATAGATTTAAACGTAGTTCAAAGTGAGTCAGTGATTTGATGAAATCAGTGACAGTTTTACGGATCACGCAGTGTCTATTCTAGAACTGAAAATCTAGGGGGGAGTTCTCGCCCCCTTACAAAAAAGGAGGTGGGATTTGGAAAATGTAGGGGGAAATACCTGTATTACCGTCTTTCAAAATAGTGTGGATGAGAGAAAGTTATTGCAGCCACCACCAGTGAAACTATTGCTCATTTGAAACTATTGGCTATAATAGTCACATATCATAGCACCAAGCTCATTTTGAGAGAACCTTGGCATTCTTGCAACCATTTTTTTTTCTGAAAAACTCTTGATTTGGGTTTTTGTAGAGTCGGAGGGACCGGGGTCAGTTTCTGGGTTTCGCTCGCCTTTCGACTCACACATCTCCTTAACAGACGTATTGGTTGGGGGAGACATGGTGGACACTACTGCTTTCTCAGTGGTATTTTGTGTAAAAATGTCAGTTATTTTCATTCTCATGCATGCCATTATTCACGCGAAATTGAATAAATAAGAATTTCGAATTCATTTATCGTCTGCAACTTCAAGTAATAATTTTGTCTAATTTCGAAAATGAAACTAAAACGAACTGATGTTCTAAAACATATCGACAAAACTGTGTTTTGCAAGCGCTGTACACAAGCACTAGGTTTAGAGTTCATAGTCTAACGTTGTCAATTAATTATTTAATCAAATCATAACTTCATCGAAAAATGTGATCTATTTTCATACTGATATGAATGGAATTTCGTTTCCCCAGTGCTGATAGTGGTTTTAACTAGGGGAGGTGACTCTGTTATGATTACATGTCACTCGAACTTGACAATGTGGCTGACTCCGATTTGAAAAGTCATTCCTTGTCAATATAAAACTTTTTCCGTATGTTTTTTGAAAGGTAGTTAGGGAGGAAATTACTATGCGCGACAGTTCGCGCTCTTTTGTTTTTTATGAGGCGCGATTTGATCATTATTAGCGAGAATCGCGCAATCGCGCGTCCTAGAATAGACACTGATCACGTGAAATTCCTAATTTCACACATTCCCTGTAACATTTATTTATACTGAACATCATGTACATATTTACTGCTTCAACGTGCACGGCTTGGATACAGCTGCATCAACAAGATCGGAATGGTTGTGAGTGCAAACATAAAAAGAAACAAGTCAAGCATTATTCCCTTTGTGTCATGCATTTCTAATTCAAACAGAAGTCCTCTGTGCCACTCTCTATCAGAAGCGTTAACGAAATGTCATACAGTAATGTTCTTTTTCACCAGGACTGGTAATTAGCAATGAAATCTCGTACAAGTGTTTAAAGACAAACGTTTCCTTTCCCATGATGAAGCAATCATATGGGCCTGTTAGTACAAACAACAGGATAATCCTTCTCTTGTATACTGACATAATGATCTGGAGTTTCCATGTCTTTGTGGAAACATTTGCTATACAAGACATAGTAACAACATGCAAGCTTTCCTGTGAACACCACGAAGACTTTTTAACAGCATAAAGTTAAGAATAGAAAAGAATCAAAGAGATTAAGAAAAGTCTTTTTGCAAAGCATTTCATGTTATTTTTCTACGCTGTTTTAATATTAAAGCGAATCACTTTTTTTTCAGATATAGTGGCTCGTTTTCCCAGTTTGATCTTTGTCCTGCTTTCGCGTCTGATATTAGGGTTAACCATGGAATGTCATGAGGTCTAATAGTCACACATTTAAATGGCATATATTGATTTATACACTAAGCAGAAAATGGGTATTCGGAGGGATACGACACATGACTATTACCAGTTAGTACCCAACAGTCAGCTGGAACAGAGTTATCCAGGGTAATAATGTGATGTGCTTTGGTTGTTAACGCTATGAGCATTCAAGTAGCGAATGAAGTTTAGCGCTTTTTTAATGCAACAGAGTGAGTTCGGGTGATGTTTGCGTAGTCAGACTGGTAAGACTCATCATCAGCTCAGGGCCTTTCCCCACTCGACGCAACCCAGACTAGGACCTATCCCAGGAAACGCTGCATGGAATAATGATTTGTGCATTTTAATGATAGTTCTCAGGCGTATTTACATCCTGCCACTGGCACGTATTCGCCTTCATTTATCACTGGTTGGAATTTCACTAAAGCCAACTGGGCATTGTTTGAAACGCTTTGCATTAACAGACTGCAACCTGTTTATTTCTTAGATGCCATTAAAGCTTTCTCCGAGGAGCTACACAAAATAGGTGATGAATGTATCCCAAAGTCCTTTGTACATCCTCACATCTGTAAGCCATGGTTCAACAATGCTTGCAAGCAAGCTAGAAAAGCGCGTAAAATGAAGAATAATACTTTCGTGCCATCCAATGGTCGATAATTTGAAAACATTCAGAATTTTAAATGCTAAAGCTCGGCGTACATATAAATAAAATAAATGCCAGTCTTGGCAAAAATATGTATCAAAGATAAATTCACGAACACCAATGTGTAAAGTATGGAACATCATACAGAAAATAAAAGGTAAAATGAAAATGGAGATCAGTTGTTGACTGATCAATCAGATATTGCTGATAAACTAGGTGAAACACTTTCAAAATATTCTTCCTCATCAAACTACACACGCCAATTTGAAAAAAAACCCACCAAAACCAGCAGGAGAAAAATAACCTTTGAATTTTCATTCAGATAACGGGAAAGATTGCAATGAAACCTTTTCTATACATGAGCTCCACGCTGCTTAATCGCCTGAAGACAAGAAAGAGAGTCTGAATAGATGATATATTGTTTATGTTTCGGGTGTCTTTGAATATACGTAAGAGCCGTTCATGTGACGTTTGCTTCAGCTGTGAAAATAGAACTGCTATCTGGAAATCTGTAAGATATTGTTCCGGACCCAATGACCCTGGCACAAGCTACTGCATCACCGTCAAATAGATTTTAGCGTCAAGATAGGACATTTTTTCTCACACCTTGATCTCTTTGATTACTTGTATTCCTTTTGCCATACTTGACATGATTTTGGGCCATGACCGTCAGCGAGTTATCAAACCCCTTGTTATTCTTGTTATGTTGTCACCATATCGCTGACATGTCACAGAGCCATGACACGAGTTGTGACATATGACCAATTGTGTTGCCATTTGTAACCGGAATGTACCTCACGTCCACTCCGATATTCAGTAGCCAGCTTTAACTGACTGCATCATGGACGCACGAGCAAAAGTCAGGAATTTTCAGGATAGTACCTTCGTTCTTGACGTTGAAACGATTCACTCCTTTTCCAACCCTTAGATGAAGCTTAAAGACTGTACATCAGAAGCCTCAATCACCAGGACACGATCCCAGGAATCGTCACTGGAGTGGACACAGTTCTCAAAGATTCATCGACATTTTCGTTACGTTTAAGTTCACCAGTGAATGTATGAAATGTTTTCCTACAGAACTTGTCTAAATAAAGACGATATCATTCGTTAACACAACAGAACATAAACTTTTTGTTTCAGTGTATAACGTTTATTGCATTTCGTATTGATTTTGTTGGGATGGTAACTAGATTAGGTGCCGGTCCAAATCACATATCCGTAACATTGCTTGTGCGGCCTTGAAAGACACAAACCTACCGCTGTTGACATATGTCATTATTAGATGAATCGGTACAAAATATGAACTGATTGATATATAATATCGGCAGAAAAATCCCCATCCTACAAAGGTTTTACGCCCATCCAAAACGTGTTGTACAATCTCAATCGTTGGAATCAAATGATGAGAAAACTACTGGCCATTGATGGTTGAACTATTTTTCATTACGTACTCTCTTCATGGTGTAGTGGATAGAACCTTCGCCGAGAGACCGCGGGTTCGATCCCCGGCTGCCCCATGCCCGAAGACGTTAAATGTGGTACTTGTTGGTCCTTGGGTTAGGCTTGGCGTTAATGGCTAAAACAAGGACTTGCAGTCAATATAATATGTCTGAATGGGGTAATCATGATTAACTGCGGCATGGTATAGTGAGCTAGCACTGTAAAACGAGCTAACGTTTGGGTTAGTACAAGCAGTCACACATACATACGCATGCACGTCGTCATATGGAAGAAACATGAAGACGTTAAACACCATTTCACCTCACCCCTTCTGGCTTACTTATACACAACTTTGTACAATTATGTATGAAACTGCATACACGAGAAAAGTGACTTTCTGGCGAACGTGTTTCCTCGTCGTGTCGATGGATGGCGTTAGTACAGAGAATACACAATTTGTATTGTTTGTTTTTTTCCCTTTAATCTGAGGGCCTGGTAGTGATATAGGTTTTATTGACTCGAATTACGTCAATCAATATTTCATGGTGCTTTGACATCTTAAATTTACGTTACAATTTGTTCCACTTTGAGACAAAATCTGCTTTAGCGATGGTATCAACATTTATTGTGAATTATACTAAGTGGTTCGCAAATGTCATATGGAACCAAAGTCCAAACAAATGTTTACTAAAGGTCGGGAACATCCATCGGCGTATCCACATATACAAATGTCGGGAACATCCATCGGCGTATCCACATATACAAAAGTCGGGAACATCCATCGGCGTATCCACATATACAAATGTCGGGAACATCCATCAGCGTATCCACATATACAAAGGTCGGGAACATCCATCAGCGTATCCACATATACAAATGTCGGGAACATCCATCAGCGTATCCACATATACAAAGGTCGGGAACATCCATCAGCGTATCCACATATACAAAGGTCGGGAACATGCATCAGCGTATCCACATATACAAATGTCGGGAACATCCATCAGCGTATCCACATATACAAATGTCGGGAACATCCATCGGCGTATCCACTTATACAAATGTCGGGAACATCCATCGGCGTATCCACATACACAAATGTCGGGAACATCCATCTGCGTATCCACATATACAAAGGTCGGGAACATCCATCAGCGTATCCACATATACAAAGGTCGGGAACATCCATCTGCGTATCCACATATACAAATGTCGGAAGGCAGAAATGTAGTCAAGAGGTGCCCACGGCTTTTACCATTTGACATGTAAACTGCGTAAAGTAAAAGCCTTTTAAAATCCGTGGATGAGTGGGTCAGCAAACAGAACTACACTTGACTGTTACTGACGTCTGTAGTCTTGAATTACTTGGTTCAGCCAATAGGGCTATGGTTGATTCAGCCACGAATCACTAGGGTCACCCAACATAACTACATTTACTGTTATTCACGTCTACAGTGTGAAATAACTAGGTTCATCAAACAAAACTGCTTTTTACTGTTATTGACGTCTACAGTGTGAAATAACTAGGTTCATCAAACAAAACTGCTTTTTACTGTTATTCACGCCTAAAGTGTGAAATAACTAGGTTCATCAAACAGAACTGCTTTTTACTGTTATCCACGTCTGCGGCCTTGAACCACTAATGGCAGCAAACAGAACTATATTTGAGTGTTTTTCTCATCTTCAGCCTTGGACCGCCCAGGCCAGCAAACATAACTTCATTTGACTGTTACGCCCATGAATCACGAAGGCCGGTAAACGGAGCTATATTTGCCTGTTATCCTCCCCTTCAACGTTGAATCACGAAGGCCGGTAAACGGAGCTATATTTGCCTGTTATCCTCCCCTTCAACGTTGAATCACGAAGGCCGGTAAACGGAACTATATTTGCCTGTTATCCTCCCCTTCAACGTTGAATCACGAAGGCCGGTAAACGGAACTATATTTGCCTGTTATCCTCCCCTTCAACGTTGAATCACGAAGGCCGGTAAACGGAGCTATATTTGCCTGTTATCCTCCCCTTCAACGTTGAATCACGAAGGCCGGTAAACGGAACTATATTTGCCTGTTATCCTCCCCTTCAACCTTGAATCACGAAGGCCGGTAAACGGAGCTATATTTGCCTGTTATCTTCCCCTTCAACGTTGAATCACGAAGGCCGGTAAACGGAGCTATATTTGCCTGTTATCCTCCCCTTCAACCTTGAATCACGAAGGCCGGTAAACGGAGCTATATTTGCCTGTTATCCTCCCCTTCAACGTTGAATCACGAAGGCCGGTAAACGGAGCTATATTTGCCTGTTATCTTCCCCTTCAACCTTGAATCACGAAGGCCGGTAAACGGAGCTATATTTGCCTGTTATCCTCCCCTTCAACCTTGAATCACGAAGGCCGGTAAACGGAGCTATATTTGCCTGTTATCCTCCCCTTCAACCTTGAATCACGAAGGCCGGTAAACGGAGCTATATTTGCCTGTTATCCTCCCCTTCAACGTTGAATCACGAAGGCCGGTAAACGGAACTATATTTGCCTGTTATCCTCCCCTTCAACCTTGAATCACGAAGGCCGGTAAACGGAGCTATATTTGCCTGTTATCTTCCCCTTCAACGTTGAATCACGAAGGCCGGTAAACGGAGCTATATTTGCCTGTTATCCTCCCCTTCAACCTTGAATCACGAAGGCCGGTAAACGGAGCTATATTTGCCTGTTATCCTCCCCTTCAACGTTGAATCACGAAGGCCGGTAAACGGAGCTATATTTGCCTGTTATCCTCCCCTTCAACCTTGAATCACGAAGGCCGGTAAACGGAACTATATTTGCCTGTTATCCTCCCCTTCAACCTTGAATCACGAAGGCCGGTAAACGGAGCTATATTTGCCTGTTATCTTCCCCTTCAACCTTGAATCACGAAGGCCGGTAAACGGAGCTATATTTGCCTGTTATCCTCCCCTTCAACGTTGAATCACGAAGGCCGGTAAACGGAGCTATATTTGCCTGTTATCCTCCCCTTCAACCTTGAATCACGAAGGCCGGTAAACGGAGCTATATTTGCCTGTTATCCTCCCCTTCAACCTTGAATCACGAAGGCCGGCAAACATAACTATCTTTGATGTTATTCACTTCTTCAGCCTTGATTCACTAAGGTCGGCAAACAGAGCTATATTTGCCTGTTATCCACGTCTTCAGCTTTGAATCACGAAGGCGGGCAAACAGAGCTGTATTTGCCTGTTATCCTCCCCTTCAACCTTGAATCACGAAGGCCGGTAAACGGAGCTATATTTGACTGCTATCCTCCCCTTCAGCCTTGAATCACGAAGGCCGGCAAACATAACTATCTTTGATGTTATTCACTTCTTCAGCCTTGATTCACTAAGGTCGGCAAACAGAGTTATAGTTGACAGTTGTCTTCTACCCGTTCTTGTCTGGAAATACGGACCATAGGAGTTTAAAGGCATGACAAGGAGCTTATAGTTTATTTATTCACAGAGAATATTTAGATTTAAAGGTAGATCATTTGAGAATGATTAAGATTTGCATTGACATAGGGAGCAAGAATCTGCAGCACCTCGATGTAGAGAGCTAATTACAGAGCTAATGTTCATTATTATCATGAAATGAAATCATCATTATCATTGCAAACAAACACCCTAGAGTGGCTTACCTTGTCTTTCTCTTGCAGCAGGTGAAAAAACATACAGTAGACAGTATTCCAATGAGCATAGCTATAAGAGCCGCCATGCAGACCAGTATGATGCCTAACGTCACTCTGGGGAGTTCGCTGACACCGGGTGTTGTGGTTGGCTGGGGTAGAGGAGACGCTGGACGAAACAAAAAACAAAACAACATCACAGTACATGGTAACAACACAGATAGGTGGACTGGAATGTGATTGGATTGCTCTCAAATGCAAATCGGCCTCATATGTCGCCACACTCCTGATGGGGGATTATCCTACTATCGTGCACATAATGATTGAGGGAGCAAAGCAAAATTTAATTAATGCCCGTACAGTTAATTAAAATATTAAATTTCGGGCATTTTTTCCATCCTTTCTAAGAGAACCCTATTAATAATATATACTTGAAATGTTGGGGAGATAATCGAAATTGTGAAAATGTAATCAAAATCAAGGGACAGAACGGGAAATTTCGAGTCGAGATTTCTAGAATATTCGGGGAAAAAAGGATGCTCTCTCTCTCTCTCTCTCTCTCGCACACGCGCGCACTTCACGTTTTTTTTTTCTCTACATTTAATTTTATATACTACTGTACTTACGGGAGCTGTTACATGGTCCTTCATCTCTTGAAAAACACTTATGTAGTTCTTGTATTCTGCGGAAAGACAATTTGCCAAACAAAATATCAGAAATTTGCGACGATATCACATGCTACATGTGATCATGTTTTAGAGTAAAAAGTCTTCCCAGGCGTGTCTGCAAATGTGTATCCAATTATAGGTAATCTTTTCTGTAATTTAAAGGAACATATTATGTACATTGCAAGATTTTGATGACATGAAAGGGCAAGTGTTTAATGTATGAACAAGGAAACGTGAACTTATAAGAGGACCTGGTGTCTGTCACAAACACATGCAAGGGCAAGACATTTCGGCGGTCAAAATCAACGACATATAATTTCGTCATCATGTTTTCATATCAACTATTGGAATTTAAAGTGCCATAAATAGCAGGTGCACCTGAAGTCTAATGTGAGGAAAATATTGCTGCAAGGGTTGTATGTACTTACTTTTGATCTTGTAATTCACTTATGTCGGTGATATTTAGATTTAACACTCTTTCCAGGCATATACGGAAGTGCTTGGGTACAGCCTTCGTCACGGTTGGTATCCTATAAAGTTAAAATCTCACGTTTACCAGGCAAGCTATAAAATTATGGCATCATCCTTTGCCTGACTAAACTATAAATTAGTTGAGTTATACTAAATGTTAAAACTGTGGTAAATCTATTATTTTGTTCAACACCGCACTAAGCAAAATTCCAGCTATACGGCGGCAGTCTGTACATAATGAAGTCTGGAGAGGACAATCCTGTGATCAACATCATGACTATTGATCTACGAAATTGGAATACGATTAGATGTGTCAAGCAAATCAGTCTGATCACCCGATCCCGTTAGTTGTCTTTTACGACAAACATGGGTTACTGAAGACCAGTTCTAATGGAGATCCTCACGGGTCAAATATATCTGTAGTACAGTGATATCAAATACCTGAGCTGTGATTAACTCAGTCGTGTTTTGTACTGGACGGGTGAACCTGTTGTTAGTTCCGATGGTAACTTGAAGCAGACTTAGTCATTGGCACAGCTTGCGTATGCGACAGTTCAGATCAGGTGGGTTTTACATGTAAACAGGAAAACTGACAACTTTACTTCCGGGCTTTTTTGGACTGGGTTTTTAACATTAGGTTAAAAAAACTAATGTTGCAAGGATGTCAAGGCTTGCACGTAACCTATAGCTTTACAACATTAGGGTATTTAGACTGTTAGGTACTGTATGAAATATTTAAAATTTTTAAAAGTTATTTGATAACACAGAAAAAGCAAAGAAAACAAAAGAAAAATGTCGAAATTTATCAACTTTTTTCAATTTGTCTTTGCATCTAATAGAGCTGACAATATACTAAGATGTACGACGTGCAAAAACATCGCTCGGGCTTTACAATACTTCAAGGGCTCGTTACATATGGCAGTTGTCACTTAATGGGCCTAGCGTATAGTCTGTATATCATACACCTAACTCTATGTCGCACTGGTATTGCTCGTGCGTGGTCGTTTGACTTCACGATTTAGTTTCCGGGTTCGACTTAGTATATCTAGTCAGCCATCTCGTTACGGAAACCGGGGGCTCGTCCGGAAACGGAAACAGATACTGATACTCATACGTTACTAAACAATGGTGCATTGTGAACGGGTTGAGTGCCACGCTAAATGTGATTCCTAACGACGAATGCTTACGGTCCCCTAAACACACAAACATGACATCCTGACTGTGTCTATTGTGCATGTGTCTCTACATTTGAATATGTTCATGTGTCCCCGCACCGATAAGGTCTATGTGTCGTAATGTCTGTGTTTCTTCATATGTCTTGTTTACCTGTACATGTGCATGTCTGGCAGTGTTAAGCGTGTGTTTCTGACGGTCTGTTCACATGCCTGCTACACATGACTCAAGAATCTCAGCAGAATGTCAGGAAAAGTACATACGCTTCATACAATTTGTGTGATTGTCGGATACGTTGTCTCATCACGTAGGTTCAGTGATCCAGTCGTTTAATATGCAACTGTGCGTCCATACTGAACCAGAGTCGACGGACAATATTTTCTGGCTATTTTCTGGCTTGATGTTTCATATTTCCATTGTTCATTGTACAGAATGGTTTGTGCATTCCTTTGACGCCAAACGTGTGTGTAATTACGTGTGTCTAAAAGTCATTTATCTGTCACCAAAGTGTTTACCTGGCATATGAAGAGTTTTAACGGTCAGTCGTGAGTGATATACATTGAGCTAACAAACATGACTTAATAGAAATAATTACTGGTCCAACTCCAATACTTACTGGTCGTGGCGGTGATCGCCGCAGACACCAAGCACCACGGACATGAGATAAACTGCAACATCAAAAAGAACAACCCAGTTACCATTTGTATGAGCATGAGATTCTCGCGTGGAGTATGTTCCAATACATGCTTGTCCCCCAAGGGTGATACAGTTCCTGTTGTGTGTAAGTGGTGTAATAGTTCCCAGTGCAACATGCTTGTGTGTCAATGGCTCTATAGTTTCCCGTACAACATGCTTGTGTGTCAATGGCTCTATAGTTTCCCGTACAACATGCTTGTGTGTCAATGGCTCTATAGTTTCCCGTACAACATGCTTGTGTGTCAATGGCTCTATAGTTTCCCGTACAACATGCTTGTGTGTCAATTCTGCTATAATTCCCAGTATAAGATGAACGTTCGAATTTAAACATCATACCAGTTTTCTCCCGTCGCCTGTGAACATAGTTTGATAAACACACAGGAAAGTCATTGTTTTTCATTCATAGTTTGATAAACACACCGGAAAGTCATTGTTTTTCATTCATAGTTTGATAAACACACAGGAAAGTCATTGTTTTTCATGCATAGTTTGATAAACACACCGGAAAGTCATTGTTTTTCATTCATAGTTTGATAAACACACAGGAAAGTCATTGTTTTTCATACATAGTTTGATAAACACACAGGAAAGTCATTGTTTTTCATGCATAGTTTGATAAACACACAGGAAAGTCATTGTTTTTCATACATAGTTTGATAAACACACAGGAAAGTCATTGTTTTTCATGCATAGTTTGACAAAAACACGGGAAATTCCTAGTTTTTTATTTGAGGATTAATATTTCATATTAACCTACCTTTTATGAGTGAGTAAGTGAGTGAGTTTAGTTTTACGTCGCACTCAGCAATATTCCAGCTACATGGCGGTGGTCTGTAAATAATCGAGTCTGGACCAGACATTCCAGTGATCAACAACATGAGCATCGGTCTGCGCAGTTGGGAACTGATGACATGTGTCAACTAAGTCAGCGAGCCTGACCACCCAGTCCCGTTAGTCGCCTCTTACGACAAGCATAGTCACCTTTTATGGCAAGCATAGGTTGCTGAATGCCTATTCTATCCCGGGAACCTCACGGGTCCACTTTTGTGAACGCAAGGTTCAGTCTTAAATACCCTACTTTACATACCATAATGTGGATCTGCCTTTCATACGTGAGTCATTGCCAAGCATAACGACAATATAATTTGTTTCAAAACAGACTATTTTCTTTGCAGATAAGGCATAGTGTATATCTGAGTGTTACGGTTTCACACATTACGGATAAGTGTTTCAAGTGGCTGTTATCGTTTCACATGACGGTTGGATGAACGTTTCACGATGTTTCAAATTATACGTCAACTCTTTTTATCAAGCAAATAATGGTGACGGTGTTAACATCTACGCCAAAACATCGCTTTGAAATAAAAGGGGTAGTATGTTCACAGAATGTCTCTTCGATTCACTACACATGCTCCTAACGGACACTCAATAAAGTCTCATCACCTTTCATGTTTGTGTATTAAAAGCAGGGTAGGAATTATGTCACGAATTTGCAAGAAGAAAGACGTAGCTCACCTAGATAAACCAATTCCACCTCCATGTCTGGTATCCTCGTGTCGTGTGTTAGACTGACTCACTACATGTACTGGGCCCAGCTTCCCGTTGCGCTGTAATTAGTTGACGAACAATGCGGAAGTAGACAGGCCTGGCGTTTAGTCATCTCATATTGTGGGGAAGTAAAGTGGGAACCCGCACAAGTTTGGGGAAACGAGAAAACGTGAATACGCCACAGAGGAGGATGGGGTGCGGTTTTGTCCTCACAGATAGGGGTGTACCGGAACATGGGAAACGTAACTGTATGATATATTGGGGGTTGATTGTTGAAGATGTGGAGGAATTTTGGTGAACGTGAGTGGAATGGGATTATGGTGTGAGGGGAGTTGGTGTAGGACATTGGGTATTTTGTTTCGGAGGCGTTACGTGGTCTGTCGCTGGATGAAAGCGTGACGGGTGCAAGATGAAAGCGGGACAGGTGCAAGATGAAAGCGTGACAGGTGCAAAATGAAAGCAGGACAGGTGCAAGATGAAAGCGGGACAGGTGCAAGATGAAAGCGGGACAGTTGCAACAGGAAAGCGAGACGGATGACATAATGGTGGTCGATCGTGTGATAATGGTAGAGGATGCCAACAGAGAATGAATGTTTGTTCATAATTTAATGCAACTCTCTGTATAATGCATTAATACATCGATAAATACACCAGTCTGGTACAGACAATCCCCTGATTTACATCATGGGCACCTTTCCACGCAACTGGAATACGATGATCATTGTCAAACAACCGGGAAAGTTTTACTGGCGATCGCTCATGTCAGTCGCCTCCTATATAAACGTGACATGGTGACAACAAATAGCTCGGAACTTCGCGGTTGGGTTGGGGATGAATGAAAACTTCTTTGCATAAGGCGTCTGGAACTCGAAGAAAGGTGACGTGGAACCCTGTGTTGGAAGCTGGAACAAGACAGAGCAGCGTGGCACGAGTTCTTTCACAGATTGCAGTCACGATGTTGACAGGCAAATAGCGTTAATGCAGACGTCGATATGGTGAAAAACAACGGTGACAGCTGCACACAAACCCGTTAGTCAAAGTGCCTTTCAAACTTCACTGATCGGATGTGTGTGTGAGTAGACAAACGACTTCTAATCGTCTACACAGTTAGACCCCGTATGCCCGACGTGGCGGTTTTATCACACAGTTAGCGGACCTTCCCGTTGCTGCATGGCGTTGTTATGTTCATGGGTGAATCAATGTTTACTTTGGACTTACTTGACTCGCACCGATAGTTAACTCATACGTCTGGGACATATGATGTCTCGAACGTCTGCACATCGCCACTAATGTTTGGCAAGGACAAGTTGGGTTACAAGAAGTAGGCGGTGTACTGCAATGATCCAACCCGTTTGCATTTCACTGAAAGGTAGAGCAGGTGTAGGCTAGTGCACGTGCATTACATGACGATAAAAATGACTAAAATGAAATCAATTGCACACGTCTTGCTCATTAGACTCTCACGTGGTCGCGGACAGTTTGGATCTCCTTCGCTCACAATGGTAAACGCCAGTGGGTGGCACTCATAGATACCAATACGGATGAGTTGTCAGGTGCTCAACGTATCCTTGTTTGCCAGTAGGCGCTGCCACGCAGAAAGAATGGAATGCCGTGTCCAATGCAGGAGTGTGTCGAGGACAGATGCAGATTCATGTGGCATTACTGATATGATGGACAGTAAGACAATCATCGGCTAAAATCTATGGCCTGTTGACTTTCGTCCAAAAATACTAATCTCGGCCAATTTTCCCGTTAATCTGTAAAACGTCTCTTTCATTAAAAATATAAAACCTCAATAGTTGTGAAACCAATTTATTGAATATTTTCGATGCATTTTAAATTTCCTGCGATCATGGCATCAGATCCTGTACAGGATAATAATCAGGTCTACTTTGATGGACATGCCGAATCTCTGCACATGTGCAGTTCTGAAGCAATCCGCTTTCATATTTATTCCTTCCAACAAAATCATTACATATTTCATTGTATTTTTGTATTACTTCTATTGTGGTCGTGTGCATACAGGGCCGACTATTGCTGTGTAGAATCAAGCAATACATGCCCTATGTTATCAGTGATCTTCAACAAACCATTATAAAATGTACGAGAGCTATTCTCTGGCGATGTTTTACCACAGGAGCTTCCAGAGTATACGTTGGAGTGACTGACTGAACTAGCCAATTATGTGTGTGTCAGCTATGATGTGTACATCTCAGTGTACCGAAGTGCTTTGTGTATATACGCCTGCACGTGCTTATTGACGAAATATCCAATCATTAATTTCTGTATTTATACATTGAATGTATTATGCTCACTGTACATTGCTAGCTGGGTCTATTTATTGCGACATCCTGTTCAAACTGAGCACGAAAGAAAAATTTGCCAAGTAAAGTCAACACACTAGAAACACCCTTGTCAACAGCATGTTGTAATCCCTGTCTCGCGACCCCTGTGGGGCGTCGTCGACTACATCGTCACTGACGTAGACGTTTTCTGATCTGCTGAGAACAATGGCGTGCGGGCGATGGAGGGCGTACCTGGTGGTGCTGGGGGGTCTGATGGTTCATCTCACCCTGGGAACCGTGTTTTCCTTCGGTGAGTTAGGAAAGCTTGTTAGATCTGTGTTCACTATATGTGTCGCACGGTGTACTCGTTGATCCATTGTCATTCCATGTACCTGATATCATATCTCGCTGTGTGTGGAGAGTGTAATTCTTGTACCTGTACTTCCCTAGTACCATGGTACATCATGTATCAGTATTACAGCTCAACACGAACTTGCGAAACACAAAACTATTGCGATGTCGAGGCAAAAACGAATGTGACCCATTTAAAACAAGGATATTGTAAGGGTAGCAGTTGAGCAGGGTAAACTCCTGAGCACTGGGGGTATGCAACCGGAATGTCATGATAACCCACTAACACATGTCTCAAAGTACAGGAGTAATTTAGTTCGTGTGTTTTAGGGACAATTCAGTAATTGAATGAATGTGACACTTCCCTTTGAATCCAATAGGATGCGTTCCAGAGATTCCACTCCTGTTACAGAAGTAACAGATTTGTCACATCACACGAATGCAGCTTAAGCAGCCTGCAAATAATACGCAATATTTTACGGTTATTATTTCTAATTAACTGGCGAGATGATTATCCAAAATGAGCAAAAATATTTCCTTTATTGCATATCAAATAATACCCTATGGTCTTGCTCGATGACTTGGTTCACACACGTCATCGTATCCCAGCTGTGTGGGTCGATTTTCATATTGTTAATGACTGCATTGTTAGGTCCAACCTGTTATTCGCAGACAGCTAGAATTTTGCTGAGTGCGCAACCTCAATCGCTCTGATTCTACAGGTAACACAACGCTGAATTTCGTTTTCAAAACTAGAGCAATGACCTGACCTTTTGTTTTCCCACTGATCATATAGACAAAGTTATGCAAGCCATGTTAATGTATAATTATATATACATCAGATCATTACAAGATGTTATAATTGTACAGGTAACTTGACCCCGTACTTGACGTCATACTTACGTAACAACACAACCAACCTCGACATCGACTACGGCGACAGTGTGTGGATTTATGCCTGTTGCCTCATGGGACAAGGAACAGCCATCTTTCTTGGAGGAATCATCAGCCGTACCCTAGGCTTGAAACTCACCGTGTTGTTGGGGTCCTGGTTCATGAGGTGCATAGATCCTCCCTCCTCCCAGCCAATTTTCCAAGCACAGGAAACTGAATCCATCAACCCAGTTCCGCACCAAATGTCACCTTCTTGAAATTATCTGTACAAACATAAGCATAAGTCATGTTGGTAAAAATGGCCTCACTAATTACTTAACACTGTGGTCAGTTTTAGTTTTACTTATGGATGTACTTTAAAGAAACAAAACAAAACATAAACATCTTTGACTATGTGATGCATTGACAGTGGTCACAAGTCTCTATGTCTTCAGTTGTTCATACAAAGTACTCGCTAGGTGAGCTTGTGATTCTGACTTATTGCAGTGGGACTCGAATGTGGTGGCCTCGGCGTTCTTCGTCAACTCAAATACAAACTACTTCCAATGTTTGGTTTCAGTGCTGGCGTCATCCTGACATATTTCACAGTGCAACATTCCTACATCGCCGTCATCTTCACCTATGGTGTCATGAATGGACTTGGATGCGGAATTGCCTATTCACTGCCGATGGGCTGTGCCATGAAGGTGAAATAAAGAGAAACAGAATTGTAAAAAATATCATAACAACCACATGCACCAGGAAACGTTTGATTACAGTATTGACCTTTATGCTCGGAGGCTTGTCAGGACAATGCCTCTGGGTATCCTCTAGTTTGTTTCAGACTTTTAACTGTATATGTTAAACCAAACCCGTTAATTCATGTGTGTATCTGTATGATTGTCAGTGGATGCCAGAACGGAAGGGTCTAGCGGGCGGTCTGGTGGTAGCAGGGTTTGGAGGAGGAGCCTTCATCTTTAACCTGATCCAGACAGCCTTCATCAACCCAGACAATCTGTCACCGGATGTCACCGTCAACGGAGAACAGTGAGTCTTTCAGACACCAACGTAAACTGATATCATCCAGGCAGCAACTTTTAGAATGAGGATTGCTTGCTTCTGTGAAACTCTTCGGTAGAGGTTTAACCCCGAAGCTAACTGAAGGTGAGATTCATGTAAAACTCAGCATGATTCTTCACGCCTTTACAGTTTCTTGCAGTGGACGCAGACTCTTTATACACAGCTGAACAGGAAGAGACATTAACGATGTCATCTGCATATAAGATACAATTCCATTACACCGATGTCTCCGACCACTGATCTCATCCATGCAATATCGTCCATTTCTTGCGGATGCGAATATTTGGAGGACCGAAACTATACAGGAACATATATAAATGTCTTGTGAATTAGCGGGCTTTATATGAATCGATCTAAGCAATTGAAAAAGGCAAACATGCACCGACCGAGTCAGCGAGGCTAATCACCTTGGCTAGCTATTCTCGAAACGTTCGTAGCCCTACGCACTTTTAAGCCCATTCGTAACACATTGGCTCACGATCAAAGTTAAGAACTAAGGGCCCTGTTTCGTTAGTCATGTATTACGGCCATCACGTGATACTGAAGACCAATATTAACTCGTTTCTCTCGTCTTGTGTTCAGCTACTTCAGTCAGTCGGAGCTGCTACAGAGAGTACCCTGGGTTTTCGTCCTGACAGGGGGGATATATGCCACCATGCAGTTGGTGGGCGTCCTCCTGATCGCTGATCCCCCGACGCAGGAGGTAGGCTCAAGCCATCACCATGTTTATCAATGCATCATACCGAAGCATCCGTCACCATGAAACAGTAATTAGAGCAGACAGAGACATGTCCGAGTCGGGTATCACGCGGTTCCAAGCAGCATTGGCACTGGCTTTACAACCATTTCCCAGAGTGGGGAATGGAGACCTACTGATTAAAGCATTCGCTTGTCACGCCGAAGAACATGTTTCGATTTCCAACATGGGTACAGCCCATTTTTTGTGTTCCCCGCCTTGACATTGCTGGAATATTGCTAATTGCCCACTCGTTCGCTCCTTAGTAGTGAGGGGCAGGCATAACACATGTTACTACTAGCTAAGCAACGTTACGCATGCACTACAGTATATCTGATGATATAACTGCGTATGCTCTTTCTGTTATCCTTATAACAGTCATTATATATTTCCCTATATACGTATTTTTAGGAGGTCAAGATTGTATCTGATTCTGCACTCGACAGCAGCAACAACGTCGTCATGAGCGACATGACATCCAGCAACGGCAACAGTGGTGGCACAGACGTCACGCCCGTGAATAACAAAGAAGAAAGTAGGTAGGTCATTTCTGCGTTATCTGTATTAAATTATGAGATCTACGTACATATGTTTTTCTTATATATCACTACTCATCCAATAAAGGAAAGAGACAAACTATTTCCTGTAAGGTTCAATACACCTGTTCCCTTAACAAGTTCCACGAATTTGGATGTTTGTGTGTTTGTTGGGAGTGTGATTATCATGGACGATGTTCAATAACAAAAACATAACTTCACTATCTTCTGGCATTCATACTTCATCTGTAAGTATCTTTTATACATATCCCGGTTTGAAAATCAATGATTGAATATACAGGTTTTGAAAAAGGTTCATGAAAATAGTTTAATTGCTGTGGACGTCACAAGCCGGTCACCCACATGAGACGTCACCATGACAACTAAATTCACTAAAACTGCCTCCGACGTAAATCAGTACGCCAAAGTGTACTTCCCACCACCTCCAGGTACCCACCACTTTGTGTCATCAGCACTCGAGCTTCCAAACACAAGACCAGAGTGATACTGGGCAGTCATGGGGGTCGTGCAATGGTCAACAGGCGTTCATGGGAACGTTACCTCTACTAAGGTCGTCAGTCAATTTTTATGGTATACGTTCCAGAGACGAAATTGTTCGAGAGCATGTTCCCAAATGAATGAATGTAACTTCACACTGTTGACGGGTAATCCCCTCCCACAATCTGCACGTGTTATAATAGTTCCGCATCACTCACGCACAAAGTTCACTAATTGTTTATATGGGACGAAAGGAAACAGAAGGTACAGTCACATGTATCTCCATGGTATCATCTGGTGATATAAATTGTGTTGTTTAACCAACTATTTCTTTAGCCGTGTCCCTCTGCTTCATGTTGCAAGGGCTTGTTCATGAATTTTGTTGTGATATAATTTTGTTGAGATGAATGACCGACCATTATTCAACACCACTTCATACGAAGCACATACATCATATCCCGTTTTATGTATTTATTTCTCTTAGCTCACACATAAATGTCGCGGTTCGATTGACTGAGCGCTCTTCTATTATTTTGAATGAGCCCATTGTACAAGCAAGATACTTTGCAATATACCCCGCTGCCAACAGCAACTCATTCGGTACTTTGTGTTATACGTACGTACGTTTTTATCTCGAATAACGTTAAAGGACGCATGATGCACGGAAATTACCGATGTTTTGCGAATGGAAATCGATGGAAGGGGGATAACTATAAATCTGTATTTCTTGTGTCGTCCATAAAATCTAACAATGGATACGGAAACGTTTGACTCTCTTTCCAATAAATAAAATTTGACAAATCGTTTAAATGAAGTCACTCTGAATATTAAGAAAGGGACTTACACCACGGCGACTTTAGTAAGACAATACGGAAAAACAAAGCAAGATGCAACATTCGAATCGTTTGATTCACACAGGTTGACTGAAGTGTACGATCCGACACCAGTGCTTCAGAATGTTCAAAACTGAGGTGTTCGGTAAGATACCTACGTTGTCCACCGGTCCTCGGGGACCATAGGTTTAGGTACCCTCGATGTTTGTTTATGTTCCAGATCCCAAAGGGCGAGGGGAACATAAACAAACATCAAGGGTACATCAGAGTAAACAAGCCCCGAGGGTACATCAACCCATCGTTCCCGAGGGACCAGGGAACACCTTGTAACATAGTTGAAACTATTTGTTGACAGTTGTACTAGACTGTTTTTAATAACAGTTAAACACACTTTGTTGGCAGTGACGATGAAAGTTTGAGTCCCCTGCAGGTCTTGAAGACTCGGTCATTCTACACCCTGTGGACGTGTTTCCTTCTGAACGGTCAGGGCGTGGTCTTCCTGTCGTCACTCTATAAGGTATGGAAAGCAGATTCAAATGTATTTTGCCCGCCCATGTGAGAGTTGTAATTTCTCTGTTGGAGTGTCTTATTGTGGTTTTGAGGAACGGATTTTTGGGGTTTTTTTTCTCCTGTCATATGTGTACGATCAAAACATAATCCAAAAGCCACCGACGCAATATTACATGGTTGTTCTAGAAAAACTACAGATTTCCATGTTTATCGCACCTAACGATTTACTCTAAGGTGATTTTGTAGATACAACCGACAACAAACAGGAGCACGAGAAACATATTTTCAGTATTTGTTTTCTACTTTCACCTGTCATGATATTTAGATTTATACGACTGAAGTTAGATATATGTAACAAGTTGAGATAAAAATATTTTTGTAAGTTTGGAGCATCTGTGCTATGAAAAAATAATATGGAGACTCCTTTTTGAACCAGTCAGTAACATAAGTAATTAATCCTCTGTAGTATTGTACCTATATGCTAGTCTGAGATCATAGCCAGATGGCGACGTTTCCACAAGCTTTATTTGATTTCAGATACCAGTGCTATCAATGAACATCAATAATATGGATATGGCGATATGGCGTCATTTATTTCGAAGACACGGAAGGTTCCTCAATGTTTAATTGTCACACAACACTTCCGTACATCTCCGTGATTGATATTTGACCGTCTATTTTCCAGGATTACGGGCAAACATTCATCCAAAATGACGTGTTCCTGGCAGTGTCTGGAGCCTTCGCGTCTGTCTTCAACTTCTCAGGACGAATGTTCTGGGGCTTCATTGCAGACCGGTATTCTTTCAAGGTTGGTTTGGCACAGATGGATGTGCGAAGTCACAATACAGACTCCACCGTTGTCCGTATCATTCAGCTGCGCATATACACTCGTGCTCTTTCACAGGTTACTGTAACATTTTTGTGAAACGCCTCACGAACAAATATATGTCCTGTGGCTATTATGTGGATTAAGACCAGAAAGCTGTAAAATATGTTCAAAAAATTACATCAGTGATAAAGAACGGTGGTTTTTAGAACCTATTTGTTTCTATTTTTGTGATCATCTTGATTTTCGAAAATGACACCATTATTGATTGATCATATTAAAATAACTTTTTTAGAAATATTTGTAATACACACGACCGTCTGTATTAAACACTACTGACTAATGACCGCCATACAAGGCGTTAAAAGTACAACACATTTTTATTTTTTTTAAAGTTTTCTTCGAATCAATTATCAATATATAGTAGTGATTGTGCAGCTGTAATGTCTTAAATTACAGAGATGATTAACATTGTATCTAACTCCCCCAGTTCTCTGAAAAACTCCATCATCATCAGCTTTGTGCGGGTTCTGTGTTTCTGCACCCTTTGCTCTTCACACACTTTACAAAGGTCTCCGTCAAATGCATCATAAATATTTTTCTATCGTTATTTTAAAAGGTGTATATCTCCTTGACATGTGAAATAAAAAATTCCCAGATTGCCATGATGTGTTTGTGCACGTCATTCTCCTGCCTGATGATCACATTCAACGCCACCCGTGTGGGGAAGGAGGCCCTGTACTTCATCTATGTATGTCTACTGTTCGGGACATTGGCCGGGAATTATTCCCTTTTCTCCGTCGCTGCGGCCAGGTCGTTCGGGGAGAAGCACTACCCCATCAATTTTGGACTCGTCTTCACATCTCAGGTAAGACGGGATGTCAGGTTCTTCAAAACAGCACGTGTCAGCATGTGATATTTCCAACAATGTACATATTGACCTATACAGATCGGTTGAACTGGAATATTGTTGATAATAATTATTGAAGAATGAAACAGATCAGTTCGGGTATTACGTTTTGGGTATTGAAGATTATAGTTTGCATTAGCGATTGCGTAATAAATTGATAAATGTCGAGGATGGGTTTGCTCCTCTACGTACAATGTAGTCTATCGGCGGTTGATATGATGCCTGTCTTCCTGTGAACTAACACACGTATTCGATTACACTGTAGACCATCACCGCACCAGTGGGAGCCGTCTTGGCGTCTCAGCTCAAGACACAGATTGGCTGGTTTGCCATGTTCGGCATGATCGCAGGCTTTTCCTTCTTGAGTAAGTGTCATTACTTAAGTGACAATATTCAATATTCGCTGCAAAAGTGACCCAAATAGTCCCAGGCAGGTATCCAGGGTGAAAGATGATCTTCACACAGCCGTTGGTCTTCACCTAGTACTGAGACATTGCCCACCATTGCTTTTAACAGACAACGAAATAAATTACATTTTGTGACGTCATTCCATTGTCTGCTCGCTTCATTACTTTTCAAGAATGGGGCGATGTGTAACAGTTTGAAATTAAAGATTTCATTTATCATTTGAACATATAATTTGGATAGCAGAAATATTCCGTCGATGTAATTTAAGTAGGACAATATCCTCATAACTTACTCGGACATTACCCTCTACTTATTGTTGAAACACAATGTTAAGAACTCCTTCTGAATCGTAACGTATTCAATATTTTGTAAATGCCGTATTAACAACATTTGAACACTGACATACAGCTTCATATCGGTTTGTCACAAGCTTTTCCCCTTCGCCTCGCACTGCGACTAGCGAGTAATAAGTTTACTTCGCGTTGTATAAAAACTACAGCACTGCTGTACTTAATGTTTCCCTCATTCATACATAAATGTTTGCAGTCATTGTATTTGTATTGGCAGGTTTGCTTCTCATCTCAACATTCAATGTCAAGAACAGTAAAGCCCAACAGACATAGTCACCTGCTGGATGCTGTACCTCTCGACAAGTTCTACTATTTAAATCCATATTCGCTCTATACTATATTTAAATCATATTCTTGGATCTGTGTCAGTCTGGACACGGGGATGTGTTGAGCCTGGTCTGTTCCTGTCATGTACCACCTGGTTGGAAAGATAAACAATTTAACAGTCTCATAAATCAAGATGTTTGCCACACAACTTTGACTATCCCAACATTTGAATGTTTATATTCCATTATGTGTTTCTGTTTTTTATGATATGTATTAAAGTATTCTGCATTGTCGATATGTTGAACTGTTCATGTTTCGGTATACACAGGGACAGTCCTGAGTGCAGGGGCAAAAATGTCAGACTTTTGCGCATGTTCTTATGAATGTGTAAACTTAAGCTTGAATCCATTACGATAGAATGACGTGTTGTGAAAGTTTTGTGGCAGCTGAATGCTCAACTTACAGGTTTGGATGGACTGGGGAGACTTAACATGGGGAGTAGTCACTTCTCGAGAATCCCTTCAGCGCATGCCTCGACTC
Source organism: Haliotis asinina (assembly GCF_037392515.1). NCBI lineage: Eukaryota > Metazoa > Mollusca > Gastropoda > Lepetellida > Haliotidae > Haliotis > Haliotis asinina. The sequence goes on along the minus strand of NC_090283.1, from coordinate 5,647,402 downwards.
ATCGTGTGACCAGTGTAGCCATTATGGCAGCCGCTTAGCGTTAAAGATTGGACCCGGTTTACTTTCAACAGCTGATAACATTCACTGAGTGTTGTGACAACTGAAAACCTACATGTAAAATATACGATCAAACAATTGCTATTAGTGTCAGTATGGGTACAGTAGATTTCTAGTAACGTGTCAAGTCGGCTATAGCTCATTTGTTTTCATTTTCTCCGAACACAGCGAAGAAAGACTATATTCTATCGCTAGAAACTTCTTTCACATATTCCTCGATCTGTTCTGATCTGCCACTGCGATGTTTGGGTTTTTCTAGTTAATGCTCCCAAACAGCTTTCATATTCACCTTTAATGTCATATAGGGGGATATACCATATGAAGGGAACATACCAGCAGGTGAAAAGTGTCAGCAAGTACGGGGTAACAGTGATAGTTTCACAATTTTGAAAAAAAGGATCGATCGAGTGTATCTGAAGTTTCTGAAAATATGACATCAGATCTGTTCTGATCCGCCACTGATGCTTGTGATGCTGGAGTATTATAGTTCTGAGTTCTCTTTTTGGTTGATTAGTATTTGATAAAACTGGTAACCTGTTTAAAAAGTTTTGTGATAGTTCAAAACATTCTGTTTTTGAAGGGTGTCTGACGGGGTCAGTGAACAATGTCCATGACACTCCCCAAATGCAATAAGATAACTGAATTAATTACCAATGTAAGAAAATGCCTCAAAGTAGATTCTAGTTTTGCATGCTTTAACATGTTTGGGGAGAGACGGCCGTGATGTACCGGTTATTCTTTCAAAGTCACTGTGTGCGTAGGAACATGACGAAGCACACGCTAATCAGTACAAATAGTAAAGAAAGCAAGTCAGTGACCTATGCCTATTATAGATTATCCGTGGATGGACGTGAGAAAGTCAGATATGAATGGAATATATTTGGCTCCTCTTTGATCCCATATACAGCACGACATATTTTAACGGCCGCGGTAGATTAACATAAACACATCTACCAATTTCGCGTGAAACTATAATCGATATATATTTCAAACATAATATGTTCATTCTCTTCCACTGATTTTATAGTGATAATGTACAAGACGTTTTAATTCCTGACGGTTTTGGCAAAGACTTTCGACATAGCCATCGTGTAGTGAAAGCTCTCAACAACAATTTTAACATTCAAAAGGAATTATAATCTTTCTGATCTTTCCACTACAGTTTTTTTTTTCACTACAGAATTTTTTTTGTGGAATGATCTCCACAGGAATAGTGACGTGCGTTTATTGTTCCTTGTGTCATGAACTTCGTTTTTCTTCACCACAATGTGCAATCGGACATAGACTCACATCACACACGGAACATATAACAGGAGATGTTCCTGAGATCCGACTACGACCGCACCAGCTGTTGCTGCACGCTACATCTCCCGAACCGCGACAGCTGGGCCTAATGAATGGCAAATGACAGTAGTGTTGACATATGTGTCATATATAACGTCATGTCTTCATATATGAATACATAATTCCAGTATATACATGTAATGCATTCATGCAAGTAGAAAAAAAGAACTTGGTTTACTTTAATACGTCACTTGTTGATACACATCTTGAATGCATCTCCGCAACAAAAAAGAACCATGAAACAAAAATGTTACTAATATGTCTCCTACAACGTCATACGATGCTATGTGATGATAGCCTGCAATCAATGAACTCCTTTGTTTGTAAAGTATGGCGCCAGAGAGTCTCCAGGACGTGCCATATCCAATAGAACCACCAAAATGGTCACGGTGTTATTCCCGATATTGGCAGCTCAATGAAAGATCGATTAACATCTGCAGGCAGTTGTGTCTGCCAATCAAATTTATTTTGCTAGTGATACACTTGTTATTTGCTTGATCTTAATCATTGTGTATGAACAAGCTCCTGCTGTGTGTAAAGCGTCCGACAGTCTAGACGCAGGCTGGAAAACGCCGGAAATCAGTTTCCAGTTGTCATTATGTATGTTTCGTACTCAAGTTTGTGTTCAGCTGAATACTGGACAGGTTCCAACAAAATCAAAATGTTTCTGCTCTACTCCGTTATCATGTCACTTGAACAAACGCCTGGCTTTACGAAATCGAACTTACATTGTTCTTACTTTTCGAGGGTTGGTATTTGTGTAGTGTTTTTGTAATCATTATCAACACATGTTCCTTCTAATAGTAGATTCCAAGCTGAATCTTTGGCATCACCAGGCATCCGTTATCCTACAGGTCCTAGTAGGTGCCGTTGTATTGAGTGTTTCCACGCCTTTGTCCTGGGAATAGAGGTGAACTCAAGCGATGTTACCGAGTTTGAATTTGTAGGTCAAACTGGAATAGTGGCGTTTTAGCCAGTGGTAGGAAAACTCTGTAGTTTTCTGACGTTCAGCGACTAATGTAAATCTCTGTGAGTGTTAAGCTATTTATCTTTTATAAGATATTTACTAACAGTAGTGGTGAGACCTTTTTATACCAGTTCGCCGGCTGTGTTAAGCAGGATATACAGGAACGACTCCATCATATTATGTATATCGTATTCTGGTGTCATCATTGACTAGCAATAGTTCACTCATAGATCTTCCATTCTTCAAGTCTGTTTCATATCTTGTCTTGAGTACATCAGTTGTCTTTTGCCTCAAAGGCGGTGTGGAACACGTGCTAAATGCAAGGGTTTTAAAGACATTACACTACAACGACACTGGACTGGTAGGGGGACTGTCAATATTCTTGCCAGCTGGAAGAAGCGTTGGAAATAAGCACCGCCACAGAGGCAGAGCGCCATTATATTGCATTTGTTTTCAACCAGAACCTTTTTCCACATATTTTTTTTTTTTTGTTGACGCTCGAGAACCGTCCATGATTCATGATTCGTCAGTGGCAGCAGCACCAGTCTGATAAACTACTACCCTCTGCGCCTTAGTCTGCTTGACTGTGTAGATACAGTGTAAGATTTCATGCAGTTTACTTCATTTTGGTTTTATTGGTTTGACTTTAACAAAATGGAGATTTCGTTCAGAGCTTGTTGATTTTAAGGGTTGCAAGCGGCAGAAGGCCCCGATCGCCAACCGTCAAATTAAAGTTTTTGCAAACACTGGCTCAGAGTATGTATTAGAATTCTAAACTGACAAAAAATTAAAGAAATAAAAAAATGTAAAAAACAGTAAAGCCAACACATCATAAACGCCGTTGCCTTTGTCACCAGCAAGTTGTAATCCCGGGAAGGCTGCTGCGATTACATCGACTTACGCTTGTCTTTGATCGACACGGAACAATGGCCTGTGGACGATGGAAGAAATACCTGGTGGTGCTGGGAGGTCTGATGGTTCATCGCACTCTGGGCACCGTGTATTTCTAGGGGCTGTAGCTTAAACATCTGGTATTCCTAGAGAACAGTCAGTAAGTATGACAGGTATGCTGTACCCTTATAATTGTGCAAAAAGCTCACCAATTGTGGAACTACTTTTCGATAATAAAGACCTCTTTACCGGATGTCTTCCCACACAAATAAATCGGCCATTGCTATTCACAATCACATTCAACACTCTAATTTATCTCACCAGCAAGTTGTAATCCCATTCACACGGTCCCTGGAAGGCTGCTGCGATTACATCGACTTACGCTTGTCTTTGATCGACACGGAACAATGGCCTGTGGACGATGGAAGAAATACCTGGTGGTGCTGGGAGGTCTGATGGTTCATCTCACTCTGGGCACCGTGTATTCCTTCGGTGAGCTGCGCAAGCTTCTTTGGTCTGTACTACTTTTATAGGTCATATCACCTACATGATGATTCCTACACAATCTCTTTCGTGATGTGCCTCTACATATTAGATATCTTATTTTATACAGTAGATAGTGACTGTTATACAACTATACTTTACTAAATCACCATCGCGCATTCTCTGTCAGTGGTAAACCTTATCCTGTTCGTTTATTATTTAATACATTTTATTGTGAGGTGGAGTCAAATACGCATGTGACCCACTTAAAATATTGCAAGGGTGGGTTGACGACTGTACTTTCCCAAACGACGACCTCCTTGGCAATGGAGATATGCAAGTACATGAACCTGTGTTACCGGCAGACCATGATAACCTATGTACTTATCGTGTATGTTAGAAACGTACCACCTAGGTATTGTTTACCTCTATTGCATACACATAAGCATTACGTTAGCAGAGCCTGGATTCTAGAGCTTTTATGGAAAAACACGTGTCTTACACACAAGTCGTGAAAGCAGCTGACATAATTTTCACGTGATGCAAAGGGGTCAAGTACATCGGGGTATACATATGCTAGTTGCACATTGTAAACTACAGTCTTCTGAACTGATTTCACAGACGACAGAAGCAAATATTCATTCAAAAAGACAAAAACATATTTAGAAAATGTAAGGTGTCAAGTTGATGGCATGCTTGACGCAGGCTTGTCGACTTCAAAAGTCGGTTCCATCTTGAATATTATATTAACCAAGCACTTACTAGCAAAGTGTCGTACAGTATAGGATCGTCCAAAACCCGGAGGTTCGAAGAAGATTGACGACCGTGATGACGAAAGACCAGAAAGACACAGTGCCATGCATGATTCTTGCTGAAGAACTGCATCAGGAGCTGAGTCTGACTGCCCATCAGAAGGAGTCTAACGGCTGATATCCGAATAGACATTCGTGCCTCACAGTAGGCATTAAGGTCTTCAAAGCTAAGCTACCAAAGCTAGCTGTTTTGGTTTGATGACAGTTGCTATCGACGCCCGTTGTATGCAGACGTCGTGACGAAGCATACATGATCCGTGCAACTGAACCCTGTGGCGATGGATCAGTGATGGTGTAGGGTTGTGTTTCATATGACCACAACGTGGATTTAATTACACCTAATGGTCAACAGGAAGTACTGGAAGCAGACGTCTTGTCTTATTTTCATGGCCATCCCTTGCAGTCGTCTCATGTCCATGACTGACACTTGTAGACTTCACAGTTACCATCATCTATGTGCAGAACAAAGCCATCCAAACATTCCCGTGATTACAAAGGGCCCTGTAGGGATTTCGTCGAACAGCTGCTGGATATTTTGGTCTTCATAGTTAGCAGGAACTGACGCAAAACACCCCTCGAGGAACTGCGAAGTATTCCGAAGCCGATAATTTATATGTTGTTGTGTTTCTTTTCAATACTTGTACGGCTTGGATGGGACGAGGCGTTCAGATGTTATCTGTTATCTGATGACTACACCATGTAATAATGTCGTCAGACACAGTCATTATTTGAGGCCTGTGACGGAACCAGACCAGTGGCGCAGTCATTGTAGCCATACTTTCCATTATTGCTATTCATGGTTAGTGTACTGAGTCCAGGGGTTAAAAAGAAAGTTTTATAAATTATATTTCCCTTTTTGTTTTTGATATACTCATATGTGTCATATGTGTCAATTATCATTTTAAATTTCTATACGTTTGTTGCAATCAGATCATAATAAACACTTCCGATTTTAAGGTAACTTAACTCCCTACTTGACGTCGTACATGCGTAACAACACATCCGACGTCGACTACGGCTACGGGGACAGTGTGTGGATCTACGCCTGTTGCCTCATGGGACAGGGCGCAGCCATCTTTATCGGAGGAATCATCAGTCGTACCCTAGGCTTGAAACTCACCGTCCTGCTGGGGTCATGGTTCATGAGGTAGACGTTTAAAATATCTGATTCTCACACATTGGACTCTCCGTCTCATAGGACCACCATGACATTCATAAACAGACACACACATGTATGGTCTTGAGATTAGGTATGGAGATGAGAGGGACAGACCTCCTTCGTCAAAAATACTTTAAGATAAGATAAAACTTATAGGTGGTCGTTGGAGAAACAAAATCGAAAGAACTTGTTTTCTCTTCATGTCTATACATCCACACACTTTGTTAACTGTAAGGTATTGAATATCTAATGGTGATGTTTTCTTTGAGAGTCAACAGAATGTCTCTGTTCATACGTTGTTTATAATTAACTTTATGAAGGCGATGTGGTGTAATTCATTGATTATAACGTTCGCTCGTCAGGTTTTGGGTACTGGTTTGCAGCATGGCGTGGATAAATAAGTGAACCCCGTTTCGTATGTGTACCGCCATTTACAATTTCATATAACCCTTAACTTTCATTTTTTTACAGTATTTTTGTCCTTGACCTGCCAGAATATCCATTATCTATGTGAGATATAACGTAAAATGTGGCCTTGGCTTACTTAGTCAACTTAAAAACAAACTATTTGCAATATTCTTTCAGTGCTGGCGTCATCCTGACGTACTTTGCGGTGCAACATTCCTTTATAGCCATCATATTCACGTACGGCGTCATGAACGGACTTGGATGTGGAATCGCCTATTCACTACCAGTGGGATGTGCCATGAAGGTGAAAGTTTGAACCAAATCACTCAGTAATACACCGCCATAATTTGCATTTCGAAGGCACTCCAGAAAGTATGTTTTCCTTCGATTCCAATTTCGCCCATATTGCTTGTATTTTTTTCCCCACACAATGACTCTGTGAATTATTAGGTTTGGTTCAGAATTTTAAATCACTAAATCACTGCTCGGTATTAGACCAAACTCGGTCACTAAGGTGTGCCCCTCAATGATTGTCAGTGGATGCAAGAGCGGAAGGGTCTGGCTGGGGGTGTGGTGGTTGCAGGGTTTGGAGGAGGAGCATTCATCTTTAACCTGATCCAGACAGCCTTCATCAACCCAGACAATCTGTCACCGGATGTCACCGTCAACGGCGAAAAGTGAGTGTTTCATCCACCAACATCCTCCCACCTTTGCAGTTTCTCGCAGAATAAACAGAGATACAATTGAGTTGGGAGAAAGAGTAGTGATGTCATTTGAGGCTGGCGTCGTAAACGTTTCCTGTGTTGCAATCTCATGGATGTGCGAGTATGTAACATCTCATAGATAACAAGTATGTTTGCAAAAATCAAACTAAGAGGACATGAAATGTTAACCATACCAGGATGACTTGAGTCGCAAATACTTTCAGGCTGTCAACTGATTTACATCATTAGCATCGGAACTGAAAAGCCGAGTCTGGCTAGTTACAAAGATAAGTTTTACGACAAGTCTGGGGTGCCGTAGATCAATGCCCTTGTGGTTCTCTCTTGTGTTCAGCTTCTTCAGTCAGCCGGAGCTACTACAGAGAGTACCCTGGGTGTTCGTCCTAACAGGGGGGATGTACGCCACCATGCAGCTAGTGGGCGTCCTACTCATCGCTGACCCCCCGACACAGGAGGTAGGAAATGGCTCACGCCATCATAATGCTCACAATGCTCTTATTGTCCTCCAAAGTCACGTTACGAATGCACTGCAGTACATTTGCTGATATAACTGCGTGTGCTCTTTCTGTATTGCTTATAACAGTCATTATCTGTTTATTCCTATACGTATTGTAGGAGGTCAAGGTTGTATCTGAATCTGGACTCGACAACGTCGTCATGAGCGAAATCACATCCAGCAACGGCAACAGTGGTGACACAGACGTCACGTCCGTGAATAACAAAGAAGTAGGTAGGCCAGGGGGTTATACATCATCATATTCATCAATACCCGTCATTCCAAGTAGGTATGTCCATCGTCAGTACAGCCATTAACATCATCGTATATACAGGTCATTGTCATCAGCTGCAGACTGCAGTCTTCTTTTCCCTATTAAAAGTGTGACTGAGGTATGTTGTAGGTGGTTTATAGCAGCTTCTCATAATTTACGGAAACGATATGTGGAACCCGGTTTCCAGGATTTTCTCACCATTTAGTGTCCTTAGCAGTCAGAGCTTCTCCGTCTTTAAAGCTTTCCATTGTCACACAGAAAAGCGAGGTTTGATTCCTCGCATGTGTACACACTGTGCAGCCCATGTCTGATTTGCCTGATGTGCGTGTCCTAGGAAGTGACGATATCGGAGCCTGGGCTCTCCAAAGGGAAAGACCCCACAGCCAACAGCATCAACAATGATGATGGAAACGTCACGGTTGTTGACCTCAAACAAGAACATGGGTAGCCATTCCACATTTCCCTCTTCAAAGATCACACATACAGATGTGTCCAACTAGCCATATATATTATATATGCTTAATATGAAGCTTAATATCACTAATTTAGCATTTATCTTTCCCCTTCCGTCTGTTAGCATTGTTTCACTGGTTGCACGAATATGACAAATCACGGCACACAGTCTGGATGTGTGTATGATTGTTGGCAGTGCCACACTCACTGGCGGAGGCCATGAACATGGAAAGCAACTAAGTATGTTCTAGCATTCACAAGAATGTGGTCATAAACACAGTTTTGTTTCACCTGTAAATACAGTTCAGGTGATGCTAAAGCAATTATTCAGGGGCTACGTTCATTGTGTAGAATAACGTTGCGTGGCTTTCAAATGCATACATGAACACAATATCGACGCTGAGGACGCCGCGAACTGATCCTCCGCACGAGACCTCACGTCTGCAGGACAACTGCATTCGCAACATTCACCCCCGACGTAAACTGATCTGCCAACTGACTGTCAGGTACGCCTAACTATCAACTGTGATTAACGAAGTTAAACATACTTTGTTGGCAGTGACGAGGAAAGTTTGACTCCCCTGCAGGTCTTGAAGACTCGGTCATTCTACACCCTGTGGATGTGTTTCCTTCTGAATGGTCAGGGCGTGGTTTTCTTGGCGGGACTCTACAAGGTAACCTGGCGCCTGATGGACAGCAAATTCATAAAGATGTTGTTCATCAATTGGGGGAGTTAACTCTTCCCTGTTGTGGGTTTTGGGGACGGATTCCAACTTTTTCTCTTAGATGTGTTTGTCAAGCAGTCCACCAGCCTCCGTCAGATCGGTACACAGTGGCCCGTTCAAGAAATACACGACGTTTCCATGTTTGAAACATATATACACTACACCAAGGTAGTGTCTGAATAAAAGCGACAAAAAAAAGAACATTCCTACGTTGACACGGGGTAACTGCATCTGAGTTTCGTCACTGATGGGTCACATTAGGAAAAGTTCCCTTTACATTGGGCCAACACTTGTTCTATGAATATATATGGTTTTGATAGTAACAAATAAAACCATTTAAATTGAAAAGGGTTCCGAAGGCGACCAGAGATTCAGAACATGCGGAAATATAGACGCGTTTCATTTAGGGCTCTGGCAAAACACTGTGGTTCATGGTCTGTGACACAGACTATCCTTACATCCACCATACCTCGGCTTTGGACCCAGTCATACAATTTGCGAGTTACTGTCGTCAGGCGCTGTAGGAAAACATTGAGCATGCTTGGATGTATCTGAAACATTTCAGCAACTTTAGATGCCAGTGTTGAAATTAGCTGTACGAATGCTGGTAGATGCGAAGCACAATATCAGTACAATTGAGTGGACAAGGATCAACACATTCACATTCATTGCGGATAAGTGATTGCTGGATGGTCCGTTTTAGAATCACAGTATATATAAGATCAGACGACGATTTTGAAGTACCAAGTGCGTTTTAATCAAGTATCTGATTCTGTTCTTTTCAGGATTACGGACAAACATTCATCCAAAATGACGTGTTCCTCGCAGTGTCTGGAGCCTTCGCGGCTGTCTTCAACTTCTCGGGACGGATGTTCTGGGGGTTCATTGCTGACCGGTATTCTTTCAAGGTTGGTTTGGAATAGTTGGATGAGCGACCTCACATTGTATGTATCAGTCCACTGCGCATGGGCGTTCTTGCATTTGGAAAGGTTACTATTGTTGTGAAACGCCGTGCACAGAATACTTGAATGTCTAGGTCACGTATGGCCAACAGGTGTGTATGAATGAGTGCCAGCGATTCGGTACAAATGCCTGCTTACTGTCGGGGAAATGATATGTAGTTATACAATACGTTTCTGAACCTGGAATGCCTCTGCCGATCGAATCCAGCCTTACATAGGTACTGTCAACGTGGCTGAAATTACTAAACGAATTTCAAGATGAGTTTTCACTGTCATGGATGATCGATGACTTTGGCTTGAAATTGCTGAAAGCAGCTGTTGTCGATGAATAGTTGCGCAAAACGAGTATTTTGCGTGGTGAAATCTAACTTTGAATGAGGAGAGGATGGTTTCATAGTGACATCCCCTTCATTTTAAATGGTAATATGGTTGGGGCTGTACACCTATATGTCTTTCTAGCGCTGTTTCTAAACGAGATACGCCCCTGCGGTCAATGTTGGATATATATTCCCCAGACAGCCATGATGTGTTTGTGCACGTCATTCTCTTGTCTGATGATCACATTCAACGCCACCCGTCTGGGGAAGGAGCCCCTGTACTTCATCTATGTGTGTCTACTGTTCGGCACCCTATCGGGGAACTTTGCGCTCTTCTCAGTCGCTGCGGCCAGATCGTTCGGGGAGAAGCACTATCCCATCAACTATGGTCTCATGTTCACATCTCAGGTGAGACGAAATGTCAATGATATGGGCAATTTAAACAGCATGTGTCACTATGTTATTTCTAAGGTGTAATAGATTTAGTCAGTCCTTTGTGATAGTGAGTGAGTGAGTTTAGTTTTACGTCGCACTTAGCAATATTCCAGCTATATGGCGACGGTCTGTAAATAATCGAGTCTGGGCCAGACAATCCAGTGATCAACAACATGAGCATCGATCTGCGCAATGGGGAACCGATGACATGTGTCAACCACGTCAGCTAGTCTGACCACCCGATCCCGTTAGTCGCCTCTTACGACAAGCCTAGTCACCTTTTATGGCAAGCATGGGTTGCTGAAGGCCTATTCTACCCCGAGACCTTCACGGGTCGTCCTTTGTGATAGAGCTGGATCGTTGCTGTGTAATGCCACAGAACAATCTGTCTTCTTTGTAACTTACTGAACCTCGTTTGCTACAATTGTGACACGGAAGACGATAAATTGTGGTCATGAGACCAAGAGCAGTTAGTTAACAGATACATTCTGACCATGGTTGAGCTCCGCAACCTTTGCAGTAGCTTGTTTGCCATATTTTTATGTGTGTGTGTGTGTGTGTGTGTGTGTGTGTGTGTGTGTGTGTGTGTGTGTGTGTGTGTGTGTGTAATGCATTTGTCTTCCTGTGAACTAGATTCCATTACACTGCAGACCATCACAGCACCACTGGGAGCTGTCCTGGCATCTCAGCTAAAGACACAAATTGGCTGGTTTGGAATGTTCAGCATGATTGCAGGATTTTCGTTCTTGAGTAAGTGAGATTATCTAGCCTCATGTAAGAATGTCGAGTTTTGATTGGTCCATGTGACTCTGATAAAATACCATGTACATCCATCACGATCCGCCAGCGGGCGTATAAAAGTCGTATACTCCCGCTGCGAAAGTCATATCTCCACGCTACGCCTCGGTGACGACGCGAGAAGTGAGAAATGCGTGCATCGACAAGCCTTTAGTAACGTGCGGTGCATTGAGGTCAAACGATCAGCTGGTGTCAACATGGCAGCAAGTCGATTCGATGCGTGTTGTTTTGTTTTAATTTAGTGAAAACATTCAGCTAGATAAGGGTTGTATAAGGTTGTATTACAATGATGTTGAATACAACCTTACGAGCCGGAGGCGAGGGGAATACAACCTTACGGGCCGGAGGCGAGGGGAATACAACCTTACGGGCCGGAGGCGAGGGGAATACAACCTTACGAGCCGGAGGCGAGGGGAATACAACCTTACGAGCCGGAGGCGAGGGGAATACAACCTTACATGGGACTGATAAAACCTCGTATTTCCCTCGACACGATGTGATAACTTATAATGTTCACCTTGCCACCCGATTCCCCAACAGTCCCAGACTAGGTATCATGTTGTTACGAGCCTCTTGTGAATCTATATAAAATCAGTGCATATAATGCAATAACGACACTGTTATGTTACACCGCCAGTTATCATCTTCATAGAGCAATGTTACCAGCGTATGACGCCTTCACCTCGCACTATGACTAGCTTCTGATAACTATTGTATAAAATCTTATGACTTTGTACTTGTATTTACATTTTACAGGTTTGCTTCTCATCTCAACATTCAACGCCAAGAACAGTAAAGGCCAACAGAAATAATCACCTTCTCGACGATGAAACGTTGATTGATGTTACTAGTTTGAAAGATATCTTCTCCTACCCTTGGAAATGTCCTTAGCCTGTGGTCAGTCCGTCTTGTGGCACCTGACTGGACACATTGGTACTAAGATAGACAATATGATCCGTTTGATAAATCGAGATGTGTGATATGCTGCACTGACTACGGCATTATTTGATGATTTGTGAGATTATTAAAGCTGACTCTGTTGTCACTTACAGAGGAATCGTCATATGTGATATATGTAGAAACAGTCCTTGATGTTGTCAGAGAGGAGTCACGTGTTGTATGACATGTCTGTAGAGAATGCTGAATACAGCACATACAAATAGTCCCATTGACGTTGTAATGTAGAACCTGTAGATTATGATTCCAAGACACACATTCCCTGGACTCCGTCAAACAGTTCTATAACAAATAATAGTTTTCTGCTAGTCCCGAATCAGAAGAAAGTGTATATGACACGTCTAGATGTCTTCTATTAACAATGAGGTTTTTCTCTGATAAGAGGAACGCAGGAGTATTGCGTCGAGTTCAACAATATTTGTTGTTTGTTGAGTGAAATATTTATACAATGCTTTTTGACTGAGATGAATTTTCAGTAATGTTATTCTATAAGATTTATTAAAGAGAATATACTGTCTCTACAAAACAGCTTCCATCGTACCAGCAGGGTAAGTACGGAGCGACCCTCATCTTATCTTATTATGTTTCATTATCAGTTGACAAACTGTTTACATTCAGAACGTCAGTGAAAAGAATAACCAGCCATAAATATCCTGTGAAACAGATTCTGTTTGTCGTGATGGAGTAGCTGTGACAGTTTTATGAATGGATCTCTGGAAGCCATAACAGAGCTCAAAGAATAATTCGTCATGGATTTGTTGAAAGAAAAATAATAACAAATTCACAAGCTAAATAAACATAGATACCCAAATTACTGAACAGAACATGCTTTGTTTTCGGTAGAAGGTCCATTTCAATTTGGAGATCAACAACGTCGTAGCATTCTTTGTTAAGCCAGTATAGCATACATTATCCGTTCACACATGTACCGTTTACAAACTGTTGTAGGAGTGAATGATGTTCACATAGATAATCAAATTTAATAACACCAAAACTTTAATCCTTCAATGTCTCCTTGAACAAAAGACACCCACAACATTTGAAGTCCATTTATATAGGAATGGATCACCCTATTTCATCGTGACACCTGGCTTCACCGCCAGGGTAAAGACGCTGCTTCATGCAGGCGGCATGTCTATTGCTTGACATATGGCGGTACGCCAGTAGAGCTATTGTGGAAGGAAACAGACCAGATACGCAAGCGATGGATCAAAACTACAGTCATATACGAGCTAGCTGGTTGATTTCGTTTGAAACTACAATCGATAGACATTACTAAAAATATCATTCACTGTTCCAAGGTACTTATTGAAAATGGTACTCATTCTCGGGTGTTAATATACATAAGTTTTAGCACCATGCTGACAAAAACTTCAACATGCGGTGAACAAACGGTGAACTAATGTACAGCTCCTTCAGCGATATATTTCTGAGCTTTTAACACTGTAATTCAACTGACACAAACTTCACAGCTTAGGGCCGCGGAGCGGTACTTATGTTGTTAACTTTGTTTTCCACAATGTGCAGTCGGACATGGGTTCTTGCATCACATCCAACACTCGGGATATATAACAGGAGATGTTCCAGATATGTGACTACACAGCCACAGCTTGGCCTGATCGGTATTGTCGGCAGTGGTGACAAACGTGTCACATGTCAGGTCGTTCCTTCACATTGAGCAAAAAAATCGTAATAATGAAATATTAATTTTAGAAGTAAAAAGTCAACAATGATGTTGTTTTAGTAAGAAGGTACGTGATGACAAAAAACGACACGTACACCACGATTCATGTCGAAAACCAGGTTTTATGAATATATCTCCATCGGCAATTCATGTTACTGCAAATATACATCAAGTTACAACAGTACAACTGTTGCTTCAGGCACTAGTTGGTTCTACATTCAAAGTCCCAAGTCCCAGCCCCTGTGAATTTTTATATTACTAACAAATGTTAGTGGTGTACTCGATGAAAGTAAAGTTATGATATTTCAAAACAACGCTTCGTGTAAACGGTACTGGTCCCCAGTGTTCCCCTCCAGACATGTCCCTATATTACCACACAACTGTTCTCACCTGAACTAATCTCAGGTATGATTGAAGGTGTTTGCGTGAACGTCGTCTGTCACCGACTACGTTAGATGAACATGGCCAGGCGTTGGAAGAGAAGTGCCAAGATTATGCAGCACCTATTGAATAAAAGTAAAAGTAGTGGCGGTATCAACACTTACAAGCATCACTTTCAAAATGCCCCATCCTTCAAGATTTATGGCTGTCATATCGTCTACAGTCATGCGTCAATACCAGTTGCCTCCAGTATGTTCATTGTTATCATACAACTCAGAAAGCAGTGGAAAGCAATTGAAACACTTCTTCGATAGGCAGTTTAGAAGCTGAGTTGATGAAGAATGGTGACAATTATCATGGACATGCAACTTGTTTCAATCTGTGAAGGCGATGTTTCGACATAGATTCTAGTGTCGTTATTACCTGCATGATATCGACAAAAGAATCTAAGTCGAAAAGTCGCCTTCACGTTATAAAGGATGTTGTCTAGCAATGAATAATTGTCATCATTGTTCAACTGAAAATACTTATGAAAGTTTTAGAAAATCAGATGTCAAACTCCGATCATGGATGACGACTACAGGTCATGTCATCATGGCGGACTAGATCAGTTTCACATTCATTGATGCATACATTAAACTGCCATCTGTTGCAATGCTTCTCCAAGATCTGCTGTTCATTGTTGGGGGGACATCATGTGGTCCGGCCGTGCCTGTTCAGTGACTGTGGGGGGCGTGCTGGTTCATCTGACACTTGGTACAGTCTACACATTTGGTATGTTCTTTATCACGTTTCACTATTACATCACTTCACTATTGCTTTGATCATCTTTGAAGTTGTAAACATTACTAAGTGTAATGCTAAACGCTTTAAATAAAGGAATTCAAATGCATGGTTACTGTTAGAAACTAACAGCATTTAGATTGATGGACACACCAACTGTAAGAAATGAACAGAACTTAAGAGGAAGCGACAAAACTCTTTACACATTCATAAGAAATCTCTATCAAAAGCAGAGTCGATTGCGGAACTGTGACTACATGAGCAGATACATCTGTTTGGTGTTGTTTGTAATCAAATCTGAACCAGACAACTCAGTGATTTTCAACATGCGATACGATGGCAGAGCATATGTTTCTATGAGACAGTGACGATACCGAGTGTTCGTGGATAGGTGAGCCTATCCTACCCCTTCAGTGGAACCCTTCGTGAACACATGCTAGACTTACCGACGTGTATACCTGAAATAATACGGCAAACTATGATACAGGGCAACACAAGGAACTGCATCGGACATCATATCTGTCACCGATGCATCATTCAGCGGGGAACCTTCCTCCACTTTAATGCCAGTAAACCTCTTGCAAGCTGCACTGACTCCTTGAATGTTGTAACCCTGATCAAACACCTTCTCACCTTAATCCTGATAAATAGATCATGCTCGAATGTACTTCAAAAGTTGTGAAATATAAACCCAAAGATTGATGTTGTTGGAATATTACTCGACCTGAACGGGAAGTTGAGTGTTGAACAGTATTGACATATATCATCATACTGAATAGTACAACATTAAGGTTTTGTTTTAATCAGTAGGAACTGGACAGTTTCCAGTTCTAACCAGAAGAAATGATCAGTACTTGGGATTACACTTTCTCAGTAGAGTACACATTCTGGCACGTTTTGGTGTTGCGTTGCATCCTGGATTCGAAACCGCACCCTCAGAGTCAGGCACCTAATCACCAGAACACAAAGTCAGTAGTCTAACCCACTCAGCCACCGCGACTTCCACAATATGAACAGTACTTACATGTATGGGCACACCAACATGCCAGAAATTAACAAAACTGAAATGGATGATCATACAAACTGTTAGAAATGATTAATACAGAGATGGACGATCCCACAAATGTTAGCAATGAACACTACTGAGACGTATGATCTGTAAGAAATGAAAAAAAGTTGAGAAGGACAATCCCACAAACTATTAGAAATGAACAGTATTTAGATTTTTGCTTACACTAACTGTTAGAATGGTACAAGTATGAATTGTCGTATTGACAGATATAAATAAAGTGTACTCAACTGAATGGTTATCGCATAAAGAATAGGAGGTCTCGAACATTCCAACCATATGCAAATAGTGCCTGGAGGTACACTTGCATTTGTTAAGTATCCAGGTATACATAATATTTGGACAAAAATAATGTTAACGCAACTGAGCTCACTGGAAACAGTGTGCACAAACGATCACAAATCACGTGTCGACACAAATTTCAACATAGGCCATACCACGTCTCTGTTTCACCATCCAATCAGAGTTTTACGATTGTGTTATCACGATGCTGTGGATATTCCACCCTTATCTCGCCCGTGAAGATGCGGGATAGAATAGGCTTTCAGCAATCCATGTTTGCCATACTAGGCGACTATGCTTGTCTTAAGAGGCGATCAACGGGATCGGGTGGTCAGGCCCGCTGACCTGCTTGACACATGTCATCGGTTTCCAGTTGCGGAGATCGATGCTCATGTTGTTGATCATTGAATTGTCTGGTCCAGACTCGATTATTTACAAACCGTGATCATATAGCTGGAATATTGCTGGGTGGGCGAAAAGCTAAACTCACTCACTCACTTATTAATTACCTGTTGCTTCCAATGTAATCATTTAAAACCTCTAAATTCAGATATTGTAGTCTTTTGCGAAACGTCCATAACAAATGAACATGGATATCAACGTGGCACATGATAAAATAGTATGTCAATTGGCACCTTGTTTTCATAACGTTGTTTCAAGTAGCTTATAATGAATAATTATCATTTTATGAACGGGATCACTTCACAGTAACTCAGTTTGCAAACGATCTATAACCAAGCGCCAAACAGACATCAGTATGACTATACGGTCCTGGTCTGATTGACGTAGAGAATAAATGCATTTCAAACCAGGATTCACATTTCAGTTTGTGTGTGGAATATGTTGGGTAAACAGAAATGAATACTCGAAGAATGTGCCGGCAGCTTATAAATATAGGTGAACGTGCTGTGTATTTTATCGGAGGTTGTTGGCTTCAACAACCAAGATAATTCAACTGTTTGCTGGATGACTCTCACAATCTTCGTATCCTTGAGTCATGGGGTTTATTTTTACCATGGAGAGGAAATGTTTTATCACTAAAGTATTACTTAGTGTACGAACGCACTCCGAATGATCGTCATAGGTGGCATGGATGTGAATTGCAATCCTGCCTTTCATTGGAATGAAGGGACTTATTGTCCACATCATTAAAAGAATATTCATTCATACACAGTTTTCAATCGCAATAGATTTGTACATTTTAAAGACAATTTCTCCTACTAGTTTTAATAATAAATGTGGTATCTAGTAGCTGCAAAGTCGTTCGATGACAGTTTTTTTTGTAAAAATAATCTATGATTTATCATAATTTATGACCTTTTGTTGTCACAATATGGCCGAAATATTGCAACTTTATTGAAATCAGTGAGTGTGGCCATGGTTTAATTTGCACTTGCTAACTTAAGCGAAAACGCAATTGCGCTTTAGGCATTTAAGAAAGGTTATGGTTAAGGTTAATTCGATGAAACCGGCAATCCATCACACCTTCCTGGACTCAAAGCAAACAGAAACGAATCCAGTGTCCGTTTCTGGTAACAAGAATGATTTGCCTGTGCATGTGTTTTTTTACTTGTGACAATGAATAGGATACGCTAACCACTTCTTGAAAACCTGGTCTAATCACAAGGCTAGACGTGGTGAATCAGAATAGTTTTCCAGTTATAACACGACAGAAGTTGCGGAGGTTCCAGACGGTCACCTACTTGGTGAAACTCACATTCACCAGGAAGTTTGCTGAATAACACGTTTTCAGGCCGAATTGAAATTTTATGGAACAACCATCAGTTTCTGGTGTATCCACAGGAGGAAACGCTGCAAAGCAAACTCTAGCGTCTTTGACGACTGTGTAACGATTTTTAAATGAAAAAATATATACGCTCGTTGTAGAGCGCGAAACGTGCAATGGAGATTTTAAATGATTACTGGCAGTTGTTTTGTCATGCGTAGTTTGTCAAATACAATGTGTATTTTGTGTTTTCACTCCGAATAGGTGAACGATAAAGTGCATCTAATCCATGCAGGTAACCTGTCACCCTATATGACGTCATACTTACGTCATAGCACACGTGCAGACTTGACGTACAGTGACAGTGTGTGGATCTACGCGTGTACCCTGATAGGTCATGGCCTGTCTATGTTCCTCGGGGGCTTCATCTACAGACGTCTCGGACTCCGGCCTACAGTCCTGCTTGGTTCCTGGACGATGAGGTGAGAACACTGAGCGACCACGAGTTTACAGTGCAGACTGCCACTGTACGCTAGTAGATTTAGACCTGAACTGGACATAGTATGCCAATTTACATTTAAAGACAAAAGTTCGTATGCTTAGAACACTAACACACGAACATGAGGAGCATGTCTTAAGATCTATTTGGATGACGTTTCTTTGGTGCTAAGGCTGGCTTTAAATGGGCGATGTTCAGGTGGATCAGAAAGCGCTGGATATTAGCAAAGGCCGCGGTTTCTTTTATGATGAGAGGCAGGACGTTGGTATATAGCGTTGAATCACCATATATCACTAGATCCGACGTTACCAAGAACTGTACAATGTGCGTGAATGTTAGTGCATAATTTTATTCCTGATTACACTTTGAGCAGCTGCAAACTGAATAAACAAACCGGCGCTGGTGCATTAAATTGTAAATGTAAAATTAATGTTCACCCTGGTTGTGTGAAACTGCTGGTCTAACGTTGTTGCCACACTGAGTCCTGTGACATATTGATATAGATGCTATTGGATGGTTTCGTTTGGTTTCAGTGCTGGCGTCATGCTGACTTTCTTCACTGTCAAGCATTCATTCCTGGGTGTCGTCGTGACGTATGGCGTCGTGTGTGGTCTTGGTGTAGGTGTTGCCTACTCACTGCCCATGTCGTGCGCAATGAAGGTACATCCCAACCGCCTATACGTGAACATGACTTGCTCCCTAAGATTCCTGGTTAAAGATGTTCCCCTTGCACACTGTGTTTAATATATGAGACAACTTACTGAATGGGGTGGTCATGTTTGATGATTTAGTTGATAGTGTAGAATTGTACAAGACTGACAAGGACAAATGATGCTATAAGTGCGTGTTGTGACTGGTATTCAGATGTTTAACAACATCACAACAAAATGGCCGTAATATGACGCTTCCCTTGCTATTGTGTTGCCAGTGGTTACCAGAACGGAAGGGTCTTGCTGGTGGTCTGGTGGTGGCGGGGTTCGGAGGAGGAGGTTTCATCTTCAATCTGGTCCAGACGGCTTTCATCAACCCTAGTAACCTGTCCGCCGACCTGACAGTCAATAACGAAAAGTGTGTGAACATGGGCAAGTCCATTAGCCCTCGCTACTCATTTTATGCGAACCATGTGTAACTAAGTTAAAGTCACTATTACATTAACGATGTATCCTGATACACATGGAAGTGTACCATTACCTGCACTACATACATGGGAACAAAATGGTCGATTATGATAATCGATTGTGTTCTCATCGTCAGATACTTCACCCAACCGAAAGTGTTGGAGAGGGTGCCCTGGGTGTTTGTTCTGACTGGGGGACTGTACGCTGTCATGCAGTTGGTGGGTGTCTTGCTGATGACCGAACCTCCACAGGTATCAAAGTTATACTTGCGTCTATGTGCGCGTACTTGTGCGCCTTCATTCATGTGTGAATGCTTCTGTGTATCTTGCCATTCAACCAGTTGAAACAAACAATAACAATTTGTCACGAATAATCATCTGATGACGCCATATGTAAAAAGTAAATTCGCTATGTTGCAGGATTCATCAGATAATTCCCCTGACCCTCGGGCCAGAGCCAGACATGACCCAGAGACCAGCCCCACTGCAAACAGGGTGGTGAATGATGAGACCAGTCTTGTCTCTACTACACACCCCTCCATATACGCGGAGATCAAAGCTAACGCCGGTGTAGTCTCTAACGCCCGTCCCGCAGCAGACAGCGGGGCGGATGAATGCATCAACGATGTTAATGAGTAGGTAAAATAGCTACATCACGGGTGTCTACGTAATACAAGTACTGTTCTCTTTGACGTTGGTGATACTTTAAATCATGTATTCCTAATCATTTGGCTTATAGCCTCTTTAAAGGGATCTTTAAAGGACAAACCTGAACTGATTTTACAGGCGTTTCCTGTGTCTCTGTAATACTCCGATATGTTGGACTAGGTGTCCATTCGTAGGAATATGCAGTCTGTACATGTCCCAATCTGTAATACCCCAACATTTAACCATAGCATGCAACCATGCATGTGATACACAGTTTACAGTTTGCATATATTTGTTGCATATACAGTCAAAACCCGATGTGTCGATTCGCTGGGGACCAAATAATAAATTCGACTTATTGATGTATTCGAGACGTAGGTATGTCTATGAGGACAGAAAAAAGATGATAGAATATTGAGCAATTCCTTTACTAACGTTGGAAGATATGACAGGAGTATCCCCTGGAAGAGAATGTGCCCACCTTGAATGCTACGTCTTGCTTTCTTGTTCTGCTACAGGTCATCTGCGGACTTGACCCCAGGCCAGGTGTTACGTTCAAGGCATTTCTACATCCTCTGGACGTGCTTCCTGCTGAACGGTCAAGGAGTTGTATTTGTCTTAACTTTGTACAAGGTGACAATTCTCCGTTTTAATATTTGTTGCATTTTGGGGGGATATGTCTCTACAATATACAGGAACTAATATGTGCCAACTACTCAGCATTTACCTGCGTTACCTAACTACACCATCGTGTCACGTCATAGTAGAAGCAGGCGTTCCAGCAGCTGAACATGTTCTGGTTGTTGTTTTCTGCCTCAGGGAGGGAATTTACGATACATGACAGCCGTCCACCAACATAATGTTTACAAAGTAAATCAAGCATTGTTATTACGTCCTATATTAACCATCAATCCTATACAAAAGATTATTGTTATCCTGAGAGGGTACATGAGTACCAAAACATTGTAAGTAAAATTAAACTTTCATTTTTTAATAATCGTAGAATATGTGTTTTTAATGTATGGCTAACTGTGTCTGAACTGCAAGTGATGAAGGGATGGTGTAAGCCCAGATAGGGTCAATGTAAGTAGCCAAGGTACCGTAAGTCAACATGGTCCTTAGTATGGTGACTTCCGGCTGTCGGTGATCTGCCCGTTTTCATTTTGTATTGTCCATAAACATTTGTCGATTTCTTACATGCTAGTTTTACTTCACTGCCTGTGATAATCTGGTTATTTTACTGGTCTTCTGGTCTTCCTTGACATGGCCGTCTGTTATGAATCAATTTTTAACTTTCAAGTCAAGATTTGGCTGAAATGTTGCCATTGTGACTATAAAATTAAACTAACTCACTCACTCACCTTTACAAAAGAAGCTATATATGAAGCCGATGTAACAACAACACAAAGTTAAATCGTCCACAGGGAGTGGATACCTGCATGTTATGAATGTCCAGGTTGAAATTCCTTGTCAACCGCCCCTACACTCCATGGACATCTCTTACTGCAGGACTACGGTCAGACCTTCATCAAGGACGACATGTTTCTGGCTGTCACCGGTGCCTTTGCTGCCTTGTTTAATTGTCTAGGGAGGCTGTTTTGGGGGTTCATTGGAGATCGTTTTTCCTACAATGTAAGTGCATTCTGTATCTTATTATATAAACGAACAACTATGGAACCTGTGTCTCCCCGTTATGTCGGAAATTATTGCTTTTCCGTCGTGGATACCACCGACGTAAATGGCAGAATGCTAGGGAAAGTAACTGCGAGTCACTTTAAACAGAGTGGCACTTTAGGTTATGCATGCCAACTGTACTTTGTGGATTGGAACGTTTTGTTCGTTGTGGAATTTTTGTGACAAATACATTGTGCTTCTCCGGTATTCAGGGCGTGGCGCATATTATTATATACGTGTTCATACATATGGTCTTATGGTCTTGTGAGCTCTGGTCACAAATCAGTTGAGATTATGCAACGTTGAGAGCGGGCAGTGCTCGGATGGGTGACCGTGTTTGGCAGCTTGATATCTGAGAGTTTCTTTGCCCTGTCCCACAACATAGCACATGTGACTCATATGGCCTTACTTTAGGCAAGCGAGTTTGTTCAAAGTTTGCGTCAGTTTACCCAGCAGAAAGTGGGTACCTGGTGGGACAAATCATGTCACTGATAACTTTCTAGCGCGTCACAGGCAGCTTGGTAATAATGTGTTAAGGCCGAGCATGAGTGCGTTAAAAAGGCCATCATTATTAATATTTACTTCAAATGTAATCAGGAGATTAACACATTGTGTTTTACCTGCATTGAAGACAAGACGTACAGTGTGCTCCCATGTATTCAATACGTGACGCACATTTTTGTTTCACGTGCATGTATCATCGGTTCTCAGTATCACAGATCGATGTCCATGCTGTTCATCACTGGATGGTGTGGTCCAGACGCAAAGGACCGCCGCCATATAGCTGGAATATTGCTGAGTGTGGCGTAAAACTAAACTCACTCACTCAAGCGCATGTGTATTCACATGGTGTATATTGTATTTCACCGGTATTAAGGAGATGACTTGTATTACGTGTCACACACACTGAAGACAAGAAAAACATCTGTTTCACCTACAGACGGCCATGGCGTGCCTATGCAGCATCAGCACAGGCGTCCTCATCACGTTCCACGCCACCAGCCTCGGCGGGATGGCCGTATACTTCATCTACGTGTGCGTGATGTTCGGGACACTGGCGGGAAACTTTGCCCTCTTCTCCCTCGCCGGCACTGCAGTCTTTGGCCAAACACACTACCCCATCAATTACGGCTTTGTGTTTACATCGCAGGTAATTTCATTTTCACACAATCTACCCCATCAACTGCGGCTTTATAAACAAATACACGAACATATGAATGAATATCTAGAACAGAAGACACTGGCAATTCCCAGACCCTTCACTAAAAGATCAAAAGCACCGACTGTACGTTATCCAGAGACTCCGTTTTCAGTGACGTCATAATGACTGTTAGTCGCTGCAGGGTTCTCCAATACTCGAGTGGCAAACAATGAGTTAACATTTACTACAGAAAGCACGTCAGCTCACAATAACCATCGACACCCAGGTCGACTTATTAATGAGCATCTGTACGGTGTACTTATGAAACGTTTCGAGTCATGTGGTCAAGTATTCTTTAAAGAAAATATCGGTCCTAACTGAATTCCAACATATACTGAGAATGGTTGACATTCATCATTTCTAGATATGGGTGGAGTGGATGAGTTTAGTTTTAAGCCGCACTCACCAATATTCCAGCTACATGTATATGCTGGACCAGACAATCCAGTGAACAACAACATGAGCATCGATCTGCGCAATTGGGAACTACGAATTGGGATATAGTTGTTTTGTGTTTTGGAGGTTGTAAATGAATGAAAGTATGTTTATAAGTATTGTGACCCAAAAAATGAAATCATCCTGATCTTAATTCTACTAATCTCGCTCATGGATGAAAATATTTTCATTTGCTTGTTTTCCTTAGTTTGCAAACATATGGTTACATATATACGAAAGCACAATGACACAAATTTCAATTTAATTTAGTGAGTGAGTTTAGTTTTATGCCGCACTCGGCAACATTCCAGATATATGCGGCGGTATGTACCAGACAATCCAGTGGTCAACAGCTTGAACATCGATCTGCGCCACTGGGAACCGATGACATTTGTCAACGAGCCTGACCACTTGATTCCAATAGTCGCCTCTTACGACAAGCATAGTCGCCTTTTATGACAAGCATGGGTTTCTGAAGGCCTATTCTACCCCGGGACCTTCACGGGTCAGATATGGGTGGAATATCGACAGGCGCCGCGATAACAAAATTGTAAAACCTATGTTGAATTCTGTTTCGACACGTGACTTGGTCAACACTGATAACGTGTTACATAAATGTGACGTCACAAAAGAATTTCAATGAAATGAATATTGTCCATTTGGGTACAAGCCTCTATACTGAACAATCTATACATAAAATATTTTTGATATGACAAAGACTTTACAAACTGCCATAATATGTCAGCTATTGAACTCAACAGGTTATACACTGCAAACGAACCTGATCTGAAAGTACTATCTTGTTGTAGGCCATATCGGCACCAGTTGGCGCCATCTTGGCTTCTCAACTGAAGACTCTGATCGGCTGGTTTGGGATGTTCGGCCTGATGGCGGTGTGCTCCTTTGTCAGTAAGTACGGTATAGCCGTGTCCCTCCGTACTGATTACTACGTGCTGTAGTTCTGTATCAGAGAGACTCCATAGCTGAAATATATGTTATCGATTGGACTGACTGGTAAATTAATGTTTTAATTTACTGATATGTTTGGGGTGTTGCATCGTCACTGCCTTTCTGTTCTCACAGAAGTTACTCCTGTCATACCTTGCTACGTAACTTAGGAATATAAGGCAGGAGTAACTTAGGAAGATGAGGCAGGAAGAAACTTATGAAAATAAGGCAGGAGTAACTTAGGAAGATAAGGCAGGAGTAACTTTGGGAGATTAGGCAGGAGTAACTTAGGGAGATTAGGCAGGAGTAACCTCTGTGGGAAGAGAAGGCATGAGAGCGCAAACGTAGGGGTGACACACAAAATGAAAAGTTCAATACCCTTGAACTCTCGGGGTGCTCAGATCCAAGGATGATCATATCCGCGAAGAAACCTGGAGTCAAAGACAAATCCTGGCACAGTTATGTCGTGTTGCTCTCTGTGTACTTGTGCCATCACGTGAAAGAAAAGTCTCTCGGATGGGAACCCCAAACTGTTAGCTCGCTACATCTAACATCGCACGAAAACAAAATGTATCCCTGGCATTGCATTCACGAGCTGTTTTATCGAGCTGTATCAAACTCGTAGCACTCATGAACCAGTTCAGATCTCTCCTTTTGGATAATCAGCCGTCTTAATCCAGCTTACTCACTCTTTCTTTACAGGTTTTCTCCTTACAGTGATCTTCAAGGTGGAAACCGTGAGGGGAGAGCGTGTATGAAGGATATCACCAACACAGACCACTGTAGCCTCGTATACGTTCCACATACGTCACACCAGTGTGTCGTCAAAATTCCTTTAACAGGAAAGGACTGACAGTATATGCTTCTCTTGGCTACTTTGATGGACACAGATTCAATCATCGAGGCCGCCACTTCTGCCAGCTTTTCTTACAATAAACCAGAAACCAGCTGGTCAAACAGGCCATGTGTATTGTGTTGGCAGGAATTCTTCTAATACCAGTGTGTATAATGAGTTTTCAGTTATATCAGGTCGTGTCAGCTTCGTTCAGCAAAAAAAACCCTAATGATATTAATGACTAAATATAAACATCTACAATCCTGAATACACAACTGTGACAGACCAGTGAGTGTGAGTCTGGACTATGACCTGATTAAAAAGAGAGAAAAAAAACGTTGCGAGAAAAACATAGATACTGAGATATACGAAAGTGCATATTTTTGTTGTGTGTATGCATACTGCTCACGATGATCGTTCTGTGAATTTACGCAGCAGTCAGAAAATGTAAAGGGAAATAAAACTGTTGAACCTTCGAAATATGGATCAGTTGTTTCTTTGAGAAATAAATTCCTGCATACCATGGACTATATTTTCGACATGTTTTCTTTGTGCCTGCGCGATATCTATTGGAGAATCGAAAGAATGAAAAACTGTCTATCATAACAAAGAATATACAAGACAGAGCTACAGTCAAACTATGTTTATTTCTGTTGTTCTAGAACAATATGCATGCAAGACTACAAACGTGACCTTCAGTATTATGCATGCACTTCGGATAAAGTGCATGGTATCTCTGCAGAGACATCATGACTTAACATATGATTGTATCATTTGCTTGTATCACCTGTACTACCAGAAATAGTTATATGTGCAGATAAAAAGATTATTGTGTGCATTCTCTTGCTATTTAAAAGTCACGTGTCATTTATCGATATTATACATTTCAGTGTCGAAATATTCAGTTGGAGCTTGAACTAACTATGTTTGATGAAAATATAACAATTCTGAATAAACTGTTTCTGTTACTGCTGTAAATACTGTTTACGTATGGGGCAGTTTGATCAAGGACTAGTGAGGCCCCACGCTTTTACTACTGACAAAAAGAAAATTGAAATGCCGAAATTTGACAGATTGACCGTACAAGCTAATGTTAATAGTGGTTATCGTCGGTTAATCCTTTGATTGAGTTTTTGAGAAACTAGCTGCACTGCCACGTGCATACTACATAACACATAATATGTAGTTTCACTTAATCAAATATTTAATAATTAACCTTGCAGACTTTACATACTGTAGATGTAAGAACACAAGTCCAAATTGACGGAGATGTAATGAAACAAACGAATTTTCGTAGTCGTTGACAATTATCGTTGACACGACCAATCTATCAATAAGGTTTAAGAAACTAAAAGAAACAAAATGATTCTTTTAGCTAATACATTCATTTCAACATTTAAACATAACTTTTGTGAATGTTCAAACGCAGGATTACAAGAAATTCAAATAAAACACTTCAGAATTGTTAGATACAATCATTAAACAAACACGATAATTACCTCCACTCTCACTCTGATTGCTGTCAACTGACCAGGTTGGGGTGGGTGACAATGGGGGATTTGACTCGGCAGTTGATTCCAGACTTAGATGGAAGTTGACGGTGTCCAGCATGTTGTCAAAGGAATTCCCTTCACACCGAACACATACAAAGGGGAAATCTTCTTCGTTTGCGCATATCTCACGGTAGCGTGATACAGATATACCGGTGCCACAAACTCTGTGAGTCCATAACTCACACTGGTCGCAAGACACAGCATGTTGATTTCTTCGGACAGTCTTATCGCATACAACACAGTGGTGAGACATTGTGATGAATGATGTGTATCGGGTACATGTCTGTGCTTTAAATACAGTTTGAAGGGTGCGATGTTTTTACTTTCCAATCATTGTCGGCAGAGTAGACGCATTTATTATCTAAACATACTACACGCAGCTTGGGTATGAGAAGCACTTTCCAATCATTGTCGGCAGAGTAGACGCATCTATTATCTAAACATCATGCAAACAGCTTGGTGAGTGTTAGTGATATATATTGATGGGCATACTTACCTGATATATTCCTAATATATTATTTATTTATATTTATATCAATCCAAAGTTCACAATCCAATAACGTCTACTTACCTAATATATCTGTTTTTATTTCACAAAGTCTATTTACGAAACACTAAATGTTTATCCAAAGTTCACAATACAATAAAGTCATCATATCAATGTTCATCCTTTTTAAAATTGTATATGGTGACGTTTTCGCCATAACATTTGTAGCCGTTTTCGCCAAGGGAAGGTTCCGTTCTGTCCAAAGGGTGACGTTTTCGCCAGGTGCCGTTTTGCTGTGGTGACGTTTTAGCCTGCACCCCTGCTTAAATATGTTTTTGATACATTTGTTAGAATACTAAAATTATCAGTTCAGTTTCAGTAACATACCTCTGTTACTAAAATATATTTTATGATAAGTTTAAAATACGCCCTTTCATGGAAATATAGCTGTGGAAATGCCCCCAATTAAACCCCACTTGAAGTCTCGTGCGTTACGCAGGATTGCATGTTTTTAAATTGTGCCTACTCTTTATTCTTTTCTGGGTACGCCCCTGGAAGTATATAGTCGTGTAAACAGCGGCTACAGGTATGAAGGAGTAGCATTAACACCGAAACGTTGTGTTCTCATATAAAGAAGTTGATATCCATAAAATCTTCTCTCTTAGCGGCTACAGGTATGTTTATGAAACATTGTCGCTGCAGACTGACTGTATACCCCACTCATAGCCCATCCTGGTTCCCGGACCTCACAGCCAGTGATAATATTATTGTGAGGCCCTGGAACAAGGATGCTCATCGTCAAGCCCGGTATATATATAATCTGTGCATGCCCTCGCTTCAGCGTTGCTGTATGGAGTAATCAAGAGATCAAGAGGAGATAACTCCGCTTTGTCGAGAAGTTTCGCGAAGTGAAATCGAGAACAAGTTGTGCAGACCTGCAGACAACTTGAGACAAGTGAGTTTTTGGTGAGGCTGCTGTTTATATATACATTAGCGTCAAGGTCAGGTTTTTGAAAAATGTTGCTCAGCTGCTACTTGTGTTGTCAATGTTCCGGAGTAAACGTTTCTGTCATCACTGAGCTTGGCGATTGTCAACACAACTTGGTCCTGTACCTGCAAAGAGGAATGGCGATTTCATGATTCCTGATAATGACTAGTTCATATATCGATAAATATCGTATTCCAGCCAATGCCTACATTGAGACGGCTCGGTATAGTATAAAACAGTCTAGTTTAAGTGGGATTATAGTGGACCTTCGCATTATAATATTGTAACTATTTTTACCATGTTTACCAATATTTAATATATATAATAAGTTTTGGAAAGGTTTCCACAAGTAACCCCTTTTTAATTTATCACTCTATAACTAAGAACAATTTTATATTTATCAAAACTCCTAAACACTAACTATTACCCTAACCCAAACCCTAAGACCCAAATCCTAACTCTAAAAGCTCATAATAATCATAATAAATGTACAATACATCTTACGCGGGGTTACGGTCGGAACTCTTACCTATTGTTTTTCCTTTAATACTCAGGGCTGTGGGGTATCCTAGCACATGATGTGTCCTCTCGTCATGCCGAAGACATGTGTTTGATTCGCAAATGGTTATGTGTGTAAAACTAAGCGGTGTAAAACAAAGCTCACTCTCCTCCAAATAGAAGGGATGAAGTCCGCTATACACAGTATACTATTGCATGGTGCTTATACTTTGATTGATGTAAAACAAAATAGTGGAAACAGATGATGGAGTTAAAAAGTCCCATCGCCTGACGCCCAGGACATGTCAGTTTTCATTTCGTGCAATGAAATAATATTACAATGTATCTTACTTGTCTGTATGCTACTTGATAATTTCAGCTTATGTTTTCAAACTGTATATAAACTTGGATTTCACTTCATATCTTCTCAAAATGTAGCTATTTCATTTCACAATGATAATAAAGTAGAGTTATTTTTCTTTGCTGTTTGCCACTTCTCGATCAATACTCCAGCAAACATTAACATCTAATACCATATTCATTCTTTCATAATTACATCATCATGATTATGTCATGAAAATCAGGTCAAGTAGAAATTTAGCGAGGACAATTTACTTTCTTAAAGTTACTTGCCCTGTGGCAAGTGGCACCCCAGCAAGATAGGTGTAAGTGAGTCAGTGAGTTTAGTTTTACACCTCCTTTCGCAATATTTATTCAAATGCTTTAACCACAAGGATCCTTGGGACCATCAGCAATGAATATAAGAGCATCATGCAACTGATGTGAGGATTCCGGGCACTGTACTGCACTGCACCACACTGTAAGATTCAGTCATGACTTTCATTGCATTGCACAATCTTTAGAAGTATGTCAAATGCTGAATTGTATCCTGTGTTAAGGAACTCAGGCACTACACTGTAAGTACTGGAAATGCTTTCCTGTGACAGGAAACTCAGGCACTGTACTGAAAGTACAGCAGATGGGTGGAAGGGTAGCCTAGTGGGTAAAGTGTTCACTCATCACACCAAAAACCCTGGTTGTATCCCGCACATGTGCAGAATATGTGAAGCCTGTTTCTGGTGTACCCTGGCATGATACTGCTGGAATATTGTTATGGTGTTTTCCAACATTTCAGTTTGTCCCGTGGTTGTTGTGACATCTGCCTCTGCATGATGTATGAAGTGATAGTTCTGAAGGAAGGATACAGTGTCAAGGATGGACCAGGTAAGTTGCAGTACTGTAGATCTGAGATTACTCCTCGATCACTGGTAGAAGTTGGTATGTAATCTGTGTTCTGCAATGTAGATAAAAGTTCATTATAAATTCTTAAGTGATAAATTTTAATGGTGTTGGGGATGTTTGTTCACAGGTCCAGATAAAGATGTGAGTGAGTGAGTTAATATTTAACGTCACATCGGCAATATATCAACCATATCATGATGAGAACATTTAACATTTTATTGGAATGTATGCATATATTAAAAATCTGTCTACAAAGGACAGTAAAATAACTAGAATATCACAGATATACATGTAAAACTACTACTTATATTTAAAACATTTTATCTAGAAGGGACAACACGAATAAAAATAGGTTATAGATCGCCAACAGCTGAAGGTAGGTCACCACACCAGGGGACTTACAGTGCCTTTGCTACCTGCATGGACCCTAGGTGGATTTACACCATCCCTTCAGTTGCTGACGATTGTAGGAAATCTTAGCCAAAATTAAAATAACAGAAATACTACGTTTACAAATCCTGGTAAGCTTAAATTTACTTTGAATGTTTCGGGTCTTACGGATAAAGCTGTGATTCTTGACGTTCAAAGTACTTGAATGCACAAAACACATAGGACAATTACTTATAGTTATGCCATCAAAATTATGACCAGGAGCTGATTTTGAAACAAAAAAAATATCGCATCTTTTAAACATTGACTGTGGTTGAGTCATTAAAATTTGTTGCTTGTCAACCGTTTCATGAGTTATTTGGTTGCTAGGCCACCAGAAGGCATGTGGCAGCATCACTCTTCTGCGAGGAACTCACACCATCCTCGTGGATACAGGGAATCCCTGGGATAAGGACCTCATCATTGAAGGTGAGAACTCATGAATATATTGTGTTCCCACTAGTTACATTATTTTTCATGTTTCAACATATCCTCAAAATACACACTATAATATTGCTCAATCTGATTACTTAATTAGGAGGTTAGATACTTGAGGGCAGCAGGAAGGAAGACTATGTATGACTGTTACATGTGATGGGAGGGTTTCGTCTCCAGGGAGATTACCATGTCTTAAAGGGAGGTAATCAGTATGTCTGTCAGAGAACAAGTCAAATAATAGCAAGTAATCATGAGGATCATCGTTTGGCCTGTAATTTTATCTGGCAGCCATTTTATAACTATTGCATTTATAGATGATGTAGTAAAGTTGTCAAAATCCTGCTGTAAGTGACCAAATGTGTGCATCAAAGACTCCTAAAGCTATTTTTCAGAATTTTAATCCATTGCATTAATGCTGGATGTTTTTCTAGTCCTAATAGCACAGAATGTTTAAAAGTGAGATCAATTTAAGTTATTTAGACTAATGTGGGACAGACTGAGTTACTGAGCTGAAGTATGCAGCATAGAATAGATGGTAACGTAATTACAGTCAGATGAAAGTAGAAAGTCCATGGCCTAGCAAGTACATGAATTTCTCATACGTCTTGTTCTGCCAGGCCTGCATGAGCACAGCCTGTTGCCGGAGCACATTCAGTATGTTGTGTGTACCAACGGCCACACGGACAAAGTTGGCAACTTGAACCTATTCCCGGGGGCACTGCACATCGTGTCCTTTGACGTGTCCACCAAGGACCGTTTCCTTCTCCATCAGTTCGGAGAGGTAAACCTGTTTAATTTATACAGCACCCCACAGCATTGTTGGATGGTATCTTGTCCTGTCTACTAACATTTTCTGCTTTAATGTTCATGTGTCTCAATATTGAAAAGTCATTGTACCCTGAGATGGATGGGTATGACATTGGGAGGCATAGTTGGAATGCAGCAGTCAGTTTGTGGGTTGGGCTTTCCGTAAGTAGGCAGGCTTCATGAGTGGGTAGGTATCATAGGTGAGTGTTCCTCACAAGTAGGCAATATTCATGAGTGGCTTCACAAGGTTCGATTCAGAAGCAGCGATGGTCAATGAAAACCCATGTATCGGAGTATGCATATTCTACAAATATGAATGTTCATAATGAAGAACCAGAATTCCCATTTGGTTTTCTTGAAAGTGAAATAATTGTACTTGGACCTTTTCTAGTTAGCCTGAAATAGTAACTGCCTGAAGTTAGCTCGTAGCTTCTGAATTTTTAGATAGTTAACATGAGGGCCCTACAATATTCTCAAATAATCTCTTGCCTCAAGTTTTCATAGATTTTACTGAAATCATTCAACTTCAGTAGCTTTTTGTCTGTTTCCATATCTTTGTGCTTGAATGAATATGGGCATTTCGTTCTTATTTTTAAACATTGTGTGTCATTGTTGTCCACTTCATTAATTAACAGTAACTTTGTAGATTTGTGGTAGTTGTGTGTCTTTCGTTTCATGACTGAAGACAACATTAGCAGGAATCTTTGAAGCTCTCACAAGACGGTCATAGCACAAAATTATTCTACGTGGGCTTCAGTGACTTTTCCCAAGTATCCAATAAAACTTGAATTAAGTAGTCAGCATTACCACAGTGTCACTTTCATGTCAGTATAGTGGCCTCTTTAAATGATATGTCAGGCCACAAACTCACACCACACTTGTGCTGAGGTTAGAGGCCAGGGTTGAGGTTACAGGTTGGGGTTGAGGTTAGAGATTGGGGTTGAGCTTAGAAACTGGGGCTGAGGCCAGAGATTGGGGTTGAGCTAATAACCTCTTTCATTTCCTCATGTAACATGTCATTGCCCTCTTAGTATAACATGTTTGTCTGGTGTTATCTTGCCTAACACATACATGTCATTGGCTGTTTGGCTGAGCGCTCTTCTATTATTTTCAATGAATCCACCTTACAAGCGAGTAACATTTTCTGTGTATCCCACTGGGAGTGAAGAAATCACTGCTCGGGGAACAGAAGTAAACATCAAGTGTACATCAACCCATGTTCCTCTCATGACTACTGAATGACTTCTAATGTGATTGGCTGTCAGCTATACTAATAAGTGCATGTTCTTTTCAGGCTTACGTAAGAATGGTTTGACTCCAGAAAAGATTGAATATTGTGTGTGTACACATGGACACTCAGATCATGTGGGGAACTTGAATCTCTTCACCACAGCAATCCACATAGTGTCATACGATTTGTGTGTTGGAGACCAGTACATCATGCATGACTTCCAACAGGTATCTCCCTCTTGTATCATCAGCTATCTTTCTGTTTTGTCCAGTGTGTCATATCTCCATTTTGTATCACCCGTTAGCTTTCTGTATTCCCCGTGCGTCACTTCTCCTTCTAGGACCCATGAAGGTGTAAGGTAGTATAGTCTTTCAGCAACCTATGCATGCCATAAATAGTCGACTATGCTTGTTGTAAGAGGATTGGGTGGTCAGGCTCCCTGACTCAGTTGACAAGTCGTCTTTTCCCAATTGTGCAGATTGATGCTCATGCTGTTGATTACGGGATTGTCTTATCCAGACTTAATTACAGACCGCCACCCACTAGCCTTCTGTATTGTCCTGTGTGTCATGTCTCCCTCTTGTATCACCCACTAGCCTTCTGTATTGTCCTGTGTCTCATTTCTCCCTCTTCGATCACCCACTAGCCTTCTGTATTGTCCTGTGTGTCATGTCTCCCTCTTGTATCACCCACTAGCCTTCTGTATTGTCCTGTGTGTCATGTCTCCCTCTTGTATCACCCACTAGCCTTCTGTATTGTCCTGTGTGTCATGTCTCCCTCTTGCATCACCCACTAGCCTTCTGTATTGTCCACTGTATCATATCTCCCCCTTGTATCACCCACTGGCTCTCCGTATTGTCCAGTGTGTTGTATCTCCTTCTTGTATCACCCACTGGCTTTCTGTATTATTCATCATATCTCCCCCTTGTATCACCCACTAGCCTTCTGTATTGTCCTGTGTGTCATGTCTCCCTCTTGTATCACCCACTAGCCTTCTGTATTGTCCACTGTATGATATCTCCCCCTGGTATCACCCACTGGCTCTCCGTATTGTCCAGTGTGTTGTATCTCCCTCTTGTATCACCCACGGGCTTTCTGTATTATTCATCATATCTCCCCCTTGTATCACCCACTAGATTCCTGTATTGTCCAGTATGTTGTATCTCCTTGTATCACCAACTAGCATCCTGTATTGTTAAGTGTTTCATATCTCTGTTGTGTTGTGTATGATTGTCCTGTTGTTATTAGCAGACAGAAGTTGTGGAAGAGTGGTTGACAATACGCGGAATATTTCAAATGGTGCGGGTTGATTGATTAGTTTGTTTAACACCACTCTCAGCAATATTCCAGCTATATGGTTGCAGACTGTAAATAGTCTCGACCAGACAATCCAGTGAGACACCATGGGCACCAACCTATGCATCTGGGATATGATGACGTGTCGGCAAAGTCTGAAAACATGACCACCTGATCCCATTAGTTGCCTTACCACAGACATGGGTTAGTGGACACTTATTCTACACCTGATCCCATTAGTTGCCTTACCACAGACATGGGTTAGTGAACACTTATTCTACACCTGATCCCATTAGTTGCCTTACCACAGACGTGGGTTAGTGAACACTTATTCTACACTTGATCCCATTAGTTGCCTTACCACAGACGTGGGTTAGTGAACACTTATTCTACACCTGATCCCATTAGTTGCCTTACCACAGACATGGGTTAGTGAACACTTATTCTACACCTGATCCCATTAGTTGCCTTACCACAGACGTGGGTTAGTGAACACTTATTCTACACTTGATCCCATTAGTTGCCTTACCACAGACATGGGTTAGTGAACACTTATTCTTCACCTGATCCCATTAGTTGCCTTACCACAGCCGTGGGTTAGTGAACACTTATTCTACACTTGATCCCATTAGTTGCCTTACCACAGACGTGGGTTAGTGAACACTTATTCTACACCTGATCCCATTAGTTGCCCTACCACAGACTTGGGTTAGTGAACACTTATTCTACACCTGATCCCATTAGTTGCCTTACCACAGACGTGGGTTAGTGAACACTTATTCTACACTTGATCCCATTAGTTGCCTTACCACAGACATGGGTCAGTGAACACTTGTTCTACACCTGATCCCATTAGTTGCCTTACCACAGACATGGGTTAGTGAACACTTATTCTACACTTGATCCCATTAGTTGCCTTACCACAGACATGGGTTAGTGAACACTTATTCTACACCTGATCCCATTAGTTGCTTTACCACAAACATGGGTTAGTGAACACTTATTCTACACCTGATCCCATTAGTTGCCTTACCACAGACGTGGGTGAGTGAACACTTATTCTACACTTGATCCCATTAGTTGCCTTACCACAGACGTGGGTTAGTGAACACTTATTCTACACCTGATCCCATTAGTTGCCTTACCACAGACATTGGTTTGTGAACACTTATTCTACACCTGATCCCATTAGTTGCCTTACCACAAACATGGGTTAGTGAACACTTATTCTACACCTGATCCCATTAGTTGCCTTACCACAGACATGGGTTAGTGAAGACTTGTTCTACACCTGATCCCATTTGTTACCTTACCACAGACATGGGTTAGTGAACACTTATTCTACACTTGATCCCATTAGTTGCCTTACCACAGACATGGGTCAGTGAACACTTGTTCTACACCTGATCCCATTAGTTGCCTTACCACAGACATGGGTTAGTGAACACTTATTCTACACTTGATCCCATTAGTTGCCTTACCACAGACATGGGTTAGTGAACACTTATTCTACACCTGATCCCATTAGTTGCTTTACCACAAACATGGGTTAGTGAACACTTATTCTACACCTGATCCCATTAGTTGCCTTACCACAGACGTGGGTTAGTGAACACTTATTCTACACTTGATCCCATTAGTTGCCTTACCACAGACGTGGGTTAGTGAACACTTATTCTACACCTGATCCCATTAGTTGCCTTACCACAGACATTGGTTTGTGAACACTTATTCTACACCTGATCCCATTAGTTGCCTTACCACAAACATGGGTTAGTGAACACTTATTCTACACCTGATCCCATTAGTTGCCTTACCACAGACATGGGTTAGTGAAGACTTGTTCTACACCTGATCCCATTTGTTACCTTACCACAGACATGGGTTAGTGAACACTTATTCTACACCGGGTCCTCAGGGATCCATGTGATGATGGACTGAGTGAAAGTAGCTGGAGAATGTTGGAAGTCTCATCTAAACATGGCAGTCAAAGAGTCAGTGCAGAGTGAGTGAAATTGTGCATGGAGTTTACTGTAACCAATCAGCTGAGCAGCGTCATGGCTTGGACATTTAGCTGATGTGGCCAAGCTGTTAATTGATATATTTACACTAAAATACACCTGCTACATTTGTGTAAATCAAGTGAAATCTAACACTGCAACAGTGTTGACCAAGCACCACAGAAGAAACATGCTTACAACAAGGACCTCAAAGGGGCTATGTGGACAAGCTTTATGGACAACGTCTTTGTTCCTTGACCGAGTGACTGACTGACTGAATGAATGAATGTGTATAGTGCCTTGTTTCCTGACTAAACATGACAGCTCATCGGCACTTGTTGAAGTTAATGGAAAGAAAGAGAGTGACATTTTGATACAGATTCTTGTACTGTTACCAAGCAGGAAACAAAGGTACAAGAATCTGCAACAAAATGTCGCACTCACGAAGTACAGATGTTAGTTTCCATAAAGTTTGTTGATATTGTCCTTCTGAGCTTCCAAGACGCCCCTCAAAGAAGTCACAAATGGGGTATTTAGCTATGCTGTGAAATATGCCATGTGGTATATTCTATATACCACTGACTTTCATCGTGGATGTTATTCTGAATTGATGACCTGCAGATCAAAGGTCAGTTTTTGGGCACTTAAGGCATGACATATCTGAAGTAATTTATACCAAGGGTTGCCTGTCCCAATCTATTCAGTTTTCGCACCTTGTTGGTCGAAAGTCAAGGTTGGAACAACATGGCAAATGAATGCACTGGATGATCAGAATAGTTAATATGTGATGTTTGTTATTGTTATTAGTTTTAGTCACTGGCTTGCGAAAATGTTTCTCTTATGTTTGACTGTGTATGTTCATATTGTTTATTTTTAGCATGGTTATGTTTTCCTGAAAACAGCTTTTAATGGCATGTGGGGATTCATGGCTATGTTCCGTTAACTGATGAGCATCATAAACAAAGAATGATTTACCTGTTGACATCAGTGGCTATCACTTAAATGCTACATGTGAATTTTAATCTTACATGGACAAATTGTTCATTGATGTTCCATGGATAGTGTTGATTTGAATGACAGCTAAATGATTTCAGTTCCGTCTCTGACACATATTTCATTGATGAAGAAAATACAATTGAATTATTTGCTGTTGACAGCAGTATGAAGGTTTGACAGTGTCCACTGCACATTGCCTTATAGAAAATCAGTTTCGTATATTAAACTGTGTTGCAAGTAAAGGTAGTCAAAGCTGTATTAGGAGTCTTATTGTTTAGTAATGCAGCTGGGGTTGGTGAGTAGGTGATGGTGAGTGAGTGATTGACATGTTTCAGGGAATTCCATATGAAATAGACGAGCATGTGGAGGTCGTCCCGACCCCAGGCCACACAGGCTCCGACGTATCGGTGATTGTGAAGAACACTGCTCTGGGGACTGTGGCTGTGACAGGTGAGTCATTGAATTTTGCATGCACAGATTCAAACTATGGACCACACACCTTCTCCTCAAAGAGGGTAAACCCTGTCAGCATGCTGACAAGGTAATGATGTCATCTGTTGGGGTACCAGCACCTTGAGCAAGCACTAGTTGCAAGGATTTGTGTGCTGTATAAATATCCTGTAATAATAGTGGTGACTCCATGTCCAGCTACAGAAAGATTGCGTGTAACATCTGTGTAACAGCACATAACATAGACTAAACCTGTGGTATGTTACTATATTGAGTCACTCTGGCATAAGATCCTTTCATTTATGTGAACATGTGTACAATTCACGTAAACAGTAAAGCTGTAAGTCTTACATGGAGAAACATTGATAAAAAAAAAGTCACAACTGATACTAGCACAAAGATCTGTTTTTTCTTGGAGCACATCCAGAATTTCCGCTGAGGAATCAGGAAAGGAAACAGAATAAGTTTCTTAATCACTTTTTAAACAGATTTGAGAGGAACTGAAACATGACTTAAGTTACCTCTCTTGGACAACCAGGCAAAACAATGCAGTGTCTTCCCCAACTGACAAACTAATGATGTATGTTGGCAGGAGATCTGTTTGAAAGGTTCGAGGACCTGGAACAACCTCACCTGTGGCAGGAGAACAGTGAGCAGCCGGAACAACAGGAAAGGAGTCGGATTGCTGTGCTCCGCCAAGCTGACTACATCGTGCCAGGCCACGGACCCATGTTCCAGGTGCCGCCTGACAGCAAGAAACAGTTGAGAGTAGTGATGGTGTATGAGGAACATATGGTGGCAGGCATGTTGATGCGCAACCTTGCTGTTTCCCAGGACTATAATGTGTGGGAGGAGGAGGATTGATCCCCTGAACATATTCATGTTCATCAATCATTAGTTGTAAACAGAATTTGTTGGTTGTTGTGATTCCGAATATCACAGATTATGCCATCTGATTGTCCAACAGCTTTGAAACTTGTAAGTGACATATACATCTGTATTTTGTCCCTTTATATTATACCTTCATTCTTCAATTGGTCCTTCATTTGATTTATTAATCTTTCATTTGGTTCTTTGGCACTGCCCTTAACATTTTATCGACCTTTGGTACCTTGGGTCATCATTTGACACCTTTTCTGCATTTGATACATGGTCCTTTGTGATACCTTGGTTCTGTTTTGATTCGCTTCATGTGGTCATTTGACCTTGATGAATGGTGGGGTACCCATGCTTGTCACCCCAGTGACCTGGGTTCAATTCCCACATACATACAATGTGTGCAGCCAATTTATGGTGTTCCTGCCATGATATTCCAGAAATATTGCTAAAAGTGGCGTAAAATTAGACTCACTCATTTTTACGTTCCTGTAATTCCTTGACCCTTCTTTTGACACCTTGGTCCTTCATATGATATATGAAAAAGTGGTCCTTCATTTGACACTTTGGTCCTTCGTTTGACAGGATCAACTCTACTGTGGATGGCTTTGTATTTCCTTATCTAGAACCAGCTTCTCAGAAAACTCTTAGACACCTCTCTCTCAGAAACATATTATCACACACGCCCGCTCTCACATATGCACTGACTACACAGATGCTTTCTCTCTCTCAGTCTCTCACACACATACAATTACACTGCCCCTAAATTTGTAAATGAATGAACATTAAGGTACTATATGACTGATCTTCAGGCACTGTACACTGATATGGAGGTACTGTACAACTGATACCGAGGCACTGTACAGCTGATACAGAGGTACGGTACAACTGGTACCGAGGCACTGTACAGCTGATACAGAGGTATGGTACAACTGATACCGAGGTACTGTACAGCTGATACAGAGGTATGGTACAACTGACACCAAGGCACTGTACAGCTGATACAGAGGTACGGTACAACTGATACCGAGGCACTGTACAGCTGATACAGAAGTACAATGCATCCAGCGCTGTGGTGCTGTACAACTGATTCTGAGGTAAAATGTGACCACTGTATGACAATAATGATGCAGTGGTCTGTCATTGGATTGGAATTGTAAAATCTCCATAAGCAATTAACCAGTGGCAGAAGCTAACACCCATCCATGCATCGATAGTATGTGTTGCAATGAGCAGGATGTTTGGGTGCAGACTTAATTGAGCTCCTATTTTACCTGTTAACCTGATCTGGGTTTCAGGCTTCGTCTCACTCATGAAAAGAGATAGAAACTGCTTCAACTTGTATTTATTTTATGTAAACTATACATTTATTTGGAATGTGACTTCAAATTAGACAATTCATGGAAAAAAGACCCATTGCAAATAGTATTGCAGTAGTTAGTGGCAATAGATTATGGCTACCACAATGGCTGTCTCCCACTCTGTAGTGAACAATATATATGAATGATCCTATGTACATTTACAGTAGATAATAGTGTCAGTATAAACCCAGAGAGACAACCAGGAGTAAGAGAACATTGTGTCCAACCACATTATGTATCTTAGAATGCTGGTGTATTTGTGAATGGCATATTGGACAGATTTGGCCTGCTTGATAGTCATTGTTTTCTTTCATCTGTTTGGGCCAATGTTTAGATTATATTTTTGGTGCGACTGACCTCATAGTAGTACAGTACTTTGTACACTTATCAAAAATATCATCTGGCCGGTGTCATACAGACCCACCTTTTAGTTTTGTTGTTTTAGTTACATATTTATATTGCACTTGTAACTGACATTCATGTTGGATCATTGTTAGCTCACATAGTACACGTCACTGATCGGATGACTTGAGAACTGTTAGAAATAAAAATAAAAAAAAAATTCAACAACTTATTTCGAACAGACCATGTCTTTTTAAATGTCTATTTTGAAAATACACTTACGTTCATTATAAACGATAGCTGACGAAAAATATACTACCTTTCATTTTGAAACTATGAAGGATGTAGCTGGCATAGACTACCCCTGTCACTGTGAAAGAGAAAGAGGTAAGATGGGTCGTCTCAAAAGCAGGCCCAAGGAGACGATGGCTGGGGTCGAGCTGGGAATAGAGATATCAGCTAAGACATAAAAGTCCCATACGGGAATTAAAGTAAGGAAGTATGCAGCTCGTCCTAACATATATACTAGTAACAATATCCAGTCCTGTCAATCTTCGGGTGGTAATGCCACCGGTATATTTTTAAACATGTAATATGATGCTTTTCAATGGGTATCAGATGTCATACTTTTGTACATAAACTTAGCATAAACTTTATCAAAGAAAGAAACGATATCTTTGAGATGGCCCCTTGCGCCATGCATTTCATGCTAGGTGAGTCGACAGTCTGTCGTCATACCTGGCTGAGAGACATATTTGCCATCTATAGTCTGATCTATTGTTTTCAGAAGCAGGTCGTATTTTTTCTAAGCCTTGCTCGATTTTACCAGTAAACATGTTTGTTTTTTTTCTGGATATCCTCATACGTATCCCACTGAATGTTCACTTAGGCCGAAGTGAGTTATTTTGACATATCCTACTTGCAGTTGTGTAAATTTGAAGGATACATATTAGCTGCAAAAACATTTTTTGATTTCCGACAATACTATCTTAAATTGACAATGATGAATGGTATACAATTGTTGCCTGGCAGGCCGGTCTGTGTGGACAGCCAAAGCCGTTGATAATATTTATGATGTACTTTGATTAATATACTTTGTTTTGTTAAAGACATTATTGTTGTGATCTTATTTGTTTTATGTTTTGTTGATGTTTTCATTATATTGCTTGGCTTTAAGGTATTTAGTACTAACTCCATGCATGTTTACTCGTATCAAGGACCCTGGAAATGGCAGGACTCCTCTGTTAGTCTTCATCCCTCTGCATGGCTGTACGTTTAGATGAATACGTATCTGCGTGAGGAACGACAGGTCCAAGTGCATATCGTGGAAATCACTGGCCACTGATAGGGGCGTTAACTGAAATCGGAAACTGTGCATAGAGCAGTGGTTAGGCTGTGATCCAACGTAAAGAACATTTACTATCTATTGTATTCGGATTGTAAGGATGGCCAATGACAAATAACCAACTTCAACACTGTTCAATTTATGATGTATGACAAGAAACCACAAGGTATGTTTATTTGCCGTACGAAAATAACAAAGTACTTGGGACCGTGTGTAACAGGGACAGTCACTGGCTCTTTAATACTGTCGCCTGCAAAGATTGGATGTGCTTGGCATGATCTGCCCCGTGATCTTCAGAGTTTCCTGTGAAATGACAACTTGTCCTTT
Organism: Haliotis asinina; assembly: GCF_037392515.1. Classification (NCBI taxonomy): domain Eukaryota; kingdom Metazoa; phylum Mollusca; class Gastropoda; order Lepetellida; family Haliotidae; genus Haliotis; species Haliotis asinina. The sequence continues at coordinate 5,605,194 of NC_090283.1, read as the reverse complement.
CACTTCAATTCGAGCTCATGAAACGACTGTGATCAAGTAACATCTTGTACAGGTGAGGCTGTGAGATGAAGATTTGAAGATGTACAGGCTGCTACTGCGTGTTGTTTATCTAACAGACGAGAGTTACTTTGATAATGAATATATTTTTGTCTTCTGAACAATGAACTATGTATGTCCAAATGAAAACAGTTTCTTACTAAGTACATGTATATGCATTACACATGAATCAGTTGATGTAGGCTTGTGAAGAGTAGAGAGGTGATTGTAGCCTTATGGTAAAATGATTTCACTTGTCTCTCTCGAAATAGAGCCAGTTTGCATTCCCAGAATGCCTTCTGTACATAAAGACACTTCTGCTGTCTCCTGTCTACAAATCGCCGAACTTGTCAATAACGTGTAAATCCCTGCCTCTTTGTTATGTGATTCCTCTTTGTTATGTGACACTCCAGGGTTCAGACCATAAGCCGCTGTTTCTAAAAAGTGATGTTTATTGGGATATTCTCTGTATTAGTGCTGTGGAGACATCGACAATTTATCCAAACACTAAAGTGTTAGGAAGGCTAGTGTAAGTGGCCTTGCGCGTTTTATGGTGAACATAACAGATTTCAATAATATTGACTTGTGTATTAATCTGTATATGTGAACCCAGAATGACTATTTTAAGTGTAAAATTGTTATTTCACTGTATATGCCGCTTGCTCAAAACCAGCCAATTTCATTATGAATGTTGTAATTTAATTATGAATAAACTGTTAATTATACAAAGATGATGTTTATTGGGGTCATCGTGTGTACACGTACAGTGAACACACAAACGGTGGACGTATTGTGCACAGTGCAGATTACGCGAGTCTCCCTTATCTTGCTGTGGAGGACAGGACACTACGATATCCCAACACAGAAATAATGTGACTGTGCAATCTCGCTGCCATCTTCTGCAGAGATCACAATTTACCTGAATGTATGCGACTTCATGATCTTAGCCAACATATTTTCATCCATATTCATATTTCAATCGAATTTACACATGCACATATTAAGACCTGGGCAACACTTGCATGCATGATACGGAAATAAGGATATACTAAGGTTCAGCAGTTTGACACCACCGTCAGCCTTCACGTCAACCACGAGTAAGGATTTCTGGAGAGGATACAGGATTCAGAATCAGTGAAAGTCCAAAACAAAGACAATGACCCCTTCCACTTTGAGTGGCATTTTGAAAGCTACAAAGTTTCATTTGAACATCTCGCGGTTCTGTGACTTCTCTCTTCGTCTACCACTGGCGTCATGACCCCAGTGTCCACCCTATTGTGTTAATTACCTTGTTATCTTGTTGTCTTTGCTATGTTACATTCCTGCTTGACAACCGTATAAGCATCTGTATCGAAACGTCGCACTCTCGTAATGAAGAACTTATCCATAAAATCAGTTTTCAGCCGATCCGAATTTTCTCGTGTTAAAGTGAAAAGTCACACTACAAGCAACTATATTTACACGAAAACAGGCACATGTACCAACAAATTAGGTGGAAAATAGTTCTGGGCTAGGTATGAAGGCAACGTATTTCTACATTAAGTCTATTCGAAAGTACACACACCGTGTGTGCGTAGAGGATCTGTTGTTACAAACTACAAGGCTTCTATTCAACGTTTCTCTTGACGTATATGTAAGTCCCAGAGCGCTACTTCCGGTTCAAAGCTGGCTCCCTGTGCGCGATCAAACATGCTACATGCGAGATGTGGCATAGCTTAGATCCTGTACCAGATTTCCGGTTCCGGTAGTTCTGGTACCGGATTGCGCAGTCGCCACACGACTGTACTTGACTATGTTTGCAATCATACTTGGCTCTCACAGGTGTTGACAACGTTCGAAATACCTGTCTGTCCGACCGCCCGGGACGGATGTTTTTCAACACGAACTGACATATTCTCAAATTCATCTGCCCAACGGGTGGGTTAAACATTTAGACACTTATATGCAGATAATCATGATATTTCAGGGTAACAGATCATTTTAATTTACTCGTAAAAATAAATGATGAATTCCAATTCCATGACAAAACTACGTAGCTACCAAAATCTAAATCATTTGCGGGCAGATAAGTTAAGACTGGCAAGTATTACATCTAGCCAGCCCTGTGGTGTGGCTTAACGTTTGGGTGGGAGTTTCATATCCAGGTGTTGTCAGTCGTAATGGTAGATTAACATGTGGATGGTTAGATCGGATATTGGTTACTCTTGCAAAGGATTATCGATTCCTGACTGTCGACAGGGAACTTTTATGAGGCATTCGGAAAAGGTATGAAACGTTGTTTGTAACCGGAAGTACTAAATACGAAATGCGAAATGCCTCGAGCTACTTACGTGATCTGTTACTGAAGATTCCACGGGTTGCCCTCGAGCTGGCACACCTTGTACTGATAAACAGAGACAATACAGGAACTGGGTCACGCTAGAGAACCGACCAGCTGCTGACATCTGACCACAACGCTGACGTCACCAGCGTAACAGAGAAGTTATGCAGTGCTGTATAGGTGTCACGACTGAGTGTGTGTAAATTTATTTATCATACAATGGGTAGTGTTCTCGGCAGGATAAAGCCAACGGATATTTTCGGTATCCGTTGGGGTCATATACGGATATCGATGCAAATTAGAGAGGTCATATGCAAATATTAGGGACTACTTTCAGAGTGTATACAAATGTGGCTTCAGGGGTCGGTCACGAGAACATTGAAGTGCATTTGATGTTCAAAGGGTTAACTGAAAATATCCCCAAATTCCACACGTGTTTTTCTGTCATTCTATCAAACTAAGTTAATATTTGATGACAACAATACTCTCTGTAACATAAAGCTGACTGGGAACTACATACCGTAACGCAGTCAAATGGGTGATCAGAAGAAAACTGCGTCACCGAGTTTGTGACGTCACGTATTACCACGCACATATTTGTGACGTCATAGATATGCAGGCACATCTCAGGAAGTTTTGTTTCATGATCAGTGGCAAATGAAATCACAATTCTTTTTTAAATTTTAAAGTAAGAATGACATTGTATGATAAATTGGTTATCACACTCACGTGTTTTGGGATGATTAATACCCCGCATTAGGAATAAACACTATGTATTTAGTTAGCCAAGGTTCGCTAAATACAATGTTTATTCCCAACGCAGGATTAACCAACCATCCCCAAACACACTCGCGTGATAACCTATATATAACCGTTTACGACCATATTACGGCCATGATCGTCTGTGAAATCGGTATTTACGCTGTATGTGGATTATATTATTGTTGGAGTTTATATATCCGTTGCCACAGGTCAGAGAATTGACCGGTACATGCAATTGTACCTGTTGCCCAGGTAGTCTGAGTCGAAGACTCAACTTGTGTGGCCGAGACGTTAAGGATAGTCTGACCGTGCATGTCAACACGCTCTGTCAGAAGTAGACTAACAACTAGTCTCTGAAATGAACACACGCACACAGACACGCATACAGACATACAGACACAGACACACACTCAAACACACACACGTGATGGCAAGGAAATCTAGTCTTCTAGACTTGAATGGGCTTTCTTGGATACATGCTTCAGAACCTGTATGGCAGAATGGCGGACCATATCAGTTCTTCATTGTAGCCAGTGTCACAACCATCTTTCCATAATAATTATGTATACATTCTTCGTATGTAAGAAATAAAGCAAAGGTCGCATAAATGTGATGGTGAGCAATGTGACCATAAAAAAGGCAAATAGTTAAATGACAGCAATGAGAGACTCAGTGTTATAGATTTTAGTGTAAGTTCTTACTCTACTTATAATTTCTACATCAAATTTTAATGGGAACAACGAAACCATATGCACGGGTGTTTGACGTCCAAAGGAACATCATAGGTTAGCTTGAACTGAACTTTCGTCAGCATTAATATGTCATGTTATCACTTGATTCCGTCAGTTGATTATATTAGCTAACGCTAACTATGGAGTACACCTCGGATCCTGGCACGTCTCAACTTTGAAGGGTGGAAAACAACTCAAATATTACTTGTCTCAGCCAAACACACAGAGTCAACATCTGAATCAAAGTTAATAATCTTCTGAAATTTCTGACAAAAAAATCCGAAATCTTTCGATTCCCAGGTTGTGTGTTTGTCAGTTACTGGCAAATTGTGATGATGCAAGACTTTTGCGAAAGTGATCATGTCATTAACACGTACAGTGGCAAGTCAATTGCTCACCTAAAACAAAATAAATCACGGGAACATATGTTACGGTACAAAAACGACAATTGCAACATGTTTTTTGTTGCTAATAGGTCAAATATGGAATGTTCCACACATATACTGTATATTGAGTTTTGCGGTCCTCATCAAACAACATAGAGCTCGAATGCTGAGATGTACGTGAGACTATTTGAATGTATATATACATCACAACTACGGAAATATGAATCAGCTACCACAATGAATCAAATGTATCGCGCTGTAATTCTGTCTCTGAGTGAATCCGGCAAGTCACATCAAGGTCAGACAATACAGAGGCTATAACCAATACTATGTCTTGCTTTATAAGATAACCCTCTGCAGTGATACATATACAGTCATAGAGGACACAAGTGAATCTGCAATGAGAGCAGTGTCGACCTGTCAGTATGTTTACTTATTGGTGATTTCCAATATAGCAAGCCATCAAACTGGCAGAAACACTTTACCTTCACTCCAGTGACAGTCAGTAGTGTTACAGAGGTTGAAACAAAATTAGGACAGTAATTAGAAATATCAACGGCAAATGTTCAGGTGACGGTTACATCGGTGTGTCTTATCTAGGACAGGTGCGATCCTCTCATGGCCGACATTACAACTTCAGCAGTGACCGGCGCTCCCATGACGGATATAGAACAGGTCACCTCAGCTGGGACAAACTGTCTAACATGGTCTAACTATTGGAAGAACACCGCCAGGCTTTGACTTTGGAATGTTTTCTGATAGAAGATGTGACGTTGCGTGTTTAGTGTATGTGGTTACCTGTTGAACATACCTTGGTTGACCTAAAACATAAATGAAAGATTTGATTGGTTTCTTACAACTGCATCCGCTGTGGAAATCCCTTGTTTCTCTTGTGCAAAGATATAGCGACAAACCTTTTCCTTAAACTCTTTAAAAATCCATGATGTGAGCTTTAGCCATTGCACGATAAAGGCCATGATATAGAAATTAATTTCCATAGACAAATGACGACACGATGCGCTTTTATTCCCTCCTCTTACCAACACATGTCCAAGACTCAATCCAACTACGATGAATTTCATGAAAGCAAGTTATGCGGAGAGACGACTGTTGATTCATTGTGGATGTTTTTAGATCCGACGTGTCATAGAACAGCCATACCGACGTCGTCTTCACTACCTACCAACTGTTGTAGGATTATTGTAGGGATGCATCAGTACGCACGATCCAGCTCTTGGCAGTGAGTGGACGTTGCTGTAATTCCAAAATAATCGTCTTCAACAATGGCACATAGAAATTACCCTGCCTATCTAACGAAATGTTTCCACACATTGTTAACTGCTACCTTACATTACTGTCCTAATACCTAACTTTATTCTCCCAACATCTCACCATACTCTCCTAGTACCTCACATTACTGTCCTGATACCTAACATTATTCTCCCAATATCTCACCATACTCTACTGGTACCTAACATTACTGTCCTGATATCTACTGATATCTTACATTACTGGGCTATTTTACATTACTCTACAGGTATCTTAGATAATTCGATTGGCATCTTACTTTGCTCTTCCGATAACTTAAATTACTCTCCTGATATATTACATTACTCTCTTGACATCCTATTCTGCTAGTATTTACATTACATTCTTGATATCCTACTATATGCTACTGGTATATTGCATAATTGTTATCTAATATTATTCCTGATATTTATAATTACTATAAGTTAGTACTGGTCATCAGTAACACTTCCTTGTCATGAGAGGCGACTAACGGGTTCGGGTGGTCAGGCTCGCTGACGTGGCTGGCACAGGTCTTCGGTCCCCAAGTGGACATATCGATGCTTACGCTGTTGATCACTGGATTGTCTATTGCTGATTAGTCATAGACAGTCGCCATGTTGCTGGAGAAATACTGAGTGATATCTTACATTACCCTCCTGATATCCAGCTTTATTGGTGTTTTTTCTGTACTGATATCTTGAATTTCCAGAAGTAAGGTCACCCAGTTTCATTTTCGTAAGAGACACACAAAGATTCTAGACATTCACCATGTTTGAATGGTTGTTTCATCAAGTATGCAGCTCATGAATATATATCTACTCGCTAAAGCAAACCCTAGACAAAACATATTCGGCTGCAGTTTTGACTCAATCAGACACTCCCCTGTTAACATAAGAACGAAATACGGAGATTGCCCTCCCATTCTTTATGCAATTCCCTGAGACTGGTCGTTGTCTGCTGACGGTGACGGTTTACCCCAGATGTGGTGCATGGGTGACGAATATGGCGTCAGTGTAAGATTGATATGTTCGAATTCTCATGTTGGAGGCACTGAGTAACAGTTCAACACCTGTGTGCTCTTGCGTTGTCATTCCGGAACACAAAATCGACACCCTAAGCCTGCCGGCGTGCAGACGTCATCAAATGTGAAGGATGCTGTCACAGAAGAACTGCTGCCCTGCATGCCATCGTACCCAACACCATTACTGACCCACCCACAAAACAATCGTTCTGCCTGACGTTAACGAGCATTCCGTCATGGCCATACACAGTTTCGCTTGCCGGTAGAGAGGAAGTCCAAAGTAGACCTTGATTCCTCCGAAAACGGAGCGTTTGATCAACGGTTATTGTTCTAGCACTGACCAGCTTGGTGTCCAACCAGCTTGACGGTTCTTCAGGTGTGGGGTAGTGAGTGAGTGAGTTTAGTTTTACGCCACACTCAGCAATATTCCAGCTATATGGCGGCGGTTTGTACATAATCGAGTCTGGACCGGACAGTCCAGTGATCAACAACACGAGCATCGATCTGCGCAATTGGGAACTGATGACATGCGTCAAGCAAGTCAGCAAGCCTGACCATCCGATCCCGTTAGTCGCCTCTTACGACAAGCACAGTCACCTTTTGTGACAAGCATGGGTTGCTGAAGGCCTATTCTACCCCGGGACCTTCTCGAGTCAGGCGTGGGGTAGTACGTGGACACTGGACGTCCATATGTGTAATGAATTCAGTGTGTTTCTGTACGGTTTGAACACAGTATCTGTTGTACTCATGAAACGGTCACGTACGCCTGGTTCGCCAGTGGTCAACGAGAGTCACATCTGTGATCAACGTTGTTGGCCCGTCAATATCGTGATATTAATCTGCTGAATAATAACAGTGCAATATTAGGAGTTCGAACATCAATACACTGTCTTGTTCCCTCTTCAAACATGCACGTTGTTGTTCATGGTGTGACAGTAACCGCACGTCATTTGTTTTAGTTTAAATCCAAATTAGAACAAAAACTGTCAAGTTTCGCTGTATAGTTTGACTTTTTTATCCAGATCATGTTGACGTGAATATCAGGTAGAACTGTTTGCAGAAATTTGGTTTGTGTGCACCCAATTCACAACACGCATTCATGTTCTGAATCCACTTACAATCATACACCATGGTTAATACTACCACCCTAAAAGGGTATACCCCTGTTTTTGAAACTAGTACCCAACTAACTAATTCTCCTTCTCTCCATCACTCACTTTCTTTCTCAAAGAATAAGTTCACAATGTGTCAGTGACCCCTGAAAGGAATGATGACGTCAGAACTACACTAAAGTGTCTATAAGGTGTGTTGGTTGTATTTTATCTAAATGACCTGAAAAAAGGCAAGGTGGGAGTGTTTTTGTTCGCATTCCAAATGTAGCCAATCGCAAAACAGTGTATGCTGAACAAGACGCACTGAGTTGCTATAAAATGTCGGAAGCAGCCGACAATTGGCCATTACGGTGCAACCCATAATCAGGTAAGTAATCTGTTCTTGGTATCCTCTTGTACATCATGTTTGATCCCTGTCAGGTTAATTGGAGCTGATGGTGCTTGACATGTTTTGATTTCCCCACTCTAAGCATTCACGGAATATTCCACAGCTATGATGGCAACAAGTTGGGAAGTAGAATAAGAACAAACCTTTTTCTGACAACGTATTTGCACTCAGGAATTAAAGAAGTTGTTTTCGAAAGCGTTTGTCCACATGAAACCATTATAGTGAAAGGAGACACAAGTTAAAAAATACACGAATCGTTCATTATGATGGCTTAACAATAATGTTCACAGTGACAAATGCAAATAAGACATTTTTCGGAGGACATGTTTGCCCCCTCCAGCATATGTCCTCACTGACTGTCAGTGTACCATATGGACATGTTTCACAGCTAGTTAGAAATCGGTCTCATACTCCTGAACAGTGCCATATATTCAGGAAACCACGTCAATAACGAGAGACGAAGTCAGAATATTTCGCTTGAAGACTTAAAGCATCATGACAAATGTAATTATATATCACTTAAAAGAATTTGGAGAATTGTTGTTACGAAAATAAACAACATGGGCCATGGGTCATTCTGGATTATTAAACATTAAAATGCGTATTGCTAATATATATCTAATGTAATATTATATAGTTATTAGGGGAAGGGCCAATGCCTCGCCTTTCACTATACAAAACAGTGTTAATGTCCCTTAGGGTGAGAGATGTAACTACAGACCATCTTACAAGAAGATTGCGACTAAAGAGCTGGCATGTATTATTAACCATCTAGTGGAACCATCCATTATAGATTCAACATGAAGGTCCTCGTCTTCGTCACTATTGCCTGTCTGCTGTCCGGAGCCAACGCTGCTGGCTTTGTTGACGCCCTTAAGGGTTTTGGAAGCAGTGTCGGTAACGTCTTCACCAACCTCTTCAACGACCTGAAGGCCCCTCTGAAGACCGTCGCTAACACCCTCGTCGACAATCTGAAGACTGCAGGAACCCAGCTGTTGACCACCGGTGCTCAGAGTATGTTTAAATTATACACAGGCACTTAAGTTGGTTTAATGACTTGGCGAAAAAGGTTTAAGGCCAAATTTATGAACGAAAGTCATAATGAAGAACTAGAGGCACATCCGAGCGAACCTGTGCTCATTGAACCAGCGTGGAGGATAAATCCCAGTCGTTTTCCAGTTTCATATAAGTGTCCTACCAGAATGCCATGGTTACAGACAGCATCTGATAATCGCAGTCTCCGCACACATCAGACAAACCCAGATCCATGATACACGAATACATAATGCAAGCTGAATGATATTTGGAGCATACTACATAACTGTCTGCCCAAAATCTAAGATTCCGTTATAAAGTACTTTCGGAAATCTTGTAAACTGTGTTACTTCACTGCTTTCAGGTCTTCTTGGATCCCTATCCAATGTTGGTGCCCCCGCCACCAGAGACACCGAGTAGGTTTTCAGTATCGATGAATCTTAGAATTCAGGTTTCGCAATGTGGCTCAGTACCTTTGTGAGCACAATGCCCGAGTAAAGACCTTTTCTCATTCATCCATGCTTTCATAGTTAGGCTTGATTCTTGTGTTGCTTGGCCTGCTGGTCACTCATACTGTCAACCTATGTGACCTGATTCAGAAGTGAATTTGGATTAACGCGTAGAAGCATGCTTATGATAAGTTACACGCATATTAAATATGCCTTTAAATGTTTTATGTAATCTTGTAATCAACCCTTTCGAAGGCCCGGATTTGATTCCCCACATGGATACAATGTGTGAAGCCCATTTTCTGTGTCCACCATCGGGGTATTGCTGGAATATTGCTAAAAGCTAAACTCACTCACTCACTCACTCTAACCGCCCCACCACGCTTGAAAAGATGCATTCCATGCGGTCTGTGCTCTTCGAGCCATTCAACCAAACGAGAACGATTGTCAGCCTAGATGACTTGGGTGACTTCTTGTCTTCTTGTCGTAAATCGATTACTTCAACAAGCAGATTAACTGATCTACGTCCTGCTATTTACTGACTGCCAAGTAAAGCTGGAACAAGTCTACGTATTTCCTTGATTATCAATACGGTGTAATAGTATCATATATAATTCATTCAGCCTCTTGACTGGAGTCAGCAAATTCGTCACTGAGGGCAAGGCTGTCGTTGCCAAGCTGTCCGAGACCCTCGGCTCCCTGTACCATTCCGCAATGACCTCCCTGGCCGACATCGCCCAGAGAATCTCCAGCATGGACTTCCTGAAGCAGCCCATCGACAAAATCCTGTCTGAGATCAAGAACGTCGTTAGTACGTACACTTGACTCTTCATCGTTACCTTCAGAAATAGTGCTACAAATCACATCAGAACAAGACATCTTTTTCAGTTTTCATCCCCTGATGAAGTAAGTTGATTCATTTGATTAAGTTGCTATGCTGAGGTGAATATGTTGGATTTCACTGCTGAGAAGATCCACGCAGATCATCATTGTTCTAAAGGTGAATCTGAACTAAAACGAGTCTTTCATATTGCAGATCTTCACGACCTTTTCCAGAACTCCCTTGTGGAGACTATCACCAAGAACCCAGGACAGTTCCTCATCAAGGCTGCCGAGGGTCTTATCAGCAAACTTGGCAACAAGAGATCTGCCCTCACCGATACTCTGACCTCTGTTGGACAGCAGTTCGCCACCCTCTTCAAGCCAGTTGTTGATGCCGTCAAGCAGGTAGGAAATGCATTGGATGACAGAGAAAATCATACATTTAAGAACATATTCCAGTTGTGATTTAAGCAAGCATTACAAAACGAAGCACACACTTGTCATGCCATATATGAATCATGTGTCATGCTGCAAACATATAACTAAGCTTTGCAATGTAGATTTAAGGTGTTCAGCACACATGACGACGGAAGGGACAATGGAGATACTGTGTATAACAATGATTTCATTTTTCAGCATGTCTCTACTCTTGGCTCCACACTCTCCACCACCGCCACTGCTCTGTACGGAGCTGTCAAGCCAACCCTTGACCAACTGAGCACTCAGCTCTCCGGACATGTCCAGGCCCTGAAGGACAGCGCCACTGAGCTTCTCGGACACGGACAGGACGCCCTGAAGGCTCTCTCTGCTGCTGCTGGAGACATCATGAGTAAGTCGACAGCGATTTGTATTCTCGATCATTTTCAAAAACAGCATGTCACTTTCTGTGTGTAACTTGATGAAATTAACTTGATGAAATTAATTTACAAATTACACGTTTCCGATTATATTAATCTGTAGTGCCATCACATTTATCAATTGCTATTAGAATCACTATCTGTATTTTTGCCTTCAGCCCAGACCATGGGAAACATGAAGCCCACCCTGCAGAAGATCGTCGACACCGGTAAGGATGCCGTCAAGACTATCACCAACACCCTCGGCTCCAACTAGATGCTTCGATTGAATGCATTAAAAACAAATAAATCAAAATCTGTACTTGTTTGTTCTTTCTCTGTTTTACGCAGTAAATTCTGAATTTTTTTATCTCTCTCATAATTGTGTTTCCTACCGGAAGTCACGGGAATTTAATGCATTTGCCAGGCCATGATGGCAAGAGTATAATCAATGCCATTGACACCTGTTATTGTCCATGAGGAGCCTTGACACTGATCCCTGAAAGCGGTTCAGTATCCACTGGGCAGGTCTCCATGTTTTCATTACGGTATAATGTTTTTCACGTGCAAGCGTGTAAGTAATGTCCTAGTGGCCATGACACAAACCAAGGGAACATGCTCCATGCACATTTGTTCTGTGTGTATTTAGTTTCCTCTGTAAACATTATGATATTATTAACATACCAGTTCAAAGAGATATAAACACAACACCCTCTCCAAAGCTACAACAACGCAGTTTTGGCCTTACATTATAAGTTATCACATCGTGTCGAGGGAAATACGGGGTTTTATCAGTCCCCAGTAAGGTTGTACTCCCCGAGCCGTTGGCGACCAACGGGATCGGGTGGTCAGGCTCGCTGACTTAGTTGACACATGTCATCGGTTCCCAGTTGCCCAGATCGATGATCATGTTGTTGATCACTGGATCCAGACTGGATAATTTACAGGCCGACGCCTATAGCTAGAATATTGAAACTCACTCACTCACTCTTTCACTGAGCACGTAATGCACTGGACATGGGTCCATGTATCAACACGTTGCTTGGCCCACGTTAACCATATCTAGATTCAAACAGAACCATGTCTTTGTAGCTCACAATGGCTAAAGTGACCTTGTACGTGCCTGTTTGTCTGCGATAAGACGTACATCCTATAATATACTGAACAGCAAAAGAAAAGCAACTCTTGTTTTTTTGTCAAATTTTAAACTAGAAGGCATAAACGTGAACGTTTAGAACACGAACAAAATAGAATATGCTTAAGAGGCTCGAACTGAGTTTACGATATGGCCGCTTTGTGAGGGCATTATGCAGTCAATGGCGTTCAGGGACACTACGTATATATCTTATAAAAAGTATAACTTTGCAAACATATAGAGGTGAGCTACAGTACATTCACGCAACGCCCCCAACTCGATTATAGGCGAATATAGTCACGACACGCCTCCCAACTTGAATAAAGGTGAATACATTCAGAAGCCTAAAGCGGTGATTCTCGTTTCTGTCCAGACCCGCAGCAACCCATATTTTTCCGATAAGTTTTTACTTAGAGAGCACTGAACTGAGTGCTAACCCAGCCCCTTAAGCCACATTCATCTGTAGGGCCTGGTTTTTTTTTCTGACAGTGTAAGTTACGCCCTTGCTGTCAGTTTTGACAATCCCTAGAATACCTTCTTCATATCAAATATGACCCGTTAAGGTCCCGGGGTAGAATAGGCCTTCAGCAACCCATGCATGCCATAAAGGGCGACTGTGCTTGTCTTAATTGGCGACTAACGTGATCGGGTGGTCAAGCTCGCTGACTTGGTTGACGCATGTCATCGGTTCCCAACTGCGCAGATCTATGCTCATGTTGTTGATCACTGGATTGTCTGGATTGTCTGAGTGCGGCGTAAAACTAAACTCACTCTATCAAATATAATTCTTTCAGGTCAAGAGGTTGAGCCATCTGTTATGACCACACCATGCTATCACATCGGCAGTGATCAACAGCATGAGCATCGCAACTGAGATACGATGTGTGTCAACCAAGTCAGCGAGTCTGACCTCCCAATTCCCTTTGTAGCCTCTTACGGCATGCATGTTTTCACTGAGATCACCCTAACCAGGATCTTCACTGGTTGTTACACATGGAGCAGTTTTGTACATCTAATAATTACTGTTATGACATATCAAATGGAATTTAGATATTCATTTTTAGAGGCCGCAAATAGACCTTTCCGTCTGCATTGGTATGCACAAAGGCTAAACATGTGTCCATCATCCTTTATATCGACAAACCTTATGGATGAAAGACTTTATTCAGGTGAATGCCACGGTTCGATACAGATTCTTGCATCATTGTCATGCCAGTATGAGAAAGGTAGGGAACAAGTTAATATGTATACAGTAAATAACTAACTTAAACAACAAGGACGTTAACTAGAATGTACAATGACACTGTGATGACAAGGGATTGCATGGAGAAGCCAGTGGGGTTTCCGGATATGTTCATACAAGTTAATACAACCAGTCAGGGTGGGTTGATGAGTTCAACGTACACAGAGGGGATGTGGTAACCTTGAACTCTGATGATCAGGGGTCGGTGTCCTTTGAAGTGGATGGCTTCTGTTAGCTGACGTTTGGTGATGCCATGCTGGTTGACTACCAGTATTGTGTACTCTATCCAACTGATTTTATTATTGAGTTGTTCTGTATTTGTCCAGAGATAGCTGACTTCTTATCCGATTTGCTTGTGTACGCCCTGTGTTCTTTGACTCTGGAGTTGGTCTTGATGTTTCACCAATATATGACTGTCCACAGTTCAATTTTGTATATCACACCCTTGGGGTTTATTTTCCGCTGTTGCTATATCACTGGGCTAGTTGACCTGCAGTAGGCTGTGTAGAAAACGGGGAGTCGAGAACGACATGTCGATATCCAGTTGTTGCTTTGGAAGTCGGCTGATCTTGTGTGAGGTCTCGACAATGTTGGTAATGGGTATTTTATAGGTTCTGGTTTTGGCCCAGGATGCTTCATTGATGGTGTGAGGGTTGATGAGGGTTGATGTCAGTAAATGTCTGTTTAAGACGCGTTGGTTCTTCTTGAAGGATTGTAGAACAGATTTGCTTGTTGGTGAGTGTAGATATTATGCCAGTCTTCAACCTGCTGTGGATGGTTGGACTGGTAGTGCACATAGTGCTTGGTGTGTGTCGGCTTGCGGTACACTGTGGTCTGGAGTGTGTTGTTAGGGTGCGAGACATAAGGGCATCATGGAAGGACAGTTTGTTGTTGAGTTCTGGTTCCATAGTGAATTTAATACGGTGGTGTTTGTTGTTGAGATGCCGCAGTTTATCAGTATCTTAGCCTGGGTGGAGAATGGCAAACTTGTCGTCACGATAAATAATGCCACTCAAAGAAATGATCATTCTGATGTCTAGAATTCTCAAGACTCAAATGCGAGGAGTTACGTTTTCATGGTCATGACACATTTTCAACATTCTCAAGAAACATCTGTATGCATGCGAGGAATAACACCTTCATGTTGGGCCCATAAGTGTCCTTGAATGCTTAAGATTCAGTTTTGGCACACTTCTCATTATAAGTTTTCTTCTTCTGATCAGGTCGGACAGTTATCGACTTAAAACAAATATTAAGCCAAATCAAGTCTCCCTCCCATGCAATAACGTGTGTTGGCAGGCATTGGTGACGCTTTTCACACACATGCAGGACGAGGGTGCCTGGCTAATTCTTAGTCTTTGTAGGACATGTAAAAGCATGCCTACATCATACACCTTCTGATAAGGGTAACAAGGAGCGTTTTCCAGGTTAAATAAAAACGATATCAAATGTGCAGTGTGCTGTGGGAACTACCATATTGTGTTTGCTATATATATGAAGCCGATTGTGTTTTTGCTCACTGCTCATCAGTCTCAACTCAGGTGAGGTTTGAAATTGTTCATAACGATCGTTGTGTGGCTTAGACGTCAAGACATTCAGGATGCACGTTAATGATTAGTGCAACTGTCCAACGTCAATTTTCGATTCATGGCCTATTCTAACCCGGACCTGCACGGGTCCAATGTTCGTAAGAACAATGTTTTGGACGAATGAAGTTATAAAGCTGTTTCCGCTAATGGATCATATCATCCTGTGCTCATTTACAACAGCTGCATGTATACATTTTAAAGAATATCTTTATGAATATAAAAACTTCCTCCATCATAAAACAAACAAACAACTCTAAAATTCACTTTGTACACTAGATTCAACATGAAGGTCCTCGTCTTCGTTGCTGTTGCCTGTCTGCTGTCTGGAGCCAATGGTCAAGGCTTTGTTGACACGCTTAAGAGTATCGGGACCAGCATTGGTGACGTCTTCACAAACCTCGTCAACGATCTAAAGGTCCCACTAACAAACGTTACCAACAGTCTAGTGGAAAGTCTAAAGACTGCGGGTACACAACTGCTGACCACTGGAGCACAGAGTAAGTCCTTTCTGTGTTTCACCTCCAGTTCCGGACGGTGAGTGTTTGCAGTATGAGAAAACGATAACAACGTTTACACTACCGTCTTAAGTAGGCCAACCCCGATTCACGGGTGTTAGCATTAGACTTGCCGGAAGGAAATTCAACATAATATCCAACGAAAAAGATAGCTTCTCTTGGTTCTCAGTGTTTGGTTCTCAACTACCATCTATGTTACATGTCTTGTAAAGCACGAAAAAACGTCTGACCAAACACTCGTGTTTTGACTGGAACGGTGACGGTACGTCACTAGTTACCTGCTTTCCAAGCTAGAAAGTCAACTTCTAATTGTTAACCTGTCTACCTTCAAAGCTGAAAACACAAGTTCTATTTGTTAACCCGTCTGCTTGCCAAACAGAAAAAAAGCAGGTTCAATTCCCCACTTGTGTACAATGTGTGCAGACCATTTCTGGTGTCCGCCCAGTGATATTGCCGGACTATCACTAAAAGCGACGTAGAGCCATATTCATTCACTCGCGTGCTCACTGGTACGCGGAAATTGTTGTTGAGGAATTCTCTAAATCCCCGTTATACTGAGATATGATTATTTGTGATTCGGCACGTCAACATCTTCAGACAAATCGGATGTCGGAAACGATATCAATAATATAGGTATATTGTCTGCTGTATACATCCAATATAAGGACTAAACATGCATAGCTGATTTTTTATTGTTCGTTTCTCATTCTCAGGTCTGCTAGGGTCGCTCGCTAATGTCGGCAAAAGGGAAGTGAGGTACTGACATGAAATATCATTAATCACTTGCATCAATAAGTCTCCCAACACTGCATATGTCAGTTATATTCACTGTGTACATGCTTTATCCGTAGCACCCTTTGATAACAACAATTATCTTTCTTATAAGAACTAATGTCAACTGATCACAGTTTCCCACTTAGATATGTTTCCAATGCTCCCTTCTCCCTTCATTGTCCTCAACAGCGTTGCTGGTGGCATCAGCAAGTTCCTCCAGGAAGGTAAACAGGTGATTGGACATCTGTCGGAGACCCTTGGTGCCCTGTACCACTCCGCCATGACAGCCCTGACTAACATCGCTCAGAGGATTACCAGCATGGACTTCCTGAAGGACCACCTCTCAACAATCCTCACAGATATTGGCAATGTAGTTGGTGAGTTCTTGTTTTTCAGAGAGAGATAAATAAGTGACCATTCATATATCTCACGGTAACTTATGGAATCCACATCTGTCAGTGTCATGTTTTATTTAATGCTATACTAGAAACCGGTTCTTTTCCTTCATCGCGGTCAACTATTGTACCCACATATAAACATGGAGATGAAAACAATCCAAATACCTATTGTGGAATTCCTCTCCTTAGTATCTTCGGGAAACGTTTCACATATATCATAAATAAAAGATCAATTAAGTGGGCTGACACTATGGATAAAGTGTATGAGGGCCAAGCTGGCTTCCGACACCACAACTGATAATATATTCATCCTTCAATCCATTGTTCAAAATATTTGAATTCAAGAGGTGGAAAATTCTATGCCCTAATTTGTTAATTTTGCTAAGGCATTTGATTCTATCAAGAGAAATAAATTACGGGGCTTTTTGCAAACTCATGGACTTAGCCAAAACATCAATACACTTCTAGGTAGTATATATGAAAATGTCAAAGTGTGTGTAAGAAACAATAACGAAGCTTCAGAAACTTTTATTTGCCATTTACGTGTCAGACAAGGCTGTACTTAAAGCCCCTTTCTTTTAAAATTTTTTATCGATGCATTAGCTGTGCAAATATGTGAGAACGGGATCCAGTTACGCCCTGACTTAATCCAGTTATTCCTGATACTCTTTGCTGATGGTATTGTCTTATTTTCTAGCACCGTACGTCGCCTACAGAAACAAACTGAGCAACTTGAAATCTATTCTGATGAATGTATTTGGGCAGTTAATAGAAGTAAAACAAAGATCTTTGTCTTTAACAATAGCGGAAAACTTTTGAAAAGGGAGAAATGGACATACAAAGGCGAAAAACTAGAAACTACGAACTTATATAAATATCTTGGCACCTATTCTTCTTAGGATCTTTCATAGACTAATCACACAAAACAGGCACATGTACAAACCCTTAAGGTTTTGATAAACATAATAAGCAATTTCAACATTTTGGGGGAAATATCATTCAAAACATTCTTTAAAATACTTGACACTAAAGCAAGCCCAATGCTGCTATATGGATCGGAAATATGGGGTCTGAAAATATGAAGCTATAGAAAGAGTCCATTTATATGCATGCAAAAATACATCGGCGTGAAATCTAACATACGTCAGGTAGCACTATGGTGTACGGCGAGTGTGGCAGATTTCCGTTATACATATATTCTACCATCAAAGTTATAAAGTACTGCTTACGTTTGTTAAAAATGCCATGCCATAGATTTCCTAAGAAATTTCATTACGTCACTGACTCAAAGAATGAAAGATATCTATCAACAAAGGTGGCCTGAATCAATCTATGTATCCTCGAAATGTCTGTATTATAAACACTGGAAATCTGAACTATGCAAAGAATATTAATTATCAAACGTCACTGTAAAGATATTCCGTTTAGATTTATCTCGTTTACGCTGCTCATCATATGAGTTGTTTGTTGAAACTGGTCGTTGGTAATATTCCTCGCAACAACAGAATTTGCAACATCTGTAATGATAATGTTGTAGAAGACGAATTCCATTTTCTTTTCATATGTCCCGCCTATGAAAACCTTAGAAAGACATATCTAGCATCCTACTATTGTGCTCATCCAAATGAAATAAAAATGACTATGTTATCAACAAGTGAAAACGCTAGTGAATTATAAAAGCTGTCCATGTATATCTAGTTTGCATTTACTCAAAGAAAATCTACATTAAATTTGTAATTTGTAAATATTCCAGACGTGCTTTTCTGCGGATCAGTTGTAAATTTCGGATATATAAACGTACTATAGGCCTGTGGCCTTTTAAGTACCGAATACAGATTGACTGATTAACAATATGTACTCAGTGTTTCCTACGGTCAAATGGTACAGTTGTTTTTTTTTTAAAACAGTCGCCTCAAACTAATGGATCGTACCTTCATTTTACTGTATCTGAAAGTAGGTACTTAATTCAAGTAAATTTGTGTATGTTGTTGTTCAGACCTCCACAACATCTTCCAAAACTCACTTGCGGAGACTCTTACAAAGAACCCAGGACAGTTCCTCATCAATGCCGTTAAGGGCCTTATCAGCAAACGCGGCCACAAGAGATCTGTTCTCACAGAGACACTGGCTTCCATTGGACAGAAGTTCTCTTCCCTCTTCTTGCCTGTGATCCAGGCTGTCAAAGAAGTAAGGGCAGTAATTCATAGAACCCTACGAATGCAATCTATCCATATGAACTAAATATATTGTCTGGCACTATTGACACATAGCTCTAGCATTGAATAGATATTACATAAATATGAATTTACGTTGATCCAAGCAAAAATATTCCACTTTTGAAATATAATCAGTAACTGCAGACAAACGTGTGAACATCTATAAACTATTCATACATATATCATTAATAACTATAGTTGGACAATTGTATCTAGCACGTCGCCAACCTCGGATCCACCCTCTCCGCCGCTGCCTCTGCGTTGTATGGATCTATCAAACCAACCCTTGACCAACTGAGCACACGTCTTGGTGAGCATGTCCAGGCGTTGAAGGACAGCGCCGCCGAGCTGGTAAAGGATGGACAGGCAGCCTTAAAGGCTCTCTCTGCTGCTGCTGGAGATATGGCTGGTAGGTTCATACTGCTATACATGAAGCATATATGATCGACTGGTAGTAGAGAAATGCCCATGCCTCTTCAATTGTAGCTACTCAGACAGGGTTATATGCTAAGTAAAAAAACAAACTTCAGAAAATGTAATTTTCAAAATTAATGAATAATTCTTCTCTGATGATACATCTATGTATCCGAAATGGGATCCTTATCTTTCGACTTCGAGCAAAAGCCATGCAAGCCCACCCATTCATCGTGCAAATGACGTTAGTGCACGTGCAGTCGATCACGTGATCTTCGCAGGGAGGTTTTCTTCGCTTGCCCGTATTTCCACAGTTCTAAAGGTATTTTAAATACCACGACACGATTGTCAAATGTGCAACGTGAAAGTACCGTTGGCATTTTGCAAGCGGGAAGATCAGTTACTGACGTCGCAAGAAAAATGGGATGCAGCCGTCGTACTGTGTATGACTTGCGAGGTCGTCTATAACAAGCTGGCACCACTTTGCCCAAGGTCGGGTCGTCCACGTGTGACGTCACGAGCAGAAGACCGTCAAATCGTCCTACGGCACCTACGTGACAGATTTCTGCCGACTACATGAACCAGGGCTGAGATGTTTAGTGGTCGACTGTCCTCACGGACCATTGGAAATCGGTTGCGGGCTGCCAATCTCCATTCTCGACGTCCATATAGCGGGCCAATATCGACGCCGTTTCATCAACGTCAATGTCTGCTGTGGGACCAACGTCACCTCCGAAGGATCCAATCGTCTTTAGCGATGAATACAGGTTTACCTTCAGATTCGCAGACGGCAGGCATACAGTCTGGAGACGACGTCGTGAACGGTATGAACAGTGTTGTGTACAGGAAGTCGACAGATTCGGGACCGGAAGTTGCATGGTGTTAGGGTGCTTTCTGTGGGAACAACCGTTCCCGACTTCTGGTCACCTGTGGAAACCTCAGAGCTACTGCCTACCGCGACCAGGTGCTCATCCCTGAACACTTTCCTTTCATGGATCATGGCCCAGGTCTACAGTTCCAGCATGATAATGCTCGGTGCATACCACAAAATTCCCTTCAAAACGGTGTAATCAGCGTCATGGTCTGACCATCGAGTCCCCTGACCTTAATCCAATAGAGTACGTTTGGGATGCACTTGGGAGAAGGCTTCGTGGTCTTAGGAACCAGCCTCAGAATTTGCAGGAACATATCCCTGCCGTGCAAGACCAAAGGCGCAGAATCCCCAACAACGTGTTCACAAGCATCAAGCAGACGACGAGGAGACGGTGTTTGGCAGTGGTGAATGCGCGGAGCGGACATACACAATATTGAACTGAGAAATTTCGAATTTGCATTCTTGGGACTTGACATTCTGTATACTCATGTTTTGGAACATGGTTTTGGAACATTCAGCCTTATGAACTGGTCGTGGCACAGTCAGTGTGTCGAGTACATCACACGGATCTCTGCAATGAAATGATAACAATTTAACCATATTACCATAGCTTGTTCTTTTTAGTGGCCTTAAGAAAGAATGTGAAGTTTTTATTTTGGCACAGTATATATCAACAGCATTCAGATATACCGATGAAAACGTGACTGTTGTTGGAACATTTGTAAGCATCTTGAAAACGGCGTTTTGTACCACTCAGTCAATGAAGATAAATATATAATCTCACCCAAGTGTCTACTGATATCAATCATATCAACAAATAGCCCAGGTTTGCCAAGTGTAAATATAGTTGATATTAGAAAACACGAGGATGAGGTCCTATTTATCATAAAAAGTCTTTCTTCATTAGTTTTAAGTAAAAAATAGACATCTCTCAGCATATTAGTACCATTAGACTACCTTTGCACGGATGTCATAGAATAGTGACGTCATCAAGTTCCTGACGTCATAGCATTGTCATGGCATTTTTCAAATACTACTGTCAAAACGATATCTTTTGGATGATAAATGTAAGCGTAGAGAGAACTCAAACAAATACAGTGATCTGTAAGGTACTGCCGGCTGTAACAATTGTTTGATTCACTTCCGATGGTGACGGACAACAGAGTTCGTCTGGTGCCTGAGTCACATGAGAACATAATGGTCGTGAAAGCTCTCCGGGACTAATATTTAGCTCTCTGTATTCATTGATTTGTAATACAGAATTATTAAACTGTTCCATAACAAATATTTTCGCATTCATTGTTTTTACTCCTTCTGTTGTTGATGTTGCAGGTCAGACGTCACTTCAGCAGACCGTGGAGACCTTGTTAGGGTCTCAATAAATGAACCAATAAACACATACCGGGATATAGCGCCTTCATTTTCTATGGGAGCACCTGCACGAGCTCCTGCTCGTGGATATTACTTTGCTCATCGGTAGCTATTATTTAAGGCCCTTATGCACTAACAAAAGTTTAGCAATGTATGACTTCAGATAATAAAGTAACACAGCTTAACTCATTAAGCCCGAGAGCCACTTCACTGCTCAACACCTGGAGCCCCGTGCTGATAGTATCTTAGTATTCACTCCCAATGACGAGTAACAAACACTTACCTCCTGTAACAACATCTCATAATCCCCCTTCTCGCAGATATGTGTTCATTTGCCTGTATAAGCCCCCGACATTGCAAGCAATTGTTATCAAAACACATTAATAGTTCTTCTGATTAACACAGAAAGTAACCTCTCTCGTAAGAAAGCTAATGTTTGATCATTACTGCTAAATTAATTGAAATATTAGGTACAGTACGAATTTAAAATGTAGAACGCATATGCGAGTCTCTCGCTGGATGAGGGGTGCTTTTATAACCCCCAATACGCGGCTCTCGCTGAATAAGAGGTGCTTTTTATTACCCCCAATACGCGGCACTCGCTGTGTGAAGCTAATTAATTTGCCGCACATACGCGGCTCTAGGCCTTAATGAGTTAAAACATTTGCCAACCAAAAACACTGCACACTGTGTGAGTATCGAGTATACGTGTGAATGTCTTTTTTTTTGTGTGTGTGTGTGTGTGACAGAGAGAGAGAGAGGGAGAGAGAGAGAGAGAGAGAGAGAGAGAGAGAGAGAGAGAACGGAGACGTGCCATGTGTGTGTGAGAGAGAGAGGTACGTCATGCCAAATTATATCTCTACAACAGAAATAGTCTCGAATATTGCCTCCATCACACAGCAAGTCTTGCTTGTCACATGATCCACCCCACAATGAACTAGATGCCCTACACCTTATAGTAAACTAGATGCCCTCCACCCTATAATGCATTACACACCCTCCACCCTACCTAGGTACACAATAGGCACGATGAACTGTCCCACAGTTTCTGAAGTTCAGCGCAAAGCACCACATCAAGGTATTTACACGATTCATAACTCAGCGGATTGTTCAACATAAATTAGGTTTACGACTTGCCACGCCCTTGAACTTGTCGGAGCAGACATGCTTTTTATCATATTAATTGTAGGTGTACTTATAACACCGAGACCAGCGTGTTCATTTGACCTGTTGACCTTTGGCACATATCCTAATACTGCTATATGTCACTTACTAAGATCTGAACAGGTCGAGGTTTATCGGGAAATGCAATGCCGCTTGGAGAATGTAGATATATCATAATCAAACTCTGAAAATATATCCTGAACATCAGAATGAACAATATGTACACTATAGATGCCTAAACACGCCACTGGTAATACCAGCGATGTTGATTCAACAATTATACAGTTGTCGCCACTATGTTCTATCCTGAACGCCCTATGTGGATACAATATGTGAAGCCCATAACTGGTGTCCCCATGATATTGCTGGAACATTGCTAAAAGCGGCGTAGAACCAAACATACGCACTTCTTCAATATTACGGAAATAAAAAGTGCCATTTCCACACTCCAAACAAAAGAAAATGGTATCATGATCAGTTGCCCATACACTCTCCATAAGATAGTTGTAACAGCAGGAATCGGGCCATGCAAACTGCCATGACAACCATACCAAACACATATATCAGGGAGTTCATAAAGAAAGAAAGGAAGAAAAATAAAATGAATCTCTTTAATAGTTCTTTTTCGGAAAGAAACAGTTTGCTTGATTGTACGGACTATAGTGCTGAAACATCGGCACGGAAGTCTGGAACATTTGATGTGAGCGTAGGACAATAGAGATTTTGAATAGTCATCCACCTGCATCCATCTTTGACTCTCTGAACGTTTAAGAGGGCGTTTGGAACTCACCCTTCTCAAATGAAATTATTTCAATGCATATATATAGGTACGCTATTGGTGGACATTGCACCAAGCAAGTAATTTCCAAGGTATTACTTGGAGCCGTTCACCCGTAACTAACAGTCATTTGTCTCTGCAGAGGTCACATGGAGGTCACTCTGGAGTTAATGGAGGGCAGATACAATGCTTAAAGTTAATATGTAGCTATTTCGTGGATATTTAAGAAACATCACCAAGTGGACCGGTTGCTGTATACGCTATGGTGGCTGTTGACAGTTGTCAATGATTAAATCTTCAAAAAAGATAAAACAGAGTCGACTGTCGTGTGCATTCTTGTCCAAAATTCCGCGATCGCCAGTCGCTGATTGTCCAGTGCACTATCTTCATTGTGACTCTTCCCTTGCCTTACAATCACACCCAGTTGGACAATCAGCTCTACGTTAGCTCGCTTTGGAGGTAGTCTAAATATGTTATTACAAATTATCTTAACAAAAACGTATTTTACCAGGAGACGTTGCCATTATGAATATACTTGGTCTTTCTGTTCTGTTAGTTCTGACATTGTTCTCGACTACCGTAGGATTAACCTGAGATAGTAATATGTTAACCAGATTCAGACTTCTATGACATCTGACACCACTAACCGCAGTATTTAGACTGGATGTGAATCTGGCTCTCTTTACATATGTTTTCAGTATTAGTTGCCCTTTAATGGTTGTCCTGTGTACAATGTATATGATAATGATCAGGAAGTGATATCGTGCAGTTAAGGCAAACAGTAGGTTTCCATGTGATTGCATACAAGTACTTTTACATGACAATTATGATTATAAAAAATAATAAATCCACGATACACAAAGGCGCTGAGTTTGTAGGTCATGGATGTTAGGAATTCAGGATGTGTTATGTCTGTTTGAAATATTCACTGCCTGCGTTATGAAGAAATCTCTAATTCAAAGTCAATAAAACAAACTCAAGTGTACACTCAGTTTCAAAAGTCTGACAATTTTAAATTAGCTGCATTTTTAAAATAAAAAAAACCAAGGAACTTAAGCATTCTGTTTACCTTACTCGAACTATCGATTTTAATATCGATTTAAGTTCATTCTGGGAAATGCGTTTTCTCAAATTTGAGTAGAAACTCAAATCAAATCAAAACTTAAAGTTTGTTTCCAGAAATAGGGGCCAACTGTAAAATTGTCTTTCGACACAAACAGACACGAAGTAGGCTCAGTCATAAGACCAAAGCATGGTTGTGTCTCGAATATACATATATGTTATGAGACAGAGGGAGTCGTGTAAATCGCGTTTATGTTATGAGATAGAGGGTTTCATTCCCATTAATTAACTACTTCCAGTTTGACCATCCGTCAAATACACAACCTGCATTTGCAAATAATGTATTTGGAAACAGTCTGTCTCTCTGTCTACAGTGTGAAGTGCCCCAAATCTCTGCCCAATAAGAAAGGACAGGTCAAACAACTGCATCAAATATTTTAAATACATCTAGACACGAAATTGCTCAAATTCTACACATGCATCTGCAGACCACTAGCCCATAATCCCCGTGACATGAATTCAAACTTCAGCAATCAGTGCTTAATTCTAATAAAATGGACAGGACGATGTTGTGAGTCTCGCTCACCTGGTTGATGGAGCCATCGTAGCCCAGCTATTCAGGCTGACCGTCAGTCACTGGATTGTCTAGTTTCAATAATTTTCAGACCGGGATATATAACTGAATATAATATATAGCATAATATTTCTGAACAAACAAGCTGTCATGTCATGGGAGATGTGAGATAACATGAGGTGCGATGGACACATAACGGCACCCTACACCTGGCCACGACTATAGGTCAACGATAAGAGTAAAGATCCTGAAAGGTGGCACTCTTCCCACCAGTTTTTCCTTGAACGTTCCCTATTATTCTGTTTTGTATTATCTCTGTAGTTTATTATGGACATGTACTTGTCTGTGGATCTCTAGAATCACCTTAACCTGTAAAATAGCTTTCCATTTTCACTTGCTTGCTTTGGGTGACAAATCGCAAAACCTAAATAAGTTTGTGTAATGATTCACGAAACATCTATGCCCGAAATCACCTAACTGAACATAAATAAAACACATGTTTAGGCATGATGATCCAACATTTATTCAACAAGATAGACCGCCACTTCCACTGGCAACAACAATGGACACCACGAGTTCACCGGAATTAACCTGCACGAAAATGGTCAATGTAGACTCAGCCCCTGACATCTCGTTTAACTATCATAGCTGAAATGTAAAAAATGATCTAATTCCCACTTTATCATAATCACTGCACATGTTTCAGGAGCAATTTTCATTTCATATCCTACACCCTTTCGTACGTTTCTCCTCGCCATCATTATATATCATTCGAACAGTCTCTTGACTGGAGTCAGCAAATTAGTCAGTGAGGGCAAGGCTGTCGTTGCCAAGCTGTCCGAGAGAGAACCTCGGCTCCCTGTACCATTCCGCAATGACCTCCCTCACCGAGGTCGCCCAGAGAATCTCCAACATGGACTTCCTGAAGGCGTCCATTGACAAGATCCTGTCTGAGATCAAGATCGTTGTCAGTACGTACACTTGACTCTACATTACACAAAGAACAACAGCGGGATCGAAAGAGTTACAATATGACTGTCACAAGAATCACACACTTGATATGTCACGCCATACACGAATCATGTGTCATGTTGCAAACATATAATTAAGCATTGCAATGTAGATTTAGGTTGTTCCGCACACATGTCGACGGAAGGGACAATGGAGATATTGTGTATAACAATGATTTCATTTTTCAGCACGTCTCTACCCTCGGCTCCACACTCTCCTCCACCGCCACTGCTCTGTTCGGAGCTATCAACCAACCCATGACCAGCTGAGCAGCCAGCTCTCCGAATTGTCCAGGCCCTGAAGGACAGCGCCACTGAGCTTCTCGGACACGGACAGACGCCCTGAAGGGTCTCTCTGCTGCTGCTGGAGACATCATGAGTAAGTCGACAGGGATTCGTATTCTCGATCATATTTCAAAAGCACTATGTCACGTTCTGTGTGGAATCCAAACATCTTCATCCGTTGCAACTTGATGAAATCAATTTAGAAATAGTCGAGAACATGGTTTCGATTATATTCATCTGTAGTGCCTTCATCTGTATTTTTGCCTTCAGCCCAGACCATGGGAAACATGAAGCCCACCCTGCAGAAGATCGTCGACTCCCTCGGCTCCAACTAGATGCATCGATTAAATGCATTAAAAACAAATAAATAAAATTCTGCACTTGTTTGTTCTTTGTCAGTTTTACAGAGTAACGTCTGAACCGTTATCTATTTATACATAAATCATTATTCCACTGCCTGACAGCATCCATCCCTGTTTGATGTGGGTGTACTTGGAGCATATGGTGGCGTGATAGTGATTTATGTATCTATATTTGTCAAAACACATACCTGGTAACAGGAGACAGGAACAAGCCCTATTTGTGAGATGACGTGTGAGAATCTTAAGCTTGGGTGATGTTATTAAATACACCAGAAAACAGTTTTCCAAATTCAAACAAAACCTAAACCCATGTTTAATATGGGCAAGCGTGGAACACGCATGATATGACTCCTTGATAGTGAAAGTGATGTATATTTGACAAGACACAGCCTGGTAACAGAGGTGACGGGAAGTAGGAATCGTTATACTGGATGTGGCCTGACAATGTTTCCATTGCGGCAGACAACGCTGTGGCGATGTACTGGAGTAAGCACAAAACTGAAAGCAGCCTGGTGAGATAGTTTTACCTGTACTCAGTAACCAACCACAAATTGGTGTTTTGATGCCAACCCGTCCCATGATATTACAACCCACAACGGGTCAGATGTACATGACTGCATTGTCATCTCTATGAATGCATTGTAAACAAATGGAAACCCGTCTCACCACTGGGACATCACAGTCCGAGCTCTGCCGTGTTTGTGATTACGTTATGCAAACGTGCAGGTTGTTGGATTAGTGCAGTTGGTGGTGCTTATCAGATATCAATAGAATCAAATGCCTGCAGCAAGTCCGTGTGCACAGTTGCCAGGAGTAATAATTGGAAAAAAAACAAATATGTGCTTCTGAGGCACAGGTCAGTTGTGTTTAATCAGTGCCACTCTTTCCAAGAACACAAAATACACTTGTTAAAAGAAAAAAATAATAAACGCCTCTCAGACGAGCATTGTCATTTGATGGCATCCTGCCTATTAAACAATGACATTTGGAAAGGCAAGATTTATGACATTAACCGCTTTATTCTGGGTAACACAACGTTTTGGTGCAAGCATAACACAGCGTTTCGGAGCGTGTGTATGGACATTTGTAGAGCGCAGTAGTAACTCCACACCTGAAGGGCATGTTCTTTGCGCAACAGTAAATATGTACACTACATACAGAAAGAAGTATTGTAAGTTTTAGTTGTGGTTGAACAAGAATGTTTTGAGGCTGGATTTATAGATGGATATGGAAGGCGATGACTTGACATGAAGAGGTAGTGAGTTCCAGAGGGAAGCTGCGTGTACACTGAAAGATCTGCAGCCAGATGTTTGCAACTTGTATTTTGGGACACTGAGAAGACCTTTGTCTCGAGATCTGAGAGACTGTGCTGGAGTGTAGGGTGTTATAAGATCTTGCATGTAGGGGGGCAATGAACTGTTTAGTGCTGAATATACAAGAGACAATGTTTTGAATTTTATTCTTTCTCGAATGGGAAGCCAGTGGAGTGACTTTAGTATGGGAGATATGTGACTTCTGGATTTGCTTCTAGTGACAATTCTTTGTGCGCTGTTCTGGTTCTTCTGAAGTCTGTCTAGTTGTTCAGAAGTGATTCCTGCACAAAGACTGTTGCAATAGTCCAGTCTCGATAAGATGAGGGATCTTGCCAGTGTGGCAGCAGCATCAGTTGTTAAGAGATGACGGATGGCGCCAATGTTCCTGAGATGGAAGTGACAGGATCGACACACGTGAGTGATGTGTTGCTCCATGCTGGGACCTGAATCTAGATAAACACCAAGGTTCTTCACCAGTGAAGAAAACGCTACGTTTGTATCTCCAATCCTGATGTTAGGAACCTGACATTTCTGTAGTCGGGAAATCGGAGCAATAAGGATAGCCTCGGTTTTATCATCATTTAGCTCCAGCTTGTTTGATATCATCCATGATCTGACATCTGAAAGACACTGTTCTATTTTCAGGCATGTCAAATTCTGGATATCTTGATCTAAAGTATAACTGTCAGACAGCTGAGTGTCATCAGCGTAAAAAATGGTGATCTGTGTCATAATCCTGGATGAGCTGTCCCAGTGGCCCGGGGAACGTCACTGAGCCTAGCACCGATCCCTGGGAAACACCACAGAAGAGGTCCGTCTTGTCTGACATTGTCTTGTGGATAAGAATGGATTGTGTCTTCCCTGTCAGATATGATCAAAACCACTGAAGAACATATCCACGTATCCCATACTGGCGTTGTAGACGATCCATAATAAAGAAATTGACATCCATAGAACTGGCATTTCTTATGCTTTCCGCTTGTCCCTCAAAGATTTAATGACATTCGGAATGTCACTGAACAGTTCCCAGTATATGGTTCAATTCAGTGGGGGCGGAGGAGTTCAGGTGGAGACTTTACGGGGAGAATCATATTCTCGCCTGTCTCGAGTACAACGTAACGTTAACACACCACACATTACTCCCCTAATACACCTGGTCTTCACTCGCTTCATTGGTTTCCCGCCCAGTACCGGATAGAACTCTGCTCCTTGTTTTCAAATGTGTGCACGACATAGCACAGTACCTCAGTGATCTGTTCCACCGTTTTAATCCTGCGCTCTCCCTCTCTTCGAACTACCAATGTCTTTGGACAATTCCTGTGACTAGGATAACAACATGTAGTGACCGGTCACTGGGGACGACTGATCCTCATCCATGTAAGAGTCGTCCATCTCACCTCAGAACAGAACCAAATTTAGTTGCTCCCGAATCAACTGTAAAGACTTGTCCCACCACCGAAGCAGTTGAACTGAAGCACTGAGCCAAGGCGTCATTGAGCTGTTAACGTATACTAGGACCACACAAGTATTTGCATGTATACTGAGCCAACATAAAACATTCAGTAATAACATTGCTCTCACTATACATAAAGCTCTGGAAGATGAAGATGGAAGATAAACGATTTACCAACATAAATCTTTACGGACCAAATATTGATGACCCATTATTTTATTTAAAGCTTTTTGAAAATATATCCAATTTTGAGAATGAATCTCTGGATCTTGGGCTTGACTGGAATCTGGTTCTTGTTCCTTTCTTTGATTTTGAAATTACAAAATTATTAACAATCACAAGGCCAGAAAAGTAGTTTTTGGTGCATTTGCAGCTTATGATCTCGTGAATGTTATCAACATCACAAACGTGATGAACAACACGTCCATGAGAAGCCAGCCTGGACGTATTGTAATCTCACGAGATCTGATGAACCTCCGATATTCTTCCAGGCCATAAAATGGTCCACTCAGCTATTACCTACTCTTTTTCAATTATACTACTCAAAAGTTGATAAGGATCATATATATTTTTCTTTTTAAAAGAAAAATAACTGCATAACTGGCAATATTGTGTTCAAGTGAAATCAAAAACGTCTTCAACTATTAACTAAGAAAGAGGGAAAATAATTGAAATTTCATACTTCCTAACTGTTACAACCTGGATATAGTAAACTAGTTATATCCATGTTAAAGGACACAATTGAATACTACTCAGACATTGAATATATATGGTGAAAGTGCTGATGACCTTCATATAAAATTTAAGATTAATGACAGTTTATTTTTAGAAACCTTCCACATGAAAGGTTGATGAATATCAGCCTTTTAACCTTTCTGAAAGAGGAAAACACTGGTAAAATTTCAGATTAGAAACAACAGTTAAAGACTATGAAGACTACGAAGAATCAGTACGAAACTGATTTCAGACTACAGTGGTAATTTGGTTTTCGGAACTTCAAAGCAAAAACTGGAACATGAAATTAAAGGAGATAAAACAACAGGTATGCAACTCAGAAACAGAATGTTTATGGTATGACGAGAGAGAAAAAGCCAACCAAGTACTCAGAAACAGATTTTTTATGGTATGACGAGAGAGGAAAAGCCAACCAAGTATTTTGGCAACTTAGAAAATAGAAAAATATGTCAGCAAATCAACCAATAAGAATGTCTCGGATAATAGTGGTGGAATTACTGACAGTTATTTTATCTTAAATGAAGTAAAAGCATTGTACAAAATAAACGAATAGAATAGCGCTTCTGGCTTGAAATATGAGGATGATACTTGTTTACAAGACGTAGTAATACTTTCAGCGGCCATCAAAATAACAAATTAGAACAAATATTGACATGGATGAAATAACATTGCTGTCACAAATATGAAAGATAACAAAAGTCCTGGAGTAGATGATATGCAATAGATTTCTTTAAATATTAAAGACATTTTTAAGTAGAGTCAAATGTCTTTTACAATGAAAAGAGGTGCCAATTTATGTATACCCAGGTTAATTAAGAACAGAATCCTTTAAAAAAACTGGAGACCAATAACTTTGTTGAATTCACTGTTTAAATTATGAACCACTTGCAATTCTAATCGTTTCAAAACAACCTTGTACTTTCTACCACATGATAATCATACTGTAGTTATACCTGGTAGACGTGTAACTGAAAACACAAGATTACTGCATGACATTATGTTTGAGGAAAAAAGAGGAGACTTTCAAGGTATATTAATTTTAATCGATTTTGAAAGGGTATTTGATACTGTATCGGTTATCAGTTTGGTATTAACATTGTTTGAAAACATTAAAAACTAATAAAACACAACATAAACATAATGTAATGCATTAAAATAATCATAGTAATAACAGTCAGTTTGCTATTACATATTTTATAGTATTAAGAGACTTGTCAC
This sequence comes from Haliotis asinina, assembly GCF_037392515.1. Lineage (NCBI taxonomy): Eukaryota > Metazoa > Mollusca > Gastropoda > Lepetellida > Haliotidae > Haliotis > Haliotis asinina. The sequence continues at coordinate 5,573,523 of NC_090283.1, read as the reverse complement.
TTGAAATCTTCAACTTTTGACTCTCAAAACTCCATGTCTCACTTTGCCTACGTTTACCACATATTCCAAATATTAAGACATCTGTCATATCAAACTTTACGGTTCAACCCCATTTGTGACAAAATTTGACCAATAAATTGATTATCCATAAGTTTGCAAGCAAATAACACTATCTAAAACATAAACCCAAATCACCTGCACACACCAATAAAAATAATTCCAGAAACACAGTGCAAATAAAGATACCCCTATCCGATTTACTAATATGACAAGTTAATTTGCTATTGAGGCTTCATGATGCTAATATACCGAAATCACCCCACAGTGTACAAGATATACTGATCTGCAATTCAGGACTACTGAACATTTAAACATTTCTTTTGACAAATGATGAAAACATCTTCTTACGATCAGAATATGTTGTTGACATAAATGAGACAAATTTCTTATAATAATATTGTTGTACAAAAAAGTTCTCAACATGTCTTAAAAGAAGGCCATAACGGAAAGAAATGAAATTCAGCTACAACAGATGCCGCATCACACCAAATAGCATAACAGATGGGCATAACCTTCAAAGCAGCGTGGTAACTAAACACGAAACGGTCGATTTATGCAATGTACCACGGAATATATAGTACCTACTGGAGATGCTTACATTGCACAAGATATATTGATACACACAGCGAAAGTAATTAGCATAAGATATTTATTTGAGGAACAGTGATATCCTATTTACAAGAACTGAATTTGTCGCTGGCATTAATTAAAGTAGATTATTATGGGATAGCAACAGTGGTGGTGATACAAACAGTTTTCTCCTGTCTTTTAATGACATGGCAGAAGCAAGTGCAGTTCATCTTCAACAGACCAAGCATTATACTTCAAGCATAACAGTTGATTATCATCTTTAAAACATTTAAAACGTTGAGTATAAGATTGAATTGATCCAATGCACAACGAAATATATAGTATATGCCCAGGAGATCCTTTACCAGAAAAAGTTTTAGTACATACTTCTTACAACTCATACAGTGTACAAAATGGATTAATATGCAGTGCAAGACTAATTAACATGACACATTTCTTTGATGAACAGTGATATCCTCCTTAGAAAACCAAGATTTGTTATTAATCTTAATGAGACAACTTTTTCAGCATTTCGCAGCAGGCCTCATGCTGTCTAAACCTATGCATATGAGGAAATCCACACCAATAGTTAAGAAAACCACTGAAGTAATGTACACATAAATAAATTCTACCTGCATGTCCTAAAATGCATTATCAGAGGTCAAAGTAGAGCTCGAAACACCAAGACACCTCTTGATAAAATCACTCTATTGAACACCTAAAAGTACATCCCCATGTCATCTGAAACCATACAATAAACAATAGGAATTATGTTCGAGTCAAAAATACTTGGGGCAATATGAAAGCTGAGCGTTTGAAAGTCTTGACGATGAGTGCATGGAAGATGGTAAAGACGTTGTAAGGATTGGGACAGTTGCTGATTGAGTAGCAGTTGTTTCCCGAGGTGTCATTCTTGACGATGACTGCGTGGAAGCTGGTTAAGTAGCTGTAGGGGTGGTGGCAGCTGTTGATTGAGTAGCAGTTGTTTCCCGAGGTGTCATTCTTGACGATGACTGCGAGGAAGATAGTAAACTTGTTGTTGGGATTGTGACAGATGTTGACTGGGTAGTAGTTGTTGTCTGAGGTGTCACTGTTAACGATGACTGTGTGTAAAATGGTAAAGACGTTCTAATAATTGTGACAGTTGTCAATTAGGTACAGTTGAAGAAAGAAGTGTCACTGTAGGCGATGATTGAGTGGACGATGGTAAAGTAGGCGTAGCAGTGATGAGAGCTGTCGATTGGGTAGCAGGTGTTGTCCGGGGTGTCACTGTTAACGATGACTGTGCGGAATATGGTAAAGACGTTGTAGGAATCGGGACAGTTGTCGATTGGGTAGCACTTGTTGCCCGAGGTGTCACTGTCGACGATGACTGCGTGGAATATGGTAAAGATGTTGCAGAGCTTATGACAGTTGTCGATTGGGTAGCAGTTGGTGCACCAGGTGTGACTGTTGATGACGAGTGTGTGGAAGATGGTAAAGACGTTGCCGGTGTTGTGACAGTTGTCGATTGGGTAGCAGGTGTTGTCCGTGGTGTCACTGTTGATGAGGAGTGCGTGGAAGATGGTAAAGACGTTGCAGAGGTTGTGACAGTTGTCGATTGGGTAGTAGTTGTTGCCCGAGGTGTCACTGTTGATGACGAGTGCATGGAAGATGGTAAAGACGTTGTCGGTGTTGTGACACTTGTCGATTGGGTAGCAGTTGTTGCCCGAGGTGTCACTGTTGATGACAAGTGCATGGAAGATGGTAAAGACGTTGCAGAGCGTGTGACAGTTGTCGATTGTGTAGCAGTTGTTGCCCGAGGTGTCACTGTTGATGACGAGTGCATGGAGTATGGTAAAGGCGTTACAGAGTTTGTGACAGTTGTCGATTGGGTAGCAGTTGTTGCCCGAGGTGTCACTGTTGATGACGAGTGCATGGAGTATGGTAAAGGCGTTACAGAGTTTGTGACAGTTGTCGATTGGGTAGCAGTTGGTGCACCAGGTGTGACTGTTGATGACGAGTGTGTGGAAGACGATAAGGACGTTGTCGGTGTTGTGACAGTTGTCAATTGGGTAGAAGGTGTTGCCCGAGGTGTCACTGTTAACGATGACTGTGCAGAATATGGTAAAGACGTTGTAGGAATTGGGACAGTTGTTGATTGAGTAGCACTTGTTGCCCGGGGTGTCACTGTTGACGATGAGTGTGTGGAAGATGGTAAAGACGTTATCGGGGTTGTGACAGTTGTTAATTGGGGAGCACTTGTTCCCCGAGGTGTCTCTGTTAATGATGAGTGCATGGAATATGGTAGAGGCGTTGCAGAGCTTGTGACAGTTGTCGATTGGGTGGCCGTTGGTGACCGAGGTGTCACTGTTGATACCGAGTGCATGGAATATGAAAAAGACGTTGCCGAGCTTGTGACAGTTGTCGATTGGGTGGCAGTTGTTGTCCGAGGTGTCACTGTCGAGTGAGTGGAATATGGTAAAGACGTTGCTCGGGATGTGACAGTTGTCGACTGTGTAGCAGGTGTTGCGCGAGGTGTCACTGTTGATGACGAGTGCGTGGAAGATGGTAAAGACGTTGCAGAGGTTGTGACAGTTGTCGATTGGGTAGCAGTTGTTGTCCGAGGTGTCACTGTCGAGTGAGTGGAATATGGTAAAGACGTTGCTCGGGATGTGACAGTTGTCGACTGTGTAGCAGGTGTTGCGCGAGGTGTCACTGTTGATGACGAGTGCGTGGAAGATGGTAAAGACGTTGCAGAGGTTGTGACAGTTGTCGATTGGGTAGCAGTTGTTGCCCGAGGTGTCACTGTCGACGACGAGTGCATGGAATATGGTAAAGGCGTTGCAGAGCTTGTGACAGTTGTCGATTGGGTGGCAGGTGGTGTTGGAGGTGTCGCTGTGGATACCGAGTGTGGTGTGAAAGATGGTAAAGGCGTTGCAAAGCTTGTGACAGTCGTCAATTGGGTGGCTGTTGTTGCCCGAGGTGTCACTGTTGATGACGAGTGCGTGGAAGATGGTAAAGACGTTGCAGAGGTTGTGACAGTTGTCGATTGGGTAGCAGTTGTTGCACGAGGTGTCACTGTTGACGATGAGTGTGTGAAAGATGGTAAAGACGTTGTCGGTGTTGTGACAGTTGTCAGTTGGGTAGCAGTTGTTGCCCGAGGTGTGACTGTTGATGACGAGTGCGTGGAATATGGTAAAGACGTTAAAGAGCTTGTGACAGTTGTCAGTTGGATAGCAGTTGTTGTCCGAGGTGTCACTGTTGATGACGAGTGCATGGAAGATGGTAAAGATGTTGCAGAGCTTGTGACAGTTGTCGATTGTGCAGCAGTTGTTGTCCGAGGTGTCACAGTTGACGAGGAGTGCGTGGAATATGGTAAAGACGTTGCTCGGGATGTGACAGTTGTCGATTGGGAAGCAGTTGTTGCACTAGATGTCACCGTTGACGAGGAGTGCGTGGAAGATGGTGAAGACGTTGCAGAGGTTGTGACAGTTGTCGATTGGGTAGTAGTTGTTGCCCGAGGTGTCACTGTTGACGAGGAGTGTGTGGAAGATGGTGAAGACGTTGCCGGTGTTGTGACAGTTGTCGATTGGGTAGCAGTTGTTGTCCGAGGTGTCACCGTTGACGAGGAGTGCGTGGAAGATGGTGAAGACGTTTCAGAGGTTGTGACAGTTGTCGATTGGGTAGCAGTTGTTGTCCGAGGTGTCACTGTTGACGATGAGTGTGTGGAAGATGGTAAAGACGTTGCCGGGGTTGTGACAGTTGTCGATTGGGTAGCAGTTGTTGCACTAGATGTCACCGTTGACGAGGAGTGTGTGGAAGATGGTAAAGACGTTGCCGTGGTTGTGACAGTTGTCGATTGGGTAGCAGTTGTTGCCCGAGGTGTCACTGTTGATGACGAGTGCGTGGAAGATGGTAAAGACGTTGCCGGTGTTGTAACAGTTGTCGATTGGGTAGCAGTTGTTGCCCGAGGTGTCACTGTTGACGATGAGTTCGTGGAAGATGGTAAAGACGTTGCCGGGGTTGTGACAGTTGTCGATTGGGTAGCAGTTGTTGCCCGAGGTGTCACTGTTGATGACGAGTGCGTGGAAGATGGTAAAGATGTTGCCGTGGTTGTGACAGTTGTCGATTGGGTAGCAGTTGTTGTCCGAGGTGTCACTGTTGACGATGAGTGTGTGGGAGATGGTAAAGACGTTGCCGTGGTTGTGACAGTTGTCGATTGGGTAGTAGTTGTTGTCCGAGGTGTCACTGTTGACGATGAGTGTGTGGAAGACGGTAAAGACGTTGCCGGGGTTGTGACAGTTGTCGATTGGGTAGCAGTTGTTGTCCGAGGTGTCACTGTTGACGAGGAGTGCGTGGAAGATGGTGAAGACGTTGCCGGGGTTGTGACAGTTGTCGATTGGGTAGCAGTTGTTGTCCGAGGTGTCACTGTTGACGATGAGTGTGTGGAAGATGGTAAAGACGTTGCCGGTGTTGTGACAGTTGTCGATTGGGTAGCAGTTGTTGTCCGAGGTGTCACTGTTGACGATGAGTGTGTGGAAGATGGTAAAGACGTTGCCGGTGTTGTGACAGTTGTCGATTGGGTAGCAGTTGTTGTCCGAGGTGTCACTGTTGACGATGAGTGTGTGGAAGATGGTAAAGACGTTGCCGGGGTTGTGACAGTTGTCGATTGGGTAGCAGTTGTTGCACTAGATGTCACCGTTGACGAGGAGTGCGTGGAAGACGGTAAAGACGTTGCCGGTGTTGTGACAGTTGTCGATTGGGTAGCAGTTGTTGTCCGAGGCGTCACTGTTGATGACGAGTGCGTGGAAGATGGTAGAGACGTTGCCGGGGTTGTGACAGTTGTCGATTGGGTAGCAGTTGTTGTCCGAGGTGTCACCGTTGACGAGGAGTGCGTGGAGGATGGTAAAGAGGTTGCCGTGGTTGTGACAGTTGTCGATTGGGTAGTAGTTGTTGTCCGAGGTGTCACCGTTGACGAGGAGTGCGTGGAGGATGGTAAAGACGTTGCCGGTGTTGTGACAGTTGTCGATTGGGTAGTAGTTGTTGTCCGAGGTGTCACTGTTGACGATGAGTGTGTGGAAGATGGTAAAGACGTTGCCGGTGTTGTGACAGTTGTCGATTGGGTAGAAGTTGGTGTCACTGTTGATGATGACTGAGTAAAAGACGCTGATGATGCAGCCGTTGTGACAGTTGTCGATTGCGTAGTAGTTATTGCTGGAGATGTTACGGTCGACGATGACACTGTGGCTGGTGGTGGTGTATTGGTTGTTGATGCTGTAGTAGCAGGTGTAGAAGGACAGAGTATAGCACTCGATATATCGCTCGTTGTTTTAAGTAACACTCCACATTCTCTTGTTGAGTCGACGTTTAATGTTCCAATTTTTCCGTCTTTCGATTGCTCAATGATAAACTGCGCCAAGAGGTCAGTGATCGCTTCTCCCAGACTGGATGGTTCTGATAGTACTACTAACTCGTAGATAAAGATCAAACTGCCGTTTCTGAAAAGATAAGATTGAGAGTTACATTTCCATTATCTCAACATCACGTCAGCACTGAAATGTTGGGCAATGACTTAACAATCTTATAACTCATGGTTAATCTGTGGTGGAACAGAAAGGCGACGTGGTGTTTCACAACGGCTGACTGATTTTGTCTGATGTGTTGTTTGATATGTAGAATACTGACTAACACTTTGTGCGGCTTCATGGCTAGTCAAAACTTGCATCATGTTGAAACTGACAACCACGTTGTCTATTAAGAGACTACTGTTTGGGGCAGAACTACTTTGTCTTCAAGGTCTGACTTGCTATTGGCATTACCTTATCTCCAGCACCTTACAGGAAGAGCCTTTGTCCTTCAGCGGGGAGGTATCAACGGTTAACGTCTCCTCTATCTGTAAGAAGAACGCATCATTGTCACAAGGGTCATTCCTCTGAACTATGAATCTGATATGGTCACTTCCTCTGTAATCAGGAAGATATTCGTTAAGCATTTGTAAACGTCACAGTTGGAAAATTATTATATTTTTTGTCGTTTTGATTATCCATCATACCTGGTTGCAGAATTCTGTGGCTTGAGCCTTAAACTGAGGACTTGAGGGGTCGGCGAGTTCAGGTGTGTACGTCTTTCCCGTCACTCGGAGACTGGACTGTAGGCGTGCTGAAAACAGGAGGTCAGAGGGGGATGACATGGGATCATAGTGTATGTAGAGACACTTTAACAACCAGCTACCTCAGTCTCTTGTTATATCATACAGACAGTTAGTTGTCCTTTTGCAATCATCAGGTCAGCAGTTATCTAAATGCTTGCCGTAAGAAGTGACTGAATTAGATCATATTGTACATCACTGGACATGGTCCTTGGCAACATGAATAAGTGAGTGAGTTAATATTTAACGTCACATCGGAAATATTTCAGCCATATCGTGACAGGAGCATTTAACACTGAAATGGAATATATGTGTATTATAAAACCCTGTCTACTAAGGACAGTAAAACAGCTAGAATATCACAATTAGCATTAACACCAGCGTAGAAAGTTAAAACTATATCATTATATGGACAGTACAGTATAAAAACAGCCATTGGTCACCACCAACTGAGGGTAGATCAGCACACTAGGGACCATTGGGACTTACAGTACCTTTGCTACCTGCATGGACCCTAGCTGGATTTACACCATCCCTTCAGCCGCCGACATAATTAAAGTAGCATTGACTGTGTTAAAAAGATCCTTAACGGTTTTACAGTAAAATATTTATCCCGTATGATAGATAATTCAATACAGTCAAGCAGGATATGCTTGACCGTGGGCAACATGAATAAACGCACGCTGGTTGCATTTAATGTGAATGTTTTCCGTGTTGTGTAGGTGACGTCACTAAGTCAAGGTGTCATTATTTCCTGGGTCTTCTGCGTAAGCATCTGGTGTATTTTCAGAATGTCTTAAATTGTTGGGATTTTCACTTTCGAATGGACTTGAGTGTTTGTTTCATTCATGTATTTGTCTTATTGGGGCATGTACTTACCAACTGGAATTACTGCAGCTGGCTTCTGTGTGCCTGAAACGTCCACCAGAGCTGGAGTTACACAGTATTTTACTGCGAGCCACACAATGCGTAATTCCAATTATCAAGTATGTTAACACAGTTGCATTTTGAAACGATATATAAGTGATATATTAACTTTCAATGCAGTGAGAAGGGTGGTTCATGACAACAGCTTTTGACGCAAAGGCCCGTGAAGATCCGGGGTAGAACAGGTCTTCAGCAACCCATGCTTTCCACAAAAGGCGATTACGCTTGTGAAAGGCGACTAACGGGATCGGGTAGTCAGGCTCTCTGACACACGTCATCAGTTCCCAATTGAACATATCGATGCCCAAGCTATTGTTCACTGGATTGTCTGGTCCAGACTCGATCATTTACACACCGCCACCATATTGCCGGAATATTGCTGCATGCGGTACAGAGCTAAACTCACTACTTTTGACGTAAATCTATGTTTTCGCATTGTAATATCGATACAGGTGACAGTCGATGTACACTCACTGATGACGGACACAATGATGCTGCTGATGATGATCCCGACGAAGAGAAAAAGAAAGACAACGAAAGCACCGAATTTCAGGTTGCATTTCCTCTTAGCTGAGTCATCACCGGAGGTATCGCTAGTGCTGGCATCATCTTGCCCAGACTGATACCTGGGCACGGGCATCACGACGTCACCACTCCGACGGGTGTGGTAGAATCTGTAGGCACCCTGAGGTTCTTGGTAGTCCACATTGTTATCGTATGCCAGAATAGGGTGGAAGTATCTTTCCTCCTTTGTGTTCAGGTCCTCGGTACTTGAACTGAGGTTCGTCAAATATGGCCACTGGAAGTTATAGAGTGAGTGAGTGAGTTTACATATGAAAGACGGTTGTATCAAGAAAATAAATGTCTTCCCCTTTGGCGACCAACGAGCTAAATACGTCGCCTAAAATGCCTAAAAGAGGTAAATGCTTTTCCACATCATGCTATGCCTTTGTACCTGGATAGAGGTGAAGCTATGGAAGTTCACCAAGAGGATGAGCGTAATACTAAAACACAATTGTCTCTGTAGGTTTGTATGCATAATTGCATCAGTATGTTAGATGACAAGACAGCATATGCTTTCAAATCAGTGACAGCGAATAATTCCACTGAAATGTTATCATGGTTTGGGAGAACACTTATTCGGCCATTATAATTCTTCATGGGAGGAATGCTGCATGGAACATTGTATTGTGTTACTTATAGGAATGTTGGAGTTTTTCTAGTCCACTTTTAAGTTTTGCATCAAGCCAGGTGGTTGACATGGTACGCATTCGGTAATCATGGTTTCTTATTAATATGGCGGCGGTCTGTTAAAAAAATCAAGTCTGTACCAAACAGTTCAGTGATCAACAGCATGAGCATCAGTTTACATAACTGGGATAACCAAATCAGAGAACCTGACCACACAATACCACAACAGCCCGGTTGTGTCAAACCTGGACTGACGAAATGCTGTCTAACTCGAAAACTGATCAACTCGTAATACTCATGGTCACAGTCTAATCATCAGACCAACCCTGTGAGTTTTTGCAGAATTTATGTCCTAAAAATAAAAAGGAGGTTTTTTAACAAAGTATCATTAAACGTTTGACACAGATCACCGTTTGTTACGAGTGATATGTGGGAAAAGCCAGGTGTGCGAGAAAGGATGGAGATCTCACCGAACAGGTTAATGAAGCAATAACTTTGTCGGCACGTGAGCACGGGTTTCTCAAACACCTGACAGTCCCTTTCTCTGCGCCCCTGCAGGTGTTAAGTTCGATTCTTTTGCAGATTTACTTCACAAAAGCGTTCGACTATGTTGAAAGGGATATATTATTGTATACATAATTAGAATGGATGTAATGGAAAGTGACCTGTGCTATTTATTAGTGTACATACGTCAGTCCATCACTTGGAATCAGAGTTAAACCACATATATCAGCAGCTAAACTTGATGTATACCATAGCGTCTTACCGGCTTCTGGCAGATGGTGAAGCCACAGATCCATCTTACCCTCACCAATCTCAAAAACCTCACAAGCAAATCCCCTGAGATTCCAGCAGGAATAAATCCATTTATGTTCCACATATAACACCCATAGATTGATTTTCCCTGACGGATCCAAGGATGACGGTCACGTTGCCAGTTCTATAGTCATTGAATCCATGAGTGTCTCATCTAGAATCCGAGACAACAGTTCCATTTTCACCGATGAGGCCAAAGCTTTCTTTACAGCTTTTACCTATATAAAACACCACACTCACTCGAAGACCCTTATCGTGTTTACAGATTCATTATCCTGCCTCCAAGCACTTCAAATTGTTACTTCAAGTCATCCAATCATCCTGGACAATTCAGAAATTTACAACGATCTTTCTACTGGCCAGTATAACATCGTTCTCGGCTGGCTGCGGGGTCACGTCGGCATAGCAGATAACACAGGCCTCAACTAAAGCAACTCTTGACAAGCCCTTATCCCAACTACTCAAACAGACTATCAACAGTTATACTCGTGAAATCATGCAGAAAGGTGGGACACCCAGGTAGGAACAAAAAGACTTCATTAACTGAAGCCAACAACTGGTTATACCTATTTGGGTTGTCAATCAAGACATGATGCAGCTTTACGACGATGTCGTATAGGCCACAGCCGTTTTACTTATGACTATCTGCTCAAATGGAGGGTGATGGACTTCCCATACGTATCTCCAGCAGTGAGGTGTTCACCGCCAAGCGTACTTTCCTTGACTGTGTGGACTTTTTCAACTGCATTCAACTCCAGTTATGATGCACCTGATCGTATGAGTGGGCACCTGATAGACATCTTCTGTTTCTAAATGGTGATGAAATGAAAACATACGTTTTTGAAGCTAAAGTTTTTTGGCACCATGCGTTTAAAATGTAACAAAAAATGATCTGGTCACTATACGGCTGGAATCTACTCAACTAAAGTGAACGCATACGTCAGTGCAAGCGTTTGTTAGAATAGACTTCCAGAGACCGAAAGCATTCGACACCTAGCGCGGGGTTAGGCGTTAGGCAAGGGTGTATTCTTAGCCAGGTACTATTTCTCCTGTTCACCAAAGAACTCGCAACTGAACCTTACACGTTATGCAGTCAAGTGATATATATCTCCTCACATTCTCTGACGACGTCGTCCTGTTCTCAAGATGCATCATTGGTATCCAGCGTCAATTTAATGTCCTAAAACATTTCTGTGTCAAATGTGACTTCAAGTGAATGTGAATACATCCAACATCGTCGTGTTTCGGAAAGGAGGAATTCTCACACACATTCGTACACATTACAAATACGGGATAGTGTTTTCTTCAAGACTTACTTGAAAAAAATCTTGTAAAACTGTTGCCCAGGAAGCGAACAAAGACTGTCTGTCAGTGTTCAGACTGTTTAGTAGAAATACAGAACTGACTTCTTCCACCTCTTCAACCATATTTGATGGGGAAATGACACCGATACTTCTGTATGGATCGGAAATATTGGTCTTCGGATACACAGATGTCATTGATCGGATCGAAACAACGTATTTCAAAGGGTTCCTAAGACTTGGAAAAAAGTGCATGAAGCCAAACCATTCGTGGGGATCTTCCTTTGTTCGTCCTTGCACAAGTTGAAGTAATAAAATTCTGGTTCAAATTACTAAACATGGAGAACAATCGTTACCCTTTACAATTCTGTAAGATGCTTAAAATTCTCGACGATATGGGCAAGATCAACTGTGTGTCGAATGTACGATTCATTCTGTTCCGAACGGGCTTTTCACACGTATGGTTCAACCATGGTATCGGCAGTGTAAAGCTGTATATGGCAATCTCAAAGCAACGACTTACAAATATCGGATGCCGAAGCTGACACAACGATATCACTACATCAGTGTATCTTACCCAATTCTCACAGTTCAAATACGACATTCACCTGGAACTATACATCGCAGATCTAAAAGGTAAAGAGCTCATTCGAGGTCTCTCGGATTGGGATTGACCCTACGATTTGAAGGTTAGCATCTTTTGTCATCAGGCTGTGCTTATTAATGAGCTCTACTGTCCACTCTGCAATCCTCCACAAATTGATGAATGTTCTTTTTCTGTGAACGATACCAACAGTTTCGTGAAACAAGATGTATACAAGGTTCCATTCTCACTCCATATTTTTTTAAATTCTAAAGATCCATGTGCTACATTCATTCATACACCAAATATTCCTTTTCAGACATACCTTGTATTATGACCTGTATTATGGGCCGTTTTTCCGACATTACTAAATAAAATCTCTCTGTCTCACTATTTTCCATATCTATTAGTGAAATGAAGTATTCTTTGAAACATACCATTGTTTTGGTTTTCATTTTTATTTAACAATACGTGATTAACAATTTTAATTCAGACTTACGTTTTCGAAACGTATTTAGAAGGTTTCACATGTTTCCCGCCAACGTTTTATATGAATATTTTAAAAGGTAAAAAAGCCATAAAATTAGTTTTTCAAACCGCTTTTTATATAACATATTCACATCAATACGAAAACACGTTCACAACGTCTCTATGTTAGTGTGTCTTTTCAATGATAGCACTATTTCGGTATTTTAGGTTGATATAATGCTAAAGATGTGAACACGAGTGATAATACACTCAACATCAGTTCAAAGGCCTTAGATTCATGCTTAGTATGACGAATCTGTGAGGTTTATTAATTCTGACACTTATACCCGACATTCCGTTCTTGGGTAAGTGAGTCAGTCTGAGTTTACGCCATTACTCCAATACTAAAGGATCACGGCGGGGAACACCAGATATGGGCTTTTACACATTGTACCCATGTGGGCAATCGAACCCTCGTCAGGCGAGAGAGGAGAGCACCCACTACTCTACCCAGTCATATCTTTGTTTGCCTCTGATTCATCTGGACTATTCGTGCATAAGTGACATGGCCTTTGCTTCTCTGCATCATAAAATTTAATTTAACACACAAATCTACTGGGTGTCAACCAGAATTTCTTTGGAGCTACATTGTTTGTTCACGGAATGCGTTCCACCTGAGCTGTTGTATCAACTCGGTGATTCGGTATTCGGGTATGGTTCATTGCTGAACATGAGAGATAATATCATTATAACCACAAAATGAAACCAATTATATGTCAGTTGTATATGGGGTTTCGTGAATACAACCTACATTTTTTCTAAAGGTTATATACCTCAGGTTTACAAAACAAATGCACTCCCATGCTGGAGTTGGTGATTAAGAAATGATGAGGGAACAGACCCAGGATTCAGTTCACGTAAGTTCCCACTTGGTATGAATTGAGCATATAATAACTGTGCATGAAATATGCCAAAAACCAAGCCAGGCATCAACGTCAAAATTTTACCAGCCACAAAAGGATTCAACTAGATCAGATCTGGTGAATTTACCCACATGAATGGAACATCTAAACCTTTACCAGACCACCGTCCGTCAGAAACCTAGCTCGTCTCAGTCGGTAGGGATAACCAGGGATAGTTCACATCAGTCTCCTATCCATGGTTAGTGCTTTTTGCAAATCGACCGCTAGTGTAAGCACGCTCTGACAGGCTGTCTCTTCTCCGTATGGAATAGCGAGGACGCGGTATTGGTCATGTAGCAATCTGTTCTGGGCCAAGTGGAGAGTAGAAAGGTTAAGGGTTCTGGCCAGTCAAGACGATTGTATGGACGGTATGTTGCTATTTGTAAAACCACAGCCGGGTGAGCACATGCTGCAACCACATTTGGCGTCGTTAAGACACAGCTGATTTTAAAATGACGGATGATCTGGTCTGGGGACATAAACACATCTCATCCCCATACTCACGGTGAAAAGAAAAGCCGACTTGTCACCTCAGACTCTCACATTGGTTTCTCGGAAGCGATGAATATACTAAGCTGTATACACATTTATTACTGAGGCTCGGGACAGTGTCATGAGGGGAATCTCATTTACATTTTCCTTCTCGGTAAAGGGGAGGCCTTGGTGGGTTTTCTTCAATAACCCAGTTCCACATGTTGCTGTGACGTTTTGGTGAGGGTATGTGTGAGGCTTGGGGTTAACTTTTTTAGAGTTGCTGTTTAACATACAACGCACTGTATAACAGCTGGGAAGGATAATATATCTAAGGTGCACAAACCTGACCATGGCTGAGCTGAAACTGCAATACACAGGAAAACCATGTCTAAACAGGGACAACGTTAACTATTCTGAACAGTTCAGATAATCATCTTTGTAATATATAGTCAACGGCTTATGGTTGGCAATATATAATGGTATATGCTGGTACGTCTTCACAAACATATGAGGCTTCTATCAGTATGGCGTTCAGTGATAGGGTGCCACGAACCTTACGCACGCCAGAGACACAACGATGTCTATTTATTTTTTTCTGATAGAAACAAGATTTTAGGACTTTAAAGCATCTCCTGTTTGAACAGATCTAAAGATTAATATAGACTGGCTGTATTCCCTTCCAGGTAAGCGAGTGGGTATGGACTTATGATATAACGGCACTGGTGATAGTAGTTGGTCCACGTGGTCAGCTGGGGACAGCAGACTGTCTCTCGTGACTTACCTTGTCTTGGAAGCGAGATCTCCAGGCAGTCATATTTTGTCACGTTGAGGAATAGGTCACTGCTGTCAGTACTCGACTTCTAATGGTCACCTGTCCTCGCTGAGACACATCTTTCTCTGATTACCTGACCGAACTAATTTCAGTATTTGATTAAAATTTCAATAGACCCTCTGTTCTTTTCTTCTCTATGGTATGCTGAACGTCATAAAAGTAACAGAAAACCTCTCTAGCGCTGGAACATCTACCGTCAGCATAACCCGTGGTGCTGAGACTGACTCAACACCTGAACACAGGTGGTATGTGCTGCCCTCGTGGATACAACAACCTGACTGACGTAATTGGCTACTGATAGTTTCATGTAGTGTCCTTTCCCTGCATGGGAGGATCAGTGATGCTCACTAGATGTAACCCTATCAGATGACGCTCTTGACTGACGACTGTGGAAGGATCGGCACCGGAGCGTTGCATAAAATAACAAGAAAGAAGTGTGAGTGAAGTCGTGGTCGTCATGCCAAAAGCTACTGAAGCCTGAGAAAATTAAAACTGAAATATGCAAACAATCAAAGAAACAATATCACCTAAAGTGTAAATCCCTTACGTGTCTTGATTCATGGAAACCTGGGTTGAAATACTATTCGTGACAGAGATATTCAGACAAATATATGTTATCATGTAATTTACTTCCGACTCTTATTGTTCCTTTTACTACATGGTATCCCGGCTTGGCCCAGCTTTTCTTGGCTCGTGTTCACGCTGGTCTGGTAAAAGTTTAGATGTTCCATTCATCTGGGTAAGTTCACCTGAAATGAGGTTTTTATCCGCCAGTCCAACTGTCACGCTCTGTAAAATGCTAATGTAAAACTGTTTGCGTGGACGTGTAGTATGCATCGTTTCACATCATGAATGTTACACAGAGGTTAAAAGACATATTTTTGGATGACTAGCATCGCAGCCTATGCTTGTCGAATAAATGTTTCTATTACAAACATCTCAAATCCAACATCAAAACTGAAACGTATCGTAAGGTTAGAAATGGGAATAAATTTAGGACAGCATTTGCAAGAATGAGATGTTGAATGTCTCATGATCTCTTTGTAGAAACATGAAGGTACACGCATATCTCTAGAGAAAATCGATATTGTAAACTTTGTAATATGAATAACATAGAAGACAAACAGCCTGTACTTCTTATATGTCAATTTTATTCCACAATAAGAGAAAACTGTCTGTCTGTTGTTATAGACACACAAACACTCACAAATGTATTGATGAACTGATCTACAGCTACTAAGGATTATCTAATTCTACGAAATGTATCAGCATTCAATACATTTATATTCAAACTATAGAAATATTGCCATGTTTTAATCGTGTTATATAATATCCACGTCAATGTTTGCTTATATTCTACCGTACGCATATTGTAAATGTACTACAGACGTGTGCAGCGTTCCAAATAGCCGTCGGAGACCCAGCACTGGTTGTTATTGTATCGAGCCGGCAGGTTCAGATATGTACCTGTCCCTATCACCTACAGTAAATTATATGTCAATTATTTCTCAACTGGGATGTATCCCATCTTTTTCTTTAGTAACTTTCGGATCATCTAGTTTACAGTTTCAACAAACAATCCCCCCCTCCCCTCCCCCCACTGTGTGCAATAGGCTTTGCTTGAGTCTGCAGAACCAGTGTGATACTGTGTACAATGTAGTCTGCTTTGTTGTATCGGTTTGACTTTAACCAAATGAACCTGCAGATTGCATCCAAGGCCTGTAGATTTTAAAGCCTGTGTGTCGCAGCAGGCCCTGATGGCCAGACCAGATCAGCTGGTGAGTATTG
This sequence comes from Haliotis asinina, assembly GCF_037392515.1. Lineage (NCBI taxonomy): Eukaryota > Metazoa > Mollusca > Gastropoda > Lepetellida > Haliotidae > Haliotis > Haliotis asinina. The sequence goes on along the minus strand of NC_090283.1, from coordinate 5,557,421 downwards.
CAAACACTGGACAAGTGGCCTTCTTAGGGCTGAATACACCGATTAATTTCACTTGCCCTCAAACCATGTGAAATGTTAAACAACCTATGAGCACATACTGTCGTCATGTTGCTTATGAATAACTATAGGAGTTTCAGCGCATGACTTCTTACCTGCCCCACTCAGTGTAGGGCTGATTCCACCTGTCTTGCTCCCTGTATCGTTTAACACAATGACAACACATTCCGTAATCACATTTACCCCACATATCTACTGAACTACAAGCAGAGTGCCCTTGACGCTACATCATCTGTGTTGTGAATACGTTGTGCATGAGTTGCTGTAGAACTTGCTGCACCACGAAACTAGGAGTCACTCCTTTCAGTAATGTCAACCGTGTGCAGTGTCCTATATCCATATCATGGCCGATTATAATCATATCGTTATAATCAGTCATGTGGAATCCAGTAATCGACACAGAACGGCTCATTCAGCTGGTAGAAGAAAATCCCACTTTGTATGAAATAAATAGAAAGCAGCCAGTTGGCATATATTTTGGTACAAATCGTAGGCGTTGGGAAAGCGATTTCGCATGTAGTGTGAATTAACAATCGCCGTTCATAACTCAAAGCAACGCAATACAACGCGACACATGAAAAAAAACGGTCGTAGTGTAAACCCAGCCTAAGACATGGCGATTAAGAAACAGTTGGGAAACAGGCCCAAACTTCAGGGCCCGTAAGGCTACATGAAGGTAAATATGAGGTAGTGTAGCACAACACTTGGAGTGGTCAAATTCCCAACTGCACTCTAGATTCCGTATTGAAACCCTGCTTCAACCAAAGATTGACTCTTTCAGAAGTAGGATGAGAGGGTATGTAATAAACGTCATACTACGAAGAATCCGTAGGAGCAGAGAAACAACTCTCGTTCTTCCAACTCGTTTATCTGCTCGACATTTCTTCGTTCAATACACAACATCCAAATGCTCTAGTATGGCTTTCTATGTATTGTATTGTGTTGTATGTTATTGTATTACGTTGCGCTGAGTTGCGTTGCGCTGCGTTGCGTTGCGTTGCGTTGCGTTGCGTTGCGTTGCATTTTATTGGATTGCGTAGATGTTTGGAAACATCAGTAATTCAGGTTCAGCAGTCTTGGCATTCTAGGGTGAATGCTGATAGAATGTGAATGTTCTCCAAGGTTGTATCCACAGATACGAGAGGTCCCCTATGACTGTGATATGTTAAAACTATCTACAAGTCATCAATCGGATATAAGTAGGTTGATAATACCCCATAATTTGCGAACGCTTTTTTATAATTGTATCAGCAATTCAAATGTTAATGTTCATTATAGGAATAAAAGTCATCCATTGCCGCATGGAAACGCGTAGAAGCATATCACAAGTGTATAAGTATATCAGAAAAATGTCCTGAATGTAAACATGAACAAATTAGGCATGAAATTTCATCCTTAAAAAATGACGGGAAGATGGGAAACAATGAGGGACAGTTGCATTACAAACCTGACAAAAAGCCAGACTTTTGTTTCCCTTGTTGTTCAGTATGATTAGAAATCATTTAACAAATCTAATGCCTCTAACAAGGCAATAATTAAATGTGCAGTGATATTGTTAAAAAGGTCCTTCATACTTCGTGATTTAAAATATGTATCCCTTGTGATGGAATATTTAACACAATGAGGCAGGACATGCTTGACCGCCACTTTTTCATCACAAGGGATACAAAACGGAGGATCGCCGCCTTTCAATAAATATTCCTGAGTATATCTAATATGGCCAATACGACATCGTCGTATCATGACCATGATCTGGACTGACAATCGAAATAGGTATAAACCAATGCAGGTTTTATTGCATGTAATTTACCGGTGCCTACTTCCGTGTCCCACTTCTTCTGCATCAGGTCTCGGATGTAAGCTCTAATGCTCGCTTTGTAATCAATGGGATAAGAAGTGGCGTCACAGATCTGCTCAGTGCTGCATCAGCAGCATGGTCGTCCATTGTATTGTATTGTATTCCCATTGTATTGTAATGCCAACCTGGCTGGGTAACCAACAGAGGATGATGTCGTATTGGCCAGTACCAAGATCAATATACCGTTTAGTACTATTAATTAAGAATTGACACTTATCGGAAAAATGCAATAGCCCAAAGGCATGAAAGAGGATCAGAAATGATTATGCATTGTTTATATTTACGGTGTTTATTAGTATATTTAGGAGTCCTACCTCAGTATTCCCCATAAAGGAAATGCAGTTAAGACAGATGAAACAGGGGAGTACTTTGGTGATTACCAGGACGAACTCTGATTGACACTATATTGGCTTTTGAGTAGTATCGATGGTAAGTTTTGCTGAGAATCACCACTTGCTATTTGAACATGACTTACTAATCAAACCGATCTGATACGTGTTCCACGATGATGACCTGACATGTGCAACAAGGAGAAGACTTGATGGGTGCTACACGAAGAGAACCTGATAGATACTACAAGATACTACTTGATACATGTTGAACGTTGAACGACGAAGACCTGTTCGCAGCTACATGACTCACAAACTCAAACCTGGGACGGTACGTAAGTCCCAGTACATTCAATGTAGTTAAGGTACTGTAAGCCCCCATGATCCCTTGTACGGCCATCTACCTTCATTTGCTGGTGATCTATTCCCCGCTGTTGTATTGTATTGTCCTATATAGTACATGATTTTATGTTCAATGTTAGTTTTAGATCCATATTTGTGATATCGTGCTTGTCCTTTGACAACACATTTTATAGTAAAGCATTATAAATATTTATGAATGAACGGTTTTAGTCAAATATTGATTTTCTCATGTATCGCGTATCAGGTAGTCGCTGTGCAGCACGTATCAAGTAGTTACAGTGGTTCACGTATCAGGTAGTCATAGTGCAGCACGTATCAGACAGTCAGTGTGCAGCACGTATCAAGTAGTTACAGTGGTTCACGTATCAGGTAGTTACTGTGCAGCATGTATGAAGTAGTCGTCTGGCACCGCGTATCCAGTAGCTGTCTTGCAGCACATACCAGATAGTAATCTTACAGTACGTATCAGGTAGTTACTGTGCAGCACGTATGAGGTATAGTTAGTGTGCAGCACGTATGAGGTATAGTTAGTGTGCAGCACGTATGAGGTATAGTTAGTGTGCAGCGAGTATCAGGTAGTTACTGTGCAGCATGTATCAGGTAGTCATCGTACAGTAGCCGTCGTGCAGCACGTATCACGTAGTTCCAGCATGTATCAGGCTGTTTAAATTGCATCAAGCATCACCTATTAGGTTCACTTCGTGCAGCACATATCAAGTCTTCCCCTTGCATCACACGTCAGGTCATCTTCGTTGAACACGTATCAGCTCCTTTTCAGACAGTACGACATGTTCACTTGGCAATAATATCATTATTATGTCGTCTTCGTGCAGAACATATAGGGACATTTTCAATAAATGTGCATTGGGCCCTGTTCGTGCAGAAGATATAGGGGCATTTTCAATAAGTGTGCATTGGACCCTCTTTGTGCAGAACATATAGGGACATTTTCAATAAGTGTGCTTTGGGTCCTCTTTGTGCAGTGCAGAACATATAGGGGCATTTTCAATAAGTGTGCATTGGGCCCTCTTTGTGCAGAACATATAGGGACATTTTCAATAAGTGTGCATTGGGCCCTCTTTGTGCAGAACATATAGGGACATTTTCAATAAGTGTGCTTTGGGTCCTCTTTGTGCAGTGCAGAACATATAGCGGCATTTTCAATAAGTGTGCTTTGGGTCCTCTTTGTGCAGAACATATAGGGACATTTTCAAAAAGTGTGCATTGGGTCCTCTTCGTGCAGAACATACAGGGACATTTTCAATAAGTGTGCATTGGGTCCTCTTCGTGCAGAACATATAGGGACATTTTCAATAAGTGTGCTTTGGGTCCTCTTTGTGCAGTGCAGAACATATAGCGGCATTTTCAATAAGTGTGCTTTGGGTCCTCTTTGTGCAGAACATATAGGGACATTTTCAAAAAGTGTGCATTGGGTCCTCTTCGTGCAGAACATATAGGGACATTTTCAATAAGTGTGCTTTGGGTCCTCTTTGTGCAGTGCAGAACATATAGGGGCATTTTCAATAAGTGTGCATTGGGCCCTCTTTGTGCAGAACATATAGGGACATTTTCAATAAGTGTGCTTTGGGTCCTCTTTGTGCAGTGCAGAACATATAGCGGCATTTTCAATAAGTGTGCTTTGGGTCCTCTTTGTGCAGAACATATAGGGACATTTTCAAAAAGTGTGCATTGGGTCCTCTTCGTGCAGAACATACAGGGACATTTTCAATAAGTGTGCATTGGGTCCTCTTCGTGCAGAACATATAGGGACATTTTCAATAAGTGTGCATTGGGTCCTCTTTGTGCAGAACATATAGAAACATTTTCAATAATTGTGCATTGGGTCATCTTCGTGCAGAACATATAGGGACAGTTTAAATGAGTATGCATTGGGCCCTCTTCGTGAAGAAATGTCGCGAAGACTTCTGCCCGTGTCCCCTGTAAATTTTAACGATGGGGAAACAATTCTTTGGGTTGCAGTTTTAAAATTTTGATATGTCTTTCAATATGTTCAGATACAATTGCAGAAACATGTTAAAACTCATCCTTATGAGATGGGGAATATATATTTAATTGGCGTGGTTGGAAAGAAATGTAAGAGTGCATACGGGCGGATGTGTTTCCGAAATATCATGGCATCATAGTGTAGAAAATGTCATATGATTGCAATACATTCCCCAATGACAAGGAGGTGGATCTGTAAATGGTATCTGCGTAGATGACACTCATGATACAGCAGTTGTGGCAGGTGTCGACTGAGTCACAGTTACATCTGGAGGTGGTGCTGTGAAATACATCTGCGTAGATGACACCGATGATGCAAGAGTTGCGGCAGGTGTCGACTAAGCAGTAGTTACATCTGGAGGTGGTGCTGTAAATGGTATCAGACTAGATGACACTCATGATACAGCAGTTGTGGCAGGTGTCGACTGAGTCACAGTTACATCTGGAGGTGGTGCTGTAAATGGTATCTGACTAGATGACACTCATGATACAGCAGTTGTGGCAGGTGTCGACTGAGTCACAGTTACATCTGGAGGTGGTGCTGTAAATGGTATCTGACTAGATGACACTCATGATACAGCAGTTGTGGCACGTGTCGACTGAGTCACAGTTACATCTGGAGGTGGTGCTGTAAATGGTATCTGACTAGATGACACTCATGATACAGCAGTTGTGGCAGGTGTCGACTGAGTCACAGTTACATCTGGAGGTGGTGCTGTGAAATACATCTGCGTAGATGACACCGATGATGCAAGAGTTGCGGCAGGTGTCGACTAAGCAGTAGTTACATCTGGAGGTGGTGCTGTAAATGGTATCAGACTAGATGACACTCATGATACAGCAGTTGTGGCAGGTGTCGACTGAGTCACAGTTACATCTGGAGGTGGTGCTGTAAATGGTATCTGACTAGATGACACTCATGATACAGCAGTTGTGGCAGGTGTCGACTGAGTCACAGTTACATCTGGAGGTGGTGCTGTAAATGGTATCTGACTAGATGACACTCATGATACAGCAGTTGTGGCAGGTGTCGACTGAGTCACAGTTACATCTGGAGGTGGTGCTGTAAATGGTATCTGACTAGATGACACTCATGATACAGCAGTTGTGGCAGGTGTCGACTGAGTCACAGTTACATCTGGAGGTGGTGCTGTGAAATACATCAGCGTAGATGACACCGATGATGCAAGAGTTGCGGCAGGTGTCGACTGAGTCACAGTTACATCTGGAGGTGGTGCTGTAAATGGTATCTGACTAGATGACACTCATGATACAGCAGTTGTGGCAGGTGTCGACTGAGTCACAGTTACATCTGGAGGTGGTGCTGTAAATGGTATCTGACTAGATGACACTCATGATACAGCAGTTGTGGCAGGTGTCGACTGAGTCACAGTTACATCTGGAGGTGGTGCTGTAAATGGTATCTGACTAGATGACACTCATGATACAGCAGTTGTGGCAGGTGTCGACTGAGTCACAGTTACATCTGGAGGTGGTGCTGTAAATGGTATCTGAGTAGATGACACTCATGATACAGCAGTTGTGGCACGTGTCGACTGAGTCACAGTTACATCTGGAGGTGGTGCTGTAAATGGTATCTGAGTAGATGACACTCATGATACAGCAGTTGTGGCAGGTGTCGACTGAGTCACAGTTACATCTGGAGGTGGTGCTGTAAATGGTATCTGACTAGATGACACTCATGATACAGCAGTTGTGGCAGGTGTCGACTGAGTCACAGTTACATCTGGAGGTGGTGCTGTAAATGGTATCTTAGTAGATGACACTCATGATACAGCAGTTGTGTCAGGTGTCGACTGAGTCACAGTTACATCTGGAGGTGGTGCTGTAAATGGTATCTTAGTAGATGACACTCATGATACAGCAGTTGTGTCAGGTGTCGACTGAGTCACAGTTACATCTGGAGGTGGTGCTGTAAATGGTATCTTGGTAGATGACACTCATGATACAGCAGTTGTGGCAGGTGTCGACTGAGTCACAGTTACATCTGGAGGTGGTGCTGTAAATGGTATCTGACTAGATGACACTCATGATACAGCAGTTGTGGCAGGTGTCGACTGAGTCACAGTTACATCTGGAGGTGGTGCTGTAAATGGTATCTGAGTAGATGACACTCATGACACAGCAGTTGTGGCAGGTGTCGACTGAGTCACAGTTACATCTGGAGGTGGTGCTGTAAATGGTATCTGACTAGATGACATTCATGATACAGCAGTTGTGGCAGGTGTCGACTGAGTCACAGTTACATCTGGACGTGGTGCTGTGAAATACATCTGCGTAGATGACACCGATGATGCAAGAGTTGCGGCAGGTGTCGACTAAGCAGTAGTTACATCTGGAGGTGGTTTTGTAAATGGTATCTGACTAGATGACACTCATGATACAGCAGTTGTGGCAGGTGTCGACTGAGTCACAGTTACATCTGGAGGTGGTGCTGTAAATGGTATCTGACTAGATGACACTCATGATACAGCAGTTGTGGCAGGTGTCGACTGAGTCACAGTTACATCTGGAGGTGGTGCTGTAAATGGTATCTGACTAGATGACACTCATGATACAGCAGTTGTGGCACGTGTCGACTGAGTCACAGTTACATCTGGAGGTGGTGCTGTAAATGGTATCTGACTAGATGACACTCATGATACAGCAGTTGTGTCAGGTGTCGACTGAGTCACAGTTACATCTGGAGGTGGTGCTGTAAATGGTATCTGACTAGATGACACTCATGATACAGCAGTTGTGTCAGGTGTCGACTGAGTCACAGTTACATCTGGAGGTGGTGCTGTAAATGGTATCTGAGTAGATGACACTCATGACACAGCAGTTGTGGCAGGTGTCGACTGAGTCACAGTTACATCTGGAGGTGGTGCTGTAAATGGTATCTGACTAGATGACACTCATGATACAGCAGTTGTGGCAGGTGTCGACTGAGTCACAGTTACATCTGGAGGTGGTGCTGTAAATGGTATCTGACTAGATGACACTGATGATACAGCAGTTGTGGCAGGTGTCGACTGAGTCACAGTTACATCTGGAGGTGGTGCTGTGAAATACATCTGCGTAGATGACACCGATGATGCAAGAGTTGCGGCAGGTGTCGACTGAGTCACAGTTACATCTGGAGGTGGTGCTGTAAATGGTATCTGAGTAGATGACACTCATGATACAGCAGTTGTGGCAGGTGTCGACTGAGTCACAGTTACATCTGGAGGTGGTGCTGTAAATGGTATCTGACTAGATGACACTCATGATACAGCAGTTGTGGCAGGTGTCGACTGAGTCACAGTTACATCTGGAGGTGGTGCTGTGAAATACATCTGCGTAGATGACACCGATGATGCAAGAGTTGCGGCAGGTGTCGACTAAGCAGTAGTTACATCTGGAGGTGGTTTTGTAAATGGTGTCTGACTAGATGACACTCATGATACAGCAGTTGTGGCAGGTGTCGACTGAGTCACAGTTACATCTGGAGGTGGTGCTGTAAATGGTATCTGACTAGATGACACTCATGATACAGCAGTTGTGGCAGGTGTCGACTGAGTCACAGTTACATCTGGAGGTGGTGCTGTAAATGGTGTCTGACTAGATGACACTCATGATACAGCAGTTGTGGCAGGTGTCGACTGAGTCACAGTTACATCTGGAGGTGGTGCTGTAAATGGTATCTGAGTAGATGACACTCATGATACAGCAGTTGTCGCACGTGCCGACTAAGTCACAGTTACATCTGGAGGTGGTGCTGTAAATGGTATCTGCGTAGATGACACTGATGATGCAGCAGTTGTGGCAGGGGCCGACAAAGTCGTAGTTACATCTGGAGGTGGTGCTGTGAAATACATCTGCGTAGATGACACCGATGATGCAACAGTTGTCGCACGTGTCGACTAAGTCACAGTTACATCTGGAGGTGGTGCTGTAAATGGTATCTGCGTAGATGACACTGATGATGCAGCAGTTGTGGCAGGTGTCGACAAAGCAGTAGCTACATATGGAGGTGGTGCTGTAAATGGTATCTGAGTAGATGACACTCATGACACAGCAGTTGTGGCAGGTGTCGACTGAGTCACAGTTACATCTGGAGGTGGTGCTGTAAATGGTATCTGACTAGATGACACTCATGATACAGCAGTTGTGGCAGGTGTCGACTGAGTCACAGTTACATCTGGAGGTGGTGCTGTGAAATACATCTGCGTAGATGACACCGATGATGCAAGAGTTGCGGCAGGTGTCGACTAAGCAGTAGTTACATCTGGAGGTGGTTTTGTAAATGGTATCTGACTAGATGACACTCATGATACAGCAGTTGTGGCAGGTGTCGACTGAGTCACAGTTACATCTGGAGGTGGTGCTATAAATGGTATCTGACTAGATGACACTCATGATACAGCAGCTGTGGCAGGTGTCGACTGAGTCACAGTTTCATCTGGAGGTGGTGCTGTAAATGGTATCTGACTAGATGACACTCATGATACAGCAGTTGTGGCAGGTGTCGACTGAGTCACAGTTACATCTGGAGGTGGTGCTGTAAATGGTATCTGAGTAGATGACACTCATGATACAGCAGTTGTCGCACGTGTCGACTAAGTCACATTTACATCTGGAGGTGGTGCTGTAAATGGTATCTGCGTAGATGACACTGATAATGCAGCAGTTGTGGCAGGGGCCGACTAAGTCGTAGTTACATCTGGAGGTGGTGCTGTGAAATACATCTGCGTAGATGACACCGATGATGCAACAGTTGTCGCACGTGTCGACTAAGTCACAGTTACATCTGGAGGTGGTGCTGTAAATGGTATCTGCGTAGATGACACTGATGATGCAGCAGTTGTGGCAGGTGTCGACAAAGCAGTAGTTACATCTGGGGGTGGTTCTGTAAATGGTATCTGCGTAGATGACGCCGATGATACAGCAGTTGTGGCACGTGTCGACTAAGCAGTAGTTACATCTGGAGGTGGTTCTGTAAATGGTGTCAGAGTAGATGACACTCATGATACAGCAGTTGTGGCACGTGTCGACTGAGTCACAGTTACATCTGGAGGTGGTGCTGTGAAATTCATCTGCGTAGATGACACCGATGATGCAAGAGTTGCGGCAGGTGTCGACTAAGCAGTAGTTACATCTGGGGGTGGTTCTGTAAATGGTATCTGCGTAGATGACGCCGATGATACAGCAGTTGTGGCACGTGTCGACTAAGCAGTAGTTACATCTGGAGGTAGTGCTGTAAATGGTATCTGCGTAGATGACACTCATGATACAGCAGTTGTGGCAGGTGTCGACTGAGTCACAGTTACATCTGGAGGTGGTGCTGTGAAATACATCTGCGTAGATGACACCGATGATGCAAGAGTTGCGGCAGGTGTCGACTAAGCAGTAGTTACATCTGGGGGTGGTTCTGTAAATGGTATCTGACTAGATGACACTCATGATACAGCAGTTGTGGCAGGTGTCGACTGAGTCACAGTTACATCTGGAGGTGGTGGTGTATATGGTATCTGACTAGATGACACTCATGATACAGCAGTTGTGGCAGGTGTCGACTGAGTCACAGTTACATCTGGAGGTGGTGCTGTAAATGGTATCTGAGTAGATGACACTCATGATACAGCAGTTGTGGCAGGTGTCGACTGAGTCACAGTTACATCTGGAGGTGGTGCTGTAAATGGTATCTGACTAGATGACACTCATGATACAGCAGTTGCGGCAGGTGTCGACTGAGTCACAGTTACATCTGGAGGTGGTGCTGTAAATGGTATCTGAGTAGATGACACTCATGATACAGCAGTTGTGGCAGGTGTCGACTGAGTCACAGTTACATCTGGAGGTGGTGCTGTGAAATACATCTGCGTAGATGACACTCATGATACAGCAGTTGTGGCAGGTGTCGACTGAGTCACAGTTACATCTGGAGGTGGTGCTGTGAAATACATCTGCGCAGATGACACTCATGATACAGCAGTTGTGGCAGGTGTCGACTGAGCAGTAGTTACATCTGGAGGTGGTGCTGTAAATGGTATCTGACTAGATGACACTCATGATACAGCAGTTGCGGCAGGTGTCGACTGAGTCACAGTTACATCTGGAGGTGGTTCTGTAAATGGTATGTGACTAGATGACACTCATGATACAGCAGTTGTGGCAGGTGTCGACTGAGTCACAGTTACATCTGGAGGTGGTGGTGTATATGGTATCTGACTAGATGACACTCATGATACAGCAGTTGTGGCAGGTGTCGACTGAGTCACAGTTACATCTGGAGGTGGTGCTGTAAATGGTATCTGAGTAGATGACACTCATGATACAGCAGTTGTGGCAGGTGTCGACTGAGTCACAGTTACATCTGGAGGTGGTGCTGTAAATGGTATCTGACTAGATGACACTCATGATACAGCAGTTGCGGCAGGTGTCGACTGAGTCACAGTTACATCTGGAGGTGGTTCTGTAAATGGTATGTGACTAGATGACACTCATGATACAGCAGTTGTGGCAGGTGTCGACTGAGTCACAGTTACATCTGGAGGTGGTGCTGTAAATGGTGTCAGAGTAGATGACACTCATGATACAGCAGTTGTGGCAGGTGTCGACTGAGTCACAGTTACATCTGGAGGTGGTGCTGTAAATGGTATCTGAGTAGATGACACTCATGATACAGCAGTTGTGGCACGTGTCGACTGAGTCACAGTTACATCTGGAGGTGGTGCTGTGAAATTCATCTGCGTAGATGACACTCATGATACAGCAGTTGCGGCAGGTGTCGACTGAGTCACAGTTACATCTGGAGGTGGTGCTGTAAATGGTATCTGAGTAGATGACACTCATGATACAGCAGTTGTGGCAGGTGTCGACTGAGTCACAGTTACATCTGGAGGTGGTGCTGTAAATGGTATCTGAGTAGATGACACTCATGATACAGCAGTTGTGGCAGGTGTCGACTGAGTCACAGTTACATCTGGAGGTGGTGCTGTAAATGGTGTCTGCGTAGATGACACTCATGATACAGAAGTTGTGGCAGGTGTCGACTGAGTCACAGTTACATCTGGAGGTGGTTCTGTAAATGGTATCTGACTAGATGACAGTCATGATACAGCAGTTGTGGCAGGTGTCGACTGAGTCACAGTTACATCTGGAGGTGGTGCTGTAAATGGTATCTGACTAGATGACAGTCATGATACAGCAGTTGTGGCAGGTGTCGACTGAGTCACAGTTACATCTGGAGGTGGTGCTGTAAATGGTATCTGAGTGGATGACACTCATGATACAGCAGTTGTGGCAGGGGCCGACTAAGTCGTAGTTACATCTGGAGGTGGTGCTGTGAAATACATCTGCGTAGATGACACCGATGATGCAAGAGTTGCGGCAGGTGTCGACTGAGTCACAGTTACATCTGGGGGTGGTGCTGTAAATGGTATCTGCGTAGATGACACTCATGATACAGCAGTTGTGGCAGGTGTCGATTAAGCAGTAGTTACATCTGGAGGTGGTTCTGTAAATGGTATCAGAGTAGATGACACTCATGATACAGCAGTTGTGGCAGGTGTCGACTAAGCAGTAGTTACATCTGGAGGTGGTGCTGTGAAACACATCTGCGTAGATGACACCGATGATGCAAGAGTTGCGGCAGGTGTCGACTGAGTCACAGTTACATCTGGGGGTGGTTCTGTAAATGGTATCTGCGTAGATGACGCCGATGATACAGCAGTTGTGGCACGTGTCGACTAAGCAGTAGTTACATCTGGAGGTGGTGCTGTAAATGGTTTCAGAGTAGATGACACTCATGATACAGAAGTTGTGGCACGTGTCGACTAAGCCGTAGTTACATCTGGAGGTGGTGCTGAGAAATACATCTGCGTAGATGACACCGATGATGCAAGAGTTGCGGCAGGTGTCGACTGAGTCACAGTTACATCTGGAGGTGGTGCTGTAAATGGTATCTGAGTAGATGACACTCATGATACAGCAGTTGTGGCAGGTGTCGACTGAGTCACAGTTACATCTGGAGGTGGTGCTGTAAATGGTATCTGAGTAGATGACACTCATGATACAGCAGTTGTGGCAGGTGTCGACTGAGTCACAGTTACATCTGGAGGTGGTGCTGTAAATGGTGTCTGAGTAGATGACACTCATGATACAGCAGTTGTGGCAGGTGTCGACTGAGTCACAGTTACATCTGGAGGTGGTTCTGTAAATGGTATCTGACTAGATGACAGTCATGATACAGCAGTTGTGGCAGGTGTCGACTGAGTCACAGTTACATCTGGAGGTGGTGCTGTAAATGGTATCTGACTAGATGACACTCATGATACAGCAGTTGTGGCAGGTGTCGACTGAGTCACAGTTACATCTGGAGGTGGTGCTGTAAATGGTATCTGAGTAGATGACACTCATGATACAGCAGTTGTGGCAGGGGCCGACTAAGTCGTAGTTACATCTGGAGGTGGTGCTGTGAAATACATCTGCGTAGATGACACCGATGATGCAAGAGTTGCGGCAGGTGTCGACTGAGTCACAGTTACATCTGGGGGTGGTGCTGTAAATGGTGTCTGCGTAGATGACACTCATGATACAGCAGTTGTGGCAGGTGTCGATTAAGCAGTAGTTACATCTGGAGGTGGTTCTGTAAATGGTATCAGAGTAGATGACACTCATGATACAGCAGTTGTGGCAGGTGTCGACTAAGCAGTAGTTACATCTGGAGGTGGTGCTGTGAAATACATCTGCGTAGATGACACCGATGATGCAAGAGTTGCGGCAGGTGTCGACTGAGTCACAGTTACATCTGGGGGTGGTTCTGTAAATGGTATCTGCGTAGATGACGCCGATGATACAGCAGTTGTGGCACGTGTCGACTAAGCAGTAGTTACATCTGGAGGTGGTGCTGTAAATGGTTTCAGAGTAGATGACACTCATGATACAGAAGTTGTGGCACGTGTCGACTAAGCAGTAGTTACATCTGGAGGTGGTGCTGAGAAATACATCTGCGTAGATGACACCGATGATGCAAGAGTTGCGGCAGGTGTCGACTGAGTCACAGTTACATCTGGGGGTGGTTCAGTAAATGGTGTCTGCGTAGATGACACTGATGATGCAGCAGTTGTGGCAGGTGCCGACTAAGTCGTAGTTACATCTGGAGGTGGTGCTGTAAATGGTTTCTGACTAGATGACACTCATGATACAGCAGTTGTGGCAGGTGTCGACTGAGTCACAGTTACATCTGGAGGTGGTGCTGTAAATGGTATCTGAGTAGATGACACTCATGATACAGCAGTTGTGGCAGGTGTCGACTGAGTCACAGTTACATCTGGAGGTGGTGCTGTAAATGGTATCTGAGTAGATGACACTCATGATACAGCAGTTGTGGCAGGTGTCGACTGAGTCACAGTTACATCTGGAGGTGGTGCTGTAAATGGTATCTGACTAGATGACACTCATGATACAGCAGTTGTGGCAGGTGTCGACTGAGTCACAGTTACATCTGGAGGTGGTGCTGTAAATGGTATCTGACTAGATGACACTCATGATACAGCAGTTGTGGCAGGTGTCGACTGAGTCACAGTTACATCTGGAGGTGGTTCTGTAAATGGTATCTGACTAGATGACACTCATGATACAGCAGTTGTGGCAGGTGTCGACTGAGTCACAGTTACATCTGGAGGTGGTGCTGTGAAATACATCTGCGTAGATGACACTCATGATACAGCAGTTGCGGCAGGTGTCGACTGAGTCACAGTTACATCTGGAGGTGGTGCTGTAAATGGTATCTGACTAGATGACACTCATGATGCAGCAGTTGTGGCAGGTGTCGATTGAGTCACAGTTACATCTGGAGGTGGTGCTGTAAATGGTATCTGAGTAGATGACACTCATGATACAGCAGTTGTGGCACGTGTCGACTGAGTCACAGTTACATCTGGAGGTGGTGCTGTGAAATACATCTGCGTAGATGACACTCATGATACAGCAGTTGCGGCAGGTGTCGACTAAGCAGTAGTTACATCTGGAGGTGGTGCTGTAAATGGTATCTGACTAGATGACACTCATGATACAGCAGTTGTGGCAGGTGTCGACTGAGTCACAGTTACATCTGGAGGTGGTGGTGTATATGGTATCTGACTAGATGACACTCATGATACAACAGTTGTGGCAGGTGTCGACTGAGTCACAGTTACATCTGGAGGTGGTGCTGTAAATGGTATCTGAGTAGATGACACTCATGATACAGCAGTTGTGGCAGGTGTCGACTGAGTCACAGTTACATCTGGAGGTGGTGCTGTAAATGGTATCTGACTAGATGACACTCATGATACAGCAGTTGTGGCAGGTGTCGACTGAGTCACAGTTACATCTGGAGGTGGTGCTGTAAATGGTATCTGACTAGATGACACTCATGATACAGCAGTTGTGGCAGGTGTCGACTGAGTCACAGTTACATCTGGAGGTGGTGCTGTAAATGGTATCTGAGTAGATGACACTCATGATACAGCAGTTGTGGCAGGTGTCGACTGAGTCACAGTTACATCTGGAGGTGGTGCTGTGAAATACATCTGCGTAGATGACACTCATGATACAGCAGTTGCGGCAGGTGTCAACTAAGCAGTAGTTACATCTGGAGGTGGTGCTGTAAATGGTATCTGACTAGATGACACTCATGATACAGCAGTTGTGGCAGGTGTCGACTGAGTCACAGTTACATCTGGAGGTGGTGGTGTAAATGGTATCTGACTAGATGACACTCATGATACAGCAGTTGTGGCAGGTGTCGACTGAGTCACAGTTACATCTGGAGGTGGTGCTGTAAATGGTATCTGAGTAGATGACACTCATGATACAGCAGTTGTGGGAGGTGTCGACTGAGTCACAGTTACATCTGGAGGTGGTGCTGTGAAATACATCTGCGTAGATGACACTCATGATACAGCATTTGCGGCAGGTGTCGACTGAGTCACAGTTACATCTGGAGGTGGTTCTGTAAATGGTATCTGACTAGATGACACTCATAATACAGCAGTTGTGGCAGGTGTCGACTGAGTCACAGTTACATCTGGAGGTGGTGCTGTAAATGGTTTCTTAGTAGATGACACTCATGATACAGCAGTTGTGGCAGGTGTCGACTGAGTCACAGTTACATCTGGAGGTGGTGCTGTGAAATACATCTGCGTAGATGACACTCATGATACAGCAGTTGTGGCAGGTGTCGACTGAGTCACAGTTACATCTGGAGGTGGTGCTGTAAATGGTATCTGAGTAGATGACACTCATGATACAGCAGTTGTGGCAGGTGTCGACTGAGTCACAGTTACATCTGGAGGTGGTGCTGTGAAATACATCTGCGTAGATGACACTCATGATACAGCAGTTGTGGCAGGTGTCGACTGAGTCACAGTTACATCTGGAGGTGGTGCTGTGAAATACATCTGCGTAGATGACACTCATGATACAGCAGTTGCGGCAGGTGTCGACTGAGTCACAGTTACATCTGGAGGTGGTGCTGTAAATGGTATCTGACTAGATGACACTCATGATACAGCAGTTGTGGCAGGTGTCGACTGAGTCACAGTTACATCTGGAGGTGGTGCTGTAAATGGTATCTGACTAGATGACACTCATGATACAGCAGTTGTGGCAGGTGTCGACTGAGTCACAGTTACATCTGGAGGTGGTGCTGTAAATGGTATCTGAGTAGATGACACTCATGATACAGCAGTTGTGGCAGGGGCCGACTAAGTCGTAGTTACATCTGGAGGTGGTGCTGTGAAATACATCTGCGTAGATGACACCGATGATGCAAGAGTTGCGGCAGGTGTCGACTGAGTCACAGTTACATCTGGGGGTGGTGCTGTAAATGGTATCTGACTAGATGACAGTCATGATACAGCAGTTGTGGCAGGTGTCGACTGAGTCACAGTTACATCTGGAGGTGGTGCTGTAAATGGTATCTGACTAGATGACACTCATGATACAGCAGTTGTGGCAGGTGTCGATTAAGCAGTAGTTACATCTGGAGGTGGTTCTGTAAATGGTATCAGAGTAGATGACACTCATGATACAGGAGTTGTGGCAGGTGTCGACTAAGCAGTAGTTACATCTGGAGGTGGTGCTGTGAAATACATCTGCGTAGATGACAGCGATGATGCAAGAGTTGCGGCAGGTGTCGACTGAGTCACAGTTACATCTGGGGGTGGTTCTGTAAATGGTATCTGCGTAGATGACGCCGATGATACAGCAGTTGTGGCACGTGTCGACTAAGCAGTAGTTACATCTGGAGGTGGTGCTGTAAATGGTATCAGAGTAGATGACACTCATGATACAGCAGTTGTGGCAGGTGTCGACTGAGTCACAGTTACATCTGGAGGTGGTGCTGTAAATGGTATCTGACTAGATGACATTCATGATACAGCAGTTGTGGCAGATGTCGACTGAGTCACAGTTACATCTGGAGGTCGTGGTGTAAATGGTATCTGAATAGATGACACTCATGATACAGCAGTTGTGGCAGGTGTCGACTGAGTCACAGTTACATCTGGAGGTGGTGGTGTAAATGGTATCTGACTAGATGACACTCATGATACAGCAGTTGTGGCAGGTGTCGACTGAGTCACAGTTACATCTGGAGGTGGTGCTGTAGATGGTATCTGACTAGATGACACTCATGATACAGCAGTTGTGGCAGGTGTCGACTGAGTCACAGTTACATCTGGAGGTGGTGCTGTAAATGGTATCTGAGTAGATGACACTCATGATACAGCAGTTGTGGCAGGGGCCGACTAAGTCGTAGTTACATCTGGAGGTGGTGCTGTGAAATACATCTGCGTAGATGACACCGATGATGCAAGAGTTGCGGCAGGTGTCGACTGAGTCACAGTTACATCTGGGGGTGGTGCTGTAAATGGTATCTGACTAGATGACACTCATGATACAGCAGTTGTGGCAGGTGTCGATTAAGCAGTAGTTACATCTGGAGGTGGTTCTGTAAATGGTATCAGACTAGATGACACTCATGATACAGGAGTTGTGGCAGGTGTCGACTAAGCAGTAGTTACATCTGGAGGTGGTGCTGTGAAATACATCTGCGTAGATGACAGCGATGATGCAAGAGTTGCGGCAGGTGTCGACTGAGTCACAGTTACATCTGGGGGTGGTTCTGTAAATGGTATCTGACTAGATGACACTCATGATACAGCAGTTGTGGCAGGTGTCGACTGAGTCACAGTTACATCTGGAGGTGGTGCTGTAAATGGTATCTGAGTAGATGACACTCATGATACAGCAGTTGTGGCAGGTGTCGACTGAGTCACAGTTACATCTGGAGGTGGTGCTGTGAAATACATCTGCGTAGATGACACTCATGATACAGCAGTTGTGGCAGGTTTCGACTGAGTCACAGTTACATCTGGAGGTGGTTCTGTAAATGGTATCTGACTAGATGACACTCATGATACAGCAGTTGTGGCAGGTGTCGACTGAGTCACAGTTACATCTGGAGGTGGTGCTGTAAATGGTATCTGACTAGATGACACTCATGATACAGCAGTTGTGGCAGGTGTCGACTGAGTCACAGTTACATCTGGAGGTGGTGCTGTAAATGGTATCTGACTAGATGACACCGATGATACAGCAGTTGTGGCAGGGGCCGACTAAGTCGTAGTTACACCTGGAGGTGGTGCTGTGAAATACATCTGCGTAGATGACACCGATGATGCAAGAGTTGCGGCAGGTGTCGACTAAGCAGTAGTTACATCTGGAGGTGGTGCTGTAAATGGTATCAGAGTAGATGAGACTCATGATACAGCAGTTGTGGCAGGTGTCGACTGAGTCACAGTTACATCTGGAGGTGGTGCTGTAAATGGTATCTGACTAGATGACACTCATGATACAGCAGTTGTGGCAGGTGTCGACTGAGCCACAGTTACATCTGGAGGTGGTGCTGTAAATGGTATCTGACTAGATGACACTCATGATACAGTAGTTGTGGCAGGTTTCGACTGAGTCACAGTTACATCTGGAGGTGGTGCTGTAAATGGTATCTGACTAGATGACACTCATGATACAGCAGTTGTGGCAGGTGTCGACTGAGTCACAGTTACATCTGGAGGTGGTGCTGTAAATGGCATCTGACTAGATGACACTCATGATACAGCAGTTGTGGCAGGTGTCGACTGAGTCACAGTTACATCTGGAGGTGGTGCTGTAAATGGTATCTGACTAGATGACACTCATGATACAGCAGTTGTGGCAGGTGTCGACTGAGTCACAGTTACATCTGGAGGTGGTGCTGTAAATGGTATCAGACTAGATGACACTCATGATACAGCAGTTGTGGCAGGTGTCGACTGAGTCACAGTTACATCTGGAGGTGGTGCTGTGAAATACATCTGCGTAGATGACACTCATGATACAGCAGTTGCGGCAGGTGTCGACTGAGTCACAGTTACATCTGGAGGTGGTTCTGTAAATGGTATCTGACTAGATGACACTCATGATACAGCAGTTGTGGCAGGTGTCGACTGAGTCACAGTTACATCTGGAGGTGGTGCTGTAAATGGTATCTGACTAGATGACACTCATGATACAGCAGTTGTGGCAGGTGTCGACTGAGTCACAGTTACATCTGGAGGTGGTGGTGTAAATGGTATCTGAGTAGATGACACTCATGATACAGCAGTTGTGGCAGGTGTCGACTGAGTCACAGTTACATCTGGAGGTGGTGCTGTAAATGGTATATGACTAGATGACACTCATGATACAGCAGTTGTGGCAGGTGTCGACTGAGTCACAGTTACATCTGGGGGTGTTGCTGTAAATGGTGTCTGCGTAGATGACACTCATGATACAGCAGTTGTGGCAGGTGTCGATTAAGCAGTAGTTACATCTGGAGGTGGTTCTGTAAATGGTATCAGAGTAGATGACACTCATGATACAGCAGTTGTGGCAGGTGTCGACTAAGCAGTAGTTACATCTGGAGGTGGTGCTGTAAATGGTACCTGCGTAGATGACGCCGATGATGCAGCAGTTGTGGCAGGTGTCGGCTGTATAGTTATTGCTTCTTTTTGGGGTCACAGTCGCCGATGAAACTGTGGCTATATACGACTGAACTGTGGATGAGGATGGAATGCTGGTTGTTGATTCTGTAGGAACAGGTGGAGAAGGACAGAATACAGAAGACGATGTTTCGCTTGATGTCGTAAGTACCAAACAACATTCTCTTGTTAAGTCGAGGTTTAAAGTTCTGATTTGTCCATCGCTCCATTGTTCATTGATAAACTGAGCCAATTCCTGTCTCAACACTTCTGCCAGGCCTGATGCTATTTGTTGTACTACTATCTCGTAGATACAGATCAAACTGCCGTTTCTGGAAAGGAAGTGTTGACAAATTCAAGCTCTGTTATTCTCACGATCGCATGACATGACATGACATCACATCAGCATTAAAGTACTGGCCAGTGTTGTACAGTGTTGACATTGACATCCACATCGGCCTTTAAAAGACCACCTGTGTGACTGCAAGGGACGGAACAAACAGTTTAAATTGTTGTTGACATTATCTCATCTCCAGTTCTTTATAGGAAGAATCCTTGTCCTTTAACAGGGTACTGTCAGCGACCAACGTTTGTTCATCTGTAAGAACAATGAGTGAGTGAATGAGTTAACGTAACATCGGCTGTGCTGTCACAAGCGACAGTAAAGTCTGTATATATTTACCTGGTTTCGGTTTGCGCATTATCTGAACGTGGAATTTCACTATAAGCGACAGTTTCTGTCAATCACTTTGAAGGGGGATACCCGTAAGGCCAGGCAGCATCACGCTGAACTCAACAACATGCTGCTCTACTCATATAGGACCACAGTGCATTACCAAAGTGTATATATTCTTTATTTCTTGTATTTTGGCACATTTCATGCAGAAATATTCTCAGCATTGTATTGTTATTACCAGGTATTTTGTCCTACTTCATGCAAATAAAACTCCTACTTTCTGAATTCCAAAACATTTATGGACGTTACTAGTATCTTAATATTTCTTTTCTGAAATTTAAATTCTAATTTGAACGATTTGTGTGGGGATTTTGATGGTATTTACTTAAAACTCTGCATGTACTTTTCACATTAATATGTTGATCAAAGTAGGTTCAAGTAGGGTTAAAGGAACACTATCTTGTTTGATTTAGTGGTACATTATATGTACATATATTAATTATATGGACTCATAGTTCCCTTATTTGTTACAGCTTTTTACCTTACTCCACGCAGTCATTACCTCAGTCCAGATGGTAGGAAGATATAGCCAAGAACTTGCAATTACTACGACTGTAAAGTACGGTGATCCAAATCGCAGTTGCTAATTTGTATCCTCATGCTAACAACATTCATGTGAGTAGGAAGCATATTATTCAAAATGTGTAAAATAGTTCTGTTTCCTTTAAAAATTCAATGATCAAATGATAATTAACTTTATTAAAACGACTCTTTAAAGTTTTGACATTGAAATACTTTTCCCTTATGATGACCAATACAGTCAAGCAGTACATGCTTGAGTGATTCTTTCATCACAAGAGATACAAAACGGAGGATCTTCACCTTTCAATAAATATCCATATGTATAACCCGTATGGCCAGTACGACATCGTCGCATGATGACGTCTTCAAATCTAGACTGACAACCCAAGTAGGTGTAACCAATATAAGATTTTATTTCATGTAATTTATTGATACCTACATGGGTGTCCCACTTCCTCTGAATCAGATCAAGTTCTAATGCTAGCTTTGTAATCACAGTATGGAATAGGACGTGGTGTCGCAGATTTACTAAGTGCTACCTTGGCAGAAAGATTGGCCATTGTGTTCCCAGAAATGCCAACGCTGCTGGTTAACCAACAAAAGCCGATGTCGTATTGGCCAGTAGATCAGTAAGATCATTACATAGTTTAATAATTTCAATTAAAAGTGGATGTTTGCAAGAAATATTCTTAATAGCCTAAAGGCAAGAAAGAGAGTCGGAAAAGATGATATACTACTTGTATTTCGGATGTCTGTGGGTATACTCAAGAGTTGCTAATATTGCTTTTGCTTCTGCAGTGAAAATAGAGCTGATATATCTTGTATTCCAGAGGATATTGGCCTGGATCCAATGACAGGGGCACAAGCCACTGCGCCACCGTCGTTGGACCCATTTGTAAATAAGACTTTGGAAGTATTAGATGTGCCTTTTTATTGATTATATTATTGTTTTTAGTGTACTTCAATTGTTTCTGATTTTAAATGTACGAGTTAATATCAGGTCAACTTATGGCCTGACCGGACTGCCAAGGCGAAGAAGAAAAAAAATCGGAAGGACCTATATTTTCAGAGGCAATAAATGGCCCAAGAGGCGGAACAATAGAAGACGTTTTCTTATATAAATCCTCATAAAGAGGATTGAAGATACAGTTAAATTTTAAGACTAGGATCGGTTATATGAAGGGTTAGATACCTTAGAGTATCTGCCTCGACGTAGAGACTGTAATCAACAGGAGAAGTTCTAAAAGATCCAAGACAATGCCTTAGATCCTGGTGGTGGACAGAATCAAGAATTTTAAGGTTTTTGTTACAGCCTCAACCATACATGGTGGAGCCATAATCAAGTTTAGATCTCAACAGTGATCTACATTAGTGAAGGAGGGTAGCTTGGTCCCTTTCACAATTTGAATTAGAAACAACCTTTAACAGATTGGATGCCTTCGGGCATTTGCCTTTAAGGGATTATGTAAGCAGCAAAAATGTCAAGTGGGAGATCCAGAAACTTGGCCTTCTTTACAACTGTAAAAGGTGTACAATTTAAACGTAGTTCAGGGTCTTTTTGTGGCTTGTATTTAAGGTAAAAATAAATGCAATTAGATATGAACTTTAAAATTTAAAGCCGTTTTCAAGACACCATTTATTTATTTTGTTTAGACACAACTGCAGTTGCCGTTCAACAGTATGCATATTGTCAACGCGACAAGAAATATTAAAATCATCCACAAAATGTGATCCGTCAATTGAGTGGTTCAAAATCTTGGTTAAACTGTTGATCCAAATACTAATCAATATGACAGTTAAAATACTCCCTTGTGGAACACTCCTGATCTTGATAATAGTAGTCAAACAGGGTTGAACCCACTCGGAATTGAAACTGCCGGTCTGATAAAAACTGTGATATGAAATGAGGTAAACGCCCCTCAAACCAAAATCATATAAATCTTTCAAAATGTCATGCTTCCGGGTGGTATCGAACACTTTCTCGAGATCAAAGAATATCGATACGGCACGTTGTTTATTTACTATAGCATTTTTTATTTTTTCTTAACAAAGGATTCTAAACGTACCGAGTGATAAATGTTACAAGGATTTTTCCTGAAACCACACTGAATGTTTGTTATAAGGTTAGTGTTGTAGCTGGATCAGTATCATCCCGGCCAAGTTTTGGAATGGGGACTGCAATGGCATTACACAACGAAGTCGATGAATTCTCTTAAGTCCATATTTGATCCAAAATATTTGGAAATGTTTTCCAAACATGATTCAGGTAAAGGCTTTAAGAGCTGATTGTGAATATTCTCAGCTCCTGTTGTTCTGTAATGAGCTTTCATAAGAGCGGTGTGAAATAGTGAATAATGATCATGTTTAGCGAGAGTTTCGCCAAGTTTATTGGCAATGTCAGACTGATCAGTTAATAAATTGTCATCAATAATTGCCCTTCATTCTTTGGATCATGCTCCAAGCCTTTGAAATCGGTGTCCGTGAAGATATTTTGGAAAATACAGCTTCTCCAAGACTGTCGATTATCATTTACAGTTTTTCAAAATTATGAACTGTAGGTTGACACCGAAAATATTTTTCTTCCTACTTTTCTGGCCTGTATACATTCATTAGTAAGCCATATTTTTCGAATGTGAGGATTTAATAGGACTTAGGAATTGCTTGTTCGGTAATTTCATTCAGTTGAGCGGAAAATGGCTGTATTGCATCTGATACATTATTAAACTTGTCCGGAATTATGTTGTTTTTTTTTCCACATACGTTGTTTCGAATAATGACCTGCCCCTTCGTAATCGAACGTTTTCGCATTACACCACAATGTTACCGACGTTACGATGGATGTCAGCTGCCATCGCCTCGAACAGCCTGTCGCATCCCGTTTCTTGGTTTGCAGTTGCACCACACAGCCAACATCACTGCGGTGATTACGTTCACGTTTTCATTAAAATGTCTCATAGTTAGACTCAAAATCTTACAGAGACACGGTAATGTTGGCAATGTTTACATTCCCACAATGCAATCGTGGAATGTCGCTTGACTTGTCAGCTTCCTCTGAATGTACTGATCTAAACTTTCGTTAGTAGTAGAAATGAGGCGGTCATATTGCCTTGTATGGTTTAGGAGAATCAAGGATGTAATTAAAATGATCTAGAGAAGATACTTAACCCGAACATAAACCATCACCAAACTGTTCATCGTTTGTTTTTCTAGTAACTTTTGTCTTAACATAGGGGGCTGACCCGTCAAAAGAACAGCACGTCAGTTAGCCCTGTGCGAGGATTCTTAATTTAGGTCACAGACACCGTCGTTTGTTTTCTGCCATAAATTAATCGAAATTAGGCTTAGAAGTTATTGAATACGGCATCTTAGAAAAGAAATACAGTTCGTTCTTCCACCATGTATAGAGTAATAGAGCACACTTTCGCCCTGAACACTGCTTTAACGTTATAACAGTTCAGGGCGAAAGTGTGCTTTATTACACTATACATGGTGGTAGAGCGAACTGTATTTCTTAAGTAGGTGAAGCAGCCGACTGAGTGTTTATGAATTTTCTTGCTTCTCCAAATGTGATATTTTTTCGCGCTTTAATTTCAGAATTCTGGTTTCTGTTTGCCAAAGAGGACGGAGTTTAGAGGATGCCATATGTTGGACATCATTTTATGGCCTGTTGGCAGTCAGGATTTTCATGGTTGTCACCACAAAGTTGACAAAGCATAGAGCGGTACAGGTACAGGTACAGGTACAGGTACAGGTATTAGAACCATGGCCAAAGTTTTGGCATTGAAAAACACCGTGGACTGGGGACATACACCTACACTCCGATGTTTACATATCCAGCTCGAGACAACTACCTCAACACTGGACAATTTATGGATTGATAACAGATTTATGGACTGTGGTTTCTTCATCATTCTACGAGAAGGGCACCATAACGAAGTCGTGTGACATATTCAACTTCACCACAACAACCATGAATAGTTTTGGATTTAGTCTAAAAGGAAGATGGCCTTTTGCCTCGAAATCACCAGAAATCGAACCCAGGAATCAACTATTGGAATAGTCTCACCAAATGAGCATGGTTCTAAATGTCTTCTTTTTGAACCAGACTGATTATAAGCCATGGTGAAAATAAGTACATTCATCGACCCTGCTCCCCACCCACTTTACTGTCAACAAGGACAATGTTAGATTAGCCAAGACAATAGTTAGACAATTGTCAGATAGCCAAGATGTAAACACCAGAAACACATGGTTGATATACTCCAGCAAGGATGACATAGATATATTTGTTTACTAAGTTTACTGCCAGTCTGGTTCTGCCCATAACAATACCTTAGTAACATACTGAAATCAGCGGTT
Source organism: Haliotis asinina (assembly GCF_037392515.1). NCBI lineage: Eukaryota > Metazoa > Mollusca > Gastropoda > Lepetellida > Haliotidae > Haliotis > Haliotis asinina. The sequence goes on along the minus strand of NC_090283.1, from coordinate 5,532,161 downwards.
ACAATCGCCAAATTGGCCCATGACACACCTTTGTCTGGCGTAGGACTCTAGGCAATATGACATGATAATAATTTGAACAAAAATCACCAAGAACAAATAGTGTGTGAACTGTGCAAAAATAACTATTCACAGGGCTTGGCGTGACCAGTCGATTCATAAAACCGGGCCAGTTATGGTGAAGTCAGAGCCAAGTGGTGTGTTAGGTAACAGTAACGTGGTTTCAAACTGTTGCCCTCAATCACAAGGATCCCTTCCTCCTCTGACACAGGGGATTGTCGAGCTCTTGGCTTTACCCAGCACTCATCATGAGGAGGTGTCCTTTTTCCTGGTATGTACAATCATTCTGATTTTCGGAAAAGGTATATTAAATGTAGTTATAGTGTACATCCATCACAGAAAACGTTTACTAAATTGATGGTGTACGTATATGTCAGTATACTGATGTCAGTATAGATATTTATTGAATATTCAGACAAGTGTTTTTATCTTACCCCACGACCCATGAAGGTCCCGGGGTAGAATGGGCCTTCAGCAACCCATGCTTGCCATAAAAGGCGACTACGCTTGTCGTGAGAGGCGACTAACGGGATCGGGTGGTCAGGCTCGCTGGCATGTGTTTGTCACATGCCATCGGTTCCCAATTCCCGATGGAAGGGAGATAACTTTAATGTTACTTGTTTTGTGTGATCTGCGAAACTAGTGATGGCTACGAAACATGTTGCTTCGCATTCCAGTGAGAAAATTTTGACACATTCAGATGTAGTTCCTGTGAATATTAGGAAGGGGAATTACATCGCGGCGATTTTACTGAGACTACACCGGCGGGAAGAGAAGCAAGGTGCGTGATTCGAATCGTCGGATTCACACGGGTTGGCTGAAGTGTACTATCCGATAACCATGCTTCAAAGATATCTATCTAATGTAATGAATGAAGGTCGCATACATAATGACTGGCAGTGGTGAGTTTCCCTGCATGGTATACAAGAGGTCATGCTGAGAAATTTCACCTTAGCAATTAGATGATGACGGCATATATCTAACTACAGGTATATGTTTTCTGAATACACATGTAACAGTGGATAGGTTTACTAAAACGGTTTTCACATGCTTCAATTGAGAACAGACACTTCGTAATAACGGGTCTAATTGCAACTTTGTGAAACGGAAACCTTCCACTGATTTAGTTATGGGCTTACATACACTTTGTCTTCCTCTAAGTTTCATCTGTCTGTCTTTGTTGAGATGTGGTATAAATATCCCGCTCGATGATAATCTGTTTCGGATTTACAAAGTTTAATACGTGATCCGAATGACGTGTGTGTCGCTGATAACATAACGGGTGCACAATCTGTCCCCCAGCGAGGGGTATTATGGAATGTCTGACAAGGGTTGAAGGAAAATGTGTGAACAATCCCTTGGTTTTGTGTCAGCGAAGTGACAGTAAAGGGATATGTGGACGTGATGGACGACCCACCCACTCCTTCGTGCATGCATTCAGCCTTCAAGATAATCGCAGGTTTTACACTGATGTGATAAAGTCTTCATATGTGCATTCACCACTCAAACGAATGGGGCTGACCTTCGTCCTCTAGTGTACTCGGGTATAGTTGTGTGGTGTTCTCATCGTGCTGTTTTATCGCCGACTCTTACGGTGAATGCTGTTTGACTCGATTCTGAGGCTGTAACAAAGCATATCAAGCCAACAGGGCGTTATCTCCGAAGATGTATAACATTGTTAGACTATGAATCAGCGGAAAACAACATCAATACACACGATGTATAAAATACATAGAAGTTGCGCAGCGAGCGAATTTTCAAACTAAACATCAAAACAGGTTTTAATCAAATGACATTTGATAAACATAACCAAAGCACGCTTTGAGTACTGGCTATACGAGCGTGATATTTTGAGTTGGGCTTAGCAGAAACCTATCACTGTACATGTGGGTTCAGTTGTTTTATGTGTCACTGAACGCGACCTGGCTGACACTAGTGAGGGAGGGAAAGAGTTTAGTTTTACTCCCCACTCAGCATTATTTCAGGTATATGGCGGCGGTCTGTAAATAATCGAGTTTGGACCAGACAATTCCGTGATCAGCATCATGAGTATCGATCTTTGCAACTGGGGCATGATGGTATGTGTCAACCAGGTCAGCGTGTCCTACCACCCGATCCCCTTACTACTACTGCTAATATATAGAGAAAAAGGGGGCGAGGAGCATCTTCTTGTGGAAAACATGATTTTGGAAGAGGCTAAAACATATTGCCTCAACCTCTCCGTTGTATGGACAAAAGGACATACGATTCCTCTGGATTCTGGAGTCGCTTCGTTGTATTGACCTCCCTGGGCGACTACTTCATTTACTCAAGTCTTTAAGGAGTTGCCAGTTGACTAAATTTGAGATGTACTCACAAGGGCAGGTGCAGACATGTGAATCTATTCCAGTCAGAAGGGGAATATTTCAGAGGGACACCTTCAGTCCTTAGCTTTTTTGTTTGTCTTTTAATCCTTTGTTTTTTCTGTTCAAAAACGAGAAGGGTTACCATATTGGACCTCCTCAGCACAGATCCCCAACACTGCTTGCATCTCCTTTACATGGATGACGTTGAGCTTTTTGCCAGAAGAGATACCAATTTGAAAACAACAGGCTCTCCTTGTCGAGTCGTATTCTAATGATATTGGCATGACATCTGGAATCGACTGATGTAATACTGTTCATTTGAAACGAAGCAAGGTAACTAACGATGGATCGTTAAAAGAGGGGGGGTGTTGGAAGATATCCAGAGTATTTGCCGCCTGACCCGTGAAGGTCCGGCGTAGAATAGGCCTTCAGCAACCCATCCTAGCCATAGAAGGCGACGTTTGAGGGGCAACTGATGGGATCCAGACTCGATTATTTGCAGACCGCTGCCATAAAGCTGCAATACTGCTGAGTGCGGCGTAGAGCTCACTCACTCACTCACTCACTCACTCACGCACTCACGCACTCACTCACTCACTCACTCACTCGACCGTCTAACCAGAAGGATCATGTCTGATAACAAAGCTCTGAAATTTGAAGTTGACATTGTTGATGGTGATGAACTGCTGGGCGGTACAGCGATGGGAATAAAACAGGTGAAGTCAACAGCCAATTCTGACCAGAGTCAATCGTTTCTGAAGTAACCTTCCCGAAAAGCCATTGCATCGTATGTAGATACAGCGTATGGAACAGAATGAAAATCCAACCGACTTCTTCACCTGGGTAACGTCGGCTAACATATGTGAAACTTAGGGCTTCCTTGTTGCTTGTAGCTCTGATGACGAAGTAGACAACTAGACTGATCCAATTGATACTGATCAATGATTTTCCACGTCCACTGAGTACTGACCATGTCCCTACTCAAACAGAATGTAATCCATAGTCCTGTTACACTTACAAGATTCGTTTACATTCGTTTACAGAAGTACCGACGATCACTTAGTGCGTTTGGAATCATCCTTTAAAATGCTCTATTATCAACAAGTTTACTTCAACTTACAGCCAACGTTTCAAGTGACAGACAATTTCAAGTCCGCGTGGCTTCTACCTTATCTGATCATCTCCATCACGATCAGGGTGTCCCTAAAGGCAGTATTTTTGTCTGTGACTTTATTCAGTATCAAGATTAACAGTTTAACAAAGGTTTTAACCTATTCAATCGATGGATCGTTAATGATTTTAATATTTCTTGTCGTGGGAAAAATATGCATACTATTGAACGGCAACTGCAATTGTGTTTAAACAAAATAAATAAATGGTGTTTTGAAAACACCTTTGAATCAGCTTTAGGTTTCTAAATCAAACCTGAGTATATACATTTTTACCGTGCATACAAACCTCATAAAGACTCAGAACTCTCTTTTAAATGACACTCCCATCACATTTGGAAAGGAGGCCACGTTTTGGTGTCTAATATATGATTCCCTTTTAACATTTTTTGCCACACATTAAATCCCTGAAAGCAAACCGTCAGAAGGAACTTGACTTGTTAAACTTTGCTTGAAATTCAAAATAGGGAGGTGAGCAAACTAAGCTCCTTCTGTTATATAGATCACTGGTGCGACTTGAACTTGATTACAGTTTCATTCTATCTGGTGGAGCCTGTCAAAGCAACCTAAAACTATTAGATTCCGTCCATCACCAACGCTTTTAGAACTTGTATTCTAATTCACAATATTATCAAAAATATTCACAAAATATTATCGTCTAATGAGCCTAGTCATGAAATTCAACCGTATCTTTAATCCTCTTTATGAGGATTGGTATTACAAAAAGTCTTCTCTTGGATTCAGAATTAGGCCATTTGTTACTGCTGCTGGCCTTAGGCTGGAAAATATAGCTCCCACCGATTTCTGTCTTATCCTCCTTGGCAATTGCTTAGGCCACAAGCTGGCCTAACATTAACATCATTAAAAATCAGAAACTAATGAATTTCAATACAAACAAGAATATAATCAAGTAGAAAATATAAATATAGCAATTGCAAAATTCTTATTCATAGATGGACCCAAGGACGGTGGCGTAGTGGCTTGTGCCTCTTTCATTAGATCTAGAACAATTTCTTCAAGATTACCGGGTAGCAGCTTTTTTTCACAGGTAACACAAGAGCCACAATAGCAGCTGCGAATATATTCAAAGACACCCTAAACATAAACAATATATAATCTATTCAGATTCTATTTCTTAGCTTCGGGCCATTAAACATATGGTGTACATATCCGCTTTTAACAGAAAATACTAAAATGATATAATGATCTTGCTACTGGCCAGTACGACAAAGTCGTTTGTTGATTACCCATTTACGAGGGCATTTCTGGGAATACAATGGCCGATGTTGCTGCCAGGACAGCACTCAACAAATCTGTGACACCACTCCTTATTCCAGATACTGATTATAAAGCTATCTTTGGCGCCTACATCCGTGATCAGATGCAGAAGTGTAACACTGTATTATTATGGGAGAAGTACCGTCGATCACTTAGTGCGTTTGGAATCATCCTTTAAAATGCTCTATTATCAACAACATATTGTGTCTATTTGTTTGGATCTGGCAAACGCATATGACACAACGTGTAAATATGGCATTTTAAGACATTGGCGTGGTTTCGGATTTGCGGATTGGGTATTAATAAATTGCTTGAAATAAAACCTTATATCGATTACACTTACTTGGGTTGAGCAAATATGATGAGGCCATCAGACAACGATGTCGTATTGGCCACACCAGATATACACATAAAAGCACCATCAAAACGTGAAGAAATCGTAATATTTGTGTTTGTGTCGCAATTGTGACGTAATTATTGATTTAAGCATAACATAATGTAAGCACAAATATCTACACTAACATACCTTGACAAATGAAACTCGCTGCATTGTTTCAGAGTTATGACATAATTACAAAGCAACATGAAAATTTGTCTTGGGCAAAATGATCAACTTCAAAGGGCGATAACTCCTGAACTGTTCAAGGTATCAACAAGATATCGACCTAAGCAATTTGAGTAGTCCTGAGTGTTATACAACGATATATCATCCACAATTGTAAAAGTTGCTATTTAGGAGAGAAACAAAAGGACGTCTACGTCGGTTTAAAACGAGGTAAATCTATCTCTCCTAGGGTTTAAAAATTTGAGGTATAAAGATTCTAACATTCTATATGCTCTTACCAGAAACCGGAAACCGGAAGACGTTTTTCTTCAACTACGTGTCAATTTCAGCACGGAGGCTATCAACCTTGAAAGTTTCATGAACATCGATCCAGTAGTTAGTTCAGGAGAACTGTCACAAAATGTGTAAAAATAATAAGAAGAGGAAGAATATTCAGATAATAACAGACTTTCACCTGAAGCCCTAATTCTAATCTAATTATCTTGGCATTATATTCAAAAAAGATATTATGGTACTTGCAATAGGATGTGCGGACTGTCTTAGTTTTCAGAATTAGATCTTTGTAGCGGTGGCCTGAAAGGAAGAAGTGTTTTTTTCGAATGTAATGTATTGAGTCCTGGTAGAGATGATTTTGATAGCTGGATTCACGACTTGCCGCTCATATTTTGTTTGATGGTAAGCATTCAAAATTTACTCCGGCGATTTTACGTGCAGTGTTTACATGTTTGTCTACTTTAGATTTAAGACGAACTAAGAGAGGTCCTTACCAACAATTGCCGGAAAATGTTGAAATACTCTGATTGATTCCTGCACAAAAGTATTACCCGAGAAGTGGATTAAGATTTAAAGGTGTGAATTTGCGCAAGAGATGAAGACGTTGCTGACCCTTGTTGTATAGATCTTCAGTGTCAGAGTTCCAGTTCAGCTTAGAATCAATGAAGGTTAACAGATGCATATTCTGTGACACTGTGTCAATACATTCACCACTGATTATCGATGAAAGCATTTCTGTGGATTTACTCGGAAAGTTATCAGTTTCTTTGTCTTTGTGACATACAAGTTGTTTTCCGCACACCAAGTCGTGAAATCATTACTCTCCTCTTTAAACAGTTCGTGTAGTTTGCCGGCAATTGCGGCATCATCTGCGAACTTTACAGTTGGACATTTGCATGTAGATCTTACACAATCATTAAAATGTCGACAGTTTCGGTATTACGATATGCGTCTTGATGGCGCTCAGGGCAGATGAAAAGTCAGAAAGTCCCTGGTATACGACTTGCGTGTCTCTAGATGTTTATAGACATTACTAAGGAGTGACAGCGTGGCATCATTAACTCATCTTCTTAATCTGAAGCGGGTTCTGTGTGTCCGCAGCTTCCTGCAGGAGATGTCCCAGCAAGGGGCATTCCAGCGACGTCATTGCTGCGACTTCATGTGACATCTGGCCTTTAGTCGTTGAGTTCTTTTGGTTGTGTTGTTGGAAACTGGTTCAGCGTGTTCTAGGCCGAAAGAATAACGCATGTATTCAGAGCTGCACTATTTAAACACAATGCCGTCAGATGCTATTGCTTTTCTGATGTTAATTCTGGAGAAACTTCTATATGGAAACGACTTCCACTATCCTGTCACGCTTCGTTGACCTCATCTCTTTCACTGGTCCCCGGCTTTGATCGTCTGTCGTCGGTTGCCCTTGGCAAAATAATCGTGTTTACACATTGCAACGTTGCTTTATTGAAACTGTCTCTCGCCATCCTCTTTGTAGGCTAGTGTACACCCACGACCCTTCATACTGAAGTCTGTCTGTATTTGAGCGTCATTCTGTCTTTTTTTCATGTAAGTTCGTTTCGTTTCGTTCAATAACAATTTGATCTCTTTCGTAATGTTGTTCGGGAACATTGTTGTCTCAAAACTGTACACAATCAGCAACGACGTTCCTTCTAATCCGTACACATTGTTACGAGTGTGTATTTTCTGTATATTTTGTTATTAATTCAGTAATAATTATTACTGGGTCACAATGTTTAGTGTTTTTGAATATTAAATATGATGGTCACATTTCCTTTTAATAGCTGGTCAACACTTTTAGCATTCTCGTTTTCCGGAATTTATCTGCTCCTAGTTTTCTATGTGTCTACTTCCGGGAGACTTATTCTAGGGCATTCTACAGTGTTGACGATGTTCGCTTGTGCCCGAACTTTCGGGAATAACTCAGTTTATGTATATAAAGGCTGGTTGCCGTGTTGAGGGTGACACTCACACTAATTTACATCCCTGCCACGCTTGATCATCAAAACCCGTCAACGCCTGACCTACATTATCTGCTGTCGCACCGATCGCTGTGTTGACATTCTGCCGTAGTTGATTCTCTCTCACACCAAGACTTTGATGAGTTTGCTATATTGCATTTTGTGACCCATTGACTTAGATTTTGTATCTCTTGAATTGTACCCGAAATCTGCATTGTTATAGTGACGTTTGACTTTGTATACCTTGCTCTCGTTGCATAATACAGAATTTGAACGTAAACAACTTGTCTTTGTTCTGTTTTGCTGGTTTACAAGGGGATTTCTTAAATTGTTGGGTCGGTAAATGCTTAACCATAACAACACAGAGCATCATTGTAGGAATTCAAGAGATTCTTTTTTCCCATGACTTGATCGTCTTAATTATAACAATAGTATTCACCCTTACCGTTCATTTGAAGGTGACCTATAATCTGTTTTCACATGTATATTGTATTGTCCTGCATTGTAATATACGTTTTAATGTTCACATGCTAGTTTAATATTTTTATCTGTGATACCGAATATATTTACTCACCTTTGTTGACAGATATGTGATTTAAATGTGTAACGACTGTTTAAAAGTTTAAACTGTAGCCATCTGTACAGTCGCTATTGCACACAGCGATGTCTGAAATAAACTACAACTAATGGCATTCTCAGTAGCTCGGAAGTTCAATGGTCCTGCGAGTGGTGTCGCTCTCAGTGATTGGTTGGTGACTGCACGAGGGAAATCAAGTGTGCCAGTGTTCCCAGGGTTTTGGTGAAGGGTAGACGTGTTACCCTCTGGTGTGCGTGTCAGTGTTCCCAGGGTTTTGGTGAAGGGTAGACGTGTTACCCTCTGGTGTGCGTTTCAGTGTTCCCTGGGTTTTGGTGAAGGGTAGATGTGTTACCCTCTGGTGTGCGTGTCAGTGTTCCCAGGGTTTTGGTGAAGGGTAGATGTGTTACCCTCTGGTGTGCGTGTCAGTGTTCCCAGGGTTTTGGTGAAGGGTAGACGTGTTACCCTCTGGTGTGCGTTTCAGTGTTCCCTGGGTTTTGGTGAAGGGTAGATGTGTTACCCTCTAGTGTGCGTTTCAGTGTTCCCAGTGTTTGGGTGAAGGGAAGACGTGCTACCCTCTGGTGTGCGTTTCACCATGGCTGGGCCTTGGAGCCTATGGGGTGGCGTGGATTCGTCTCACGTGGTAGTTTTAAGGTAGAATGCGGACATTGTTGCTTTATAAAGATGTTTTGTAGAAATTGTTCACTGTAGGTTGATTATTTAGTTGTATGGTAACAATATATCCAGACTTTAAGACTTGTGCTGTAACTTCTTTTGTGTGTCTTTCCATTTGTCTGACACCTAGGTCGGATTTGTAAAACCTCGGAACAGTGGTGCGTGTAATTTTATGTGTGATCACTGATTCCTGCATTGTATAATAAACACTGTTGTTACGGTTAATAATTTGCCGTGACAAAGGGTATAGGGCATCCCCTCAGAACCAGCAAAGCACACACAAGTCTAAAATATTCAATATTATATACTGAGCAGACAAAAGCAAGATACAAAGATTCACAATAGATGTTTCTAGCTCAATGCAACGGAGTCAAATCTAAAGTAATAGGTCACAAATATACTATCAGTTAACGAAGTCTTGCTTTGAGAGTGAGAAACAGTTCTACTAAATCTTTACTCAGTAAGCGGTGTTGGATGTAGGTTGAAAGTGGATGAAGAGGCAGACAGATGGCTGTAGGCAGAACGAAGACAACAATTTTACCAAGACTCTGTACTCTGTGTGTAAGTCTCTCTCTCCCTGCCCTGTGTAATTCTACCTAACGTTCTATCCAGCTTAATGTAACTTAAACTCAAATCAGATCGTTTCCCGTGAGGTCAGGAGCAAGTGGCCTGACCGGACGTGAAAGTAACGCTTCTCGGTGAGACGTGAAGCATGATGCATTTACCCTGTCTTGGCCACTGGTAATGATCGCTCATGCCCTCAAAAGTTGATTACGACTCCATCATAAATGCTTGAGCATTTGTTGATCTTATGGAAAATCCCTTATTGACAGCTTTTAAGTGGAAACAGGCAAGCCTTCACTTAACCAACGCTGTATCAAACTATCCTTGCAGTGCGTTACAAAACGTATCTAAGCAATCTTCACTCATTCTACCTCTAGCAAAACGTATTTATTTCTGCTGCTAACTTTGAGTTGGATATTGTACCTCCTTAAATATATTAAAAAAACACCCAAACTATGAACAATATATGCTATTTTCAGATGCTCTCGTGCCTTCAGGCTATAAAATATCTACCTTGCAAACATTAGCCTTTAGATGAAATAAACTCAGCAAAAATAAAAGCTTGACACTCATTATTTTTTCAAATGTGTTTTGAAACTTTTCTTGAAAAAGTTCTTGTTGTGATGATGGTTAAATGCATTGTCAAGGGCATTACGTCACGCATTCATTTGCCTGGTCGGGCCTACGTAGCAAGGGGGAGATCACTGCACGCTAAAATGACATTTCCACGTGCACAAGTCACTTGACCTATTGATACACATGCAGTTGATCTCACGGTAGCAGAGTGAAAACACGGTTTTATGGTTAATTATTCGTTAATTTGCACTGCCACGACTGTCAAACATGCAGCGTGAACATGCCACTGGCATGCTGAATACGGGAACGTCCGTCACTGAAGTTGCGACGGTTAAATGATGCAGTCGACAGACCATCCAATATCTAGAGGCACTAGTCCATCAAACTGGCACCACAGCTGACCACCCCCATCCTGGTCGACCACATGTGACGTCACACGCAGAAGACCGGCAGATTGTCTTACGTCCTTTGCGTAATCGTAACTGCTTCATCCATTGGGAATGTATTGGAGGTCGTGTGACTACCCAAACCATTCAAAATCGTCTGCGCTCTGCTCGTCTTCATGCACGGCGACAATATCGTGCACCAAATCTAACCCGTTTCCATCGACGCCAGCGCCTTCTCTGGGCACAACGGCACCTGAGATGGACCCAGCGAGATTGGAAGAGGGTTGTGTTTCCTGATGTGTTTACTGATGAACCTTTGCTGATGGAAGGGTTAGAGTTTGGAGAAGACGAGGAGAACGCAATGCCCAGTGTTGCGTACAGGAAGTGCATCGAATTTGGGGCGATAGCGTTATGGTTTGGGGTGTTATCAACGGTTCTGCTCGATCCCGACTCATTGTCATCCAGGGAAACCTTAATGCGGCAGCATACAGGGATCAGGTGCTCGTTCCAAAACTTTTGCCATTCATGGCATCTGATGGCCCAGGTCTGACTTTCCAACAGGATAACGCCAGACCTCATACGGTCAATTTAAGGAACGCTGGCATCAATATCATGGAGAGGCCCTCAAGATCTCCCGACCTCAACCCCACAGAGCATTTGTGGGATGTGCAGGCGGCTCCGTCAAGTAAGGAACCTTCCACCGAATTTGCAGGAGCTTGGTGCCATGTTGGTACAAATATGGCGGCGCATACCCCAAGCTGTGTTCAGACGCATCATCCAATTCATGAGGAGATGTTGTATCGCAGTTGAATGCCCATGGAGGACACACCCGATATTGACATGATTCCATTAAGTTTATGACTCACAGTTTTTTAAAATGGACACTGTAGTTGCTTTTCCGGTGGAACCGATTCCATGACAAGCATGATCTGTATGCTATAGCATATTTAATGACAAGAGAATTGAATACAATCGTTATTTCAAACCCATTTTCCAAAATGTTCTAATTATTGACTTTGAAAAAGTCTTTATTTCTGCTGAGTTTAGTTGAATAACATAATGGCCATGAAACCTTTTTTAACACAATGTCTGATTATGCTGTTTCGGTACCAACTCAACAACAAATCTACGACACAGCATGGATCTCATACTGTGATCACAGAGCTGTCATTAGACCTTTTATCCGTGAACTGATGCATTAGAAGAAGGACATTCGAGTATGTATCAATAAATTACATGCCATTAAATCAACCATCGGTTACGTCTACTTGGGTTGTCAGTCCAGATGTCGACTGGCCATGCAACGATGTCGCATTGGCAACAGTGGACAAACACGTGAATATTTCTTACAAGGTGAGCATACTCCATTTCTGCATCACTTGTGGTGAGAGAATCACGGTCAAGCATGAACACAGTCGTAAACTGTGAATGATATACACATGAGAATTAATTAAGCACCACCAAAAATAATTCTCCATTGTAACAAAAAGGGTTCGAAACGGAGAAGTCAACCAGTTATGTCTAAATACATACGCAGTTAGCATGAAATTCACGTGCTCACTTAATTGCGTTCTTTTCATGCTAAAGTTCTGTCATGATACAAGCGACTGAGGGATATAAAAAGGCGAAATGAGGTATTCTCATTTTTTTTCTTATCGACGCATCAATAAGTGAACAGTATTAAACCTGAACTAAACTTTCACAATTCAACTTACAACTAGCATGTGCAGGGAAAACTAATACAAATATTTGTGTAAAAAGGTGACAGATCGCCAACAACAGAAGGTAGATCACCATGCTAGGGGCCATGGGGACGTACGGTACTTTTACGTCATGCCTTCAGCCACTGCTCAAATACCCTTTTAGGAGGACAACAATTTTACGATACTTTAACCCCTTTTGATGACACAGTCAATAACAATTTCAGTTGCGAATTCAAACTACCAAGAATAAAATATAAATCTAAATTTATATATAGATACACATGAGCATTAACTAAGCACCACCAATTTTCATGCTTCAAGATTGTGTTTAACACTGGTCATTCTTGATATGGAAACCAAACACATGGTAATAATTTCGTCAACTCGCCGTCTTCCGTGAGACACTTTCCCCCATGGAGTTGGCGGCCCCCATGGAGTTGGTTCATCAACGTGCGAAGGAAAGATTCGGTATTTCATGATTACCTGAAAACCAGAAACTGGCAATAGAGAGTGCAGGGACCAATCACCATGATGTGTTTGTAGAAACAAAAACTGGTAGTGGCAAGTTTCCCCGATGCACTCGGACATTACCGAGATCTAGCGAATGATCACTATTGAAACAACGTCTCTGACTGCACAACTAAATCTGAACGCCTCCTTGAAAGGGTCGTATTAGAACAGAGCTTATGTAGGAAGATATGACAGGAGTAACATCTGTGGGAAGAGCGTGGGGTATTGAATATGATCCAGAAAATCGAAGGTAAAGATATCAAGTCAAGCAGGCATCGTCTCAAAACCTGACATCGCAAATAAGCACTTGTGAAATATCCTCCATTGTCTTACTACTGGCATATTCCTTAATTTCAAAAATGCTCAGAAACAACAGGGAAGGAAAAATATAAATATTAATTCAGATAACGGGAAAGATTATTACCAGATGTTTTTGCTGTAGTTCATGAGGGTCATATTACTATTCAATAAGTTTACGATACTGCTAGATAGGGGTGAAAATGTATACCGCGGTATTAGTACAACGCGGTACCTGGCTTTCGGTTTGGTATACCGTAACGTAATCGGTTTTCGTACCGTCCGTTTAACAAGTTGAACCTCTAATAGCTTTTCTAAAATGTTTAGAAATCGCATCATGTTGTCTAAAGCTACGCATTCCTATACCATTTTCCAGGAAGTAAATTCGGAATTACCTTGAATGTCGTGAATTTAGAGCTAGAAATCAGCAAGACAGCAGTACCAGGGTTCCTTTTCAGTTATGTCCAATAAAAAAATATTTGTCCAATCGTGTTCTGTAACAGCGCATATTATATAAACATATCATTAAAGAGGAACTGTTACATGTCGAAAGCATAAAATTCTCACTGGATTTATTCCAGTAAGACTCCAAGTATACTAATATTGGAATATTATACACTTTAGAATAAATGCAAAAACGTATCTGATGCATTAAAAACCTAATGGGAAATCTGTCTTCCACACGCACTAGTACGTTGGGTTTGGGCGTTTGACTCAAACATGGTGCTGAGAGTCTTTCAGCAGCCTTGTTTTTCTCTGTTTTTGACACTGTTTCGTTTCATTTCACTCAAACGCAACAAATATTGAATCACTGCAAGTTCTAACATGTTCAAAGTGCCCATTGCGCACTCACAAATTTCCATATACCTTTAATATAGATGGCGTCACCCACTTTCAGTGGTTATCAAATTTTAGGTGTTCCCATATTTTTTGTTTGTAGCATATGTATGGACAACAGCTGGTGATGTTGCTAGCCACCAAGGGCAAGGTTGTCCAGTGAAGCCATGAACAGACTGCTTTTCTTGAAAACAAACAAACAAAAAAAGACATTAATATCCCTGATGATCTGTTAAACTTGCAGCACCTCTTTACATGTTTGTTTGGATCACTTGCCATTTGCTATCCAGTTCGTACGTGTTGTGTTAATGTATTTAATTTGTTTAGCATAATTTATATAATGAGACTTTTGTTTATTTAAAATAACAAATATTATGATCACAGTTTTCCATGTTATTAAACAACATAAAGTTAAGTCTGACTCTTGTTGTCAATATTTTGCATTATACCGAACCGAAACAGACCGAACCGAAGGCCATGAGAGTGTGCCGTTTCATCCCTGCTGCAAGAGGACCATGCATTATGAACTAATAAGACACTTGCCTGAATCATGTTAGAGACACTGTTAAATATTCTAGAGCCTCTGTGCATGTCATACAGGTCTTTCATGCCGGTGTGATGTCATAAAGTTGTACCCGTCCCCAACCTGAACGTGATCATACCGATCCCTCTAACTGTAGACCTCTTTCATTTTACTAGCTGTGTTCACAAACCATAAACCACATTGCCAGTGACAGAATAATAAGTGTTTAGAATCAAATTATATAATCTCAAATTCTTAATGTGGTTTTCATATATGAGACAGTACTGTTGGATGCATCTGTGCGTGCATGCGTGCGTGCGTGTATCGTGAAGAATCGTAGCGTGGGAGTTTTTCCTTGTTTTTGTTTTTTTGCATCCAAATAGTGACGAGAAATGTAGTACATTCACAATAAATATAAGTAGTTATAGAACCAATCATCGATGGACTGTAAAATAACTAGAGTATTACTAGATTACAGAATCCTATTTTGGACAATAACATGTACAAATAGGCTACTGATCACTCGTGTTTCAGACATGGAAGTGATTGCTTAAAGCTTTTAAACCGCAAGACAAGGTATAGTTTATTCAATGCACATATACATCTATTCAAATTGATATTAATGGTATTTCATTTCTTCGATCTTAACTTATTGATCCCTTTAGAAATTGTAATTGTTTGTTAAATCCAGTCATTGTGTTGAGCACAGATAGACCTCCAATTGACCCAAGTCGCACGGAAACTATAAACCAATCAACCAGCTACCCGGTGTTCATCATCAGACACAATCTCAGAAGTGTCCGTAGTTGAGAAAAGCGATACAATCTTCTTGCTGCAACAGTGGACCCCAACAGCCTGTACGGTTCAATCCATTGGGCTGTATATTACTGCATCAGGCAAATGTGAGACAATCTAACCATACATCGTCCAGTGGAAACAGTAAACCATAAAAACATTTGGTTTTTTCATTGGAATTTTCGTCTCATTTTGTGTTGTGAAGCAATTTAGTTTGTTTGCTTTGAACTGTTTTATTATTATCATGTATAAAATGGTGTTACAGTGTTTATTTTCTACAAGTATGTAGAAATAAAAATATCATATAAGTCAACAACGGTTAACTAAAATATTGAAGGTTGGTAGTTATCTTCAAAAGTTTGTGGTTTTATGCAGATGTCAATCATGCTGACATTTCGTTATGTTTGTCAAGCAATTCAAATGTCAGTTTCACTCATCTCAAACCTTTATGTTTATGATTTTAGAATACTGCTGGATCATGAGTAAGGTCCCATTCTGGATTATTGTTTATCATCTGACCCTAATTCATAGCTCCCATTTGGGTCATGTAAACTTCTCATAGTTCCCATGCACCAATCTGGGTACCCCTCTAAAAACACTTCAGTATAGCACAGCACAGTTAGGAGGGAACAAGGCCCATAAACAGAGAAATAACATTTAACTGGTCCGTCAAATACTCTAACACTAAAATATGTTCAGGTGTATTTCATCTTTTATAACTTCATTAAATTACATGCATTTTAAATGTTTTTTGATAATTTATTATCTTTGGTAAATGTTGTAAGCTATCTGAAGCTGGTAAATTACATTAAAGCCAAAGTTCATATTGAATTGCATTACAACTCGTGTAAAACCAAATAGCATTGCAATTACTGTTCTATTTTCGAATTCCTTAGTTTTCTAAATGTATGTATTGTGTGTGAACGGAGATCGTCAATGATTGTGAATGTCTTGTCACAACGATGAATGACCTTTAAAAGGTCACATATGAACTTATGTAACAGCACAACATGGTCTAAGCATTAACGCTCTATTCCACACATGACTAAGATGTATTTTCACATGTCACTATCTTTCTGCTTTTATGTACACCTTTCGAGTAGCTTTGGAGGGTTACCAGATAGTTTTCTGGTTGTATGTCATGTTAAATGCGAACTTTAAATTTCTGTGGACGTGCGAGTACCTATTGTTTTAATTTCACATTAGTTGCGCAAAATGTGTTATTTGCAATGAACTATCTCCCTTTGTGGCACAACCAGCATTGTGCTTATACATGTTACTTTACCTTACTTCACACATAAATGTCGCTTTCTGATTCCTCTTCAATTATTTACAATATACCCTTCTAATAAGCCAGATGCATTGCAATGCACCTCGTTGCCAATGGCAACTCATGCTATACTTCGCGGTTGTAATTCTTTATCTTGAATAACATTGACTCACGTGTGATGTACGGAAATTACCGATGCTTTGCGAACTCAAGTCGATGGAAGGGAGATAACTCTAAATCTGTTTTTCTTGTGTCGTCTGCAAAATCTTGGAAAAATGGCTACGAAAGCATTTGCCTCGCATTCCAAATTCTAAATATTGGGTACACATTCAAATTTAGTCCATGCGAATACTAAGAAGAGAAATTACACTGCGGCAACTTTAGTGAGACAATACCTACTGGAAACACAGCAACGGCACTAAATCGTTTCATTCACACAGGTTCGCTGAAGTGTACGATCCGATACCCGTGTTTAAAACAGTTCAAAATTAACATGGAGGTGTTCGGGAGGATAAATACCTTGTTTGCTGGTCAAGAGGGCCCAAAGGGTTGATGTACCCTCCATGTACCTCAACCCATGGTCTCCTCGTGACCAGTGAACAACTTATATTATCCCATGACACTAAATTATTTATTGTGTTGTATAATTTACATATGTAATAGACTGATCCAGTCAATCAAAACCAGCGCATACGTCAACTTTGGCCAATCAGCAGGCTTGGTGTGTTTCGTGGATTAGTCGCTTCGTCAGACTTGTTTGTGGGGTCAAACGATGCCTCTGAAGCGATGTGCTTTGAAATATGCCATTCATATTTGTTTATGATGTTGTTGGGTTTTTGGGGGTGTGTTTTGTTTGTTTTACAAAACAAAAAATAGTAGTTTGATATTTCATTACATATCATTAAACAAAATATTTAAATAGTGAATACATTTACGTTGGATGGTAAATGTAAATATTTGCCGCAGTTACTCCTGGTGCAAGTCGCCCTGAAACTATATCACCACCACCTTGTGTTCGGGCAGTACAACGAAGAAAGGCACGCGTAGTTTGTGTTTTGGGGAGCATGACCAAGAAAGAGAATGTATTCCCATGAAACTCAAAATCAAAGAGCACAGCAACAGATAGGATCGCCTCCCCAATCTTCAAGCTTGTACTTGTCACTGTTCCGTGACCAGTATCTCCGTAAATACTTCCCCAGACCATTTCACGTGACTTACTCTGACTTTGTCTTCGCATTTTGTGTTGGGGTTTAATTAAATACTGTGAGAGTTTAACTTCCTTTCTTTTTATCATCCACACTAGTAGGAGACTGTCCTAAGGAACGATGTTTAGAATGTAGCATATGTTATCTTCGGGATGACACATTCTTAGTAAAGTACTAAATAGTAGAATACTAAATGACCTATGGCTTACTTGTCTCAAACCACCCAGATTGTATCACCTATTGCAGCACGGCTCCCTTGGGAGCTGCATTCGCCGCCTTACACGCGCATCCTGCACGTCATTGGATAGCAGGACCCTTGCGCGTCACGCAGAATTTTTCCGTTTCTTTTTTGGCAAATTTATAGCCCAGCAATTAAGGTTTCCGTGATTTTAGGCCTTCTGAATTTCTTCCACAGGAGTCTCGGTGGAAGACTTTACTTCCACCCAGCCTCCGGTGGAAGTCGCTCGCGCCATTGTATTTTGGAAGCCTTTTACTTTGTGATATCTATGCATGTTATACATGGTTGGAAACCCGATCCAACGGTCTCTCCAAAAATGCAAACGTGATTCTAATGGCGCCCCTGGTAACCAGTCCAGATTGAATCTCCGACATGATGGTTTGTGTAATTTTGTTGAACTTCAATTCTTCTATATCACAGTAGTCATCATGCCACCATAGTCCGGTCATGATGTAATGGCAACCACTCTTACGATTCACCTTAGAAAATGCATTTCTATACTGCGTTTGAAAGCCAGTTAAAGCGTGTGTCAGACAGTGTATAAAACGCACACGTTGCGCATTTAGTTGAGGAGCTACATGGGTATTAATGTGCGAAATGCAACAAATACCGCAGGTGATATAGATTGGCGGAATTTACATGAATCTGTTCACCGGCTATACCGGCGTCGTTAAAATTTACAACTACAAAGCATTTGCAAGGGGATTCATGTGGGATTCTGGAAATGTGCAACATGCTGGTGTGCAACATTAGACATTCGCTGTACACAGGAATCAATATACGTGACAGAGCTAAAGTTGCAACGAACTGGAATAAAGCCATAAAAGCAACGCCTGTGGTCTTAATATATAAACGTTTACGGTGGTGGAAAGCCCTTGAAAGTGCGGTTCTGCCAAGGTGTAATGTGCATTCGAGTCGCGTCTGAGGGTCAAGCAATGCGCGCCATTATGTAAATGCATTTGCGCCAATGGCGTGTAAAGTAGTCGGGGATCCGGCGCTCGTCTCCCGTCAGTGTTACGACAGCTATAATTTCACGATCCACCATCCAAAATTTAATGTTTAACATGCATCTGAAAGCCCTTGAAAGTGCGGCTCTGCCAAATTATAACGGGCGTTCGAGGAACATGAGATAATCAGGCAATGCGCGTCATTACGTAACTGTTCTTGTGCGACTGGTAGGTAAAAACGGAGATCTGGCGCGTACCTTCCGCCAGCTATTATTTCATTATCCTTCATCCAAAATGAAAGATGTAAAATGCATCTGGAAGCCCTTGAAAGTGCGGTTGTGCCAAGGTGTGACGTATATTCGTGTCACCTCAGACAGTCAAGCCATGCGCGTCATTATGCAACTGCTGATGGCGGGTAAAGTCGGGGGTCTGGCGCACGTCTCCCGTCAGTGTTACGGCACCTATAATTTCACGATCAATCATCCAACATTTAATGTTTCAAACGCACCTGAAAGCCCTTGAAAGTGCGTCTATGCCAGGTTATAATATGCATTCAAGGAACGTCTTTTAATCAAGGAATGCGCGGCATTATGTAACTGTACTTGTGCGTGTGGCTGGTAGAATTGGGGATCTGGCGCGCATCTTTCCTCAGCTGTTACTTCAGCATCAGAAACCAATGGTGTAAAAGGGGTCGGTAATACCTTGACAATGTGGATGTGCCAAGGTATACTGTACATTCGAATAAACGTTCCATTATGTAACGACGCGCATCAAACAGACAAGATGGCGCCATGCTCTGACAACTGTAACTTATCACAAAGGCCGCCTCTGTCTGGCCACTTAGTTACTGAGTTGCGTTCGCAACTCCTTATCATCATTATTTTCATAACTACTTTCAGATCTGTCCGCATGGACTGATTGTATATACTACGAGTACACGTTCTTCTCTACCTTCCTGTAAACTTAATTACTACCTGATTAGCTGCATATCACTCATCTGTGTTCACATCTTCGTACCCTGGAGATGCTTTTTATCAGCAATTGTAATTTCGTCACCTGCCTTGCTCTCTTATGGTTATAATCACTCAGCTTGGGTCACTTCCTTTTGACATGCCGCTACTTTGTGATTTTAAACCTCGTCGCCCCACTGACTTCAACTTTGCGTATAAAATTCCTTTGGCATGGGCAATTCGCACCTTTTGGCATGCTCTTGCCCCTCCAAATGGACATCACGCATGGAATGGAGATGGACAATTTCCAGTTTCCTCCTCCCCCGTAGAAACATCCGGCTTGGCCACGTGAACTTCATCAAAACCATCCCATTGGTTGTCTGACTGCGACATGGTAATATAAGGGAATGCATTTCACTGCAATTTCAAGTGTCTTAGTGGATCACTACCAGTCAGCGCTGGCAATCACCATTGGCAAGTGAACTTTACTTTTATTTCTTCTCGTTAGTTCTTAATTTCTGCATTTTTCAGTCATTTACGTTGCTCACTTTATCAAACTGATACTCAACATTACTAGGTTTATTCCCTAAATAGACATATCGTATAAGCAGTTTATTTCTTAATTTGTCCAAGACTGTGACATCCAGACCAATCATTCCCAGAAAGTAAGTGTCCCAGCACTATCATCAAGTATGCCTTCCACAAACATTTCGGTCGTTTGTCAAAAGTGTAAAACATATTACAAAGGCATCGCGCATTTAAAGCAATGTTATCCTGGTAGTTCTACTCCTGGTCTACACGCCATACACGCCCAAAATCGCCGCCGTAGCGAGTCCTATACTGCTACACAGCTGGTGTCAATGTCGGCTCTATTGGCATTTTGTGGCACATGCAGTGTCAACAAAAATCAAATCCCTGATTACATCAGGGTACTTAAACACTTTGGCCACACAATTCAAGGAGAGGACGCATCTGCAGCCTCTCCTTCAACTAGTAATCCAATGCCGAGTACCAGTGCTGGTTTAACTGGGTCTACCAGAAGTGGTACTCGGTATAATTACAAACAAAACACAGTCAGGGCTAATCTTACAAACACTGGCTTATACGATAGGTTCCCTGAAAGTGAGCCGACACTTTCAGGGTTTTATCAATATTTAACCAATATTCTTTAAAAAGCAGGGCGTAATGCTGGTGACACGTGTCGCCGCGTTTCTAAGTTTTTCTATTATATCCAAAAACATGTTTTCCCAAATAGTAATATGGCTTGTATCAACTTTGATATATTTGAGCATGTAGATGAAATTCATTATTTTAACACGGTCCTTTCACAAAATGGGGTATCTGCAGGTGGCATTAAAAATTACATGTCAGCTGTCAAATCCTTTCTCGGCTACTGCCAAACGTACGTTCAAATGTCCCCAAGGGTTTTCGATAATTTGCGTAGGTTTACAAGTGCTACGCATTGTTCATATACAGGTGTCTCTAGCCAGTATAAACGCGAAGAGGTCCGTAAATCTGTTACAGAATTCAGAGATGAAACCAAACAACCGCCGCCCATTTCCGTTGTTCAAAAGGGGTACACCGATCCTGCAACCAGACAACAGGTGAGGGACATCCTGGACCGGGCCAAGGCAGATCAACTTCCATCTGAGGACGATCAGCGCCTGGCGATGCGGTACTTGTCTTGTGGGATAATTCAACTTGGACATGCCCAAAGACCTTCAGTGCCGTCGTGTATGAAGTTGGCAGATTTCAATAAGGCACGGTGTGTTGCCGGGAGGTACCAACTTTCTTTCATGGACCACAAGACGTCCATGAGCTTCCTGGTCACCCTAAGCTTGTCCAAAGAGGATTACGACATGTTCAGGGATTACCGTCAATATGTACGTGGTGACATGCCTGAAGATGCTCTACCGGACAAATCGCCTTTCTTCAGGAGAGTGGACGGCACTGAAGTGGGGAATATGTGTCTCGAGTTGGCCCGCTATCAGAGGACAAGAGGTTTCCTTAAAACCAACTTCGAAAACGAACGGAGGACATTTACGGCCACGGATGTTCGGAAAGCTTTGGAGACTGAAGTGGCAAGGCAGCATCCCGATGATGCTGCAAAAAGTAAGATGGCCAGTGACTATCTTGCACATGGCCAAAAGACTGTCAGTAGGTACTACGCTAAGAAGACTCCCTTACAGGCTGCTAGTGAGTGTGCTTTTGTGCAAGATGTTATCCAACAAGCAGCGGGTACATCAAACGCTGAGGAATCTGCATCGGCGTCAGTTCCAACAGATTCCTCCAGCCAGCTCCAGCCCCAGCCCCAACACCTTGAAGGTAGGGGGAAGGGAAAAGGGAAAAGCAAAGGAAAAGGCAAGCTCATAAAGCCCAAAAGGTGAGAAACAAGTAGATGAAAGTGAAAGTAGACCGGAAAGTTGATAAAGCCAAAACCGTAGGATAGAAGTAGTTGGTTATAGCCTGTAATTCCATAACCTTATGTCAGTTTCGACCCATTAGGTTTATACAGCAGTAGTAAAGTGGTTCGCTGTTCGAACTTGCTGTTGTGGGAATGGTGCAGGAAAAGCCACATGACACTAGACCAGAGAGTAGATCAAACCAAAACCGTAAGATAGAAGTAGTAGGTTATAGCCTGTAATTCCATAACCTAATGTCAGTTTCGACCCATTAGGTTTATACAGCAGTAGTTAAGGGGTTCGCTGTTCGAACTTGCTGTTGTGGGAATGGTGCAGGAGAAGAAAAATGGCACTCTTAAATGAGCAACCTCCACGTGGTGAGTGCTGGTTAACACAAATAGCTCATAATGTATTTGGTTCAGTTATACAATTCTTTATGTATCTAATGTGTTATGTCTTTTTCAGCTATATTTTTCTATATCCGTTCTGCGCTATATAAGTCATTTCAAATGCAATTTCATGATATATTTGGTTCAAACATACAATTCGTTATATATCTAACATAGTATATCTTTTTCAGCTATATTTTCTTTCTAGCAAAGATGCTAGGCATGTCCATAGGTAATGCCGCTTGTCCGTTCCGTCGCAACGGCGCCGGTAGTGGAAGTAGACTTTCGTTCTAATTTCGTTATCCCTCATTGGATTTCTTATATCTATGATTCATTTGAAAGGTCTTTCCATGGGGTTTCTAGTGATGTATAACATGCACATCTGCAATGTTGTGCATAGCAGTCCGCATGTAATGCCGCATGATAGTTCCGTCGCAACGGCGCCGTTAGCGGAAGTAGATTTTAGTCCTCATGTCGTTATCCCTCATTGGATTTCTAATATCTGTGATTCATCTGAAAGGTCTTTTCATGGGGTTTCTGGCAATGCATATCATGCACGTCTGCAATGCTGTGCACAGCTGCAACCGTCTGCCTATAGTACCGCTTTTCTATCCGGCTTGACTTCCGCCGACGACTCATGTCGACCCCGCCAATAACCCCTTATAACATCTCTCTCCTTTCGAAGATCCCTAACATCTATAGTGCATGTAAATGGGCTTCAAGACGATGTACGACATGCCCATGTGCACTGGCATGTCAAGCTACATACGTCTGCGTGTCATGCCGCGTGTCCCGTGCGTCGCCAACACCATCGGTGCGTTATTTCTTGGTTAATCATGTGTACATGTCTGATGCGACTTTCAGTATCTTACATTCATTAGAAAGAGCATTTCAATTCGCTTCTGGTGGTGTATGGCATGTGCATGTGCGACGTTGAGCAAAGATGCTAGGCATGTCCGTAGGTAATGCCGCTTGTTCGTTCCGTCGCAGCGGCGCCGGTAGCGGAAGTAGACTTTCGTTCTAATTTCGTTATCCCTCATTGGATTTCTAATATCTATGGTTCATTTGAAAGGTCTCTTCATGGGGTTTCTGGCGATGTATGACATGCACGTCTGCAATGCTGTGCACAGCTGCAACCGTCTGCCTATAGTGCCGCTTTTCTATCCGGCTTGACTTCCGCCGCCGACTCATGTCGACCCCGCCAATAACCCCTTATAACATCTCTCTCCTTTCCAAGATCCCTAACATCTATAGTGCATGTGAAAGCCCTTTCAAATGGGCTTCAAGACGATGTACGACAAGCCCATGTGCACTGGCATGGCAAGCTACATACGTCTGCGTGTCATGCCGCGTGTCCCGTGCGTCGAGATCGCCATCAGTGCGTTATTTCTTGGTTAATCATGTGTACATGTCTGATGCGACTTTCAGTATCTTACATTCATTAGAAAGAGCATTTCAATTCGCTTCTGGTGGTGTATGGCATGTGCATGTGCGACGTTGAGCAAAGATGCTAGGCATGTCCGTAGGTAATGCCGCTTGTCGGTTCCGTCGCAGCGGCGCCAGTAGCGGAAGTAGACTTTCGTTTTAATTTCGTTATCCCTCATTAGATTTCTAATATCTATGATTCATTTGAAAGGTCTCTTCATGGGGTTTCTGGCAATGCATAACATGCACGTCTGCAATGCTGTGCACAGCTGCAACCGTCTGCCTATAGTGCCGCTTTTCTATCCGGCTTGACTTCCGCCACCGACTCATGTCGACCCCGCCAATAGCCCCTTATGGTATCTCTCTCCTTTCGAAGATCCCTAACATCAATAGTGCATGCAAGTGGGCTTCAAGACGATGTACGACAAGCCCATGTGCACTGGCATGGCAAGCTACATACGTCCGCGTGTCATGCCGCGTGTCCCGTGCGTCGAGATCGCCATCAGTGCGTTATGTCTTGGTTAATCATGTGTACATGTCTGATGCGACTTTCAGTATCTTACATTCATTAGAAAGAGCATTTCAATTCGCTTCTGGTGGTGTATGGCATGTGCATGTGCGACGTTGAGCAAAAATGCTAGGCATGTCCGTAGGTGATGCCGCTTATCCGTTCCGTCGCAACGGCGCCGGTAGCGGAAGTAGACTTTCGTTCTAATTTCGTTATCCCTCATTGGATTTCTAATATCTATGATTCATTTGAAAGGCCTATTCATGGGGTTTCTGGCGATACATAACATGCACGTCTGCAATGCTGTGCACAGCTGCAACCGTCTGCCTATAGTGCCGCTTTTCTATCCGGCTTGACTTCCGCCTCCGACTCATGTCGACCCCGCCAATAACCCCTTATAATATCTCTCTCCTTTCGAAGATCCCTAACATCTATAGTGCATGTAAATGGGCTTCAAGACGATGTACGACAAGCCCATGTGCACTGGCATGGCAAGCTGGTTTGGCTTGGACTCCGTTGGGTACAGACGTGTTTTCGAGAGCTCACGGGTGAGAACCCAAGCGGAGCTTAATGAATGAATGTAAATAAGAAAAGGAAAAGAAACAGAAGTAAAAAAAATCAAGAAAGTCCACCCCAAGATGAAAAATGTGTGAAAAAGCAACACACTAAAAGAGTGTTAGATATAGAGGAAATCAGAAGAATGGCCATGCTACAGGGATCTCAAAGTACACCAAACAATGTTATGTATGGACAATACCAGACGTCCCCAGTGTTCACGTATGGACCACCACCAGGGCCTCCGGGTCCCGCAGCTGTCCCCGTACCCTCGCCCCCAAGCTACAGCAAGCCACCGTGGGTGGATGAACTCTTCACAAAGCTTGCTAACATGGAGAGTAAACTTACAAAACTGGACAGCATGGAGACTACATTGAATAAACTAAGTCTACGTACTGAACACATGGAGACAGAGCTTAAAGAACCGAGAGAGACTGTCCGGATTGTCGAGGAGTGCACCAAGTTTCATGACCACCAGTACACGGAGATAGAAATGAAGGTCAGTAAGAACTGTCAGCAAATCTCTGACATATCTGCACTCATCAGTAAAACGAGTAATGACAAATTACTCACAGAGATATCAGCACTTCGTGACAAAGTAGTTGATGTCCAAGCAAGGTCAATGAGGGACAACCTTGTTTTCAGCGGGATAGCCGAGAAACCAGAGGAGGATACTAGCAAAGCTTTGGATGAATTTATCAAAACTGAACTAAAACTAGAACGGAATATAGAGTTTGATAGGGTACACCGAATTGGAGGACCAGGAGCTAGGAAGCCAAGACCAATAGTAGCCAAGTTCTCTCAATATAAGGACAGAGATGTAATCAGACAGGCTGGGTTTGCACACTTGAAGGGATCAAACTTCTATATCAACGAACAGTTCCCGAAAGAAATACAGGACAAAAGGAAACAGTTATATCCCGTGCGCCGTGCTGCATACCGTGCTGGAGACAAGGTAAAACTAACAGTCGATAGACTGTATATCAACGACAGACTCTACGAGCCCGGAAAGCCTGTCCATGGGTCAAGATGTAATGTCCTCACCCGGCCGCACACACTAGAGGACTGCATGCAGGCCAGAAGTAATACAGAGATGGAAACCGCATAGGGAGACGCCGAACATACAGTGCCTAAACAGGTATCAAGTAACTATCTTTCCGTTCTTTCCCTAAATGTATGTGGTATTAAATCCAAACTCCTCAACCCCGACTTTATTACCACCATCAACGATCATGATATTCTGTGTCTAACCGAGTCTAAACTGTGTGACATCGATGTCATAGATATTCCCGGATACTGTGTCTACTCAAACACTCGACCTCAACCTTTGTCA
The DNA here is from genome assembly GCF_037392515.1 of Haliotis asinina. Classification (NCBI taxonomy): domain Eukaryota; kingdom Metazoa; phylum Mollusca; class Gastropoda; order Lepetellida; family Haliotidae; genus Haliotis; species Haliotis asinina. The sequence continues at coordinate 5,505,839 of NC_090283.1, read as the reverse complement.
AATCATGGATCGGGAGGAATCATATTAGCTGTGAAAAGACATCTGAGAGACTATATATCTGTGATTCCAAGGACAAATGGTATATCCTTATGGTGTAAAATTTCCAAGACTTATCTCAAACTCCCATCTGATTTAATCATAGGATGTGTTTACATGCCGCCTGAAAACAGTAAATATGCAGATAAAGAACACTTTACGCAACTCGAATTTGATATTGTTAGTATGTCTACACTTACCAACTATGTGTGCGTAACTGGTGATTTTAATGCTCGCACAAAGGACTTACCTGATTATACAGTTATTGATGACTTTTTAGGGATAATGACCAAATTGACGAATCCCTATTGTACTCTAAAGTTGAAATACTAAGTGCAAATAATATCAACATTGAGAGACATAGCATGGACAAAATTGTAAACTCATATGGTTATAAGCTCTTGGATGTGTGTAAAAACAATGGTGTGTATATTGTTAATGGGAGAGTCGGCAGAGACAAGGATATCGGAAAACATACTTGCAAGAATGCCAGTGTTGTTGACTACTGTGTTGCCACGGCCGAAATCTTTCCTCATATAGAGGATTTTGAAATATGTGATTTTGATGGAATATTGTCAGATGTTCACTGTGCTCTTTCAATCAAGTTAAGATGTGAGGTGAAGGTATGTAATCCTACACAAGTAAGTGAAAAGGGTACTACACGTATAAAAATGAATCCATGGGAATCCTGTAAATGTGACGTTTATGTAAACCAGCTTGATAGTAATGTATTGCATGAAATCGATAAGCTAATTGACTCTATCGATTCTAGTAATGTATCAGATTGTATAAATGGAATTACGAATGTCATGTCACAGGCACTTGTTGACGCAGCCAAGAATACATTTGGGTGTAAAAGTACCCAAAAAGGACGTAAATCAAATCAAAAACCATGGTTTGATAAAACATGTAAACTGGCCCGAAAGAATTACCATAAGCGCAAAAGATTATATGGGTTACATAAAGGCAATGTTGAAAGAAAGCTATTCGTTTCGGCCAGTAAATTCTACAGAAAAACTATAAGAAAGTCTTACAAATTATTCAAAAACAAATGTACACAGCGGTTGCGTGAGACAAAAAGCAGTGACCCTAAAACATTTTGGGGTATCCTGAAATCATTTGGTAAAAGCGCAGATCAGCCATGTCAAATTAAAATCGACACATTATTTAACCATTTTAAAAACCTGAATACCGATGTCCATAACGATAATATAGAAATGAGTGATGCGTTTTCAGTTGAGATAGCTGTGTTAGACAGCCGGATCACTGAAGCTGAGATTACGGCATGTATTAAAGATTTAAGAAACAACAAAGCCTGTGGTTTAGACAATGTACGTAATGAATATATCAAAGCCTCTGCTGATGTAATGCTACCAGCCTATGTTAAATTGTTTAACCTGGTGCTAGATCATGGGGTTTTTCCCCAAGCTTGGTCAGACGGTTACATAAAGCCCATTTATAAAAGCAAGGGAAACTGAATGTTAATATATCAAAAACTAAGGCTGTAATATTTTCCAAAGGAAGTTGTAAAAAATGTCACCTCTTCAAACTTGATGATGAAAATATTGAGGTTGTAAAAGAATACATTTATCTTGGTATTTTGTTTAACAATAATGGACGTTTTTGTAAAGGTATTAAACGACTTCATGCTCAAGCTTCCAGAGCCATGTATGCAGTATTGCGAAAAATAAGAATGTTAGATATGCCACTAGACTGCCAGTTAAAAATGTTTGACCAAATTGTACAACCCATATTACTGTATGCCTCAGAAGTATGGGGATACGAAAATACACAGCTCATAGAACGTCTCCATCTAAAGTTTTGTAAATACATTCTTAAGGTTAAAATGACAACTCCTGATTACATGGTATACGGCGAGCTGGGCCGATACCCGCTAGATATCTCTATAAAAATCCGAATGCTTTCTCATTGGTGTAAAATGCTAGTACTGCCACACAAACTGTCACCCAAAATATATTCTCTCATGTATAACCTGAAGTCAGCCTGTCCTAATTATACGTTTAACTTACTTTCGGCAATAGAAAATATCTTACGGGATACTGGCTTTTACCATGTATGGATGTCACAGTCTATTGTTTCTCCAAATGTTTTAAAAACTAATGTTAAACGGGTTCTCATTGATCAGTTTTATCAGTCATGGAATGCAACAGCAAATGCTTCCTCAAAAGGCAAATATTACATTCTTTATACAGAAGTACCTAATCTAAATCCCAATCTTCTGGAACTGCCTCCAAATCTTAGAATATGGTATACACGCTTCAGGACAGCTAACCACAGATTACCTATAGAAACTGGAAGATGGACAAGTATCGCTGTTTCTGATAGGAAATGCACACTATGTAATGATGCAGTGGGCGACGAATACCACTTCCTTCTAATATGCTCAGGTCTAGCAACGCTAAGAAATAAATATCTGCCTAGGTATTTCTGTAATAATCCTTCATTAGATTAATTCATCTCAATAATGAAATCACATTATAAACCACTCACTTTGAAATTAGCTAAATGTATCAAGGAAGGTTTATGTCTGTACAAATGAGACTGCCATGTGCAAAATTGTAATTCTCTTTTTAGTGTTGACTTGCACAAACCATACTGTACATATTGTAAATCATCTGTATGTTCTCTGTGTCACTTCGGTGATTTATGAGAATAAACTTCTTCTTCTTCTTCTTCTTCTTCTTCAGCTACATACGTCTGCGTGTCATGCCGCGTGTCCCGTGCGTCGAGAACGCCATCAGTGCGTTATTTCTTGGTTAATCATGTGTACATGTCTGATGCGACTTTCAGTATCTTACATTCATTAGAAAGAGCATTTCAAATCGCTTCTGGTGGTGTATGGCATGTGCATGTGCGACGTTGAGCAAAAATGCTAGGCATGTCCGTAGGTAATGCCGCTTGTCCGTTCCGTCGCAACGGCGCCGGTAGCGGAAGTAGACTTTCGTTCTAATTTCGTTATCCCTCATTGGATTTCTAATATCTATGATTCATTTGAAAGGTCTTTGCATGGGGTTTCTGGCGATGCATAACATGCACGTCTGCAATGCTGTGCACAGCTGCAACCGTCTGCCTATAGTGCCGCTTTTCTATCCGGCTTGACTTCCGCCGCCGACTCATGTCGACCCCGCCAATAACCCCTTATAATATCTCTCTCCTTTCGAAGATCCCCAACATCTACAGTGCATGTGAAAGCCCATGCAAATGGGCTTCAAGACGATGTACGACAAGCCCATGTGCACTGGCATGTCAAGCTACATACGTCTGCGTGTCATGCCGCGTGTCCCGTGCGTCGCCAACACCATCAGTGCGTTATTTCTTGGTTAATCATGTGTACATGTCTGATGCGACTTTCAGTATCTTTACATTCATTAGAAAGAGCATTTCAATTCGCTTCTGGTGGTGTATGGCATGTGCATGTACGACGTTGAGCAAAGATGCTAGGCATGTCCGTAGGTAATGCCGCTTGTCGGTTCCGTCGCAGCGGCGCCAGTAGCGGAAGTAGACTTTCGTTTTAATTTCGTTATCCCTCATTAGATTTCTAATATCTATGATTCATTTGAAAGGTCTCTTCATGGGGTTTCTGGCAATGCATAACATGCACGTCTGCAATGCTGTGCACAGCTGCAACCGTCTGCCTATAGTGCCGCTTTTCTATCCGGCTTGACTTCCGCCGCCGACTCATGTCGACCCCGCCAATAGCCCCTTATGGTATCTCTCTCCTTTCGAAGATCCCCAACATCAATAGTGCATGCAAGTGGGCTTCAAGACGATGTACGACAAGCCCATGTGCACTGGCATGTCAAGCTACATACGTCCGCGTGTCATGCCGCGTGTCCCGTGCGTCGAGATCGCCATCAGTGCGTTATGTCTTGGTTAATCATGTGTACATGTCTGATGCGACTTTCAGTATCTTACATTCATTAGAAAGAGCATTTCAATTCGCTTCTGGTGGTGTATGGCATGTGCATGTGCGACGTTGAGCAAAAATGCTAGGCATGTCCGTAGGTAATGCCGCTTGTCCGTTCCGTCGCAACGGCGCCGGTAGCGGAAGTAGACTTTCGTTCTAATTTCGTTATCCCTCATTGGATTTCTAATATCTATGGTTCATTTGAAAGGTCTCTTCATGGGGTTTCTGGTGATGTATGACATGCACGTCTGCAATGCTGTGCACAGCTGCAACCGTCTGCATATAGTGCCGCTTTTCTATCCGGCTTGACTTCCGCCGCCGACTCATGTCGACCCCGCCAATAACCCCTTATAATATCTCTCTCCTTTCGAAGATCCCTAACATCTATAGTGCATGTAAATGGGCTTCAAGACGATGTACGACAAGCCCATGTGCACTGGCATGGCAAGCTGGTTTGGCTTGGACTCCGTTGGGTACAGACGTGTTTTCGAGAGCTCACGGGTGAGAACCCAAGCGGAGCTTAATGAATGAATGTCAATAAGAAAAGGAAAAGAAACAGAAGTAAAAAAAATCAAGAAAGTCCACCCCAAGATGAAAAATGTGTGAAAAAGCAACACACTAAAAGAGTGTTAGATATAGAGGAAATCAGAAGAATGGCCATGCTACAGGGATCTCAAAGTACACCAAACAATGTTATGTATGGACAATACCAGACGTCCCCAGTGTTCACGTATGGACCACCACCAGGGCCTCCGGGTCCCGCAGCTGTCCCCGTACCCTCGCCCCCAAGCTACAGCAAGCCACCGTGGGTGGATGAACTCTTCACAAAGCTTGCTAACATGGAGAGTAAACTTACAAAACTGGACAGCATGGAGACTACATTGAATAAACTAAGTCTACGTACTGAACACATGGAGACAGAGCTTAAAGAACCGAGAGAGACTGTCCGGATTGTCGAGGAGTGCACCAAGTTTCATGACCACCAGTACACGGAGATAGAAATGAAGGTCAGTAAGAACTGTCAGCAAATCTCTGACATATCTGCACTCATCAGTAAAACGAGTAATGACAAATTACTCACAGAGATATCAGCACTTCGTGACAAAGTAGTTGATGTCCAAGCAAGGTCAATGAGGGACAACCTTGTTTTCAGCGGGATAGCCGAGAAACCAGAGGAGGATACTAGCAAAGCTTTGGATGAATTTATCAAAACTGAACTAAAACTAGAACGGAATATAGAGTTTGATAGGGTACACCGAATTGGAGGACCAGGAGCTAGGAAGCCAAGACCAATAGTAGCCAAGTTCTCTCAATATAAGGACAGAGATGTAATCAGACAGGCTGGGTTTGCACACTTGAAGGGATCAAACTTCTATATCAACGAACAGTTCCCGAAAGAAATACAGGACAAAAGGAAACAGTTATATCCCGTGCGCCGTGCTGCATACCGTGCTGGAGACAAGGTAAAACTAACAGTCGATAGACTGTATATCAACGACAGACTCTACGAGCCCGGAAAGCCTGTCCATGGGTCAAGATGTAATGTCCTCACCCGGCCGCACACACTAGAGGACTGCATGCAGGCCAGAAGTAATACAGAGATGGAAACCGCATAGGGAGACGCCGAACATACAGTGCCTAAACAGGTATCAAGTAACTATCTTTCCGTTCTTTCCCTAAATGTATGTGGTATTAAATCCAAACTCCTCAACCCCGACTTTATTACCACCATCAACGATCATGATATTCTGTGTCTAACCGAGTCTAAACTGTGTGACATCGATGTCATAGATATTCCCGGATACTGTGTCTACTCAAACACTCGACCTCAACCTTTGTCAAATCGTGGATCGGGAGGAATCATATTAGCTGTGAAAAGACATCTGAGAGACTATATATCTGTGATTCCAAGGACAAATGGTATATCCTTATGGTGTAAAATTTCCAAGACTTATCTCAAACTCCCATCTGATTTAATCATAGGATGTGTTTACATGCCGCCTGAAAACAGTAAATATGCAGATAAAGAACACTTTACGCAACTCGAATTTGATATTGTTAGTATGTCTACACTTACCAACTATGTGTGCGTAACTGGTGATTTTAATGCTCGCACAAAGGACTTACCTGATTATACAGTTATTGATGACTTTTTAGGGATAATGACCAAATTGACGAATCCCTATTGTACTCTAAAGTTGAAATACTAAGTGCAAATAATATCAACATTGAGAGACATAGCATGGACAAAATTGTAAACTCATATGGTTATAAGCTCTTGGATGTGTGTAAAAACAATGGTGTGTATATTGTTAATGGGAGAGTCGGCAGAGACAAGGATATCGGAAAACATACTTGCAAGAATGCCAGTGTTGTTGACTACTGTGTTGCCACGGCCGAAATCTTTCCTCATATAGAGGATTTTGAAATATGTGATTTTGATGGAATATTGTCAGATGTTCACTGTGCTCTTTCAATCAAGTTAAGATGTGAGGTGAAGGTATGTAATCCTACACAAGTAAGTGAAAAGGGTACTACACGTATAAAAATGAATCCATGGGAATCCTGTAAATGTGACGTTTATGTAAACCAGCTTGATAGTAATGTATTGCATGAAATCGATAAGCTAATTGACTCTATCGATTCTAGTAATGTATCAGATTGTATAAATGGAATTACGAATGTCATGTCACAGGCACTTGTTGACGCAGCCAAGAATACATTTGGGTGTAAAAGTACCCAAAAAGGACGTAAATCAAATCAAAAACCATGGTTTGATAAAACATGTAAACTGGCCCGAAAGAATTACCATAAGCGCAAAAGATTATATGGGTTACATAAAGGCAATGTTGAAAGAAAGCTATTCGTTTCGGCCAGTAAATTCTACAGAAAAACTATAAGAAAGTCTTACAAATTATTCAAAAACAAATGTACACAGCGGTTGCGTGAGACAAAAAGCAGTGACCCTAAAACATTTTGGGGTATCCTGAAATCATTTGGTAAAAGCGCAGATCAGCCATGTCAAATTAAAATCGACACATTATTTAACCATTTTAAAAACCTGAATACCGATGTCCATAACGATAATATAGAAATGAGTGATGCGTTTTCAGTTGAGATAGCTGTGTTAGACAGCCGGATCACTGAAGCTGAGATTACGGCATGTATTAAAGATTTAAGAAACAACAAAGCCTGTGGTTTAGACAATGTACGTAATGAATATATCAAAGCCTCTGCTGATGTAATGCTACCAGCCTATGTTAAATTGTTTAACCTGGTGCTAGATCATGGGGTTTTTCCCCAAGCTTGGTCAGACGGTTACATAAAGCCCATTTATAAAAGCAAGGGAAACTGAATGTTAATATATCAAAAACTAAGGCTGTAATATTTTCCAAAGGAAGTTGTAAAAAATGTCACCTCTTCAAACTTGATGATGAAAATATTGAGGTTGTAAAAGAATACATTTATCTTGGTATTTTGTTTAACAATAATGGACGTTTTTGTAAAGGTATTAAACGACTTCATGCTCAAGCTTCCAGAGCCATGTATGCAGTATTGCGAAAAATAAGAATGTTAGATATGCCACTAGACTGCCAGTTAAAAATGTTTGACCAAATTGTACAACCCATATTACTGTATGCCTCAGAAGTATGGGGATACGAAAATACACAGCTCATAGAACGTCTCCATCTAAAGTTTTGTAAATACATTCTTAAGGTTAAAATGACAACTCCTGATTACATGGTATACGGCGAGCTGGGCCGATACCCGCTAGATATCTCTATAAAAATCCGAATGCTTTCTCATTGGTGTAAAATGCTAGTACTGCCACACAAACTGTCACCCAAAATATATTCTCTCATGTATAACCTGAAGTCAGCCTGTCCTAATTATACGTTTAACTTACTTTCGGCAATAGAAAATATCTTACGGGATACTGGCTTTTACCATGTATGGATGTCACAGTCTATTGTTTCTCCAAATGTTTTAAAAACTAATGTTAAACGGGTTCTCATTGATCAGTTTTATCAGTCATGGAATGCAACAGCAAATGCTTCCTCAAAAGGCAAATATTACATTCTTTATACAGAAGTACCTAATCTAAATCCCAATCTTCTGGAACTGCCTCCAAATCTTAGAATATGGTATACACGCTTCAGGACAGCTAACCACAGATTACCTATAGAAACTGGAAGATGGACAAGTATCGCTGTTTCTGATAGGAAATGCACACTATGTAATGATGCAGTGGGCGACGAATACCACTTCCTTCTAATATGCTCAGGTCTAGCAACGCTAAGAAATAAATATCTGCCTAGGTATTTCTGTAATAATCCTTCATTAGATTAATTCATCTCAATAATGAAATCACATTATAAACCACTCACTTTGAAATTAGCTAAATATATCAAGGAAGGTTTATGTCTGTACAAATGAGACTGCCATGTGCAAAATTGTAATTCTCTTTTTAGTGTTGACTTGCACAAACCATACTGTACATATTGTAAATCATCTGTATGTTCTCTGTGTCACTTCGGTGATTTATGAGAATAAACTTCTTCTTCTTCTTCTTCTTCTTCTTCAGCTACATACGTCTGCGTGTCATGCCGCGTGTCCCGTGCGTCGAGAACGCCATCAGTGCGTTATTTCTTGGTTAATCATGTGTACATGTCTGATGCGACTTTCAGTATCTTATATTCATTAGAAAGAGCATTTCAATTCGCTTCTGGTGGTGTATGGCATGTGCATGTGCGACGTTGAGCAAAGATGCTAGGCATGTCCGTAGGTAATGCCGCTTGTCGGTTCCGTCGCAACGGCGCCGGTAGCGGAAGTAGACTTTCGTTCTAATTTCGTTATCCCTCATTGGATTTCTAATATCTATGATTCATTTGAAAGGTCTCTTCATGGGGTTTCTGGCGATGTATGACATGCACGTCTGCAATGTTGTGTATAGCTGTCCATATTTGATTTCGCATGTTAGTTCCGTCGCAACGGCGCCGTTAGCGGAAGTAGGTTTTAGTCCTAATTTCGTTATCCCTCATTGGATTTCTTATATCTATGATTCATTTGAAAGGTCTTTCCATGGGGTTTCTAGCGATGTATAACATGCACGTCTGCAATGTTGTGTATAGCTGTCCATATTTAATGCCGCATGATAGTTCCGTCGCAACGTATAAAAATGAATCCATGGGAATCCTGTAAATGTGACGTTTATGTAAACCAGCTTGATAGTAATGTATTGCATGAAATCGATAAGCTAATTGACTCTATCGATTCTAGTAATGTATCAGATTGTATAAATGGAATTACGAATGTCATGTCACAGGCACTTGTTGACGCAGCCAAGAATACATTTGGGTGTAAAAGTACCCAAAAAGGACGTAAATCAAATCAAAAACCATGGTTTGATAAAACATGTAAACTGGCCCGAAAGAATTACCATAAGCGCAAAAGATTATATGGGTTACATAAAGGCAATGTTGAAAGAAAGCTATTCGTTTCGGCCAGTAAATTCTACAGAAAAACTATAAGAAAGTCTTACAAATTATTCAAAAACAAATGTACACAGCGGTTGCGTGAGACAAAAAGCAGTGACCCTAAAACATTTTGGGGTATCCTGAAATCATTTGGTAAAAGCGCAGATCAGCCATGTCAAATTAAAATCGACACATTATTTAACCATTTTAAAAACCTGAATACCGATGTCCATAACGATAATATAGAAATGAGTGATGCGTTTTCAGTTGAGATAGCTGTGTTAGACAGCCGGATCACTGAAGCTGAGATTACGGCATGTATTAAAGATTTAAGAAACAACAAAGCCTGTGGTTTAGACAATGTACGTAATGAATATATCAAAGCCTCTGCTGATGTAATGCTACCAGCCTATGTTAAATTGTTTAACCTGGTGCTAGATCATGGGGTTTTTCCCCAAGCTTGGTCAGACGGTTACATAAAGCCCATTTATAAAAGCAAGGGAAACTGAATGTTAATATATCAAAAACTAAGGCTGTAATATTTTCCAAAGGAAGTTGTAAAAAATGTCACCTCTTCAAACTTGATGATGAAAATATTGAGGTTGTAAAAGAATACATTTATCTTGGTATTTTGTTTAACAATAATGGACGTTTTTGTAAAGGTATTAAACGACTTCATGCTCAAGCTTCCAGAGCCATGTATGCAGTATTGCGAAAAATAAGAATGTTAGATATGCCACTAGACTGCCAGTTAAAAATGTTTGACCAAATTGTACAACCCATATTACTGTATGCCTCAGAAGTATGGGGATACGAAAATACACAGCTCATAGAACGTCTCCATCTAAAGTTTTGTAAATACATTCTTAAGGTTAAAATGACAACTCCTGATTACATGGTATACGGCGAGCTGGGCCGATACCCGCTAGATATCTCTATAAAAATCCGAATGCTTTCTCATTGGTGTAAAATGCTAGTACTGCCACACAAACTGTCACCCAAAATATATTCTCTCATGTATAACCTGAAGTCAGCCTGTCCTAATTATACGTTTAACTTACTTTCGGCAATAGAAAATATCTTACGGGATACTGGCTTTTACCATGTATGGATGTCACAGTCTATTGTTTCTCCAAATGTTTTAAAAACTAATGTTAAACGGGTTCTCATTGATCAGTTTTATCAGTCATGGAATGCAACAGCAAATGCTTCCTCAAAAGGCAAATATTACATTCTTTATACAGAAGTACCTAATCTAAATCCCAATCTTCTGGAACTGCCTCCAAATCTTAGAATATGGTATACACGCTTCAGGACAGCTAACCACAGATTACCTATAGAAACTGGAAGATGGACAAGTATCGCTGTTTCTGATAGGAAATGCACACTATGTAATGATGCAGTGGGCGACGAATACCACTTCCTTCTAATATGCTCAGGTCTAGCAACGCTAAGAAATAAATATCTGCCTAGGTATTTCTGTAATAATCCTTCATTAGATTAATTCATCTCAATAATGAAATCACATTATAAACCACTCACTTTGAAATTAGCTAAATATATCAAGGAAGGTTTATGTCTGTACAAATGAGACTGCCATGTGCAAAATTGTAATTCTCTTTTTAGTGTTGACTTGCACAAACCATACTGTACATATTGTAAATCATCTGTATGTTCTCTGTGTCACTTCGGTGATTTATGAGAATAAACTTCTTCTTCTTCTTCTTCTTCTTCTTCAGCTACATACGTCTGCGTGTCATGCCGCGTGTCCCGTGCGTCGAGAACGCCATCAGTGCGTTATTTCTTGGTTAATCATGTGTACATGTCTGATGCGACTTTCAGTATCTTATATTCATTAGAAAGAGCATTTCAATTCGCTTCTGGTGGTGTATGGCATGTGCATGTGCGACGTTGAGCAAAGATGCTAGGCATGTCCGTAGGTAATGCCGCTTGTCCGTTCCGTCGCAACGGCGCCGGTAGCGGAAGTAGACTTTCGTTCTAATTTCGTTATCCCTCATTGGATTTCTAATATCTATGATTCATTTGAAAGGTCTCTTCATGGGGTTTCTGGCGATGTATGACATGCACGTCTGCAATGTTGTGTATAGCTGTCCATATTTGATTCCGCATGTTAGTTCCGTCGCAACGGCGCCGTTAGCGGAAGTAGGTTTTAGTCCTAATTTCGTTATCCCTCATTGGATTTCTTATATCTATGATTCATTTGAAAGGTCTTTCCATGGGGTTTCTAGCGATGTATAACATGCACGTCTGCAATGTTGTGTATAGCTGTCCATATTTAATGCCGCATGATAGTTCCGTCGCAACGTATAAAAATGAATCCATGGGAATCCTGTAAATGTGACGTTTATGTAAACCAGCTTGATAGTAATGTATTGCATGAAATCGATAAGCTAATTGACTCTATCGATTCTAGTAATGTATCAGATTGTATAAATGGAATTACGAATGTCATGTCACAGGCACTTGTTGACGCAGCCAAGAATACATTTGGGTGTAAAAGTACCCAAAAAGGACGTAAATCAAATCAAAAACCATGGTTTGATAAAACATGTAAACTGGCCCGAAAGAATTACCATAAGCGCAAAAGATTATATGGGTTACATAAAGGCAATGTTGAAAGAAAGCTATTCGTTTCGGCCAGTAAATTCTACAGAAAAACTATAAGAAAGTCTTACAAATTATTCAAAAACAAATGTACACAGCGGTTGCGTGAGACAAAAAGCAGTGACCCTAAAACATTTTGGGGTATCCTGAAATCATTTGGTAAAAGCGCAGATCAGCCATGTCAAATTAAAATCGACACATTATTTAACCATTTTAAAAACCTGAATACCGATGTCCATAACGATAATATAGAAATGAGTGATGCGTTTTCAGTTGAGATAGCTGTGTTAGACAGCCGGATCACTGAAGCTGAGATTACGGCATGTATTAAAGATTTAAGAAACAACAAAGCCTGTGGTTTAGACAATGTACGTAATGAATATATCAAAGCCTCTGCTGATGTAATGCTACCAGCCTATGTTAAATTGTTTAACCTGGTGCTAGATCATGGGGTTTTTCCCCAAGCTTGGTCAGACGGTTACATAAAGCCCATTTATAAAAGCAAGGGAAACTGAATGTTAATATATCAAAAACTAAGGCTGTAATATTTTCCAAAGGAAGTTGTAAAAAATGTCACCTCTTCAAACTTGATGATGAAAATATTGAGGTTGTAAAAGAATACATTTATCTTGGTATTTTGTTTAACAATAATGGACGTTTTTGTAAAGGTATTAAACGACTTCATGCTCAAGCTTCCAGAGCCATGTATGCAGTATTGCGAAAAATAAGAATGTTAGATATGCCACTAGACTGCCAGTTAAAAATGTTTGACCAAATTGTACAACCCATATTACTGTATGCCTCAGAAGTATGGGGATACGAAAATACACAGCTCATAGAACGTCTCCATCTAAAGTTTTGTAAATACATTCTTAAGGTTAAAATGACAACTCCTGATTACATGGTATACGGCGAGCTGGGCCGATACCCGCTAGATATCTCTATAAAAATCCGAATGCTTTCTCATTGGTGTAAAATGCTAGTACTGCCACACAAACTGTCACCCAAAATATATTCTCTCATGTATAACCTGAAGTCAGCCTGTCCTAATTATACGTTTAACTTACTTTCGGCAATAGAAAATATCTTACGGGATACTGGCTTTTACCATGTATGGATGTCACAGTCTATTGTTTCTCCAAATGTTTTAAAAACTAATGTTAAACGGGTTCTCATTGATCAGTTTTATCAGTCATGGAATGCAACAGCAAATGCTTCCTCAAAAGGCAAATATTACATTCTTTATAAAGAAGTACCTAATCTAAATCCCAATCTTCTGGAACTGCCTCCAAATCTTAGAATATGGTATACACGCTTCAGGACAGCTAACCACAGATTACCTATAGAAACTGGAAGATGGACAAGTATCGCTGTTTCTGATAGGAAATGCACACTATGTAATGATGCAGTGGGCGACGAATACCACTTCCTTCTAATATGCTCAGGTCTAGCAACGCTAAGAAATAAATATCTGCCTAGGTATTTCTGTAATAATCCTTCATTAGATTAATTCATCTCAATAATGAAATCACATTATAAACCACTCACTTTGAAATTAGCTAAATATATCAAGGAAGGTTTATGTCTGTACAAATGAGACTGCCATGTGCAAAATTGTAATTCTCTTTTTAGTGTTGTCTTGCACAAACCATACTGTACATATTGTAAATCATCTGTATGTTCTCTGTGTCACTTCGGTGATTTATGAGAATAAACTTCTTCTTCTTCTTCTTCTTCTTCAGCTACATACGTCTGCGTGTCATGCCGCGTGTCCCGTGCATCGAGAACGCCATCAGTGCGTTATTTCTTGGTTAATCATGTGTACATGTCTGATGCGACTTTCAGTATCTTATATTCATTCGAAAGAGCATTTCAATTCGCTTCTGGTGGTGTATGGCATGTGCATGTGCGACGTTGAGCAAAGATGCTAGGCATGTCCGTAGGTAATGCCGCTTGTCCGTTCCGTCGCAACGGCGCCGGTAGCGGAAGTAGACTTTCGTTCTAATTTCGTTATCCCTCATTGGATTTCTAATATCTATGATTCATTTGAAAGGTCTCTTCATGGGGTTTCTGGCGATGTATGACATGCACGTCTGCAATGTTGTGTATAGCTGTCCATATTTGATTCCGCATGTTAGTTCCGTCGCAACGGCGCCGTTAGCGGAAGTAGGTTTTAGTCCTAATTTCGTTATCCCTCATTGGATTTCTTATATCTATGATTCATTTGAAAGGTCTTTCCATGGGGTTTCTAGCGATGTATAACATGCACGTCTGCAATGTTGTGTATAGCTGTCCATATTTAATGCCGCATGATTGTTCCGTCGCAACGGCGCCGTTAGCGGAAGTAGACTTTCGTTCTAATTTCGTTATCCCTCATTGGATTTCTTATATCTATGATTCATTTGAAAGGTCTTTCCATGGGGTTTCTAGCGATGTATAACATGCACGTATGCAATGTTGTGTATAGCTGTCCGCATGTAGTGCCGCATGCTATTTCCGTTTCAACGGATCGGTAATCGGAAGTTAATTTCGTTGATAATTTTTATGTCGTTTTCTCGTTCCTATATGTCCATAATGCGTATGAATGCCCTTTCAAATCTGCTTCTAACGACGTATCACATGTACATATACAATGGTTTTTGGAGAGGCTACACACGTCCGTATATACCGCCGCTTTTCGCGTCTACGGCCTTTCAATGGCGCATTTGCTCTCGTGTTGCCTTATTGCGTCTTGTTTGCTTCTAACTGCAGCACTCTAGTCTGTAGCATACATTTTTGGTATCATTAGAAAGCTCGTCTGGTGACGGCAACAATGGTGTAAACAGATTTCATCTATTCTGAAAATTGTACAGTATATTGCACAATTTGTTCGAAAAAATAGTCGTTTTTTACTGTATTTTTTTAAAAAATACTATGTAACTTCTTTTCTAAAAGTCAGATGTCAAATTGGATGGTATTGCCAGAAAGCCCATTTAATGGCGGAGGTACATGCAAAATTTCGTTGCTCTGTCTTTTCAAATAAAGTAAATCTAAACTTTTTAAAATGTGTACTATCGTCAGGTGAAAGTTTAACTATCCAACGTATTTACGTACTTTTCTACACAAGGGGAACCCGAGCCAGCTTGGTCACTGCTCGGAAAATGCCTACGTTCCCCGGGCACGAACGTAGACGGGACGGGAACGGAACGGCGATGCGGAAGTTGCGACGCTGCCCTCTACGTCTGCCCACGGAGGTTGGAAAGTATCAAGGTTGTGCATAGGGGGATAATTCCGACCTCCACCATGATCAAGCACTTGGTTGACGTGGTGGTTAGCGTGAGTAACGGCGCGCGACGTTGTTCATAGTATTACTATTCATCATTCGTTCTGCCGAAGACGCTCGAAGACGCGAGGGGACGATCCCGAGAGGAGAGTCGATGGTGGTGAAACGGTAGCTGGCGCAGGCAAACCCGTTCGAGTCTTGATTTGCCCGTGAGCAAGTGTAGACTCTGCTGACTTTTGCCTAGAGATGGGTGATAGTGTCGGAAGCAGATTGACATGCTGGTGTTGCATAGCAGGCGAGGGGACGATCCCGAGAGGAGAGGCGATGATGGTGAGACGGTAGCTGGCGCAGGCAAACCCGTTCGAGTCTTGATTTGCCCGTGAGCAAGTGTAGACTCTGCTGACTTTTGCCTAGAGATGGGTGATAGTGTCGGAGGCAGAGCGACATGCTGGTGTTGCATAGCAGGCGAGGGGACGATCCCGAGAGGAGAGTCGATGATGGTGACAGGGTAGCTGGCGCAGCGAACCGGTTCGAGTCTTGATTCGCCCTCGAGCAAGTGCATACGCCGGTGATTTTACCTAGAAGCAGGCGATGTCTCAGCCACGAAGCAGGCAAAACACTGGTGTTGCACAGAGGTTGAGGGGGCGACCTCGAGACGAGAGGCGATGATGGTGAAACGGTAGCTGGCGCAGGCAAACCCGTTCGAGTCTTGATTTGCCCGTGAGCAAGTGTAGACTCTGCTGACTTTTGCCTAGAGATGGGTGATAGTGTCGGAGGCAGAGCGACATGCTGGTGTTGCATAGCAGGCGAGGGGACGATCCCGAGAGGAGAGTCGATGATGGTGACAGGGTAGCTGGCGCAGCGAACCGGTTCGAGTCTTGATTCGCCCTCGAGCAAGTGCATACGCCGGTGATTTTACCTAGAAGCAGGCGATGTCTCAGCCACGAAGCAGGCAAAACACTGGTGTTGCACAGAGGTTGAGGGGGCGACCTCGAGACGAGAGGCGATGATGGTGAAACGGTAGCTGGCGCAGGCAAACCCGTTCGAGTCTTGATTTGCCCGTGAGCAAGTGCATACTCTGCTGACTTTTGAATAGAGATGGGTGATAGTGTCGGAAGCAGATCGACATGCTGGTGTTGCATAGCAGGCGAGGGGACGATCCCGAGAGGAGAGTCGATGATGGTGAAACGGTAGCTGGCGCAGGCAAACCCGTTCGAGTCTTGATTTGCCCGTGAGCAAGTGTAGACTCTGCTGACTTTTGCCTAGAGATGGGTGATAGTGTCGGAAGCAGAGCGACATGCTGGTGTTGCATAGCAGGCGAGGGGACGATCCCGAGAGGAGAGTCGATGATGGTGACAGGGTAGCTGGCGGAGGCACACCCGTTCGAGTCTTGACAGGAGACTCTAGGTCGATTTGGTGGTAATTGTTCATGATGTGCCGTGTCAAATCTTTGCGATTCCCTAAGGTGTGGCATATGGGAAATGAGCGGTCTATTGCTGTAGTGTCTACAGCTACGTGAGACATCTACTTGATGGGTAGATGCGACGGCATGACATGCCAGACGGACATTGACGTTTTGTTATGCATGTTGATGTAAAGCGTAGTGTGTGTTGTTCACGTGCAGCAGCTCAACTGCCAACAGTACTTGAAGAACCACGACCTCCTTCCTACGTCGACTCAAGTGTGCCTTCACAGCAATCAGACTTTGGAATGAAAGTTGTATCCTTCCAGGTTTCATGATTTGTATGATACATTTGTGTTAACATATTTGAGGTATTTGTCCATTATGTACGGCAATTGTATGGGTATTCAATAATTCGTGAGCTATGGTTATCATGGTGCATGCTAAATTAAAAGAACAACCTAACGCTGTTCCCTTCTAATCCAAACCATTAACCTCCAATCAAAGTAACATAAAATTAAAACGGAAAGTCCACGTCCTTCTCTCTACACTAAATCACTAACCCATTCCGAATTAACCTAAATGACATAACCTTAAAGCTAAAATCATCAATACCGACCATGTTAAAACTAAACCGCTAACCCAGACCTAAATGACATAAATTTAAAGCTAAAACCATGAATACCGCGGTGCGTATAACTGAATAATAAACACTGACAATGACAGAACGTAAAACTGGAGATAAATGCCAAACTAAAAGGACAAAAGTAACACCGCCTAAACCACTTAACCCCAAACCAAAAACATTAAATTAACGTGAAAAAATTACCAAGAGAGAGAGAAGGTGACTACGAAACTCAAACATTACCAACTCAAAACAAAAACACCTAACACCACTAATAAAAACTAAAAGCGCGAAATAAACAAAGTAGGTGGAAAACGGTAGATGATGTAACCCTTGACCCAAGTGAAATGGTATACTTGCATCAAGGTCTACAAAGTCAGTCGGTCGGCCGAGGCATTGATAATATGTTACCGGGTGAAGGTGCCATATTTTCAATACCTACAAACTGGCCCGGAAAAATAGTCTTTAATTAGTTTGATGTTGCATGGAAGTTGTTTGCTGTTGTATGGAAATGTAGCCTTGGCATTGTCTTTAATTCCAGCTGGTGTGATGCTTAATACCGGGTTTCCATGTTTGCCGATACTTTGATGTTGCATGGAAGTTGTTTGATGTTGTATGGAAATGTAGCCTTGGCATTGTCTTTAATTCCAGCTGGTGTGATGCTTAATACCGGGTTTCCATGTTTGCCGATAGTTTGATGTTGCATGGAAATGTAGCCTTGGTATTGTTTTTAATTCCAGCTGGTGTGATCCGTACTCCCGATACTTTGATGTTGCATGGAAGTTGTTTGATGTTGTATGGAAATGTAGCCTTGGCATTGTCTTTAATTCCAGCTGGTGTGATGCTCAATACCGGGTTTCCATGTTTGCCGATAGTTTGATGTTGCATGGAAATGTAGCCTTGGTATTGTCTTTAGTTCCAGCTGGTGTGATCCGTACTCCCGATAGTTTGATGTTGTATGGAAGTTGTTTGATGTTGTATGGAAATGTAGCCTTGGTATTGTCTTTAATTCCAGCTGGAGAGAAAGCGAAGACACTGCCTTTGTGATTCTTAGTGTTACTACAGGTCACCCTCACACAAGACAAACACAATCACATCACATCACTACATTGTCTGGAATTGTGCCGTGACTGGTGTCATGTTTGCAGAAGCACTTGTCGGGGTGGGACACACAAGCTTGGCTCTGATGTTTTGATGGTAATGCCTAATCCGTGAGTTTCTGAGTGAGACATGGAAGCCAACCAAAGTGGCGGCAATTGCGACTGAAAACACCAATCATTGACTCGTTGTTTTATCCCATAACTGAACGAGATGAGTGAGTCGTGTCAGGCTTAAGCTAACAACAGGTCTTAATCCATGAACGATTGATCCCGTGAGTTCAAAGCAGAGCTCAGTACAAACACTTATCAATGACCCAGGCTATATATACTTAGCAGTCAGATACGAGCATCACAGCACTTGTGCTGATATTATTTGGCACAACTCATTGTCAGAAATCGTTCTTGAAGACTTTCAAGTTCTTTCAAAGCCACTGCACTTTGCCATCCTGGGGCATAGTTTCGTGCGGCGACTTGTTCAAGTCTGTCCCCCTCCACATGGCATCCTCACTACCGTGCGTGGGATCGGAGGGGCGACCGTCGCTCGGATGAAAGCTGAGGTGGATGCCCTTGATGCAGCTTTTCAGGGCATTGTGTTCTTTCAAGTGGGAGAGAACGACGTGTCGGCCTCTACTGATCCTCGGGACCTGGTCGAAGACCTGCTGCATCTTCTGGACTACCTTCGGTGGAAACGGCCAGGCTCCAGGGCGGTGATAGGGAGTCTGTTTCCGAGGGTAAAACCAAGGAACATGACGGTCTCTGCCTACAAGCAGAAGGTGGAGGAGGCGAACCGGCACTTGAAGAAGATGTTGCGACGCCGTCTGGATGCCACCCTTTGGGAACACAGCCAGCACATGAGGATGGGACCTGCGCTGCTAGCCAAGGATGGCGTACACCTGACACCAAAAGCTAATGGGCGGTTCTGGCTTTCAATTCGTAAGTGTATGTGTAGGTATGTTTAATCACTCACTCACTCACTCACTCACTCACTCACTCACTCACTCACTCACTCACTCACTCACTCACTCACTCACTCACTCACTCACTCACTCACTCACTCACTCACTCACTCACTCACTCACTCACTCACTCACTCACTCACTCACTCACTCACTCACTCACTCACTCACTCACTCACTCACTCACTCACTCACTCACTCACTCACTCACTCACTCACTCACTCACTCACTCACTCACTCACTCACTCACTCACTTGTCGATCCCGTGATAACCCCAGGTGCTTCATGCACGTGGCCGAATTTTCATGTATGATATGTGTGCAGTATGTCTCTTTCTCCCGGGATGGGACAATTAGTTAACGCAGGATGCATAGATCAAACCCTGGTGATATCAAATCTGAGCTGTTTTGGCCCCCGTCACCCAGCTTTGGGTGGCTTTAAGGGTGGGAAAACATGACTGCACCCGCATGTGTCGCACATGACGTGAAAGCCAAGACACAGGGCTTCCGATCCAGAGTCAAATCAAAACCCTGGGGTCGATGTACGAAACATGACAAGTACCCGCAGCGTGAAAAGCTGCCAAAAATCGAGTTACATCGGGCTTAAAAGCGTCCTGACGTCGAACTTGTCGACGACAGGTCATTTCTGATGACACCGCCAGATAGCCCTGGAAACCAGCTTTACGTCGATGTGCAACATAGGAATGGGCCGTGCATGGTCAGGGCCCAGGCGGCCGTTAAGTGACGGCACCCTACGTCTCTTGCCCCCTGATATAGGCCTCTATGGAATTAGCCATGCATATGTACATGTACATGCACAGGTGTTCCTCATGCTGTTGATTGATCATTGGATTATCTGGTCCAGACTCGACTGCAGACCGCCATCATATAGCTGGAGTGCGGCGCAAAACTAAACTCACTCACACAAAACGTATGATATGGTCTTTTGCAAAATGGCCAAATATTCCTTCTTTAAATTTATTCCACATATCTAGTGGATTGAAACCAGAGTTTGGTCGCAACTATTTTTTTTCTTTAGAGAATTATGTTCCAACTGAATTATGGTGTTAACTTCCAGTCACTGCCTTAGTAGAGTATCGCGTCAGGTAACATTTGAGTGACCTATGACCGTCTAACACAAGACGGCCGAAGGGATTGAACCAATCAGACAACAGCTACTGTTTAGGGTTTGGCGTGACTGACAAAACTTCCCAGTCATTGACACCGATCCCTTAACAAAAGAAAATCGGCATAAAATACAGATATTTGACCTACAATATATACACTTAGGGCATTTCTGATGACATGTTTACCAATAGCCAATGTTTATGCAAGCTGCCATCACTGAATAATGACAAAATCCCTATTTTCAGCGACTATTTACTCACTGTTGACAGTGTTGTAGCGTGCGCCATGTGCATCACCCAGAAGCGATAGTTCGAAAAATAGCATTCGGAGCCTTTTCAAGGTAGACACTCCAAAGGTACATGTATATGCGAATGCCCATTTTTCCGTTTTGGGAAGTTGTGTTCTCACTGGTCAGTCTCAAAGGTTACCTAACGCGACCGATTACTACAGTTTTGTTAGAGGAGTGTAATTCATAATACTGCTTCAACTTCAGCACGGAATTAAGAGTACTGATGCAAACCATACGCAAATCCATGTCAACAGTTTTAGTATAATCGCAATTATGGAAAATGCAAAAAAAGTCATTTCATGATCGTTTGTGAACAGAAGAGAGACAAATATTACCCTATATTGTTTTCGAAAGGTCATCTATCTGAGGTTAGCTGAACAAATATACTTGAATACTTAGATATGATAAGAAAGCAACATTCTTCCTGGATAACAACATCCTTACTCGCGACTATTCTTATCCTGTTCTCAAGCAAAAGTGAAGTAGTATAGAAAGAATAGAGCTGAACAAGAATAAAGTAATATAACAACATGTAGGTTTGAATCAAGATGATTAACAACAATTATTCATCATTGTAAAGGGTTACTCTTTTTAATTGCGAATGCTGTGTTACAATAAACAAAAATACGTCCGTTATATTGTTCCTTAGCTATATCTATTAATGCAACTGGTCATTAGTCCTTGGGTCAGTGCTTCGAAGCTTATATGAATTATTATTATTATTATTATTATTATAACAAATTCCATGAGGATGTATGTGACAAAACACATTCATTTGACAGTCTTCAGTTGGGTACTAGTTCTTGCACTGACTATGTAACTTTTCTGAAGGATGTCAGTTGCATACCAATTATTCCTGGAGCTGCATGGACGATGGTAAATATAATCCAACAGGTGTTCAAGTCATTTACTGTTTAGGAGTTGTTCACAGAGGTGTCACACCTCACGGGTGTTTGAGACTGTCCTACTGTACATACATCATTGTAGTTTGAGCAGGAGGTGTCACTGTTGACGATGACTGTGTGGAAGATGGTAAAGGTGTCGAAACGGTTGTGGCTGTCGTCATTTGGGTAGTAGCTGTTGCAGGAGGTGTCACCGTTGACGATGACTGTGTGGAAGATGGTAAAGATGTCGAAACGGTTGTGGCTGTTGGAGATTGGGTAGTAGCTGTTGCAGGAGGTGTCACTGTTGACGATGACTGTGTGGATGATGGTAAAGATGTCGAAACGGTTGTGGTTGTCGTCGATTGGGTAGTAGCTGTTGCAGGAGGTGTCACTGTTGATGATGACTGTGTGGAAGATGGTAAAGATGTCGAAACGGTTGTGGCTGTTGGAGATTGGGTAGTAGCTGTTGCAGGAGGTGTCACTGTTGATGATGACTGTGTGGAAGATGGTAAAGATGTCGAAACGGTTGCGGCTGTTGGAGATTGGGTAGTAGCTGTTGCAGGAGGTGTCACTGTTGATGATGACTGTGTGGAAGATGGTAAAGATGTCGAAACGGTTGTGGTTGTCGTCAATTCGGTAGTAGCTGTTGGAGGAGGTGTCACTGTTGATGATGACTGTGTGGAAGATGATAAAGATGTCGAAACGGTTGTGGCTGTTGGAGATTGGGTATTAGCTGTTGCAGGAGGTGTCACTGTTGACGATGACTGTGTGGAAGATGGTAAAGATGTCGAAACGGGTGTGGCTGTCGTCGTTTGGGTAGTAGCTGTTGGAGGAGGTGTCACTGTTGATGATGACTGTGTGGAAGATGGTAAAGATGTCGAAACGGTTGTGGCTGTTGGAGATTGGGTAGTAGCTGTTGGAGGAGGTGTCACTGTTGATGATGACTGTGTGGAAGATGGTAAAGATGTCGAAACGGTTGTGGCTGTTGTAGATTGGGTAGTAGCTGTTGCAGGAGGTGTCACTGTTGACGATGACTATGTGGATGATGGTAAAGATGTCGAAACGGTTGTGGTTGTCGTCAATTGGGTAGTAGCTGTTGGAGGAGGTGTCACTGTTGATGATGACTGTGTGGAAGATGGTAAAGATGTCGAAACGGTTGTGGCTGTTGGAGATTGGGTAGTAGCTGTTGGAGGAGGTGTCACTGTTGATGATGACTGTGTGGAAGATGGTAAAGATGTCGAAACGGTTGTGGCTGTTGGAGATTGGGTAGTAGCTGTTGCAGGAGGTGTCACTGTTGACGATGACTGTGTGGAAGATGGTAAAGATGTCGAAACGGTTGTGGCTGTCGTTGATTCGGTAGCAGCTGTTGCAGGAGGTGTCACTGTTGACGATGACTGTGTGGAAGATGGTAAAGATGTCGAAACGGTTGTGGCTGTTGGAGATTGGGTAGTAGCTGTTGGAGGAGGTGTCACCGTTGACGATGACTGTGTGGAAGATGGTAAAGAAGTCGAAACGGTTGTGGCTGTTGGAGATTGGGTAGTAGTTGTTGCAGGAGGTGTCACTGTTGATGATGACTGTGTGGAAGATGGTAAAGATGTCGAAACGGTTGTGGCTGTTGGAGATTGGGTAGTAGCTGTTGCAGGAGGTGTCACTGTTGATGATGACTGTGTGGAAGATGGTAAAGATGTCGAAACGGTTGTGGCTGTTGGAGATTGGGTAGTAGCTGTTGCAGGAGGTGTCACTGTTGATGATGACTGTGTGGATGATGGTAAAGATGTCGAAACGGTTGTGGTTGTCGTCAATTGGGTAGTAGCTGTTGGAGGAGGTGTCACTGTTGATGATGACTGTGTGGAAGATGGTAAAGATGTCGAAACGGTTGTGGCTGTTGGAGATTGGGTAGTAGCTGTTGGAGGAGGTGTCACTGTTGATGATGACTGTGTGGAAGATGGTAAAGATGTCGAAACGGTTGTGGCTGTTGGAGATTGGGTAGTAGCTGTTGCAGGAGGTGTCACTGTTGACGATGACTGTGTGGAAGATGGTAAAGATGTCGAAACGGTTGTGGCTGTCGTTGATTCGGTAGCAGCTGTTGCAGGAGGTGTCACTGTTGACGATGACTGTGTGGAAGATGGTAAAGATGTCGAAACGGTTGTGGCTGTTGGAGATTGGGTAGTAGCTGTTGCAGGAGGTGTCACTGTTGACGATGACTGTGTGGAAGATGGTAAAGATGTCGAAACGGTTGTGGTTGTCGTCAAATGGGTAGTAGCTGTTGCAGGAGGTGTCACTGTTGATGATGACTGTGTGGAAGATGGTAAAGATGTCGAAACGGTTGTGGCTGTTGGAGATTGGGTAGTAGCTGTTGCAGGAGGTGTCACTGTTGACGATGACTGTGTGGAAGATGGTAAAGATGTCGAAACGGTTGTGGCTGTCGTTGATTCGGTAGCAGCTGTTGCAGGAGGTGTCACTGTTGACGATGACTGTGTGGAAGATGGTAAAGATGTCGAAACGGTTGTGGCTGTTGGAGATTGGGTAGTAGCTGTTGCAGGAGGTGTCACTGTTGACGATGACTGTGTGGAAGATGGTAAAGATGTCGAAACGGTTATGGCTGTTGGAGATTGCGTAGTAGCTGTTGGAGGAGGTGTCACTGTTGATGATGACTGTGTGGAAGATGGTAAAGATGTCGAAACGGTTGTGGCTGTTGGAGATTGGGTAGTAGCTGTTGCAGGAGGTGTCACTGTTGACGATGACTGTGTGGAAGATGGTAAAGATGTCGAAACAGTTGTGGCTGTTGGAAATTGGGTAGTAGCTGTTGGAGGAGGTGTCACCGTTGACGATGACTGTGTGGAAGATGGTAAAGATGTCGAAACGGTTGTGGCTGTTGGAGATTGGGTAGTAGCTGTTGCAGGAGGTGTCACTGTTGACGATGACTGTGTGGAAGATGGTAAAGATGTCGAAACGGTTGTGGCTGTTGGAGATTGGGTAGTAGCTGTTGCAGGAGGTGTCACTGTTGACGATGACTGTGTGGAAGATGGTAAAGATGTCGAAACGGTTGTGGCTGTTGGAGATTGGGTAGTAGCTGTTGCAGGAGGTGTCACTGTTGACGATGACTGTGTGGAAGATGGTAAAGATGTCGAAACGGTTGTGGCTGTCGTCGATTGGGTAGTAGCTGTTGCAGGAGGTGTCACTGTTGATGATGACTGTGTGGAAGATGGTAAAGATGTCGAAACGGTTGTGGCTGTTGGAGATTGGGTAGTAGCTGTTGCAGGAGGTGTCACTGTTGATGATGACTGTGTGGAAGATGGTAAAGATGTCGAAACGGTTGTGGTTGTCGTCAATTCGGTAGTAGCTGTTGGAGGAGGTGTCACTGTTGATGATGACTGTGTGGAAGATGGTAAAGATGTCGAAACGGTTGTGGCTGTTGGAGATTGGGTAGTAGCTGTTGGAGGAGGTGTCACTGTTGATGATGACTGTGTGGAAGATGGTAAAGATGTCGAAACGGTTGTGGCTGTTGGAGATTGGGTAGTAGCTGTTGCAGGAGGTGTCACTGTTGACGATGACTGTGTGGATGATGGTAAAGATGTCGAAACGGTTGTGGTTGTCGTCAATTGGGTAGTAGCTGTTGGAGGAGGTGTCACTGTTGATGATGACTGTGTGGAAGATGGTAAAGATGTCGAAACGGTTGTGGCTGTTGGAGATTGGGTAGTAGCTGTTGCAGGAGGTGTCACTGTTGATGATGACTGTGTGGAAGATGGTAAAGATGTCGAAACGGTTGTGGCTGTTGGAGATTGGGTAGTAGCTGTTGCAGGAGGTGTCACTGTTGACGATGACTGTGTGGAAGATGGTAAAGATGTCGAAACGGTTGTGGCTGTCGTTGATTCGGTAGCAGCTGTTGCAGGAGGTGTCACTGTTGACGATGACTGTGTGGAAGATGGTAAAGATGTCGAAACGGTTGTGGCTGTTGGAGATTGGGTAGTAGCTGTTGGAGGAGGTGTCACCGTTGACGATGACTGTGTGGAAGATGGTAAAGATGTCGAAACGGTTGTGGCTGTTGGAGATTGGGTAGTAGCTGTTGCAGGAGGTGTCACTGTTGATGATGACTGTGTGGAAGATGGTAAAGATGTCGAAACGGTTGTGGCTGTTGGAGATTGGGTAGTAGCTGTTGGAGGAGGTGTCACTGTTGATGATGACTGTGTGGAAGATGGTAAAGATGTCGAAACGGTTGTGGCTGTTGGAGATTGGGTAGTAGCTGTTGCAGGAGGTGTCACTGTTGATGATGACTGTGTGGATGATGGTAAAGATGTCGAAACGGTTGTGGTTGTCGTCAATTGGGTAGTAGCTGTTGGAGGAGGTGTCACTGTTGATGATGACTGTGTGGAAGATGGTAAAGATGTCGAAACGGTTGTGGCTGTTGGAGATTGGGTAGTAGCTGTTGGAGGAGGTGTCACTGTTGATGATGACTGTGTGGAAGATGGTAAAGATGTCGAAACGGTTGTGGCTGTTGGAGATTGGGTAGTAGCTGTTGCAGGAGGTGTCACTGTTGACGATGACTGTGTGGAAGATGGTAAAGATGTCGAAACGGTTGTGGCTGTCGTTGATTCGGTAGCAGCTGTTGCAGGAGGTGTCACTGTTGACGATGACTGTGTGGAAGATGGTAAAGATGTCGAAACGGTTGTGGCTGTTGGAGATTGGGTAGTAGCTGTTGGAGGAGGTGTCACTGTTGACGATGACTGTGTGGAAGATGGTAAAGATGTCGAAACGGTTGTGGTTGTCGTCAAATGGGTAGTAGCTGTTGCAGGAGGTGTCACTGTTGATGATGACTGTGTGGAAGATGGTAAAGATGTCGAAACGGTTGTGGCTGTTGGAGATTGGGTAGTAGCTGTTGCAGGAGGTGTCACTGTTGACGATGACTGTGTTGAAGATGGTAAAGATGTCGAAACGGTTGTGGCTGTCGTTGATTCGGTAGCAGCTGTTGCAGGAGGTGTCACTGTTGACGATGACTGTGTGGAAGATGGTAAAGATGTCGAAACGGTTGTGGCTGTTGGAGATTGGGTAGTAGCTGTTGGAGGAGGTGTCACTGTTGACGATGACTGTGTGGAAGATGGTAAAGATGTCGAAACGGTTGTGGTTGTCGTCAAATGGGTAGTAGCTGTTGCAGGAGGTGTCACTGTTGATGATGACTGTGTGGAAGATGGTAAAGATGTCGAAACGGTTGTGGCTGTTGGAGATTGGGTAGCAGCTGTTGCAGGAGGTGTCACTGTTGACGATGACTGTGTGGAAGATGGTAAAGATGTCGAAACGGTTGTGGCTGTCGTCGATTGGGTAGCAGCTGTTGCAGGAGGTGTCACTGTTGACGATGACTGTGTGGAAGATGGTAAAGATGTCGAAACGGTTGTGGCTGTCGTCGATTGGGTAGTAGCTGTTGCAGGAGGTGTCACTGTTGATGATGACTGTGTGGAAGATGGTAAAGATGTCGAAACGGTTGTGGCTGTTGGAGATTGGGTAGTAGCTGTTGCAGGAGGTGTCACTGTTGACGATGACTGTGTGGATGATGGTAAAGATGTCGAAACGGTTGTGGTTGTCGTCAATTGGGTAGTAGCTGTTGCAGGAGGTGTCACTGTTGATGATGACTGTGTGGAAGATGGTAAAGATGTCGAAACGGTTGTGGCTGTTGGAGACTGCGTAGTAGCTGTTGCAGGAGGTGTCACTGTTGATGATGACTGTGTGGAAGATGGTAAAGATGTCGAAACGGTTGTGGCTGTTGGAGATTGGGTAGTAGCTGTTGCAGGAGGTGTCACTGTTGATGATGACTGTGTGGAAGATGGTAAAGATGTCGAAACAGTTGTGGCTGTTGGAAATTGGGTAGTAGCTGTTGGAGGAGGTGTCACCGTTGACGATGACTGTGTGGAAGATGGTAAAGATGTCGAAACGGTTGTGGCTGTCGTCGATTGGGTAGTAGCTGTTGCAGGAGGTGTCACTGTTGACGATGACTGTGTGGAAGATGGTAAAGATGTCGAAACGGTTGTGGCTGTTGGAGATTGGGTAGTAGCTGTTGCAGGAGGTGTCACTGTTGACGATGACTGTGTGGAAGATGGTAAAGATGTCGAAACGGTTGTGGCTGTTGGAGATTGGGTAGTAGCTGTTGCAGGAGGTGTCACTGTTGACGATGACTGTGTGGATGATGGTAAAGATGTCGAAACGGTTGTGGCTGTCGTCGATTGGGTAGTAGCTGTTGCAGGAGGTGTCACTGTTGATGATGACTGTGTGGAAGATGGTAAAGATGTCGAAACGGTTGTGGCTGTTGGAGATTGGGTAGTAGCTGTTGCAGGAGGTGTCACTGTTGATGATGACTGTGTGGAAGATGGTAAAGATGTCGAAACGGTTGTGGTTGTCGTCAATTCGGTAGCAGCTGTTGGAGGAGGTGTCACTGTTGATGATGACTGTGTGGAAGATGGTAAAGGTGTCGAAACGGTTGTGGCTGTCGTCGATTGGATAGTAGCTGTTGGAGGAGGTGTCACTGTTGATGATGACTGTGTGGAAGATGGTAAAGATGTCGAAACGGTTGTGGCTGTTGGAGATTGGGTAGTAGCTGTTGCAGGAGGTGTCACTGTTGACGATGACTGTGTGGATGATGGTAAAGATGTCGAAACGGGTGTAGCTGTCGTCGTTTGGGTAGTAGCTGTTGCAGGAGGTGTCACCGTTGACGATGACTGTGTGGAAGATGGTAAAGATGTTGAAACGGTTGTGGCTGTTGGAGATTGGGTAGTAGCTGTTGCAGGAGGTGTCACTGTTGACGATGACTGTGTGGATGATGGTAAAGATGTCGAAACGGTTGTGGTTGTCGTCAATTGGGTAGTAGCTGTTGGAGGAGGTGTCACTGTTGATGATGACTGTGTGGAAGATGGTAAAGATGTCGAAACGGTTGTGGCTGTTGGAGATTGGGTAGTAGCTGTTGGAGGAGGTGTCACTGTTGATGATGACTGTGTGGAAGATGGTAAAGATGTCGAAACGGTTGTGGCTGTTGGAGATTGGGTAGTAGCTGTTGCAGGAGGTGTCACTGTTGACGATGACTGTGTGGATGATGGTAAAGATGTCGAAACGGTTGTGGTTGTCGTCAATTGGGTAGTAGCTGTTGCAGGAAGTGTCACTGTTGATGATGACTGTGTGGAAGATGGTAAAGATGTCGAAACGGTTGTGGCTGTTGGAGATTGGGTAGTAGCTGTTGCAGGAGGTGTCACTGTTGACGATGACTGTGTGGAAGATGGTAAAGATGTCGAAACGGTTGTGGCTGTTGGAGATTGCGTAGTAGCTGTTGGAGGAGGTGTCACTGTTGATGATGACTGTGTGGATGATGGTAAAGATGTCGAAACGGTTGTGGTTGTCGTCAATTGGGTAGTAGCTGTTGGAGGAGGTGTCACTGTTGATGATGACTGTGTGGAAGATGGTAAAGATGTCGAAACGGTTGTGGCTGTTGGAGATTGGGTAGTAGCTGTTGCAGGAGGTGTCACTGTTGATGATGACTGTGTGGAAGATGGTAAAGATGTCGAAACGGTTGTGGCTGTTGGAGATTGGGTAGTAGCTGTTGCAGGAGGTGTCACTGTTGACGATGACTGTGTGGAAGATGGTAAAGATGTCGAAACGGTTGTGGCTGTCGTTGATTCGGTAGCAGCTGTTGCAGGAGGTGTCACTGTTGACGATGACTGTGTGGAAGATGGTAAAGATGTCGAAACGGTTGTGGCTGTTGGAGATTGGGTAGTAGCTGTTGGAGGAGGTGTCACCGTTGACGATGACTGTGTGGAAGATGGTAAAGATGTCGAAACGGTTGTGGCTGTTGGAGATTGGGTAGTAGCTGTTGCAGGAGGTGTCACTGTTGATGATGACTGTGTGGAAGATGGTAAAGATGTCGAAACGGTTGTGGCTGTTGGAGATTGGGTAGTAGCTGTTGGAGGAGGTGTCACTGTTGATGATGACTGTGTGGAAGATGGTAAAGATGTCGAAACGGTTGTGGCTGTTGGAGATTGGGTAGTAGCTGTTGCAGGAGGTGTCACTGTTGATGATGACTGTGTGGATGATGGTAAAGATGTCGAAACGGTTGTGGTTGTCGTCAATTGGGTAGTAGCTGTTGGAGGAGGTGTCACTGTTGATGATGACTGTGTGGAAGATGGTAAAGATGTCGAAACGGTTGTGGCTGTTGGAGATTGGGTAGTAGCTGTTGGAGGAGGTGTCACTGTTGATGATGACTGTGTGGAAGATGGTAAAGATGTCGAAACGGTTGTGGCTGTTGGAGATTGGGTAGTAGCTGTTGCAGGAGGTGTCACTGTTGACGATGACTGTGTGGAAGATGGTAAAGATGTCGAAACGGTTGTGGCTGTCGTTGATTCGGTAGCAGCTGTTGCAGGAGGTGTCACTGTTGACGATGACTGTGTGGAAGATGGTAAAGATGTCGAAACGGTTGTGGCTGTTGGAGATTGGGTAGTAGCTGTTGGAGGAGGTGTCACTGTTGACGATGACTGTGTGGAAGATGGTAAAGATGTCGAAACGGTTGTGGTTGTCGTCAAATGGGTAGTAGCTGTTGCAGGAGGTGTCACTGTTGATGATGACTGTGTGGAAGATGGTAAAGATGTCGAAACGGTTGTGGCTGTTGGAGATTGGGTAGTAGCTGTTGCAGGAGGTGTCACTGTTGACGATGACTGTGTGGAAGATGGTAAAGATGTCGAAACGGTTGTGGCTGTCGTTGATTCGGTAGCAGCTGTTGCAGGAGGTGTCACTGTTGACGATGACTGTGTGGAAGATGGTAAAGATGTCGAAACGGTTGTGGCTGTCGTCGATTGGGTAGTAGCTGTTGCAGGAGGTGTCACTGTTGATGATGACTGTGTGGAAGATGGTAAAGATGTCGAAACGGTTGTGGCTGTTGGAGATTGGGTAGTAGCTGTTGCAGGAGGTGTCACTGTTGACGATGACTGTGTGGATGATGGTAAAGATGTCGAAACGGTTGTGGTTGTCGTCAATTGGGTAGTAGCTGTTGCAGGAGGTGTCACTGTTGATGATGACTGTGTGGAAGATGGTAAAGATGTCGAAACGGTTGTGGCTGTTGGAGATTGCGTAGTAGCTGTTGGAGGAGGTGTCACTGTTGATGATGACTGTGTGGAAGATGGTAAAGATGTCGAAACGGTTGTGGCTGTTGGAGATTGGGTAGTAGCTGTTGCAGGAGGTGTCACTGTTGATGATGACTGTGTGGAAGATGGTAAAGATGTCGAAACAGTTGTGGCTGTTGGAAATTGGGTAGTAGCTGTTGGAGGAGGTGTCACCGTTGACGATGACTGTGTGGAAGATGGTAAAGATGTCGAAACGGTTGTGGCTGTCGTCGATTGGGTAGTAGCTGTTGCAGGAGGTGTCACTGTTGACGATGACTGTGTGGAAGATGGTAAAGATGTCGAAACGGTTGTGGCTGTTGGAGATTGGGTAGTAGCTGTTGCAGGAGGTGTCACTGTTGACGATGACTGTGTGGAAGATGGTAAAGATGTCGAAACGGTTGTGGCTGTTGGAGATTGGGTAGTAGCTGTTGCAGGAGGTGTCACTGTTGACGATGACTGTGTGGATGATGGTAAAGATGTCGAAACGGTTGTGGCTGTCGTCGATTGGGTAGTAGCTGTTGCAGGAGGTGTCACTGTTGATGATGACTGTGTGGAAGATGGTAAAGATGTCGAAACGGTTGTGGCTGTTGGAGATTGGGTAGTAGCTGTTGCAGGAGGTGTCACTGTTGATGATGACTGTGTGGAAGATGGTAAAGATGTCGAAACGGTTGTGGTTGTCGTCAATTCGGTAGTAGCTGTTGGAGGAGGTGTCACTGTTGATGATGACTGTGTGGAAGATGGTAAAGGTGTCGAAACGGTTGTGGCTGTCGTCGATTGGATAGTAGCTGTTGGAGGAGGTGTCACTGTTGATGATGACTGTGTGGAAGATGGTAAAGATGTCGAAACGGTTGTGGCTGTTGGAGATTGGGTAGTAGCTGTTGCAGGAGGTGTCACTGTTGACGATGACTGTGTGGATGATGGTAAAGATGTCGAAACGGGTGTAGCTGTCGTCGTTTGGGTAGTAGCTGTTGCAGGAGGTGTCACCGTTGACGATGACTGTGTGGAAGATGGTAAAGATGTTGAAACGGTTGTGGCTGTTGGAGATTGGGTAGTAGCTGCTGCAGGAGGTGTCACTGTTGACGATGACTGTGTGGATGATGGTAAAGATGTCGAAACGGTTGTGGTTGTCGTCAATTGGGTAGTAGCTGTTGGAGGAGGTGTCACTGTTGATGATGACTGTGTGGAAGATGGTAAAGATGTCGAAACGGTTGTGGCTGTTGGAGATTGGGTAGTAGCTGTTGGAGGAGGTGTCACTGTTGATGATGACTGTGTGGAAGATGGTAAAGATGTCGAAACGGTTGTGGCTGTTGGAGATTGGGTAGTAGCTGTTGCAGGAGGTGTCACTGTTGACGATGACTGTGTGGATGATGGTAAAGATGTCGAAACGGTTGTGGTTGTCGTCAATTGGGTAGTAGCTGTTGCAGGAAGTGTCACTGTTGATGATGACTGTGTGGAAGATGGTAAAGATGTCGAAACGGTTGTGGCTGTTGGAGATTGGGTAGTAGCTGTTGGAGGAGGTGTCACTGTTGATGATGACTGTGTGGAAGATGGTAGAGATGTCGAAATGGTTGTTGCTGTTGGAGATTGGGTAGTAGCTGTTGCAGGAGGTGTCACTGTTGACGATGACTGTGTGGAAGATGGTAAAGATGTCGAAACGGTTGTGGCTGTCGTCGATTGGGTAGTAGCTGTTGCAGGAGGTGTCACTGTTGATGATGACTGTGTGGAAGATGGTAAAGATGTCGAAACGGTTGTGGCTGTTGGAGATTGGGTAGTAGCTGTTGGAGGAGGTGTCACTGTTGATGATGACTGTGTGGAAGATGGTAAAGATGTCGAAACGGTTGTGGCTGTTGGAGATTGGGTAGTAGCTGTTGGAGGAGGTGTCACTGTTGATGATGACTGTGTGGAAGATGGTAAAGATGTCGAAACGGTTGTGGCTGTTGGAGATTGGGTAGTAGCTGTTGCAGGAGGTGTCACTGTTGACGATGACTGTGTGGAAGATGGTAAAGATGTCGAAACGGTTGTGGCTGTTGGAGATTGGGTAGTAGCTGTTGCAGGAGGTGTCACTGTTGACGATGACTGTGTGGATGATGGTAAAGATGTCGAAACGGTTGTGGCTGTCGTCATTTGGGTAGTAGCTGTTGCAGGAGGTGTCACTGTTGACGATGACTGTGTGGAAGATGGTAAAGATGTTGAAACGATTGTTGTTGTCGGGGATTGGATAGTAGCTGTTGCAGGAGGTGTCACTGTTGACGATGACTGTGTGGAAGATGGTAAAGATGTCGAAACGGTTGTGGCTGTCGTCGTTTGGGTAGTAGCTGTTGCAGGAGGTGTCACCGTTGACGATGACTGTGTGGAAGATGGTAAAGATGTCGAAACGGTTGTGGCTGTTGTAGATTGGGTAGTAGCTGTTGCAGGAGGTGTCACTGTTGACGATGACTGTGTGGAAGATGGTAAAGATGTCGAAACGGTTGTGGTTGTCGTCAATTGGGTAGTAGCTGTTGGAGGAGGTGTCACTGTTGATGATGACTGTGTGGAAGATGGTAAAGATGTCGAAACGGTTGTGGCTGTCGTCGATTGGGTAGTAGTTGTTGCAGGAGGTGTCACCGTTGACGACGACTGTGTGGAAGATGGTAAAGATGTTGAAACGGTTGTGGCTGTCGTTGTTTGGGTAGTAGCTGTTGCAGGAGGTGTCACCGTTGACGATGACTGTGTGGAAGATGGTAAAGATGTCGAAACGGTTGTGGTTGTCGCCGATTGGGTAGTAGCTGTTGGAGGAGGTGTCACTGTTGTCGATGACTGTGTGGAAGATGGTAAAGATGTCGAAACGGTTGTGGCTGTTGTAGATTGCGTAGTAGCTGTTGCAGGAGGTGTCGTTGTTGACGATGACTGTGTGGAAGATGGTAAAGATGTTGAAACGATTGTGGCTGTTGTTGATTGGGTAGTAGCTGTTGCAGGAGGTGTCACTGTTGACGATGACTGTGTGGAAGGTGGTAAAGATGGTGGAACTGTTGTGGCTGTCGTCGATTGGGTAGTAGCTGTTGCAGGAGGTGTCACTGACGAGGACTGTGTGGAAGATGGTAAAGATGTCGAAACGGATGTCGATGAAACTGTGGCTGACGACGACGGAACTGTTTGTGATGATGGAATATTGGTTGTTGATGCTATAGAAATTGGTGGAGGAGGACAGAGTACAGAAGACGATGTTTCGCTTGATATCGTAATTACCAACCCACATTCTCTTGTCGAATCGACGTTTAAAGTTCCGATTTGTCCATCTTTCGATTGTTCAATGATAAACTGCGCCAATTCCTCTCTCAGCACTTCTGCAAGTCGTGATGATATTTGTTGTACTACTATTTCGTAGAGACAGATCAAACTGCCATTTCTGGAAAGGAAGTGTTTACAAATTTTATATCTATTATTTTCAAGATCGCATCGCGTCAACATTAAAATACTGGTCAGTGTTGTACAGTGCTGACATTGACAACTACATTGTCCTTTAAGAGACCACCATTCCGACTACCAGGGACAGGACAAACACTCTAAATTGCTGACATTACCTTATCTCCAGTACTTTACAAGAAGAATCCTTGTCCTTTAACGGGGAGCTGCCAGCGACTAACGTCTTGTCCATCTGTAAGAACAGTGCGTGAGTTAACGTCACATCGGCAATGCTGTCACAAGCGACAGTAGAATCTGCATGTGTTTTTTCTCTTAAGACCGTAACCGGTTTGTCATACTAGTGGCGATATCTGGTTTCGGTTTGCGCATGATCGGCACGTGGAAGCGATAGTTTCTGTTAGTCATTTGAAGGGGGATAGCCGTTAGGCCAGGCAGCATCAAGCTGAACACCAAAATATGTTGCTCTACTCATATATGATCACAGCATATCAACAAAGTGTTTGTATTCTTTATTTCTTGTGTTTTGGGGACATTTCATGCTACAATACTATTCTAAGCATCGTAATATTATTACCAGGTATGTTTCCCACTTCATGCAAATAAAACTCCTACTTTCTGGAGTTCATAACATTTATGGAAATTATCTTGATATTTCTTTCCTGACACTTATGTTCACCTTAATAATTTGAACGATATGTGTGCGAATTTTGGTGGTATTTAATTGAAACTCTTCATCTGCTTTTCACATTAACATGTTCATCAAAACAGGTTTTAAAGGAACACTATCTTGTTCGTTTTAGTGGTGTATTGCTTTAGCAAAATCCATGTATTAATGTATGGACTTAGCTGTTTATATGGACGTATGGCCTCCTTATTTGTTACAGCTTTTTACTTTAGTCCAGTCCAGTGATCAAAAGTTCATGATCTTCCAACCATATATGCATGTCAACAATGTAAATGTGACCTGACTGATAAAGGCGGTGAATCTGAAGTGATTCAGCATATTGGCAATATTTCAACCTTATCGTGACGAGAACGCTTTTGACATTTAACTAGAATAATATCACAATCACATTACAACTAGAGGTAAAGGTAATAGCACTGTTTGGACAATGCAATTTAAAACACGGGCTTTTGCCTCCTGCATAGACCTGTATTTACATCATTCCTTCAGCTGCAGGCGATGGGAGGAAGATTTAGCCAGAATTTAAAGTAACAAATCTACTCCGATTAAATGCACGGTGATCAAAATTCAGTTTGAAAGGACTTATGTACCCTCTCAGGAGGACAATAATTTTACACTACTTCAACCTCCTTCGAGGGTACAGCCATTAACAATCGTAGCTCCTAATTTATATCACCATGCTAAAACCATTTATCATTGTAGAAAACATATTATTCAAAATGTGTCTAATGATTCTATTTCCTTTAACAATTAAGTGATTAAATGATAATTAACTTAATTATAGTTTTGACACTGAAGCAACTGAATCCCCTTGTGATTGCAGATTTTTTCATCACAAGGGATACAAAACGGACGATCTTCACCTTTCAATAAATATTCATGTGTATACCCCGTAAGGCCAGTATCTTCAGTATCTTCACATAATGACCTCTTCAAATCTAGACTGACAACCCAAGAAGGTGTGACCAATATATGGGTTTATGTCATGTAATTTATTGTTACCGTCTTGGGTGTCTTTTGCATCAAATCATGGATGTAAGTTCCAATGCTAGCTCTGAAGTGATGTCACAGATTTGTTGAGTGCTGCATTGACAGCAAAATCAGCCATTGTGTTGGTAAAAATACCAACATGGTTGACTAACCAACAAAAGATGATGTATTGGCCAGTAGAAAGAGCGTTATACAATTCAATAATTTCTATTAAAAGTGGATGTTTGCAAGAAAGATTTTTAATACCCTGATGGCATGAAAAAGAATCAGAACATTACGTGTTGTTGTCCTTGGACCCATCTGTAAATAAGGATTTGTAGGTGTTATATTTACTTTTCAGTTGATTATATTTTTGTTTTAACTGCAAAGCATTTGTGTGTGATTTTTTAGG
Organism: Haliotis asinina; assembly: GCF_037392515.1. NCBI lineage: Eukaryota > Metazoa > Mollusca > Gastropoda > Lepetellida > Haliotidae > Haliotis > Haliotis asinina. The sequence continues at coordinate 5,469,531 of NC_090283.1, read as the reverse complement.
TGTTGTCAGTGTTCGGTCAACTTTTGGTCGAACTAACTGCCAAGGAGGAGAAGAAAGCAGACGGGAAGGAGATATAGTGTTACGAGTATGTATTTTCTGTATATTTTTTGTTATTAATTAAGTAATAATTATGGTTGGGTCACAACATTTAGTGTTTTGAATGATAATTATGATGGGTCACATTTCGTTTAATAGCTGGTCAACACTTTTAGGATTCTGATTTTCCAGAATTCATCTGCTCCTAGTTTTCTATGTGTTCACTTCCGGGAGACTTATTCGAGGGCATTCTACAGTGTTGACGATTGTCGTATGTACCCGAACTTTCGGGAAATGACTTAGTATATATATAAAGGCTGGTTGACGTCGACACTCTTTCATATTAACTGGAGGATATATTACTGCCAACGCTTGATTATCAAAACCCATCAACGCCTGACCTACATTATCCGCTGTCAGACCAATCGCTGTGTTCACATTCTGCATAGTTGACCTTCTCTCGCACTAAGACTTTGGTGAGTTTGCTATATTGTATTTTGTGACCCATTGCCTTAGATTTGGTCTCTCCTGAAATCAGTATTGTGAAAGTGACTTGTGACTTTGTATACCTTGCTCTCGTTGCATAATAATACATAACTTGAACGTTTATGATTTGTCTTTGTTCTGTTTTGCTGGTTCACAAGGGGATTTCTTACATCGTTTGTCACGGTAAATTCTTAACCGTAACAATAGTCTGTAGCTCAATACCAGCAGCAGAAACGAAAGGTTTGACTTTTAGTCCCAGAGGTGGAACAAGAGAAGGTTCTTCGTTGTATATATCCCCATAAAGAGGATTAAAAACACAACTGTGTGCAGGATTGGACTCATAAGGGTATAGCTTTGTGATATATTGTAACGATACTTTGATACGGCGATGTTTTAATGATGCCTCGTCAGCCTCGACAGAGAGACTATCAATGGGAAAGATCCAATACAAAGTCTGAGACCTTTGGTGGTGGGCAAAATCAAGTAGTGTAAGGTTGCTTGTACCAGCGATCTATATAAGTGAAGAAGAGTAGTTTGGATTCTCCCCATTTAGTGAATTTAGAATTGGAAACTGCTTTTAACACGTCGAGTGCTTTCAGACAGTTTGCTTTTAGATGTTTAATATGGGGAAGAAAAGTCAAATGCGAGTCAAAGATGAGACAAAGGAAATTAGCTTCCTTCACAACTTTGATTGGTGTGCCATTTAAAGATATTTCAGGGTCTTTATGGGGTCTGTATTTTCTTCAGAAGAGTATGCTATTGGTTTTAGATTTAAAAGTGGTATCTAAAGCTTTCTAGAGATCTGAGAATATCGATACGGCACGTTTATTTACTTCAGCATTTTACAAGAGATCCCAATCATAGCAAAGCTCCACTGGACTTCGATTTTCTCCCGAATCTACATTGATTATTTGTGATAATATCATTGGTTTTAAGATACCAAATTAATCTATTATTCACCATTCGTTCCATGGTCTTATAGAGACAGCTGGTTAGAGGTATAGGTCTGTAATTTGATGGATCAGTATGAACCCGACCAGGTTTTGGTATTAGAACTACAATGGCATTACACCATGACGGAGGAAAATTTCCAGACGTCCTTATTTAATCAGATATCTCGAAAAGTGTCAAAAGACATGATTCAGGCAAATGCTTCAGTAGCTGATAATGGATAATATCACCACCTAATGCAGTATCATCAGCTTGCTTAAGAGTTGATTGACGCTCATGTAATCTTCACCATTATGTAAATCGAAATTAATTTTTGTCTTTACCTGTTATTTTTGATACCTCTGCAACTCAGGAACATAATAGGGTATTTATTTTTTGCTAGTCGACACTTTGTGTTTTATGTACTTAGAATATCGGCATCATTTCTGTAACATTTAGTAACTATATTTTTATGTAGTCCATGTTTTCAAAACTGTTTCGTTTGTTAGTACTTTCAAAGTCATTAATTTAACAGTAATAGGGGCTATTTACTAAAATATTGGTCAAGTATGTTGAATGTAACATTATTCATCACTGCAGGTGGCTAGAAACTTTGTTAGACGTGTATTTACGGATTTGAACATGTTAACTTCACTCCGATGTTGACATAACCAGTTATGATAGCAAGTATTCGTTCGTTCTATTGTTGAATTTTCCTTCCACCAAGTAAAACGTTTAACAGAAGACGTCCCTTTCTTTCATTCATCAGTTATTTCCTGCTCCGACATGCCAGACAAGGAACGGGTCCGGTCATGTACTATGCCTTTAGTGTCCTGTGTTCAGAAACAACAACCTTAATATTTTAATGTTATTTAGTGATGGATAACAGATTGAGGGATTGCTGTTTCCTCACACATTCTACTAGTTGGGAGCCGCATGATATTCGTCACCTTTCCACAATGCCCATGAATAGCTTTAGAAATGGCAAAGGGGTTATATTATTCTTTTGCTTGTAGGTTTGATTATCCATCATACCTGGTTGCAGAATTCTGTGGCTTGAGCCTTAAACTGAGGACTTGAGGGGTCGGCGAGTTCAGGTGTGTACGTCTTTCCCGTCACTCGGAGACTGGACTGGAGGCGTACTGGAAACGAGATGTCTACATTGGATGGCACAGGGTCATGGTATATATGGAGCAATTGTAACAAGCAGGTACCTCAGTCTGTCGTTATATCATACAGGGTAGATGGTTATGCTGGTGCAATCCATAGGCCAGATGCTTCCTAGGCTTGCCATTATGATACGAAGCGGCTGAGTAATATCAACCTCGAGCACAGCGATATTGTCCATCACTGGTTTGCTCGCATAATCCTCCAAGGTAGCCTGAATAAACGCTCGCTGGTTTTATTTAATTGTCAGCGTTGGTCAGGTGCCCTTGCTGATTCGGAAGTGAAAGTGTTAATACATCCTGCTCAGTCTATATTGTATTTTCACAACGTTCGTTGTGTTTGATGGCAAATAATGTACTCACCAGCAGGAACTGTTTCGGATGGCATTTGCGTAACTGAAACATGCATCAATGCTCGAGTAATGGCAGATACCTCAGAGCATATTCGGAATACCAGTGTCATGAAACTCTGATTACACAATGTATTTGCAAAAACATTAGTGGTACTTTTAACTTTCAGTTTCTCAGCATGGAGTATACTTCATGACAACAGCGTCATAATCTATATTCTATGTTTTACAACATAGTTACAAGTGACAGTCGATGCACACTCACGGATGACGGACACAATGATGGAGCCGACGATGATACCGACGAGGAGAAAAAGGAGGAAAACAAAAACACAGAATTTCCTGTTAGATCTCTTCATGGATGAGTGTTCAGTGGAGGACTCGTGGATGCTGACATCCTCCTCACTGGGCTGATACCTGGGCACAGGCATCACGCCGTCACCACTCTGCGGGATGGAGAAGAACCTGTAGGCACCTTGAAGTTTCTGGTAGTCCACATCATTGTCGTATGTCAGCATAGGGTTGAAGTACATGACCTCCGGTGTGTTGAAGTCATCCGAGCTTGCATTAAGGCTCGACAGATATGGCCACTGAAAATTGTAGAACGAAGCATCGTAATGTGAGCTGCATGCTACTGGATGCTTTTACTGGGAGGCTGGCAAGGACTGTGGGACTTGGGGCCAACATGTCGAGGGGCTCTGTAATACCACGACGTTTGCATGAACCTGTCAGTCACAAAAGAGAATACCTAACATCTAATAAAGGTACAGGTGCGACGCACAGTATGTCACTGCGTGTTTGCGGGACATAAATATATGCACGTGATCTCTACATTGACTTGATCTCGTCTGCACACACAATACTTATGTCACTTAGCGGCAAGAAAGAATATGGCGATGCATGGGTATACAGTGAGAACTGCTGGCAAACACAGAGCGAATTTATAGACATGTAACAGATAGTGTATATTTATTGATTGATATGGAGGTCTTCAACTTTCATAAAGATTTTGTGGTTTATGTATTATATATTCCTCCAGAAATCTCCCGGTATTACATAGATAATCAGAAGGACGGTCTAGAAAAGTTGTTGATGTGACATTGCATGTTCTTGTGATGCCTGGAAGAGACTGGTAATTAAAGGGCACACTTAAAAGACACAATATAGTATAAAACAACGGCTATAGATCGCCAACAACATGAGATAGCCCGGGAACCATGGATACTTACATTACCTTTACCACCTGCATGGACCCCTGCTGGATTTCCACCATCCCTTCAGCCATTGGAATGTTATTTACCCTGTTTCAGTGGCATTTTAGAAGTTGAGGTGTAAAAATAGGACAAAGTATTATGGATAACAACGTCTTTATTGCGTGATTGCCTATATGTTATTTACTCTGTTTCAGTGGCATTTCAGAAGTTGAGGTGTACAAATAGGACAAAATATTATGGATAACAACGTCTTTATTGCGTGATTGCCTATATGTTATTTACTCTGTTTCAGTGGCATTTTAGAAGTTGAGGTGTACAAATAGGACAAAATATTATGGATAACAACGTCTTTATTGCGTGATTGCCTATATGTTATTTACTCTGTTTCAGTGGCATTTTAGAAGTTGAGGTGTACAAATAGGACAAAGTATTATGGATAACAACGTCTTTATTGCGTGATTGCCTATATGTTATTTACTCTGTTTCAGTGGCATTTTAGAAGTTGAGGTGTACAAATAGGACAAAGTATTATGGATAACAACGTCTCAAACATTATTTAGGAAAATCAAGCCAGATTGGGAAAAGGATACACCACTATGGACAGCGTCTTAATCCATCATGATACGAAGGTTCTTATCAAAGGATGTTTTTGCAGTTGTTTGTTTTCACTGATGTTTCAGAAGCATTTCAATGTGTCAATCATAATTGCATGTGGTAACGCCTGATGAATTATGGTATTCATGGACGAGTCTCCTCTGAGAATCCTGAACTCCTGTACATAATCCTGTGTTAGAGCTGAACATGTACTGAGTGATTATTTGCCATGCAGGTATGTGCCAGGGCTGTATACGGAGCCCTTACTGTTTTCAACACCACGGATGGAAGAATCAAACTGCACCCAATATATGTTCATTATTATACATTATAGGTTTAGCAGATAACTCGGGAGGACTTCAACAAATACATGTTTCAAGTGACGAATGCAATATAAAATCTTTGAATATAATAATTCATTACTCTATAGAGTTAATTCATTAGTCTCTAAAGTTAATTCATTACTCTATAAAGTTAATTCATTAGTCTCTAAAGTTAATTCATTAGTCTATAAAGTTAATTCATTAGTCTATAGAGTTAATTCATTAGTCTCTAAAGTTAATTCATTACTCTATAAAGTTAATTCATTAGTCTCTAAAGTTAATTCATTACTCTATAGAGTTAATTCATTAGTCTCTAAAGTTAATTCATTACTCTATAGAGTTAATTCATTAGTCTCTAAAGTTAATTCATTAGTCTATAAAGTTAATTCATTAGTCTATAGAGTTAATTCATTAGTCTCTAAAGTTAATTCATTACTCTATAAAGTTAATTCATTAGTCTCTAAAGTTAATTCATTACTCTATAGAGTTAATTCATTAGTCTCTAAAGTTAATTCATTACTCTATAGAGTTAATTCATTAGTCTATAGAGTTAATTCATTAGTCTCTAAAGTTAATTCATTACTCTATAAAGTTAATTCATTAGTCTCTAAAGTTAATTCATTAGTCTATAAAGTTAATTCATTAGTCTATAGAGTTAATTCATTAGTCTCTAAAGTTAATTCATTACTCTATAAAGTTAATTCATTAGTCTCTAAAGTTAATTCATTACTCTATAGAGTTAATTCATTAGTCTCTAAAGTTAATTCATTACTCTATAGAGTTAATTCATTAGTCTCTAAAGTTAATTCATTACTCTATAGAGTTAATTCATTAGTCTATAGAGTTACTTCATTAGTCTCTAAAGTTAATTCATTAGTCTATAGAGTTAATTCATTACTCTATAGAGTTAATTCATTAGTCTCTAAAGTTAATTCATTACTCTATAGAGTTAATTCATTAGTCTATAGAGTTAATTCATTAGTCTCTAAAGTTAATTCATTACTCTATAAAGTTAATTCATTAGTCTCTAAAGTTAATTCATTAGTCTCTAAAGTTAGTTCATTAGTCTATAGAGTTAATTCATTAGTCTCTAAAGTTAATTCATTACTCTATAAAGTTAATTCATTAGTCTCTAAAGTTAATTCATTAGTCTCTAAAGTTAATTCATTAGTCTATAGAGTTAATTCATTAGTCTATAGAGTTAATTCATTAGTCTCTAAAGTTAATTCATTACTCTATAAAGTTAATTCATTAGTCTCTAAAGTTAATTCATTAGTCTCTAAAGTTAGTTCATTAGTCTATAGAGTTAATTCATTAGTCTATAGAGTTAATTCATTAGTCTCTAAAGTTAATTCATTAATCTCTAAAGTTAATTCATTAGTCTCTAAAGTTAATTCATTAGTCTATAGAGTTAATTCATTAGTCTCTAAAGTTAATTCATTACTCTATAAAGTTAATTCATTAGTCTCTAAAGTTAATTCATTAGTCTCTAAAGTTAATTCATTAGTCTATAGAGTTAATTCATTAGTCTATAGAGTTAATTCATTAGTCGCTAAAGTTAATTCATTACTCTATAGAGTTAATTCATTACTCTATAGAGTTAATTCATTAGTCTATAGAGTTAATTCATTAGTCTCAAAAGTTAATTCATTACTCTATAGAGTTAATTCATTAGTCTCTAAAGTTAATTCATTACTCTATAGAGTTAATTCATTACTCTATAGAGTTAATTCATTAGTCTCTAAAGTTAATTCATTAGCCTATAGAGTTAATTCATTAGTGTCTAAAGTTCATTCATTATGTGGCAGGATTCCTGTTACTATAGCATCTAGACACTTCGACAGCATCGTGCTTCCCATATTAACTTATGGATCGGAAATCTGGGGGTATCCGACTTACAGAAATATTCATTCAGTTCAGTCAAAACCTCAAAGAATTAATAATGATCAAATTCAGCTTGTAACGCTTCCGTTCCTGGCGACATTCTATGTATATACGGCGCAAGTAATGAAATGTATTGGAGCACATTGATTATCGAGGACAACATACCCAACAAGACCTACCAATTGATGTATCAATTTGATCTTTCTAAACGTATTTCATGGAAATCATTCTTAAAAGACCTATTACATAATTTTATGGATAGCTACACATTTTGGAAGCAGTGGAAACTTCTATCAGAAATTCAATCGCAAGGATATTGAAATGAGACAGTGGCATGCTAAGATTGCTGAAAATTCATAAAAGGTCACTCGTCATCCTCAAGTCATTATTAAATGTGCAATCCTATCTCGCAGTTATACAGGAGCAATATTTATCGTCAAACTTTAAATCGTTCTAGATCTGGTAATTATGAAGTTATAGTAGATGTAGAATGTAGAACTGGTATTGATATTGACAATTTATGGTCTAAATAAGATTATATAGAAGATGAATTTCATCATTTGTTTGGCATGTACAGCATTTACTGATTTTCGGAAATGGTTAGGAAATGCAGTTATAGTTACTGTAAGTCCATCACAGGAACCTTTACAAATTTGATGAGCTCAAACTATTAATCAACTATTTTACATCTTCGTGTGTGTGTATTTTTTTTATCTTACCTCACGCATAAATATCGTTTTCTGGTTGGCTAAGCGCTCTTCTTTCATTTTCTGTATACTCCACATACAAGCGAGGTACATTGCAATGTATCATGTTGCCAATGGCAACTCATTCAGTACTTCGTGGTAGTTCTTGTTAATCTCGAATATTAGTGAATCACGCATGATGCACGGAAATTACCGATGTTTTGCTTATACACATCTTTGGAAGCAAGACAGCTCTAAATTTGTTTTTCTTGTGTCGTTTGCAAAATCTAGCGATGGCCACGAAAATATTCCAATAAATAAATCTTGCGCGCGCACACACACACACACACACACACACATACACATGAACACACACCTAAGCATACACACATATCTAAGCATACACACACACACACACACACACACACACATATATATATATATATATATATATATATATACAACTTTTTGCTTCTGCTCCAATTATTTATGCATGAACATATAATATCATATATATATGCATAAATAATTGGAGCAGAAGCAAAAAGTTGTATTTAAGAATATGTTTTCTACGTACATATCCGTATAATTACGTAATTGTTCATTATTTGGGCAAGTCTTTATACGATGTTTTTGTAAAACTGTGAGGAATGTGGAGTGGACTTGGGATCGGATCGGAGTGAACGGCTCAGTCAAAGGCGGAAATGAGATGAAACTTGCAGCAGTGTTGGAACCAAGAAGGGATTTATACTTTTTCACATCATGCCCTGTTGAAACTGCCATGAAAATGTAACAATCATCATATAAGATGTAATGCCTTTGCAGTGAACCTCAGGTCTATTCGCTGTTTGATTTGGTATGTACTGACGAAATGCGTCACAAGCAGACGACATTTGAAACATAATAACATAGAAGAGCATGCATGTTTAACTGAACAAGGTTAGCTTCTCTTTTCACCATACAGCCGTATGCCACGATGACTCTGCCTCTATTGTAATGAATGCAGGTCGCATACATAAATACTGGGTGTGGTGGTTTTCCCTGCATTGTATACAAAACGTCATGGGCGAAAGATTTCACATTAGTAATTAGATGATGACAGCATATATATCTAACTACATGTATATGCTTTCTCAACACACATGTGACAGTGAATAAATTCAGTAAAACGGTTTTCACATGCTTGAATTGAGAACACCACCTTCGCCATAAAGGGTCTAAAATTTAGTGTTGGAATATGAAACCTTCTACTGATTTAGCTACGGGAATATGGGAGTCCGCATACACTTACACTTCTCAGTTTTATCTGTCTTTTCTGGTGATATCTGGTATAACTATCCCGCTCAGTGAATATCTGCTTCATATTTTTCAGATGGCTGTCAAAACGCTGAACTAATGACAGATAAGAGTGGCCCTAACCAACAAAGTTTAATGACATGATCCAACTTAACATGTGTGTGGCTGGTAACACATGGGGCACACAGTCAGACCACCAGCGTCAGACATTATGGGATGTCTGACTAGGGTCGAAGGAAAAGGTGTGAACAAAGCCATTTCAGTGAAGTGACAGTGGAGAGATACTCCCGTGGACTTGATGGACGAAACCACTGATTCCTTCGTGCATGCATTCAGCCTTCAAAATAATCGCAGGTTATATACATGCATCAGATAAAGTCGTCATATGGGCATTCGTCACTCAAACGTCTTTCGGTGTACTCGAATGATGTAAGTTGCATGATGTTCTTTCCATCGTGCTTTCTTTTGATTCTGTGGATGTAGCAAAGCATATCAAGCTAACAGGGCGTTATCACTCCCAAGTTGTATGTGTTATGGTTAATAAGTTGACGTGACAAAAGGTATAAGAAATCCCCTATGGACCAGCAAAATATAACACCGACAAGTCTACAATATTCAATAATACGTGTTGACCAAAGAGCAAGATACAGTGATTCACAACAGAGGTTTATAGCCTTTATATATATAGGCACTGATTCTTGAGCACAAAACTATCACACAAAACACTAAACATTGTGACTCAGTAATACTTATCACTTAACCAATAATAATACACATTACAGAAAATACACTCTTCTGACATATGAATTTGTTTCAATATGAATCAGCAGAAAGACACAAGATGTGCTCTCTTGCACTTTGCGAATTTTCTAAATAAGTATTAAAACAGTCTTTAGTCAAATCACATTTGACAAACATAACCAAAGCATGCTTTGAGTACTGACTATACGGACGTGATATTTTGAGTTACGTCCCTTGGGCTCACCAGAACCGAAACCGGTTCTCCCCGTCAATGTGAGTTCTTTTTTTTCACGTGTCACTGAAATCGACCTGGCTGGCGCTAGTGACCGAGTGAGTTTAGTTTTACTCCACACTCAGCATTATTCCAGCAGTATGACGGCGGTCTGTAAATAATCAATCCTGGATCAGTCAGTCCAGTGATCAATAGCGTGAGCATCGGTCTTTGCAACTGGAACCCGATGATATGTGGCAACCAGGTCAGCGAGTCTGACCACCCAATCCTTACAACTACTAATATATACAGCAAAAGGGAGCGAGAAAGGGATGTGGGTACAAGGATCAACTTTTTCCAAAATATGATTATGGAAGAGGCTAGTACATATCACAGCAACCTCACTGTGTGCTGGAGTGACTACAAAAAGCATACGACTCCGTTCCACATGAATGAATTTTGTAGTCTCTTTGCACTGACCTCCCTGAGCGACTACTTGATTTACTCAATTCTTTAATCAGTTGCCAGTTGACTCAAACTGGGACGTACTTGCAAAGGCAGGTGCAAACTTCAAACAACAAAATCTATTCCAATGAGAAGGGGAATATTTCTAAAGACGGATAGGCCAGGTTACAATGGGGGAGGAGTAATTGAGCATCCTGTGGAAGAGCAGTCCTACACCTATCTTGGAATGCAAGGTCGAGACAAGCTCCTGATTGCACAGATTCAAGACAAACACATCTCGCTTAAAGAAAAACTGGAGCTCAGATAAATGCTAGAAACAATGTCACAGCGCCTGTACCTTCCCATTCCCGTGCAGTAGTTGATTAAAAAAACCCAACACATCTAGAGTCTTCCTCGCCTGACCTGAAAGATCATCTCTCCATCGTGTATAGATAGAGGTTGGAGTTTGATTGATCTGAAGGTTCTTCAGGCTAGAATTGTGTCAACTTTTGTAAACATTTATTTATCGGATAATTCGCTGGTGTTGAACGATGAAAGCAAGGAATTCCACAGCCAAGGTTGTTCGACAGAATCTGAAATTTGAATTGATTTTGTTGATGGCGATGTAGTGCCGGGCGGTACAACGATGGGAGTAAACCACGAGTTTTTTCAGCTCAGGGTCTGTCATGTGTGGAGACGCTTACTGAAATGTTTTCTGAGAAGCTGTTGTATCATGAGTACACGCATGGGTGTGAAACAGAATAGCAATCCAATCAACTCTTTCGCCTGGATGAAGGCGGCTGGTCATAAATGTGAAACCAAGGGCTTTCTGTTTGCTGCCCCGGACCACTCACTTTCCGTTCTCGAAAATGTTATTCGTATACAAAATATCAATATGAAATGTCACCTTTGGAAGGAATTTACAGAGACCGTCCGACAGAGACCCTTCTTGGCACAAACAGCATATCATTAAAGTCATGATGGCATGGCTCGTTGCTTTTACTACCACGACGTCCATAAGGTGGTACGACTCTGAACATGTCCATAGCGTCATGTTGTCAATAATAATACCTTTTATGTTCTAATTATTTTTAATCATACACCCAAGTATTTCGTCGACGAAAATAAAGAGATATGGTGACAGAGGGTCCCTTTGCCTGCATCCGCGTTCATTTACGAAATATTCGGAGAGTTTACCATGTTGGATGACGCATGATGTTGTTTCATATGTAAGTATGTTTATTCAATGAGTGATATCGGGGCCAAAACCAAACTTAGCTAGAAACATACTCTCAAAATCTATTAGGAGAATTAGACCTGGGATATTTCTTTTGTTAGTTTCCAACATTATATCATAGAGTAATCTATAGAGTGATACAAGTGCTAACAATTTTATAGAGTGCATTCAATAAAGTAAAGGGTCTCCAATTTTTCAAAAGTGTTTTATCTCTGTTAGCTTTAGGTATGCAAGTTATTACTCCTCTTTTTAAAGTTATTGACATTTGATATTTTTCTGAAATATTTTTAACAAATCTAAAAATCTATACTTTGAGATCTTTCCAAAAGAATTTAAAGAAGTCAATAATTATTGGGAATCTATCAATTCCGGGGCTTTTGCTATTTTTCATATTCTTGACTTCATAAGAAATTTCGTTCATGTCTATCTTTTTTTTCAAACTGCTTCTATATTCATCGTTGAGGGTAGGGGTCACAATGTGATCTAGGGCGGTAAAATATTTTTCTTCTTGTTTATCAGCAGTAAAGAGTTTTTTATAGAATGATTTTACTCCATTCAGTGTAGAATCGCTGTCTGTAGACTCCACATTTGTTGTTTGACAGAAGTTTATTAATAGAATTGTTAACATAGTTTCTGTTTTCCAAATGACAAAAATATTTTGTTGATTTTTCACCCTCCTCATACCAGAGAAGCCTATTTCCCATTGAGATTCCTATCATTTCAACTTCTTTTATCTGTTCAAGCTCAGTTTTGTGCTTTGAAAGTTCACCAAACACGTTTTCACTGATGTTCTGAAAATCTCTACGTATACTTTGTTCAAGAGTGTTCATTGTTGATTCTAGTTCATCAGTTCTATTTTTCTTACTCTTTTTAATGTAGAATAAGATATACTCTTACCTCTTAATTTCATTATTAGGGTTTCTAGAAACAAGCCATCATCAACCTTAAGCTGTAATTCGTTAGGATTATCATAATTGACTAGTCCAGATATTGTGTATTCTTCAATGGTTTCTTTTATTGTATTTCTGTCCATAATCTGGGTTTAGAAGCAAGGAATTGTTGAACTTCCAATAACCTCTCCCTCTTTCTTGATTAACTGAGTTTGAAAACAATAGGATGATCAGACTTATAACCTGGTAAAATGTTGGAATCCAAGGTTAAGTCGTACATGTCTTGTGAAATTATGAAGAAGTCTAATCTAGCTTGTTGCTTTGGATTTGTTTCCACCAAGTATATTTCTTTTCAGTTTTTTTTAATTCTCTTCAAATGTCAAAAAGGCTGTAATATTCCAAGGAGCTCAAAACTGCTTCTCTGGATTTGGGGTTATTTATGTGTTTGTAATTCTCTAAATCCATTGATGGGTCTAAGACTGCGTTCCAATCACCCACAATGACAACTGATTCATTTCCAACATCATGAAGTTTTCCAAATATGTCTTTATAGAAATTTGGGTTATCGTTATTTGGTCCATAGAGATTAGTGAGTGTAATTCTTTTATCTTCTACAGTTAGATCTGCAATGATATAATTGCCATGTTCATCGATAATTGTTCTATGGATAGTGTGGTCAATATCGTTGTTAAAAAGTATCGCAACGCCTCTGGAGTTGGATTTATAAGGAGCAGTTATAGGTGTAATATAAGTTATCACTCACTCGTGTCGAGGGAAATACGGGGTTTTATCAGTCCCGAGTAAGGTTGTTTTCCCCGAGCCGGAGGACTGATAAAACCCGTATTTCCCTCGACACGATGTGTTAACGCATTTATCTAGCTGAATGTTTTCACTAAATCAAAACAAAACAACACGCATCGAATCGACTTGCTGCCATGTTGACACCAGCTGATCGTTTGACCTCAATGCACCGCACGTTACTGAAGGCTTGTCAATGCACGATTTTCTCACTTCGCGTCGTGAACGAGGCGTAGCGGGGTGATATGACTTTCGTAGCGGGAGTACACGACTTTTATACTCCCGCAGGCGCAACGTGATGGATGTACATGGTATTTTATCAGAGTCCCGTGGACCAATCAAAACTCGACATTCTTACATGAGGCTAGATAATATTTTATGCCTCTTTATGTCGTCGAGCTATACATGTATGTTTGAAGATACAACATCTTCGCAAAATATTTCCTGCTTGTTTGTGTGTGTGTGTTTGTTTATTTTTTGTTTATTTGTTTTTTTAGCATAGTATATAATGACCACGCCACTGGCTAACTCAACATCGGAACATCTGCGTAACCACTTCTCATTCTCTGTTTAGGAAACTGTCTTCAGACCTTTTATCCGAGAACTGATGCAAAAGCAGAAGGGCACTCAAGTATGTATCAACCATCGACTTGGATTGTGAGTCCACATTTCAACAAGTCATCATGCGGTAATGTCGCATTGACAATAGCAGGTATACACATAAATATTTCTTGAAAGGTGAGGATCCTCCTTTTGTGCACCCCCCTGTGATGATAGGAGAAAGGATATAATATTTTTATTTAGCGTAAAATATCCACGCATTAGTGTATGCTCAAGGCACTGGTATTTTTTCCCTCGATCACTGGATTCAATCTCAGCAGCACATCGTATTAATCAATCTCAGCTCCCTTGGGAGTATGCAACTCTTGCAGCCACCAGGCGCACCGAGCTATTGTGGCTATTTCATCATAACGGGATACTTTTAGTGCACAAGGTTGTGTACTGTACACTAGGGGTTGTGACAACACTGAAAGAATCTGCACACAAAGTGGACCCCTAGGTTTTTACACCAGGTCACAGGTGGGTTTGATCCCGACACCTCAACCTCGCTGGATCACTAGCCTCCCACCTAAGCCAGCTCGCGTTTAGATTCTAACTGTGATAGTCTAGTTGTTACCTTTCACGACAGGTTTTTGTAATACATGTATTTTCATTATAAACGTCATTTTTTTTTCACAGCACGAAATGCCCGAAACACTGCCCATGTGACGTTAGACACTCACTCACTCACTCACTCTATCAAGAATAATGTAGCCAAACTGTGGCGGACACTATTCAGTACGTCTCAAGTACTCACAGGAGCTTCGTGGACATCGACCAACTGATATTATAAGGTAGTAGCAGGTCCACATGGTCAGCTGGGGACAGTAGATTGTCTCTAGTGACTTACCTTCTCGTGGAAGCGGGATCTCCAGGCACTCATATTTTGTCACGTTCAGGAGTATGTTCTCGACATGCAATGGTCGTCTCTCTTCGTCTATCTTCCCTTCCCTGATGCCCGTGCTCCTTTCTCTGGTCACAATGGACACTAATGAATAAGACGGCAGTGAATAGTTGTTGTTTTCTTTACACCCTGGCAATGAAAGCCCATCTGCTGCTGAGACCGACTCAACGCCCCGAATATATTTCAGGACACGATAGGAGTAGCTGAAGCTGCAGTGAGAGGTGCACATGTAGGACCTGTATTTATACATGCAATTATACTGGTTATCAATAGCAGGTTCGGTGCAAACTGTGCATTTGTGCTACTGTCAATTCAAAAGCCGACATTCTACCACGCCTTCAGTGAATAATGGATTGTGGTATATAATCGCATTATACGTCAACTCAAACACGAGAGTCACTTCCTGGAGCGTCTCAAATACAATTATTAGAAACATACCCTGATCTTTAAACATCTCTGTCATCGACAAAGTCTCAGCAAAGTCGCACTATAACCAAAGGTAAACAGCAAGATTCTTAAAAAGATCTTAGAGGGGGAGCCCCGAAAGGGTCACAAAATAAAATTCAGTTATTCAACAAACACGGATATCGATCGCTTGAGGATATGGACGCGTGTGAAAACGCCCGTTCTAGGGCACACAGCTTGTCGTGGGGTAGCGGGGTAGATCCCCTAAGTTATCACAATAATCTTATACAGTGGAATTGCAGTGGCCTAAGGACTAATTTTAATGAGTTACAGCTCTTAGTCCAGGATTTAAGAAGAACAGCTTTCTGCCTGCAGGAGACCTATTTAAAACAGATACAGATACTTTTGACCTGCGTCATTACAAGGCATGTCATTGCTTTTTAACTTGACAGGGCCACGGGATGATCTTCCATTCTAGTCAAACAGAACTTTATCCATATCCTTGTTTCACTTACTACTGATCTTCAGGCCGTTGCAGTGCGACTTTGCACGTTGCGTTCACACTATGCTCTCTCTATATTTCTCCGTGTCTCTGTGTCTTTTCTCTATGTCTTCAACGTTTAACAAACTGATCTTCAAGCTCTATATGACCAACTCCCGAAGCCCTGTATTATAATGGGAGATTTAAATGGCCACAACCCACCCTGGGGTAGTGTAACTACAAACACTAAAGGTAAATTGTTTGGAGGACTTTTCTTCTGACAACGATTTATGTATTTATAATTATGGTTCCAACACATATTTACTCCCTGGTACAGGGACCTATTCTGCTCTTGAGTTGTCATTGACAAATTCAGAACTACTTATAATTAATGAATTTGAATGGTCAGTCCACGATGACC
The DNA here is from genome assembly GCF_037392515.1 of Haliotis asinina. Lineage (NCBI taxonomy): Eukaryota > Metazoa > Mollusca > Gastropoda > Lepetellida > Haliotidae > Haliotis > Haliotis asinina. Next base: position 5,453,434 of record NC_090283.1, on the reverse strand, counting down.
TCTGTGGAAGTGACCATTTTCCTGCTATACTAAAATCTGTAGCTTCAACTGATGTTCCTCCATCGTCAAGGCGGAATGTAAAAAAGGCTAACTGGGTTTTATATGAAACACTGTGTGCTGAAAAACTTAATCCTGAGCGTTTTGTTGACGTTCCTGATGCTATTAAATGTTTTTCTGATGAACTGAATTCCATAGCTGATGAGTGTATACTAAAGTCCTCTGCAGTTTCACATATTCGAAAACCATGGTTCAACGATGAATGCAAACAAGCTAGGAAGGCAAGGAGAAAAGGAGAACATTATTTTCGTCGCCATTCTGTGGTGCATAATTTGAATAAACTTAAAATTTTAAATGCTAAGGCGAGGCGTACTTTTAAACAGAACAAACGCCAATCTTGGCAAAATTATGTATCCAAAATAAACTCTCGGACACCCATGTCCAAGGTCTGGAACATGGTCCAGAAAATCAAAGGTAAAGGTACTAAATCTACTGTCCATCATCTTAAACATGGAGATCAATTACTTACTGATAAATCAGATATTACGAATAAACTGGGTGAAACTCTTGCTAAGCATTCTTCCTCTTCTAATTATATATCTAAATTTCAGCAATATCAAAAACAACAAGAAAAGAAAACTCTTAATTTCAATTCTGATAATGGGGAAGATTATAATCAAACGTTTTCTATTCATGAACTCCATACTGCTCTTAATCAAGCTCATGACACTGCTACAGGAGCTGATAACATACATTATCAATTCCTGAAACACTTACCAGAATCCTGTTTAGAGACACTCTTATCAATTTTTGATGATATTTGGACTTCCGGGAAATTTCCTTTTTTATGGCGTGATGCTATAATAGTGCCAATACCTAAACCGGGACGTGATCATTCCGATCCATCCAATTATCGTTCGATTTCATTAACTAGCTGTGTTTGCAAGATCATGGAACGCATGATAAATAAGGCCTTGTTTGGTACTTGGAAACACTTCACCAGTACTATGCAGTATTACAGAATACACAAAACCGGATACACAAAAACGACAAATTATAGCATTGTGATTAGGGGTATATGGGGTTGTAGGAGTCCCTTTTTATCCACCGAGCCAAGTCCTACACGCCCTGGCATGGTGTGGATTCGGGGGAGGGGGTAATGGAGGAGATGGCGAAGCCAAGGAAGACACAAGTACTCCATACGCTATCATGGTCTTCCTTACTGCTCGAAGATTGACCTTTTCTCACTGTCTATGATGACTTCGGTGAACGGAAAAAAGAGCTTATTCACTGTGAAAACCAGAAAATAGTTGAATCCGTCCACGATTTTATCATAAAACACAAAGCTTGATTTTTAATATTTTAACAGGAAACTAATTAATTTGTCAAAAACCTTCTCACAAATGTTCAGTGTTTCTACAAAGAGCTAGTCAGACACAACAAACCGTAACTCTCTTTTTCATGTTTACTTATATGATAGTTGTATTTGATGTAATGATATGTATGATTGTGTTATTATATGATAGTTCATATGGATGACGACACATGCTTCATTTATATTTTGTATTATATGTTGTATGGGTGAGGTACTGTAAAGCTTGTTCACCAGTCCCAATCACAGTTACAAAACACACAAAAATACAACAACACGGAGATGTGAGGAGAAAATAAAGACATATGGAGAACAGCAATGTCATAACTGAACAGAAATCATTCCCTCTATTGGTGAAGGCCGGGTGGGATTAGTTAAACAAAGAAATCTAGTCGACCATGCCTCCTAATCCTCTTACTCTTTAAACAAACAACTTGCCTGGGCTGTCTAAAATTGAACTGAAAATTTTGTAAATTCGATGTTTCGGGTATTACGTAAGGAGGTAATGAGGCGTCAACACTACATGGCGTTCGACGCTCCGGACATGAAGGATAACAAAATACGTTATGCAGTACAGTAATGTGGTCACTATGAGCGAGGTAGACAGTCTGATGAGCACAGCTCATTACGGAAATCTCTTGTCTTTGAAGCTAGTCGTTCAGACTCTGAAGACTTCTGTCAAGTTCTTCTTTATTCTTTATTGTGGCCACTGTGTTACAATATGAGGTTTACATTACTCACAGACCCTCGATTCACGATGACGCCAACTTTCTCGACTACTGTTCGTGCGACGACTATCATTCAGGAATTGGTTCCACAGCTCATTCTTTCGCCGATGTCTTTGTGTATGTGTTTTAGCTCGTTAATTAGCGAAGAGACGAGTCTTCTGCTATTCTCGGGCACAAGTTCTCCAAGGCAGTCGACGCTCCGGGTGTCATTAGAACAGTGTTGAGCACTGTCACACTCCACTGCTTTTCGACAGTCCTGTTGTGTATTTGATAAAACATTCGGCAGTCCGGGTGTGAACCAAAAGAGGATACCACCATTCTTATCGGTGGATGAAATGGGATAAAGAAACCCCGCATACTCCTCATCACATTGATACACCGCATTTACTATTACGAACGTTTAACTATCACTTTATGTAAATAGAGCATCAAAACAAGCTGAAATCATGTATTATATTAACATGGTACTAACTATAGTCGATTCGAACCACTGCTTTACGGTTCATTGACTGCCGTGGATGCATGCTTTTCCCACGTGGCGAGGTAAAACTTAATGATCTATTCTCCTTTGCCACGTGAACCAATCAGAAATGGACATTCTTAAATGGGGTAGGAGAAATGTGTCCTGTACGTTCTTATGAACCTTGAACTTTTAGGTACATTTCATCAGTTGTGTACAAATACTGGTCTAGAATATTGTTTCAAACACTTTAGTCCTAAATATGTATTGATGCAGGTTGAGGCTCCGTATATGTTATTGTTTACGTCCCTTGAAAGTTCAAGGTTCGTAAGAACGTACAGGACACATTTCCTGCCTTGGACTGCCTTGGAGAACTTGTGCCCGAGAATAGCAGAAGACTCGTCTCTTCGCTAATTAACGAGCTACAACACATACACAAAGACATCGGTGAAAGAATGAGCTGTGGAACCAATTCCTGAATGATAGTCGTCGCACGAACAGTAGTCGAGAAAGTTGGCGTCATCGTGAATCGAGGGTCTGTGAGCAATGTAAACTTCATATTGTAGCACAGTGGCCACAATAAAGAATAAAGAAGAACTTGACAGAAGTTTTCAGAGTCTGAACGACCAGCTTCAAAGACAAGAGATTTCCGTAATGAGCTGTGCTCATCAGACTGTCTACCTCGCTCATAGTGACCACATTCACAGCAAAAATAAGCTGGTTTCCGGAACACTGAAACCAAGAAGAAACGTCATGGAAACCAACATTTCTAGTTGGTTTCCAGGGAGTTTCCTATAGTTTCATTGTGGTTTCCATGCAACTGAAACTGCACCATTTCAGGATGGTTTCCAGTTCGTTTCATTACCCACTCCTCCAAGCGGGATCCAGTTGGTTTCCATGTACGAGTTTATTGTAGGTTTCAACCTGGTTTCCATGTATGAGTTTATTGCAGGTTTCAACCTGGTTTCCATGTATGAGTTTACTGTAGGTTTCAACCTGGTTTCCATGTATGAGTTTATTGCAGGTTTCAACCTGGTTTCCATGTATGAGTTTATTGCAGGTTTCAACCTGGTTTCCGTGTTGTAGTTTCCATCCTAGTTTAATACCTAGTTTCCATGAACTGAAACTTGCTCGTGTCGTCCCTTTACCCGGTCCTCCGGAAGAGATGTTGTTTCATATCTCACATGTAGCAAATGAGGTATTTTATACAATTGCATAATGGTAAAAGGCTTCAGGATGACAAACAACAGAATAAAACACAAATTCATTAAAAGTTTATTTATATTCAACAATATGTTTGTAAACAAATAATATTCGGAATATTCAAGTTAGTAAATGAAACAAAAGCAAGGGAATAATTAGCAGTGAGTACAGAATATTTTTCTTAAACACACTGTAGACCAGCCCATATCACTTGGCTTCCTAATTTGAAAAATGTTAGCTCTTTCCCCAAGAGAGGAAGAACTGTGTGCTTCTTCTCCTCCGGCCAGTCAATCGTTTCACAGCCTTCCTGCTTTCCAGCTTCTGAAATTTAGAAAACAAACTATCAGTACAAACAAGCATTCGTCTACGATATCAATGGCTAGAGAAAAGAAAACTGTCAAACATTGCTCGAGGTGAAATACACTGAACCCCCATGTCCGATAAGCGAAGAGATCAAAAAGTATAAACTGAGCATTTGACATCAAAAGTTTCAGTCGCAGAACAGCTTATTGATATATGATAGAGTGCAGAGACATGAAGAAATTCGCCTTTGAAAGCCATAATTTATTTTCTGAATGTTACTTACAATGCACATTATGAGTATAGAACTACGATTTATCCGTTATTGTGAAAAGACATGTTTTCTTAACCAATAATGTGGAGTCATTCAGGCAGGCAAGCTATGAATATGGGGTCACAAGCATACGCTGCAGCATAATGTGCTGCGTAATATTTAACACTTTTTAAGCTGTATTTTTCAAAGGATAAATTGCACATTTTAAACAGAGTTCATTTTGAAATTCCTTGAATGTACACAGAAAGAATCCAAATTAACTTGATATTTTAAAGGTTTCCTTAAAACTTTTAATCTCTGCAAGATGTAAAATGACTACAATACGTTTACTTACTCTGCACTTTTTGCCGTTCTTTGCATACAAGCCGTGGGCCTCTGCTTTCCCCACACCTTCATAAGTGATCCATCTTGTTCATCCAAACCCATCAAAAAGCTTCTGAAAGGAGACATGTGCATGATGCATAACTATAAGTGAAACATGTTTCCAGTCGGAGGTTACAAGAATAGTGACTGTGTCATGCATTTTTGCTGATTCCTAGGATTTACATTATTTGGTTATGTTGTATGTACATTATGTACTGGACGGTTCAGGTTATACATACCTTTTGTATGTCAAAATGAGTTGGTCCAGGCTGCCTTCTTCAGTTTTTCCAACACTGCCCTCCTTTATGCTGGAAACGTAGAAATGCATCGACTAAAAAAAGTCAGGAACTTGTCAAACTGCACTCTTGAAAACAATAAAGTGTCGAATAAAAAGAATAAATATCAATTTGCAAAGTGTAGAATATGCTAGATGAAAAGAATCCTGGTCAGCAAATTCATATACTATTTTGGGTTGGCAATCCATCATTGTATACCCATATATTCTTTATATACTCTTCATAACCTTTTCTGTGGGACTAACACAATCCACATTTCTTCATTCAGAGTTCGTTAAATCTTGATATGATAAGCATAACACTACTTACATCAGATGGCAAATCTAAATTATCTCATAAATCAATAATATAAAACTCTTCAATATTAGTTTGAAAACATTGTGAAATTTCAATTTTGAAATTTCACTCAAACAATGCATCAAATCTGGTCAGAGAATGCCTAACCTATAAATGCAAAATGACACACTATCCATGACTACATTGTTTTCAAACGTGCAAATATCAAAAGCAATATGAAAAGGATTTCTTAAATAAATATTCGTATTTATAAATACGCTTGAAGTTATTTTGAGTCGTAACAAGCACATTAGCACTAATATACTAGAGATATTTGTGATTTATTTTTTTTTTGCAAAGATAATTTTTCATTCATTAACACATTCAACCATTTTAATCGTGGGTGATTTGTAAAAAAAAAAAAATCTGAAAACGCGGTTATGGTAGAATGGAGATAAACGTATGGTTTTAAATCAAATTTAGAGCTACTATAATATCGTTATATACGTCTGATTTTCCAACCCAGTACGTTAATCTCCTAATTGCGACATTCTCTGGTAAAACTTACGAAACAAACACTGTGTTTTGCTAAAGGGTATTGAAAACTGCTGCTGTCAAGGTAAGGATAACGCTGAAGATGTGATACTCTCATGACATCCAGCCAAATGCATGTGTAGCTGGGCGTGGTGTCATCCCAGAGATGACATCCTTACTTTGTCAGCTTGCTGACGGGGTTAACCTCTTTGGTCATGTGGACAAGGCGTCCGACTTATGGCCGCTACACACGCTGATGTTGAAATGGGGAGGACGTATCGACCAACATCCACAGTAGATCCTCGTGGTGGTATATATTCGTGTGACGTCAGTTTTATGGCAATCAGAAGAGACCTTACCTTCAGGGTTTGACCTTGAAATCCACACACTTCGAGGCAAAGGGTACTAGCAATGCATTGGGTAAATTCAGACAAGGATATAACACCATCAGGCATGTCATTTACCTTTTTGCAAGAACTTTGATGCATGGTGGACGATCGGAATCCTACTTATTTCATCTGTGTCTAGTGCTGGACATGATGCAGTTGATGTCGTTGTCGGTGATGATGCTGTTGATGTTGGTGTTTTTGAATGACAGAATTAGTACTTCGAATCTAATAATATTATCACAAATTTTCAATTTGGCTTTCAGATAAGTCACAGAACCGTTGGGTCTTTAGTTCGACTAAAGTCATTTGGTTTCATTGTGCAAGGTTTGTGAACATATAGCTCTAATACATTCAAAGATATTGAAGTTCTTTTACCAAGTGCCAATACTGACAAATGACAAATGTTAAAAATAAGAATTCTGCAGGAATATAGGGATCACGCTACAGCAAGGGCAATGCCAGTAGTGTTGTGATCAGTTAGGTTTTCAAAAGAGTTGCTTTCAGGAAAACAGTATCTATATATAAACGGGGACAGTCGCACAGCTCTATTTGTTGAAACATATACATGGAGAGAGTCGCATACATGACATTGTATTTATTGAAATATGCACATGATGGACAATCGCAGATCTGTATTTATTGAAATGTGGACATGAATACAATTATTATGCATATAGTGCAATTCACGAACGATTGCCTTGAATAAAATCGTGAAGTGCACATATGTATACGTACTGATGTACGTTCGGAAACAGAGAAAACAAGTTACTACGCTGTTAGTCTGTATCTCCAAAATTTGCACACATGCTAATAGCATTTCTCGAAATAACGTGTCGTTCAGTGGGGTGCGCAACAGGATATATAGACACGCAAGTATACTCGTAAAATCGGGCTAAAAATACGAATAGTTGCTGAAAGCTGAAAACAAGATATCAGACTTTAGACGGCAATTACGGTGCTCAGACAGGTATGTCGTCGCAACAATCACCCACCTGGAGTGAAAGGCATGTGCTGTCTACAGACATCCCTAAAATATTGCATGCGTTTTCATGTGTGTTGAATACGCCGCATCTATTTATAACCGTCTAACGACTCTTCTTTCAAAAGATTTATGTTGATATATGTAAAAGTGTGTGATACCCATAGAATATCGTAAATCAGCCATCGTAGTAGATGTCTCACAATATATATAGGTGACATGATCACCCGGAGATCGACAGGTCTGGATAATATTTGTAAATTGTTACGGCATGTTGTTTACTTCCCAAGGTTTATTCCCCACTAGGGTTATCGTATCCTAGCTAACACCACTATCCCCCAGTCTGACCCTTACCGCCGTCTGCAACACCCACCCTGATTTTGCTTTTGAAACGACCCTCGTACTTGTATGTATTTATAGTGATAGTGAGACTTCATCAATACTAGTTCAGTATTATGGTTAGTACTTGTGATGTCAGCTATCGTATATAACCACTTTAGTCTAACTTCAAACTGAACATTTAGAAAGCGGTCTTTGCAATACAATATCCTTGGAAACTAAACTGCACAAAGTCATGGTCTGTAATTTAATTACTGAATCAAAAACGCTTTGTAAAGAACTCTACAGTAGATCATCACCTGGAAAACGGTCACATATTTCCGAAGCAAACATTAATCTTGAAAATCTACCCCCCATGCAACGTTTCTCTTTCTGACAAACTCTATGGATGAACAACTTCTTTAGTGAGGGAATCCTATTGTGAGACCTGCATAACTGCTTGACAGCGATGCAAGAATCTGTATAGAAATGCCGCACCACCTGAATACAGAAATTGCTTATTCATAGAGGTTGTTCTTATGTGTTGTTGATTTGAAATCAAATACAACCACTTAAACCTTTGATACATATGTTTTGTATAGAAATGGTACATTAAAATAGCAACTAGGATAGTTGGTAGATGCATCATGAAAGTCAGGTACAGTTTTCTATAGTCTTATTGTCCTCATGAGGAGTTACGTAAGACCATGTCACGGAAAGTTAATTCAAGACCATGTATTAAAATGTAGACTATAATGTAATGTTATGTTGTATGTAATATATGTTATTCGTTGCGAGCTTTGTCAGTAAACGCCAACATCCGAGGAGATCTAGTACACCTAGCTGGGGACCATCCGGTAAGCATGGTAAATGTAAGTCAGCCTTCTGTTGTTGGCCATCCATAGCCCATTTGTGTGTTGTTTTCAACATATTATTTTGTTGGTACTTCTTAGTTTTGAGCTGTGGTGTTGTAGTTAATTTATTATCCTTTGCTGACAGGTTTTCACATCGTTGAAAATTGATTGAATATATAGGTCTCATTATGATGATAATGCTGCAATGTGACTTTGAATTTTAACTCACTCACTCAATGGATGGAAGCCCTGCTTCAAATGATCCAACCGTGACAAAGGGTGTTCGTCACCATGGCAACTATGGTCCCCACTGCGCACTCGTGACGAACTCGTGTTATTCCGTCAAAGACCGGGGCTACGGAAAGGGGCTGGTGGTGACGAATGCCCGCTGTGAATACTTCCTTCACAGATGCTTCAACCTGACTTTGGATGACGTCATAGTGCAGGGTCCAGAAGATCGGTTTATGACGCGACGCCTGGATGTATTTACCTCTTATCTGTTTAGCACCCGTGAGGGTCCCGGGGTAGAATCGGCCTTCAGCAACCCATGCTTGCCATAACAGGCGACTAACGGGATCGGGTGGTCAGACTCGCTGACTTGGTTGACGCATGTCATCACTTCGCAATTGTGCAGATCGATGCTCATATTGTGATCACTGGATTGTCTGGTCCAGACTCGATTATTTACAGACCGCCGCCATATAACTGTAATATTGCTGAGTGCGGCGTAAAACTAAACTCAGTCACTGATCTGTTTAGCAACATCCAAGAGTCAATTGCCTGTCCATGGCGCTGGAGCAGAGCACAAACGCATTCGCCATGTTGGTGAGCAGCCACAGGAACAGATATACAGATAGCACACATGTTAACATACCTCATGACCTGAACTGTTTTCCGGATCATTCATAACTTCGGCAAATGGCCAGACTGTTTTGTTTCCAATTTAAGTACTGTTTGTGAACACAACAATGGTGATGAAAAACTGTTTAGAAAAGTATTGTAAGCCATCTTCTCACTAGGCCTCGGCATATTTACATTAGGTACTAATATTTATTGCTATAAAAGGACATTTAAGGAAACAAACACACGAACCCATCGTGAATGTTGTAAGTTACAATAAGAGATCTTGGTGAGCGCATAATCGACAGGATTCAAACATCAGCTCGTGGGTTAGAAACTTTTCCATTGTCAATATTTGTTCATAAATTCAATGCTCTGACTAATCCTCTCAAAGACTTCATTACGTCATTGGGTAATATCATGTTCAAATTCATATGTATTAAAACCCTGATAAAATCAAAAGTAACAATTTCAAAAGAGTATACAAACAATGGTAGTTTGAGGAGGTTGACCATGTAGCCTTTTGTGAAGCTTTGAAACAAGTTAAACTGAGATCATATTGTAGAAAAAACAACAGTTGAAATCCCTGCAATATTCCTTTTGATGTCATTTTATGATCGAGTACAAATGCCGATCAAATAGCTTACATCGATAAGTCTTATTGGAAGGGTGTTTTGAAAGCTTGGGACTAATATTGCAAAAGAAAGGTTATGTGGTTTCTGGTAATATTTATGAAATCCTAGCCCCATCACCATGGTTAGACGTTACCTACGAAAGCTCAACAAATCACAAGAAATCCTGGCACGTAGAAGCGTTCTTACAATTGAGGACCAGTGTGACAAACTGGTATGTTATCTTTTCACAGGTTTAAGGAAATGTATGTCATTAAAGGCACATATCGGGTTTGCGTGTTTTGAATATACTACCTGATTCTTGGAAATATACTATTAGACAGTATAGACATAATTTTTTAAACAACTGAGTGTCATTTGGATTTATTGAACTCTAGCACGAGCTCTAGACGTTTTTATGACGCCGTATGTCTGAGGAAGGCGTACCTGGAGTGTAAGCCAGCATCTGTCGCTAATGCTACTTTCGACTGGAATAGGATGGTTTGAAAGATATCAAACTACATGATTTCCAATTCAAGCTTTTACGTGATATTATCTATACTACCATGAACTATTTACAGTGAAACTTGTTTATGGAAAGGTAAATCTTCCTGCTTGTTTGACATCGCGCGAGGATGTCGGTACCTCACAGACGGGGTTGCTGGTTGCGTCATCCTCGCGCAATTCTAAAACTGCTTAATCTTCAGCGCATAGGTATTGATAAGCACATTCAATGCATTCAATGTATTTGCACCATGAAGGATTATCTGTGTGCTAAATAATTTTGATTCTGTGCACATGGAAGACTGCTTATTCGACGAATACAATCGCCAAGTGATCTACCTGCCGCCATGTTGGGATGATGGAAACGCGGGCACAGTGATCAAGTGAAAACATTATGAGAGCGTCATGCAGGTGCGGAGCCTGCGGTGCTTTAACGGTTATTGTATCGCCACTGAAGCGTAGGTACCTCATACTTTATTTGGAACTAAGCGCTAATTTCAAATGGATTTCACTAGGAATAAGAGAGCTCCGTTCACCAATTAGAATCAGCATTTTGAATGTCATGGTATGTTGTCTATGTATCAGGATATTTTCATTTAGCAGAAACAGTATGTGTCAAAACAACAGGTGTCAGGTCGACCTTGTGTGGGACGTATTTTGCTGACCTCGCGTTGCACGTATCAGGTCTTCAAGGTGTAGAAAAAATAAGACATTTTCAAGCATCAAGTATCACGTTGTATTCGTATAAAAGTGTCAAGGTGCCATTGTGTAGAAAGCACCATATACATGTACATTGTTGTGTTTGCAACATGTTGCCATCATGAGAACGTGTATGAAGCAAAGCAAACACCTGCTTAAGTCTGTGAGTGGACGTATTTATCATTAGACTCATTGCTACTGCCCTTGACCACTGAATCTCGGCCAGTCTTCATATATTTCAGTGTTGTCACAAACAAGTAAACTATGTTAATATAGTTTATTAGCGTTACATACAACATCCAGGTGATGTTGTGGGTGGGTTCATATACACATATACATATTTACATACTTTAATATAATACATAACAACGAAGTAAAGGCACGTACATTACAAGACACGTTCGAACCAGCGAACAGTCGAGTAAGTGCCAAGGAACACAACTGTTCCTCGTTATCTTGTGGCCTGGTCTTGGAAATCGCATGTTGTTATTTCCATGATATATATTATTCACATCCCATTCACTTGTGTAATATTCAACAATCCAGACTGTGGATATTTTAAACATCATCTTCCTCAGTTTTGTCGAATTAAATATATAACAACACCCCAGTGTTTACTATTGTTTGGAGTATTAGGTACTTCGTTGACTCCATACTCCGACGCCATTTCAGGTGAGACATGAACCCCACACAGTCTGACAAGATATACATTGAATACACGTGACCTACTGAGTCACCAAAATAAAACGATTCTGATATACACAATACTGTTTGTAGAGAATTATCCGTTATTTGACAAATACAGACGAATGTGCTAAACATGTGTTGATGTTTTTTTCACCTGCGTATAATAGAGCGATACTATAGGTTCATGAGAATACATGGTAATTACAGCATATGTCTTTGTTGTGAGTTGGATGCCTGTCACCACATCTGATGGACGCATTAAGTCCCAGTTTGTTTTTCCGAAACACTTTGATATACTGTCACCTTGACAGACAATGCCACACTGATGAGCATCCGGGCAGAAGGACGCCGACGTTGCGTTGTGGACAATGGAGATGACGAGAAAGCCCACTGTTCGCACAATGACATCCGATGGCATATGATTGGATTTGAGACGAGACGATAAGGAGGAGGAGGAGGAGGATTGTTCTCATAGATTTATCCAGTGGATGGACTTGTGTCTTGTGCCAAGGCTGGTGACGACATTTGAATTTGTATAGTGGTGGATAGATGATCCCCTTCCAATTGTCACTCATGATGATGATTGCATGGGAGACGATGATGAAGCAACGATTGTACCAGTTGACAATTCAACAGACGTTGACGTTGGGGTTACTGCCGACAATGGCTGAAGAGATGGCGTGAAAGACGTTTCAACTGGGGCAGACGTCGTCTGCGCAGCAGATATTTGAGATATTTGCGTCACTACCATCGATGACTCCAGTGACGAGGATGACGAAGCAGTTCCAGATGTCAACTGGACAACAGATGTTGATGCAGGTGTCACTGCCAACGGTGACTCCAGTGACGAGGATGATGAAGCAGTTCCAGATGTCAACTGGACAACAGATGTTGATGCAGGTGTCACTGCCAACGGTGACTCCAGTGACGAGGATGACGAAGCAGTTCCAGATGTCATCTGGACAACAGATGTTGATGCAGGTGTCACTGCCAACGGTGACTGCATAGAAGACGAAGTTGAAGTGACTATTGTAGCAGATGTCGACACGGGAAAAGAAGAAATAGACTGCGTCATGGTCGACGACGACTGCAATATGGAGGATTCTGAAGCAGCGACTGTGGCAGATGGCGTTGTAGCAGGTGATGAGGACTGTGTTACAGTTGGCGTTGACTGCAGGGACGACGATTCTGAAGCAGCGACTGTGGCAGATGTCGTTGTGGCAGCAGGTGATGAGGACTGTGTTACAGTTGGCGTTGACTGCAGTGACGACGATTCTGAAGCAGCGACTGTGGCAGATGTCGTTGTGGCAGCAGGTGATGAGGACTGTGTTACAGTTGGCGTTAACTGCAGTGACGACGATTCTGAAGCAGCGACTGTGACAGATGGCGTTGTAGCAGGAGGTAATGAGGATTGTGTTACAGTTGGCGTTAACTGCAGTGCCGACGATTCTGAAGCAGCGACTGTGGCAGATGGCGTTGTAGCAGGAGGTGATGAGGACTGTGTTACAGTTGGCGTTAACTGCAATGACGACGATTCTGAAGTAGCGACTGTGGCAGATGGCGTTGTAGCAGGAGGTGATGAGGACTGTGCTACAGTTGGCGTTGACTGCAGTGACGACGATTCTGTAGCAGCGACTGTGGCAACTGTTGATGTAGGTGTCACTGCCGATGATGACTGAAGAGAAGACGTTACTGAAGGTTGTGCGGAAGTCGATGTTGAGTGTATAATTGGAGTTGTGGATTGTGTCACGGCTAACGACGATTGCAATGACGAGGATGATAAATCGGCAGATGTCGCAGATGTTGACAGGGCAACAGATGCAGTTATAGATGACATTACAAACGATGATTGTATGGACGATAATACTGAATCTTGTCCTGAGACAGACGTCGATTGTGCAGCAGATGTTACAGATTGTGCCAAAGCAGACGATACTTCCAAAGACGACGATGTTGAAGCTGCGATTGTGGCAGGCGTCGAATGAGCAACGGGCGGTGATGATGATGCTGAAGCTGCGATTGTGGCAACTGTCGACTGAGTAACAGGCGTTGTAGCAGATGCCGACTGGAAAACAGGACTTGAAGCTTGTGTCACAGTTGACGAAGTTGGTGTAGCAGTGATTGTGGCCAACGATGACTGGGCAATAGGCGTTGAAGGCGATTCTGAAGCAGTGATTGTGGCAGATGTCGTCTGGGCGACAGGCGGTGAAGACGATTCCGAAGCAGCAATTGTGGCAGATGTCGTCTGGTCGACAGGCGTTGAAGACGATTCCGAAGCAGCAATTGTGGCAGATGTCGTCTGGGCGACAGGCGGTGAAGGCGGTTCCGAAGCAGTGATTGTGGCAGATGTCGTCTGGGCGACAGGCGTTGAAGACGATTCCGAAGCAGCAATTGTGGCAGATGTCGTCTGGGCGACAGGCGTTGAAGAGGATGCTGAAACAGCGTTTGTGGAGGATGTCTGGACAACAGGCGTTGAGGAGGATGCTGAAGCAGTGATTGAGGCAGATGTCGACTGGACATCAGGCGTTGAGGAGGATGCTGAAACTGCGATTATGGCAGATGTCTGGGCAACAGGCGTTGAGGAGGATTCTGAAGCAGCAATTGTGGCAGATGCCGTCTGGGCAACAGGCGTTGAGGGGGATGCTGAAGCAGCAATTGTGGCAGATGTCGTCTGGGCAACAGGCGTTGAGGCCGAAGCAGCGATTGTGGCAGATGTCGTCTGGGCAACAGGCGTTGAGGGGGATACTGAAGCAGCGATTGTGGCAGATGTCGTCTGGGCAACAGGCGTTGAGGGGGACGCTGAAGCAGCAATTGTGGCAGATGTCGTCTGGGCAACAGGCGTTGAGGCCGAAGCAGCGATTGTGGCAGATGTCGTCTGGGCAACAGGCGTTGAGGGGGATACTGAAGCAGCGATTGTGGCAGATGTCGTCTGGGCAACAGGCGTTGAGGGGGATGCTGAAACAGCGATTGTGGCAGATGTCGAGGCAGCAAGCGTTGAGGCGGATGCTGAAGCCGCCAGTATGGCAGACGCTGACTGGGTAGAGGATGCTGATGCTGCAATTGTGGCAGGTGTCAATTGGACAACATGCGTCAAGGATGCTGCTGTAGCTGTAACTGTGCCAGGTGTTGAAATGACAATAGATGTAAAGGAGGCTCCTGAAGAAGCCATAGTAGGCGATGTCGATTGGGCAACGGGTGTTGAGGAGGATGCTGAGGCAGCGATTGTGGCTGATGTCGACTGGACAACAGGTGATGAGGAGGATGCTGAAGCAGGGATTGAGGCAGATGTCGTCTGGACACCAGGCATTGATGGGGATGCTGAAGTTGCAATTGTGGCAGATGTTGTCTGGACACCAGGCGTTGAGGGGGATGCTGAAGCTGCAATTGTGGCAGATGTTGGCTGGACACCAGACGTTGAGGAGGATGCTGAAGCTGCAATGGTGGCAGATGTCTGGACAGCAGGCGTTGAGGGGGCTGGTGAAACAACAATTGTGGCAGATATCGACTGGATAACAGGCGTTGAAGAGGATGCTGAAGCAGCGATTGTGGAAGATGTCTGGACAACACTCGTTGAGGAGGATGCTGAAACTGCGATTGTGGCAGATGTCTGGGCAACAGGCGTTGAGGAGGATTCTGAAGCTGCGATTGTGGCAGATGTCGACTGTACAACAGACAATGAGGAGGTCGATGAAGCTGTGACTGTGGCAGATGTCGGTTGGGCAATAGGCGTTGAGGAGGTCGATGAAGCTGTGACTGTGGCAGATGTCGGTTGGGCAATAGGCGTTGAGGACGATTCTGAAGGAGTGATTGTAGCAGATGTCGACTGGACAACAGGCGATGAGGAGGTCGATGAACCTGTGACTGAGTCAGGTGTCGGTTGGACAATAGGCGTTGAAGAGGATTCTGAAGGAGTGATTGTAGCAGATGTCGACTGGACAACAGGCGATGAGGAGGTCGATGAAGCTGTGACTGTGGCAGGTGTCGGTTGGACAATAGGCGTTGAAGAGGATTCTGAAGGAGTGATTGTAGCAGATGTCGACTGGACAACAGGCGATGAGGAGGTCGATGAAGCTGTGACTGTGGCAGATGTCGGTTGGGCAGTAGGCGTTAAAGACGATTCTGAAGGAGTGATTGTAGCAGATGTCGACTGGACAACAGGCGATGAGGAGGTCGATGAAGCTGTGACTGTGGCAGATGTCGGTTGGGCAGTAGGCGTTAAAGACGATTCTGAAGGAGTGATTGTAGCAGATGTCGACTGGACAACAGGCGATGAGGAGGTCGATGAAGCTGTGACTGTGGCAGATGTCGGTTGGGCAATAGGCGTTGAGGACGATTCTGAAGGAGTGATTGTAGCAGATGTCGACTGGACAACAGGCGATGAGGAGGTCGATGAAGCTGTGACTGAGGCAGGTGTCGGTTGGACAATAGGCGTTGAAGAGGATTCTGAAGGAGTGATTGTAGCAGATGTCGACTGGACAACAGGCGATGAGGAGGTCGATGAACCTGTGACTGAGTCAGATGTCGGTTGGGCAATAGGCGTTGAAGACGATTCTGAAGGTGTGGTTGTAGATGATATCTGCATTGAAGAGGCAACTGTTGCTGACGAAGACTGAACTGTAGAAGATGATGGAGTGCTTGTTGTTGAAGCTGTACTAGCAGGCTTAGGAGGACAGAGTACATTAGACGATGTTTCGCTCGAAGCCGTAAGTATCACCCCGCATTCCCTTGTTGAGTCGACGTCTAATGTTCCAATTTTTCCGTCTTTCGATTGTTCAATGATAAACTGCGCCAAGAGGTTAGTGAACACTTGTCCCAAGCTGGATGCTTCTTCTCGTACAACAAGCTCGTAGATAAAGATCAAACTGCCGTTCCTGGAAAGAACGTATTGTCAAATTATTGTAGAGAATTTGGAATGGGATTTCGACGTTACGAGTGCTGGCAAAGTACGAGACCACGGAACAATAATCTTTAGACCCATAGTTAATCGATGATTGCCTGGAATTTGACCCTTTGATGTCCAGCCGTGTGATGTATGGACTCCTATCAGGTATGCCGTACACGTCACGGACGTTCTGATCACAATAAGTCAAAACTTACATCAGACAGGTTTGATATTACCTACCACATTTTTATTTGTAATATTTGTCCAGAAAATATTAAACATCACCTTGGTTATGCTGTCAAAAACACGTACCTTGTCATTAGTTTAACATATACATTCTTACCAAATATAACTCCTCATGAATCCCTCTTGATCTAACACCAAGCCCAAACTCCGTCATCAAGAAAATTACATGGTAACTGCAAAAGGGCGGTGACATTTAATTCATGTATTTACCCAAAACCGATGTACACACGGTCTGAATTGCTGTTCAGCTTACCTTATCTCCAACACGTTACAGGTGGAGTCTTTGCCTTTCAACGGGGAGCCGTCCACGACTAACGTCTCCGTTATCTGCGACAAGAACACGCCATTGTCATACTTGGCATTTACATTCAGTATACTAAGCTAAACGTGGTACCGGTTGTTTCTACTAACGATATCTAATATAACGTGTTATACTGGACAGCAAAGGAAAAGCAAGTATCGAAAAAAGCAAACCTGAAACACCAACCATTCATGTTTATGTCTTCCATTTAAAATCTATTTTGAAGTATATTTTTGTCAAAGTACATTTATTGTTGTTGTATTAAATTGTACAAATCATCGTCATCAACATCATACAAGCATCATCATCTTTATCATCATCATAATCATATTTTCAGGCGTTAATGTCTTACCGGGATTTTCATACTGAATAAACTGTAATATATCTACTGTCTTTACCCAAGGCTAGAAATATGTATACACATGTTCCGATGTACTGACAAACTGCGTTATACTTCTAACATCTATACACCTATACATTCTGCTATACATCTAACTTAGTACAATTAGCAGGGTGTATGGAAGGACGATCAGATGGCATAGCATGTTAGTGGATTAAGGAATGTTGCATATTCAAAAACGTAACGATATTCGTTCACTGTTTGTAATCGTCAAAATTGAATAATTATTATATTGCTTGTAGGTTTGATTATTCGTCATACCTGGTTGCAGAATTCTGTGGCTTGAGCCTTAAACTGAGGGCTTGAGGGGTCGGCGAGTTCAGGTGTGTACGTCTTCCCTGTCACTCGGAGACTGGACTGCAGGCGTGCTGGAAACAGGATGTCTGGACTATTAGAACGTGGGCATATGCCAGGGTTACAGAATCCATTATAACAGCTAAATAGTTGCGCTGCCTTAGGGTTCCGTGTAGACCTTCACGGTTCTAATGTTTGGTGTAAGATACGACTTAATTAGGTCGGCCTCGCTCACGCCAATTGCATGTCTATCACGGGTTTGTCTAGTCCGCGTGATGCAAGCCACAGCAATACAACAAACGTGTTGACTGGACCAGCAGTGTGACCACCATGATCCGTACTGTAATCAACAATATATCTGTAGGTATTCAGTGCAAGCCATCCAGCCCAACCCATTGTTCATGCCATAGACCGATTACTATGAAGCACAGTTTGACTGATTGTGTTGACTTTTCCAATATTAGACAGCGTTATTTCATGACGTTGTTCTGACTTACGTGAACGTTTTGATGCCGTTTCTAAACATTCTATTTTATCATATTTGGAAGAAATCAAAGTGGGTGATATAGATTTATATTTCAGAGATCATATTTTCACCCTTGAATGTGATACTTAACTGAAATATTTTAGTGATATTTTCATCATTACATTTATTATTTTTAACGTATTGTAAAACGTGAGACCTTTTCTCCGCAACATTGCTGGTGCGACATTAAGGAATATTCACTCACTCACTCACTCACTCGAAGCTTCAGTCTTACATTTCTTCAGTATGTATATCTACGTAATCTGAATTTTGGGGTAAATTTTTTCAGCGCGATGGGGTGTTTTAGGGGTGAGGGGATTGTGATGTGGTGAGTGATTTGTTTCTTACTTACCGACCGGAGTTGGTTCCGATGGCTTCTGAGTAACTGAAACGTTGATCATAAATGAAGTTATATAGTATTTTCCTCAGCTAAAACACATGCTTAACACTGATATGAATCTAAGATTTTCTTATGATCACAATTTTCAGTATGAAGATAGAGGCTTCTTGACGACAGCTTTTGTCATACGCCAGTATTTTGTATGTTTTACAACGTCGTTACAGGTGACAGTCGATGTACACTCACGGATGACGGAAACAATGATGGAGCTGACGATGATACCGACGAGGAGAAAAAGGAGGACAACGAAAGCGCAGAATTTCCGGTTGAATCTCCGGTTCGTTGAGTAATCACTGGATGCGTCGATTGTGCTGGCAACATCTTTATGGGAGCGATACGTGGGCACGGGCATCACGACGTCACCACTCCGAGGGGTGTAGTAGAATCTGTAGGCACCTTGAAGTTCTTGGTAGTCCACATTGTTATCGTACGCCAGCATAGGGTTGAAGTATTTATCTTCCTTTGTGTTGAGATCCTCAGTGCTTGAATTGAGGTACGACAGATGTGGCCACTGAAAAATCATACATTGAATTAGTGAGTTTAAAATTCTGTATATCGCTGAAATATATGAAATGTTTAGGCAGAACTTAGATATTCACCACTTAAGTGACCCATGAGCCCAATATGACGCCTAAAATCCACAGTCAGGGCGATCTAGGATTCACGAAGCAAGCTGTTGCTTCTTAAACTACTGGTCCAACTCTTTTGTCCAGACGATATCAATTTTGTAGGACATGTAATGCGAGTTACATTCGATTAGATGCTGTGAAGTCGGCAAGGAATGTACGACTTGGGATCTACAAAGAGAGAAGTTGAGTGACAGGAAAGACATACGTGAGATCAAACCTACAGCGTCCGATACAAGAAGCGATTGGCGCTTTTTTAGATCATGTCATGTTAATGTGAGGGGAATGGCCGAGGAAAAGGAGAGCGTGGTGCTCATAAATCAACTATTTGAATTCGGACCCAACAAAAAAGAATTTATCAAATTTGCAATGACGTACTGACATTCACTTCCATGTTACAGGTCAGTGTCAGATGGTCAATGCTGAAGGCTGAAGTTGACCTTAGATGTCCTGAAAGTAGGCTGATGTCAGTGTCCGTTGCCCCGGTAAGGGCTATTGGCGGCATGACTTGGCCCAGATCGTAGCCTGTGGTTTATGTCAACTTGGTCGTTGTTGTTGCAATAAACGCGCAATAAATGGCAGGGTTATTAATGTCTGCGTCTAAATATACGCCACCTATTTTCAGACAGGTGTTTCCTTGTCTAAGACAAGATTTATTCTGACACTGTATGGCCTCTGAAATACCTGACTCTGGACGCCTGCACGAGGGTCGTTTGTCACAGATGATTCACATAGGTGTCAGTTGGTCTTAGATGTGGATAATATTGTCGGTGCTGGAATGTCAGGGTGTGGTGCCAGTTTGGCAGGTCGTCTCAGATGCGTGTAATATTGTCGGTGCTGGAATGTCGGGGTGTACGTGGTGCCAGTGTGTGAGGTTAAGGTCAGGAGTGTCACCACTATAAAACTGATACTGAGGACATAACTTTGGAGTCAGGGATTGTCGATGCGATTGCATTATTTTACAAAACCAGAGACAACAAACTGTTCATGCGGATGTGCAGTTCCGGTTAGGAATCAGGTCACCTACCTCGAGGAAGTTATAACGTTAAGACAGCAGCAAGCAAGACTATCTACCAAGCGGGATGTGTTGTGAAACACGAAAAACAAGGATGAGCATAACCTGTCTGATGTCAAAATGACATTTGAAAGTTAACCATGAATAGTAGTTCTCTGGGCAATCATATCAACAAAGCACATCATGGTTAGCAGAAAGAGAGATTGTCCATGTAGGTGTCAGTTAAAATGACTGTGTCAGAAAAAATTTCAGTCTCGAAAGGTATTCGACCAGTGGTAAAACAGGACCGTCTAGAATTTCAAAGCCCTCCTAGTCCTAAGTTAGTGTTAGTGTTAGTGTTAGTGTTAGTGTTAGTGTTAGTGTTAGTGTCAATGTCAATGTCAATGTCAATGTTAATGTTATGCTCCCTGCGCGAACACCTGATCCGTAACACACACTTGTTGTCCGAATTGTGAGATGGACTCTTTTAGCATGTTTAGTGATTCTGAAAGTGTCAAATTTATGTGTGAGTTAGAATAGCAGAGACAAAATTAAAAACATCTAGACTCGGTAACTGACACACTAATTATACAACCAAAGCGTTGGGAGTTACAG
Organism: Haliotis asinina; assembly: GCF_037392515.1. Lineage (NCBI taxonomy): Eukaryota > Metazoa > Mollusca > Gastropoda > Lepetellida > Haliotidae > Haliotis > Haliotis asinina. The sequence continues at coordinate 5,432,466 of NC_090283.1, read as the reverse complement.
GGTTTTTTTCTAAACAAGAGTCCAGGAAAAAACGTTTAAAACATATGATTGAAAATACCTGCCCAAAGGAGTAAAAAACAATTCATAATTTCACAGGGAATCTAGACTTGTTACACTGTTCCACAGATTAGCTGGACCCCTTTTCTTTCTGTGGTATCTTGAGGGATTAACCTCCTTGGTTCTTTCACCTATCAGTAAATGTGCTAAAACAGTATCCATGGCGTCCATATAACCGAAAAGATTCGGAGTAGAACTGATCTTCAGCAACCCATGGTTTTCCTAAGAAACAGCTAGAGGGATCGGCTGGTCAAAAGTTGACAAATATCATGGTATCCCAATTGCGTAGGTCGATGTTATTGCCGTTGATCACTGAATCGTCCTCCGCCATATAGCTGGAATAATGCTAAGTACGCCGTAAAACAACAACCAGCGGAGAGTTCAAAAGAAGCATCCTTATTTAACTTTAAAAAAATGTTAAAATTTCGACATCAGTTTAGCATGGCATATCTCAACACGCTGTTAGATACCTGCCCTCCAAGAGAAAGCCAGCCAGCCCTCAGGGTAGAAGCTTTAGATCTATGCTTTTGTGATCTTTGAAATTGAAATTTTATGTTGTAATCAAAGTTTTATAACGTTGTTTATATCACAAAGCATTCATTAAAATGGACTGCCTTTAATGGACGTTGTAGTTGTGATGCGTCGGTCACATCGTATCCATCACCAACTCGCACGATGAATGTTGTTTGACAAGATCTAACAAACCGTATCAAGCTGTTATCTCTCCTACATTGAATGTTGGTGTCCGGGCAACAGCACAATTTGAATCAGTAGAGATACTTTGAAAACTGCACATATATCAACAGCATACACACGATGTCAAAGATACTCATCCGCAGAGTACAGTCTGGGTCTACTAAGAGTACGATCTTACCAGAACATACACTAACACAACATGTTCAACTAAAAATGAAACCTTACAATACAATTAGTTGCAGTATTAGTACTGTTTCCAAAACTAGCTACGGTGAAAAAGGAAGTCCACCGGAGACAGGATGATACCGGAGACACCACCCGTGACATGTAAAGCAATGCTTTATGGAAACAATCCAGTCTCAAACAGATCTAAGATGAACAAGCCTTACAGTCGAAATTGTCCCGAAACTATCTGAGATTATTATTATTATGATTTTCATAGTTTGAATGTTCCGGACTCACCTTAACTAAATATACAGTGCGCTGGAAGTGTTCCGTCGAACACCTCTGGGCGAGTCAGTATAGATATTCCGGAGCGGTACAACAAAACTGTCTCACAGGCACCACCACATCGTCGCTGTTGTACCCCGAAGACAAAAAATTATAAAAGATGTATTTTTTTTACGTCAGGCGGTGTCAACTCCTGACACATGGCAGCCTGAAGTTCAAGCCATGTAGAAGGTGATGGGTGAGCGGAGAGTAGCTGTCCTCTTCCTTTCATCTTTGTAAACTAGTCATCAATCTAAGACTACAGATATTAATGGTGACGGGGTAGACATTTACGGAGATATTCCCCCACCCCATCCGCCTCCCCACGCGTGTGCAGTGATCGTTCCTGCTACCACAAGACACGATGTCATCAGTGACAGGACCACGACATACCTTGGACAGGGTCACTGCGTTCAAACGATTAAACTACACGCTAGAGTTGTTAGGCTTATGTTTCAGTCATGTCGAGGGAGGTACTTTTCCCAACTCACTCACTCACTCACCCTACTGAATTCCTGGTTCTAATGTTTCACGGATTGTTTCAATCAAGTGTCACTAGCATGTCAGCGCAGTTGACCTGACACGGTATCAGTTTCTTATATGGGGTGAGTATCGTGACCACCTCGTGATTACCATTTAACCATCGACCACCCCCTTTATATGTGATATATATAGCATTACTGATAACATGAGTGTGGATTACACTACGATGCAAGCCGAATCTGGCCACCACGTGGACCGTCATGCCCATGGGTTTATGCGAAGGGCGTTCCCCGAATTCTTGTGACAAATCGTGTCCCGAAGGCGTGAGTGGACTTACTGAACAGGGCTGCCCGAGTCGGGTGACCCTTGGCAACGACGGGATATATGTTTCAGAGACTTACTGAACATTCATCACCGAATCTGACTACCCTTGGCAACGACGGGATATATGTTTCAGAGACTTACTGAACAGTCATTACCGAATCTGGCTACCCTTGGCAACGACGGGATATATGTTTCATAGACTTACTGAACAGTCATCACCGAATCTGACTACCTTTGGGAACGACTGGATATATGTTTCAGAGACTTACTGAACAGGGCTGACCGAATCTGACTACCCTTGGCAACGACTGGATACATGTTTCAGTGACTTACTGAACAGGGCTGGCGGAGTCTGGTGACCACTGACAACGACTGGACACATGTCTCAGGGACGATTAATGGGAGTGGGTAACTTGGTGGGTTTTTGTCAAATTTCACGGCTGCGCAGATTATGTAAAAACTGCTGACATATGGCTTGAACATTGTTGAGACCAGCGTTCAACAAACAAACAAACCCTGTTTAGTAGATGGCAACCCAGCACATCGTGCAATTAAATACACAGAACTACACGGCATACCAAGCAAATATAATATAAAGAAGTAATGTTTTGGTACTGACATAAGGGACAATTGACCCATTGTCAACCATACATCTTCTAATCATGCACTACACTGGAGTTAATATCACCCTGTAGGCAACTAAGTATCGTGGCACATCAATCAATCACGTGTATGCCTTTCTGACATCTTGACGCACCGAATGTAACATGCTGATCCTCAAGTACTTTCTTGTGAAAGGCAGAAGCTGTAATTGATTTAATGGTCCATTTTTAGACAGGAAACATCTTTTCTTTACATAAAGTAAGAAAAAGATGACATTGGTGTTGCGGTTTTGATATTACATTACAGAAATGTGTTTTAGGGACCACATGACTTAGATTAGAGAAAGGCAGACAGAGTAAAGGTAATGGGAAAAAATACAAAATCATAGATAAATACTAGCTTCGCGTCTTTTAACGGTAGTGGCGGATGCTTGACAATATAGGACTGCAATTTATAGACGTTTCTTTTAGAATCATGGTAGTTATTGCTCCTCTTTTCTTTTTGTTACAATCAGTTAATTTCAAGTAGATGAACACATGCTGATTTTTTTCACACATACCAAACTCTGTCTTTTACGTCATTGATTTTCATCATCACTTGGAAATTACCACCGTTTCACATGTCATTAAATGCAAAATATTTATAATTATATTTATATTAATATTATATTTATATTTATAATTTGAATTTTATACACCAAATTAAAGATTATTCATTGGAAGAAGCCAACATTAATGTTGATGAAGTAGTTTGAGGTTTGATTTGGGGCAAAAATGCAAAGCGTGTTTACATCCTCGCCTCCAATTCTCGGCCTGAGGCTTCACATTCGGCTCCCAGTAACACCCACATATCACCATTGGGAAAGGCACACAAGGAAAATGAATACTGCAAAATGATTCTCTAGTTTCACTAGACTATTTCTATTTCTTATTATTTACACTACGCAAGGAGAAGTGGGAGTAGCGGCCGTAGCAAGTTGATGTCTCGTCACATCAAAGTCCAGAGATGAAACCTTCAACTGATATAATTGCCAATGAAATAACAGTTGTGAAATGTGTTACGAGAGTGCATTTTCTGACAGCTGTATTATTGATTAAGTGATAGTTATTACAGGGTAACAATCTTTGGAGTTTTGAGTGACAGTTATTATGGGTCACATTTCGTATCGTAAATGTTCAGTATAGAAGATCCTATTTGGCGAGGAAAATTCAGATTTGTTTCTATTCATACACGGGATGGCGTGCAGCCTTTAAGCAAGGACACTGAATTCCTCTGTTTTAGCATTCAAGGAACATTTTTCCAATTCTCTTTGTTGATGGTATGTGGGTTTGTATGGTTTCATCTCAGCTCGTAAAATTTGCATTCACTCATTCCTTACAGTTGTGATTTACGAGTGAGGAAAACCAAATGTATTTCAAGGAGCATGTCACTGTAATCCTGGTGTTAGAGCAATGAATGTCAGACATATCTGTACACTTCTGGTTTGTAGAGCTGCCTCCTCGTGAGACCACGCTTGGCTGAAATATAGATCACCACCGGAACGGTCGTGACGGTCTCTTAGCGTCAAGCACCTGTGAACTTTCAGCTTTGACACTGTGACTCACAATAGAATAAGGCTTCTATTGTTGGTTTTTATCGTCGGAACGGTTTTTGAAATTCTTTACATTTGACGTCACATAGCTCGTCCGTATGTGAACAGGTTTTATGTTAAGCGATAATACCGTTTTGTAAAAACAGTGTGATCCATCAACACTGCACCTTTTGTCCCTGGAGTAGAAATGGCAACATATACTGGACAAAAAAGTGAGTGAGTTTGGTTTTACGCCGCTGTTTATAGTCCAGTAACATCCCAGCTGGGGGCACCAGAAACGGGCTTTACACATGGTAAACATGTGGGCAGTGGAACCCTGATCAGGACGAGTAAATGCTTGAACCAGTACCCCACCCTTACCTTTTTCGCAGAAATACAAAACTATACGAATCAAAACAGACAGATATTTGTCCACATTGTATATAAACATTTCATGGCATCCAGCATGGTTAACACTGGCATCCAACATGCTGAACACTGGCATCCAACATGCTGAACACTGGCATCCAACATGGTGAAAATTGGCATCCAACATGCTGAACACTGGCATCCAACATGGTGAAAATTGGCATCCAACATGCTGAACACTGGCATCCAACATGGTGAAAATTGGCATCCAACATGCTGAACACTGGCATCCAACATGCTGAACATTGGCATCCAGTATGCAACTGAACAGTTCTGCGCATCTGGTATAACCCATTCCACGAAGGGCAAAAAAGGAGACACTCTCCAGAAAAATTATGTATATTTCAGCAGGAAGTGCAAGCAAAGCCACGAGTCTTAGTTTGGGTCCAACCTAGACACGATATTGACAAAGGTCCTACATGGGCTGAAATCGTGATTACCAACAGGCATATCATTATCCCCTCTATGGCTGAAAACAGGTGTCTGTGTATTGTAGCCAAGGTTTATCTTCCAGACACTTCTCACTGCGTGCCATTAACGTCCTGAATGTTAATATATATCCCCTGCATGCTTTAAGCACAGTTAGAGTACAGTCTACACATGACACAACCAGGCGTGAGCTTTCAAAAGGGGGCTTGTTGACCCAGTCCATGTGTTCGTGACGCAATTCAATGCCTAATGTAAATTATATTGAGGGGCGTGCTCTATACATCAGATCATATCGTGTGAAGCTATGTAGATAGATCCTATTCACTCTCCGATCATACCGAGTTAGCTTTATTCACAGGTGTGGTCGATATTGAAACTGGTAGACTGACAGTGTGAAACCCCTTTCTCGTGTCTACAGCTGGGATGTTCCTGGAATATTGCCAAAAGCGTTTTGAAAACGCACTCACTCATGGCTTATAGCCATCGGCAATACGCATTAGTGGGAAAAGTGAAAGTCTTTTTTGTTTGTAAAGAAATCCAAGGGGGGGGGGGGGGGGGGGGGGTGGGAGTCCAAACCAAACACCTTCTGTACCAAAACCGAGGAGAAGTGTTTTCTCTAACATATTTACCGTCAATGATGGATAATGTAGAGTATCATTTAATGAAGCTTCATAACAATAACTAAAGCGCTCGTAAAATCAGTTTAATGACAGTAACTATGAGTAAATAATTTAACCCCCATGGTATACGTCGGCCAGGAGGCCGTGCGGTTGGGCATCTGCCTAGGAAAATGAGAGTTGCAGTTCCACTCTCATCAGAGGAAACATTTGTACTTTGAGAGTAATCATGAACGATATCTTTTCAAATGATTTCAAACACTCACATTGTATCATTTGAATGGTGATGATCATATAAAGTTAGGAAAAGATAGTAAGTTGGAAAGAGGTCTTACTATCGAACAGTAAAACCCTGGAAGAGGTCTTTCTGGCGAAAAGTAAAACCTGTCCCTCCCAAACAAAAACCTCAAAAGCTATTATTCTGGGAAAGCAAGAGCTGACCTGAAATGTAGTGAGAAGCATACTTCAGATTTATATTAAAGGCTAATTACCAACCTATCAAGCACTGCTATTGTGCTGAACATTAAACTCTGTTTTCAGGGTCTATTCAAAGACTGGAATGTTAGTGCCTGAATCTAAACTGATGGTGTCGAGACTTTGTTTAGGATATCTCTCTGATAGGATATCTAAAGGGACTTCAAACATGACGTTTCCCTGTTGCGATGTTAAACACCGGATATTTACCCCTGGCACATAGGCATGTTGTGTCAAACACCGTATGAGTGGTACACTTTCCCCGTGACAAATGGGAATGTCGTAAAAACGCACCGGGTGTCTGGTACACTTTACCCCTGGCACATGGGAGTATTGCAACAAACATCGGGTGTCAGGTACACTTTACCCCTGACACATAGGAATTCTGTAACAAACATCGGGTGTCAGGTACACTTTACCCCTGACACATAGGAATTCTGTAACAAACATCGGGTGTCAGGTACACTTTACCCCTGACACATAGGAATTCTGTAACAAACATCGGGTGTCAGGTACACTTTACCCCTGACTGATGTAACAATACCGGGCGCCAGGTTCAGTTTTTCCCTGACACATGGGAATGTTGAAATAAACTATCGGCAAATGCCTGTGAGAAAAGGTCATGTAATGTTTGTTGCAAGTGGAAAGCAATACTGCAGAGTATGTCGAGCTAAAATAAAGCAGTCCATTGTGGCTAAATGGCGCCCTACATTTGTAACTGATGAGATCATTGCTCCACATCGTTGAATAACATAATACATGATATTATCTACCCTGGTTTATACTGAACTACAAGAAGTATGGGATCAAAAGCTGAACAGTGCACCATTGAAATAAAGGTTAATAGAACAGGAGCAGTTTGCCTTGACCTAGAGTAACGCTTAGTCTCTGAAGTTTGAGAGGCGCAAATTTCATTTAAATTGAAACGGAGTACCAGTGAAAAGGATGGAACCTGTGGTAATCTTAGACATGCTTCAATCAGGCTTTCAAAAAGTGTCAGACCGAGGGTAAAATAATGTGGTTCGAGGACTAAGACGAGATCTCCTGGTATGTAATTACGTTGGACGTTTATTCCAAAAGAACATGCATTTTTACATTCTGCTCATTGTATATTGTCCCATGGAAATAGGAAATCGGGGAACCTCGATAACAGATAATAGTCAACTGCCTCAGGGAAGTTCTAAAATCGATGTTACGTAGCCTAATACGTAATTGTCACATCTACTTCTAATAAAATGGCCAAACTAGTCGTAAATAAGTATTTAATATTCAGGCTGTAATACTATAATAACAGAGCTGCCGTGCATATCTAGTCGACTTGGGTACAAACATACTGTAGGCGTGACACGTAGCCCCAGGGCAGGGACATGACTCGATCTGAGGCTTTTGGGAAGTGGTCTGCATTTAAATGTACTTAAATGAAATAAAAGCTTATGCGCAATTTAATTAAAGACTCGTCGAATTAGTGGAATGTTCGAGATGTGTGTTGTTATGTAGGTATGATGCATTCTCCAATAGGCGTAAACACAGTCCTTTAATCTCTCAGCGGGAACACCAGCAGCTACGAAAATATGAAAAACCTCAAATACGAAAACAATTAAATTGCAGAGAGTGATTCCAACATGTATTCAATATCACTGTTCAATATCTAAACTATGGCACGCGGTAAAAATAAGATAAATGTGTACATGTGGTTGAGGCAATTTTCGACGAACAATTAAAATCCATACTATGAACTACATGAACTGCATTGTGTGACCTTAAACTAGACAGTAGTTATATTCTTATTTATAAAGCAGACAACCTTTCCAGAATTCTCCATAGGACATAGGATTTTTTAGGTTTTATTTGCAGTAAAACGCTCACGTGGCTGACAAGAAGACAATGAAATATTGTCCTATCGGTACAACTATGAACTGAAGAAAGTTGCTGGCGCTTTAGTATCCGTCAAACCGGTCGAGCGGGACTAAAGCTTGACCAGTCCATGACCCTTCAAGATACTATCTCTACTATCAGCGTTAAAACCTGCTGAGTGTGTTTATTGTAAATTTTAACCCCTTCAATCTGGGCATAGGTGCGAGAACTTTAAATTGTGTAAACTTGAAACAGGAATGAAAAATCCGTTGAAAACAGAGACGACGAACTTGAACAACGAACTGCAACGATCACATGTTTATCTGTACAATATGCAAAGACGATGTTTATCCAAACAATATACACAATATGTCTGTCTAAACAATATTCAAGGAATGTGTATGTAGCGGAAATTTAAGACCAAGCAGTCCGACAAGTATTTTTATGAATGTATAACTATGCAAATGTGAATGTAACGAAATTACAACCAACATGTTCCCCTGAACCAGCAGCTTAAACAAAGCTTAGAAACATACCTAGAAACGTAAAATGTCCACACTCAGGACTAAAATACCTTTAAGAACTGCAGTCATATCTTGAAACTAATTATCTGTAAGCAGACAATATGTCGGTGGAATCGCCCCAGGCACGGTCCGTGGGAAACTAAACTGCCCCAGGCGATGTTCATTTCACTGAATTTATATGGAATATGGAACCGCCCACAACCAAACATGCGTGTTTACTGCCGTTTCCCTAAAACCAACCATGAGAATATGTTTCGTTTTTCTCATCACCAAGTGAGAGTATACCGTTTGACCACAACCAGTGACACATTCGTTTAAACTTGCCCAAACACATACGTGTTGTACTCTAATCGTCATATCACAAAGTCATTCTCACCAAAGGATAAAACTGAGAGACTCGTACACCTCCTGCAGTGCTAGCCCCACATCACACAGCAGCATGTCTGGAATAGGTACAATGCCTAGCTGTACAAGTCTCCGCACGTTCCAAGACTGTAGAGATACGGACAATTAAAACCGATTGCAGATATTCAGAACTAACACAAACCGAATCCAAACTGATAATGGTTGAAACTAGTTTAATTGTTGTCAGTCTGTATATGAATAGTTAAATTTATGTGCGTTTTAAAGAGACATGGCAAGAATAAGACACAGTGAACGTTTGATTACAGATTTGGTACTATCTTGTATAATGCCATTAAAGGCCAGTGTGAATGGCAGAACAGGTGACCTCTGTGACCTGACCTCCAACCCGTCTTTTACGCAACAACCCGTGCTCATCCACCAGCCGAGACATTCAGCACCAGGGTCTGCGTGCAATATACACTTAAACAAATACAGAATCGCATATCAATAACATAGACCTCGCGCATTACATAACGCTCCACTTTGATTCATTGTCTGCCTCGGGGTAGAGCTAATAAAGCTGAATATGCATCTGCCACAAAGCAGGAGATTGATCTGTCTCTGAATATTGTCGGTGGTGACATGGACGAACTCAATATCTGTGTTTAATTATGTCATGTCAAGCGAGATTGGCCTGCAGTTTAATACCACAGATATGCTCCTGGGTTATATCCGTACGTTGAGAACAGAAACGTATATTTATAATTAAATACATATATCACATATTTGTATAGCGCACTGTCAAATTATGAATGTTTTCAATGCGCTCGGACCATGATCTATTTGGCTTTTGATTGAAAAGATATAGTAACATGTTCAGAAATTCTAAACTTTCCTAATATATGAGACTTTTGTCAATCAGGTATTCATCGAAATGAACTCACTAACATCACTCAATTCACAGACATAATGAATAATGGTTCTCGTTACGAGAAACCCTTGTATGTGAGACTTTCAAAGCGTCATCTGTGTGTACAGGTCTGAGATTTAATGTAGTCTAGCCGTGTTAGAAACAGCAGCATTCAGCCAGGCCGTCCAATATTTGGTGTACAACACAAACACAATCGTGGGGTTTCTGTCATACTGAAGTCTTTCAAATCCAAGTCGTTATTTTGTTATCAGGGTCTGATTGTTAAATCGATAACAGTCAAAGTTTCAATACCAAATTAAACGCTATTGTGTGTTTATAGAATCTGCTCTGATAAGAAACTGGTCTGTAAGTATGGAATGTGGGGATTATGACATAATACATTGAACTTGGAACAGGTTCAGGTTGGTGCCTGGAGGGGGTGGGCAGCGGCCTGGAGAGCCTCAAGCGGGTGATGTTTTACATGGGGCACACACGTCATGTCATTCTAAAAACTGGTATAACATGATTAGTAAAGCATTCTGTGATGAATGAGAGTGTATTCTAGGCAGAATGCTTGGTTTCTTCATTCAACACGGAAGAGACACGTCTGCAAATAGACATGATGTATTTCACTTACTATATCGTATGAAACGTTGTCACTAACTAACAGTTACCAATGTACATGGTGTACGACATGCCAGTGTGGCACACCGCATACCAAATGTGAGAACACATGAAGCTGACGTTAAAATACAGGTTGAAATAGGGAGATCATCTTTTCCCTGACAATGTCTAAGTGTCTAAGCGCGAAAATCTATATTCAGCCTATGCCTGTATAGTGTTAAATATAGTACGGTATCAGATTTATGAGAGGAAATGTGATCCGCAATTATTCACCGAGAAACTGAACGATTCTTTTCTTATAAATATAGCTGAAGGAAAAAGGAGTGTATGAACAACCGCCGGACAATATGCCTAACTCCGCAGAACGGGGTTTAGAGAACCCCTACCGTCTAGGTACACATAACGGTACTACTCGTCTTGTGAACATCACCGGTACTTACAGGTGTTTCATGAACATAGGTCCCGGGTACAACCGCCAAAGGTGTTCGGTATCGGCGATAATAGTAGGTCCACATGGTCAGCTGGGGACAGCAGACTGTCTCTAGTGACTTACCTTGTCGTGGAAGCGGGATCTCCAGGCACTCATATTTTGTCACGTTCAGGAATATGTCACTGCTGTCAGTCCTGGACTTATAATGGTTGTCTCTCCTCTTCACCTGTCTCCGCTGAGACACACCTCTCTCTGATGACAAGTAAGCGTACCTAGTTTCAGTCTTTAAAGTAAATCTACTTATGAGTAGATTTTTGTTTGAATGTAATATGCCGGATAGAGTTATTAAAGTAACTGAAAAGTGTATAGCTGGCACATCCACAAACTCCGTTGCTTGAATAGATCCGAGGAAAATAATACGGGTAGGATGTGCTCACAGATTCTACAACCAGAGTGACGTGAGTTGGTTGGACGTCAAGAGGTACCCAGGATTCTGATTCGGGTATTTATACTGGTTATAAATAGCTCGGTGCTGACGCTAGTTTCACAGGCGAGTTACCCAACTAGTCACGTGATGTGATGATTGTTCTTTTCGCTGAATGGGCCCTCCCGAGTCTGTTCTCTACTGGGGTATTCACACTCGAGTGATTAACTTGAATGTGTTTGACTTCAGACATACGTGGAGTTCCGTCCCAGTGAAACGGACAGGTGTATGATCGGATGACTGTTCGCTGAGTTATTTATCTGTGGGTAGGAGGAACGTGTTGTAGAGAAACAATCAGAGAAGGCGGGGCCGTGAACGTGATATCATCACTTTACGCAATTTACTGAGTTCACGGATATCCTTACCTAGTACATATTGTGAGCGTCTTAATGTGTCACGAAGATAAGTTCGCTCGTTTGTTAAAAGTCATCTCAACTACGTCTTTCAGAGTCATTGGGAGGTGGTCATTTTAGGTTGAGAATTGTTGGTATTAAGACATGCATATGCATCGTTTATAAGCTAAACGTAAATAACTGACGTCTTTTTTTGTTATGAGTTTAATTCACTACATCCAGCGAAATGAAAACTATAAAGTAGAGACAAATCATAATCTTTCAGTTTCCAGTTGTATCCTGAAAGTGATTAATCTATTTTTTTCATCACAATCTGAATCATTTTACAAACTTTGATCCATGGGCGTTTACCAAAGACACTTTCTATTGCCTGCTGATTACTGATAACAGCACAGCGTGTACAGGGGAGGTGTTTCTGTTACCATTTTATCATATTGTATCCCCGCGTTATAACGGGGTTGTGCAGTCAGCTGAACCGAAGCGTCGCAATGTAACAAGACGACGAAACCGGCATCCATAGATTACAAACACCCTGACTTTATAGTTACTTACTGACTTCTAAGATGTCAGTCATGCACTATGTATATAGTGGATGTATGGAGCAATGCCCTCAGTTAATGTGTGCAGTGTTGTACCCTCAGCTGTGGTTGAACTCTATGAGTGTGAATTCCCATCGTATTCTGCTTCGTCGTATCCTGTGTATTTGAAGCCAACACTTAAATGGTTCTTATAGCGGGTGAATCATATAAGGAATGAAGTCACCCTTTGGAAACTAAATAAAAACTAACTTTTCCCATGGGCGAACTGTTCTTTGAACTGGGACCGCTGGTCTGAAGCGTTGGCTACGTGGTCGCCTTTTTACATAACTTGATGTTGGGTGTGACTACAAACCTCACGCACTGGCATTATTCGAGGTTAACCAAACCACGTTGTTATATTATTAAAATTCGACAATGGCAATTATAATTCACGACAGTTCTAATCGACATCGGGAATGTAATTTGAAGGCTTGACAATAGGTGAGGCCAAACTACGCATGTGCCGAGAGAGATATGGAACGCACACCCAAAACAGGAATTATCTGTGACTTGTGCGCTATCTACGCTATCTGCGTTGTAGTTGTATGTAATCCATCTACATATTTCGGTATCTAACGAGACACCGCCCCGAACTTTACCAGCGGTATACATGTCACCAAGAGTCATCTAATGCTAGTGTTTTTTGGGTTTTTTGTTTTGTTTTGTTTTGCGTGTATTTGCCGTTTATGAGTGCAAGTCAGCCGCACACAGCCACCAAAACGCCACGTCACTTACAGTTCGAGTGATATGTATTTGTAATATCGATGTACACGATTGTCATCGTTAAAGGTAAATGCAGTAGATTATATGTAACGTCAGTCAGCACTCCGTGACGTCATTGTTAGCTTTGGGTAAGCATGCGTGAGGGATTTGTTTACTCTCACATTAAGGAGTGTGGTGTCCTGCTGTTGTTTACTGATTACAGGGATTGCATTGGGCCTAGATATACTTTTCCAGGTAAACACAAGCCATTGCCAGTTCGAGAACGTGTCCTGCTTGCAGGTAAACCGAGGTCCCCGATCAATTAAATCTCAAAGTAATGACACGAAACCTCAATAAGAAGTCTGTGTTAAAACAGAATCGATCGTACATGTCAGGCTTGTTCATGAGCATGCATTTATGTGTCTCTACCACATAGTGATGACAAGAGGTGTTGGCGGAAAGGTGCGAGCATCTGTACACTACTGGCACCCCCCAATGTGTCATATGGCAAAGCTAATATACTGGTAGTTTGGGGAACAAGGGAACTTTGTTTAGTCCACAGACGGAATTAGATCAAGCGTTATTTTGCCACAGAAATTTTTTATAATGTTATTTAGATGACGATGGCTACTAAGCTTTACCAAGGCAATGAATGCTGTAACCTAGATCGAACAACTTCTGTAGAATACGTTGCAGAATTTCTGCGTTAATGTACAGTCAACCAGTCAACAAAACGGCTGATTCGTTAAAGAAGTTGTAGCAGTAATAGAAGTAGTAGTAGTAGTAGTAGTAGTAGTAATAGTAGTAGTAATAGTAGTAGTAGCAGTAATAGTGGAAGAAATAGTGTTTGTAACAGCAGCAGTAGTAGTAGTAGTAATAGTAGTAGTAGAAGAAATAGTGTTTGTAGTAGTAGTAGTAGTAGTAGTAGTAGTGATTGCAGCGGACGAAGTATTATCAGTACAAATAATGGTTGTGGCTTGCTTTGGCTTTGATATTGGTGTTGATGTCAGTGATGTTGCTGTTGTTTCAGAAGTAGTTTTGTGCACTTTGTGCAGAAGTTGTTGATTTAAAGATCTGTGGACCAAGACTCGTGTAATTATCCCAGGATACACCCTGTTGTAACAAATGTTTATGTGTGTACAATGCGTTGTTTGTATTACGGCTTCAGATATGTCCTACAAGTGTCTGTGTAAGACTGACCTCGGTCATAGATGTTTATAGTAACAGAACCTCTCCCACGGGCATCTCCTTCAAGTCAGCTATCGGTCAGTTTATGTCCACCCACAGTCGATCCAACCGATCGAGGGTCATCGAGATGGTCACAGGTACATTCTGGTGCTGTAACACAGCTTACAATGACATTTTCATAATCGGAAAATACCGATTAACGTCAGACGTTGCGGCAATGGACCTTGACGTGTACAATGTCTGTGTTGTGTCTGAGTAAAACCACGTGTCTGAAGTGTGTCTGATCTGGTGTGTGACTAGCGATGAATGTCTCCTTACATGTGTATAAATGTACTATATTTAATACTGACTGTGCCTCTATTTATGAACTACAGTTAATCATTACTGTGTCTATATTGACACCACTTATAGAGGATTGTGTCGATATGGACTTTAGTCATATAGAGGACTGTGTCTAAATGTATTTTATTTAAGGAAGACTGTGTCTATATGTATCCCATCTAACGAGGATTGTGTCTAAATGTATTTTATTTAAGGAAGACTGTGTCTATATGTATCCTATCTAATGAGGACTGTGTCTATATGGCCTTCATTTAATGAGGACTGTGTCTATATGGACTTCATTTGACGAGGGCTGTATCTAAAATGTCTTTAATTAACGAGGACTTTATCTATATGGACTTTGTTTATAGAGGAATGTTTCTGTATTTATTTCTGTTATTTAATTAGAAATCTGACTTTGTTTAATTAGCACACTGATAGGGCCTTGTTAGTGTGGTCCGTCTGCATGCAATGTATTTATCTTGATTTGCGTCTAATGGATATGCTTTTATCGCTTTTAATGTGGACCTGCTGGTTGTCGGTTATGTACCAATTGCTCATTAACTCAAGTTTCATTAAACAGTTGCGTGGATCTTGTCTTCTATAGGAGCCACCGTAAACTGTTTGTACCTGTGATGACGCTTGCATGAGCTGAGTTGATTTTGTCAGATTTAATCAGATGGTATTGTTGCGTGGATGTAACGTCTCCATACTGCAGCACTAATACATTTCTCTACGTTTGAACATGGACACTTTATTGATGTCCTGACGTCAGAGGTTAGTGTTACTGAGGTCTACCATTTCCTGTTTGTTGTCTCGCACCTGGTGTATAAAGTTCGTTGATGAAGTCGATAACTCTGTGTTGCCAAACAAGTCTACAATAATGCATAGGCGTTACGACAGTCACAGCACTACAAGAGCTTTGTGAGATAGATGCCGGGCTCTCATCATCACCCGTCAATCACTCTGGACGTTAATTGTCGTTGTCCCTCATGCTGTTTGTGTTGTGTCATGTCTCAACATACAAGTTGTTTTACATAACCTGATGGAGTGTTGTAACGTCACCTGATCGTGACGTCGGTAACCATATGGTCGCATTTCTCACGCAGACGTGTGTCACACTCTGTAATAACTGTTACCAAGCGTTGGACATCAGAATCGTCGAATTTCGTGGCGATTCGTCGTATTTCGTGGAGATTCGAAATCAGATAGTTTGATTGGAAAATCTGATGCACTATTTTCGGCACTGGATCAGCAACATTTTGACACCTGTTTTGTTAGTTTATACGTCTTTTATTGACATTCATGAAATATTCCCTTAAAACCGATGCCAAACCTTAATGTATGGTGCCAATGTTACTATTCAAGGTTTCTATTCATCAAGTTATGGGTGACTCTTGCCATGTGTTCAGCAGGGAGAGGACCAGATCGTTGGTAACGTCTGTGATGGTCAGGGTTCGTTTGATGTGTAGGCAACAGCTCGAAGCATCAACCAAACTTCAAAGCGATTCTTTGACCTTGAGTATATATAAGACCCAGGTTGAGGTGTCTGACTTTCATTGTTTACTTTCGTTATGTAATTAATGCTTTCTAGAGATGGATGTGGCACTGAATTTACATTCATCAAATTCATTCTACCGCTTGTTTTTTCATCTCCCTAGTCGGTTCAGGAGGGAGCTCTCTGACCAAAGAAACAAACGTATTAATACCTTCTCTGTGGCATTAGTATAAAAATTATTTCATAATTTGTTATACGTTGTTATACACATGAGATACTCAACGAAATAGTGTCCGCTTGAAAGCTTTTACTACGGAAAAAAGCACAGGAGACACGAATATAAACATGCCAGCGTTTCCTTCTTAATTTGTTCACTGCGTGTTGACAATCTGAACCCTCTCCTTACCATCAGGTCCAAGTGTCATGCTCCACGCAGTAACCATGAAGCAAGTCCTAATGTCTGACCATGTACCTAAACCACCCAATCTAACTCCGTCAAAATCTACCATAACTGGCGTGTTTGATTACCCACTTATATTTAAACCTACACGTCCTGATTGTAGTAAAGGAGTTGTTCATCCACATATGTTATCCTCACTCTGTACTTTAACTTCTAAATACCTTTCAAAGACGCCATGCCGTGACATGTCCACCTGCGGGACACACACTAACGATCACACTGAATGCGACAGGGGATGTTACATACGGCAAATTGCTCGTAACACTACACGTGCTCTGCCAGGCATGTCGCTTGGCTCTCCATCGCAAGGGTTATTGTTAACTACAGTTAAACTTGAAAGTACGACATAACGAATCGAGTTGTACCGACGCTCTTGCCTCGAGGGGTCACCCTCGGCCTTCAGCTGTAGACAATGTACTAAACATATGCATGTACATTGACAAAATGATAAACTTTCGTATGCATCTTGTCAAAAACATTGCTATTTGTATGTACATCTGAAAACAGCATCAATATTAAGTATGTATACCTGAGAAAACATCAATTTGTGCATGTACACCTGACAAAAAAAGTAATATTTGTGTGTACACTTGAAAGAAACATTGATATGTGTATGTACACCTGAGATAAACATAAAACATCTGTACCTGCACCTGATATTTCTATGTACATTTGGGAAGCATTAAACTGCTGTACAGATGCTTTTTATCTCTACGTCAAGACATGTGTGTCTACGCCTGGTCTAAACATTAAACATGGGTTTGTCTACGCCTGCTCTAAAACATGAAACAAGGGTGTGTCTACGTCTGGTCTAAAACATGAAACAAGGGGGTGTCTAGGTCTGGTCTAAAACATGAAACGCGGGTGTGTCTACGTCTGGTCTAAAACATGAAACATGGATGTGTCTACGCCTGCTCTGAAACAAGAAACATGGGTTTGTCTACGCCTACTCTAAAACATGAAACATGGGTTTGTCTACGTCTGGCCTGAAACATGAAACAAGGGTGTGTCTACGTCTGGTCTAAAACATGAAACGCGGGTGTCTGGTCTAAAACATGAAACAAGGGGGTGTCTCCGTCTGGTCTAAAACATGAAACGCGGGTGTGTCTACGTCTGGTCTAAAACATGAAACATGGATGTGTCTACGCCTGCTCTGAAATATGAAACATGGGTTTGTCTACGCCTACTCTAAAACATGAAACATGGGTTTGTCTACGTCTGGCCTGAAACATGAGACATAGGTTTGTCTACGCCTGGTCTAAAACATGAAACGTGGGTGTGTCTACGCCTGATCTAAAACATTAAACATGGGTGTGTCTACGCCTGCTCTAAAACATGAAAAATGGGTTTGTCTACGCCTGGTCAAAAACATGAGACATGGGTTTGTCTACGTCTGGTCTAAAACATGAAACATGGGTTTGTCTACGCCTGGTCTAAAAACAAGAAACATGGGTTTGTCTACGCCTGGTCAAAAACATGAAACGTGGGTGTCTATACCTGGATGAAAACATGAAACATAATATTTTGTATGTACACTTTACATATGTATGTACACATGGATTAGAACATAAAACATATGTATGTTCACCTGAAAAGACTAAACCAATGTATGTATCAACTGAATTTACCTAAAACATATTTACGTACGACTGAGAATATGCAAAGTATCTGTGTGTACAACTATATACTATTAGTATATAGTATATATCTGGTCCAACACAACAGAAACATATACTTAACTTATTTCCAGCTGTTTTACTACAAGTATGATTAGCCTTACAGAAGGTGATGTGGTATGAATAACACACAGCTATCGAAGCGTTTATAAATCGGCGAAACATCTGAAGCCTGATGTATGATAATACCAGTAATAATGGACGCTTTTCACTAGGGAATGAAATTCTCTTGTCCAGTGTGTACCTATTAACGCATAGTTCAGTTCCAAAGAGTTTCAGCGGTTCCCCTGAAGAACTGTGTGGTGTGTATATGTCTAATCCCCTGCCTTTAGAGAGAGCCCCTGTCACGATCAGTCTTTGTGTATATCCCTGTCTGTTCACATTAACCATTGAACATTCTGAAAACCGGATCGTCATTATTACGACCAGAATGTTTGATTGAGTCGGAGTTTCCTTAACTGCGGTGCATTTCCCTGTAATGGGATATTGGGATTAGAGTACAAGAAATTGCTTTTTTGTGAACATTCCACCCCAACATAAAGTTTGTACGGTAGGGTCAAGCAGTATAGCAGGTACATGTACATGTGGCATACTACTGTCGACAAACACTAGGAAATGTGAAACAGCAGCTATTGAGGTGTACGCACACACACTGTGTGGACAAATAACAATCCCTGCAGAGTAACCGTTGGACTGATAAAATGGCAAATTATAAGAACGTACGCGAAGGGTCATCCATATCCGCATTTCCCGAATGATTAGCAAAATTAATAAACCAGTCACTGTGTAATTGCGTACAGTGGTAAGTGTAAATCGACACACAGAGAACGACACCTTTTTGCATCAGCTGGAGGACGTGGCAAACTCACATCTGCACGTGGGCACTATCAGGAAGGTGATTTGCAACATTTTCAGTGAAACACTGACCCTTGTGACAAGCCAAGACAGGTAGACAAGAGAATGGCATGTGAACCTTGTACATTGTCAGACGTTGGAATTGGGAAAGGGAAAGCAATGTTTGCCAAATCACTCAGCCCATCCTACCCTCTCACTCCACAATATTCCCCCACCCTGTTATTCCACATCAGCACCACAACAACCCTGTCAATCCAACATCATTCTCCCCACCCTGTTATTCCACATCATTCTCCCCAAACTGTTATTCCACATCATTCTCCCCACCCTGTTATTCCACATCATTCTCCCCACCCTGTTATTCCACATCATTCTCCCCACCCTGTTATTCCACATCATTCTCCCCACCCTGTTATTCCACATCATTCTCCCCACCCTGTTATTCCACATCATTCTCCCCACCCTGTTATTCCACATCATTCTCCCCACCCTGTTATTCCACATCATTCTCCACACCCTGTTATTCCACATCATTCTCCACACCCTGTTATTCCACATCATTCTCCCCACCCTGCCTCCACCATCACGAAAACGTCACCCCAATTTCCCATTCATTCCTACATCGCCCGCTATGCAGTATGATCCCATGTCATCCGACCAACACCCCACCCCCACCCCCATATCCCCATATCCCATATCCGCATCCCCCACTTCTCTCACACCTCCCCATCAATCTTCAAACCTCCCCAACTTTCCATCTTCAACACTCCCATCTCCCCGCTGATCTTCAGACTTCCTCAGCTTTCCATCTTCCACAATCCCATTACCCACACTCCTTTCTCCCCGCTGATCTTCAAACTTTCTCAGTTTTCCATCTTCAACACTCCAGTCTCACCACCGATCTTCAAACCTCCCCACCTTTCCATCCTTCACACACCCATCTCCCCGCTGATCTTCAAACCTCCCCAACTTCCCATCTTCCACGGTCCCATGTCACCACTGATCTTCAGACTTCCTCAGCTTTCCATCTTCCACAATCCCATTACCCACACTCCCTTCTCCCCGCTCATCTTCAAACTTCCTCAGCTGTCTATCTTACACAGTCCCATTCCCCACATTCCCATCTCCACGCTGATCATCAAACTTCTCCAGCTTTCCATCTCCCACACTCCCATTTCCCCACTGATCTTCAACCCTCCCAAACTTTCCATGTCCCACACTCCTATCGCCCCATCGATCTTAAAACCTCTCACCCTCCTATCGATCTTGAAACCTTACAATCCCTCCAGCTCTCCAACTGTCCACATCCCCACAATCCCGTCTCTACACCCTCCCCTCACCCCACTGCTGCACCTCTTGCAGAGTGCACTAAGGGCACTGCCCTCTTGAACCTAGCCATCAATGCATCTAAACATACAAAGCTGTATCAAACAGCTCTGGCAGTTCATTCCCAGCCGTGCTGTGTTCTAGCAGCCCAAGGCAAACAACACACATATTGTCTCTGTCACACAGAGGGGACACCCGACCAGAGCTGCAGGAGCAACTTCACATGGCCTCAGGGTCATTGTCAAGTTCAGACAACGAAACTGAATAGGGACGTAAGCCAAACTGGGCAGGGTATCAAGTTGATTTGTCCGGTCACAAGAGTCAGTGATCAGCGCTGACCTGGTCACTCCTACATGCCTTTGTGGGACTCCTACACTATCTGTAGACACAAGACCGCCTTAATTCAACCGACGGGGGAAAGGCCAGCGTAATTGAAAACTGAACTTGTACAAGTGACCCATTAGGAGTTGAATATATGTAGTTGGCTCGTGATAAAAGACAGCTGGAAAAGTCGTTTATGCAAATCGATAAATTTATTTCCCCATGCGTTTCAGGAATCTGGCGCCATGTCAGCTCTATCACACATGATTTGCGGCAGAAGTATTTCGACAATTCACGCCCTTGTTCTCCGGCCATAAAAACAATGAGTAAGTCATGCATGATACATCGCATGGGAAAGATTTTGAGGGCAGCTTTTTCAAGCCGCTCTGTGCTGACGCCTGGCGTCGCTGAAACTCTACCCTAAGCCCCTAACTTCCTGGCATATAGCATAACGCTTGTGTCTGTCTGTGGCCCTTTCCCGGGAGTCTATTTGGGGTCATTTTTCACTCCAGTCGGGTTGAACAGGTGTAGTACATTCCAGACTTTGATGTCCTCTGCCATGCAATCTTTTCTCCCTGAGTACTTGTTAAGTGGGTGGGCCAGTACCCGGCCATTGTTTAAGTCTCTTAAACCCACGTGTACATAGATCTACCACGGTAGCTACAGTGCCCCAGGGTAGTCGCCCGTCGGCTTAGCATCACTGTACGTTTGAGTCGCACCAATGGCTTGGAATTAACTACACCAACAGGGAGTGATATTTGTAAGCCGAACCATGGTTTTAATAGCTTTTCTGCATAACTGGGAAATAAACACTGAAACGTCCCACCGTCTTCCGTATAATAACTAGTGACGTCCCCTGCCCGGGTGGTACGGCCAGGGTCGGTGATGGTCACTTTACTTGACATACGCGCTGACCATTACAAGAACGACCTCATGGGTCAGGTAGCGTGTTATCGCATTCCTCACGCCTGGGGTACCGGAATGGATTTTCGTATTGAAAATGTTAACGTAAACTTATAAATCTCGTATCGTTATTCTGAGTCCAACCGAGAGTAAAATCTATTGCCGATTGATCGTTGTGAAGCAGTTGATAAAACAAACAAAAGATCCTTACTGTCTAAGTCAGCGGTATGAAAATGTCATTTATCAAAGAGCCGGGTAATTTATACAAGTCTACTATTAAACCTGCTTCCAAGATTTATATGTTTGTTTAGTCAAAGAGTTCGCGCATGATCGCCATTGTCAACGACATTGCACATGTCAACATATTCACTTTGCTCGTAATATGCCCTTGTCTGTCTTCAAACGGACAAAACAGATGGGATTTGCTGTACGTTAAATGTACGTATGTGACTCACTTTTGGAGCAGGATGCTGATTGTGCACAGTATAGGGGAGCTCCTTTAGGAGCAGGATGTTGCTGATTCCAGACCGTAAAGGCGAGCTCCTTTATGAATCGTTGGTTCGCTAAACAGATAAACGATTTTTGAAACTATTTTTAGCACTAATATGTCATTATCCCGCTAGCCGACCCTTGCATATGATGTGCATGTACAGCTCGTCCAAGGAAGAACGTGTCTGCTCAAGTGCATTATTTGAACTGTGCAACTTTTTCTTCTACATAACCCTGCTACAAATGTGTAAGTACATTTGCTTGATGACACTCCTTCGCTTGTCTCCAGTAATCCTTACCAGACACGTCGACAACACGTACCGACCTTTGTCAAACACAGGTGTATGTATGCTTGTGTCATGTTTCAAACTAGGACACCTTTACAATTGCTGGTACTTACAAGAAGACGCAAACGAGCGACCGAATTACGACAAAACATGTACATTTACAAAGTTAGAGAAATAGGATTTTGCCGTATTGAACATCAATGTATACTAGCCTAATAGCACAAGCATAGTGTCTGGTAAGTAAAACTGGAATATTGGCACGAGCATAGTGTCTGGGAAGTAATACTGGAATATTGGCACAAGCATAGCGTCTGGTAAGTAATACTGGAATATTGGCACAAGCATAGCGTCTGGGAAGTAATACTGGAATATTGGCACAAGCATAGCGTCTGGGAAGTAATACTGGAATATTGGCACAAGCATAGCGTCTGGTAAGTAATACTGGAATATTGGCACAAGCATAGCGTCTGGGAAGTAATACTGGAATATTGGCACAAGCATAGCGTCTGGGAAGTAATACTGGAATATTGGCACAAGCATAGCGTCTGGGAAGTAATACTGGAATATTGGCACAAGCATAACGTCTGGTAAGTAATACTGGAATATTGGCACGAGCATAGTGTCTGGTAAGTAATACTGGAATATTGGCACAAGCATAGCGTCTGGTAAGTAATACTGGAATATTGGCACAAGCATAGCGTCTGGGAAGTAATACTGGAATACTGGCACAAGCATAGTGTCTGGTAAGTAATACTGGAATATTGGCACAAGCATAGCGTCTGGGAAGTAATACTGGAATACTGGCACAAGCATAGCGTCTGGTAAGTAATACTGGAATATTGGCACAAGCATAGCGTCTGGGAAGTAATACTGGAATACTGGCACAAGCATAGTGTCTGGTAAGTAATAGTGGAATATTGGCACAAGCATAGTGTCTGGGAAGTAATACTGGAATACTGGCACAAGCATAGTGTCTGGTAAGTAATACTGGAATATTGGCACAAGCATAGCGTCTGGGAAGTAATACTGGAATATTGGCACAAGCATAGCGTCTGGGAAGTAATACTGGAATATTGGCACAAGCATTGCGTCTGGTAAGTAATAGTGGAATACTGGCACAAGCATAGTGTCTGGTAAGTAATACTGGAATATTGGCACAAGCATAGTGTCTGGTAAGTAATACTGGAATATTGGCACAAGCATAGCGTCTGGTAAGTAATACTGGAATATTGGCACAAGCATAGCGTCTGGGAAGTAATACTGGAATACTGGCACAAGCATAGTGTCTGGTAAGTAATACTGGAATACTGGCACAAGCATAGTGTCTGGTAAGTAATACTGGAATATTGGCACGAGCATAGTGTCTGGTAAGTAATACTGGAATATTGGCACGAGCATAGTGTCTGGTAAGTAATACTGGAATATTGGCACAAGCATAGCGTCTGGTAAGTAATACTGGAATATTGGCACAAGCATAGCGTCTGGGAAGTAATACTGGAATACTGGCACAAGCATAGTGTCTGGTAAGTAATACTGGAATATTGGCACAAGCATAACGTCTGGGAAGTAATACTGGAATACTGGCACAAGCATAGCGTCTGGTAAGTAATACTGGAATATTGGCACAAGCATAGCGTCTGGTAAGTAATACTGGAATATTGGCACAAGCATAGCGTCTGGGAAGTAATACTGGAATACTGGCACAAGCATAGTGTCTGGTAAGTGATGTACATTTACGGATATCATGCATGTATGTAACGGCTGTAGTAGACGTCGTAACTGATGCGTACGACAAGTCCGTAATCTGTGTGCTACCGCTAGATAGCTCGATTCCCTTGATATGGTGCGGTACTGGCGTCTCAGCAGCCTCCTAACACTACTATTTACCTTTTATTCCTTTCCCGAATGTAAACATGAACATGTTATGCTCTAGATATTGTGTAAGCCTAATTTAGTTCGATAGGTGGGCTGGTCAACAGGCAGGAGATTCTTCCTGTCAATGCTGCAGCAGTAGTAGCATCTAACGACCGTGAATGTCAGTGATTGCTAACTGTTCAGCTTCGAGGTGTGTTTCATTCTCAGCAGATCAGTAGGTCAACTATTGTATTTGGGAAGTCATGTAGATCAAGCGTATGCTTCTCCTTCGTAGGTAGATTGTCCCAAACCTGACATTAACTTTGTGTGAACCACTTTCCCGGTGTTCCCATCGTGGTGATGTTTGGAATACAAAGGATCCCCACTCACTCACACAGTAACTGTGCCTAATCTGTTGCTCACGAATGGCAGTATTGTGTGGAAATGTCGGGAACAGTACATACCATCAAAAAAAAAACCTATAACATATTCAATTTCAAACATTCTGGTGGGAGTAAATATTCTCTACGTAAAGTAATGGGCTCTTCCATATTGTATGGTGTAACCGATGAGTTGAGAACGGAATAATACAGATGTGCCCCTTCAGCGTTATTATAGTGATGCCACACATTGTGTTTGATTTATTAAACAGCGCCAGAACCTTTCCACTTAACACGTGCATGCATACACACGCACACACACACACACACACACACACACACACACACACACACACACACACACACACACACACACACACACACACACACACACACCTACGTACATACACACGTACGTACACCAATACATACATACATACATACATACATACAATCATACATACATACATACATACATACATACATACATACATACATACATACATACATACATACATACATACATACATACATACATACATACATACATACATACATACATACATACATACATACATACATACATACATACATACATAGTGAAGCTGGTAATTGATAATACCCAGTTAAATGGATGACGCCAATCTATCTACAGATGTCGACATTGCTCGAGGCAACAAGGTATAACTTGTCATAGAAACGAAATTGAAAATGAATCCAACATGTATACGTTCTAACGCGTTAAGACTCATGTATAGTTATTTCTGTTATAATGACGATTAAAAATATTACTGTGTTATAAAACTCACGAAATATCCTCTCGATGGCGACGAATAAACATGCAAGCAACAAAACTTTATCCATGTTCATGAACGACTCTACTAAAAGCAGTGTTTATTGTAGATTGTGACTATATTATGGATATCCGTGTGTGTCACGCGTCCCTGTAGTGGAAATACACGACGTTGGTATATATGGAGAATCTCACCCAAGTGTCTACGGATATCAAATATATCAACGCGAGTTGATAAAGTCACACATATGCTTACATTTATCAACGAGTGTTGATATAATTGATGTCAGTAGACACACGGGTGAGATTTTACTTGTTATCAGAATCATTCTTCATTAGTTTTCAAATGTACACCTCTGAACACAGTACTCCCATTCGGTTTGTAGTGAATAGATGTCATAGCATTGTGACGCCATCAAGTTCATGACGTCATAGCATTGTTAGGGCATTGTGCAAAATCTACTGTCCAAACGAAATCTTCTAGGAGATATCATCTAAACTCACATAAGCGATATCTCTTGTTGAACACAGTTTTGGATGACAAAGGCTAGTCTTTGATGCTCTCAAACACAAGAAGTGCTCACTGCTCCCTCGAAACGGACACAGGAGCAAAGCGTACAAGACGAGATATCAAGACCCCATTTTGGTCACAGTTACATAAACGGTGGGCACGTTCAACTATAGCACTTCCTGAAAGCGCTACTGATATTTTGGATGTTTGTGTGAGAGAGAGAGAGTCATTTGTCCTTCTGTGAAATAATTGTTGAAAACACTCGTGTAACAGCAAGTAAATATCCGGCATTGCGGATACCAAAGGCTGGAAAGGAAGCAGTGGTGTAATGTTGCTCGGCATGACGGGAAAGTGAGTCACGCGTATACTGTCTATATGCATGTGACGGTCATACTGTGTGGTTGTAAGTATTTGTTTGGTGTTTATGGTCGTACAAGTTGTTTATTTGTGTAAGTGCACTTGTACATGGCTGCATGTTCATGGTGTCTGTATGTGTGTGATGATCCTGTGCTTACACGTGCATAATTGTGGTGTATATGTGCATGTTTGTGGTGCTTGTACAATAACGTGTGATTGTTTCTCGTATTCGTGCACATACATATAGCGATGTTTCCGAGTGTCAGCTTGTGAATGTTGTGGTTGCTCACCACACAAAAGTACGTGCCTGACAAAGAATGAGATTTTACAACACTTCATGTGGTGTCTGTTGACTATATTAACTTCTGTAAATTTAAGATTCCATTAATAAAATCCGTACAGACTGGGGAACACAAATCAAGAGAGAGTCAAGACTGACTGATCTACAACAAGATCTGTAGTAAGGTCCCGGTGGCTAGTAGTAATTGATAATGAGGGAGTAATTCCGCGAAGTAATGGTACTCCAGCAATATAAACCGGTATTGGAAAGAAACGTCGCGGATTCGAACGCGGGTACCGAAAGAAATTTTGAACCACCAGATTATTAAGTCGACCCTTTTACACACCAAGTGTGTAAGCTTGACTGGTGATAAATATATTTTCTGTCTTTCCAGGCAGCCTGGTCCACAGGTTACGAAACTAAGCATATTTCAACTTCCTGACACGGCATGCTGTGGATGGTTGTGTTGCACGTATGATGTACGGTGTATCATCTGCAGCCCACAGCAACAAATTTGAAACAGCTGAAGCTGGAGATAATTACTGCGTTTTAAAAAATACAAATGCACAAACAAAATAAGAAATCTAACCACTAAACTCAAATTGTCTGCAATGTTTGTTTTGTGTACAATTGTCTGCAATGTACGTAACCCAAACATGGGTTACTGGAAACCGGTATTCTAGCCCGGACCTTCACTGGTCAGCACGTACAGAGTACCAGGGTATATAGTTACTAAGTAAAATTATATCTTGTCATGTGCTTAATAGATACCAGGGTATGTTAGTACGTAGCAGTTGGGAACATTGTAAATTTAGCATGTAATTACAAGATATTACATTTCGTTGTACCTACTTCCTTGTCGCTTGCGTATTGTCTAACTGCGTGTTTATGGGGGTATCCAACCATGTAATAACTGGGTGCTATAATCTCGTCTGATTATTATTGTGTACTAAAATATTTTGGATATTACAACTGTGTACTATCATCGTGTCTTGTCTAATTATTGCACATCTTAGTACGCAAGATAACTGGGTACTATATGGTATCTTATTATAATATTATGTTCTATTACCTAATTAGTAACGCATCATGATATCTTATTTGATGATATCTTCACGGGCACTTTCATGGGTAGTAATTACTCTATACTGGACACGTGAAAGTCCGGGGTAGAATAGGCATACAACAACCCATGACTGCCATGAAAGGCGATTAGTAGCCATAGGAGGCTACTAACGGGATTGGGTGGTCAGGCTCGCTGACTTGCTTAACACATGTCATCGGATCCCAATGACTCAGAACGATGCCCATGTTGCTGAACACAGGATTGTCTGGTCCAGACTCGATTAATTACAGACCGCCGCCATATAGCTGGAATATTACTGAGTGCGGCGTTATGCTAAACTCGCTCAGTCACTCAATACTAGGGTATGTCTGCCTCAACTCCTCAAGGAGGCTCTTGCTCAAGTTGGGTCAGTATCAAAATACTTAGTATCTGAGTACTGACTGCCCGAATATGGATAAGACATCAGCTGACTTGAAATGTTTCAATTAAACTGTTTCACCGAGACGGCTTGGATAGGTGGGTGCAACGGACATAAACTAATCTCAAGCCACATTCGTTTCACAAAGGTAGAATGTTTTCGTTAGCAGTTTGACTATTACAGAAAATCGGGATTCGAATCCGGGATATGCACATAGCTTCTGGTCCTCGATATTATCTAGAGTCGGCAGTTCCGTGACACTGAAACGTCAGCGATCACACATGTTCGATAAGGAATTCACAAGTGAATGATGAAGCCACACCAACAGCAGAGGTGTGTCAGAGCGTGTTACATCAGATGAGTTCCTAACAAGATTAACTTTACACAGTGATACGCTGATCCAACACCTGTTTCTCTTTCATCTGTTTTCCAGAATTTTTATTCTCACGCGTAGGTACCTTCATGCATGACTACACAAAGGTCACTCATTGTACATATTCCAATGTGGTGACAGACCAGTCCATCAGTTTCATCTTAATCCTTCAACCTCGGTAGTTACAAAGAAACGTTCTGCTCCAGCAATTCACATAGGTTGCATTTTAAACAGGAGCTCGGGCACCAGAACACGACATGGTTGTCCTCAGAAGTCGCGTAGATTTTATTGACTACTTCGGTGGGATGTAACTTTGACATATGTCGAGTTTTGTTCATATCCCGGTAGTGAAACTCTACAAGACTAAAACACTTATCGTTATATGTTTCCTATCGAATGTGCGACTACGTTAGGGTAGACTTAAGGTTGGTTACAGGTAGACAAAATGGTGATAACAGTAGAGGAGAGGATGTTGGTAGACTAGGAGAGTTGTGCCTGAAGGTGGACAATGTCAGGTGAATGTGAGGTAGACCTGGTAGCAGGCCACTGGGGCGTTGTTCATAGTCATATTCAGTTGACCAAAGTAGTCGCCGGCAGGCAAGAAGGAAGCGTCCACCTCGAACTGGGTCATGGGCAGCGTGTAGTTACCCTGGAAACAGGATACACGTTGGCGTATGTTGTACAGTGTGTACACACACACACACACACACACACACACACACACACACACACACACACACACACACACACACACACACACACACACACACACACACACACACACACACACACACACACACACACACACACACACACACACACACATACACACACGGAGAGAAAGAGTCCATACAAAATTCACATTCACATTACGTTCTACTTCCACCCAGCCTATTCTGCAATGCTAAAGTTCTAAGTGAAACAACTCTAGATTCCATCTGGGTCTAAATCTCCCATATTGTTCGGGCTCCTTTTCAGCTTTTAAAGGTGAATTAATTTTTTCTATCAACTTTATGGGTTAGTCCCACTTGACTGATTTGTTTGACGAGAAGCCTGATAATTCCAGACAGGGGATTAACCTCTTTTCGTTGTCCTTCTGACTTTTCCAGTGGACTCTGTCACCGTTTCCTGACTTAATTAAAAGTGAAATTTAGAATATAATTAATCCTAAAGTTGGCTAAATATTGACCCCACGACCATTAGGAACCGTTAGACTTATCAGTAGAACATCATTTCCTGTGTGTTTAAGTGACAGTAATTGACTGTCAACTGAACTGTGCACACTCAAATGCTTGAGATGTTATACATACCTACAACAAAAAGTCGCCCTTGTACAAAAAACAAAAGAAAATTGATCATCCATAAACACTTGTAATTCCTATTGGGCTCACTGAAACTGACTATAACGGGCCAGCAATTCCAGCGCTACCCTTAATCCGGATTATATCGGATTACCTGACCGGAAAGGTGGGCAACCGTAAAATTATATTATTATATGTGTTAGTTCACTACACAGAGGTATTCGAGCACAGGAGGTCCAGTGGTGAAACATTTTACAGACGTCTCCCAAGATCTGCCATCATATAATGACAACATGGCTGTCAGCGTAACGGATTATGCTGGTGACATTCGTCTTTTGAAATGACACAGTGTCACGCCATTGTATGAGCATTTTGTGTACAGCGTATGTATGGTTGGGTTTCTTGATATAAGGGCATTAACTCATGTACAATATAACGGTTGTTTGTTTCTACACTCACTTGGTTGAAGGGGCACTGACAGGGCACGTTGTGGTCAATGAATGGTTGCGGACATTCCGGTATCATGTCCAGGATTTCACAGAAGTCATCGTAGTCACAGGATCCGAACTGGTCGATACAAGGGATGCTGATCCAGTTGGACGTTACTCTCTTCTTGATCTGCACTGAGGTCTGCAAGGGTGGAAGAGGCAAGTATGCAGTAACGGAAACAGGAACACCACAAATGTGTCAAGTTGTGTTCCTACACCAGTAACATTACCAGCTTGTAGACAGTCATTTGAGTATTTCGTTGAAAAACGACAACAGTTAGTGATATATTCCTTCGATCACTGACACATACCTACAGTCATTGCGACGTGCCTACAGTCATGGCCACTTGCTTACAGTCACTGGCACATACCTACAGTCATTGCCACTTTCCTACAGTCCTCGCTACTTGCCTAGTGTCATTGCCACTTGCCTAGTCATTACCACTTGCCTACAGTCACTGGTACATGCCTTTAGTTATTGTCCCTTGCCTACAGTCACTGCCACTAGCCTAGCCTGCAGGCACTGGCACGTCCCAACAGTCACTGCCACTTGTCTACAGCCATTGCCACTTGTCTACAGCCATTCCCACTTGTCTGCAGTGATATTTCAAAACATACATCGCTACATGCAAACAGTCATTGAAAACTGTCAACCCGACACATGCATACACTAACACATGCCTACAATCTCTGTGAAACATGCGTATATTCACTGACATTTATTTCTGAAATCATTGGCCCATGGATGCGATTACTTAAACAGTCTAACAGTCACGTAAACATGAGGCGAGTGTGTCAGCTGCCACTGAAACATTTATAGTCCCTGAAACAATGAGCCTGACATTTATTGAATGATGTTGACTATATTCATTACCGCCGTTCAAAATAGCGTGGTATGAATTTCATAACGTGTGAAATTTCATTATTCGAACAGAGCAAATTTAATTGTTTTTGAGGAAATAGTCAAACTAATATGAACTAAAAGCATTGAATGACCCCAGTAAACCAGAAAAAAACGAAATTACGGTTTATGACCCAGGAATTAGTGTGTGAATGAAGACATATATTAGAGTATGTTGTTCACATTGTGGCACAGGTAACTACAATCCAAACCTTCAGAGGAGACTGGATTGTCCTGAAGACGTTCAGAGAGAAGGCCACACCTATTTCACCAGGAAGTTGTATGGGGTCAGGGGTCACTTGAAGATTAACAAGCCTGCCTGCCTCAGTTGCAGGGTTGCCGCAGTTCTTCACACTGAAAGTCTTGCTGCAGGCTTTATTCCCTGTGTGAAAAAAACATTCGTACAAAATCAACAATTAGGAATTTTATTTTCGGATATTCTAAGAATGTCTCCATGTCTGTGTTTCACATAAACATACGTATTACATCGAACGGCACCAGTCATGGAATACTGTTAACGTTGCAGCGCTGCCCGATACATGGTGTTGACGCCAATGTGCTGTAAGTATAAGTAAGTGATGCGGGAGTCACTGTCGAAAACACAACGAATTCCAAGAAGAAATGGAAAGGAAATTAGTTTCTTGATGGATTCAATGATCACCAAAAAGTTCGTTGCTGAAGGTACGGGGATACAGCTATTTCTCCGGATATGGCAGTTTTAATGTTCTCTGCGATAGGTCATATTCGATGGTGTAAACAGCATACAGATAATATGTTTGAAGGACACTTGTGTTAGTTACACAGATGTCTCTTCATGGTTATCAGCGGTGAGATAACATTCAGTACAGATGACGGTTAGCATGTGCTTGAGATCCACGAGTGTTATCCCTGTTGTCAGTCGTGCAGAGATAGTTAGAGTCTTACATCAGTGACCTTGGACTCTCAGTATGCGCAGTGCTGCTATTCGTGAGAACCCGTGCTTGTCGTAAAAGTCGATATTGGGATGGGTTGGTAAGGCTCGTTGACACATGATGCTCATGATGTTGATCACTGGATTGTCAATTCAGACTCGGTCACTTACAGAACGCCACGATATGGCGTGTCAATTGTTTAGCACAGCGTAAACCTAAATTTACTCATTCATTAGTGAAGGCGTCATGGCATGTATTTGATTGAGGTCAAAGATGAAAAACTTGCAAGTGTTTTCACCGAAATCATCCTCACTAGCATATGCCAAAAATGAAAGAGTCGGGAAAAGATAGTGATAGGCCACGCAAACCTACTGTCGAGATAATCGCTTTTGAAGGTTTGGTCATTCCAGAAAAAATATCGGTGTGTGACTTTTGAAGTGTAATAAAATTATGTTGCACTCATTT
This sequence comes from Haliotis asinina, assembly GCF_037392515.1. Taxonomy (NCBI): domain Eukaryota; kingdom Metazoa; phylum Mollusca; class Gastropoda; order Lepetellida; family Haliotidae; genus Haliotis; species Haliotis asinina. The sequence continues at coordinate 5,400,069 of NC_090283.1, read as the reverse complement.
ATAATTCTAGTCTTGTGCAGTACAAGACGCATTATGTTTCGTTTACAGGTAACGGTGTTTTATGTGCACGAAGATACCTACTAGATACATTGTGTGTTGGACGTCACTTTCATGCCAAAACATGTTTGTCATACTCTTGCTCAAAGATCGATGTTTCTACTTGTGTTAACCCACATCAGAGTCACACTAATAAGGAAATTGATGACTGTGGGAAGGGAAAATAAATATACTAGTGGAAGAAATTAAGTGAGCATCATTTTAAGTTCTATCGTATTTAATGCAAAGGAGATTATAACATGATGTGTATTGTTTTCCTTAACCACTGTTTAGCTGTTGACAGGGTAATATCGAAATCTGTTAGATTTGATACTCGGCATGGTGACACGTCTTTGAGGACATGTGGCGTCAAAAAGCCACTTCACAAATTCTGTATCGTGTGTGTCCACCTTTGGCGTTGATGCTCTTCCTGACAAGGATGATGCACAGACGAAACTAAGCAATTGAAAAAGGCTTGAGGAATGGTGTTCCATGTCTGAGCCAACGATTGTCCCAGTTCAGATAATTCTATTGACAGATTCTGGGGTTGGCATCCTTGGATGGGTGACAGGTCCTATATCACTGCTGTATTCTTATAATGGTGGTTTGTGCTGAATGTGAACACAAATATATTAAAGCAAAACTGGGGTTGGCCAGTTTAGCTTCTTTTAATCGGAAAAGGGTGCTAACGGGGGTTGTGATGTTTGGATTGACTGCTGTTTTAAAGCTCAAGTGACATGTAAAAGCGGCGGAGACAGTTATCAACGTAAATGTTGTTTATGTTGTTTAACCTTTTTCAGATCGGTATGGATTTAGGATATCGGTGCGATGATTCTTTATATATGCGATCTTACTCACGTGTTTCTGGAAATACGACTTCGGCATGTACCTCTCTGGTGTTCGAGGTCGCATCAAAATGTGAAAAATGTCGAGCACATCCCTCTCTGCATCATCGTAGGCATTGAAGGTAACGACACCGTAGGCCACGGCGACCACTCCAAGAAGTACTGCCGAAGTTAGAAGGTGCATGATGAGATGCTTCCAGCTGTTCTGTGTCTGTCGCCTGGATGAAGTTATGGCTGGGACCTCCGGTTACCTTTGTACCGTTCCCAGCCTGGAACGTCAGTCCAGAAAGATAACATGGAGATAAACAGCTGCGCAATGTACAGCAAGTAAGTAACTGGCGTGTGACAAAACGATGTGTAGATGTTGATGGTGCCTTTGTATCATAGTCTACCTAATGACAATGCAATGTAAGAATAAATATATTACAGTACTGATCATAATAAAGTACACATCTCGGACATCGTTTCTGACCTTCCCAGTTACACTGAATATGACATTACATGTCATCTTTTTACTGCAGACCGCGGACCTTAAATTCACCACAAACAGTAAGATGTCGCCCTCTTATAACAGATGAACCTCACCTTTGAAACACCAAAAATGAAGGAGGAATACAAGTTCAACCTGGTCTGCGTTCAATACCACTGAACAATATCAGGTATTTTAGCGTCTCATAGTTCGTAACAACGCTGATCCCGATCGCCGATGTTGACGTGCCATAGCTACTTTACCCGTGTGTCCTTATTCCTGACGAACGTAAACGTTCTGACACTGGTGACGCTTAAACACTCCGTATGTACACATGAATGTCATGGAAAACATAGGGGCTTGTATGGCTTAGAAACGGGGTTCGACGGACGTGTATAGACCCTACCCTAGCACTATATAAATGGAAAGGGGTGTAACGGAGAAACCACCCCCTCCTCGATCAAAGTTACATGTCACGGCGTAAAATACGAGGGTTGGCTGAAAAGTTCTCAGCCTGAGTGGTTTTTCCCCACCAGGTAGAGACAGGTGATTGCCACCAATGAGGACAATCATTTAGTGAATCATAGACACAAGAACTACAAACGTACTAATAGTTTTATCTCAACCACAGCTCTTTTGGTAAACCTACCCTCTGAAATCATCAGAAATGGACAAAACTGACTACAGGGCAGTCATCAAGTACTTGCAAAAGAAAGGGATGTCCCCAACACAGATACATGCTGACATGGTCTCCACTCTAGGGGATGATGCTCCTTCATTTTCCACAGTAAAGAAGTGGGCTGCAGAATTTTAGCGTGGCAGACAAAGCCTTGATGATGACCCACGCTCAGATAGGCCTTCAACAGCAACCACTCCAGAAAACATCACGCGAGTGCTCGATATGTTGATGGATGATCGACGATTGACTACTCGACATATTGCTAGTGTAGTGGGCATCTCTCATGAGAGGGTTGAGCATATTATCACCAACGAATTAGGAATGACGAAAGTTTCTGCAAGATGGGTGCCAAAGCTCTTGACAGCAGAACAGAAACGTGTCAGGTTCCAGACGTCCCTTGACAATTTTCGTCGTTTTGAAGCAGATCCCGATGATTTTGTGGCACGATTTGTAACCATGGATGAGACCTGGATACATCACTTTCAACCAGAAACAAAACTACAGTCAAAACAGTGGAAGCATCCTGATTCACCAGCTCCGAAGAAAGCCAAGTCTGTTCCATCAGCTGGAAAGGTGATGGCATCAGTCTTTAGGGATTCCAGGGGTATTCTGCTCATTGATTATCTTGAAAAAGGTCAAACTATCAACGGCAGATACTATGCTGATCTACTGAACCAGTTGCGAGAAGCAATCAAAGCCAAACGACGAGGGATGATCGCTAAAGGTGTCCTCTTCCACCAAGACAATGCGCCTGTTCACAAATCGGTGGTGGCCATGTCAACAATCCGCGATTGTGGCTTTGAACTCATTGACCATCCTCCATATTCACCTGATTTGGCTCCTTCTGACTTCCACCTGTTCCCCAAAATGAAAAAGGAACTCGCCGGTCGCCATTTTGCAAGTAATGATGACGTCATTTCCGCTGTGACTGATTTTTTTAGGGTAGCTGAAGAAGATTTCTTCCTGACCGGGATTCGGGCCTTGCAGCATCGCTGGCAAAAGTGTGTGAACTTGGAAGGGGACTATGTAGAAAAATAAATTACAAACGTGGACTTTGTAACTTTTTTTCACAGTGAGGCTTAGAACTTTTCAGCCAACCCTCGTATTTTTAAGGCCCCGTCGAGGCCAACGGATCGAAAGTCAGATGATTTTCCTACAAAATGAGCTATAAATAGTCTCAATCAGATCATTATTTCAAAAGTTATACGCCATGAATCATCGAAAACAGCTACTTCCGCAATTTCACGCCAAAATCATGGATCACCAAATACGGCGAGAACTCACCTTTTAAATTCGTGTATTAATTCCAGCCACGTTGACAGCACCAGCGTTGGGCTGGATTCGATCGGCTTCGGCATTCCGCGTGTCGGAAATCTTATTGCATACACAACGGTGTATTAACACTGCCTAACCTATTATTTCATTTCCGAGTAGTGTTGTAAGGAGGCGAGCTGCATTCATTATATACAACAGTCATATCTCTGTAAGGCCTTTGAGTCGTGGAGTGGTTCGAGTGGTTTAATGTAATGTTGTCCGTCCTTCAGCCTGTGCCACTGACAGAGATTCTTGTCATGTGATTAAAATATACAGACTTCCAAACTCTCGCCACCGTGTAAACAGTACGTCGGGCATTATAAGTGATATATACTCTTTGCAAAAAGTAGGGGATAATGAACTTTCAATTTGGACAGGAAGTGTAAACGTTAACAAACGTTTCAAGGACAGACATCTTATGAACGCACCACCATTTCCCTCTATTATCATCCCTAATCACAACGGTTGATATGCACGTGCACAAGGCAGTAGCCCCATACACGTGCATGGGGTCCCATTCTTGATTTTGATGTTTTTTCAAGAAGTCACTTAGAACTATTAATTTCGACACTCATCTTACACCACACATTTGTTCCTGTTTGTTTCTAGTCGTTTGTTTTTAAATGAAAATCGTATACATGCAAACTACATGCCATACACCAATCATCTTGCAAAAGCGACTGCATTACAAATAACTATGGTTGTAAGGAAGAGCAAATGTGATACACTCTCAAAACATTCAATAATATCATATCAACATCGACTGACTCAGATTAATCTCCTAAATAGTCGTAAATTAAAAAAAGATCCCCTAGTTTTGAAGAGTATATTACTTAAGTGAAATATGTAAAAGGTAATATATCTGCCTGCAACACGCTTGAGGATTGGTCACTATAAACACGTTGCATTAACAGCAAATGCATTGGTGTCGGGATAGCTTAAAGGCAACTTGGACCAGCAATTTTGAACGTATGTTAATGTCAGTGAATGGAGTGATTTGGTTTTACGCAGCTTTCAGCTATATTCCAACAACATGGCTAGGGGCACCAGAGTGCGGGGAATCGCACCCGGGTCTTGGTTGTAACGAACGAACGCAGCAGCCACTCGGCTACCTCACTTCACAGATGAGGCAACAGGAAATGAGCTAGAATACCAGTCAGCCAAAGTTGGGTTAAATGCGACAATGCACTTGGTTTAGCGTTTATTCTACCAGACAATGTGTCATCAGGCTGTCCCAAACCTTGCAGTCTAAACTTACATCAAGGGACAATAGTTCACATCTTCCGAACACAGCCATTCTAAGATTGTGCGTTCTGTAAGGTAACAAGGACATCCAGATCGAAACATGGACCTGTTCCAGGTGTTTTATCACTAGACCGATGAAATCTGGTTTTAAAAAGTCCTTCACCATGTCTCTTACTATGATGGATATTCTAATTTTGTGTGACTGAATATCAGAGACTGTCCAGTATTCTTCCTGCAGAACATTCGTCCCAGCTGTGTTGGCATGTTTGAAAACAGACTTCACTGTCACTATGGCAAGACGTGAAATCGAAATGACGAACCTTATCTTCATGTACAAGATCAAAACAGTATCAGTTATGACAGTGACTCTGACTGTGTTGTGATTGAATGAAAGTGTCGATAATACTTTGACTGTGTTTACGTTGTTGATATGACTGCGTCAGTGTTCATACGAATGTGACGTTGTTGATATGGCTGCGTCAGTGTCTATATGGATGTGACGTTGTACAAGTGATCGAGTCAGTGTTTATATGGCTGTGACGTTGTTGATATGACTAGTTCAGTGTTTATATGGATGTGACGTTGGAGATACGCATGTGACATTGTTAATTCGACTGTGACATCGTTGATATGGCTGTGCCAGTGTTGATATGACTGTGACATCGTTGATATGGCTGTGACAGTGTTGATATGACTGTGACTGGGCAGTGTTGATATGACTGTGACTGGACAAGACAATGTGATAGTCAGTGTGCTACTCATTACTGTTAGTATGTTTGAAAATGTGTAAATTCACGGTGAGTCAACCGTGGCATAAAACTACAACTTGTGTCGACTATCTTCATATGTCGATGCCCAGAATGTTCCTGGTTAATACTCGGTAATCAGGAGGTGACACATCTACGGATTGTATACACTTGAACACTACATCTGTCACAAACGCATCCAGCGACAATTGAATTGTTTACCCAACAAACTCGCGAGCATGTGGTACGCATCAAAATATGAAATAGTATTGGATAGGATTTAGTCAGTGGCCTCGGGCAATAGAGCATCCTGTACAAGAGATTGAATCAATTTAGAATCATTTGCTCGCTGAGTCAGTGCGCATGTAAACAAGTGAAGAGACAGAAACATGTGACAACTGTGATTGGATGAAATAGTGTGAGATTTTTATGGGTTTTTTTTTTCAAAAGCCGATCCAACCGGTAATTAGACCTGACGACAATTTTAAGTATTTAGTGCTGTCATTTTTATCACCATGACTTGCATATTGTGTGAATATATTCCAGTAGGTGACATTTGGTACGGAACTGGGTCACAAGGTTCTGCGTTACTATATAAGGCTAAGGGAAATATCTGGTGATGTGTAACCCTGACATCATACGAGATGTGGTGTACCTAAGAAAGAGTAGTCTCCCTTACACCAAGCTAAACACTGAGTACCACCAACCTCCCGAACTTCCACGTTGTCACTGTGTTGGTAGGACTGAAATAACGATGCAGGTAAACGCGCAACCAGGATGGTGTTATTGTACTACAGTCTACGCGAACGAAGTGGCCTCCCTTACGGTGCTGTGACAAACACGAGACACTGTGTTGCTACACCCATGCCACAAATCTTTCGGTATCGAATGAAAATAATAATGGTTTGTTAAACAACTTTAATACTTTGTTGACAAAATTATAACAAAACTCTGCAGAGTTGGCGTGTTTTTATTATTTACTTTGTCCTTAGTTTGAGTCATGTTTTTGAGTTAGAGTGCAGTTCACTGGGGAGATTTTGATTCACAGGGATTGTACAGCGGTAATTCGCGCAACTCAAGGTGATTGACGGATTCTCAAGAGCTGAGAGTGACGGAGTAGTCTCCCTTGTATCACCACCAGCAATTTATCGGTCCACTCCCAGTTTTAATATGTGTGTGTGTGTGTGTGTGTGTGTGTGTGTGTGTGTGTGTGTGTGTGTGTGTGCACGCGCGCGCGCGTGTGTGTATGTATGTGTATTAATGGGGGAAGAGGAGGGGGTGTTGGGTTGATGCATGTGTGTACTGGGATGGTACATGCATGTAATGGGAATGTATGTATGTGTGTGTGTGTGTGTGTGTGTGTGTGTGTTTCTGTGTTGGATAGACGTGTTTAATGGTTGTGTGGGATTATACATGGTTGTTTGTGTATGTAGTGAGCTGTTGCATAATTCTAATAAAAAGGTGCAGGTGTGTATAAGCTGGATAATAGTTGTGTGTGCGTGCGTGCTGGGCTATACAGGAACATGGTGATCTGTAGTTGTGTACGGCGTCGCAGTCTATGGCTAGCACAATGAAGACCTTTACATGGTTAACAAGGTGATCCAGACATATGTACTGTGCACGTAACATGTCGAGCTATACTCCATTTCAGTGTCTAGGCTTGTTCACATATACATTCACTGGCTTAAATACTCGGCCGCTCATTCAGCTGCACTTAAATGTGCATTGTCAGCAGTAATACCTGTCAGCTTTCACCGTCTGTCAAAACACGAAATGAAGTGATTGTGCGAGCTGAGTGAGAATATAACACCTTGGAAAGGGTATAATCTCAACGGAACTTACGTAGTTTGCCCGTGTTCGACATTTTCCAGCGTTGAACAAGGTTTGTTGCTTTCATTATACATGTCGCATGTTTGTGTCTCTGTGCCTCTGTGTATGTTTTGTGACATTGTGTTGGTTTGGTGGTTTTGTGTTTACGTGTGTGCGTTGACTTGTCTGATTAGCAATCAGCGTCGTCTGCGAAGGATAGGAGATTCCGTTTATGTATGTCTGTAAGTTTTGTCATATTATCTTTATGCGCATCCACCGATACTTAAACTGTACCTTCTGTCAGTGCTATTAACCTGTACACATATTCAAGCTGGAGTGTTGTCATCGGCGTTAAACTGATGTTCAGGAACTCTAGTGTGACGGGTTGTACGCCATTGTTGTCACATATTAGTCACAGATGAATCAATCACATACGCGTCAACAATTTTGTGTGCAATGACTTGTTTGTTTGTTTGTTTGTTTGTTTAACGCCTCATTCAGCAATATTCCATCTATTTTGTGTAAATAATCGAGTCTGCAAAGGTTCCCTTTGAATCTCATAATAAAGGACTCCCAATGCTAAAAATGTCAATGTGATCTCTGCCTCTTGATCACAGATGAATCGGTTTATATCTTATGCTTTTCCCAACGTCGACTTGGACATGCCTAATACATTTTCCGGGTATTTAACCAAGCTTTCTTGTTACCGATAAATTATTGATACATTTTATACAGTAGCACCTTGCAAAAATGAAAATAAAGAAACAAGCATCTTCTGTGACATGGTGATCTCATCCTTCTTACTCCCTTCTTCCATGTAGTGCAGAGGGCAGTTTGATTCTATAGAACTACTGTACATGCTACTGTAATCCTTCCGTGATTGTGCCCCTTTGAATATATCATCAGAATGTCTTGTACTCTTTCAGGAACCAACATGATGTTGTGCACTCGCATGACCCCACAGATCTCCTCCACTGACACCAACATCCATAAACACTGCAAACAGGGAAGTATAGAAAGTGTGCGATACCTCTTATCTGAGGGTTTAGCTGATGTCAATACAAGAGGGAAGAACGGGAGAACGCCAATCATGGTTGCCGCCTGTGACGGAAACAGATCACTGTTACAGTTGTTGTTGAGGAAAGGAGCTGATCTGCTTCACGTGGATGATAATGGCAACAACATACTTCATGCTGCCTGTCTTGGGGGTGACTTAGAAATGGTCAGGTTTGTTCTGAAACTTGCCTTTGTTGACATCAACAGCAGTGGAACAAACGGGAGAACTCCAGTAATGTTGGCGGCACGGAAAGGGTATAAGAAAATCTTTGACCTACTTGTCAACACAGGATGTGACCTGTCACAAGTGAGCGGTGATGGAGACAACATTCTTCACCATGCCTGTTTGGGAGGTTATTTGGATATTGTGAAGTATATCCTACAAGAACAAATTGTGGACATAAACAGTCGGGGAAAGTATGGCAGAACGCCGGTGATGAAGGCAGCATGGGGTGGCCATAAGAGGGTATTAAATCTCCTTGTGGACAAAGGTGGTGATATATCCATGTTGGATAATGAAAGCGATAACATCATCCATGTTGCCTGTATAAGAGGTAACGTAGCGATGGTGAAGAACATTCTCGCAAAACACATATTTGGTATCAACAGCCGGGGACGAAAGGGAAGGACGCCACTGATGGTGGCTGCACAATATGGCAAAAAGGAACTCTTCAACCTTCTCCTATGTGAAGGCGCCAATATGTTTCACACAGATGATGATGGAAACAATATTCTGCATGTGTCCTGCATCGGAGGCCACCTGCACATGGTGGTATACGTACTGTCAGGGTTTATATTTGACATTAACAGTAGAGGCAAATCCGGACGTACACCAGCAATGTTAGCTGCTCAGGAGGGACATAAACATGTGTTTAACTTGATTGTCAGTAGAAACTGTAATCTGCAGCTTGGTGATTCATGTGGTAACAATTTCATACATATCGCCTGTATTGGGGGCAGTGTGGAGATGGTGAATTATCTCCTCCGTGACAACACTGCTGCCATCGAGAGCAGAGGCAGAGATGGGCGCACTCCCATTATGTCTGCAGCAGCGCATGGTCAGACGGACGTGGTCAAGCTACTGATGAGTAAAGGAAGCGACGTGACGCTCCTAGATGACTATGGTGAGAGCATCCTCCACATCGCCTGTAGTGGTGGGAGGGTGGACATGCTGACGTTCATCCTCTCCCTGGGACATTTTGACATCAACAGTCGAGGCAGGTTTGGCAGGACGCCTGTCATGGTAGCAGCAGAAAGAGGGCATCGACAGGTGCTGGACTTTCTTGTGTCTGAAGGAGGGGATGTGTCATTTAGAGATACTGAAGATGACAGCATTCTTCATGTGGCCTGCGTCGGTGGAGACGTAGAAATGGTGAAACACTTACTGCAGATGAACGTGTTCAACATCAACAGCAGGGGAAAGTACGGGAGAACGCCTGTGATGTTGGCAGCAGAGTTTGGTCATATAGAACTGTTCTACTTCCTTGTGTGTAGAGGAGGAGACCTGATGCTGGTGGATGACAATGGGGACAGCATCCTGCACGTTGCTTGTGGAGGAAACGTGAAGATGGTTAAATGTCTTCTCTCACTCGATATCATTCCCATCAACAGCAGAGGTTGCCGTGGTAACACCCCGATCATGGCATCAGCCAGCAGAGGACACAAGGCAGTGTTCGAGATGTTCGTGAAGAACCAAGCAGATCTGTCCCTCGTGAATGAAGACGGCAACAACGTCCTACATATAGCATGTATTCACGGAAGTGCCAGCATAGTGAACCTCCTCCTCCTGAAACATGCTGTTGACATTAACGGAAGAGGGAAGTACGGGAGGACTCCGGTGATGTTGGCAGCCGAATTTGGACACAGTAACGTGTTTGAACTTCTTGTACAACATGGCGCAGATGTAAGACTTAGAGATGATGACGGGAACAACATCCTCCACATCTCGTGCAGCGGTGACAATGTGACGATCATAAACCTTGTGTTGGTGAATCACATGGCTGACATCAACAGTAGAGGACACAATGGAAGAACCTCCCTCATGTGGGCAGTAGAGAGGGGACAGATGGGCGTCTTTAACTTCTTGGTAAGGAAAGGAGCTGATGTAACTCTAGTGGATGATGATGGCGACAACGTTCTCCATGTTGCCAGCGTCGTCGGTGACGCCGATATGGTGAAACACATCATCTCCAAGAATGTGGTGGACATCAACGCCACAAACCATCAGGGGCTAACAGCGGAAATGATAGCGAAACAGGAAAGCCACACATCGGTGATGAGCGTGTTCAGTAGTGCTGCCAAGGGACGCAAGTCAACTGTCCGGTGAAACACAGCCATGCTCTTAGTGACAGTAGCCTTGTTGACCGTGCAGATCCACTCTAGCTTTCTCAAGCCATGGTTGTTACACTCATAGGGGGTCGTGTGAAGGTAACATTGGACACAAAATGTGAAAACAAGTCCCCACACGGGTCCACTATGTGAAGCTCATTTCTCGTGTGCGCCGCGCTGATGTTGCTGCAATACATCTACAAGCGGCGTAAAACCATACTCATTCAGTCATCATTTTGGGGATTGCCACTTTCTTCTTAGCTCATGTCAATGTTACTTTGAAACTCAAACCAAAGACATGAAACAATTATAATTCACTTATGATTTTCGCTAACCTCACCACAGTTTTTTGTTTCATTTTGTTCATGTTGTGGAATAGAGAAAACATGTTTGTCTTTGTTTCTTAGTGTAGAGCAAATGCGCCACATCTCACATCTACGACAAAATAACATAAACGCTAAATGTAAGATTTGAAGCCTTGGGTGTATTTGTCACCTGTAAGGCTCGCGTATTTGTATCGCTAATAAACACACGCCAGCGTCTGTATCCATGGGGCTTAACCAAGTGAAGCCACCAGTCATCCGGTTCGTGATGAAGACATTGGTGATCACCGACGATTATATTCCACGATATAACACGGTAATATTACAAAACACGGTCTTTCTGAATACGTTCTTTGTTGCTACGGAGGTGAAGTTCCTGTCATCATAAGCCAACTGAGATCGAGGGAAGAGTTATTAGGTGACAAACAAACACAAGTTTGAATGCATGTTTCTGTAAAGAAGATTAAGCGATCTTCTTATTTTAAAAATTGGGGTCACAATCATGATTTCCTTCTTTGATTACCACTCGCACTCGAAACACCATGCCACATTAATTAATCCGACGAACAGATTATGTGGAATGACTTGTGAGTGACAAATATACATTTGTAGAACGGACCCAGTCTACACAATCCTTTCAGTGAGTGAGTGAGCTTAGTTGTACGCCGTCGTTAGTCATATTCCACATTCATTACAGGGGGATACGCCAGAAATGGGCTTCACACATTGTACGCAGGTGGGGAATCGAACCTGGGCCTTCGGCTTTACGATGAACGCCTCATCCACCACTCTTCGCCCTCGCAGAGATATAGACGGGTGAAGTTATATAGGACCCGTGAAGGTCCCAGACAGGGCTTCAGCAACCAATGCTTGGCATAAAAGGCGACTATGCTTGTCGTAAGAGGCGACTAACGACCCCATTGTACTGGTGTATTCATAGCCTTTAACTTCATAGCCAGTGGATTTTACCACGAGTGACACAATAGTAATAGTGAATGGGGAGAACCAAACGACACACATACCTGTGGCATGACATCTTGGTGAGCAACCATTACAACAACTTGACGTTCTCTTGTATGTCTGTTTCCAAGCACTTTTTTTTGCAGAAAGAACGTTTACCATACAAAGACATTTATATATATTCATGTACGATTCAGGGAACAATCAGTTGTTGCTGACGATCTCGAATCAGGACATTGTGCATTCTCCCAGTACAAATAAACTGCAAATCAAATTACCGTTTAACTATTGTGATAACAAAACATAAAACCAGCTTGTAGCACTTGTGTGGCGAGTGTTTATTGAGTTTATTTAATTCGTCAGAACATACAGATGCAAAGAATTGGAAATACATTCCATAACCGACTTAAATACTCAGGATTGTTTTATCAATCGAAGCACATCAATCCTCACTCGCTCTCTGATTGGTCTGTCGTATTTTGGTGCGGCTTCTTGGAGGTTGCAGAAGTTACGGCTATTGTTAACGAATGACAGTGACTTATAAATCTGTCCTTTTTGTCACCCACTTCTGGTTTGCCGACAAGCGATTCTTGCGTACAGATGACAGGGGAAAGTGGTGACGAATTAGGTCTGATGTGCATATACTGATTGGTTGGGTGTTTGAAATGAGCTTCATAGCTTGTGGTCAGTCTGTGCACCCTGGCCAAACACGTTTAGCGAAAACATACATTTCTGGGTTTGGTAACACATCTTCAAGTGTCTGTTTGTCTTTCCTAAGGCGGTCGGATTCTTCCAGTGCCAGATTTATCACATTTCAAGATATTTGCATGAGATTCCGACATTAGATTTAACAGTGTTTGGAGTAAGTTCCAAACATATTGATTATCGTTTGCATGTGTGATATAAATCGTGATATTCCATTCCTGCTGACATACGATAAGCTCTAGGACAACGATGAACAATTTTGTGAAGCTGATAATGGTTGTGTAACATTTCTAGGTTGTTGCATTCTCACGAAGGCTATAGGAGCGGTTGTAGGGATCTGTGTAATAAATCTCACAGCAGCACCCTTGAACTGGCCTGAACGACTATGCTTGTCGTAAGGGGCGACTAACGGGATCGGGTGGTCAGACTCGCTGACTTGGTTGACACATGTCATCGGTTCCCAATTGCGCAGGTCGATGCACATGTTGTTGATCACTGAACTGTCTGGTCCAGACTCGATTATTTACAGACCGCCGACATATGGCTGGAATATTGCTGACTGCAAAACTCATTCACTTACTGAACTGGCCTGAATCATAAAGGGAAAGAGCGTTTCAAGGGACACAATTCAATGGTGTTTGGCTTGATGTTTGGCTGATAGATGGCACGAGAGTCGATTTAATGCAACGTTGCATTAATGTATTCGAACCTTTTAATTTCATCTGTATCAACAACGACACAGGTGTATATTCATTTACTTGGAACAACAAAGTGAAAATATTACTTGTGTGTTGGGGACTAGGTGTCTGACAGTCATTCAGTTCTTCGATGTACCAAAGTGAGTTTAGTTTTGCGCCGCTTTTAGCAGCGTTCCAACAATATCACGGGGTTTCACACTTTGTACCATGTGGGGAACAGAATTCTGCAGGTTTTCTGCGTAATGAGCGGACGCTTTATCCTCTGAGCTACCCCAGTGCCGCTTGTGATTCCGTTAGGAATTGCACCTAGTTGTCTCCCTTGCACTGTACACAGTAAGCATGAAGGTTACACAACACCAAATGTTTTCCCATAGACTTCTATAGTAACCTTATATTTTTTTAAAAAATATCCAGGCTATCAACAGCCATTCCATGTACACATGGGCACAGTCTGGCCTCTAAGCTACAATAAAACACAAGTTGTGGCCAACTTGTCCGGCACATTTGCCAAGCACAGGAAGCGGAACACATCAACCCCCAGCTCCGCACCGAATGTCACCTACTTCCAAATATATGTACACACATAGGCATAACCCATGGTGATAAAAATGACAGCACTAAATACTTAAAATTGTGGTCAATTTTAATAACAGGGTGGATGTGCTTTTAAAACACATACACATCTTACACTATTTCATCCAATCACAGCTGTCACAGGCCTCTGTCCGTTTGAGTTGTTTCCATACGGTCCTCGCTCGGGCAGCATGTGATACTGATATAGTGTAGTGGAACCTGTAGAAAAAATGGTCTGCATCTGCACTAGGCCAATCTGTGATTTATGTACTGTATATACATGTAACTTCTCAGAAAAAAAATAAAACTGCATGAAACCTCAATATTTTTTTCTGTCCAACATATCTTTTATGGCAAAAGAATAAAGAGATTTGCTGCACTGATAGAGGTGTAAGAGTTACATCATGTCTACTTCATCAAAGCTTTGCAAAAATGCATTTCTGCTTTCATAGAGAAAGTTTTCAAATCATGTATATACCATGGGAGTTTACTCCTATTTCACAAAAGAAGGGGGTCATGGGTTGATTCCATACATGACTGGGTCTGCCTAGATCATATCAACCCAGAATATATTTTGAAAGACCAAAATCATGGAATACAGGCCAGAAATTGGAGAGATTTCACACTAAGCAGCTTTAGCATCTTGACATATGTAAGGCTGGTTGATGAAGTTTGTCAGAAAGTATTAAGTGAGGAGATGCATAATGCCTAGCTGTCTGGAACACTGATCAGAGTACCCTGCCGCCTGTTCGTCGATCAAGGCAAATGACCCCTTAAACAGATGAAGTCACTTTTAGACCACAGCATGATAGGAACTTATGCTTGAATCTATTGATTCTTCAAGCTAAGACTTTAAAAAACTTCCAGGAAATCAAAACTATTTACTGTGTATTGTTTTGAGGTTGTTAGACTTGACAGTTTCATGTATAAGCCAGTTTACAGGGTACAAAGTGAAAATATCCTCATAATTTTGGAAATTGATTGGTTAACCTGCCCAAAACTGAATATTTCTATTCAGAGTTAACAGTATTTGACAGTATCAGCTAAAAACAGTGTTTCTCTGCAATAATTTATGGGTTACTGGGTGACAAGAACACATATTGTCTATGGGTAAACAAGGGAGATAATTTAAAGACATCACACAGTCTCATGTCAATAAAATTTGTGGTCAGACCCATTCTACAAGGGTCAGTTGTTATTATTTACATCTAATCAACTTCTTGGGTTCATGTACAGCAGTTAATTCATGTCTGGCAAAAAGAAATACTGCACAGTGAGGCATTAAGAGAGCATGGTCAGAAACCTCTAATGGATGATGCTGACCGAGTGGTGGAAGTTACCAGTCAGACATTGTGGTGTTTTAACTGGACTGGGGTACTTAAATGTACTGTATGTACCTATATATCCAAGTACTGCAACTGATACAAGGTGGTAAGGCATATCGAAGAAAAGGGCGTGTGATTGATTAGACGCAGTCAACAACAGACTTCAGACCGGCTTGTCGAAATACCACATTGGATGTGAAGGCTTCTGTTTCTGCTGTATGTGTGCATACACACCTCCCCATTCATCAACAGGCATTCTGCAAGCTGAAAATAATGTTGCTATTACATTAAATGTCAAATCATAAAATCCAAAACAGCAATGAGACAGTTGTAGATAAAACAAAAAATAATTTTGAAAGTCATATGTGTTAAAAAGGGGGATTTTTTTTTAAAAAAGGAAAGAAAATTAAGTTGATTCACATGCAAAAGGGGTCAGACAGAAAGAATTGACCATATGCTTCAGTGTTTACATTTAAAACAAGGGTTTGTGACATGTTCAGCTGTCCAGTGATCATATTTCATGATTTTATCATCATTTAACTTTAATTTGACCCTCAGGGGATTACCTCAGACACTCACATTGTTATAATAGTGTTTATTTCGGCTTACTTTGTTGTCAAATTCATCAGTTCCAACAAATTCAGAAGCAGGTAACCATTAATCAAGGGTAGAACTCACCATAGGGGTCTATTACCACTGTTGGGCCTCAAAACGAAGCAACGTTCATATTCACAACACTAGAACAATCTATTCCACTCAAAACAACCCTATCTTTACTCCCATCACCTTTAAATTTGCCTCCACATTAATACTGACTTGTTTCCATGGTGAAATAAACACAGGAAGGCATGTAAAGTATGACTTACTGAAATGTGCTCGAACCCTACAGGTTACACAACACCAAATGTTTTCCCATAGACTTCTATAGTAACCTTATATTTTTTTAAAAAATATCCAGGCTATCAACAGCCATTCCATGTACACATGGGCACAGTCTGGCCTCTAAGCTACAATAAAACACAAGTTGTGGCCAACTTGTCCGGCACATTTGCCAAGCACAGGAAGCGGAACACATCAACCCCCAGCTCCGCACCGAATGTCACCTACTTCCAAATATATGTACACACATAGGCATAACCCATGGTGATAAAAATGACAGCACTAAATACTTAAAATTGTGGTCAATTTTAATAACAGGGTGGATGTGCTTTTAAAACACATACACATCTTACACTATTTCATCCAATCACAGCTGTCACAGGCCTCTGTCCGTTTGAGTTGTTTCCATACGGTCCTCGCTCGGGCAGCATGTGATACTGATATAGTGTAGTGGAACCTGTAGAAAAAATGGTCTGCATCTGCACTAGGCCAATCTGTGATTTATGTACTGTATATACATGTAACTTCTCAGAAAAAAAATAAAACTGCATGAAACCTCAATATTTTTTTCTGTCCAACATATCTTTTATGGCAAAAGAATAAAGAGATTTGCTGCACTGATAGAGGTGTAAGAGTTACATCATGTCTACTTCATCAAAGCTTTGCAAAAATGCATTTCTGCTTTCATAGAGAAAGTTTTCAAATCATGTATATACCATGGGAGTTTACTCCTATTTCACAAAAGAAGGGGGTCATGGGTTGATTCCATACATGACTGGGTCTGCCTAGATCATATCAACCCAGAATATATTTTGAAAGACCAAAATCATGGAATACAGGCCAGAAATTGGAGAGATTTCACACTAAGCAGCTTTAGCATCTTGACATATGTAAGGCTGGTTGATGAAGTTTGTCAGAAAGTATTAAGTGAGGAGATGCATAATGCCTAGCTGTCTGGAACACTGATCAGAGTACCCTGCCGCCTGTTCGTCGATCAAGGCAAATGACCCCTTAAACAGATGAAGTCACTTTTAGACCACAGCATGATAGGAACTTATGCTTGAATCTATTGATTCTTCAAGCTAAGACTTTAAAAAACTTCCAGGAAATCAAAACTATTTACTGTGTATTGTTTTGAGGTTGTTAGACTTGACAGTTTCATGTATAAGCCAGTTTACAGGGTACAAAGTGAAAATATCCTCATAATTTTGGAAATTGATTGGTTAACCTGCCCAAAACTGAATATTTCTATTCAGAGTTAACAGTATTTGACAGTATCAGCTAAAAACAGTGTTTCTCTGCAATAATTTATGGGTTACTGGGTGACAAGAACACATATTGTCTATGGGTAAACAAGGGAGATAATTTAAAGACATCACACAGTCTCATGTCAATAAAATTTGTGGTCAGACCCATTCTACAAGGGTCAGTTGTTATTATTTACATCTAATCAACTTCTTGGGTTCATGTACAGCAGTTAATTCATGTCTGGCAAAAAGAAATACTGCACAGTGAGGCATTAAGAGAGCATGGTCAGAAACCTCTAATGGATGATGCTGACCGAGTGGTGGAAGTTACCAGTCAGACATTGTGGTGTTTTAACTGGACTGGGGTACTTAAATGTACTGTATGTACCTATATATCCAAGTACTGCAACTGATACAAGGTGGTAAGGCATATCGAAGAAAAGGGCGTGTGATTGATTAGACGCAGTCAACAACAGACTTCAGACCGGCTTGTCGAAATACCACATTGGATGTGAAGGCTTCTGTTTCTGCTGTATGTGTGCATACACACCTCCCCATTCATCAACAGGCATTCTGCAAGCTGAAAATAATGTTGCTATTACATTAAATGTCAAATCATAAAATCCAAAACAGCAATGAGACAGTTGTAGATAAAACAAAAAATAATTTTGAAAGTCATATGTGTTAAAAAGGGGGATTTTTTTTTAAAAAAGGAAAGAAAATTAAGTTGATTCACATGCAAAAGGGGTCAGACAGAAAGAATTGACCATATGCTTCAGTGTTTACATTTAAAACAAGGGTTTGTGACATGTTCAGCTGTCCAGTGATCATATTTCATGATTTTATCATCATTTAACTTTAATTTGACCCTCAGGGGATTACCTCAGACACTCACATTGTTATAATAGTGTTTATTTCGGCTTACTTTGTTGTCAAATTCATCAGTTCCAACAAATTCAGAAGCAGGTAACCATTAATCAAGGGTAGAACTCACCATAGGGGTCTATTACCACTGTTGGGCCTCAAAACGAAGCAACGTTCATATTCACAACACTAGAACAATCTATTCCACTCAAAACAACCCTATCTTTACTCCCATCACCTTTAAATTTGCCTCCACATTAATACTGACTTGTTTCCATGGTGAAATAAACACAGGAAGGCATGTAAAGTATGACTTACTGAAATGTGCTCGAACCCTACAGGTTACACAACACCAAATGTTTTCCCATAGACTTCTATAGTAACCTTATATTTTTTTAAAAAATATCCAGGCTATCAACAACCATTCCATGTACACATGGGCACAGTCTGGCCTCTAAGCTACAATAAAACACAAGTTGTGGCCAACTTGTCCGGCACATTTGCCAAGCACAGGAAGCGGAACACATCAACCCCCAGCTCCGCACCGAATGTCACCTACTTCCAAATATATGTACACACATAGGCATAACCCATGGTGATAAAAATGACAGCACTAAATACTTAAAATTGTGGTCAATTTTAATAACAGGGTGGATGTGCTTTTAAAACACATACACATCTTACACTATTTCATCCAATCACAGATGTCACAGCCCTCTGTCCGTTTGAGTTGTTTCCATACGGTCCTCGCTCGGGCAGCATGTGATACTGATATAGTGTAGTGGAACCTGTAGAAAAAATGGTCTGCATCTGCACTAGGCCAATCTGTGATTTATGTACTGTATATACATGTAACTTCTCAGAAAAAAAATAAAACTGCATGAAACCTCAATATTTTTTTCTGTCCAACATATCTTTTATGGCAAAAGAATAAAGAGATTTGCTGCACTGATAGAGGTGTAAGAGTTACATCATGTCTACTTCATCAAAGCTTTGCAAAAATGCATTTCTGCTTTCATAGAGAAAGTTTTCAAATCATGTATATACCATGGGAGTTTACTCCTATTTCACAAAAGAAGGGGGTCATGGGTTGATTCCATACATGACTGGGTCTGCCTAGATCATATCAACCCAGAATATATTTTGAAAGACCAAAATCATGGAATACAGGCCAGAAATTGGAGAGATTTCACACTAAGCAGCTTTAGCATCTTGACATATGTAAGGCTGGTTGATGAAGTTTGTCAGAAAGTATTAAGTGAGGAGATGCATAATGCCTAGCTGTCTGGAACACTGATCAGAGTACCCTGCCGCCTGTTCGTCGATCAAGGCAAATGACCCCTTAAACAGATGAAGTCACTTTTAGACCACAGCATGATAGGAACTTATGCTTGAATCTATTGATTCTTCAAGCTAAGACTTTAAAAAACTTCCAGGAAATCAAAACTATTTACTGTGTATTGTTTTGAGGTTGTTAGACTTGACAGTTTCATGTATAAGCCAGTTTACAGGGTACAAAGTGAAAATATCCTCATAATTTTGGAAATTGATTGGTTAACCTGCCCAAAACTGAATATTTCTATTCAGAGTTAACAGTATTTGACAGTATCAGCTAAAAACAGTGTTTCTCTGCAATAATTTATGGGTTACTGGGTGACAAGAACACATATTGTCTATGGGTAAACAAGGGAGATAATTTAAAGACATCACACAGTCTCATGTCAATAAAATTTGTGGTCAGACCCATTCTACAAGGGTCAGTTGTTATTATTTACATCTAATCAACTTCTTGGGTTCATGTACAGCAGTTAATTCATGTCTGGCAAAAAGAAATACTGCACAGTGAGGCATTAAGAGAGCATGGTCAGAAACCTCTAATGGATGATGCTGACCGAGTGGTGGAAGTTACCAGTCAGACATTGTGGTGTTTTAACTGGACTGGGGTACTTAAATGTACTGTATGTACCTATATATCCAAGTACTGCAACTGATACAAGGTGGTAAGGCATATCGAAGAAAAGGGCGTGTGATTGATTAGACGCAGTCAACAACAGACTTCAGACCGGCTTGTCGAAATACCACATTGGATGTGAAGGCTTCTGTTTCTGCTGTATGTGTGCATACACACCTCCCCATTCATCAACAGGCATTCTGCAAGCTGAAAATAATGTTGCTATTACATTAAATGTCAAATCATAAAATCCAAAACAGCAATGAGACAGTTGTAGATAAAACAAAAAATAATTTTGAAAGTCATATGTGTTAAAAAGGGGGATTTTGTTTTAAAAAAGGAAAGAAAATTAAGTTGATTCACATGCAAAAGGGGTCAGACAGAAAGAATTGACCATATGCTTCAGTGTTTACATTTAAAACAAGGGTTTGTGACATGTTCAGCTGTCCAGTGATCATATTTCATGATTTTATCATCATTTAACTTTAATTTGACCCTCAGGGGATTACCTCAGACACTCACATTGTTATAATAGTGTTTATTTCGGCTTACTTTGTTGTCAAATTCATCAGTTCCAACAAATTCAGAAGCAGGTAACCATTAATCAAGGGTAGAACTCACCATAGGGGTCTATTACCACTGTTGGGCCTCAAAACGAAGCAACGTTCATATTCACAACACTAGAACAATCTATTCCACTCAAAACAACCCTATCTTTACTCCCATCACCTTTAAATTTGCCTCCACATTAATACTGACTTGTTTCCATGGTGAAATAAACACAGGAAGCCATGTAAAGTATGACTTACTGAAATGTGCTCGAACCCTACATGTAGAAAAAATGGTCTGCATCTGCACTAGGCCAATCTGTGATTTATGTACTGTATATACATGTAACTTCTCAGAAAAAAAATAAAACTGCATGAAACCTCAATATTTTTTTCTGTCCAACATATCTTTTATGGCAAAAGAATAAAGAGATTTGCTGCACTGATAGAGGTGTAAGAGTTACATCATGTCTACTTCATCAAAGCTTTGCAAAAATGCATTTCTGCTTTCATAGAGAAAGTTTTCAAATCATGTATATACCATGGGAGTTTACTCCTATTTCACAAAAGAAGGGGGTCATGGGTTGATTCCATACATGACTGGGTCTGCCTAGATCATATCAACCCAGAATATATTTTGAAAGACCAAAATCATGGAATACAGGCCAGAAATTGGAGAGATTTCACACTAAGCAGCTTTAGCATCTTGACATATGTAAGGCTGGTTGATGAAGTTTGTCAGAAAGTATTAAGTGAGGAGATGCATAATGCCTAGCTGTCTGGAACACTGATCAGAGTACCCTGCCGCCTGTTCGTCGATCAAGGCAAATGACCCCTTAAACAGATGAAGTCACTTTTAGACCACAGCATGATAGGAACTTATGCTTGAATCTATTGATTCTTCAAGCTAAGACTTTAAAAAACTTCCAGGAAATCAAAACTATTTACTGTGTATTGTTTTGAGGTTGTTAGACTTGACAGTTTCATGTATAAGCCAGTTTACAGGGTACAAAGTGAAAATATCCTCATAATTTTGGAAATTGATTGGTTAACCTGCCCAAAACTGAATATTTCTATTCAGAGTTAACAGTATTTGACAGTATCAGCTAAAAACAGTGTTTCTCTGCAATAATTTATGGGTTACTGGGTGAAAAGAACACATATTGTCTATGGGTAAACAAGGGAGATAATTTAAAGACATCACACAGTCTCATGTCAATAAAATTTGTGGTCAGACCCATTCTACAAGGGTCAGTTGTTATTATTTACATCTAATCAACTTCTTGGGTTCATGTACAGCAGTTAATTCATGTCTGGCAAAAAGAAATACTGCACAGTGAGGCATTAAGAGAGCATGGTCAGAAACCTCTAATGGATGATGCTGACCGAGTGGTGGAAGTTACCAGTCAGGCATTGTGGTGTTTTAACTGGACTGGGGTACTTAAATGTACTGTATGTACCTATATATCCAAGTACTGCAACTGATACAAGGTGGTAAGGCATATCGAAGAAAAGGGCGTGTGATTGATTAGACGCAGTCAACAACAGACTTCAGACCGGCTTGTCGAAATACCACATTGGATGTGAAGGCTTCTGTTTCTGCTGTATGTGTGCATACACACCTCCCCATTCATCAACAGGCATTCTGCAAGCTGAAAATAATGTTGCTATTACATTAAATGTCAAATCATAAAATCCAAAACAGCAATGAGACAGTTGTAGATAAAACAAAAAATAATTTTGAAAGTCATATGTGTTAAAAAGGGGGATTTTTTTTTAAAAAAGGAAAGAAAATTAAGTTGATTCACATGCAAAAGGGGTCAGACAGAAAGAATTGACCATATGCTTCAGTGTTTACATTTAAAACAAGGGTTTGTGACATGTTCAGCTGTCCAGTGATCATATTTCATGATTTTATCATCATTTAACTTTAATTTGACCCTCAGGGGATTACCTCAGACACTCACATTGTTATAATAGTGTTTATTTCGGCTTACTTTGTTGTCAAATTCATCAGTTCCAACAAATTCAGAAGCAGGTAACCATTAATCAAGGGTAGAACTCACCATAGGGGTCTATTACCACTGTTGGGCCTCAAAACGAAGCAACGTTCATATTCACAACACTAGAACAATCTATTCCACTCAAAACAACCCTATCTTTACTCCCATCACCTTTAAATTTGCCTCCACATTAATACTGACTTGTTTCCATGGTGAAATAAACACAGGAAGGCATGTAAAGTATGACTTACTGAAATGTGCTCGAACCCTACAGGTTACACAACACCAAATGTTTTCCCATAGACTTCTATAGTAACCTTATATTTTTTTAAAAAATATCCAGGCTATCAACAACCATTCCATGTACACATGGGCACAGTCTGGCCTCTAAGCTACAATAAAACACAAGTTGTGGCCAACTTGTCCGGCACATTTGCCAAGCACAGGAAGCGGAACACATCAACCCCCAGCTCCGCACCGAATGTCACCTACTTCCAAATATATGTACACACATAGGCATAACCCATGGTGATAAAAATGACAGCACTAAATACTTAAAATTGTGGTCAATTTTAATAACAGGGTGGATGTGCTTTTAAAACACATACACATCTTACACTATTTCATCCAATCACAGCTGTCACAGGCCTCTGTCCGTTTGAGTTGTTTCCATACGGTCCTCGCTCGGGCAGCATGTGATACTGATATAGTGTAGTGGAACCTGTAGAAAAAATGGTCTGCATCTGCACTAGGCCAATCTGTGATTTATGTACTGTATATACATGTAACTTCTCAGAAAAAAAATAAAACTGCATGAAACCTCAATATTTTTTTCTGTCCAACATATCTTTTATGGCAAAAGAATAAAGAGATTTGCTGCACTGATAGAGGTGTAAGAGTTACATCATGTCTACTTCATCAAAGCTTTGCAAAAATGCATTTCTGCTTTCATAGAGAAAGTTTTCAAATCATGTATATACCATGGGAGTTTACTCCTATTTCACAAAAGAAGGGGGTCATGGGTTGATTCCATACATGACTGGGTCTGCCTAGATCATATCAACCCAGAATATATTTTGAAAGACCAAAATCATGGAATACAGGCCAGAAATTGGAGAGATTTCACACTAAGCAGCTTTAGCATCTTGACATATGTAAGGCTGGTTGATGAAGTTTGTCAGAAAGTATTAAGTGAGGAGATGCATAATGCCTAGCTGTCTGGAACACTGATCAGAGTACCCTGCCGCCTGTTCGTCGATCAAGGCAAATGACCCCTTAAACAGATGAAGTCACTTTTAGACCACAGCATGATAGGAACTTATGCTTGAATCTATTGATTCTTCAAGCTAAGACTTTAAAAAACTTCCAGGAAATCAAAACTATTTACTGTGTATTGTTTTGAGGTTGTTAGACTTGACAGTTTCATGTATAAGCCAGTTTACAGGGTACAAAGTGAAAATATCCTCATAATTTTGGAAATTGATTGGTTAACCTGCCCAAAACTGAATATTTCTATTCAGAGTTAACAGTATTTGACAGTATCAGCTAAAAACAGTGTTTCTCTGCAATAATTTATGGGTTACTGGGTGAAAAGAACACATATTGTCTATGGGTAAACAAGGGAGATAATTTAAAGACATCACACAGTCTCATGTCAATAAAATTTGTGGTCAGACCCATTCTACAAGGGTCAGTTGTTATTATTTACATCTAATCAACTTCTTGGGTTCATGTACAGCAGTTAATTCATGTCTGGCAAAAAGAAATACTGCACAGTGAGGCATTAAGAGAGCATGGTCAGAAACCTCTAATGGATGATGCTGACCGAGTGGTGGAAGTTACCAGTCAGACATTGTGGTGTTTTAACTGGACTGGGGTACTTAAATGTACTGTATGTACCTATATATCCAAGTACTGCAACTGATACAAGGTGGTAAGGCATATCGAAGAAAAGGGCGTGTGATTGATTAGACGCAGTCAACAACAGACTTCAGACCGGCTTGTCGAAATACCACATTGGATGTGAAGGCTTCTGTTTCTGCTGTATGTGTGCATACACACCTCCCCATTCATCAACAGGCATTCTGCAAGCTGAAAATAATGTTGCTATTACATTAAATGTCAAATCATAAAATCCAAAACAGCAATGAGACAGTTGTAGATAAAACAAAAAATAATTTTGAAAGTCATATGTGTTAAAAAGGGGGATTTTTTTTTAAAAAAGGAAAGAAAATTAAGTTGATTCACATGCAAAAGGGGTCAGACAGAAAGAATTGACCATATGCTTCAGTGTTTACATTTAAAACAAGGGTTTGTGACATGTTCAGCTGTCCAGTGATCATATTTCATGATTTTATCATCATTTAACTTTAATTTGACCCTCAGGGGATTACCTCAGACACTCACATTGTTATAATAGTGTTTATTTCGGCTTACTTTGTTGTCAAATTCATCAGTTCCAACAAATTCAGAAGCAGGTAACCATTAATCAAGGGTAGAACTCACCATAGGGGTCTATTACCACTGTTGGGCCTCAAAACGAAGCAACGTTCATATTCACAACACTAGAACAATCTATTCCACTCAAAACAACCCTATCTTTACTCCCATCACCTTTAAATTTGCCTCCACATTAATACTGACTTGTTTCCATGGTGAAATAAACACAGGAAGGCATGTAAAGTATGACTTACTGAAATGTGCTCGAACCCTACAGAAAAAATGGTCTGCATCTGCACTAGGCCAATCTGTGATTTATGTACTGTATATACATGTAACTTCTCAGAAAAAAAATAAAACTGCATGAAACCTCAATATTTTTTTCTGTCCAACATATCTTTTATGGCAAAAGAATAAAGAGATTTGCTGCACTGATAGAGGTGTAAGAGTTACATCATGTCTACTTCATCAAAGCTTTGCAAAAATGCATTTCTGCTTTCATAGAGAAAGTTTTCAAATCATGTATATACCATGGGAGTTTACTCCTATTTCACAAAAGAAGGGGGTCATGGGTTGATTCCATACATGACTGGGTCTGCCTAGATCATATCAACCCAGAATATATTTTGAAAGACCAAAATCATGGAATACAGGCCAGAAATTGGAGAGATTTCACACTAAGCAGCTTTAGCATCTTGACATATGTAAGGCTGGTTGATGAAGTTTGTCAGAAAGTATTAAGTGAGGAGATGCATAATGCCTAGCTGTCTGGAACACTGATCAGAGTACCCTGCCGCCTGTTCGTCGATCAAGGCAAATGACCCCTTAAACAGATGAAGTCACTTTTAGACCACAGCATGATAGGAACTTATGCTTGAATCTATTGATTCTTCAAGCTAAGACTTTAAAAAACTTCCAGGAAATCAAAACTATTTACTGTGTATTGTTTTGAGGTTGTTAGACTTGACAGTTTCATGTATAAGCCAGTTTACAGGGTACAAAGTGAAAATATCCTCATAATTTTGGAAATTGATTGGTTAACCTGCCCAAAACTGAATATTTCTATTCAGAGTTAACAGTATTTGACAGTATCAGCTAAAAACAGTGTTTCTCTGCAATAATTTATGGGTTACTGGGTGAAAAGAACACATATTGTCTATGGGTAAACAAGGGAGATAATTTAAAGACATCACACAGTCTCATGTCAATAAAATTTGTGGTCAGACCCATTCTACAAGGGTCAGTTGTTATTATTTACATCTAATCAACTTCTTGGGTTCATGTACAGCAGTTAATTCATGTCTGGCAAAAAGAAATACTGCACAGTGAGGCATTAAGAGAGCATGGTCAGAAACCTCTAATGGATGATGCTGACCGAGTGGTGGAAGTTACCAGTCAGACATTGTGGTGTTTTAACTGGACTGGGGTACTTAAATGTACTGTATGTACCTATATATCCAAGTACTGCAACTGATACAAGGTGGTAAGGCATATCGAAGAAAAGGGCGTGTGATTGATTAGACGCAGTCAACAACAGACTTCAGACCGGCTTGTCGAAATACCACATTGGATGTGAAGGCTTCTGTTTCTGCTGTATGTGTGCATACACACCTCCCCATTCATCAACAGGCATTCTGCAAGCTGAAAATAATGTTGCTATTACATTAAATGTCAAATCATAAAATCCAAAACAGCAATGAGACAGTTGTAGATAAAACAAAAAATAATTTTGAAAGTCATATGTGTTAAAAAGGGGGATTTTTTTTTAAAAAAGGAAAGAAAATTAAGTTGATTCACATGCAAAAGGGGTCAGACAGAAAGAATTGACCATATGCTTCAGTGTTTACATTTAAAACAAGGGTTTGTGACATGTTCAGCTGTCCAGTGATCATATTTCATGATTTTATCATCATTTAACTTTAATTTGACCCTCAGGGGATTACCTCAGACACTCACATTGTTATAATAGTGTTTATTTCGGCTTACTTTGTTGTCAAATTCATCAGTTCCAACAAATTCAGAAGCAGGTAACCATTAATCAAGGGTAGAACTCACCATAGGGGTCTATTACCACTGTTGGGCCTCAAAACGAAGCAACGTTCATATTCACAACACTAGAACAATCTATTCCACTCAAAACAACCCTATCTTTACTCCCATCACCTTTAAATTTGCCTCCACATTAATACTGACTTGTTTCCATGGTGAAATAAACACAGGAAGGCATGTAAAGTATGACTTACTGAAATGTGCTCGAACCCTACAGGTTACACAACACCAAATGTTTTCCCATAGACTTCTATAGTAACCTTATATTTTTTTAAAAAATATCCAGGCTATCAACAACCATTCCATGTACACATGGGCACAGTCTGGCCTCTAAGCTACAATAAAACACAAGTTGTGGCCAACTTGTCCGGCACATTTGCCAAGCACAGGAAGCGGAACACATCAACCCCCAGCTCCGCACCGAATGTCACCTACTTCCAAATATATGTACACACATAGGCATAACCCATGGTGATAAAAATGACAGCACTAAATACTTAAAATTGTGGTCAATTTTAATAACAGGGTGGATGTGCTTTTAAAACACATACACATCTTACACTATTTCATCCAATCACAGCTGTCACAGGCCTCTGTCCGTTTGAGTTGTTTCCATACGGTCCTCGCTCGGGCAGCATGTGATACTGATATAGTGTAGTGGAACCTGTAGAAAAAATGGTCTGCATCTGCACTAGGCCAATCTGTGATTTATGTACTGTATATACATGTAACTTCTCAGAAAAAAAATAAAACTGCATGAAACCTCAATATTTTTTTCTGTCCAACATATCTTTTATGGCAAAAGAATAAAGAGATTTGCTGCACTGATAGAGGTGTAAGAGTTACATCATGTCTACTTCATCAAAGCTTTGCAAAAATGCATTTCTGCTTTCATAGAGAAAGTTTTCAAATCATGTATATACCATGGGAGTTTACTCCTATTTCACAAAAGAAGGGGGTCATGGGTTGATTCCATACATGACTGGGTCTGCCTAGATCATATCAACCCAGAATATATTTTGAAAGACCAAAATCATGGAATACAGGCCAGAAATTGGAGAGATTTCACACTAAGCAGCTTTAGCATCTTGACATATGTAAGGCTGGTTGATGAAGTTTGTCAGAAAGTATTAAGTGAGGAGATGCATAATGCCTAGCTGTCTGGAACACTGATCAGAGTACCCTGCCGCCTGTTCGTCGATCAAGGCAAATGACCCCTTAAACAGATGAAGTCACTTTTAGACCACAGCATGATAGGAACTTATGCTTGAATCTATTGATTCTTCAAGCTAAGACTTTAAAAAACTTCCAGGAAATCAAAACTATTTACTGTGTATTGTTTTGAGGTTGTTAGACTTGACAGTTTCATGTATAAGCCAGTTTACAGGGTACAAAGTGAAAATATCCTCATAATTTTGGAAATTGATTGGTTAACCTGCCCAAAACTGAATATTTCTATTCAGAGTTAACAGTATTTGACAGTATCAGCTAAAAACAGTGTTTCTCTGCAATAATTTATGGGTTACTGGGTGAAAAGAACACATATTGTCTATGGGTAAACAAGGGAGATAATTTAAAGACATCACACAGTCTCATGTCAATAAAATTTGTGGTCAGACCCATTCTACAAGGGTCAGTTGTTATTATTTACATCTAATCAACTTCTTGGGTTCATGTACAGCAGTTAATTCATGTCTGGCAAAAAGAAATACTGCACAGTGAGGCATTAAGAGAGCATGGTCAGAAACCTCTAATGGATGATGCTGACCGAGTGGTGGAAGTTACCAGTCAGACATTGTGGTGTTTTAACTGGACTGGGGTACTTAAATGTACTGTATGTACCTATATATCCAAGTACTGCAACTGATACAAGGTGGTAAGGCATATCGAAGAAAAGGGCGTGTGATTGATTAGACGCAGTCAACAACAGACTTCAGACCGGCTTGTCGAAATACCACATTGGATGTGAAGGCTTCTGTTTCTGCTGTATGTGTGCATACACACCTCCCCATTCATCAACAGGCATTCTGCAAGCTGAAAATAATGTTGCTATTACATTAAATGTCAAATCATAAAATCCAAAACAGCAATGAGACAGTTGTAGATAAAACAAAAAATAATTTTGAAAGTCATATGTGTTAAAAAGGGGGATTTTTTTTTAAAAAAGGAAAGAAAATTAAGTTGATTCACATGCAAAAGGGGTCAGACAGAAAGAATTGACCATATGCTTCAGTGTTTACATTTAAAACAAGGGTTTGTGACATGTTCAGCTGTCCAGTGATCATATTTCATGATTTTATCATCATTTAACTTTAATTTGACCCTCAGGGGATTACCTCAGACACTCACATTGTTATAATAGTGTTTATTTCGGCTTACTTTGTTGTCAAATTCATCAGTTCCAACAAATTCAGAAGCAGGTAACCATTAATCAAGGGTAGAACTCACCATAGGGGTCTATTACCACTGTTGGGCCTCAAAACGAAGCAACGTTCATATTCACAACACTAGAACAATCTATTCCACTCAAAACAACCCTATCTTTACTCCCATCACCTTTAAATTTGCCTCCACATTAATACTGACTTGTTTCCATGGTGAAATAAACACAGGAAGGCATGTAAAGTATGACTTACTGAAATGTGCTCGAACCCTACAGAAAAAATGGTCTGCATCTGCACTAGGCCAATCTGTGATTTATGTACTGTATATACATGTAACTTCTCAGAAAAAAAATAAAACTGCATGAAACCTCAATATTTTTTTCTGTCCAACATATCTTTTATGGCAAAAGAATAAAGAGATTTGCTGCACTGATAGAGGTGTAAGAGTTACATCATGTCTACTTCATCAAAGCTTTGCAAAAATGCATTTCTGCTTTCATAGAGAAAGTTTTCAAATCATGTATATACCATGGGAGTTTACTCCTATTTCACAAAAGAAGGGGGTCATGGGTTGATTCCATACATGACTGGGTCTGCCTAGATCATATCAACCCAGAATATATTTTGAAAGACCAAAATCATGGAATACAGGCCAGAAATTGGAGAGATTTCACACTAAGCAGCTTTAGCATCTTGACATATGTAAGGCTGGTTGATGAAGTTTGTCAGAAAGTATTAAGTGAGGAGATGCATAATGCCTAGCTGTCTGGAACACTGATCAGAGTACCCTGCCGCCTGTTCGTCGATCAAGGCAAATGACCCCTTAAACAGATGAAGTCACTTTTAGACCACAGCATGATAGGAACTTATGCTTGAATCTATTGATTCTTCAAGCTAAGACTTTAAAAAACTTCCAGGAAATCAAAACTATTTACTGTGTATTGTTTTGAGGTTGTTAGACTTGACAGTTTCATGTATAAGCCAGTTTACAGGGTACAAAGTGAAAATATCCTCATAATTTTGGAAATTGATTGGTTAACCTGCCCAAAACTGAATATTTCTATTCAGAGTTAACAGTATTTGACAGTATCAGCTAAAAACAGTGTTTCTCTGCAATAATTTATGGGTTACTGGGTGACAAGAACACATATTGTCTATGGGTAAACAAGGGAGATAATTTAAAGACATCACACAGTCTCATGTCAATAAAATTTGTGGTCAGACCCATTCTACAAGGGTCAGTTGTTATTATTTACATCTAATCAACTTCTTGGGTTCATGTACAGCAGTTAATTCATGTCTGGCAAAAAGAAATACTGCACAGTGAGGCATTAAGAGAGCATGGTCAGAAACCTCTAATGGATGATGCTGACCGAGTGGTGGAAGTTACCAGTCAGACATTGTGGTGTTTTAACTGGACTGGGGTACTTAAATGTACTGTATGTACCTATATATCCAAGTACTGCAACTGATACAAGGTGGTAAGGCATATCGAAGAAAAGGGCGTGTGATTGATTAGACGCAGTCAACAACAGACTTCAGACCGGCTTGTCGAAATACCACATTGGATGTGAAGGCTTCTGTTTCTGCTGTATGTGTGCATACACACCTCCCCATTCATCAACAGGCATTCTGCAAGCTGAAAATAATGTTGCTATTACATTAAATGTCAAATCATAAAATCCAAAACAGCAATGAGACAGTTGTAGATAAAACAAAAAATAATTTTGAAAGTCATATGTGTTAAAAAGGGGGATTTTTTTTTAAAAAAGGAAAGAAAATTAAGTTGATTCACATGCAAAAGGGGTCAGACAGAAAGAATTGACCATATGCTTCAGTGTTTACATTTAAAACAAGGGTTTGTGACATGTTCAGCTGTCCAGTGATCATATTTCATGATTTTATCATCATTTAACTTTAATTTGACCCTCAGGGGATTACCTCAGACACTCACATTGTTATAATAGTGTTTATTTCGGCTTACTTTGTTGTCAAATTCATCAGTTCCAACAAATTCAGAAGCAGGTAACCATTAATCAAGGGTAGAACTCACCATAGGGGTCTATTACCACTGTTGGGCCTCAAAACGAAGCAACGTTCATATTCACAACACTAGAACAATCTATTCCACTCAAAACAACCCTATCTTTACTCCCATCACCTTTAAATTTGCCTCCACATTAATACTGACTTGTTTCCATGGTGAAATAAACACAGGAAGGCATGTAAAGTATGACTTACTGAAATGTGCTCGAACCCTACAGGTTACACAACACCAAATGTTTTCCCATAGACTTCTATAGTAACCTTATATTTTTTTAAAAAATATCCAGGCTATCAACAACCATTCCATGTACACATGGGCACAGTCTGGCCTCTAAGCTACAATAAAACACAAGTTGTGGCCAACTTGTCCGGCACATTTGCCAAGCACAGGAAGCGGAACACATCAACCCCCAGCTCCGCACCGAATGTCACCTACTTCCAAATATATGTACACACATAGGCATAACCCATGGTGATAAAAATGACAGCACTAAATACTTAAAATTGTGGTCAATTTTAATAACAGGGTGGATGTGCTTTTAAAACACATACACATCTTACACTATTTCATCCAATCACAGCTGTCACAGGCCTCTGTCCGTTTGAGTTGTTTCCATACGGTCCTCGCTCGGGCAGCATGTGATACTGATATAGTGTAGTGGAACCTGTAGAAAAAATGGTCTGCATCTGCACTAGGCCAATCTGTGATTTATGTACTGTATATACATGTAACTTCTCAGAAAAAAAATAAAACTGCATGAAACCTCAATATTTTTTTCTGTCCAACATATCTTTTATGGCAAAAGAATAAAGAGATTTGCTGCACTGATAGAGGTGTAAGAGTTACATCATGTCTACTTCATCAAAGCTTTGCAAAAATGCATTTCTGCTTTCATAGAGAAAGTTTTCAAATCATGTATATACCATGGGAGTTTACTCCTATTTCACAAAAGAAGGGGGTCATGGGTTGATTCCATACATGACTGGGTCTGCCTAGATCATATCAACCCAGAATATATTTTGAAAGACCAAAATCATGGAATACAGGCCAGAAATTGGAGAGATTTCACACTAAGCAGCTTTAGCATCTTGACATATGTAAGGCTGGTTGATGAAGTTTGTCAGAAAGTGTTAAGTGAGGAGATGCATAATGCCTAGCTGTCTGGAACACTGATCAGAGTACCCTGCCGCCTGTTCGTCGATCAAGGCAAATGACCCCTTAAACAGATGAAGTCACTTTTAGACCACAGCATGATAGGAACTTATGCTTGAATCTATTGATTCTTCAAGCTAAGACTTTAAAAAACTTCCAGGAAATCAAAACTATTTGCTGTGTATTGTTTTGAGGTTGTTAGACTTGACAGTTTCATGTATAAGCCAGTTTACAGGGTACAAAGTGAAAATATCCTCATAATTTTGGAAATTGATTGGTTAACCTGCCCAAAACTGAATATTTCTATTCAGAGTTAACAGTATTTGACAGTATCAGCTAAAAACAGTGTTTCTCTGCAATAATTTATGGGTTACTGGGTGACAAGAACACATATTGTCTATGGGTAAACAAGGGAGATAATTTAAAGACATCACACAGTCTCATGTCAATAAAATTTGTGGTCAGACCCATTCTACAAGGGTCAGTTGTTATTATTTACATCTAATCAACTTCTTGGGTTCATGTACAGCAGTTAATTCATGTCTGGCAAAAAGAAATACTGCACAGTGAGGCATTAAGAGAGCATGGTCAGAAACCTCTAATGGATGATGCTGACCGAGTGGTGGAAGTTACCAGTCAGACATTGTGGTGTTTTAACTGGACTGGGGTACTTAAATGTACTGTATGTACCTATATATCCAAGTACTGCAACTGATACAAGGTGGTAAGGCATATCGAAGAAAAGGGCGTGTGATTGATTAGACGCAGTCAACAACAGACTTCAGACCGGCTTGTCGAAATACCACATTGGATGTGAAGGCTTCTGTTTCTGCTGTATGTGTGCATACACACCTCCCCATTCATCAACAGGCATTCTGCAAGCTGAAAATAATGTTGCTATTACATTAAATGTCAAATCATAAAATCCAAAACAGCAATGAGACAGTTGTAGATAAAACAAAAAATAATTTTGAAAGTCATATGTGTTAAAAAGGGGGATTTTTTTTTAAAAAAGGAAAGAAAATTAAGTTGATTCACATGCAAAAGGGGTCAGACAGAAAGAATTGACCATATGCTTCAGTGTTTACATTTAAAACAAGGGTTTGTGACATGTTCAGCTGTCCAGTGATCATATTTCATGATTTTATCATCATTTAACTTTAATTTGACCCTCAGGGGATTACCTCAGACACTCACATTGTTATAATAGTGTTTATTTCGGCTTACTTTGTTGTCAAATTCATCAGTTCCAACAAATTCAGAAGCAGGTAACCATTAATCAAGGGTAGAACTCACCATAGGGGTCTATTACCACTGTTGGGCCTCAAAACGAAGCAACGTTCATATTCACAACACTAGAACAATCTATTCCACTCAAAACAACCCTATCTTTACTCCCATCACCTTTAAATTTGCCTCCACATTAATACTGACTTGTTTCCATGGTGAAATAAACACAGGAAGGCATGTAAAGTATGACTTACTGAAATGTGCTCGAACCCTACAGGTTACACAACACCAAATGTTTTCCCATAGACTTCTATAGTAACCTTATATTTTTTTTAAAAATATCCAGGCTATCAACAACCATTCCATGTACACATGGGCACAGTCTGGCCTCTAAGCTACAATAAAACACAAGTTGTGGCCAACTTGTCCGGCACATTTGCCAAGCACAGGAAGCGGAACACATCAACCCCCAGCTCCGCACCGAATGTCACCTACTTCCAAATATATGTACACACATAGGCATAACCCATGGTGATAAAAATGACAGCACTAAATACTTAAAATTGTGGTCAATTTTAATAACAGGGTGGATGTGCTTTTAAAACACATACACATCTTACACTATTTCATCCAATCACAGCTGTCACAGGCCTCTGTCCGTTTGAGTTGTTTCCATACGGTCCTCGCTCGGGCAGCATGTGATACTGATATAGTGTAGTGGAACCTGTAGAAAAAATGGTCTGCATCTGCACTAGGCCAATCTGTGATTTATGTACTGTATATACATGTAACTTCTCAGAAAAAAAATAAAACTGCATGAAACCTCAATATTTTTTTCTGTCCAACATATCTTTTATGGCAAAAGAATAAAGAGATTTGCTGCACTGATAGAGGTGTAAGAGTTACATCATGTCTACTTCATCAAAGCTTTGCAAAAATGCATTTCTGCTTTCATAGAGAAAGTTTTCAAATCATGTATATACCATGGGAGTTTACTCCTATTTCACAAAAGAAGGGGGTCATGGGTTGATTCCATACATGACTGGGTCTGCCTAGATCATATCAACCCAGAATATATTTTGAAAGACCAAAATCATGGAATACAGGCCAGAAATTGGAGAGATTTCACACTAAGCAGCTTTAGCATCTTGACATATGTAAGGCTGGTTGATGAAGTTTGTCAGAAAGTATTAAGTGAGGAGATGCATAATGCCTAGCTGTCTGGAACACTGATCAGAGTACCCTGCCGCCTGTTCGTCGATCAAGGCAAATGACCCCTTAAACAGATGAAGTCACTTTTAGACCACAGCATGATAGGAACTTATGCTTGAATCTATTGATTCTTCAAGCTAAGACTTTAAAAAACTTCCAGGAAATCAAAACTATTTACTGTGTATTGTTTTGAGGTTGTTAGACTTGACAGTTTCATGTATAAGCCAGTTTACAGGGTACAAAGTGAAAATATCCTCATAATTTTGGAAATTGATTGGTTAACCTGCCCAAAACTGAATATTTCTATTCAGAGTTAACAGTATTTGACAGTATCAGCTAAAAACAGTGTTTCTCTGCAATAATTTATGGGTTACTGGGTGACAAGAACACATATTGTCTATGGGTAAACAAGGGAGATAATTTAAAGACATCACACAGTCTCATGTCAATAAAATTTGTGGTCAGACCCATTCTACAAGGGTCAGTTGTTATTATTTACATCTAATCAACTTCTTGGGTTCATGTACAGCAGTTAATTCATGTCTGGCAAAAAGAAATACTGCACAGTGAGGCATTAAGAGAGCATGGTCAGAAACCTCTAATGGATGATGCTGACCGAGTGGTGGAAGTTACCAGTCAGACATTGTGGTGTTTTAACTGGACTGGGGTACTTAAATGTACTGTATGTACCTATATATCCAAGTACTGCAACTGATACAAGGTGGTAAGGCATATCGAAGAAAAGGGCGTGTGATTGATTAGACGCAGTCAACAACAGACTTCAGACCGGCTTGTCGAAATACCACATTGGATGTGAAGGCTTCTGTTTCTGCTGTATGTGTGCATACACACCTCCCCATTCATCAACAGGCATTCTGCAAGCTGAAAATAATGTTGCTATTACATTAAATGTCAAATCATAAAATCCAAAACAGCAATGAGACAGTTGTAGATAAAACAAAAAATAATTTTGAAAGTCATATGTGTTAAAAAGGGGGATTTTTTTTTAAAAAAGGAAAGAAAATTAAGTTGATTCACATGCAAAAGGGGTCAGACAGAAAGAATTGACCATATGCTTCAGTGTTTACATTTAAAACAAGGGTTTGTGACATGTTCAGCTGTCCAGTGATCATATTTCATGATTTTATCATCATTTAACTTTAATTTGACCCTCAGGGGATTACCTCAGACACTCACATTGTTATAATAGTGTTTATTTCGGCTTACTTTGTTGTCAAATTCATCAGTTCCAACAAATTCAGAAGCAGGTAACCATTAATCAAGGGTAGAACTCACCATAGGGGTCTATTACCACTGTTGGGCCTCAAAACGAAGCAACGTTCATATTCACAACACTAGAACAATCTATTCCACTCAAAACAACCCTATCTTTACTCCCATCACCTTTAAATTTGCCTCCACATTAATACTGACTTGTTTCCATGGTGAAATAAACACAGGAAGGCATGTAAAGTATGACTTACTGAAATGTGCTCGAACCCTACAGGTTACACAACACCAAATGTTTTCCCATAGACTTCTATAGTAACCTTATATTTTTTTAAAAAATATCCAGGCTATCAACAACCATTCCATGTACACATGGGCACAGTCTGGCCTCTAAGCTACAATAAAACACAAGTTGTGGCCAACTTGTCCGGCACATTTGCCAAGCACAGGAAGCGGAACACATCAACCCCCAGCTCCGCACCGAATGTCACCTACTTCCAAATATATGTACACACATAGGCATAACCCATGGTGATAAAAATGACAGCACTAAATACTTAAAATTGTGGTCAATTTTAATAACAGGGTGGATGTGCTTTTAAAACACATACACATCTTACACTATTTCATCCAATCACAGCTGTCACAGGCCTCTGTCCGTTTGAGTTGTTTCCATACGGTCCTCGCTCGGGCAGCATGTGATACTGATATAGTGTAGTGGAACCTGTAGAAAAAATGGTCTGCATCTGCACTAGGCCAATCTGTGATTTATGTACTGTATATACATGTAACTTCTCAGAAAAAAAATAAAACTGCATGAAACCTCAATATTTTTTTCTGTCCAACATATCTTTTATGGCAAAAGAATAAAGAGATTTGCTGCACTGATAGAGGTGTAAGAGTTACATCATGTCTACTTCATCAAAGCTTTGCAAAAATGCATTTCTGCTTTCATAGAGAAAGTTTTCAAATCATGTATATACCATGGGAGTTTACTCCTATTTCACAAAAGAAGGGGGTCATGGGTTGATTCCATACATGACTGGGTCTGCCTAGATCATATCAACCCAGAATATATTTTGAAAGACCAAAATCATGGAATACAGGCCAGAAATTGGAGAGATTTCACACTAAGCAGCTTTAGCATCTTGACATATGTAAGGCTGGTTGATGAAGTTTGTCAGAAAGTATTAAGTGAGGAGATGCATAATGCCTAGCTGTCTGGAACACTGATCAGAGTACCCTGCCGCCTGTTCGTCGATCAAGGCAAATGACCCCTTAAACAGATGAAGTCACTTTTAGACCACAGCATGATAGGAACTTATGCTTGAATCTATTGATTCTTCAAGCTAAGACTTTAAAAAACTTCCAGGAAATCAAAACTATTTACTGTGTATTGTTTTGAGGTTGTTAGACTTGACAGTTTCATGTATAAGCCAGTTTACAGGGTACAAAGTGAAAATATCCTCATAATTTTGGAAATTGATTGGTTAACCTGCCCAAAACTGAATATTTCTATTCAGAGTTAACAGTATTTGACAGTATCAGCTAAAAACAGTGTTTCTCTGCAATAATTTATGGGTTACTGGGTGACAAGAACACATATTGTCTATGGGTAAACAAGGGAGATAATTTAAAGACATCACACAGTCTCATGTCAATAAAATTTGTGGTCAGACCCATTCTACAAGGGTCAGTTGTTATTATTTACATCTAATCAACTTCTTGGGTTCATGTACAGCAGTTAATTCATGTCTGGCAAAAAGAAATACTGCACAGTGAGGCATTAAGAGAGCATGGTCAGAAACCTCTAATGGATGATGCTGACCGAGTGGTGGAAGTTACCAGTCAGACATTGTGGTGTTTTAACTGGACTGGGGTACTTAAATGTACTGTATGTACCTATATATCCAAGTACTGCAACTGATACAAGGTGGTAAGGCATATCGAAGAAAAGGGCGTGTGATTGATTAGACGCAGTCAACAACAGACTTCAGACCGGCTTGTCGAAATACCACATTGGATGTGAAGGCTTCTGTTTCTGCTGTATGTGTGCATACACACCTCCCCATTCATCAACAGGCATTCTGCAAGCTGAAAATAATGTTGCTATTACATTAAATGTCAAATCATAAAATCCAAAACAGCAATGAGACAGTTGTAGATAAAACAAAAAATAATTTTGAAAGTCATATGTGTTAAAAAGGGGGATTTTTTTTTAAAAAAGGAAAGAAAATTAAGTTGATTCACATGCAAAAGGGGTCAGACAGAAAGAATTGACCATATGCTTCAGTGTTTACATTTAAAACAAGGGTTTGTGACATGTTCAGCTGTCCAGTGATCATATTTCATGATTTTATCATCATTTAACTTTAATTTGACCCTCAGGGGATTACCTCAGACACTCACATTGTTATAATAGTGTTTATTTCGGCTTACTTTGTTGTCAAATTCATCAGTTCCAACAAATTCAGAAGCAGGTAACCATTAATCAAGGGTAGAACTCACCATAGGGGTCTATTACCACTGTTGGGCCTCAAAACGAAGCAACGTTCATATTCACAACACTAGAACAATCTATTCCACTCAAAACAACCCTATCTTTACTCCCATCACCTTTAAATTTGCCTCCACATTAATACTGACTTGTTTCCATGGTGAAATAAACACAGGAAGGCATGTAAAGTATGACTTACTGAAATGTGCTCGAACCCTACAGGTTACACAACACCAAATGTTTTCCCATAGACTTCTATAGTAACCTTATATTTTTTTAAAAAATATCCAGGCTATCAACAACCATTCCATGTACACATGGGCACAGTCTGGCCTCTAAGCTACAATAAAACACAAGTTGTGGCCAACTTGTCCGGCACATTTGCCAAGCACAGGAAGCGGAACACATCAACCCCCAGCTCCGCACCGAATGTCACCTACTTCCAAATATATGTACACACATAGGCATAACCCATGGTGATAAAAATGACAGCACTAAATACTTAAAATTGTGGTCAATTTTAATAACAGGGTGGATGTGCTTTTAAAACACATACACATCTTACACTATTTCATCCAATCACAGCTGTCACAGGCCTCTGTCCGTTTGAGTTGTTTCCATACGGTCCTCGCTCGGGCAGCATGTGATACTGATATAGTGTAGTGGAACCTGTAGAAAAAATGGTCTGCATCTGCACTAGGCCAATCTGTGATTTATGTACTGTATATACATGTAACTTCTCAGAAAAAAAATAAAACTGCATGAAACCTCAATATTTTTTTCTGTCCAACATATCTTTTATGGCAAAAGAATAAAGAGATTTGCTGCACTGATAGAGGTGTAAGAGTTACATCATGTCTACTTCATCAAAGCTTTGCAAAAATGCATTTCTGCTTTCATAGAGAAAGTTTTCAAATCATGTATATACCATGGGAGTTTACTCCTATTTCACAAAAGAAGGGGGTCATGGGTTGATTCCATACATGACTGGGTCTGCCTAGATCATATCAACCCAGAATATATTTTGAAAGACCAAAATCATGGAATACAGGCCAGAAATTGGAGAGATTTCACACTAAGCAGCTTTAGCATCTTGACATATGTAAGGCTGGTTGATGAAGTTTGTCAGAAAGTATTAAGTGAGGAGATGCATAATGCCTAGCTGTCTGGAACACTGATCAGAGTACCCTGCCGCCTGTTCGTCGATCAAGGCAAATGACCCCTTAAACAGATGAAGTCACTTTTAGACCACAGCATGATAGGAACTTATGCTTGAATCTATTGATTCTTCAAGCTAAGACTTTAAAAAACTTCCAGGAAATCAAAACTATTTACTGTGTATTGTTTTGAGGTTGTTAGACTTGACAGTTTCATGTATAAGCCAGTTTACAGGGTACAAAGTGAAAATATCCTCATAATTTTGGAAATTGATTGGTTAACCTGCCCAAAACTGAATATTTCTATTCAGAGTTAACAGTATTTGACAGTATCAGCTAAAAACAGTGTTTCTCTGCAATAATTTATGGGTTACTGGGTGACAAGAACACATATTGTCTATGGGTAAACAAGGGAGATAATTTAAAGACATCACACAGTCTCATGTCAATAAAATTTGTGGTCAGACCCATTCTACAAGGGTCAGTTGTTATTATTTACATCTAATCAACTTCTTGGGTTCATGTACAGCAGTTAATTCATGTCTGGCAAAAAGAAATACTGCACAGTGAGGCATTAAGAGAGCATGGTCAGAAACCTCTAATGGATGATGCTGACCGAGTGGTGGAAGTTACCAGTCAGACATTGTGGTGTTTTAACTGGACTGGGGTACTTAAATGTACTGTATGTACCTATATATCCAAGTACTGCAACTGATACAAGGTGGTAAGGCATATCGAAGAAAAGGGCGTGTGATTGATTAGACGCAGTCAACAACAGACTTCAGACCGGCTTGTCGAAATACCACATTGGATGTGAAGGCTTCTGTTTCTGCTGTATGTGTGCATACACACCTCCCCATTCATCAACAGGCATTCTGCAAGCTGAAAATAATGTTGCTATTACATTAAATGTCAAATCATAAAATCCAAAACAGCAATGAGACAGTTGTAGATAAAACAAAAAATAATTTTGAAAGTCATATGTGTTAAAAAGGGGGATTTTTTTTTAAAAAAGGAAAGAAAATTAAGTTGATTCACATGCAAAAGGGGTCAGACAGAAAGAATTGACCATATGCTTCAGTGTTTACATTTAAAACAAGGGTTTGTGACATGTTCAGCTGTCCAGTGATCATATTTCATGATTTTATCATCATTTAACTTTAATTTGACCCTCAGGGGATTACCTCAGACACTCACATTGTTATAATAGTGTTTATTTCGGCTTACTTTGTTGTCAAATTCATCAGTTCCAACAAATTCAGAAGCAGGTAACCATTAATCAAGGGTAGAACTCACCATAGGGGTCTATTACCACTGTTGGGCCTCAAAACGAAGCAACGTTCATATTCACAACACTAGAACAATCTATTCCACTCAAAACAACCCTATCTTTACTCCCATCACCTTTAAATTTGCCTCCACATTAATACTGACTTGTTTCCATGGTGAAATAAACACAGGAAGGCATGTAAAGTATGACTTACTGAAATGTGCTCGAACCCTACAGGTTACACAACACCAAATGTTTTCCCATAGACTTCTATAGTAACCTTATATTTTTTTAAAAAATATCCAGGCTATCAACAACCATTCCATGTACACATGGGCACAGTCTGGCCTCTAAGCTACAATAAAACACAAGTTGTGGCCAACTTGTCCGGCACATTTGCCAAGCACAGGAAGCGGAACACATCAACCCCCAGCTCCGCACCGAATGTCACCTACTTCCAAATATATGTACACACATAGGCATAACCCATGGTGATAAAAATGACAGCACTAAATACTTAAAATTGTGGTCAATTTTAATAACAGGGTGGATGTGCTTTTAAAACACATACACATCTTACACTATTTCATCCAATCACAGCTGTCACAGGCCTCTGTCCGTTTGAGTTGTTTCCATACGGTCCTCGCTCGGGCAGCATGTGATACTGATATAGTGTAGTGGAACCTGTAGAAAAAATGGTCTGCATCTGCACTAGGCCAATCTGTGATTTATGTACTGTATATACATGTAACTTCTCAGAAAAAAAATAAAACTGCATGAAACCTCAATATTTTTTTCTGTCCAACATATCTTTTATGGCAAAAGAATAAAGAGATTTGCTGCACTGATAGAGGTGTAAGAGTTACATCATGTCTACTTCATCAAAGCTTTGCAAAAATGCATTTCTGCTTTCATAGAGAAAGTTTTCAAATCATGTATATACCATGGGAGTTTACTCCTATTTCACAAAAGAAGGGGGTCATGGGTTGATTCCATACATGACTGGGTCTGCCTAGATCATATCAACCCAGAATATATTTTGAAAGACCAAAATCATGGAATACAGGCCAGAAATTGGAGAGATTTCACACTAAGCAGCTTTAGCATCTTGACATATGTAAGGCTGGTTGATGAAGTTTGTCAGAAAGTATTAAGTGAGGAGATGCATAATGCCTAGCTGTCTGGAACACTGATCAGAGTACCCTGCCGCCTGTTCGTCGATCAAGGCAAATGACCCCTTAAACAGATGAAGTCACTTTTAGACCACAGCATGATAGGAACTTATGCTTGAATCTATTGATTCTTCAAGCTAAGACTTTAAAAAACTTCCAGGAAATCAAAACTATTTACTGTGTATTGTTTTGAGGTTGTTAGACTTGACAGTTTCATGTATAAGCCAGTTTACAGGGTACAAAGTGAAAATATCCTCATAATTTTGGAAATTGATTGGTTAACCTGCCCAAAACTGAATATTTCTATTCAGAGTTAACAGTATTTGACAGTATCAGCTAAAAACAGTGTTTCTCTGCAATAATTTATGGGTTACTGGGTGACAAGAACACATATTGTCTATGGGTAAACAAGGGAGATAATTTAAAGACATCACACAGTCTCATGTCAATAAAATTTGTGGTCAGACCCATTCTACAAGGGTCAGTTGTTATTATTTACATCTAATCAACTTCTTGGGTTCATGTACAGCAGTTAATTCATGTCTGGCAAAAAGAAATACTGCACAGTGAGGCATTAAGAGAGCATGGTCAGAAACCTCTAATGGATGATGCTGACCGAGTGGTGGAAGTTACCAGTCAGACATTGTGGTGTTTTAACTGGACTGGGGTACTTAAATGTACTGTATGTACCTATATATCCAAGTACTGCAACTGATACAAGGTGGTAAGGCATATCGAAGAAAAGGGCGTGTGATTGATTAGACGCAGTCAACAACAGACTTCAGACCGGCTTGTCGAAATACCACATTGGATGTGAAGGCTTCTGTTTCTGCTGTATGTGTGCAT
Organism: Haliotis asinina; assembly: GCF_037392515.1. NCBI lineage: Eukaryota > Metazoa > Mollusca > Gastropoda > Lepetellida > Haliotidae > Haliotis > Haliotis asinina. The sequence goes on along the minus strand of NC_090283.1, from coordinate 5,356,781 downwards.
ACACACCTCCCCATTCATCAACAGGCATTCTGCAAGCTGAAAATAATGTTGCTATTACATTAAATGTCAAATCATAAAATCCAAAACAGCAATGAGACAGTTGTAGATAAAACAAAAAATAATTTTGAAAGTCATATGTGTTAAAAAGGGGGATTTTTTTTTAAAAAAGGAAAGAAAATTAAGTTGATTCACATGCAAAAGGGGTCAGACAGAAAGAATTGACCATATGCTTCAGTGTTTACATTTAAAACAAGGGTTTGTGACATGTTCAGCTGTCCAGTGATCATATTTCATGATTTTATCATCATTTAACTTTAATTTGACCCTCAGGGGATTACCTCAGACACTCACATTGTTATAATAGTGTTTATTTCGGCTTACTTTGTTGTCAAATTCATCAGTTCCAACAAATTCAGAAGCAGGTAACCATTAATCAAGGGTAGAACTCACCATAGGGGTCTATTACCACTGTTGGGCCTCAAAACGAAGCAACGTTCATATTCACAACACTAGAACAATCTATTCCACTCAAAACAACCCTATCTTTACTCCCATCACCTTTAAATTTGCCTCCACATTAATACTGACTTGTTTCCATGGTGAAATAAACACAGGAAGGCATGTAAAGTATGACTTACTGAAATGTGCTCGAACCCTACAGGTTACACAACACCAAATGTTTTCCCATAGACTTCTATAGTAACCTTATATTTTTTTAAAAAATATCCAGGCTATCAACAACCATTCCATGTACACATGGGCACAGTCTGGCCTCTAAGCTACAATAAAACACAAGTTGTGGCCAACTTGTCCGGCACATTTGCCAAGCACAGGAAGCGGAACACATCAACCCCCAGCTCCGCACCGAATGTCACCTACTTCCAAATATATGTACACACATAGGCATAACCCATGGTGATAAAAATGACAGCACTAAATACTTAAAATTGTGGTCAATTTTAATAACAGGGTGGATGTGCTTTTAAAACACATACACATCTTACACTATTTCATCCAATCACAGCTGTCACAGGCCTCTGTCCGTTTGAGTTGTTTCCATACGGTCCTCGCTCGGGCAGCATGTGATACTGATATAGTGTAGTGGAACCTGTAGAAAAAATGGTCTGCATCTGCACTAGGCCAATCTGTGATTTATGTACTGTATATACATGTAACTTCTCAGAAAAAAAATAAAACTGCATGAAACCTCAATATTTTTTTCTGTCCAACATATCTTTTATGGCAAAAGAATAAAGAGATTTGCTGCACTGATAGAGGTGTAAGAGTTACATCATGTCTACTTCATCAAAGCTTTGCAAAAATGCATTTCTGCTTTCATAGAGAAAGTTTTCAAATCATGTATATACCATGGGAGTTTACTCCTATTTCACAAAAGAAGGGGGTCATGGGTTGATTCCATACATGACTGGGTCTGCCTAGATCATATCAACCCAGAATATATTTTGAAAGACCAAAATCATGGAATACAGGCCAGAAATTGGAGAGATTTCACACTAAGCAGCTTTAGCATCTTGACATATGTAAGGCTGGTTGATGAAGTTTGTCAGAAAGTATTAAGTGAGGAGATGCATAATGCCTAGCTGTCTGGAACACTGATCAGAGTACCCTGCCGCCTGTTCGTCGATCAAGGCAAATGACCCCTTAAACAGATGAAGTCACTTTTAGACCACAGCATGATAGGAACTTATGCTTGAATCTATTGATTCTTCAAGCTAAGACTTTAAAAAACTTCCAGGAAATCAAAACTATTTACTGTGTATTGTTTTGAGGTTGTTAGACTTGACAGTTTCATGTATAAGCCAGTTTACAGGGTACAAAGTGAAAATATCCTCATAATTTTGGAAATTGATTGGTTAACCTGCCCAAAACTGAATATTTCTATTCAGAGTTAACAGTATTTGACAGTATCAGCTAAAAACAGTGTTTCTCTGCAATAATTTATGGGTTACTGGGTGACAAGAACACATATTGTCTATGGGTAAACAAGGGAGATAATTTAAAGACATCACACAGTCTCATGTCAATAAAATTTGTGGTCAGACCCATTCTACAAGGGTCAGTTGTTATTATTTACATCTAATCAACTTCTTGGGTTCATGTACAGCAGTTAATTCATGTCTGGCAAAAAGAAATACTGCACAGTGAGGCATTAAGAGAGCATGGTCAGAAACCTCTAATGGATGATGCTGACCGAGTGGTGGAAGTTACCAGTCAGACATTGTGGTGTTTTAACTGGACTGGGGTACTTAAATGTACTGTATGTACCTATATATCCAAGTACTGCAACTGATACAAGGTGGTAAGGCATATCGAAGAAAAGGGCGTGTGATTGATTAGACGCAGTCAACAACAGACTTCAGACCGGCTTGTCGAAATACCACATTGGATGTGAAGGCTTCTGTTTCTGCTGTATGTGTGCATACACACCTCCCCATTCATCAACAGGCATTCTGCAAGCTGAAAATAATGTTGCTATTACATTAAATGTCAAATCATAAAATCCAAAACAGCAATGAGACAGTTGTAGATAAAACAAAAAATAATTTTGAAAGTCATATGTGTTAAAAAGGGGGATTTTTTTTTAAAAAAGGAAAGAAAATTAAGTTGATTCACATGCAAAAGGGGTCAGACAGAAAGAATTGACCATATGCTTCAGTGTTTACATTTAAAACAAGGGTTTGTGACATGTTCAGCTGTCCAGTGATCATATTTCATGATTTTATCATCATTTAACTTTAATTTGACCCTCAGGGGATTACCTCAGACACTCACATTGTTATAATAGTGTTTATTTCGGCTTACTTTGTTGTCAAATTCATCAGTTCCAACAAATTCAGAAGCAGGTAACCATTAATCAAGGGTAGAACTCACCATAGGGGTCTATTACCACTGTTGGGCCTCAAAACGAAGCAACGTTCATATTCACAACACTAGAACAATCTATTCCACTCAAAACAACCCTATCTTTACTCCCATCACCTTTAAATTTGCCTCCACATTAATACTGACTTGTTTCCATGGTGAAATAAACACAGGAAGGCATGTAAAGTATGACTTACTGAAATGTGCTCGAACCCTACAGGTTACACAACACCAAATGTTTTCCCATAGACTTCTATAGTAACCTTATATTTTTTTAAAAAATATCCAGGCTATCAACAACCATTCCATGTACACATGGGCACAGTCTGGCCTCTAAGCTACAATAAAACACAAGTTGTGGCCAACTTGTCCGGCACATTTGCCAAGCACAGGAAGCGGAACACATCAACCCCCAGCTCCGCACCGAATGTCACCTACTTCCAAATATATGTACACACATAGGCATAACCCATGGTGATAAAAATGACAGCACTAAATACTTAAAATTGTGGTCAATTTTAATAACAGGGTGGATGTGCTTTTAAAACACATACACATCTTACACTATTTCATCCAATCACAGCTGTCACAGGCCTCTGTCCGTTTGAGTTGTTTCCATACGGTCCTCGCTCGGGCAGCATGTGATACTGATATAGTGTAGTGGAACCTGTAAAGTCGTCTGGTACACTGTCAGTGTTGACTGACAAAAGCCGCATGCCGCACCTAAGGTGTCTTTGTCCTGTTATTACTGGTGTAGTGGAGTGCGCACTGACGGAGTAGTCTCCCTTGCATCATTCACCACGGTCAACTCCTTCTCCATCCAGGGTGACGGTGTTCCTGTGATTGTTGTTGCAGGAACGCGGCACACTGACAGAGCTAGAGCAGTGCTAGCAGCGTGTATGGTATACGGAATATTGTATATGTTATCTCCCCTGCATCATTCATACCAAACTCTAATGTGACTGCATACATCTTCAATACAGTGGGTGAGTGAGTTTAGTTTTAAGCCGCACTCAGCAGTATTCCAGCTATATGGCGGCAGTCTGTAAATAATCGAGTCTGGACCATATAGTCCAGTGATCAAAAACAGTTGGGAACGACATGTGTTAACCAAGTCAGCGAGCCTTCTTACGACAAAGCTATTCTACTCCGCACTCTCACGGGTCAGCTTCAATATAGCTAATTTATCAATATGTCTACGTTACATAGCTTCTTAATAGGTCATGTGTTCTGCTGGGATCTGAAATTCACATGGTGTGATGGGATGTGAAGATCACATGGCTTGGAGGATATGAAGGAAACATGATCTGTTGGGGTGAGAAGAACACATGGTCTGATGGATGTGAAGATCACATAGTCTGGTGGATGTGAACCTTACATGATACGATCGGGAGAGGTGATAAGGTTCCTGTAACACGGCAATATACAATGTGCATGAAACTAAATCTGTTTATCAGATATCATCTTCATAGGATCAAGGCGCTGATATTGTTCCCTCGGTCACTGGATGTCAGATCATATTATCAATCTCAACTCCGTGGGGAGTATACAACTCTTGCAATCACTAGGCGCACCGAGTAATTGTGGCTTTCTCATCCTAACGAGGTACCCATTCACAGTTGGGTGGACTGGGACTCACAGTCACGATACTTTATACACGCTAATTGAACGTTGCTGTACCCGAAACTATGTGGCCACCATCTGGTCATATACCGTAGGTTCCTTTAAGTGCATAAGGTTGTGTACTGTACACTAGGGGCTGTCGCAACACAGAAAGAGGGTTTTGCTAAACAAACATTAATTATGAAAATACAGCACAAGTTTCCTCAAAACGACATTAATGAAATTAAATTTAAATACAGTCCTATGAAGTATGCTTAAAATACACTGTTCCCTCCAATACCATCATTAGACTAGTATTACCGCAATCAGAAATGGTAATTAATGGTTGCAGTAATTAAACAGTTTCAGTAGGACAGTCAAGTGCTGAGTTAACAGTTTCCCATCGGCAGTATTTCAACCATATCGTGACTAATTCAAGTTATTTTTATAATAATTGTCTGGCAAATTATAAAACATGTCCTTGAAGGACAGTAAAACAACTAATTTTTCACAGATGTAAATTTTAAAACTAGAAAATTGAAAACAGTTTAGGTATGAAAAACAATACAATATATAAACAGGTGATAGATTGCCAACAACGACACTCAAATGATTTACACGAAACAACCTCATCACATTTCATCTAATGATTTGGTGGAAATTGAAACTGTCGTGTTTGAACGCAGAGATTTGACTGCTTGTCAGTATAGCATAACCGTTTGAAAGTGCGTTTTTTGTTTCTTTGTTTCTTTGTTTTTGTTGGGTTTTTTTTTGTTTGTTTGGTTTTGTTTGTTTGTTTTTTCAGTATACTATCAAAACGAAGAACCGCACAGACGAAAATGCATTTTAAAGCTAAGTGTAAATCGTCCGCAGGCTTTAGTGCATGAAATTGTACACGGGTTTCTGGAGATAATGTCTATACGATCAAGTGGATACTTTTGAATAACGGAGACGCTAAACGCGATGGTGACGAAATAGCACGACCTCCTACAACGGGTTTCTTGGCTCTCAGACCAATCTCTTCAACCTGTTCCGTACAGTCTGAAGACTAGATATCCTGGCTGCTGTGCTCTCACCCCGTGGTTGTAAGATCACGCAGCTGTAGTACCCGGATGTACCGATCTCGTGCTGCAGTGGTAACTCGTGATGTCATATGTCTTTGGTATTGCATGGACAAGCATCGGTACGTCTTAGTTTAAACACTGCACGTGCAACGAATAACATTACAATCCCGACATTTGAAGCTAACACATTCAAATACAACTTTTGGACCTACTATGGTGTCCATCCAGATAGCACATTCACGCAGAGCTTTTAGAGATGCTGAGGTGTCCAGCCAGTGCACTATAATGTCTCCTCCATCAATCCTCCAGCCATTCCCTTCCATTTTATGGAGAAATCACTTCTGGTTTTGTTTCTAAACAACGATCAATCAAAATACCTGTCTAGTACTTGACATGTTTGGTGTGTTTCTCACATGCATCACTGCATGGCAGCAAAAAGGCTGGACCTGCACTGCTGAAGGTAAGGGATAGAGATGTGAAGCTAAATTTTAAAAATAGAATCAGCAGGCAAGAAAACAGCGAATCGCGAGGAGGAACATTGCCAATAACTACTGGCACTTTTTAGCCAAATGAAATCATGTTGTTATGCCGTTATCTTGCGACTCTCTTTGATTTATATCGAAGCAGTCATTGCCGCTCACCTCGGTGTCCACCAGAGTACTATCAGTCTATGTGTGCTGCGACGACTACATGGATGTCGCGGAGTCCAGTGTTGCAATAGCGTCGAATTCTGGAATCTACAAAACTAGCGACATGTATGGTTCTGTGACGAATCACGCATACTGTTTCAGAGCGGTTACCAAATAATACTTGTCTATCGACGTCGAAATGAACGTTTTGCCCAGATCGGAAGGAAGGGCCATGATGTGGGGAACCATACCAAACATGCACAAATGTCCTACATGTACAAATATAAATGTGTGTGCCTGCAAGGCGGTTCAACCGGTATAGAGTCGAAATTAGTGGTGACGTCTTCGCGATCAACAAATGAGGTCATTTGTTCCGATCACACTCTGAACATACCATGAAAAAGGGTTACAAAGATTACACTGTACAACACAGAGGTAGCAATAGACGTACTATATAAGCTCAAAACGGAGACAGCAAAGGCGAACTTAAAGGAGAGGCACGTGCCAATCAGTTATTAACGGCGTTGGATATAAAGCACGACTTACATGAACAAAAAAGTCATCTTCAAGTGAAATCTGGTAAGGAATCATACGAGGTCGTTTATTTTCTATTTATTTATTTTTTTTATTATTATTATCTATTTTTTTTGGGGTGGGAGGGGCGGGTGGGGGGTGGGGTTGTGTGTGTGTGTGTGTGTGTGGGGGGGGGGGGGGGGAGTGTGGTGTGTTGATATTTTAAACTACATACAACACTGTGTTTCCTTTGATAAGCTGAGTTTAACTGGGGTCACATTACTGAGACGTATTCATCACGTGCGTTGTGGGGTTGCCTGGGGCTAGATATGGTCGCGTCAAGAATCAGATTATTCGAGCCTTTATGTATATGCCTAAGACCATAGTTGGTGTAAATAACTGGCATCCACTTACGCTAACATTTTGTGATTACGCCGTGAATTTTGATTCTGTGATGCTTCTGTGTGGACAGAGTTTGCACAATGTATGTGTGGTTTCTTTGATGTTCAAAGAACTATATTAGACCAGTGGCCTAACACACACAAACCAATGACTGACAGTGTGAGCAACGCTCCATTCACACGGGCCATCAACTCTAATCATGTGAACAAATTGTATGATAGATTCTGATTTTCTTGTGGAACAATCTTGTCGTTTATATCATAACGAAACAAGGCGATAAAACTATATATGAGTTGATCAGCGGGAATGTGATTTAGTTACTGAAGTGTACAATCTGTCCGATGAGAGAATGATTCTTGTAACATTTGTGACGGTTATGTTTATGATCTCTTTACACATTTACAGTTTGGATACAGTTCACCTAATTTCCGGTGATCATCAACATGACTTCCCACTGCAGGGACTCGTGGAGCACTGTGATAGTTGTATTTGTTTCCAGTTGTAAGTATTTTCTGTTTCTTGTTCATATAGTTGTGTTTGTTTCATGTACATATAGTGGTGATTGTTTCTAGTAAGCGCCTTCACTGTTTCTTGAAGACATAGTTCTGTTTGTTTCCAGCAACTGCTTTCTGTGTTTATACTTATATTTGTGGTTGTTTCCAGAAAGTGCTTTCACCGTTTCTTATACATATAGCTGCGTTGGTTTCTGTTACATACAGTTGAGTTTATTAACAGTTAGTGCTTTCACTGTTTCTTATACATATAGTTGAGTTGGTTTCTGTTACATACAGTTGAGTTTATTAACAGTTAGTGCTTTCACTGTTTCTTATACATATAGTTGCGTTGGTTTCTGTTACATACAGTTGAGTTTATTTACAGTAAGTGCTTTCACTGTTTCTTGTACGCGTAGTTGTGTTTGTTTCTTGTACATACAGTTGTGCATACAGTTGTGGTTGTTTCTTGTACATACAGTTGTGCATACAGTTGTGGTTGTTTCTTGTACATACAGTTGTGTTTGTTTCTTGTACATACAGTTGTGTTTGTTTCGTGTACATGCAGTTGTGGTTGATTTAGTGTCGTTTATACGAGATACGGAGACAACGGACCCCACCAAAATCGAGAAAACGACCAACGAACCTAGGAGAAAAAACCTTTAAAGAAAACGACGAACATAGCTGCACCAAAGTCAGTGGAGATTATATGATTATTCTACATGATACGGATTTACTAGTGATGCAGATACGCTTTTAGAACTCGATTGATATCAATATCTATGGCATTTTAACCTATGAAGATTGATTGGTTGTGCGATAGCTACGATGATCAAAACGATTTGATTGACCGCAGGCTTTAACATTAGTTGATGATAGAGAAAGAGAGATAATAGGGCAGTGTTTGTATTGACAAGCTAATTAGAAGAATATTTCATCAAATGTGAATAAAGTCTTTCGTAACTAATTCCTACTTTTGTCCTTGTAGTTCTGTAGATCCATAGTATGATGGTCTGACTTCAGTTCTTATCCGTCTATCGCCTGCTGTTATGTCGTAATGCCATCTATAGCTTGGATCGATTAAATCTGATTAATTTAGATTTGAACCACGAGACAGGTGAAGACATCCAATCACCCCGCTACTTCTTGTTCTAGTGACGTGAAAGAGAGAGAAAACAGGTTAACTTAAGAATTAGTAGATCATCTTATGTATCTTGCACAGCCAATCAGTGAGTTATGGCGATGTTGTCGGTCCGACGAAAAGCAGCTCATCGCGCGGCGATGGCTATTCTTGTAGGTAATTTAAAGTGTTTCTTTTTTTTTACTTCGTACAGTTGTTGCAAATGACGTTAGTCCTTGCTTATGAGGCCTTGCGTTATCGTGTTGTTAGACGATGCCATGTGCTTTTTGCTGGAAATATGGCAACACAGCTGATCGCAAAACATCATCTTTGTATTCTCAAACGTTCAGGTTGGCATTAGCAAGAGATCACCACAGACCTGACCTCACACCATCACGCTACTGACTGCAAACGGTCTGACTCGGTGAACGCAGTTTGGCGCTGTACGTTCACCTACTCAAGTCCGACCATCAATACTGTACTGGCAAAACCTACGCTCGTCGGTGAGCATCGCACCTCACCTTGTCAAACTCGCCTGCCCCTGTAAATTAACATCGTCGGTTTTGAAGAGTCAGATGCACTTTGCAGTAGGGTGGACGTGGTCGAATACTATGTTCTCTCAGTCACCGGTACAAAGCGATTTCTCAGATGAATTGTCCGGATGTGGCGATCACCACCGGACTTTGTCACTCGCGGCCCACCACCCTTAAACTGACGTATTGCCTGCTGTTTGTCTTACCTGTTCCAACAGTCTGACGCAAGGATCTGTCAATGACGTTGTGGGTGGCACCTTGTTGCGTAATTCCGACAACTCTGGCTCAACCCCCTCCCCTCCTCTCTCTCTCTCTCTCTCTCTCTCTGTAATATTTGCTGTGTATAGTCTCCTTTGACCACCAGTTTAATTTGCTTCAAGTAAGTACTTTTGACTGATTCAAGTACTTACAGTACCTTTAGTTACTGTATCACTTGTATCACCTTGTATCATATGAAGTATCATCATGATGTGTTAAGGAGAGGTTTGTGTTTGTGGAGGCGTTAGATTATAGAATATACATACATACATACATACATACATACATACATACATACATACATACATACATACATACATACATACATACGTGAACATATTGGTACTGTAATAACCAAGCAATTTTTAATACTTCATTCTTCTCTCAGTTTTCGTATCTATGTCCTTTACAAACGAAGGTTACAAATGCAGCTTTCAAACACAGATTGATTGAATTAAATATAAAACAACAATTGATTTAAACTTGAAGTAAAAGTGTAAAACTGGCTTACCATCAAATACAGTGTAACTGGTTAATTGCCATCATCACTTTGCTATACCGTTAGCCTCTTCCCATGTACACGTTCATTGACTCTGATCCTTATGTACAGGTATAACCAATGTTTGTCCCACCACCGATAACAATACAACCCCTACCGCCCGAACGGACCCGAGTGACAGAAACTTCATTCCTACCCAAGTCATCCTACCAGTTATCGGCATATTGTTTTTGATTGCTGTCGCTGTTGGCACGGCCTGTTTCATTTTAAGGTAGGTGCTACGGCCAGAAACAACACAAGGAAGTACATCTATAATTTTTGTCAGTAAACGTGATATTTCAAGAAATAATGTTCAGTGTAAGCTGGTGCATCTGACCAAATACATTAAATATAAGATTTGAAAGTAAGAACATATATAATATTCCACTACATAACCATATTATACAATATATGAGTTGGTACCTTTTGTATCGTTATTTCCTCCAACAGACGAGAAATCTAGGGACAATCTCACTACTTAAATCACACATAAATACATTCAAGTAATCTGACAATAATTAGGAGAATTGTATGATCTAGAATAAAAACCTGTATTCATTGTTTCAGGGTGAGAAAGCTTGCAACAAGATGAAATTAGAAGTCCAACAAATATCTCAAGAAAAGTGAATGTTGAGAAGAAAAAGTTAATAGCCTGAAGCAAGAAAGTGAGAAATATACTCTTCCAAAAGAGAATTTTGTTTTTCTTTTTTACATGCGGTTTTGGAGTTTATTTACTGAGAGCATAAAACTGATTCAAACATGACATCAATCTTTAAGTACAGTGAAATTATCATTGTACAAATGTCCAGAGCATGATTATCAGGAAAGTGTTTGGGAAAACAGCAGTGGGCTGTTAAAGTCACTTGGACAGAGAAAATGTTGACCAGTATCTTGTGTGACCGTCATATACATGAGTATCGATAACAGCATGGCAGCGGTGGCCCACAGGAGAAGGAGATGCCGAATGCTGTCTTGAGGAATGTTTTGATGCTCTTGCGGAAATGCTATGTAGTTCTTGTAGTGTCTGGTCGAGGTTGCGGATTACGCTGGTGCATGCTTCACTCAAAAGTACCCGATAGATGTTCAATATGGGACAAATGGGGTGATCGAGAAGGACAGGTTAAGACCTGAACATTGTTTCGCTGGAGGAACCTGTCAAACGCGCAATGTAAGGTTGATCATTGTCTTGTCAAGTTTCCTTTTTTAAAGAGTATATTATGTATTATTATGTTTGTTAACATATTAAAGAGTAGTTAATATGGCGCTAGCTTCTTCTGTTAGAATATTGCTATTGTCTGGTAATTCAGCTTTGTAAATGATGATCTGTGTTTGTATTTTAAATATTTCTTAATTGATTAAATTAGTGTCTGTACTGTAATTCATTTGCTTCTGACTTCCTTAATGTGGTTATGGTAAGACCAACTTGGGGCCTTACTAATCGCCAAAGAATGAATGAGTTGAGCTGCGTTTTACGCCGCACTCAACAATCTTCCAGCTATGACGGCAACCAGTAAATTATCGAATCTGACCAGACAATCATGTGATAACAGAATGAGCATCGACCTGCGCTATTGGGAATCGATAGCATGTGTCATCCAAGTCAGCGCGTCTGACCACACGATCCCATTAATCTCTTACGACACGCACGGATTACTGAAGACCGATTCTAACCCGGATCTTCACAGGTAATCGACAAGGATGAGGAGGAAGCAGACGGAAAAGAAATATATTTGTCAGCTCAGTGCTAGCAGCAGAAATAAATGGTTTGTATCCCCAGAGGTGGAACAAGTGAAGATTTCGTATCATACAGATCCTCAAGAGGGGATGAGGCCACACGGTGAGAGGTGACATTTTGTGATTTTGGCAGGCTGCTAAGAACTAAAATAAACTAACAAAATGTCAGGGAACACACGACATGGGGGAAGCTGAAGTAAGCAGACAGGTGATACAGCATACGGCACACAACAGAAAGTCTGCAGCAGACGAAAACGGAAAGTTCTGAACAGACTGCCAGTAAACGTCTTGTCTACCCTGTTGACTCACCCGACAACATGACTACGGACATCAAGCAGTTTGTTGCGACCTCTGGAGACCTGAAAAGTGTCTTCAAAGAGGTAAAAAGCAACATTCATGATTGGGACTGAAGTGAATCTACAACAATTCTCCAAAGAATCACAGCGACCCCTCTCTTTAAAATTTATATGCTCAACAATTGTTTTCACAGGGCAGCCTTGCAGGAGCAACACCTTCCGGATGTGTTCAGAAAGTTATTATGTTATTTTATGTCCTTTTATTTGCAAGGTACGTATTGTATATGAATGGTGTGAATGTGGTGTGTATATGCTTCATTGCATCAGTTAGATTTACTACAAATCATGTAAGTAATGTAGAGTGACAGTGCTAATGTGATTGTTGTTCAAGAAACACGGCACACTAACAGTGTACTGTCAGCATCGAGTGTGGTACACAAAACCTTGACTGACTTAGCTCCCTTGCACCATTCATAACATGTGGCGTGAATGCAGACAGTCTCAATACAGCTAAAGTAGCAATTATGTCAACCTTCCATACATTCGTAATAGGTCATATGTTTTGATGGATGTGAAGACCATATGGTCTTATAAAATGAGAAGATCATATGGTCTGATAAAATGAGATGATCACATGGTCTGATAAAATGAGATGATCACATGGTCTGATTGGATGTGAAGGTCATATGGTATGAGGACGGGGGAACGAGGGTGATAACCAAGGTTCCTTTAACACTGCAATAAAAAATGTGCTTGAAACAAAATCTGTTTGAGTAATTAACTACGAAAGGTTCTGACATAAAATGCAATAGATCATTTAGTAATAACAGATACATAGCTGAGACATTATTGAATGTTATATTGAACTTAATGTTATCCGTCATTTCGTGCAAATAACCACAACGGTACATGTATGATCACCAAAAAAGCATATGTTCGATACATAACGTTGCGTTTCCTACACAAGCATTAATTATATACTGTACAAATTGCTCAAAACGACATTTATCAAATTAAATTAAATCAAATACAGTCCTATGAAATATGTTTAAAATACACTGTTCCCATGACTACCAACATTAAACGACTAATATCGCGGCAATCAGTGAAGGTAATTAATGGTTAACTGTTTAGCTGCAGCAGACATTCAAATGGTGAATGCGTGAGTTAAGATCTTAAGTCACGTCGGTTGTATTTCACTCATATCGTGACTATATCAGGTTATTTTTTTCATAACAGTGGTTGTTAAATTATAAAAAATACATGTCAACGAAGGACAGTATAACGCTTAGCTTATCACAGGTGTAAATTGTAAAGCTAGTGAAAACGTTTTAAGTGAGTAGGATGATATTATTTATACACAGGCGATAGATTGCAAACAACGACACGAAAGAGTTTCTCCACACTTCCACTATTCATTGTGTTGAAATTGAGCACCTGGGACATGTTACTCCGATCTCACCATACAGATGTGATGATTTTGTTGAAATTGAAACTTCTGTGTCTGAAAGCAGAGATTTTGGTGCTTGACAATAAAAAACGAACCGTTTGAAAACGCGTTGCTGAAGTGGTATGTGTGTAAACACCTCTGAAGAGTTGTATCCTAAACTATGTTAATGTGTATCATATGCAAAGGTTTGCTACGGTTACAAGGGCGGACCCCCAGTCCGATATTAAATAGTGAGTGAGTTTAGTTTTACGCCGCTTTTTGCACGGCAGTATTCCAGCAATATCGCGGCTCGAAAACCAGAAATGTTTTTTCCTAGACTGTGACCATGTGAGGTATCGAACTCGTTTCTTTCGTTTCTTCGGCGCAACGAGTGAACGCTTTAACCACGGAGCTACTCCACTACACCCGACATGAACATTTGCAAGTGATAATACCATTGCCAAACGCAGATGTCGGTTCGCTAATCTCTATTGATTTACTTACATACGAGATGTGTGTGCACCATGGGTGAGCGTTAGTCCGACCTCACCATACAGATGTATATAGATTATTAGAGAGACGTCATACCACTCAATAGACGCCGTCCCGTGCAAGTATTGCTCATGGCCTCATGGTTCTTATGTGCCTTCATCTGTAGACTTTTTGGTACAAAACCATTCACCATTTAGAACCAAACACTAGTCATTTCTGTGACATAACATCTTTATGATATCAACTAATAAATCATATCTTGCACATCTCTGTTGTAATCACAGTGACGAGATGCTTCATGGGTGAAAATTATATTCATTACAAACATACATGTACACTCATAACCAAATCAAACAGAGGTCTTTCAACACGGGTCTTTGTAAGGTTTTCATGCCTGTGTATTGTCACATTATCGTAATACTAACTGCATGCATTTATGATTTATGACTAGCTATAAACAGACCCTTAGAACGAGATATCCGTACAGAATATTCTTTCAGTTTGTTGTTGCACCCTACGGATCAAAGTCGCGCAGTTGCCCTAAATCTGGTATAGAAAACAGTTCAATAGAGATTACTGGAACACAAAACCCCGGTCTGATATGCACATGTTTAAACACGGAACGTTCACAAATATTTAAAAGCTGCGGCGGCATCAACATTGAAAGACTTTGGTGAAAGATATTGTCACAACGTTTGTGCTCACCAAAGGACAGGCAGATCCGTAAACATTTAATAAATCATTATTGAACTTCCTGTTGACAATATCATGCATGCATGTTTCCTCCAGAAAGTAGTATGTCCTGTGTGTCGTGGTGGGGCGGATAGCGACAAAAACGTGCACAGCGCAGTACAATATGCCCTACGACCAAGGACAATATGAATTGTCGACCGAAACTGTGTTATGTTACAAGTCTTAAAATGCCAGACCACATTAATCAATGGAGAATGTCTACATCACACGAGGACTGACTAATAATATATTTGTCCAAAGTTCGCACCATGTCATGAATGGAAAAAGTTCAACGCGTTGATAAGACAGACTCGTCCTTGTTTACCTTTGAACCAACATCATATAATTCAATGGTAATTAGATGCAACACTATGAGAGATGAAACTGTTTTGGGTTTCAATTTTGCTAATTCATAATGAAATGTAAATCTATTCTGGAATGTCGAACCCGATTCCATATTTCAGGAAATCAAAAATGAACGAGGAATGAATTTTGTAACTGAATATTATATTATGGTTGGTTCGTTGTTTCAGCCCAGCTGTATGCAGGCACTCTGTAAATATTCTAGCCTGAACCCGAAAATACACGGATCAACAACATTAATTCCATGCAGTTGGGATACGATGACAATCAGGTGATCTACAGCATGAACCTCTATACAGTTGAGATACGATGATATGTGCCAAGCATGTTCTTGAGCCTGGCCATCCGATACCGTTAATCGCCTCTGACGAAGCGAACTGTTTCTGAAGACAAGTTCTAACACGGACCTTAGTGTAGTTTCTGAATTGAGTAATAAGAGCATGGTCATTTGATGTTTGAAAACTACTCCAGTGGTAGTAAGTGTGGTTTAGTAATTCAAAATTAGGAGTGATTCAAACACACACACACATACACACACTCTCTCTCTCTCTCACACACACGCGTGTCTTTTAACCCAATGGATCTTTTGAACATAGGTAAACACAAAAAAGATCAATATGCCGAATAATTTTTTCTGGGCCAACTGATATTCCACACGTTAGATTAAAATTATATATTACTACAAAAGAACTTTCGTAAAGTTTGAACAACAATTCTGGCATCACGAGGCATCAGTGTTGACAGCTGAGGTGAAAATCAGTATACCAGTACTGGTTACCGACATAGCAGTACTGGTAACCGACATAGCATTACTGGTTACCAACAGAGCAATACTGGTTACCGACATAGCTCTATTGCAGCAATATCATAGCTGGAGACATCAGGAATGGGCTTCACACACTGTACCTTTCAGGGGATTCAAACCAGCGCCTTTGTGTGAGGAGCGAACGCTTTAACCCGTGGACCATTCCCTCTCTGCTCAAATATATGGGAAATGCTGGTGCAGATAAAAAAAATCGGTAACACTTATGACACAATGGACATTAAATCAACTGAGTGTTGTATTCGCTCATGAGCTACAATGCAAATTGAACAGCGAGAACTAGACACCATTCATTTCTGTGAAATGTTGGTTATAGCAACTGTCAACACAGTTCTAGTTTGACACCTGTCTGTTAAATGTACAGATTTAATCATGTGCGAAAATATTGAGCTATTTTCCTTATATGCTTTCATGTGCACTCATAACAATTCCGCCATTGTGAATTATTTGAACACGAGTGCTTGTTAGGGTTTCTTGCCAGTTTATTTTCAACTTACATATTCCCGACATCCATGGCACCTAGTAAACATACGCACCTAGTAAACATACGCATGTATTTATACAGGAGTTTTTTCGATTTATTGTAACACCCTTGTGAATAAAAGTTTCGCAATCGTCTTTAATATTTATAAAAACCAGTCAATACAGAGGACAATACAAGAATGAACGTTCCCGAATATTTCAACACTGAGCCGTCATCAACATTGACAGACTGTGGGCAAAGTTATTGTCACAAAGTCAGTGATCACCAAAGAGCAGGCAGGTTTGTAAACGACTGATAAATCATTATTCAATTCCTGTCGACAATATTATGAAAGCAGATTTCCTCGAGAGAGAGAGGGCAGTTTGTAATAGTCAGGTCTGTGGTGGTGACGCGCGAAACTGCATTATGCCATAGAAATGTTAGATTATATCACTTAGTGGACAATGTTCACACCACATGAGTGACTAATACTATAGCTGTGTACAAAGTAGTTTTCAAATTCATAAACAAAGTTGAACACATTGACAGAACATACAAGTTGCTGTCGTGACATTTACACTTGAACCCGCTTCCGATAATTCAATCGAAATGAAATGCAAGAAATAGACCATGATAGGGGAAACTGCGTTGCTAATATATATAATCAAATGTAAATGTATTCTAGGGTGTTAAACCTGAGTCACTCTCTCAGGAAAATGAGAATGAGCCCTAGATGATTTGTAACTGAGTAGATCTTAATGTTGGTCTGTTGTTTAACGCCGCCCTCAGTAAGGTCACAGCTATATACTGGTAGTCTGTAAATATTCAGGCCTGGATCCGACAATCCACTGATCAACAGCATGAACATCACTACAGCTGGGGTACGATGAAACGTGTCAGCCTAGTTCGCGAGCCTTGTACAACATGGATTACTAAATACTAATTCTACCCCGGACCCTCATGCATTTGTGTAATACAGTCATGATAATTTGTTAATTGACATTCACTCCTCAATTAGTAGTAAGTAGTAGTAGTACTGGTGATTTAGTAATCCGACATTACGGTTGATCTCGGGTGTCACATAAAATGTTGGTCTCTTGAGTCCAAAATGTATAGAATTAGTTATGACTGAAAAGTGCATAGGAATATTTCCGTCATAAACCTTCATGTACACTCATAACAGCAGAAATCTTTGAACTCGATTGTTTGTATCGATTTCAGGGTTTGCCGATTGTAGTCACATATCCTAGTACAAAGCTCTCCCCATCTCTTGAATAGGGTCACAGGTCATGAACAAAGTTGATAAAGCACACATGTCCCTGTCGTGAATTTACATTTGTTCTAAACAATTCAACACCATGAGAGATAAAACTGTTTTCAGTTTCAACTTTGCTAATTTATGATAAAATGTAAATATATTCTGAAATGTCAGGGCCATGTCGAACTAGTTCAGAAAACGAAAATGAACATGAAATGTTTCGTAACTGCATATAATTTATGGAAAAGGCAAGGCAGGTGTGAAAGTCACGTTTCTGTGTTCTTTCTTCTCCACATGTAATGGACGGAAGTATGTGTCTTCCTTGGGTCGTCAATACGTGAAAATAGAATTATTTGCTCAAACCCGTCCTCGACTGTGTAAACCTAGGCTCAAATGTGTCGAATATTGCGAGGAAGACATATATACCCATATACTTTTATAATTGCTTATTTAAATCATCCACATTTGAAATGTGAAAACTAGCCATCTGTAATGCAAACCTTGATTTGATCAGGAGTGATTTAATTAATATACAGTTTATCTCCTTGACAACGTGCACGAATCTGTATGGAAACTCACGACACACAGAAGTTGGTATCCATAACACATTGTTCTATATAGGTTTATAGCTGGAAGCATCGGAACTGGTAGTATCTGCCACATGTCATTTAGCGAAAATTCAAACTTCACTTTCATATGGAATACTGTAAGGGACATTCTCGCGAGAACGCGAGAATGCGAGATCGCGAGAATGTCCCTTACAGTATTCCATACTTTCAAGACTTCACACCAGTGACTTTTTGTCACACACCAAAAAGAAACAATGCATGCAGCTAGTGGGTAATTTGTGTTTATGAACGTAATGAGCGTGCAGTAAAACAGGACCAGACATTAATATGTGCTTGGTGAACCCTCAACAGTCAGCGGTGGGGCCACATGTGTATTTTACAGGGACAAGCCGTATGTACTGGAGTTTGTTCAGGACCGCGTAACTAGGGTGCATGCAGGCAGCAAAAGTGGCCTGAGTCCCCATGATACCTATTGTGGTGATCTACCGTAAATTATTGCCGGTTACAGGTAAGGGAGGACCAATTTCCATTCCCCGAAATCGTCGTAAATATAATTTCCACACATCTTTCAAATGTGACAATGAATCATTTGTAATGACTAAACCTGATAGCTTAGACACAAACGCCTTATCACTAATTAAACCTTTTGATAATAATTTAAAGCAAGAGTTTGTAATTTAAAAGGTTTCTGTGATACAACGATCGCAATCAGTATGCATTTAAAACTGAATGTTAAATATGCAACTTCATGTTTGCGTAATACCTGAACATATATTGTGCCGGAATGTATACCGTACAAAGATATGAAGGTACACTCTTACACTCCACACCAAGGAGTTAGGCGCTTCTCACGCCCTCGCAGTGTCAGATATTTTCACCTTTATTTCGACGCTGGATGTACATACATGAAAACGACCCTCGCACATTTGAATTGATGTTGTGATTGCCTAAGCAATGCAATGTGAGAGCAGAAGTCACTTTATTGTTACCAAAGTCAAACAAATTTCAGAGGGGCGAACGTATTTGTGTTGCACCTTGATCCAAACATGCAAGACAGCTCACAGCAGTAGATTGTCTGTTACCAACTTTTTTAGCACAGAACATGTCTAAACAACACAACTGCACTGTGTACAGACTGTGTTGAATTATGCCAGCACAACAAAGCAGGGTATCGGTGGACAAGACGTGTGTCTTTATTGCATAAGACCAATAAACCATCATTAAAATCACATCGGCGCTGACGAGAATTGTGAATCGAAGCACGTATGCAGATAGCAGTTTAAGATATCGTGTGACTCATACAGTTACTTCGTGTAAATGCTGTTAAGCTGAAAGCTACCACATAAGGAAATGTATCTCGTTAATCAGATGACATGGGCTGATAAGTACGCACTGCTGCATGCACACTGCACCATGCACGCCACTACATAGAGTATATACTGATCTCATTCGGTTCAAATACCAGTCACATATATGACTAAATCAATGTGTCTGCACACTATTCTTCAAATTACTGAACTGTAATAGTCATTACGCCGCTGCCATGACATTATGGTGTACGGACATTTCCGGATTCACCACTAGGACAATTCTCCACATAACATTCCCCCATTTTGACATTTCTCCACACCTGTTTTGTAACTAATAGGATTATTCCCCAAATATCTGAAATTATACAGACACGAAGATTAAAACTAGTTCAAGAAGTTAACTTTTGCTTCAAATTTGATTGTAAAAATTAAACAGTAACTTCAAACCAAATGTAAATGTACTAAGAAGTAGTAGGACGGGTGTACTTGTTTCATGGAAATTAAAGATGACTTTATAATCACCGCCAACACGTCTACAGTGTGTAATGAAGTTTCTACTGGACAGAGGAACTCGTTCAATAATCCTAAATTTGAAATACGTATAATGTAGCGTGACTTTCTAAAACATTTATCAAGAGAAAGTCAAATAAGTTCCTTAGGAATGCTTTGAAACAAAGCATATTGTATTATAACCACAAAATATTGACCTGTCACGTCCTGATAATAATAACCTGTCACGTACACTAAGTCACAGTGTAAATGTTCCCTATGTCTATGACCTACATGTTAATAGAACCAGTTAGTTTATCATCTATTGTAATGGAGTCACGGATGGAGTGAATTTGTTTTACGACCCTTTTTAGCAACATTCTGGCAATGCCACACCAGCATGCAGCTTCACAAGTTGTACCCATGTGGGGAATCGAACATGGCTCAGCAGTGTGGTGAGTGAACGCCTTATCCATTTGCCTGCCCCACATGCAGAAAGCGATCTTAGCGCTACAATGATTGTAACTCCCATTCTCCAACATAGGATTTGACAGTAGTAGCGCTAAGATCGCTTTGTGCAAGTGACTGCGGGTCATACATAGGACTGACAAAGTAGGCCATGTAGTTAAACGTTACGTGTCATTTCATTTCGAGAAATATGTAAAATGTATTTTCTAATGTCGAAAGCGTGTCCTTCTTTCGTGGAAATGAAAACGAATTAAAATACATCCGCCAACAACCCAGCACATGTGATGAAGGTCATTCTGAAGGATGAACACTACTCGTTTAAATATCTGCCATATGAAATATGTATAAGATGAAGAATAAGTCGTTTTCTTCGGAATTAACGGGTCGCAACAAAACTGTTTGCATGGCTAATAAATAATAATGATAATAACAATAACCTGACAAGGGCCAGTAGTGACTGGACAACTTGCCCGGCACTCCAAGACACAAACTCTGATAGTTTGTTAGGCATGTATTGCTATACAGGAATAGGCGACGAGGCCTATTCCAGTTTTTTTATCATGAACCATGCAGATCTTACGTACATGAATCTGTCGTGTTACATATTCGTGTCACACGTTGAGCGTCACAGTTAGATGTACACTGTATTGCAGATGTATCGCTGCTCCATGTTCCTCGACCGGCATCATCCGAGATCCTGAAATGTGATGTGAATGTTTGTAAGCCTTCGTAGTACATGTGAAATACCCTTCCAAATCATGCACAGTTACTCAATGTTTGGCTCCTGGACCGACATCATCCAAGACCCTGCAGTCTTCGTAGTACATATGCAAACCAAGCACACCTAATCTGGTCGCACTCCAAAGGAAAGGGTGGCCTTTCTCTCCATAGCAAGTTATCTCGAACGCATCTTTATGCAATATCTTTAGCTGAAAGGACGTCTTATGTTCCCATAATTCCCCCAGACGACTGTATAGATAATAAATACCACAAGTTTGATTAACTCTTTCATCAAATATGTTTGTACATTCTCCTACCGATGTAATGTGCGATAAGTGGCAATAGATCACTTACTACACGCAGAAATAAGTATCTAAAGAAAATCTGAAATATTCTGTAGATCTGAGATTTCTAGTTCTGTACATTCCAATATGGTGTCTAAATATAGTACAAGCATAACATATCACACCACTTTATATCTGTATATAATGTATAACAGGTGAAGTATAGTTACACAACGTGTACATCTGCCTCATAATAAAACCGCTCATGTACCTCACTTCAAATGTTATATATATATTTATATGTTGTATAGATCGTTAAGTGTTTCTTGGCAGACACTTAAGGAGTACATTGGTGTGAACGGTGTAGTTGAGTGTCCTATTGATGTTAATGACAAATAAATGGTGGCGTTTTCACATTCAATATGGAACCGATGTCATTTCATTCCCCAGACATTACACATTTCTATGCATAGTCTAGCTAAAACTCCCATGGTCGAGAGAAACGACTAACATCAGACCTGGCACAATGGCATGTAAACGCATTTAAATTACTCATTTGTAAATTACTCATACGCTTGTAAACAGCATATGGGGTTCAGGATAACTGCACGCATACTGTCACAAACACACAGAACGTGCAAACACTGCATAGAGACGATCAAACGTGTTCAAAAGAACACTATACATGTGTACACTCTGTCACAAGCAGTATGTCATCACTAAAATTAGAAAGTGAAAGGGCTATTCACTTCAACAAAAATGGAAAGGTGTTTTTTATTTTGTTTTTAACCGGCATATGCTGGAAGTGTTATGTTTGTCACAACAAGTATGCTCTGTTATATTCGTCGAATTGTACATTATAGAGACGACTTTTCGTGTGTAGGGTGTCGCCACCCTCAATAGTATTTATGCCCCTAGATGTATATGCATGTGAGTGAGAGTGAGAGTGAGAATGAGAGAGAGAGAGAGAGAGAGTGTGTGTGTGTGTGTGTGTGTCCTGGGACTTGTTGGTGGTTCTTATACTCCTTAACACTTTTACACACACGCCATGCCATTGACTGACACATTGTTCACAGTTGTGTCATAGTTCCCCACATTATGGAGGTGAAGTACAGACACCAAAACAAGGTTCAACAGGTCATAGAATACTGATATGACTCATATGGCTTTGTACACTGAGTCGGTTTGAAACTGTCCGTGTTGCATGAACTCCGAAAGAAATGTAAATCAGATAGTCTTGATGATAAGGGGTTGTTGCATCATAGAATCAATATTTCGGGAAAGTGAAACAGAAAATAACTAACTGTCTAGCTTTTTCTTCCTACTCGTGCTAAGAATGTTTTGCATACTCTCCCTCATAAGAAACGCATAGGTGATAGTGATATGTGACATTTCAAAGATTTTCACATTTAGTGTTTAGCTGTTTTGACTGTTTGACGGAACGAAAAAGTGAATCATCGGAAAAGTTAATGTACGTTTATGTTCGAAAGGAATTGTCATGGAGCAAAGTGGTTCGCAGTGTGCACGTGCAGTTTGAGGAATCGTGATATGGGCAACGTCTAATTAAGGTCGTTATTCGTTTATACGGTTATTAGGTGGGGACTCTCAATTTGTCATTGCGAGTAACCTCAATAATACTATCAGTCGTTTATGAAACGATATCAACAATCCAAATCCATATAAGATCGACAAGACATCGGATTACATCAGTGCAGCGCAGGATAGATACATTCGGGGACTGCAATTGTGGTATTGAAATGCATCAACTGCAACTGCAGGTGTAGTGCCAGGTTAGAGGAGGATGTCGTATTTGTAACGAGAATCTACACTTCAAACCAGACGTTGCTACATCGACATCGACAGGTCCGGTGGTCCGATCATGTCCCATTCTGGAATCTACAAAACTGGCGAAGTGGATCGTGTAGTGGCGAATTTTGCTTTCTGCTTCAGTGTCGTGACGGAAGAGGACGTGTCTATCGACGTCTAAATGAACATTTTGTCCAGAGTTGTGTCGTCCAGGCTGACCAATATAACTGTAGATAGATCTCAAAATTAGCGATCATACGGACCCAAGAGGGATTTACGTCAGCCCCTAGGGTTTAGTCGTGTTGGCAAGAGTATATGTTTACCACCCTCAATAGCATATTATAGTATGTCCATGTGGAAAGTATATCGGGTAAAGAGGGTTATTTTTACCGCTGCATATAGCTGGGCTGATTCATCAGTGCTGAACCGTCAAGGCAGTTAAACATTTGATCACATGGATTCAGTGTGTACTAGTTAATGTTTTGTCAAAGTGCAACACATCTGTTGTTAAGGACAAAATACACCAACAACGTTTCGACGTTTAAGCTAATGTTACAAGAGTTCAAGCAACAATTTTCAATATGACTTCTACTTTCGCAAACTAATAGATCATTCAGATGTTAGGACTTTTTGACTTTTTTCTGTACTTCAAATATCGGTGGTAAACAGTTTTCTGCAGTTAGTTTATGTTTAAAGCCTAACATTGTATAAAACTGGATGGTCAAGATGTGCAAACCGTGATCATGGTTGAGCAGAAATTGATCGCAGGGAATGGACAAAATATAATTCCAAAACGTTTTCCTCTAGATATAAAGTGATCATCTGTTTTCACGTTCGCGGACATTGTAGTCTTGGACGTTCTATTTGTTTCTGGAGTGAACAGATTCTACAGGGCTGGTTGTACAAATTTAAAAGCCATAAGAGGGTAATTCGTGTCCTTTAGGGTTTGATTTGTTTCTTATCTACATACAACGAGTACTTCAGATAGTGATATTTGGGACTGATTACTCTCTGATATAAATGTATCTTCGTAACGATGTCCATTTAAAATGTTGTTTATTTGAAGATCGCTGATATGCCTCCTTTAGATAAATAAAACATTCCTCACTGTGATGAGGAGGGGGGCGTCATGTTGCATACATCACATACCTTGAACTGGAGACGCAAAACGAGGATCCAGTAACCCCTACACCTGTAAGACGAAAATAAAAAACTGGTAATGGTAACCCCAGTTGTTGAATCACACGTTTATGCGGCGTCTATAAACATCACACTTCTGTACAGGATAAGGTTAATAGCTATTAGAATTAATGCCATATATGTCCATTAATGCCAATTTACTCAAACCTCATACTCGATTATGCATTGACCCGTAGTAACCCTTAAGTTGGTTAATCTACCTTTCCCAAAACAGGAAAATATAATTACGTGTAAAATGAATTACCGGGGTGCTTAACGTTTTTTCCAAGTGTGGATTTAATTGTTTATGTTAAGAGTTCATGTAAAATCACAATACTCTGTTTTCATAATGGTCAATTGTCGCCAACGCTATTACACTGTTTGCGTAATGTTAAATTGTTAGGAATGTATTATTATCTGATGTAAGCAGGTAAGCAGGTGAGGGAAACCAGGCAAGGCCATTATACATACCAATACATTGACTGAAGTCTTCATTTCATGACAGTTTTATTACTGAGGTATAAACAACTGCTGATTCTCTGAGTCAAAGGTGTTTGTGAATCTTCTATGACAATTGCGATATAGCTAGCACAATGCAAACAAACAGGCCGAAGGGAATTTGATAATTTCGTCTCGAACTCAACTTTTATAGGTAGTTATGAACATATGACAATAGTCACAACTCTTCTCGTCGAAAAGTGTTGTGGTTTGGCGAACTGTATCACTACAAAAGATCGGGAAGCACGAAATCTCGTGAACGGATTGCATGAAGCGCGTGTATCTTTGGGGTATGAGAGTGCACACAAACCTACCTCGACATCTGACCTTCAAGTCAACTTCAGCGACCATGTACTGATTATAGCATGAATCCATGCAGTGATCAAGACCACTGGAATGGTACAGATGGGTGTCACTCATGCACATGTTGCAGCGACCTTCAGCTATAAACGGCTAACCATCACGAGGCTGATGACCGCTACAGGTAGGGAGGGCGGACAGCAGACATGACCAGAAGTGGAAGACCTCGCGTCACCACCCCCAAGGAAGAAGCTGCCTACGTATGATGCACCTGAGAAACCGTTTCCTTCCTGTGAGGTTATCAGTAGTGACTGGGCGTGGCCATTTTATCAGTCTATAGCAGACTCAGACAGTACGGTATCCTCACAAACCCTACAGCTGTGTAACCATGGTTTTGGGAGCCATATGTTACGATATGAAGACATAGCTTGTGGTGGATTGTAACCTCACTGCTCAGTGACACATTGATCAAATTCCTACGCCAACGCCATAATCATGTTCCAACTGAACAACGCCCTTTCTCATCCAGTCCATACCGTCATGGGTTCTCTACAGAAACAATGTCAAGCTTAGTCCATGGTCCTCCAGGTCACCTGACATGGTACCAACTGGACAACTGTGGGACCATTTGGATTGTCAGATTCGTACTAGAGCCCTTGTTCCTGCAAGCCGACGTCAGCTTGTCCTGGAGGAATAACAAAGGATCCATGCCCAGGGTATACCGCGTCTGGCGTTCTCACCACGTCGTGCTGAGAGTTGGGGCTGGCATTGATGCCACGGTGGATATAACAAATTCTGACAATGCATTGTTTTGGGGGCTTGCGCGAGTACACGATGACGAGTCGGGTTTAACTGGACTCGAGGACTCGAAAGGAAGAGATAACTCAATTTGAGTTTCGTTGACAGTCATGAGCGGCTATTGACATCTTATATTAAGATAAGATATGATTGTATTATACAGGAGAAACTTCTTATAGATTCAGGCTGCTCAAAATGAATACACACACAATTCACAAAAATATATCCAATAACTACATGCACAAAACGGGTGCTATTTACACAACTGCCATTAAGGTTGTGTCAGTTTGTCAGTGCATTGACAATAATAGTGCTCAGAATCAGAAATTAGGCCAGTAGCAGTGGCGTCATATGCGAATTTCACAGCAAACAAGTCATTCAGTGACAAGTAACAGTCACTGATATACAAAATGAAGAGTAAGGGTGAAGGAACACAGCCACGTGTAGCCCCAGAGGAGGTTGAGAGAAAAGAAGATTGTTAGCCATTGACACTGACATTCTGAGTTCTAGGTACTGTGAATTCACTTCTTAAAATGATTAGGTAACGATCGTGACAATTGATAGGCACGGCGAAAAATAAAAAGAAATCAACTGTATGGGCGTATCTTGATCTGGATAGAGAAAAGAACGAAATAACCACATACCGTCTATGCGGTATATGAGTTCTGCAAGCTGTACAAACAGTACGATGAACAAAAAACAACATTTGTCAAGTAAACATTCACTTGACCAGTAGGAAATGTTAATCACATGACGATATGAAGTCTGAATAAAGTACGGGTTCACTTGTGTGATCGGAACACACGTCATGCTATCGTTAGCTTGAAAGGTATGAGTTTATGAGTTTCGAGACCTCGTGATCAAATACCGACCACTTCATTCCATCCTTTATATAATGGTTCACTGGACTTTTTGTACCAACTATGTCTAAGTGCATATTCCTCATCCGCCAGTTATTAGAATTCTCTGTCCTTTTCCAAAATGGAGGTTTGTCGTTTTGTAATATCTGGGATTTCGACTTGGTATTGTTTCTTTTGTCCGTTAAGTATAGAACATTCTGGAAGACGATACATATAGTGAAAGTGCATGTCTTCGTCACCCCCCACTGCACCTCCACTGTACCTGTCTATTTCCATGTACATATCGATTTCCAAACAGAAACAAAAAGTTATTCCAAAACGGAACACGCATGCAATTTCAGAAACACAGATCATGGATCAAAGAAACCGCGAAGAATTAACAGAGTACTTTAAAATAGCAAGGTTTGCAAATGTGCATTATTTCAAAGCTATCTCAATAGCACTATAGAAGTGCAAATTAACATATCAACCAGAGCTGCAGTCACCTACATGGGTTGATCAAAAACCTTGTGTGACTCTTCACGGATCTCCAGAGGAGAGAGGATCTGCTAGGCTACAATGTGTTTCCTCCAATAGTCAAGTGGCATTGTTACAGTGATTACCTCTTGAAGTGTCTGAGTTGCCAATGTGACAATGGGTGTATGTGGGGACAATATAGGCAATTCTGTAAACACTTCTGTACAAACTGTCCGAGAGGTACATGTGATGCTGGTACTGGGATATGCGCTGAAGGTAAATGTTCACTGAGATGAATTAAGACAGAGTTGGATATATCTACTCTGGCATTAATGAACATGACGTCACAAGACGAATGAACGAAAGTGTTGCCAGCTGCAAATCGTATGCTAAAAACACATGAAATGATCAATAATTTAATTTCAACAATGTGATTATTTCATAACTCTAGACAGCTGACATCACTTATGGATAAATTATAATCAATGTCGTAGTATATTCACCAGTAATCCAAGTATCGTAATGACCTCGACATCAGTACCCGTTATTACAGGTATGCTATAACCCATACGTTTCAGAGAGCACTTGGAGCACCATGACTGTTCTATCAACCGGACTGTTCGCATCGTGTATACTTTTGATCGAAGTGATCGTGGGTGTCTTCGTTTTCCGCCGTTGCCGCACAGGATTCTCAACAGAAAGGCTGGTGTTTTGTAATCTCTACATTGCTATACAATGCTAAGTATATTGAACACTATTTGTCACCTGACTAATTCGTTGAATGTTGCTTTTTAGGTTAATAACATTCTTCTGTACAAATAGAGCTAATCTGTCATGGCAACTGCTAAGTTAGCTAAGATATCAGTCCATCAAGGTTATCAAAATGATCGATTCAAAACAGTTTACATTCAGATGTGTAAAATATCTGATCCAGGATAAAGTTATCACTTTGCAGTAGACGAAAGTAGATTATGAACGCAATTCTGAATGAATGAATGTAACACGCGGGCTTACTCATACCATGTAGAAGTAGACAGACGCTGGGCTTTGCTATTAGCATTCTTGTGTACATTTCCAGGGATAATCAAGTAGATGAGTCGACACATACTGAGAGGTCAAGGCCAGAAGAAACCTCAGAGTACTACGCAGTACGTCGATACTGGGAAATAGACGATTACGACGAAGTATCTCACCCGCAAGATCAGCAACAAGGGCAGGCAGAAGCAGATGATTACGATGAAGTATGTCACCAGCAAGGACCGCAACATGGACCAGCAGTGGAAGCAAGTTCTGATGAAGTGTCGCAGCACCAAGGACCGACAGTGGAAGGGGATTACGAAGAAGCATCGCAGCGGCAAGAGCAGCAACAAGGACCTGTTGGGGCGGAGTCTTTTTCTAGGCCACTTGACGCCGAAGTCAACAATACAGATCCCTCACTTCCTCTTTTGACGAACAGCATTTGTGTTGCACGTAACACCGAAGACCATCGCGGCGATACATCAAGCAGCTTAGGACGTACTTCCCAGTCATACACTCCCCTTATTGATGATTCAGAAACCGTAGTCAGATATGTTTCCGCAACTGAAGATAAATCCTAGAGTTTGGAAGTAGAACGCACCAAGACAAAACGTGAAAGTAAATTTTAAATCATGTCGTATCTTACTTGGTGACCTCACTACTGTCTAATTTCGCTTTGAATGGCTTCAACAAGTTACATATATTCAATACATTAAGGTCGTTACTATATGTGTAACGATTACCTTGTGTTAGTTTTATACTGTTGTCTGAAACATTTTCCTTCGTGTGTATATCGTCTTTGTTCACGTCGGTGATGTCTTTCTGGATGACTTCATAGCTTTAGCACTGTATGCTTTCTTACAAATATGTTTGTAATAAATTCGTTTGCACATTTGTCACAAACAGTAAGGTGTCTTTTGCTAAAACTCAAGTCCTATATTTGCTTTGTTTCACTGCGTTTTTAAAGACTTTTACTATCAATAATTCGCTGAACAAACACAGCAACTTTCAAACTCATCTTGGACCAAAGTACGTGTCCTTATTTGTCATGACGCTGCCAGCACACATGAAGATTCAGCGCAACTACATCACCACATAATAACCATTTCGCACTTGTATCATTTAGTAGCCACCATCAAACATAAACATCTGAGAATGTTTGACGAAAACAAACTCATCACTTCCGCAAACTCTGACCCTTTAGGACTAATACCATTTTAATAGAGTTAGTTTTGGTAATACGACAATTCTTTGTTTGTATCGTTTGTCATAATTGTATATACCTGAAATATTGCTTGTATTAAGATTTTCTTACAATAATATTGTGACTTCATTTTAATCTGTACATATTTTGTTACAAGAGAAATGATTTGAAAAGGGGCGATCAATAACATCTGAAATCAATGTGTTAATCTCGTATCAGAATGTATGCATCACGTGACTCCTACTGCTACTGGTATTATCAGAAAGCTACTTTCTAAATAAAGACAGATTGAACTGAATAATGCTAAAACATTTATACAAAGGCATTTTGAACTTTTAACCTTCTTTGTTGGTTTAGTAATCTGTCTCTTCAAAATTTAGCTAAATGCAACCACATTGTTAACAAAGGACGTAAATCATGGACACTGCGTCCATAACATCCATCGACTAATTTTACGAGCAGCTAGTGATCAAAAGAGTGCAGAATATTGTAAACGAGAGCTCCCACATTCGTTTCTACGACTGCGAATTTCGTCCATCAGATCGTCGCATGCGCATGCCGATAGCTGGAACAAACAGGTTCCGTCACTCTTTTGTGCCAGCCGGTATCCATTCTTTTAACAACAGTTAATACTCAGTATTTATATTCATCATCTTACCATCAGGTACGCTTTTGTACACTACGGCTTTTCCACCTCATCAGAGCAGCTCATCACATCCTATCCATCGCCGGTTATAGTGTTCTTATCTGTTTATTCGTCTACGAGCTCAGTGCTTACTGAAATATGTCATCTTGTTGTTTTTTTGTCTCATGTGTTTATGATGTAACCAAAATTTCTTGTCTTAAAAGGGCTAAACTTTGTTTTCTACGTTCGAGTGCACTGATAACTATAAATGTACAAGAGCAATCAAGTAAAATTGTACATGTCTCAGTGAATAATAAAACTGTGAATACATTTACAGTATACATGGCTTTATTGAGTCGCACGAAGAAGACACAGGGCATCTTCTGGTGTTCTTTTTTTCCACTTCATGGATTCCCTGGAACGCATTATGTCGTCATCAACACACTCCTGAAGATTGTTAGTGATGATATCGATGTGACGATAGATGGGGAATTGAATTGACTGAAAACGTAAAACTGTATGACAAGGAGATCGATTTCTTCTTGGGACATTTTCCCATTTTGTACATTTACGTTATGCTGACATTCTTTAAAATTTGCAGAATTATTCTAAAGTTTAAAAGCCTCGGCGGAGATGAGGAAACATACTCAATAACCAGTTTCCCATTGGTTACTCATCAGCAGTGTCTGCCCATGACTCACATGAGTGACTAACTTTCAGGTCATATCGGCATTTCTTCGGTCATGTACTAGGAGTAACGAGAAACATCTGGTTTAAAAAAAAATGAAAAATGACTCCATTAGTTTAGTATTTTTCTGAAACAGTGCCTCAAACTGTGAGTTATAAACTGACTCTTAAGCGGAGTTTGGGGGATTCGAACTTAATTTAGCAATATACTGTGGAGATAATTTCATAAGGCGCAATTTGAGAGAAGATTCACCAGTTTCCACATATGTCACTGGGAGAAATCGTAAAAGCTCCTATATAGAGTGTCAGTACAGGAGCTAATATTGTCCAATTATATTTACATGCGCCACCATATATGGTGGAGCCATAATCCAGTTTCGAGCGAAAGAAAGACCTGTGTAAGTGAAGGAGGGTAGACCAATCCCCTCCCCACTTGGAATTAGACACTTAACTTTGAGATGACTCACGGGACTCTAACAACTATGGTTGAGTGACAAGAACTTGGTGGAGTTAGTGTTAACCTTGGAATGTACTACTAAACATGTGCCATAGTAAATGTTTTACAACCCTCTCTCTGGTTATGATGAAGAGTGAGAGAGGTACAAATATTACACAGGTAACGGTAAATATACACCAAGGTTTACTGACAACATCTGAGTGAGAGAGGTACAAATATTACTCAGGTAACGGTAAATATACACCAATATGTACTGACAACTTGTGAGTGAGAACCAATTTCACTTTTAGGTACCTGACTCTGAGGATACGGGTTCGAATGACATATGATGCATTTGACCACTTTCTAAAATTAATGGCATCGTTTAATCACAGACAGATTTTGGATGTCAGCTGGCTGAGAGAGGTGTACAGAAAAATCATCAGACAGTGCGGTTTTTTTCAGTATGTGACAGTAAATAATCACAGCAAAACGTGATTCGACCTACATGCCTACTGGAAGAAAACCACAACTTATTGAACGTCTCCACTGGGCTATACATAGGCGTCATAATATTATAATTATGGTACACAAAAACGTATTCAATATTGAAGGAAACAGCTCTTTGGTAATAATGGGATAAATACAAAAATCACATTTTTGGAAATAGTAAGATAGATCAGATATGAAGCGATTGCATTGCACTGTGACTTTGGAAACATCTCCAGTTTCATCAAAAAACATGTCCGTGATATCAACATCAGCATTAAACTTTGCATATACAATTCATGTTTCACACAGAGATTGTATGTTTCGATCATGCACAAAGGAAGTTGAAACCTCGGTGAAACAGCGACCATCGTTCAGAGTGACAGCTCAATGCTAATAAACACATCAGAAACTTGTAAGTCAGTTCGTCTCGCTGCTGATCAGACAGCACACGAGTATCTCCGTGGAAAGGTAAGTTTCTTTTTACTTGTACAACACCATTAGACCACATAGTTATGTCACTCTATCGCTACAGTGAGGTGAGACCCTACTTTTTTATATTCATTTCAGGACAGTGATGGACGTCCCCGTCATACTAAGCGTTGTACTCACGTTGTTGTCGACACAAGGTAATCTTTGTCGTTGGCTTAATAAACATTATTGTCATTAATAAATACAACGTTGCACAGTGTGTTTCTTTTGAACAGCATTTATTGCTGCAGCAACGATAGAGGCAATTGGCTTGTGAAGTTGCATAACGTCTGTCTCAACCCGCGTTAATCTGAAAGAACTTTGACTTTCGTGAGTGTGCAAATGTTCTCAAGCGTTTTCTGACACCAAGCGTCTGCCAATCAAATCACGATTTTCTAACGCATCCCACTTCAAACCGACGTCATAGTTTATGCCACACTGCAGTCAGAGTACGTGGTTTCGTTGGTTGGATATATTATCCACCTTTGTGTTTCATATGTGTACTCGTTTGTGTTTCTATTTCTTGTTTACTGAATAGTCATCAATGTCATTGTTGTCTCACAGGAACTGCCCGTCCACTGTTCACTGTTCTTTACTGCTGAACTTAACATTGCTTTTACCATTTTCATTGAGGGATTTTAAGATTACAGTCATTTTATGTATGTAAATTATACATAATAACTGCATATCATTTTCAGAAGATGTTAAAAAAATGTTCATAAATAAAACATTTGCTGCTATATTTAATTTGTTTTTTCCTTACCCTATGTTATTACGAAATACTACATGATACTTGTTGTTTTGTTTTGCAGCTGAATATTGCTCAGAGGACCAACAATGTTCGACCTGCTCACCTACGACAACATACTGCAGTACAGAGTGCTTTCCTGGGTATTACGGCCTCAAATGCAACTTACATTGCAGCGAGAATTGCAAACACAGTAAATGTAATCAGACACATAGCACTTATAGTTGCTCTGACGGGTGTGTACCTGGTTTCTATGGTACTCGATGCAACATCCCGTGCACACTTCCGAAGGAAAACTGCACAAAATGTCTTGGAGGATGTGATGGAACGTTCTGCCATCTGACATCGTCTTGTGTTTCTGGATGTCATGACTCATACTATGGGTCCAACTGTAAGAACTGTTCATCGAGATGTCGACATTGTAACAGGATAACAGGCAGATGTGATCAGTGTCATGATCCATATCGTGGTCTGAACTGTAAATACTCATGTGAACATTGTTCAACAACTGACTGTGTGCAAACATGCGCACCTGGATTGTATGGACGTCAGTGTTCCAAAAGATGCAGCAAAAACTGCCTAGTTTACCGTGCAAACAATACCACAAATAACACTTCCAACGCGTGCATTTCTGAATGTCAAAGATATAGTGGCCAGTGTATCAACGGTTGTGTAGGTAGCTGGTCTGGTCCAAACTGTTCCTCCCAGCTTCAGTGTAGCTCAAACTGTTTGGGTTGTAATGAAACAGGTGCATGTGTTGAAGGGTGCTTACCCGGTTACTTTGGAGAAGACTGCGAACCTTGTTCTAAGACCTGTTACAATCACACATGTCACCCAAAGAGCGGATTTTGTGACAATGGGTGTATGTGGGGACAGTATGGACAATTCTGTAAACACTCCTGTACAGACTGTCCGAGAGGTACATGTGATGCTAGTACTGGGATATGCGCTGAAGGTAAATGTTCACTGAGATGAATTAAGACAGAGTTGGATATGTCTACTCTGGCATTAATGAACATGACGTCACAAGACGAATGAACGAAAGTGTTGCCAGCTGCAAACCATATGCTAAAAACACATGAAATGATCAATAATTTAATTTCAACAATGTGATTATTTCATAACAGTAGACAGCTGACATCACTTATGGATAAATTATAATCAATGTCGTAGTATATTCACCAGTAATCTAAGTATCGTAATGACCTCGACTTCAGTACCCGTTATTACAGGTATGCTATAACCCATACGTTTCAGAGAGCACTTGGAGCACCATGACTGTTCTATCAACCGGACTGTTCGCATCGTGTATACTTTTGATCGGTGCGATCGTGGGTGTCTTCGTTTTCCGCCGTTGCCGCACAGGATTCTCAACAGAAAGGCTGGTGTTTTGTAATCTCAATATTACTAAACAATGCTAAGTATATTGAACACTATTTGTCACCTGACTAATTCGTTGAATGTTGCTTTTTAGGTTCTTAACATTCTTCTGTACACCCGGTACAAATACAACTAGTCTGTCATGGCAACTGCTAAGATAGCTTAGATATCAGTCCATCAAGGTTATCAATATGATCAATTCAAAACAGTTTACATTCAGATGTTTTTAAAGTATCAGCCAATCTGATTCAGGATGAAGTTATCACTTGTGGAATCACGGAGTGTTTTGCAATAGACGAAAGTAGATAATGAACGCAATTCTGCACACCAACAGAATGAATGTAACACACGGGCTTACTGATCACAGATACCATGTAGAAGTAGACAGACGCTGGGCTTTGCTATTAGCATTCTTGTGTACATTTCCAGGGATAATCAAGTAGATGAGTCGACACATACTGAGAGGTCAAGGCCAGAGGAAACCTCAGAGTACTACGCAGTACGTCGATACTGGGAAATAGAAGATTACGTCGAAGTATCTCACCCGCAAGATCAGCAACAAGGGCAGGCAGAAGCAGATGATTACGATGAAGTATGTCACCAACAAGGACCGCAACATGGACCAGCAGTGGAAGCAGGTTCTGATGAAGTGTCGCAGCACCAAGGACCGACAGTGGAAGGGGATTACGAAGAAGTATCGCAGCGGCAAGGGCAGCAACAAGGATCTGTTGGGGCGGAGTCTTTTTCTAGGCCACTTGACGCCGAAGTCAACAATAGAGATAACTCACTTCCTCTTTTGACGAACAGCATTTGTGTTGCACGTAACACCGAAGACCATCGCGGCGATACATCAAGCAGCTTAGGACGTACTTCCCAGACATACACTCCCTTTGTGGGGAACATTTTTATTGATGATTCAGAAACCGTAGTCAGATATATTTCCGCAACTGAAGATAAATCCTAGAGTTTGGAAGTAGAACGCACCGAGACAAACCTTGAAGGTACATCATGTCGTATCTTACTTGGTGACCTCACTACTGTCTAATTTCGCTTTGAATGGCTTCAACAAGTTACCTTTATTCAATACATAAAGGTCGTTACTATATGTGTAGCGATTACCTTGTGTTAGTTTTATATTGCTGTCTGAAGCATTTTCCTTCATGTGTATATCGTCTTTGTTCACGTCGGTGAAATATTCCCGTGCTTCAAATACTCAAAAACACCCGGAAATTGGCCAACACATGATGTTTATCGACATTGTAAACAAAAAAGTAAACCAAAGGGGTTTTACTGTCCGCACTCGTTTACATCCAGTATGAGTACAGCAGTAAGGTGTCATCAGCTGGCCGTTTCAACTGGTTCCCATGGTAGCATCTAGAGTTGCTCATTTGTGACGTCATTCTAACTTTACGTCACAATATGATTTGAATGACGTCACCACTGTTGATGACACAACAAAACAATTGTTTACGTGTAAATACGCAGTGAATAGTCTTGCAGTTTCCGGGAATCTAATACCATTTGATCATGTTTTTCAACCAATCAGATTACAGAACACAGTAACTTTTGGTTTACAATTAGGACTAATACCATTTTAATAGAGTTAGTTTTGGTAATACGACAATTCTTTGTTTGTATCGTTTGTCATAATTGTATATACCTGAAATATTCCTTGTATTAAGATTTTCTTACGGTAATATTGTGACTTCATTTTAATCTGTACATATTTTGTTCCAAAAATCATTTTGATCAATAACATCTGAAATCAATGTGTTAATCTCGTATCAGAATGTATCACGTGACTGCTACTGCTACTGGTATTATCAGAAAGCTACTTTCTAAATAAAGACAGATTGAACTGAATAATGCTAAAACATTTATACAAAGCATTTTGAACTTTTAACCTTCTGTGTTGGTTTAGTAATCTGTTTGTTGTTCAAAATTTAGCTAAATTCAACCACATTGTTAACAAAGGACGTAAATCATGGACACTGCGTCCATAACATCCATCGGTTAACTTTACGAGCAGCAAGTCATCAAACAAGTGCAGAAAATTGTAAACGAGAGCTCCCACATTCGTTTCTACGACTGCGAATTTCGTCCATCAGATCGTCGCTTGCGCATGCCGATAGCTGGAACAAACAGGTTCCGTCACTCTTTTGTGCCAGCCGGTATCCATTCTTTTAACAACAGTTAATACTCAGTATTTATATTCATCATCTTACCATCAGGTACGCTTTTGTACACTACGGCTTTTCCACCTCATCAGAGCAGCTCATCACATCCTATCCATCGCCGGTTATAGTGTTCTTATCTGTTTATTCGTCTACGAGCTCAGTGCTTACTGAAATATGTCATCTAGTTGTTTTTTTGTCTCATGTGTTTATGATGTAACCAAAACTTCTTGTCTTAAAAGGGCTAAACTTTGTTTTCCACGTTCGAGTGCACTGATAACTGTAAATGTACAAGAGCAATCAAGTAAAATTGT
Organism: Haliotis asinina; assembly: GCF_037392515.1. Classification (NCBI taxonomy): domain Eukaryota; kingdom Metazoa; phylum Mollusca; class Gastropoda; order Lepetellida; family Haliotidae; genus Haliotis; species Haliotis asinina. The sequence continues at coordinate 5,319,876 of NC_090283.1, read as the reverse complement.
ACATGTCTCAGTGAATAATAAAACTGTGAATACATTTACAGTATACATGGCTTTATTGAGTCCCACGAAGAAGACACAGGGCATCTTCTGGTGTTCTTTTTTTCCATTTCATGGATTCCCTGGAACGCATTATGTCGTCATCAACACACTCCTGAAGGTTGTTAGTGATGATATCGATGTGACGACAGACGGGGAATTGAACTGATTAAAAACGTAAAACTGTATGGCAAGGAGATCGATTTCTTCTTGGGACATTTTCCCATTTTGTACATTTACGTTATGCTGACATTCTTTAAAATTTGCAGAATTATTCTAAAGTTTAAAAGCCTCGGCAGATATGAGGAAACACACTCAATAACCAGTTTCCCATTGGTTACTCATTAGCAGTGTCTGCCCATGAATCACATGAGTGACTAACTTTCAGGTCATATCGGCATTTCTTCAGTCATGTACTAGGAGTAACGAGAAACATCTGGTTTAAAAAAAATGAAAAATGACTCCACTAGTTTAGTATTTTTCTGAAATAGTGCCTCAAACTGTGAGTTATAAACTGACTCTTAAGCGGAGTTTGGGGGATTCGAACTTAATTTAGCAATATACTGTGGAGATAATTTCATAAGGCGCAATTTGAGAAAAGATTCACCAGTTTCCACATATGTCACTGGGAGAAATCGTAAAAGCTCCTATACAGAGTGTCAGTACAGGAGCTAATATTATCCAATTATATTTACATGCGCCACCGTATATGGTGGAGCCATAATCCAGTTTCGAGCGAAAGAAAGACCTGTGTAAGTGAAGGAGGGTAGACCGATCCCCTCCCCACTTGGAATTAGACACTTAACTTTGAGATGACTCACGGGACTCTAACAACTATGGTTGAGTGACAAGAACTTGGTGGAGTTAGTGTTAACCTTGGAATGTACTACTAAACATGTGCCATAGTAAATGTTTTAAAACCCTCTCTCTGCTTATGATGAAGAGTGAGAGAGGTACAAATATTACACAGGTAACGGTAAATATACACCAAGGTTTACTGACAACATCTGAGTGAGAGAGGTACAAATATTACTCAGGTAACGGTAAATATACACCAATATGTACTGACAACTTGTGAGTGAGAACCAATTTCACTTTTAGGTACCTGACTCTGAGGATACGGGTTCGAATGACATATGATGCATTTGACCACTTTCTAAAATTAATGGCATCGTTTAATCACAGACAGACTTTGGATGTCAGCTGGCTGAGAGAGGTGTACAGAAAAATCATCAGACAATGAGGTTTTTTTCAGTATGTGACAGAGAGATAACAGTTATTTGTGGAGGGAAAATCCGAATTAGTCCAATTAACCCAATTATGTCATGTATGTTGACAACAAAAAGGCAGATAAATAATCACAGCAAAACGTGATTCGACCTACATGCCTACTGGAAGAAAACCACAACTTATTGAACGTCTCCACTGGGCTATACATAGGCGTCATAATATTATAATTATGGTACACAAAAACGTATTCAATATTGAAGAAAACAGCTCTTTGGTAATAATGGGATAAATACAAAAATCATATTTTGGTAATAGTAAGATAGATCAGATATGAAGCGATTGCATTACACTGTGACTTTGGAAACATCTCCAGTTTTATCAAAAAACATGTCCGCGATATCAACATCAGCATTAAACTTTGCATATACAATTCATGTTTCACACAGAGATTGTATGTTTCGATCATGCACAAAGGAAGTTGAAACCTCAGTGAAACAGCGACCATCGTTCAGAGTGACAGCTCAATGCTAATAAACACATCAGAAACTTGTAAGTCAGTTCGTCTCGCTGCTGATCAGACAGCACACGAGTATCTCCGTGGAAAGGTAAGTTTCTTTTTACTTGAACAACACCATTAGACCACATAGTTATGTCACTCTATCGCTACAGTGAGGTGAGACCCTACTTTTTTATATTCATTTCAGGACAGTGATGGACGTCCCCGTCATACTAAGCGTTGTACTCACGTTGTTGTCGACACAAGGTAATCTTTGTCGTTGGCTTAATAAACATTATTGTCATTAATAAATACAACGTTGCACAGTGTGTTTCTTTTGAACAGCATTTATTGCTGCAGCAACGATAGAGGCAATTGGCTTGTGAAGTTGCATATCGTCTGTCTCAACCTGCGTTAATCTGAAAGAACTTTGACTTTCGTGAGTGTGCAAATGTTCTCAAGCGTTTTCTGACACCAAGCGTCTGCCAATCAAATCACGATCTTCTAACGCATTCCATTTCAAACCGACGTCATAGTTTATGCCACACTGCAGTCAGAGTACGTAGTTTCGTTGGTTGGATATATTATCCACCTTCATTTTGCATATGTGTACTCGTTGTGTTTCTATTTCTTGTTTACTGAATAGTCATCAATGTCATTGTTGTCTCACAGGAACTGCCCGTCCACTGTTCACTGTTCTTTACTGCTGAACTTAACATTGCTTTTACCATTTTCATTGAGGGATTTTAAGATTACAGTCATTTTATGTATGTACATTATACATAATAACTGCATATCATTTTCAGAAGATGTTAAAAAAATGTTCATAAATAAAACATTTGCTGCTATATTTAATTTGTGTTTTCTTTACCCTATGTTATTACGAAATACTACATGATACTTGTTGTTATGTTTTGCAGCTGAATATTGCTCAGAGGACCAACAATGTTCGACCTGCTCACCTACGACAACATACTGCAGTACAGAGTGCTTTCCTGGGTATTACGGCCTCAAATGCAACTTACCTTGCAGCGAGAATTGCAAACACAGTAAATGTAATCAGACACATAGCACTTATAGTTGCTCTGACGGTTGTGTACTTGGCTTCTATGGTACTCGATGCAACATCCCGTGCACACTTCCGAAGGAAAACTGCACAAAATGTCTTGGAGGATGTGATGGAACGTTCTGCCATCTGACATCGTCTTGTGTTTCTGGATGTCATGACTCATACTATGGGTCCAACTGTAAGAACTGTTCACCACAATGTCGACATTGTAACAGGATAACAGGCAGATGTGATGTATGTCATGATCCATATTATGGTCTGAACTGTGAATACTCATGTGGACATTGTTCAACAATTGGCTGTGTACAAAGATGCGCACCTGGATTGTATGGACGTCAGTGTTCCAAAAGATGCAGCAAAAACTGCCTAGTTTACCGTGCAAGCAATACCACAAATAACACTTCCAACTCGTGCATTTCTGAATGTGAAAGACATAGTGGCGAGTGTATCAAAGGTTGTGTAGGTAACTGGTCTGGTCCAAACTGTTCCTCCCAGCTTCAGTGTAGCTCAAACTGTTTGGGTTGTAATGAAACAGGTGCATGTGTTGAAGGGTGCTTACCCGGTTACTTTGGAGAAGACTGCGAACCTTGTTCTAAGACCTGTTACAATCACACATGTCACCCAAAGAGCGGATTTTGTGACAATGGGTGTATGTGGGGACAGTATGGACAATTCTGTAAACACTCCTGTACAGACTGTCCGAGAGGTACATGTGATGCTAGTACTGGGATTTGCGCTGAAGGTAAATGTTCACTGAGATGAATTAAGACAGATTTGGACATATCTACTCTTGCATTAATAACCTGTACTGATGAGAACATTTAGGTTGTTAGGGCCGAAAGCTCTTAAGGAAATATGGTGAGGCGGGGATGTAAATTCAAATAGAGCAAGTTTCATGTTTCAGCTCTGTATCACTCGATTCTTGGTCTATAGATCCTATCGGGAGTGGCGTTAGGCAACATATATCTGTTTTATGCAAAGTATATCATTGAGAGTGCAAGCTCAATCGTGGCCACCTTGTGTTAATGCTGATTTTCAGTGATCAATTCATGTACTCTTCAGCGCTCTGTTAACATTTAGTAATAATGAATCTGTTTCAGAAAAAAGAGAGATTGGGCGCATACAACATTAATGGTTATCATATCAACCAACTGAAGGATTCGATTTACCAGGACTGATTTGTAAATTCATTTCTATCAGCTAAACCAGTGTGTAACCAAGAATACCCATACATCCTGTATTACATTGTATATCTACGCATTCCTCTTAGGATTCAATTGAACACGTGCATTTGACTTTTCGTTTCTATCCACCAAAGGCCCCAAATAAGTGGATGGATTCTAGTGTTATATTTTATACTTGATATTTGTTTTGTTTCAATCCTCTTTTTTCAGATCAGATAGGTGGTGCTACTATTGGAACGTCAACTGCGTTGGTGGTTTTGGTCTTTGGAATCATTGTGACAGTTGGATACTTTCACTGGAAAAGAGTCGTAGCTAAGAGGTTTATATATCATGTTTATCCAGTGTATTTCCCGGGCAAACGACAAGCACAATATCACCTTACATGCAGTTGTTCTAGATTATGTGTAACATATATCATTTTCATCATACAAAATCGGAGCATGTTACCTGAAGAATCCAATACTTGGTTAGTAAATCCGGCTCTAAAATAACTTTTGAATATGAATCAAAGTATAACCTGTTGTCTCGAATCCAATATCCGGAATGTATTGTTGAATCAAGTATAGTTGGATTTACACCAATGCTTCAACAAATTATGTACGTACTATGCCAGGGCCATGAGCATGCACTAGTGCATGGATATGTGTGTTATATAAACATCCTCAGATGATGACGAGGACGACGACAATGATGATGATGATGATGATGATGATGATGACGACGACGACGACAATGATGATGATGATGATGATCTTTGAATACGATTTGCCACAATAGTTATTAAGCAGTGGATGAGTAACAGGGCTATGTATTAGGGCGTTTATCCCTCATTACACTGTACACTGAGTCCGGATATCTCAAAGTTACAACGACATCCCACCGAGTACCCAAAGTTCTAGATAGCTGAGCCCGAACATTATTGTAATGCAAACTGAATCTTATGTGAAGTTCGAGACGTACTTAATTCAAAGGCACATTTTAGGTTTGTTTAAAATTCTAACGATTACCTGGATTAGAGAAGAAACCTTTTATTATTTATTGTTACTTTTGCGCATATGTTTGCAAGGTTGTGATTAAATACTATTTGGAATGTGTTAGTGTGTGTTGTTGGGCTGAGATTGTCCCATTCACATGTTTCAGAGAGGAAGGGCACCAGCTGGCAGCAATGCGTCCAAGGTGTGATACAAGCAGACGGGGCGACTCATCTTCGAGGTTCCGACAGTCGGAACACATCTACAGTGAAGTCAAGGAAGACGAGATGGGACCAGTCATAGTTTTCCTCTAAAGTTATTGACATATCCAACATCACACACAGTGTTATATGTGAGTCAAATACTCGGACTTGTAATCAACACTTGTTTTGAGCTTTCAGACATTGGACTGTGCTACAAAGAACTTTAAGACATGGTGTTTTTAATAATTTCACTATCTTGTTTTGGGTTTTTTGTTGTTTTGTTTTTTTGTACATTTTGCAAGATTATTTAATCTTCTTCCTCATTGTGTTTGAATATGTCCATTATACTGTAATAAATGAAAAGAGACAAGCGTGAGGAAGTTCCACTTTTCAAACCTGTGTACACTATTCAGTTGATGAGGTCTTCTACCACTACTGTATACCATGCTTTCTCTGGAATCATTATCCTTCCTGAGAAATAGCTGCATGCCTGGCGTGCTGAAAGTATGTAATGCTTCAGTCCTGAAACCTTTTGAGGAAACTTACTGACCATAGGCGGATTGAGGAATTTTAAAAAGGGGTAGTGGTGGGATCCGAACTCCCTGAAACACATCCCCATAACCCACCATCCTGTCGCCGCCAAAGCAACTCACAGTTTGTTTCAAACGGGGTTGCGAAACCCCGTTGTGGTTACAATTACATGTTGTAAGCAATATGTGTTAAAAACTCTAAATTTGAGTGCAAGCATCCATAGGTACAAACACCTCACAATCCACACAAACTCGCAGCCATCCACATGTTCAGCCATCGAACCATTCTTTTCCATAATCTTCATACCAGCACCACTTCACATTCACTCACACATCCACCTATCCCAGCACAAACACACGTACATCCAACCACACACAAACACAATCCACGAGTCCACATCCATCCACACAAACACAATTCACGAGTGTACATCCATCCACACACAAACACAATCCACGAGTCCACATCCATCCACACAAACACAATTCACGAGTGTACATCCATCCACACACAAACACAATCCACGAGTCCACATCCATCCACACATACAAACACAATCCACGAGTCCATCTACACACAAACACAATTCACGAGTCCACATCCATCCACACATGCAAACACAATCCACGAGTCCACATCCATCCACACAAACACAGTCCACGAGTGTACATCCATCCACTTGTCAATACAATCCACAAGTCTTTTTCTATCCACATACACAAACACAATAAACAACTCCACATCCTTCCATGCACACAAACACAATCCACTAGTCAACACCCACACGCATATACGTCAATACAATCCACGGGTACATACTCATTCACAGGTCTATACGTCAATACAATCCACGGGTCCATAGCCATCCACACGCCTATAGACCAATACAGTGCACAGTCCACATCCATCCACTCGCCCATACGCCAATACAGTCCACAAGTACATACCCATACACACGTCCATATACAAATACAATCCTCAGTCCACATCCATCCACAAGCTTATACCGCAATGCAATCCTCAGTGCACATCCATTCACAGGTCTATACGACAATATAATCCACGAGCCCACAGCCATCCACACGCCTATACACCAATACAGTGCACAGTCCACATCCATCCACTCGCCCATACGCCAATACAGTCCACAAGTACATACCCATACACACGTCCATATACAAATACAATCCTCAGTCCACATCCATCCACAAGCTTATACCGCAATGCAATCCTCAGTGCACATCCATTCACAGGTCTATACGACAATATAATCCACGAGCCCACAGCCATCCACACGCCTGTACACCAATACAATCCACAGTCCACATCCATCCACACGCCCATACGCCAATACAGTCCACAAGTACATACCCATACACACGTCTATATACAAATACAATCCTCAGTCCACATCCATCCACAAGCTTATACCCCAATGCAATCCTCAGTGCACATCCATTCACAGGTCTATACGACAATATAATCCACGAGCCCACAGCCATCCACACGCCTGTACACCAATACAATCCACAGTCCACATCCAGTCACACGCCTATACGCCAATACAGTTCACGAGTCCACATCCATCCACACGCGCAAATACAGTCATCCGGACTCTTTTGCTGACACTTATAAACCTGTAGGTGGTAAATATATTCATGTGCGAAAGGCGCCATTTCTCATCAACATAAAAATAATGGAGACAGTTACACAAGTGCGTTGTACTAACCTATATTTGTCGGTATGAATCCATTGACAAACAAGAAAATACGATAACACCGACAATATTCGGACAGAATATGCACACATTGTATTGACGTCTTATCTGCGAGTATTGAAGTGTTTAGGTGCAAAACGCCCGTGAGTCGCAGGGCAGGTTACATTCAAATTACTAGCACACATTCATTTGTATGGAGTGTGAGGGAATGTAAGCAGGGAGAATGAAAGGAGAAGCACAAATCGTTTGACGGCCATCAACTCGGAACGTTATTGGGCGTGAAAGGCTAATAATCTGAAACAACGTTGACATATTGGTAAGCAAACATATAGTGCTTTTTCACCCTTATCAGGCAGTTGTAATACCGTAAATATTTTGACTTTCCTCGCGTAAATGTTTAGGCTTATTTAAATGCAAACACATTCCAGGCCAGCCGCCATGCATTTATAAATTGTAATACTATACGTTTGTCTTGAACCTAACTGACCGCTTTTAGCAATATCCCAGCAATATCACGGCGTGGTTGTATTGAAGCTGATGTCAGAAGGTAATATTATATTTTGTGCGAAACAGTTCCCATCTGTAACGTAACATCCCTAGTGTCTCCACTAGTCCATAGTAATTCATGAATATAGGTTTTGGATTGTGTCTGGGTTACACAATGAACGGCGGGCGTACACATGTTACAGTATACCTTTTGTCAGTAGTACTGAACTGTATCAATGCGTGTATTTCATTGTGAAGGGTATACATGTCACACAAGAAGGCGTTTCTGTTTCTAGCAACTGAATTTTGACTTGGCGGTCGCTATGTATATATAGCACATAGTTAGTTAGAATCCATTTGATTCGGATATACATAGTTCTTTTTAAAGTCAAGTTTAGTTCATTACGCATGCAAAGAAGCGAACGCACACACATTTAACTGTTAAATGTCTTTTCTTCAACAATTCGGAATGAAAATATATTCCTGAAGTTTGCACATCATATGTCGTTTGCTTGATTAAGCTTACCAGGATTTCTCAAGCTGAAAGGCCTGTTGTTGGGCGTCTCGAGGTAGCAGCATGTGAGTCAGAAAGTTAAATGGAACTTTACTCAAATGATACTGACGAAACAATTGATGAACTGAGTGAAGAACGTTTAAAAAGACAATACATATTCAGAAGGCATTCATTTCACCATATTACAAATAACGAACACAGTTTATATATTTACAGGTGATCAGCAAAGGAAACGTTCCCTACTGCAACATGTGGGTGATTGGCATAATTGTGTTTGTATGCAGTAAGTAATCCTGTCACAGATGTGGCTGTATGCAGTATGACTGTACATGACAAACAATTTATCAGAAAATCCAATGACAGACGTGAAATGATTGTTTCATGCAATATCTGCTGAAAGACATAAACGAGTAGGCAAGTCTTACAAACTTATATTGTGGCCTCTGGAGAACGCTTCTAAGCTTGATAGCCAAGGGGTACCATGATACATTCCTAAAGAGATTCTTTAACAATAAAACATTAGAATGTATCCTACTTCAAATCACTTGCTCCAATCCATTCGTGCAACCGAAACATCAAGGACAATCAGTATTTTCGTAACAGAACAGTACATACATCTGTACAATGACAGAACAAAATTTAAAAATGCAAAAAACATTTTGATATATTTCAGGCTTCACAGTAAATGGTAATGAGGAATGTACTCCAGGGACATATGGGGCTGATTGCAGTAACAACTGTTCGCAAAACTGCTATATTACTACACATACCGTATTGCCTTGCAACAAAGAAGACGGGGCCTGTTATGAAGGGTGCAAACTAGGTTTCTATGGAGATCGGTGTGATCAACGGTGCAGCAAGAGCTGCGAAAGACACGCCTGTTACCAGATCAACGGGCACTGCAGTGAAGGTTGTATAGACAATCGCATTGGAGACTTCTGTGAGACCCGCCAAGGTGAAAGGATGATTAGTCAGTTGATAGACTATAGAAAAAGTGAAAAGTTCAGGTTTACAAGCCTTTTGGTTTATTGCATTCACATTTTTATGAATTATGCTATGACTCTAAATGCTATATTTAAGTGTGCAATATCAACAGAAATGTGATTATAGATGAATCAATTTTCGATAACCCGAATACAATACTCATTAGATAAATACAAAGCGTGGATAAGGTTAATGGTTGACTGCCATGGTGTCTTCTCTTCATTAAAAAGCCTTTTGTGCATTTTGCCAAAGGAGCGTGCAAGACATCATTCATAATCATAATCATAAACATCCTATAATATCACACTGAAATCTGTTTTTCTTTTGTGTTGACAGATCCATCTCCAGGCCTGACAGGTAACAATTATTCAATCCTCCGGCTATCATGTATATACACCTATTAAACATAATGTAAACATACGTTTTTATATTAGCTGTTGGTTGGTTTTCTGTGAACACACCATTAGGTTCTGTACACTTTGTCTCATTACAACCACTGATGTTCCTACAACAACAGCCACAACTCGAATACCGCCACGCAGAACCAGCTCAGAGACTGGCACCGTCGCTGTCATCGTTCCAGTTGTTGTCGTGGTACTTGTCTTGGTGGTAACCGTCTGCATCATCTTAACAAGGTAGGTTGTTCTTTCAAGCAGATGTCTTCTTCAGTTTGAGACATGCTTCGAACAAACATCCCCCTGAGCATCGATTCACCTTCAGATGCATACACGGCAGTCAGGTCGTGGCCTTATGGAGACCCATCAAAATGGCAAAACTTGAATTGTATAACTACCTATTTCAAAATGTGTTAATTGCCCAAAACATACTCGTGGATTATTTAACTTAAATTTAATGACAATTTTTTTGTGACATGTTTTGAGTGGAGAAGACCCGTGAAGATTCCGGGGAAGAATAGGCTTTCAGCAACCCATGCTTGCGACTATGCTTGTCGTAAGAGGCGACTAACAGGATCTGATGGTCAGACTCGCTGACTTGGTTGACACATTTCATCGGTTCCCAATTGCGCAGATCGATGCCCATGTTGTTGATCACTGGATTGTCTGGTCCAGACTCGATTATTTACAGACCGCGGCCACATAAGTGGAATATTGCCGAGTGCGGCGAAAAGCTAAACTCACTCACTCATTCACTTTGAGGGTAGAGTTTCTAGCAAACAAGGTAGCGGTAGTAGTTTTTGTTCGTTGGTGATGAGACGTTGAGAATCACCACTTCGCACAGTTCATGACAAGAATAGGTCATGTTGAGCTTGAGTCTCCAGAACAGCGTTCAGTCTTATCAGCCATATTATTGGCAACACTCAAACGGGCCTATTCAAGTATAGAGCATAATTTTCGTTGACATCATTGACATGTTAAGGGTCACAAGAAAAAGGCGAACACGGTGACAATAACATAACATCGTTTGGTTCAGGATCGCAATCAACTGATATGCTGCTGAACAGTCTAAGCGAATTCACATAACCACTGTTCTCTAGCAATCACATTGTTGCGATTGCAGTGAGAATTGACCGGTCCTAGTCACGATATATATCCGTCTTTACGTTTCACTTTGCATAGCAGGCGTCTTCACACAGACGAAGACGTTTTTCTCCACCCACTGCTTAAACGAGGCAAAGATTTCTCAGAAAGTCTTTTTAAGTAACGGACTCTAGGCACACTTGGTGACTTCACCTGGTGTAAGTCTATCGCTGTATCGTCCAACAATACATTACCCTCAACAAAATCAGCCTCATCTTATATTCTTTAATGGAATGTACGGTAACCAAACCAGTGGACAGTAAGCACCAGGAAATATTCAGGTCTGTAATGGCATGGTCAAAGAAAGCTAATAAATGAATACAAGGATTATAGCTGTAGTGAAAGTTGCTGTCTCAACTGCCAGATAACATATTACAATGTGTTAAATGAGGGTGTTGAGGATGTTGAATTTCTTTGCTTAGTTAGTTCGAATGCCAGTACCTTTTGTCCAATATTTGAATGCTAAGACGATGGAAAAGAGAAGAGTGCTCTCTCCTGTTGTGAGTATTATTTCCCATTGTTTTTCTTTTTTCTCTGTCAGGTGTAGAAAGAGGAAAAAACACAAAAAGTGTAAGTAGTATATTTCATAATCCTTCAATAAAATTTATGTATGAATGCCCTGATTGACTCAGTAACACGAATCCCTAAAAGGTTATGTGATCTCAATTACTTGTCTCTCACAGTCTCTCTTATACTGTTACCCGTTTTTATGTTGGCATTTATATCATCAATTTGTTTGCCACATATTAGCAGACTGCTACTGTAGCGATATATAACATATATATATATGACATAAAGTAGTTATCAGTCACTTAACTTCTTTATGTAAGGAGATATATCCTCTTAATATTACAACTGTATTATGACACACGGAGCAGACACATAAATAGCATCGTACTGAACTCATTTCATCTCCTTTTGTTTGATATTTTCAGGTGCAAATGATCCTGAAGTTCAGGATGAATTGCTCCAAGGTATGACAAATCGCAATATATTACCGGTTATATTTGGTATTACACTTTCTCTGTAACGCACGGATCTACTACTTTTTGATGTCGAGCCCCATTTTGGAATTTCTTGGAAGCCGCGGTGTCTGAGCGGGTTAGACTGCTGACTTTATGTTGTGCTGGCGACTAAATGAGTGTAGGTTCTGTGGCTGATCTCTCTCTCTCTCTCTCTCTCCCTCTCTCTCTCTCCCTCTGTGTGTGTGAGAGAGAGAGAGAGACAATGAACACCAGTGACGTTATCGTCACTGCCACGATGACTTCAAAGCTGTGTTAGTGATAATATCATAACTGAACAAAATATGAGTGATCATCTGTCTCCAGTGGCTGTTCCAATCACAACTGCATTCTGAAATATAGAAGAGTCCACCACAATGATGGATTCCGTGAGATCCCTACTATGATAAGATTTGTTATTCCATCTAACTTTATGAACAGTTTTTTCAGATCCGACATTGACGGACAGAGAAGACAACAGTTTGCATAATGACTGTAGAGAGGGGACCCTTGCTCAAGTCAGACAAATTTTATCTCACAAACTGGTGGACATTAACGTCAGAGGAAAGGGTGGCAGGACACCAGTCATGATAGCAGCTGAGGTTGGACGCCGAGAACTAGTTGACCTTCTTGTGAGACAAGGATGTGACCCGTCACTGACAGATGATGATGGTAATACTGTCCTTCACGTGGCTTCTATCAAAGGACATCTGAAGATAGTGAGGTATGTTCTGTCAACGAAACTAGTTGACGTAAACATTACAGGACATTGTAACAGAACAGCATTGATGGCGGCAGCAAGGTTTGGAAATCGGAAAGTGTTTGACTTACTTGTGAAGAACGGAAGTGATCTTTCAACTGTTGATTCAGATGGAAACAACATCCTCCACATGGCCTGTATTGGAGGACATGTCGAGATGGTGAAATATATCCTCAACAACGACTGTGTTGATATTAACAGCAGGGGGCACAACGAGATGTCTCCAGTGATGCTTGCTGCAAACTGTGGACATAAGAAAGTGTTTGATCTACTTGTCAGACGGGGATGTCTCTTACCACTAGAAGATGGAAATGGTAGAGGTATCCTTCATTCTGCCTGTGTAGGAGGTAATGTTGCAATAGTTGGTGACATTCTCAAGAGAAACATTGTTTCTGTTGACAGCAAAGACCATGATGGAAAGACGCCAGCCATACTTGCGCTGGAGTGTGGACATGCAGACGTGTTTAAGCTTCTTGTAACTAACCAGAGTGACATACAACTATTCTGTGAAAATGGAAACAACGTTCTCCATATGAGTTGTGCTCTTGGCCATGCCGACACTGTAAAGTGTATTTTGGCAGAGGGTCTTATTCACATTGACAGCTGTGGACAAAACCAGATGACAGCTGTAATGTTTGCAGCAAAGAATGGACACAAAGACATATTTGATTTTCTTGTGAATAACAAAAGTGACATGAAAAGGATAGATGAAAACGAAAACACAGTCCTTCACATGGCCTGTATCGGAGGAAACAAAGCCATTGTTGAAGATGTCTTATCAAAGGAAATTGTTGATATCAATAGTAGAGGACAATCTCAGAGGACACCGGCAATGATGGCAGCAGCATGTGGACACAAGGACGTGTTTGACATACTCGTCAACAGAGGGGCGGACCTGACACTAGTTGACGACCGAGGTTTTGGAGTCCTTCAACTGATCGCCATGGGCGGACACTTACAGATGATGGAACATGTTCAAAACTCTATGCTCTGCCGGTGAAGCTGGACATAGTTACAGCCTTCGCCTGTTGCTACAACAACATTCAGTAGTTCCAAGGACAAACTTGTTTAGTTGCAAGAAGTAGCTACACTTTACATGGATTGAATAGTTTCAACTTGTTCATCAAACTGACAATGGTCTATTTTTGTCAATTTCTAACAGATAAAACGTTATGCTTGAAGCTTCATTGAAACTAGTTTGCCAAATGTATATGTTTCGACTTTGCATCGTACAGCAGAAATTCCCCGTCAAATCATCATGTACTACTGTACGCCTTGAGATAATACAGTCAAGACCTTCCAGGTCATTTTGTGGCAGATGTATTTGCCGTAAAATACTGTTGCACATATATTGCATTGTTTGTTGTTTCTGTTTAGCTTCTGCAGCGGGCAGTGGTGCATTATTTAGACTAGGAGTCAAAGGTAATCTTGAAGCTTCTAGATCAGCGTCGATCTATCCGTCATATGCGACTCTCCAAGTTCAAAGAATGGCTTTGATTTTGTGCTGCCACTCCATTGGGTCCTGTGACTGTGGTTACATGAACAATAACGCGTTTTACTTTGTAAACCTTTACTCCATTTGTAAATACGAAGTAAACATTATGTTGTAATACTATGTTTGTATTGTGTTTCTACATCACATTCTCCGGTTCAGACTTCAGCAGATACTTCTTGTATCATTTCTTTAGAGTGAGTGAGTGAAATTATGTTTCACTCCGCTTGTGGCACGATGACAGCAACAACAGGCAATTGACGCCACAAATGGAGTGAGTGAGCGAGTCTAGTTTTACGACGCACAATATTCTAGCTATACTGCGGCGATCTGTAGATAATTGCGTCTGAGCCATAGAATCCAGTGATCAACAGCACAAGCTTCGTCAGCGAGTCTGACCACCCGATCCTGTTAGTCGCCTCTTACGAGATGCATAGTCGCCTTTTGTGGCAAGCATGGTTTGCTGAAGACCTATGCTACACTGCATCTTGAGGCGTCAGCTACACACGGACTTCACATCCAGTAACCACTTAGGGTCGGTCTTTCTAAATGATCCATTTCACTTCCCCAAATATATGTATATATATATGATCCGTTACACTAGTGGACAACTCTACAACTATCCGCCTATAAGTCTCAAGAACTAAATAATTATTCAAAGCCTCTACACTTAAGCGGTGACATTAGAAATGGAGGTTATGAAGACAGCGCGTTGTAAGTTAGCGCATTGGTCGTTCAGGGACACATTTGTTATTCAAATACCCAGCATTGATAAGTCGAAATACATTTTCATTCGCTAGCCTAAACACATTTGTCAGTGATGGCGTGGCAAAGACTGCCAAACAACACTGACAACCAGTAGGACTGCTTTGCTGGATTGCACGGACTATGTGTTGTCGAGCTGGCAGGTGACGGTAGCGTTGCATGTACATCTAACGGTAAGCTGTTCATATTTCTGTAATTATGTTATTACATGTTCCAGTTATTTATTACATAATAATAATTCTGTAACAGTTCGTTAAGTCTTTATTCGGTTTCTTATATTTTCCAAAACCAGACCTGTCCTTGTGTAGTAAGCAGTATAAATAGCTCAAAAAATTGAATACACACATCAAGGGAACACATGTACAAGGACCTCTGTAAAAAGCTAAAAGCGACTTAAAGGTAATTGAATAGTTGTGCTTACATGAACCTGTCGGTAAATCCTCATAACTGGAATAAAATACACGAAATATAAAATACGTCTTCCGTTTGCAATTACAGACTGGCCATGATCACTGATAATAAATGACAGAATTCTCTCTTATTTTTGTTCTGCCTCCGTGTTAGAAATTTTGCTTTAAAGACTAACATAAATGCGCCTACAGTTTCCCTCACATAGTTTTATTGACTGTATTGGGGAAGACACCAAATTATCCTTGATTATATATATATCAAGGAAGGAGACCGCCTAATGTATCGAACCAAATCTAGTAACATGAGACGCATATAGGGGATAGGTATTATACGGGCTGTGTGGCGACCATAGTCATCCAATACACCTTATATGCTTACAGTACCACTTAAGCCTTTATCTTTATGCGCAACGGAGAGTTTATAAGGTAAGGAAGACAACGAGATTCTCTAAATACTGTTCCATTTTGGGTTTGGTTGTCCGACATACAGGAACTTTACACAAGTTAGCAAATGGATTCTTTTTTCAGTTTATCATCATCTCCTGAGTGATGTCTGCCACAGATAGATCCACCCATATAATATTTAATGGTAAGCTTTATGCTCTTACTTTGAAGATTACAGTCTCTTTGACATCAGTCAAATAAAAACAATTCTTAA
Organism: Haliotis asinina; assembly: GCF_037392515.1. Lineage (NCBI taxonomy): Eukaryota > Metazoa > Mollusca > Gastropoda > Lepetellida > Haliotidae > Haliotis > Haliotis asinina. The sequence continues at coordinate 5,303,831 of NC_090283.1, read as the reverse complement.
CTGTCTCCGTGACACGTGATTTAGGCTAGTGTAGAATTTTTTGTTAGTCTAATTATCTCCTACGTAGGACTTAATATGTCCTACGTAGGACTTACTATCTCCTGTTAGAGATGCTCGATATGTTTTGATATACATTAAGATGAAACCACTTCCTTTTTGACTGTTTCAGTCACTGTTTTGGAGTTTACAGCCATGTGTTTCATTTACGTTTAGAGTGTACAGTTATGTGTTATATTTACCATTGGAGTCTACTATCATGTGTTTCATTTACTCTAAGAGTCTACTGTTTCCTTCATCATTAGACTCTTGCGTTCAACTATACTACCCATCAAAAGGCTCACTAGTGTAAATGTAGTCGCATACTTCAATCAACTGTTAAAAACTAGATTTTGCAAAATATTCCATACTGTTTAAATGTATTGTTCACATTTGAACTGATGTATAACAAAACAAATTCTTAGCGTTGACAAGATTATTGTCATGCGTTCAATTAATGATCACACTCGGTAAAAATGGCAAATTCTTATCAAAACTTTGCACCAAAACTCAGCAGTTCACATGCACGATATTTGTACATGCTTTTCAGCAATTTCATGAATCATCATCGTGCAATTAATCTGCGTAACGTTTGCAGTTGTTTCCCCCAAGCTGGTGGAGAAATTCATCTTCCTTGTAACTATGTATACATATATAACATATAGTGGGTGTTTTAAGTGAGTCTAGACTTTTGATGGGTAGTATACTTGTTGCATATTACTTTCATGTGTTGGACCGACTGTTGTACTTTACTGCCTCGCGTTCAGTTTGCCCTATCGTTACGCGTTTACAGTTACATTTTTCTACTGTGCGCTGGATATTTCAGAGGTCGTTGCGCATTAGTCATAATCTGCGTGCACAGATGTGTCTATCGGTGGCAATCCACGCTTATACTTATATCCTTAGACCTATACAAACAACTATAATGACAGTCTTTTGCCTTCTTTTAATTCCGTATTGCTTTACGCCGCATTCAACACTTTTCCACTCGAGACAAGTCAACTTGTAAACGATTACGAAAAAACAAACCACAAGCGAGCGTTATATCTGATCCAACCGAGCCTCATATGAAGACAAGAACAACTTTCGGAGGACGTGTCATAACGAGATTTTCATGTCAGAAACTGTTCCCCCCTCCTCTGTGTGTGTGCGTGCGTGAGGGTGTGTGTGTACCCATAACTGCAATTAGATCAAGGTCCACGCCGCCCAAACGTAAAACACACACACACACACACACACACACACACACACACACCACAATAACACTGTGTAGTAACACTGCGTTAGTGTCATAAATATGCATTGACGTGCATTTCTACTATCTACCGTTCTGCATAACCAAACATTTCTCAATAACCACATTTCATATAATCCGAACTTTTAAAGGGATATATACTCTTCAACATAGGTAGGGGTACCTGAACTTTCAGTTTGGATAGGAAGTGTAAACGTTAACAAACGTTTCAAGGACAGACATGTTATGAACGCACCACCATTTCCCTCTATTACCACCCCTAAACACATGATATGCACGTGCACAACGCAGTAGCCCCATACACGCGTATGGGGTCCCATTCTTGATTTTGACGTTTTTCCAAGAAGGTCGGGAAATCAATTAGAACATTAATTTTGACACTCATCTTGCATCACACATTTGTTAGTGTTTGTTTCTCGTGTTTGGGGTTTTTTTAAATGAAAATCCTATGCATGCAATTTACATGCCATCCACCAATCATCTTTCAAAATACATTCCAAATAACTATGGTTGTTGGGAAGTGCAAATAGTGACGCACTCTGAAAACAGTCAGTAATATCAAATCAGCATTGATTGACTTCGATGAATCTCCTAAATATGTTTGATTGTAAATACAAAAATGAAGATCCCCTGCTTTTTTGGAAGAGTATAGTAAGTACTACGTGGCAGATACTAAGTCCTACGTAGGAGATAGTGACACCAAAAAACAAATTTTCACCATGACCCTAATACGCCTCCGTACAATCATAAGGAAACAAAAAATGGATGCAATGTGAAACACTTTTCGGGTCAGGAATCGTCTCCTAGATCGGTCTAATAACAAAATAAGAATATATTACATTGACGTGCTTACTGTATATTGTTTATATTATTACAGTGCATTGTGACAAAGATGGCGTCTTCACGGTTGATTTCAACGACAACGAAGAACCAGCTGGGGTGTACTCTACAGAGTGGACATGCATTCCTTCATCGGGGAAATGTGTAATTGTATATTCAGGAAATGTGCACAAATACTACTGCGATTTGGTACATCATTTTCACAATCCTCCAGCGGTGAAGTTGGCGAGTTTACGTAACCCTGAACAGAAGGTCAAACTTGTGTTCCGACATGACACAAGAAAAAGTGCCCTAGGAATGATGCGTGAAATTATTGATGTGAAAGAGACTGTTGTAGCTTTTCTGCGAAATATGAAAATACCAGCCGATGATATCAATGTGAGTGTTCAGCTACAGGGACTGAATGAACCAGCAGAGGACCAGAACGGAGGTAACACATTAACATATATGTCCTGACATAAATAATGTAGATAGTACCAAAAAGATACATAACTCATGTGTAATGTAACTGTCACAGTTACTACGCCGAAAAAACACAGCTTCGACTTTCAGTGGGGTAGGAGTCTGTTTATTCGTTAGACATCACCCTGTTAATATTTCATTTTTGTATATGAATATCACAATATACACTATATGGTTTTTTTTTATCTCAAAGATATTGTCGCAAATTCATTTTCAACAACTGATTAAAGGAAAACTGCACAACTGAAACATATATGAGCGATGTGCACATCCCATTGAGCAGAAATTAATATACCCTCCCAAAAAACGAAACACATCATGTAGCTGTGAATTAAAACATGATTCATTTGAAAAGGATTTTGCTCTGTTTATCAGTCCTGTGTTGTTTATGTCTTGAAACATCACAACGAAACGCACCGTTCCTAAAATTATCCGAATTTAACGGCATGATTTTCAACTTCGGCGTCACATGCAATGCACCCGAAAGTTAGAGATCAGATAATCTCAATGATTATATCATAATATATTGTATAAAATTATTATTATTATTATCATTATTATGTATAAAAGGTTGATCGCTGTCGGTCACTGTATTTGGATTATTGTTGACGAACGAAACAAATGCCACGTCTAAGTGAAGCCAGTCGTCATATCGCCATTGGTCTCCCCGAAGCTGGCTAGACTCAACGAGCAGTTGCCCGACACATGAATGTTCACCAAAGCACCTTTTCTGGGAGAGATATCGTCGTCAGAATTCAGTAGCAGATGCCCCTCGATGTGGGCGACATAGAGCAATCGCGGCAACACGCCAGTAGTCAAGTTCAGAGGTTGGAGTGCGTATTCACCCTGGGGGCACGACCCCATATCATTCACCCTGGGGGCACGACCCTATACCAGGTCGTTTGGGTTGGGGTCTTGGGCTGGGTCTTGGGCTGGGGTCTTGGGCTGGGGTCTTGGGCTGGGGTATTGGGCTGGGTCTTGGGTTGGGGTCTTGGGCTGGGGTCTTGGATTGGGGTCTTAGGCTGGGGTCTTGGATTGGGGTCTTGGACTGGGGTCTTGGTCTGGGGTATGTACTAGTCTGGGTTCATAGTATATGTTCTCTGTCTGAAGTTGGCAATAAATAGTTGACACATGTAAAAATAGATGTGCAGGACACTGCTGGATATTTATCATAGCCTGTTAGAGGTGTCCCTGTTAGTTAGTTGTGATATAATAAAGTTAAAAAGGTCGCTGAATGCAGTAATGGAATAAATTCCACAACACTGACAGTTTACTCTTAAAATGTACATGCACTAACTGATGCATTCAGAATTAAATATAGCTGTAATTTTCAACAACTGAATTGTAATATTTTCATAAGTCAAACTTTCTACCTTCAAAATGACGTTACAGAGTTAGATTTGTCTGTTTATGTATTCCTTCACTATTACACGAATATTGGCAATTTACACAGACAATGAGGAAGAAAGAAGGGAATACACACCGAACAAATACCACAATATAATTGTTTATATGTGATAAACATTGTATTTGGCACTGTGAACATACTGAAAACATGACATGTACTTCCATAAAACCAGACGTTTCTGAAGTGCTTTATTAGCATTCTGTTTGTCACCATTTTATCACAATTACAAAACTTTTAAACCAAAAACGTCGTAATGATATAATATTATAGGTAGGTTTAATACTTGATTTTTGGCATGATCACTTACTGCATTGGTATCAAGGATTTACTTTCAGAAAAGCTTGAAATCAGTATATTTAGGATGTGTATGTGCAAGTGCATTTGTCTTTATGATTAGAAATGTTCAACACTGATTGAGTAGGTACAAATTCTGGTGGGTACTAGAAATTAGTACTTATGTTCTTGATAGTTCAAGCCCAAGGTACTTGTGCTGCCCATGTTCATCTCTGTGGACTGCCACATGTTTAGCCACTCATAGGAAAGAAGATGTGAAGATTCCATCAAAATAATGCTTGACAGTTCCTTCTGAAAAGATGTTCTTGTGTGAGATATTACGTGTTTATACAGACTAGGTATCTAGATAAAAGTAGCGTAAGTAATATAAATTTGATTCTATGAGAAATGTGTTTGTGACCAGTAAGTCCATATCATATTGTGATCACATCCGGATAACCATCAATTCAAGTTGACAGTAGGTATGCAAATCTTTTCCTATTATTTGTGTAATCTGTGATTTACAATTCAAACTAGTTATTTTAAGATTAGTATAACTGAAGTATATTAACTGAATTTAGAGAGTAGGATTTTACTACAATAATGGACTGACGTTTTAGTGCGGGTTGTCGCCTTCAGTAGTATAGGGAATAGGGGTTTGGGACCACCCCCTATACAAACCATATAATCGCCAATGCTGCAAGTCTAGACCCTCTTTTTCACAAACTCTGAAAAACAGACACTTTCTGTCTACTTTCACGTAAGGTGTCTGCTTTTACATAAGGTGACTTTTGGGTCTAAAAAAATCTTTTTAACTTTGATGGCTTTGATTAAGCTATTCAGGACTGAAAACAATAATCTCGGTTTAACCGGTCTATCCTGTAACACTGTGATCACATGATAGCACATATACAGCGGTAAACAATGCATATCACTTCCTTGATGTACATTTAGGCAATTGTTTCACATATAGCATAAACACTGTGTAACATGTTTACAGTATATGAGTTGAAAAAGCAAGCACATGAATGTGGAATGTGAGGTTATTCTAGTATGAGGAAACATGAGTTACTAGATTAGGGTTAAAGTATCAAAAAACACCTACTGTGAAAGAGCTAATAAAGCATGCTTGTGAACGTGGAATACGAGGGTATTCCCATATGAGGAAGTCTGAGCTCATTGAATTTGTGAAGGAACAAAAACCTATAGAATTACAATTCACACCTACTGAGCGTGCTATGGGAAAATATTTCAGAGGTTGGAAGATGGAAGTTCAACAAAATATAGACATTGGAGATATAAAACAATTGGTATTTCATAAAGTGAATGAAGAAATGAAAGATTTAAGAGGTGTTAAATTTGAACTCACATTAAATATGACAATAGAGAAACAACAGGCGAATGGAGCAACTGAATACACCAATGTTTACTTCAGAGGTAAACAGGAAGTTACAACGTACTCAGAAACTATTAACTCTGCAATTGACAGGTCATTTGCAAAAAATTTTGAAACATTAGAATGGTACACTAATCAGGGATCTGGTTGGGTGGTTGACAAGACTGACATTCTATCTATGTAATTCATGTATAGCCAATCTACCCGTGTACATCCTTATCTACTTGTGTTTGTACATCATCTACCCCCATGTAAACATGCCCATCAACCCTCATGCAGTCATGTACATCATCCTTATCCCCAATCATGTGTTATGTAAACATCATCCACCATTGGCTTCCACCCTTTTCCCCTATCATGTACATCGTCCTTACCCCCTACCTGTGTTATGTAAACATATCCCATCATCTGTAATGTATTACCATTGGCTTCTATCATTGTTATCATAACTGTCGGTTTCCAATCAGCGCTTGTTTATACTGGCTTCCAGCTTTCGTTAAGTCATTCCCCTTGTTACTTTGTTATTACTTTACCTGTACATATAAATATAGCTCTGTACCCCATTCTCAATCACCTGATGAAGGAGTAAGCATTAACTCCGAAACGTTGTGTTCTCATATAAAGAAGTTGATATCCATAAAATCTTCATTCTTCAACAAAAATGTGTTGACTAAGATGAAGGATGAATGTGCGGGCACAACAATCCCTCGGGTTGAGACCGAAGATGTATTCTTTCCAAACAGCAGACAACGCTGAAACAAGAAAGGCTAAAGGTGTGAAAAAGAATGTGGTGGAAGGACATATCAGGCATACCCTCTACAAACAGGCCCTATTTGAGAAGAAAACATTCAAACAGTGGGCGAACACACTTTGTTGTGACAGGCATAAGATATACGGGTTGACTTTAAATAAGACGTCTCTATCGCCGGTGGATATAAAATGATGGATAACTTCAGATGGTGTCAATACCTATGCTTACGGCCATAAAAATATTTGAATTACATATACATAATGGAGAAAATTTACTACAGCTCACGAGGATATTGGAAAGGGGAAGACGCTATTAAAAAATTAGCTAAAGACGCACCTGTTTTGGAAGAAAGAGCCTGGTTCCAAAAACAAGCTATATAGCAAATATACTTACCAGCACCAAAATATATAACCAGGAGAAAATTCGGTATTCATATACCTAATCAAGTTCACCAGATTGACCTGTTGTTTCTTCCACACGATATGGTCAGATGTAAAATCTATAAGTATGCTGACAGCTGTAGACATAGCAGGCTGCTATAAGGAAGTCAAACCCTTGACCACAAGGGATGCTACTCAAGTAGCCCACATATTCGAACACATATACAAACGCAGTCTGCTGAAGTGGCCCTCGGAGCTGCCAGTCAACCCAGGCCAGGAATTCCTGGGTGCCATGTCACAACTGCTAGCCAAGCACAATGTCGAGGTAAGGCGTGGCACAGGCAGACACCATCAAAGTCATGCTATAGTCGGGAGTAATAATCGCACCACAGCCGAATGTTTGCTTGCACACCAATATTCATGCAATTTAGAATTAGGGCCCCCCACACACAACCAATGACTTCTTTGAGTGGTTGACATTATGAATCATGAAGCAGCAAGACTACTCAATAAGAGACCAGTTGTAGAAATTCGTATGAAATCTGTTGTAGCAGAGGCAGCAGCACCCCATCATAAAAAAGAAGAAAAAATTCCAGATCGCACACTTGTTAGATATTTATGTCAACCAGGTGAATATGAAGGAGACACCCGTAAACGTGCAGCAGATCCTGTTTGGTCTATGAAAATGTACAATATTAATGGAGTGGATATCAAAGACAGAGAACCTAACCTGTACTACTTCTTGGAAATGGGCCACGTAGAGGATTTGTTCACGAGGAATTACAAATTATACCTTGATCTTTAACAAATGTTTAACTTCACTGATGTGGTCTTTTATTTCTCTGAAATCGTATTTTGTTCGCACCATGGGCCTTTACATAATCGGTACTGACCTTTCACTCCTATACCACACACCAAGCACGTATAGTTAGTATAACCTTTATGGTAAAAAAAACAATAACCCTCAATGCGGCTTTTTTATCACAAATTCCAGTTTTCGACATAAATACCCATTGGCACATATACTGAACATCATTGAAAACGCACCACCCCTAAAATTGTGGATTTCTAAGAGCAGAAGTGAGCAATCTATGTAAATTTTACATATTTGTGTAGACCAATGTTTGATAAAGAAAAGAAGCAAAAAACAATCAAGCAAAACAGTGAAGATTTAATGCAGCTGACAATGAAATAAAGATGGGGTCAAAATGGAAAGTCAGTAGCGTGTATGACCCCCGTTAGCGGCAACACAAGCTGTGCAACGTCTCCTCATTGAACGGATAAGTCTCTGAATAAAGTCCTGAGGCACTGCATTCCACTCTTGCTGCAAGGCATTGTCGAGTTCCCCAAGGTTGTTGATCTGCGGACGACGTGCGAGGCGTTGGCCGATCGATGTAATCCCACAAGTGTTCGATGGGTGACAAATCTGGTGACAATGCAGGCCAATGAAGTAGAGGAATGTTGTTGTTAGCCAGATACTGTATCAAAACACGTGCAGTGTGGGCTCGTGCATTGTCATGTTGAAATGTGTGCAGATCTTGATGCTGGTGAAAGAAGGGAACGACGTTGTTCTGAAGAATGTTGTCACGGTAGTAAACGGCATTCACTCTGCCACGACAAACAATCAGAGCGGTTCTGTGGTGATAACTTATCCCTCCCCACACCATAATGCTGCCTCCACCCCACCGATCGGTTTGCACAACACAATCCTGATGATAACGTTCACCCCGTCGACGCCATACCCGTAGACGCCCGTCAGCATTTCGCAAGTGAAAACGCGACTTGTCGGAGAACACCACACCATGCCAACGTCGTAACAACCACACACGATGCTGTTCAGCCCATTGTCGGCGTTCACGGCGATGCCTGTCAGTCAGGATGGGTCCAACGTAAGGGCGTCGACAACGTAATCCTGCCGCACGGAGACGGCGTCGGACGGTGGAAGCGCTGATCAAACCACGTCGACCCTGGACAGCGTTGGCGGTTCTGGCAGCGGGCAAGGTTCGATCCCGAATATGGCGCCGTACAATGTCTCGATCTTGACGAGGGGTGGTAACACGTGCCTGACCTGGGCGTTGCCGGTCCCTGCTGGTTCCTGTTTGTTGGTATCTGTTAGCAAGCCTCAGAATGGTCGAATGATGACACCCAAATCGTCGTGCAATGTTTCTGCTTGAAGCGCCGACCTGCAACATACCCAAGGCCTGTTCTCGTTCCTCTGGTGACAATCTTGGCATGGCGAAAAAAACTTTACTTACGAAAGTACTGCGAAAATGAGAACGGTTTTGTGCCGAAGGTCATTTATACCCCTGAACAGCATGCTTTCTGCATGCAATTTGTGCCGTTCGTGTGTGATGTGCATGCATTTTGTTGTTTTCATGTGATGTGTTCGATGATGTGTTCGAACGATCCGTTTTTTACTGTAGAGCGTTATTTACGATCTAGTGTGTTATTATCAAAATTCCTACCATTAATTTTCCATTTCCAAAAGATTCTATTGCCTTATTTCAAAATTTACAGGTGGTGCGTTTTCAATGATGTTCAGTAGTGCTGATCTCATTGAAATAATAGTTTGTGTAATTAGTCTAATTGTTTAACAATTAACACTGTCGTTGCTAAACCAAGTGCCACAAAGACCAACTCATGATCTTTCTGGCCCTCTGAAGAAGTGTAATACTGAGGCATCGTTTACTCTAAGAATTAATATACATGAATTATTCAATTCTTCTCAATTTGCTGGTTGGGTGAAAATATATGATAAAAATAAACCAATCATTATAAATGGGAAAATATCTGGTTATTATCCATTAAGGGAAAATGATAAAGACCCTGATCAGAATAATATTCATAGACTTCTTGTTAAAGGGTCAAAACATTCAGGGTTGATGTTAGTTCTTTATGTATTAGTAGCATTGGTACTTCAGTTAGTGTTAAGTTACAAACTGCTTTTGTACGAAAGGGTGAAGATGAACATAAAGATACTTTGGATGAAGTACTAAATGATGAAACAGAAGAGAAGGTCACCGAATGTTTTAAATTGAAACTAGTCCCAATGTTTAAAGGGGAGATGAAAAATGATAGTGTTATGGTGTTTATAAATTAAGATGATTGAGGGAAGGATAGGGTTTTTTTCATGGATTATATAGGTTGAGTCACAACCTCTCATAGTACCCTTTTATCACTAATCGTAAACATTTTACATGGGAGATGAAAAGTGGTTGGGCTTTTTTTCATGGGGTTATATAGGTTGAGCCAGAACCACCATTGTTTATACTACTGTTAGGACTTGGATTAGCAGCTGTAGTGACAGGAACAGTTGGGTCAGTGTTTAAATTTGTTTCCCACAAATTTAATCGTGAAGAGAGGAAACACGATGAAATTAGAATACTTGCTGAATCAAAGTTGAACACGATAGAAGATCATGTTTCCACCGCAGTCAGTGATAACAAAATCTCAGAAGAGAAGTTTCGTTTGATCCTAGGTGAACCAGTAAAATGCAACAAAATGAAAGAAGAGATTCGATCAAAGGTTCATAAAACTTCTTCTATAAGCAAGGATGAGAAAAAAGTATATATAAAACAAGGGACACAACAAGCTCAACAGGCATTTATTACGAAAACCAATGGCATAATAGAAGATACATGTTAAACTGTTTCGCTGAAGTCATTGTTTTAGATTGATATATTTGTCCCCACATCCTTGCAGTATGTTTAAACTGTAAATACTTTATGGGTATACCATGACGAGCCATGCAAATGATTTTATTGCCACCTGTGAAACAACAATCGAGAATAAGACTTTCCAGATTTGAGAACATTTGATTGGGATAAAAATGCATTGACAACGACGGAAACAAATTATGTGCAAACATATTTTAAGAAGAGACTGCTGAAGCTCAAATTCCCAGAAGAAGTTCAAGCAAATAGAATTATGACTAAAGCGAACCGCCCCTATGGGCCGATTTCAATCATAAAATATACACAAGATAACCGAGAATCCCCATTATTTAAAGCTGTGTCATTACTCGCACAAGCAGTCAAGGAAGAAATTGCATCAAAGTGCTCACCACAAAATGGAATTGAGATTTATAATCTGCCTCTGTTTACACAAATTCAAACTACTCTGAAAAGTGGGGCTGCGTTAGAAAATTCAATCCTCAGGGTGAAAATCCAAGAGCTGCCGGATTCATCTCAATTTGCTGATTATGTGAGATTTTATGATAAGAGTAAACCGGTCATCCTAAAGAATAGAATAGTCGGATATCACCTATTAATGGAAAATAATAAAGAGCCAGATCAGAATAACATTCACAGACTTCTGAGCAAAGGAACGAAACATTCGGGTGTAGTCGATGTGAGTTCTTTGTATTTGGGGATGATGTTTAATTCACTCGGAGTGAAGTTACAAACTGCGATTGTAGAACAAAGTGAGAAGAAAGAAATTATAGACGAATTACTCATAGATATAGGCGTGTGGGGGGTTCCCCACACCCCTGTTTATAGAGAATGAAACACGTAGAGTAGTATAGGGAATAGGAGGTTTTGGGCCACCCCTATATAAGCCATCGAAGTTAAAAGGATTCTTTTTACTCCCCAAAGTCACCTTATGTGAAAGTAGACACCTTATGTGAAAGTAGACGGAAAGTGTCCAAGACCCCAGACCCCACCCCACCCCAGGTTTTACGGTATGCCAGATACCGTGTATCCACAACCATTGGTCAACCATGATGGACAGAATGACACTCAAGGCTTAGTGCACCACCAATGATTATGCAGTGAATATGTAAATAAACTTGTATTTCACACACAATCTGCACATGAACACAGATCATGGTCGATAAATGGCACAGGATCCCAATGATGACTATCAGAAGACTACTTCAGAGCAAGCGACGTCATGTACGGGATACCATTGATGCAAGAGGTGGATATAACCAATATTAAACAGACCATCATATTCTGTAACTCTGAAGTGTGCCCTTACATTCTGTAAATGTCTTGCTCAAGAAATAGCAAGTTCATATTCCGTAGGAAAGAACTTTTCCATTGCTTGATTTTGGGCTTTTCATTGTGATTTGCTTGACCTGAATAAAGTCACAATTTTCTCCATCGTCAGAATGATATCTCTATCAGATGCTCCAAAGATGTAATTCTGTTTAAACTGATGCCTTTGAAAATATTAAATGTGTTCACAGGAATAGAGGTGGGGTTATAAGAAAGCGGTTTAGTAAAAAAATGGTGTGGTGCAATGCTTATGCTGAGGTGTATATGTTACAATAAGAAATGTTGTTCGATGTTCTTTACTGACATTTTAAATAAAACAAAATATAAGGTAAAACGTCACAGCTGCATAAGGAACAGAGAAATGTATTTACAAGCTTGACCCTGTCGTAATATGGTCAATATACTTCTCGGACAGCTGTGTTTGAGCCCAGAATATGATGTGTTATGACCTGATAACACTGTATTAACAAAACATGCAATAATTACACAATGGCATTTAGAAAGGGTACAAAGGTAACATGTGTGGAAGTCGTGGTGGCTGAACGGGTGAGGCGGCTGGCTTTGTGTGCTGGCGATCAGGTACCTGGCTCTGAGGGTGTAGATTCGAATCCAGGATGGGACTCAACTAAAAAAGTACTAGAATCTGTACTTTACTAAGAATGTGTGATCACAAATATAACATATATAACAAAACACCCTCAAACACACTGTGCATTTATGAACAATTAGGGACCTTTCATAATATATGGCTAGGTGGGGGTGATGATGATTTTCATGGAGTAGCATGTACAATGTGAATGACTGCCAAAGCGCTCCCCAATCCCCCTCCGCAATTTATGTACAAAGTAAGTGATCCCGCCTTGCCCGTCATGTACAAAATCAATGCCACCCCCCACCACCACCCATCCCTCCCTTCACACAAGAATAAAACATTGTGTTTTCATATTTCTGTGTACGAATTTGCTGAACCCCCTAGTACATGTGTACAAAACTGATGACACTTCTCTCCCTTGCACAGAACAAAACTGGTGACTCCCCCAGATGACAAATGCTCATCTTGGTATTTTGGTCTAACATGGCATAAGACTTTTGCGCGTACCACCCAGGCAATACCTGATTAAGACTATACTCAGTGATATGTGTGAAGGTTTGAGTGGTGGGTCGGTGTTATCAACATGGAAAGACATGATGCAATGTGTACGATGTAACAGGTGCTGTCTCTCAAAACCAAAGGATCTAGAATTTCTGATTTTTGTTGCTTACATTGCATACATGTATTTTTAAGGTTCTAAGACATCTGTTCCGGGCAAAGTGATACAATATTATCAACAGAACGTTCAATATCATGTGGTTATCATATGACATTATTCATATATGCGTGAAAGTTGTCTAAAATAAAATAATTCTGTCAAAACACTTTTTTTCATTTAAGGGGGCGCGTGTCTGTTCCAGTCGACGCCGGACATTACTAAGAAATATACATTGGAAACAACATGGTTGTGTGTACCTGATGTCGGATTTAAAGTTGCTGACTCTGGTATATCACAGACATATTTTGCAAGGCTGAAGGAATGTATAAGAAGAGAATACAGGGCTCGTTTGGAACGTGTTCAGAGCGGATCTGTCAATTTCATAGTTCTTCACGAAACTACACAAGACGCCCTGGAGATGATCAGCCACTATGATGAAGTCAAGGCTCTGATCCTGGAATGTCTCCAGGGGATAGATTCTACAGTTGCAAACATCCAGACGGACGTCAAGCTGCAAGACTTCATAGGTATGGTACAAATTGTTCGTTTTTTGCAGATATGACTGGGAATCTGTGTTTGAATATATATGGTTTCATATCTTATTATGGCTTGTGATCATATATTATTTCGCCTTATTTCTCAAGGTTTGAGAGTACTCCAATCTGAAGGTAGCATAAAAATCTTTGCATTTTGATAAATTCGGATTTGTTTTCTACCCTATAACCACTCTCGAGATGAGAAGATTCTTAAAGTGGTTAAAGACTTGCAATTTTGCACTCCTCCTTACGGTTAGGCACATGGTATTGTGGTCACGTGACCGCGCCCACGGGCTGTGTCGCGTATTCACAAAAGAGCTTGTTGATGCGTCAGGTTAGATATGACTAGTACTATATCATGGTAGAGAGCACAAGTTAATAGAGTCCAAAAGAAACCCTACCAAAATAAAAGCGACAGTAAATTGTCAAAATAATCAGTCTCCTTGTAAATAGCTAAAATCACATCACTCAAATACAGAACGTCTATTGCCAGTTAATACTTGCACTGGCATTTCGTATTTTGTGAAAAAGAAACGAATTTACACGAATAAAATGGAAACTGTGCACAAAGTCACCCGTATCAAATTAGGGTATAAAAGCTTAACAGCTTTATTATCTCACATCATGTTGATCGGTTGACAACAAGGAACATGCCTTTAACAGGAGAGCAGAGGGAGAGAACAGTCGGTATGCTACAGGTGGAACAGACACAAAAGCATGGGCCAAGGACAGTATTGCAAATCCACAATCCGAAGATTTGTCACACGTCTACGACAGACTTGCACTACTGCAGATAGGCCAAAGAGTGGTTGACTGAAGGTCAGTATTCAAAGAGAGGACCGGTATTTACGGGTGTCTCACTTGAGGAACCGATACATCACTGCTATACGTCAAACGCCAACAGCATTTGATATTCATGCCGCATACAGACATTAAATTAAGACGAATCCGCATTCGTGGTCTCTGTGCCGATCGACATCTCAAGGGCGTCATGTTGACGAGCTACAGTGTGGGGAATGCTTCAGGAAGAAGGAAAAGTGTGCTCACACACTGAAACAGCCTTATTGGTGGGATAGTGAAAGTGAGGAGTTGAAACCTGAAAAAATATATGCTTTTAAACTGCTTCAAGAGAACAAACAAAAATGACGACAGCAAATATTATACCTCAAGTATATGTGAAAGGAAGAGAAGGTAAATTGAAGAAATTGCGAAAGTGATGGCTCTATGGAGGACACGTGGATGAAGATAAATCAGTTTCTTAGAAAATCAAACTGTCCACCAGACAGAGGGGTTGGTCACTTTACTATTGTGTTAAATAACTATAAACTGTCAATACAGGAGGAATTTGCAATCATGGCGAAATGGAAGACTCAGAGAAAACTGATAATTTCACAGATGGGCGTAGGCGATAGCAATTTATTTCAAGAGTTCAAAATCCAAAACGCTCCTGCTCCTGGTGGTATCGTTGTTGAGGTGCTTTAATATTCCATTCATCTTACCGTACCCTATTTATTGTCAACATACAACAAAGCAGTGGACACAAAAGTCATGACATTTCCCACAAGCTTTTAATGACGGAATACGTCCTTTATACTAGAGTGGTGATAATGGTGGGCCGAATAATTACAAAAGAATATGTTTGCTGAATGTAATTGGGAAACTCTTAACCTTCGCTTTGTTGCAACACTTTCTTTAATTTATGTTCTTAGAAGAATGGATTAGGAACAAAGACGTTCAATTTCTATGTGAATTTCAGATAAATATTTCCAGATCACTGTTTCTGTCTAACAGAATGATTCTACCAATATCAACATATGGATCTGAAATTTGGCGCTACAAGTACTAGGAACACATGGAAAGGATCACCATCAGTTTTGTAGACGTGGGAAGTAATCCTTGTTACTCTGCTGTACTTGGCGAAATAGGACGATTTCTACTAGCAATGAACTATATGAAGAAATGGATCGCTTATTGGTTGAAAATGCTAGACATGCTGGAGGACAGACACCTTAAGAACTGTTATAAAATGCTAACTTCCCTGGATAATGATGGTAGGAAAACGTGGGCTGGTAACGTCAGAACTTTACTGTTTTCATTGGAATTTGGATACGCATGAGTTGCTCCAAGTGTTGGGTGTGTGGAGACATTTTTATTGATTTTTTCTCGACATCTCAAGGATATTAACCTACAGAATTGGAATACACAGGAAAACCATGAACCAAAATTGTCAACGTAAATCACTACTTTTAACATGAAACATATCATTTTATACGTTAAAAACATTCGTTTCATAAGATACATGTGTAAATAGAGATGTGCAAGCCATAACCTAATGTGGAAATGGAAGATGGGAAGATATACCCAGAGAAAAACATTGTTGTGAATATTGCTCTGCCATAATAACATTTATGCCACTGAAGACGAAAATCACTTCATATTTAGATGCCCGTCATACAAGATAGCTACCACAAAATTAATAATAATCAACATGTGTAACAGTGAAGCATAGAACCTTCCAGACATATTACAGGTTTGTTCTCAGACGAAAGTGGGAAAATACAATTGAACTTTTATTAAGTATATAAAAACTTGTGTTCTAATGCTTAGAGTGTATTACTGTTTTGTGTCATTTAATGATGTTGGATTATTACTGTACTATTAACACTATACTGTTTTTAATGTGTGTGTGTGTGCGCGTGCGTGTGTGTGTGTGTGTGTGTGTGTGTGTCACAGAGGATGTTTCCACAGAGCACGTAAGAGCTGCAGAATATAAAACATTTAACGTAGCCGAGGTGATGTTAATGAAACTGCGATTGTAGGTAAAGTAACGGAATAGGATGCATGTTATGCAGCAAGCTGGTCGCTATGAGCCGCAACGTTGAACCACGTTTCAAGTCACCGACTTGTTGAATAATAATGTGCACAAACCGGACACCTTGAAAGTAATGTTAAGAAAATAATATTCAATTGTCATAATGACAGCCTCTTGTCGATAATCGTAACTGTATAAAGATTTCAATAAAGCAGCATGATTTGTCCAAGGACATGTTTGTCATTCTTCATACATAACAACAATGATGAAAACTCAAAGTAGAAATTATTTATTGAGTCGGAATCATAAAAGACTATTTCAGTTTGACCATACAAATTCATTAGATGGAAATCGAGGCAGCAGAGAACAATTTTAGGTTACGTTTTCATTGGAACTTTTGCCATATAAGCAAACAACTATAGAATTGTCAAAAGTTTGTTTCTCACAAGAACCTCAAACCTCGTAGTTTCAAAATTCAAATGTAATAGATTGAATAGTCCTAGAAAAGTGAAACGGGCACAGGTGATTGTTCTAACACTTATATTACGAAATTATGAATACATTCATTTGAGTTTCAGGTTTTTTTCCGTTTGGCTTGAAACACACTTTGAGCAACATTCGGTCTAAAATACATGGATCCTGAGCAATGCTTGGTGGTACTGTAGATTGTAGCACTAGACAACCGCCATGAACACAGGCATAGCTTCCAACAGATGTCTGATTTTAAACACATAGCTCCCCTCAGAAAGGACTGAACTTGAAGTCGGAAAGATCATCTTCCATTCCCTCAAACCTCTTGTATGAGGGGACAGTGTTCTCCACCTGTAACAACATTTAGACAACTATCTGCTTTATAGATATTCTGAATAGATGCACGTACTATCTGTATATAGCTTTTCTACATTTTGATACCAGTTAAGTGGACAATAGGTAATTAAGTTTAAACATCTTGAATGATAAGCTTGGTATTACGTACCTCACAATCTTTCCCAGAGAATACGCTTATGTCTTCTTTAAGAAGACCAGGTAAATCTAGAATAGTTGCACATGCCATCAAATCTACCAAACACGTTGGCATAATATTGTAAAGCAATGGATCTGTAGTCATGTTTACCAAAATAACCTTTGCACAGTTATTATAGTGTCCATGTACCCTCAGGATGTTACGGTGAATAATTTGCCATGACAAAAGGTATATGAAATCACACCAGAACCAGCAAACTATAACTCAGACAAGTCTAAAATATTCAGTAATATTTATTGACCAAAGAGCAAGATACAATGATTCACATTAGAGGTATCTATTATAATGCAACTGAGTCAAATCGAAAGTATTGGGTCACAAATATACTATCAACTCACCAAGGTCTTGTTTTTCAATGAAAATACAGTTCTACTAAATCTTTCAGCGAGCGATCTTGAATGTAGGTCAGATTTGACGAAGAGACAGACAGAGGTAGATAGGATGAATAATGACACAACCCGTATAGGTCCGTGTGTGTGTCAACACACCAACCAGCCTGATATATGGAGGCTGATTATTGAGAATTCCAGCAAGGGTTGAAACGTTCGCGATACGCCTCGTGTTTACATTCGGTCAAAAAACACGGAAGGGATGCAAATCTAAAGCGCTACCTTAAAGGTGTGCCGCTAAAACACTATTACCGGTGATATGAAATGTGACACGTAATAACTATCACTCAAAACTCTAAACATTGTTACCCAATAATATCTATCGCTTAATCAATAATACACTTTACAGAAAATACACTCTCATAACAACAGATCATTAGTTTGCTCTAAACTGGATCACGGCTCCATTGTCTACAGTCTAGCCTGCAAAAGCTCTCCAGAAAAATGAGATCCAACACCAAGGCTCTGCCTTGGCGCCTTTAGGACCTCTCCGGTAGTCTATAACGAACCCTCCCTTGAACAATGCTGCATGAAACTCGCACTCCAGTATATCTCTAAACTGTTTTCAAATGCTTCCAACCCAGCCTACAATTGTGTTTTCAACTCTCTATACGCAAACCTCGTCTCTAAATAATCAAGCCTGGTTCCATCTCTTGGAGTCAGAGTTCAACCACACATATCTGCAGCTAAAATTGATCTCGATATCATGTGACCATATCGGCTTCTGTCTTCGCCACCTTGGCAGATGAAGAATCCACAGATCGATCTTACTCTCACTAAACACAACAAGAATACAACCAGCTACGTTTCAAGAATAACACCCATAGATCCATCTTCACACACGGATTCACGGATGATGGCCAGTACATGTTATTCTAAATGTCCATTAATCACAGGAAAAGTTTTATGTATCACAGAGTATAAATTAAGCTTATATATGACTATCAAAGTATAGGCTGTTCCATACTTTTTGTGTGTAGTATATTATTATTCCTGCAACAATTATTACAGATCTTGCCTCTATCTCACATGCAGACACATCTTTAAAATGAACATAGTTTCTATGAGTTTTTTAATCTGAGATCTATTTTGAAGATGGCCGTTTACTTAAGCCTTAACCAAAACGCAAATGATTTCTCTTTCACCAGCTGAACATCCTGATTTATATTCCAATAAACGGTTTCTTGATATAAAGCGAAGCAAACAGCCTGAATGATAATATAACAGCTTCTTGTTTCCACATACATCGTTAAGGATAAGCAAGCTGATTGGGTGGTGGTTGAAGAGTCCATCACTTGGGCAAGGTAATGGAATTCGACTTAGTCACACCGAAGTTGATTTACAGATAGAATGTATCAATTAGCTGTTCAGTTACTATCCTATCAACCTTTTCGCAATGTAATAGTTTCTGTATACTGGTTTCTAAATGGGTGGTATTTGCTCATCATAGCCTCCGTCTGATGAAGCTGATTTCAAGAGCTTCATGATAAGGATACCTCCTGAGAATTGCTCCTATTAGAGATCGGTACTCGCATCATAAATACACTCATCTCCAGTACATATCATTTCATATCAAAGACCTTTGTCATGTCAACAAATATATTGAAATTGTGTCTGTTTATTGGAGTTTGTGATCAGTCTAATCACAGAATATTTTCAAATTTAGAGATTTTTTAACTCCATTTCCACATTAACTAAAAGGTAAAGAGGGGACCATCCGGATTACCCACGTTGTTACGTGGCGTCAAATTTGCTACAGCTGTGTTCACTTGGAATTGCCCAAAATACAAAGAGACTAAGTATCACTGGCTGGAAGTTCATTTGAATAATCCAAGTGCATATCATAGAGGGAAATTAGAGACAAATTCAGTCTGAGTAAAACTGGAGGCGTTTGCACCTCCAACCAATTATTCCAAGTAAGAAGTCAATCTATTTGAGGCCACTTAATGCCCCTACTATGCCACATATAAAACCATTCAAACCCTCGTAACTTAAGGCATTTGGTACATCATTTGGCACTATCTCAGCCACTGATACTTCCACTTGAAAAATGTTGCCTAAAACTAACAGAAATAAAATTATATGTACCATTTTAGAGGACGTTTTGTCGCTATGAAAATCCACGACAGACAAATCAAAGGGAGGTAGCTTTGGATGGCCCAACATATTACAGAATCTGAAGCATATCGTGATATTCATATTGTGAGACCGGTTTTGTCTACAACACTGCACAGCCTTGTTAAACATATACAATTTGCTTTATCCAGGATCTCACTACAGTGACATTTTATATATTTTATGAATTATACATTATTAAGCAGGCAACCAAAGATTGGGACATTCCTCTCAAACTATTGTAATATAAATGGTGATACGTCCTGGACATTAGAGATCAGATTGGCTGGCGTATTAAGAATTTGTTACTGTCATAAACTAGAATCACTGAAATGTAGTTTCTCTGGAATCGTCTGTGATAAGAGCTCTCTGCTAATTTCTCTAGATATTGCATGCCATGATCTAAACTGAATAATGTATAAAAACATTCAGTCACCTACTTTTTGTAAATAACCACATTAATTAGTTACTATCTGACTTATTTCAAAAGGTATTAATCTATTTATTTACCTCGATCTGCCCGTGTTTAGACCACATACCCAGTTATCTATTTACCAATTAACTATCAACAATTTCATGAGATGTCGTGAATACACCAACTGCATAACACCGTCACAAGCACATACCCAAATGTCCTGTCCCTTGTGACAGATGTTAATTAGGGAATGTGTTCCACAACAACGGGCCTATCACGTCCTGACAAACCTTCACTTTTATGCTAGGTAATACCCTGTTCAGTCAGTTAGTTGGACGGTATAACTTTTAATCCATATTTATTTAATCTATTATTTATACTGTAGCTGTATGTAATTATTCATGCTAACAGTAACTGTGAAAAATCATCATACTTGTTCTTGGGCGGATAACACTTCACCATTTCTGGTATATCTTCACGCATAATACGCATCAGGTGCAGTTGCAGAAATGAAAAATATCAGACTACGGCGTGTTCATGCCACACTTTTATTGGCCATGATTGTGAACGTGCCCTTTAAGTCTTGAAAAAACGCTCTGAGAAACTCTTGTCATATTGCACGTAAACAGTCCAGTTTCATGCCTTTTACTACAGTGATATCTTTAAACATGTTTATCTTTTTGAATCAATGGAATTCCTTTTTTCTTTCGCAAACCACTTGCACCTTTCACCTGTACATGTGACATTACAAACAGAATCGATCAGACTTAAGGTCTACTGCATTGATCAATGAGCTGTTGACAAATTGTTAAACATGTATAAATTCAAAATAAACTGCTGACTTTGTTTCAGATCCACCTTCATTGCCTGGACATGGCGACCTAGTTGAAAGATACGTGGATAAACAGGTATCAACACGCCTGTCACCATTCTCGTTTATGGCAACATACTAGCAAGCAATAGATATCTGTGAACTCTCTTTTACCGATGTATTGTTAGTGAGTTATCCACAGTTGTTCGGATTCGTAAAGTAGCCGGCAGCGATATCTGTAAAATGTTATAAATGGCGTGCATTTGTCCTGATATACGTATATCTGACGTGTATTAAGCAAATATTACTTTAAGATACACAAAATATGTAACTTAATGAACCCTGTCCGTGCTTTGTAGGAATACGACAGAGTGGTACAAGACCTGTCAGAACAAGTGGCAACCTTGAAGCAGCAATTACAAGAGATGAAGGAGAAGGAACGAGCACAACTGGCAGGTACATGTTGTAGAGCGTGTTTGTAAAGATTAAACAATAGTTTGGAAACTCTAGCCACTTGTAAAGGTCCTAATTAGTACAGGTAACTAAATCCATAGAGAGACATGTTCTGAATGTGTGAGTTAATGGGAGCTAACCTAAAACACGTATGCTATGAAATTGAAATACAGTATAGCTAGAGAGGGTAATAGATAAATACCGTTTGGTTATTATTCATAGGAGAAAAAAGGGTTTTGGTAGACAACCGACCCCAACGGGGTCAAAACTGAGAAGTGTTGTCTCAAAAATATATATACCGTCAGTGGTGGGTAATTACAATGCAGATGATCATTTAATGAAGCTACATAACAATAACTGAAGCGCACGTAAAATCAATTTAATGCAAGTTACTATAAGTAGATAATTTCACCACACCACCTTCGTCACCCCTGTGGCCGTGCAGTAGATCGTCTGCCTGAGGTTTGCGGTTACAATCCCGCATGGGGAGCTTAATCTTTCATGTCAGACATTCATATATCATTTGAATGTTGATGTTCATATAAAGTTTGGAAAAGTAAAACTTGAGAAGTGTCCTTGCTAACGAAAAGTAAAACCTGAGAAGAGGTCTTTCTAGCGAAAAGTAAAACCAGTCCCTCCAAAACAAAAAACTCTAATGCGTTTTTTTCTGGGAAAACAAGAGATGACTTAATATATAGTGAGAAGCTCACTTTAGGTTTATATGCACTGATTCTCACGTGTGACCTGGTTTGCTTCAGGCATTCGGCTGTCAAGGTGGGAGACAAGGCCAGATTCCCCTCAGCCCTCAGAAAGCAGTGGATTCTGTGAGTACAAACTGAAGAAAATCACTACATAACTACAACACATTACAAGACAAGTCTGTCTTGTAGCTAGTTCCTGCTGTCCCCAAACGATCTGTTTACTGTGGAAATGTGAGGAATACAGATGGCAAAGACATTCCAATTTGTTCATCTCATCAAATACATAAACAGGTATACATCTTGAACAGTTGAAACGCAGAACACAGTTTTCACTTCACTTCACTTCACTTCACTTCACTTCACTTCACTTCACTTCACTTCACTTCACTTCTTAGAATATCAGAATTTGTGTCTAGTTCATGTTCATGTTATATTCCTACTCAAATGCCTTTAGCAATACTGTAAATCCTATAGCTGCACACCTAACTGTTTCAGATACAGTTACAGACTTTGGTGATGAGGAGTTTCCGGATATCGCAGGTAAATTCCTTGTAGATGCTTAGTGCTTTACCAACCAAGTGATACAAACTATTATGGACATGGAGAGCATATATATGGATGTAATTTGAATTTGTACAATAAACGAGGTTGATGTACAGTCTTAATAGTTGTTGGGACAATAGACAATAGACAATGGTTATAAAGCCAGATGGACAAAGGGTAGGGTCCGCTGAATCTTGATTGGCCGTGATCAGATAAAGGTAAGCATGTAGGGAGCTAGGGTTGTAATAACGTTGATCCCTGTAGAAAATAACTACTGAACCGTAATCGTCACAGTCGTTTACGTATAGTGCCACTGAGTGATATGTTCTATAAGGTTTTCTTCAGGTATTTGGCCATTAGTCAGGCTTAGGTATCAGTTAGCTGAATTCAACCCTTACCGAAATGACGTTATACTCGTTGTGTTATGGCAGTTGCATCATATCAACTTCCGATTAGATTGTGTACTAACACTGTCATGGAAGAATATTAATCCTACGCAAACCACAAGTCGAAAAGTCAGTCTTGTTAATTCATGTTAAGTCTATCAAAATTCAGTTTGATTATTTGAAAACGATGCTACAGCTGATATTTGATAATAAACTTAACATAGCCTCACGTAATCTGCTAGTTATTGTGGTAAAGCGTCGGCATATAATAATGGATTGGCTTCCTGTATTTTCACAATGACAAAACGATTCTGGTTTCTGTGAGAACATGGGTTATTATGAAGGTATATCTGTAAATTCCAGATCAAGCAGAACCTGGAGGCGATCACAGACAATACGGAGGCGCCAGTAAACCACAGGTACAGCGGTAGTCAATTTGACATGCTTGAAAATCAATGCAGTTAGACGTCCATGATGGCAATGTTCAACATCTCCAAGTGACATGACATACAGATCAAATCTGTTATTTATAGTGTTCATCGTTCCCTGAGAGGTGTTGGAACTGATAACTGATGATCTTCGCCTGGCATATACCTCTCAAATACACATAAACTTTAAATCAACAGACAATTTCAGTTTTTTTAGTTGAGCCAACAGGCGCTTGCAACGCTAAAAACTGCCATCAAGGTATGTACTGTCACTAACGGGATCTCAGCACCTTGGTACATCAAAGGAAACAGATGTACTAAGGTCAACACACAAGTTACAAGCTGAACAAAATAAGTTCTTGTATCGCATGTCTAACTAATGATATTCCTGTGCCTATCATCGAGGACAAGTTTCAGGTGCTGATGCTGACTAAGCAGTCTCTATTCATTCACTCGCGTTTATTCATGCAGCACATGTCTGAAACCGTCACTGATCTGAGAAGACAACTTGCAGACATGAGGCAGGAGCTGAAGGCCACCACGGAGAGGATGCACAGGCTTGAGATCGCACAGAAGAAAGGTATTTTGACGGTTATGTTCGTTCCATGTGTTGGCCATACACCAATACTAAAATGTCGTGTCACACCTAGTCTGTTTCAAGAGGCATAGAGACCAAGATACCTGGATATGCAAGCAAATGCTGCTGCAGTATGTCGTACATACTGTAAAATATCCACTGTACACTCCATACACAATAGTATTCCTGCCTTCACACTGCGTCATGTTCTCCTCTTGGGAATAATGCATGCACTGTAATGATGTTTCGTTTAACCAAACCATTACTGTCGGATCATGTATGTAATGGAAGTATTTACACATTTTAGCTTTAGACATTCGCAACATGACCTCTACAGGTAAATAGAAGAATACCTAAAACAGCATCCGCCTATTACAAAACTAATAATGCCCAAAGGCATTCGAAACCGTAACTGGAAACTGTTCCCCTGTGTCCAAACACCATTACTGTTTCAATTTTCTTGTGGACGCAGGTAGCAAAGGTCCTGTAAGTCCCCAAGGTCCCTAGTGTGCTGATCTACCTTCAGTTGGTGGTGATCAATAGCCTGTTTTTATACTGTAATGTCCATGTAATGATATTAGTTTTAACTTTCTACGTTGGTTATAATGCTAATTGTGATGTTCTAGGTTTGTATAATACACATACATTCCATTTTAGTGTTGAATGTTCTCGTCACGATATGGCTGAAATATTGCCGATGTCATCTTAAATATTAACTCACTTCCTTGTGGACACAAGTGTTGTTCCTCCATGTACTCGGTACAAAATATTCACAGGGTGTTTTAGAAACCTCGTGTCATCGTATTATTCTTCTAAGGATATAATATATAGAGAGCGAAAGTGAGCGAGAAATGGATGTTGGGGGTGTTGGGATCAACGTCTTGTCCGAAGAATTACATTAGAAGAAGCAGAAATATACCATCCTAACCTCTCCCTGTGCTTGTTGTAAGAGGCAACTAACGGGATTGGGTGGTCAGACTCGCTGACTTGGTTGACACATATCATCGGTTTCCAACTGCGCAGATCGATGCTAATGTTGTTGGTCACTGGATTGTCTGGTCCAGACTCGATTATTTACAGACAGTGGTCATATAGCTTGAATACTGCTGAGTGCGGCGTAAAAATAAACTTACTCACTCACTCTCTGTCCCTCGTGAATAGATTCTAAAGTCTCTTCTTCAGTGTATTGACCTCCCTGAGTGACTGCTTGATTAAAATTTACTCAAGTCTTTAATGAGTTGCTGGTCGACTCCACTTGAGAGGGAAGGTGAATATCAAGGGGGACTCCTTAGTTCTTTGCCCTTTTGTCTGTCCTTAAATCTTGTGAGCTTTCTGTTCAATAATGAGGACTTCCTCAGCACAGATTCTTAACACCGCTTTCTTGTTTCCTTTACATGGCATCGAGCTCCTTGCCAAGAACAGGTTTTCCTTCTCGAGTCCTTTTAGGTGACATTTGACTCGTTCAATGTAATGCTACTCATTTAAAACGTGGCAAGGTAACTAATGATAAAAAATGACGTTTTCAAACGTCTTTGGAACAGGCCCATGCATAAGACCTGAGAAGAATTCCAGCCAACGAATTTGATATCGTTCTGATCTTTTTTAAAGCCAATGAATTTATGTATGTCATTGAATGTTCTGTCCCTTTTGACAGCACATGAGTGGTAGGAGTCAGGAAAAGCATTCTGAATATGCTGACTTCGCCCTTCAAATGTCTCGTTTGCATTCCAAGTACACTGTCGTCAGACGCCCCATTGTTCTCTGTGCCCTTGGTTCGGTATGTCCTGGAGATCAGGAAAGATCAGTTTCATTCTCCAATTGAAGCACTGCTCTTCTGGCACTTTGTGTAATGCTGAAGGTTGCAGTGTTGGGGAGCCTTCATATTCTCTAGCGAGGTTCCTGGTGGGTAGAACCAGGCAGCAAATGGGAGATGTTCATTCCTTTTCATGGATGACATCGAGCTCCTTGCCAAATGAGATACCCATCTGAAAGCGCAGGTGCTTGTTGGGTCCTTTTCCAATGGTATTGGCATGACATTTGGACTCTGCAAATGTAGCACTCTTCATTTGAAACGTGGCAAGGTAACTAATGGTGGATCGGTCAAATTACAAGGAGGATGAGTTATTGAGCATATTGTGGAAGATAAGGCCTACACCTATCTTAGAATGCAAGTTCTACACAAGCTCCAGAATGTCCAGATTCAAGGCAAGCTTTGGGCTGAGAATAAAGCTGTATGAACCTCCGAACTATATGCTCGAGACAAGGTGAAAGCCACCAATACCTTTGCTGTGCCAGCCTTGGGGTAGTTGATAGGATAATATTGATAATATATCTCCAGTCTTGACCAGATGGATCATGGTTGTTAACAGAGCCCATCACCCTTGTTCCTCTCATAATCGTTTATGTATGTCAATCAGTTAGGAGGTCAGTGTCTTTGAAACTCTCTGGAGTCAAGTTCTGGACACTGAAAAATATTCAATAAATCTTTGATTCAAGATCAGCACTATAATCAATTGTTTCTTCAATGACTAACAGCATGAGGCATGTAGAAAACGGTGAGAGTTACTTCCCCTGATTCCGGCTACAACAGCCACGTGACCATCTTGGGCAGATATTTCACAGTATAAGAGCAAGGCAACTATCCATTTTCTACATCATTACCTTGAACGCACCTTCCATACCAGGTTATACAAGGAATATACACAGCAACATCTCAAACAAGACATAAACCTAGCATGTCCTAGCATTAGTATCTACAATAAAGGATACAAAGCAAGCCGATCTTATGCATTCATAGCTAGAAAATGAGAGGGCCACTTTCATTCGTGACCACCTCGTGTTGCTTCGTGACAAGCAGAATACCGTGCCCGCTTTTAAGATTTCACATTTCATATTGTGAACATCAGAGCTTATTCAAACGAGAACTACAACTCTATTTCTGTATAATCAAACAGTAAAACTGCACAATAAAACTTCTGCTATAGAAATATTTACCTGTCTTAGCAGTAATATAGATGATGCTGATAATGCTGACGATGATAGCATCATTATTACCATCAGTTTGACTTATGTTTCTGAATGCGGTATAAGAAAGGCGTTTGGGATCGTTTTCTTGAATATTCATGCTGCTGTCACTGCTGCTGATGATGATTCGTTGATTATGATATTATCATCATTTTGACTTATGTTTACACATATTTCTGAATGTGGTATAAGAATGGGATCATTTTCTTGAATGTAAAATTACATTTTTTCAGCTGTTATAAGTCCAAATTTAGATTCATAACAAACAGAATTCATGGAGAGCCATACCTTGAGGTAGTGTACGCTGCATCTACCAAATGCCCGTTATCATGTTATAATGTTATGATGAATATGATAGATACAACTTTAATTCACATTCATATATGTGTATCTAAAATGTCGGAAAGCGCACGTAAAATCTCCAAAGCAAGCCCGCAAGATGGTGTACAGTTGTGAAGCTATATCTGCCGACTGAGTGCAGAAGACAGTTGTCTGTGAGGGGGTGCAGTTAAAACATTATTTTTAAATGTACATTTTTGAAGTTTACTGCACTATTTCCAGATCATAACTTGCCGGTATGAAACTGAACTAATTGTACTGTTTTATCTGTCCTTCTGCATGATATTGTTTGGACACTTTTCTGCTCCTAGCCCATCCTCCATGTCTCCAGGGTATACGTCCCGTTAAGTTTCCATTATACCCTGGAGTGGCTTTTTATCCAATCAGGTGTCTACGCTAGGAAGTTGAGCGTACCAGTCATAACTCATTTTCGCCTTTTAAATTATCTAATCGATTAAACTTGGCAACTCAAGCCATGCAGTGGTTCTCTGAAAGAGGTAGAAAGGTTCTTACATATATTGTTTTTAAAGTGTCGCGGGTTCTGGTCTTGAAATGTCCCAAGGACAATTAATGATGAGACGGGGAACGTCGCTTAAAATCTGAACCAGTTGATTGCCTGTGAATGACGAAGATTACAACATTACAACACGTTGTACGTCCGACATAGTCGGATGGTGACATGGAAGGCATGGATTTGATGGGTAGCCAGATAGGGGTGGTACGTACAACTTTCTACATGTGGACAGTGGAGAAGCAGGTATCTGGTGAAATAAAAGGGAAATAGAAGGCTGACAAAAGTTTCGGACCTGTCAGTTTGCCCGTATGATTTCCCAAAATTCCGAGTAGCACTGCGAGCAAACCTTCGCAGGTGCGACCGCTATCCTTGTTGACGCTGGCAAGCTCGGTTGTAAGGGCAATTTACTTTATTGGCAACTGTGAGAATGCGGAGCCAGAAAAGGGAAGTAATAAAATTATCAAGCCAACCCGTAGATGCGTCCAGGGTATGGTAGACATTCATCAGGACGCACACGCTAGAGATATCGAGGATGCACCTAGCTATGTGCCTTCAAACACTGAACTTCTTCTCTTTCTTCTTCTCCTCCTTCTTCTAAGATCAACTGAGATCATTGACTTTCCAATATCAAACCCAAAAGTGTTAAAGTGACGATATTTTAACCTGGCGCCTTCATTTCATCAAAATTAATGTAATATCGAGGCCTACCAATGTGGCATGTAGAGATAAATATGTCCTTTTGCTAAATAGCTACATGTCAGTTAATTCATGTCACTGCTAGGTGCATGATCTTACGTCGATATTCATGTCAAAATATATACTCAGTGAACATTTGCGACGAGCTGTATTTGTTTGACATCAATGCGAAACTGATGTATCTTGTCATGACTAGTTACTTGGGTCTGTCAAAATATGTCGCCAAAGTGAGGTTTGTTCTACACCACTTTTAACAATATTCCAGCATTATTACCGGAGATCAACAGAGATCTAGGAGTTTACCTCCCTAGTGCCTGGTGCATCACCAAAAAAACGTACTAGTAAAAAGACCGACAAGGGCACCCGTGGATCAACAATAATTTCTATGTACTGTTAGTAGTATTACTTTACATGTTGTACATGCTATACATGCTATACATACATCGAAAGATCTCTGTGCATGTCCAAACCAACAATTGTGTATAATAGGGATCTGTCAGTTCTGATTTAATCCAACAACACTGCTATATATTCACAATAAGACGTATTCATTCACTACTAATTCTGTTATGTTGCCATAGTATTCCTGTTAGCTACTGGTATCATGTTGTCATAGCATGGTAACGTCATAAGCATTGGGGGTCATGGGCAGAGTTAACAGATACCCCCTGGATGCCCAGCTTTTGTTTTTCAGGCGAACATTTTCATAAGGTTTGAAAAGTGAAGGTTGTGCGAGAAACTATTCCAGTACAAATTTATCCAGTGTGAGAGGATACATTTTGGTAGTTTCACAATTTGTAAGAAAAGCTTCCAATGTACTACATGAGAAAGCGGGTAATAGCGATTTGGATGGACCTCTCCGATACATAATTTAGTTCTTAGATTCCCATACTCTCCTGTTTGTGTAGATGTATTTTGATTGATTTTGCATCATGATTAACGGCGTAACAGACACATTTTCAAATGCAGGGCTTGTATGAAATGTAAACAAAGTAAAATTCCGATTTTACACCGAGGTGTCGAATACACATTTGAATTCGGATGCCAATCATGAACGCTTCAGAATGTTGTGTGTCAACCAAACTGCTAGAAAGACAAATTGCTAGAACACGAATCCCACGGGCTGTTCAGTTCGGGAGAGATTCATTGTTACAAAGTTGTTAGGTTTGGTTGTTGCTTAACGCCGCAGTCAGCAATAATCCAGCTATATGGCAGCGGTCTATAAACAATGAAGTCTGGACCAAACGGTGTAGTGATCAACGGCACGATCATCGATCTACGCAGTTAGGATACATGACATGTATTTTCAACTAAGTCAGCCAGCCTGACCACCCGATCCCGGTAGTCGACTCTTACCACAAGCATGAGTTACTGACTACCAGTTCTAAGCGAGATCGTCACTCGTGATATTTTTTTTCACATCGTGTAAATCCCATTTTTCGTGTGTCCCATTTTGTATGCTTTTATACTTTTGCAACTGCATTTGTCGTTAACCCCCTGGATGCCGAGTTTTTTTCCAGGCGCACATTTTCGTAAGGTTTGACAAGTGAACGTTGTGCGAGATTTGCGCTCGCGTGGTACTGGATCTGCGCACGGCTATAAAATTGCACAGAAATATAGAATTTTTAATTTCCTATCCGTTGGTATAAAGATAACTGCGGCTACCTCAGAGGTTTGAGAAATAGACACTGCTACAAGTTGTACAAAACTTTTGTGTGTGTTGAAAAACAGTAAACTTCTCCGTTTTTAATCGTGCACCAATAAAAGCACTCTGCTACGATTTTTCTTAATTTGGCATCTTTACGGAAAGTGAGCGAAGAAAATACAGCTTGATATCTGAACGACATGAGTGTATATGAAATGGGTGTATGTGCTAATGCATAACGTCATACTCACAAAATAAAAAATGACCTGCAATAAATGTCAAAATTAGATTTTCTTCTATGACGTCAAACGTCGTAAGAGAGGTCATGCACGTATAAAGATTAGGGGTCATAACTCAACTATGGTTTACATTAGGTCAGTGTACGTAACTCATGGAGAGAATTTGCTGTGGATACGGACAGTATATTTCCGTTATGTTTTGTTCATAGTGAACCAAACTATTCCAATACAAAGTTCCGCAGTGTGAGAGAATACCTTTTGGTAGTTTCACGATTTGTAAGAAAAGATGCCAGTGTACTACATGAAAAAGCAGGTAATAGCGATTTGGATGTCCCAATCCGATACATATTTTAGTTCTTAGATTCCCATATTCTCCTGTTTGTGTAGATGTATTTTTTATTAATTTTGCATCATTATTAACGGAGTAATAACCACATTTTCAAATGTAATGAAATAACTGAAAATAATGCGACATTTTAGTTGACGTCACGGCATATTTTGTGCATTTTGTGACGTTGGAAAAAGACGACTAACGACTAAAAATATATCTAACCTAATTTCCACTCAGTGTGTAATAGATCTCGGCTTCTGTGTCAGAATTCAACACTTTTTAGCCAAAATATAAAATGAACGGTTTTATCACTGAAATAGGGTCCTGAATATATCAACAATTACACGGTTTTACTACATATTATATTGTGTGCAATACGCGCACCAGTCTAGAATTAATTTAGCGTAAATCACAATTTCACAACACCTGAATATCCATTGAGTATTCATTTAGGAAATAGACTTTTCTTCATTTGATTATGAAATCATTTCACTTCATAAGTATGCAATGAAAGGTACAAAGAGATCGCTTTTTCAGTACAGAAGTATTAGCATATGGACGTAAGGCTTGTCCAAATTAAGACATGACCTGGTTTATATATGTTTAACAATTTTCGTATAAATATTGTTTGAGTTAGATATTCTGCCATCAGATATATTTTAATCGAATTTATTATCGAAAAATATGATAATAAATCATGAAACGTTTTTGACAAACTCGCACCTGGTCAATCAATATTGATAATTGTTTTGTCTATAAAACGACACAAACCAATACAAATCATTTTCATTAATATTATCAGTTTCACTGGAATTAAACCGCTGTTTATTAACCTGTTCATATGAAACTGCAATATTTGTCCCAACGTTTTGAATATTGTACATCACGGGAACTAAAGCACATGTTGCAGTTATGGCTACGTGTGATCTTCCAACACTTGTGTAGAGGTTTAAAATGTGGTATAGTACACTTACTGAGTCAATTTCCGATGTAAATATTATTCAAACAATCAGACGCTTTCAAAGAATAAAAAGGTATACCTTATACCCACATATGATATGGTGTTGAACATGGATATATGTAGATACTGAAATCAGTTTCATGAAACAATATCGGAACGATACGCAAAATACACATCACAGTACTAAAAGTGCAATCGGAATGGTATAGGCGTTGTGTTTATTCTTGTTCAACCGACCTTCCCCTCAAAGATATTGCCTAATATGTGCAACAATGTTGACGTGTGACATCACTACCGATGACCGATTTCTTTCAAAATGGCGGCTTCGCTGACAAGGGTACACTGGATTTTGCGAGGACGTTTTCCTTGATTCAGGGATCTTTTGTACATAAATGTGAGATGTAAGTAATCGGAATTATTCTGACTATCTGTGTATTGTTATATGTTTTTATCATTTACATTGTAAATGACGGGAAAAGCCAGAAATGCCGATAAGTACAGTTGTCGTTCTGCGTGATTTTCCGTCAGTCATGGCGTCACGCTGCACTAACAGTTTGACAGTTTCTTATGAATTACCAAATTATTTCATTGTATCTTTTTTAATTTGCTATTTTTTGCTACGATACTCTTCCCCTGAATATACTAAGCGTATTGAGCCATTGTAAGCAATGATTAGACGGCTGGATGTTGGAATATTACCAAAAATGCTACTCAGTGTAAAATTGGATTTTTTCTTTGTTTACTTTTCAAACAAGCAGAAGCAAGTTTGTCTTTCGAGCACAGCGTTCGTTTTCATACCAAGTATATTTCTTTTCGTTTTGTCTAGATAGTTGGTATTGGTGACAAAGACCATCTGTAATTTGATTCTAATATGTGTGGGGAATTCAATGATGCATTTGTCGCAGCTGACTATGAAATATACGTGATGTTATAGGCGTCTCAATACCGGCCTTCTCGAAACGTGATTTTGTAAACACTAACCAATATGGCGGAAAGTGCACTCCGGCGTTCGTGTGAGTGTATTGTCGAAAACATCCCACCCGATTCTGGCTTCATCGGCGACGTTTCAGAATTATCATTACTGGTTACATGAAAACTTGATATCAGTGATCATTAAGATGCTATTTTTGAGATTCAATACTCCCAGTAATTATCCGATATTCACATTTCAAAACATACTGCAAATAACGCTGTGAATCTCGATTTTGTTAAGTTTGAAAAATGACGACATTTACGATGAAAGCTATTTTGAAAGGTAAGTTTAATCACTTCAGCTTGGTCTGAGATAATAGTGGATGGTATCAAGAAACGGAATTTTCTGCAGAATCCAAAACTGTGAAGTGTTTATATATGCATGGTATATTTATAATTTTATTGCACTTCAAAGTGAGGGATGTAGAGGAAGGACATATATGTCCCTGTGGCATCCAGGGGGTTAAAGGTCACATGCAACCAAAAAAATCAAACATAATTAAAACACATTTATCACTTATTCATGACATATAATATACATTGCTGCTTTTAAAAAAAACAAATAAACACAATTACAAGCGTACAATCGCGATTCAAAAGTGCAATATTTTGTACTTGGGCTCACTTCCCCAGAAACGAAGCCCTCGGGAGACCGAACTCAGTCATAGTGGGTGGATATGCACTCAAGTGTAACGACGACTTCCGATTGGCCGTTTCAGTTGCTGATGTGCTGAGGGTTCATTGTGTGTACAGAAAGATGATCTGTTTGACGGGCATTTTAGAAGTATAGCCAGTCACAAGAAAGTAAGATTCTTTATGGATAACAACTTCTTTTTGTGTACTTGATGCGTCGTTTCAGCATGGATTCATATACTGTTGTCAAACAAAATCATATAAACGAAAACAAGTCATTATCCATGAAGAATGTATATGGAGATGTTGGGTTGGAAAATACATGTTCTCTGAATTTGCGCTCGATCCATTAAAAAATCATGTCAGTAGAGATGGTAAACTACTGCGTGGCTGGAATCTGTCATTAGTCAAAGTACAAAGCAGGACCTGAAACTGACAAGAGTTTGCACCAGTTTCCGTCAGATCGAGTCATCCGAAAAAAGTGAATGTAGTTTGTTTGCATGTGTATCACACGTGCCTAGTTGCACAGTGTGGCAGACACGGGACTCGGGTGCACGAGTCATAAATCAACTTATTTTCTTTATGTCGTATAGTCTGATAGGTGTTAAGTTCAAATTGCACGTGGTCAATGATTGAAGCTGTGTATTGCATGTTGTCTTTAGCAGACAGGCAGACAGACATATAGGTGTGAATAAACCAGACACTGAGCTTTCTCTGTCACAGAGACTGCTTACTACAATCAACAAGTTGTTTTACGGAACGAGCAGATTATTTACTTGTTTGTGTACACAACCACGATTAGACTACTGCTCACGACCTCAGACGCTGGGCATGCACACTGTTTCAAGCTCCGCGAACCTATTCACTGCGCATGCGTTATGGACGCAGCGCAGCACAGCTGTTGAAACCAGTTTTCCCCACAGCGCTGGGGGGAATTTAGTGAAACGTTTGAACTCCGATTTCGCGGGCTTTTTTTTTCATCGCGTTTTTTTCAACTTTTTAGGTTGAATTTGCATTTTTTATGATTTGTTTCGGTAAGTGCATACCGAAAGGTACCAGAATCTGCAAAGTTGTGTTTTACGTTGCATGTGGCCTTTAAACAAGACATACTGTATAGACTACGATCAGTTTTCCCCCGTGTGGAATCTATCCAACCAGATAATGAAGACATAGAGTGCAACATAACCTTTGTTTTCCCCATGTGATTCGGAGGGAAATGTCCATCGTATAATATTATTGAAGGCCAGCGGTGCCTTTGATCTTGCTGCGTATTTATATCACCAGTATCGTGCAAAACATGGAGATAATTGAAGTTAATGCTGACTGTTGTAAATCTCTCAGATCCCCCCATGATCCATCATGCGTGATGGATGGCGGCTGTTTCTTATCGTGATCGGTTGACCATACAAGTAACACACGCAGTCGAGCGCCAAACTCGGTGCTGCTCCTCACATGACACGTCACAATGACGTCATAACTCCCTCCTTAGCGCGACCAGTGACGCTAGTCTGGGCATTTCCAGGCTGGCGGTGAGATGTGTATGTTGTGTGAGGACGGTAGCGGGGTAAGTTTGTTAAACACTGTATTTTGTAAGAGCCATCACTGAAATAGGTAGGATTGTGAACAGACCAGAGCCAACAATGACTTCTGTTAGGATTAGGCAGCATGTATCTTGCTTTGTTAAAATGTGAACAGATTCAAAGTTCATTCTGTCAGGTGCATGGTAAAAATACTGTCACTGTTTTGCATGGAGGAGAATTCGCTGGCACCAGTGAACAGCCGCCAACATTAACTTCCTTCAGTTTGCTCTGTTCCTATATTCAAAATGATAGGCTGCATTTTACATACTCTCTTCATGAACTATAGAAAAAATATGCATAGAAGACTACATTTACATGGCATTTTTTACACGAGCATGTTTTAGAATCAACCTTGGCCTGCAACAGTAGCAGCCGTGTGAGAATGCCTTTACTTCGTTTTTTTACAAGCGGGAGTTAGCTTTGATTGTCAAGCCAGTGATGTTTTCAGTCTTAACAACTTCAGCCAAGGTAGCGTACAGCAACATATATAAGTTGAAACAAATGGCACAATAATACCACCATACATAATAATACCACCAGACGTAATAATACCATTGTAAGTCAACATATGTTTGGGCTTCCACATTGTTGTAGTTGTTTCCTGGGCAGATACGGAACCAGTGTTGAAGTCTCCTACATGACATAATCTGTGTTTAAGTTTTCTAGATATATATGCACATGTTCACGAATGATGATTCAAAGTAACATGACATTGAGTCCTGTAAGTTTCAGATGTCTGTCTGACCCACTGAAAATTCACAGGACCCACAGAATAAAATTAAACACACATTTCAGATTTAGCTTTTCTCACTATTGGCATTCAAATTATTAACATTATATAATGACAAACATTATAAACATAAATTTATAAACAGTGAACAAGTGTCACACGCCACAAATAACAACTTCAGACAAAGTCAGTGTAATATATTCAGTCAGACACTGGGGCCAGCAGGTTGGGGACTTCTGTCTGACCATTGGCAAATCTGCCAGGTTTGTCAGAGGGTCAGACACTATTCGTGAACACTGTAATACCACCATACATAATAATACCGCCACACGTAATAATACCATTGAAAGTCCACATATGTTTGGGCTTCCACATTGTTGTAGTCGTTTCCTGTTCAGATACGGAACCAGTGTTGAAGTCCCCTACATGACATAATCTGTTTAAGTTTTCTAGATATATATCTACATGACATATTCTGTGTTGCAGCCAGGACTGAAACGGAAGCACTGAGACCTGGACCTACACAGATGTCTGATGTACCTGGTAGGTGGGAGGGTATGGTGGACCAGATGTGATAGTCGCTAGTTGCACTGTGTATACATGGTATCAAGTTGTCACATCTGTCAGAAATTTGTGTACTGTCTAAACACAATCCCGGTGTCATTTACCGGAAAACTATATGGCTTTTAGAAACTACCCCTTCACAATTTCTAGTCTGTACAATGGGTTTGTTGATACATATCTCTTATATTAATTATTTATAATCTGATATCTTCGATCATACTTATAATTTAGATATCAACGATGTGAATGTAATGTAATGTAATGTAATGTAATGTAATGTAATGTAATGTAATGTAATGTAAATATGTTCATTCAAACCCTGATGTTTGTCTCCACAGCCACGAGCAGGGACACAGGGAAGTCTGGGTCCCCAACAAGACCTGAGACACGAGGTGGGTGGAGACAATGTCACGCGTGTCGTTAGTGGACAGACAACACACAGAACTGTCAGTTAACATTCTAATCACGTAGATGACTAATGTGTGAAAAACATCAACTAGTTCTTGTTATTCCCTGTACACCCCCCATGTTGCTGTCAGCCATGATACATGCATAGATTATGTATCAAGAGTTTTGTATCATCAGTGTAAGATGTGAACAACGCAGCTGTAAGATAAAGATGTCCGACCTGTGTACAGAGTTTACTTTGTGTTACAGCGACACCGACTCCTGCACGTAGAGACGCCCGGGCAGACGCCGTCCTCCATGACGCCTGCAGGGAGGGGAACCTGGAGGAGGTGAAGCGGATCCTGGACACAGGTCGGGCTGACGTCAACAGTAGACGTGGAGTCGGGATGACGCCGGTGATGGCGGCAGCACTGCGGAGACACAGAGATGTGGTGGAGCTGCTTGTGAGTCGAGGCGCTGATGTGTCACTGGTGACTGATGACGGTAACAACATCCTTCACTTGGCCTGTGTGAGAGGAGACAGGGAGACGGTGGAGTTTGTGCTGTCTCTGGACGGGGTGGACGTCAACGCCAGGAACAACGCCGGGCAGACCGCCGCCGACGTGGCGAGAGGCCGGGGACATCGTCAACTGTCGGATCTCCTGTTGTCACGTGGTACACAGTGAAGCGACGGTAGTGTCGATGTAGACAATGATGGAGGACATGTCGTTACTGACGCTGTCGTGGTTTGTGCCGTTCACGTCGTCGCGTTGTCTATAATTCTGTATTTAGGTGAGAATATTTGTTGTGTTTGAGGAGAAATAAACTTTGTTGAGAATATTTTCAGACATTTTGTTGTTTATGGAACTTTACAGAATCAGGTAAGGACATTGTTGACTGTAAATGTTGATGATATGTTGTTGGTATATGAACCCTGCATCTCGTGATGTAGTTCTGTTTTAATTATGTGTCATAATTTCCTCATTAATCGTGAAACAGACAACAACAAAATGTTTGTTTACATCTCGCTGCACTCTGTGACCTCTGACTGAGCCGAGGTTCGCCAGCTGGCGCGGCGCCAAATGCACAGTGACGTCACACTACTGATGACGTCACGATGTTGTGATCAAGGCACCGAAGTGGCCAGCTACTGTCTGTGCCTAGTGTTTCAGTGCTGCACACTGCTGGCTTGATGGCAGGCTTACGGTAGCACCTCTAC
The DNA here is from genome assembly GCF_037392515.1 of Haliotis asinina. Classification (NCBI taxonomy): domain Eukaryota; kingdom Metazoa; phylum Mollusca; class Gastropoda; order Lepetellida; family Haliotidae; genus Haliotis; species Haliotis asinina. The sequence continues at coordinate 5,265,756 of NC_090283.1, read as the reverse complement.
AGACCAACAGGTGGATCATGTGGATTTAGACAATGCGGCTAACAAGCAACCACACAATCACCCCTTCCGGCCACTGAAACTCGGGTGACAATGAAATGTGCACCCACACCCTAACCCTAACCCTAACCCACACCAACACCCATTTCAACCCCAAACTCTTTCTCAAAATGCTGTATCCGACCCTGGGAATGGCAGATTATCTTTCCCGAGTTACATTACAATTAAATATTAAAATTCTTTCGCGACGTGGAATGGCAGATTATCGCCAAGTCTCGAAATTACGTAATTAATATAACGAGGGAAAGACAATCTGCCATTCCTCGTCATGTGTTGGGTATTGTGTTATTACCCACATCAGTTTTCGATCTGAAAAACGATAAAATGGAAACAGCAGTTTCTCTGAGGCAACCCGCCATATCTACGCGCGTGATGCAGCTTCAATTCCAAGAATTTCATCGCATTACCGTTATATTATACAAGTACTTTATCACGCGACACTAAATAAGGTGTTTTTCTCAACTAACGTAACTCTTCGTTAAATAGTACACATGTATTTTCTTTACTGCATATTTCTGTATTTCTTATTTTTAACTGCAAAAAAACCCATAGTTTATCAAATATTTGTGTGAATAATTGATTTAGAGGCGAGACGTGACACATGTGACAGTCACAGGCACAGCAGGGATGAGAAGCCTCAGAACTTGCATGTCATCGTGTTCAGTCCTCACACCAAATACACTGAACAATATTACAATTCCTCCCAATATGCTGCCATCAGTCTTCAATGTCTGTCACTTTTATCGCAGGTAGGGATTATGCCATGTTTCGGCATCTTCGAAAACACAACTGTAGACGTATTGTATCAAATCTTGCAACATTATATTCATTTCTTTCTCTGCGACTTTTATTTCCCGATGTTTACATGGAATAATGATGTATTTATCATTCTACATCGTCTGTGACGTCATTTGTGTCTACGTCCGATAAGCACAGGCGCAGCTGCATACCTGAGAGCGAGGACATCGACCAAGTCAGTGAGTCTGGGCCCTTATTCTCGAAACGTTCCCTAAGAATTCTTAACTTTAATCGTAGTCTATGTGTTAAGAATGGGCATAAGAAATTCGTAGGGTTACAAACGTTTCGAGAATAACTAGTCTGGCCGCCCGATCCCTTTTAGTCGCCGTTTACGGCAAGCATAGTGGCCTGTCATGGCAAGCATGGGTTGCTGAAGGCCTATCGTAAGCCGGATCTTCACGGGTCGTTTTGCAAATGAGCTGTGTTAGTGTTCTTGAAAATTTACGAAACTCCTAAAATCTGTGTTTTCGGATCTGAAGAAAAACGGTCATGTTTCTCATTCCCTTTTCGATGATTCCATTTTATTTGGAGAAAATGATGATTGAGAGGAAAGTGTAAACAAACGGTTGCCACGGCGGATAGTTTGGGTTTTGGTGTTCAACCACACAAGTCTGTTTTAAAACCTACACAGGAAATTGTATTCTTGGGTTTTCTTCTCAATTCAGTTCATTTGACTGTGATACTTGCACCTTAAAAGCCAACAATTGAAACTTTCCTTTCAGGGACTTAGAGTTACCTCCCTTCAAGCATGCCTGTTGCAAAAGTGATTTCTCACTTTGTAGCCCGTGTCTCTGGTGTTATCACAGGCAGAAACTGGAAATGCTGAGGCACTTCACAGAGTTAGTTGGAATTTTGGAAAGACGATGTTTTGTCTGAAGTTGTTAAACAAGATTTGTTGGTGTTCAAAACTTCGAAGCGGGCTTTGAATAAGCATGGACTCGTGGAATATTCCCCAGAATGTGTGAAAGACTACATCAGTCCTAGAGTTGACTTATTTTCCTTAAGGTTAAACTATCAAGTGAAACCACAGATATATTTTTGACAGACCCAAGCTAGGGCTGTTAACTGTTCCACTATTTCATGGAAAGAATATATCTTCTATGCTCTAACCGATGTAAGCATAATACCCCTGGTTATGCAGAAGATAGAAGGGTAGGGGTCGATGGGTCATTCATAGTCCTTTACTGGACAACGTAGACCTGGCCCGTTCCACCAAACGGTCGTAGCGCTGAGATGATCGTAACTCCCGTATGCCGCATTAAGAATTAAATGTTTCTCGGGCACATTTTTTTTTCAAAAGTGACGAGGGCGGTAGGGTCTTTTTTTTATTGTTGATGGAAAAAAGTTTTTCTCTCAGAAATAAAGCTTGTGAAGGTTAGCCTATGTTAATGAGTTGTAGATTCAGTGACATTCGTTCTTGTAGTGGACAAAAGGATGATCGTGACGCTGCCAAGTCAAAATTATTCTTTCAGTCAAAAAGTCTACAGTCGTAGAGCTTCGATCCCTTCATGGACGGGGCTCTGGTGGCCACGCTTAATGAGGATACTGTTCCTACCTTGTGCTGTAATGTAAGGGGCAGAGAACTCTAGTGCTACCCAGTCAGCCACAAGAAGTTCATCCTTGGTACAAAACTAGTGTTTGTTGTGTGAGGATGGTAGCGGGATAAGTGTGTTTGTCACTGCATGTTATACTTTTAGAACTATCAGGGAAATAGAGATGGTTTTGAACGGAGCAAGATGGACATCGACTTTTGTTGGGATTAGGCAACAGATAGCTTGCTTTGTTAATATCACGGGATCAGGTCTTGAGATTTCCCAAAGACAAATAGTGTTGACAACGGCGCTTAGTATTTAACCGGTTTATTGCCTGTGAGATACGATCATAACATTAGAATATGTTGCACTTCCGTCATGGTCGGATGGTGACATGAAAGAGTCACATGTCACAGGCATGGAACGCTCGTGAAAATATGAACAGATGCAATTGCAATTCATTCTTTGTTCATGGTAGGTACATGTGTAGAAAATAGTATCACGGGTTTGTAGGAGATGACGTCATGGCAAATGTATGTCGGCCCCATGTTTGTACGTACGCTGTGTATATACTTTTGGACATCGTTGAATGCCTGGGTGAAGAATAACGACAGCCTCTAGATGTACTTCCATACCAACGTTCCCCGTACCGTAGATTAGTGTGCAAATGTAGAAGATATCGACAACCTCCGGTTTCCATGGTTCTCCTAGTAGGAATCAGATGGAATAATATTAATGATCAGTCTACTCCTATGATGTAACATTGTCATCTGACGTGGGTCTGTGGTAGTGTTACTGTCAAGAATATACACCGGATTTCATGATCTGTGAAACCAGAAACATCTCTCTCTCTCTGTGTCTCTCTCTCTCTCTCTCTCTCCATAAACATTAAAAATATATTCAAATTGAGAGGTTGCATGTATGTTCTTTTCAAAACCTTCAGAAATAATTTATTAACAATCTCAATCGACGAGAATAACATGTTCCGCAAGAACAGAAATCGTTAGTATGCTCGGGGTAGGTTTTAGAGGTAGGTTTGCATAATCTAGTACTCTAGCAACGTTTTACAGTGCTTTATTGGTTTGAAAGGGCTTCTTCAAACGCAAATTCTCTTCTGTCTCCATGAAAATCCACATGCTGTTAGTTGTTCTAAGCTGTTAGCTCTACACTGTCAAATGAGCAAGCACAACGTGAAAACGTGACCTTGAGATCTACCAATTTTGAAGTGATTTTCATCTTTGAATGGAACATTTAACTCTGTTTGTATTTCTGCTATATTTCATTCAAGACTGTCCTTATGAAAGTAAAAACAGGTATAAACGACAAAAGCACAACCTGGAAAGAAGGAAGTAACAGTCAATATCCAAATAATCATGATTTAAGCTGTTATGTCGACACTTAGAACACTTGGAGAGAAGAAAATCATCGGGCAAGTGTTCTATCTCCAAATTGAAACATTTTTCAAGAATTTCTTATTTATTTTAACACTTTCAGCTCATTTGGCTATTTTCTGATACTGTTAAGTGCATGTGAAAAATTCCAAAATGAATGAATAGTTTAGACGATATCATTCTCGTAAAGTTGAAGATCGGTTTTTGTGATTTAGGACAATCTGGTTTTCAAGCGACGAAATTCTGCAACCTTGAGACACAAAGAATTAAGAACACTAGCTTATTATCATCTTATAATACCATACACAATTATTAATCATTTATTAAATATAAAAATATGGCAGCATGAAGACAATTATTACCTCACTGACAGGGTTAGAACTAAACTTAAAATGGCCACTAGCCCTCCGGGCTAGTAACCTTCAACTGTCACTAGCCCGGACACAAAACAAGTAGTCCAGAGGAATGAAAGTTATTCACTGAATTGTTAATATCGTGGCACTGTCTACAATTCATCTGACACAGAAGATTGCTTCCCTTGTGACATGGCTGAAAGAAGGTCATGGGCTCTTGCTTCCTTCTTTCTGAGTTCATCAACATCAGGAGCGCCTGAAGTCGTTTTTTGATTTCTTAATCTACCGAAAATAGCAGGTCCACAGACAAAGGAGGCAGAATGCACATCAGAATGATAGGAATACTTTTGGGAACCAACCTGAATGTCAGAATGTCTGACAACACTTATGACATTTCAGATGGTCATACATTATTGACAGAATTCGAATTATAAACTTGTATTTGCAGTGTTATTTTAATTTGAAAGACACGATTATCGAACTCATGGATCGGCAACGTGTCCACATCAAAGTTGTCAAAAAAAACCACAAAAACAAAAAACAAATGAAAACAAACAAAACGATGAAGCAACACTGTTTGGCGGAAATAAATAAGCAAACTAGATAAACAAGCAAATAAAATAAACAACAGTACTCATGAAAGTTGTCAAACGTACCATGCCGTACCATGTTTTCGGGATATTTCTTTTCCCTGTAATTTCTTGCGTACAGTGACAGTGCCACCTGTAAACACCGTCTCGTGTGCAGAAGCTTCCGTCGCAATCAGAACACAAAATATTTGAAATGTTCAGATTTCACTGAAGTTGTGGCCTAATTTCTGTCAAAGTACTAAAAATCTACCATAGAACATAATGTACTTTGAAAACCTTCGTAAATGAGATCATAACTTTTGAAATAACGCTCGCAACTTGTCAAGCGGACCATCGTCTGCTCAAGTGAAAAGCCAAACATAAATATCACGTGACTCGAATGGAATGTTGCTGACGTAATACAAAACAACAACATTGTTCAAACACCGAATTGGTCATCTTTTACATATATGTCTTTCGTGCAGCAGAATTCACACCAGGCATGTGACCTCCGGGTTCATTTAAAATGCCACTGCGATGATACTATACCACACAGACATGACACGTTTCATTGTCCCTGGCATGGCGGACCATGCAGACAAGTAGAATGAATGTGCAAATTATTGAATAATTTACCTGTAAATATGTTTATTTTTACAAATTTTACAAACAAAAAAAATAATAAAATAATCAAAAACAAAATTACCAGTTTGCTTGGCTTCTAATTAAAATGATGCGTTGTATTTGTTGATTCCCGTGGAGAAGAATACATCACATGCGCTTCCATTCAAGGGTTTGACCCTGCGCAATAACGAGTAACCCGAAAATATGGTACGTCACTTCGAGCGCTAGAGCTTGCGGACAAGACACGAAACATATGTTGTATTGGAAACCAGCGGACGACATGACATTCTAACAATAAATTTATAAAAGGCGAGGTGATATTTATCTACAGAATTACAGTTTGGAAAATCTACTGATACGCAGTAATATTCATGATCATCTTTAGCGCTATTACCCCGAGAACAAGTTACACCATGGTATATCAAGTTGCTGTTTAATACTTTTTACGCAATTGCGTAAATATTTAGTGAAAGCCATGTGACGCTCACGATGTCTAATGCTAAAATGTGTGCACGAAGAATTTTTATTGTAGGTAACTTAAAATTGTGCACGATGCATCCATTAAGTTCCATAATTTACATATAGGCGGCAAGGTTTTGAGTAAAACGTTCTATCTGGCATGAGTTTACCTAAAACTTGCGTCTATATCTACAAGCTTTAGGTCACGTGCATGATTTGGACCAATCACGATCTTTATAGCAGACAGTCGGAAATGCTTCATTAGAAACCAATAATGATCCAATTATTTATACTCCACCTGGGTCAGAAGTAAAGAACTGAGCATGTGGAAATGTATAACTGAATTTGCCAGATGTTGAGGGGCGTGTGCGAGACTGCGATTTGTCAGATATTTATTCTCTATCAGGGCCAGCTGTGAAGAACTGAAGAAATGGAAAGGAAACTAAGAAAGTGAAATCCCAAATATGACATATGTTGGAAAGGGATAACTAAAATTGTAAGCCGTGTAACTCTTTCCAACCTATACCGTGAGGTAAAGCGAAGGAGCCAATAACATGATTGGAAAAAAGTGACACGATGTATATGTTAACTTTTGAGTTTTGCAACGATAGAGATTCATTAGTCTGGTGATTTGAGTAGAGAATGCATGATCTCAATTCCAGTACCTGATGAATTATAGTAACCACTGAAAAAACCCAAGTAGTCCGCCGGACTAGTGCATTTATATTTCCATTCGCCCGTCAAAACATTTATTCGCCACGGGCGTGCGGGCGAGCGTAAAGATCGAACCCCTGCGTCAACATATGTTTGGCTTCAAGCATTGATGTCAGATCACGAACCTGTGTTGAACTCTTCAACATGACATATTAAGCCCCGGGGTTATCTACTATATCGCTTTTAAAAACTATTCTTGAATAGAACCTATGTTCTATACAATGAACATATTGATTTATGTATTATATATTTGTAATGTGACATCCTCGAAGATAAATGTAATTAAGATACCAACGTTGGTAAGGTAAGATATTGAAACACAAAAGAAACGTCACCTTTCAAACCCAAATGCAAAATGTTGTTCTTACGAAGTGGTGTTGTAAATCCCATCTCGCTGGCTGAGGTCGAAGCAGCTATTGCACGTGCGAAACGAGGAAAGGCATTTGGCCCGGACTCTATACCTGAAGAACTGACATTCTTTATAGACTGTTTTCATATTGTTATGATAACAGTACTTGTCCAGATGTTTGGCGTTCAAGCATTATTAACCCAGTGCGTAAACCTGATTGTGACCCCAGAGACCCTTTAAGTTATAGAGATATATCTCTCATTTCTATACCATGCAAACTTTACTGTGATATTTTAAACATTCGTTTAAGTAAATGGTTGGAATCTAATGATGTTTTAGCAGACAAACAAAACAGTTTCCGATCTAAACGTGGTACCACTGAATATATCTGTTGTCTACACTCCGTGATTAGCAACAGAAAGTCAACACGCCAGTCTACTTTTGTTTGTTTTATTGATATACCAAAAGCTCTTGATTCTGTAAACCGTGATTGCCTGTGGTATAAGCTTAGATAAATTGGGATTCAGGGTAGAGTTCTCACCATTGTTCAAGCAATGTATGCTAATACTTGGTCTTGTGTCCGTGTCAACAACTTTCTTACAAACCCATTTCCAGTCACTTCTGGTGTCCGCCAGGGCTGCGTTATGTCGCCCATGCTGTTTTCACTGTATGTTAATGACTTAGTGGATGAAATTAACAGTTTGTCATGTGGTGTTAAGACTGATGACCTAATGCTTGGTGTGTTACTGTACACTGATGACATAGCTCTCCTTGCACCTGACAAACTTTGATTACAGCGACTGCTATATTTTTTTTATATATGTTACTATTAATTAAGTAATAATTATTATTGGGTCACAATGTTTAGTGTTTTGAATAATAATTATGATGGGTCACATTTCGTATAAAAGACGGTCAACACTTTTAGGATCCTGGCAGGAGGTTTTCCGGAAATTATCTGCCCTTGGCCTTCTATTTCTGACTTCCGGGAGATTATTTGAGGGCATTTCACGTGAGTGGCGATGGTCGTATTTGCTCGAACTTTCGGGAAATGATTAAATATACATTTATAAAGGCTAGTTGTCCTGTTGTGAGGGACACATTCACATAACTGGAGTATACACCATCATCAATGGCTGCCAACGCTTCATCTTCATAACCGCTGTCAGACCGGTGGCTGTGTTACGTTCTCCATCAGTGCATGACTGTTTCTCCCTCGGACTAAAAATTAAAACTTTGGTGAGTTTGCTTTATTATATTTTGTGACCCATTGCCTTAGATTTTGTCTCACTTGCATTGTATTTGAAATCGATATTATGAAATTGACTTGTGACTTTGTATAACTTGCTCTATTTGCCTTAATACAAACTCTGAATGTTTTAGACTTGTCTTTGTTCTGTCTTGCTGGTTCACAAGGGAGTTTCTTACATCGTTTGTCATGGCAAATTCGTAACCGTAACAACGTCGACTGGAACTACACCTAAAGAACTTGCTAAGTCTGCTAGCCGTGCCTTGGACGTGATAATTTGTAAACTTAAAGCCGTTGGTGGGATGGCCTATGATGTTTTTAACATCTTTTTCGATAATTTAGTCCAACCTATTTTATGGTTCAGTCATTTGGGCCACCCGGCAATTTAGCTGTATAAATGCCGTTAGAAACCGTGTCTGTGGGTTCGTTTTTTAGGGGTAACGGGTAAGACTCCAAATGTTGCAGTCAGGGGTAACTGGGCTGGTTTTCTGCCTTTACCAAACGTAAGATTGAAATTGTGAGATTTTGGCATAAGTTGCATTCCAACTGTCACAGTATAATACCCACTGCCATTAACAAATGGTCCACTAAATTCAGAAAATGATGGTATAATAATGTATTGTCACTACTTAGTTCTTTACAGCATCCAACCAAGGATATAAACAACATGTCTCAGTCAAACCTGGAGTCTGCGCAGGAATGACCCTTAGCGTTAAACTATAGGGAATGACTCTCGGAGCTGTGGAATGACCGGGTACAAATTAATGGTAACAAATTACGCACATTCAGCCTAATTATGCAATATCTTTTTACAGAGACTTACGTCAACTCTATTCTAGACAGATCACAACGTAGTATATTTGCAAAATTTCGTTGTGGTACATTACCTTTACAGGTCGAACTAGGCAGGTTTAAACAATCTGTAACATCAATAAAGTCGAGGACGAAGTTCATTTCTTGGCTCGCTGTAGTTTTTATTGATGTGATTTATGGGATGCTGTCTCAGCAGTATATCCGACCTTCACCCAGTATACCCCTGGTGACCAGGTCATTCTCATTATGCAACATAGCCAGTTTATTAAACAAATAGCCGCTTTACTACTACACATGTTTAGGCGTCGTCGGCTCACGAGTTAGCTCACCTCTTCACAATTTTCCTTCAGTTTTCGCTCTCTTAACGCTCTCGTAACTTAGTAATCTTATTAAACAACACTATTCTAATGCTACACTGTTAGAACAACTTTAGTTGTTGGTCATTTATTTTCTTATTTTTAACTCTTCCTTTTTAAAGGAATCTAGTGTCTCATAGGCCGTGTTGGCCGGATGTTGTGCTTTAGTTTATGCCAATGCTATATGATGCTTTCTACGATGTACAACTTGTGACACTTTAATAAAAAATCTTCTTCTTCAATATTCTTTAGTTAGCATGTTTTTCTTTCAATCCAAACATATATTACAAACAGCAATATGTTTTCTTAAGAAAAACTTCTGGCCAAGCATGCATATGATGGCTACCCTACGTGTAGTCTGGCCAATTTGCAATCCTCCCAAGACATGATTCCTCTCATCTCTCGTAAGCCGAGGCACGGTGGTTGAGTCAAAACAACAAATGATTCCAGACGAGCTTGGGACTCGTCATCATGGGTATAGTTGTCACGATATCCACATGCATATTCATTTTCACGAATATCATAACGAACTGTTTACAACTTTTGCCTTTTTCCGTGAGTTTGGTCGGTATGCTTTATCATCAGAAAACACACTGATGTTGTAAAAGATGCTAACCATTGGGTACAATCTATTATACAAACGCCGCTTTGTAAGAAAAAAATCTTGTATTTGTTTTTTAAAGGCAACGTTTCTTTCACATATACACAAACTCACAAAGTCATGTTTACAGATACATGATAGAAAATTCAAATAAAAGGTTTTATTTATGATATCTCCCTTTTCTCAATTCAAACATGATCAAAGTAAAAAACTAAATCAACCAATTCAATCACATAATTCAATCACATAATTCAGTCTAATATGCAGTGACACAATAATGGGGTCAGAGGATGTGGTCATGTAGGCAGAGTTAATTCACAACAAATGTATCGAAAATTTAATATCATGGAAAAATACGTCCCAGGCCCGATGTTCGATGAACGAATACTGGACGGTATCACAGACTTGCTGAGCCTGAATAGTGAAGCCTCTTCTGTGCCTAAAGTGTCCATCGTTCAGGTCATGTAGGTCCAGTATTGACATGTTAATTCCCACTTGCTCTCCATTTGTAAGAGCTCACACCGAGAAAACACGTCCCTGTTAGATGCGGGTTCGTTTATTGTCGAGCTAATTAACATAAGAGTCGTGAGTTTAGTTTTACGCCGCATCAGCAATTTTTCCAGCTATATGTCAGCAAGCCTGACCACCCGATCCTATTAGTCGCCTCTTACGACAAACGTAGTCGCCTTTTATGGCACGCACATGTTGTTGTTGGGGTGGTTGCATATTCTACCCCGGACCTTTCACTGGTCGATAAGCATAAGAAAAGTACCCTGTAAACATTTCATCATAAATATTGATCACAGTATTTTGTATCACAGTGGTATCATTAGCGCGTATATTATGAGAACAGAAACGCAACTGAAAAAACATGTAACGCATGATCACATTAAACAATAAATACATTAGTAATGAACAGGTCTCCTTTCCAATAATTTCGCTCAGAAAACGGCTGTAGAAGAGTTGGTGGCACAATCCAACCTATCTTGCTCTATGGCTCCGAACTTTAGGGGACAATGTTTCGTAATAACTTTTAAACAGTCCACTTTAAGTTTTGCAAATTTGTCCCAGGAGTTAGTTACCGATTTTCTAATAAAGCCATTTCACCAGAATGTGGAACATATCCACTTGATGTCAGTTATATAGCAAACGTTATATCAGACTGGCTAGGACAGCTCACTCACAGCCGGCCACGAGATATTCTAAACGTTGCTACAAGCTACAATGTGATGTAAAATCTACATGATAATGGAGATACTACATGGACATCTTCAGTTAGAACACGGTTTTACATATGCATGGATCCACAAAACAGTTGGAGAGTTGGTCAAAAAACGCTGTAGAGATACATGTTACAAAGAATGATTATCCGATATCGCAAGTTCCATGTATTTGCATGCATATTCATTACTTAAACATGGCATTGTCCGTGAAACATATTATCCTCTATGTAGTTCCGTAGATCTCATACAAACTTTGGGTATGGCGTTAGTAAACTAAATGTTCAAATCTGCAGAAGACCCCAAAACGACCACTCCAGTTCTGATAACAGGCCTAGAACTTAGAATGGATTGTCTGGTCAAGAATGGATTATTTGCAGACCCCCGTCACATGACTGGAACCTTGCGGAGTGTCGCCGTAAACACCACACCCACACCAGGTGACTGACATACAGGCAACGCAGTTCAAGGGAGGTAAATCGTGTAAGCTCACCGCTTAGTAGACTGATGAGGAGTCCTAAAATCTCAGTTACCGAGTCCCAAACATACCTTCAGACCGCGCTGCGCTTGTAAGATGTTGGCAAGTCACCGGTTGCAGTTATTTGTGAGTTACTGAAAATGTTTTAGTTGACTGAAGGAAAGTGACTTCTAGATGAAAACGATTACCCTCATTTGACTGTACACCATGCGGGGTTTTCACAGTACAAATAACGCTCAGAATCTGAATATATACTGAGGGACAAAATGAGTGAGTGAGTTTAGTTTTACGCCGCACTCAGCAATATTCCAGCTATATGGCGGCGGTCTGTAATAATCGAGTCTGGACCAGACAATCCAGTGATCAACAACATGAGCATTGATCTGCGCAATTGGGAACCGATGACATGTGTCAACCAAGTCAGCGAGCCTGACCACTCGATCCCGTTAGTCGCCTCTTAAGACAAGCATAGTCACCTTTTATGGCAAGCATTGGTTGCTGAAGACCTATTCTACCCCGGGACCTTCACGGGTCGGACAAAATGAGGGATCACATGAAAGCACGAGTGTTCCCGTATTTTTATTTTGTATCGCATAGCTTGTGAAAAAACCCGGAAAACACTTGTGCTTTCATGTGAACAATTGTTTTTCCCCTCAGTAGACCGTGCTGGCTCCATTCTTTCGTCGTCATGTACACGTCATATGTTGTGATATATTCAAGCATCTAAAATCCCGATGATGGATACACCCCTGTGGAATGAACATGTCCTGATGTTTACGTTTGCCCACAATCAAAGACTGATGATGCACACTTTTCTTTAGATCACAGGTCACGTCTACAATACACTAGGATAGCACTACGATGCACATTAAAACAGAGGCACAATACATCCTATGATAGCATGGCAATATAAATACACACTCATGGGTAGCACTGCAATCCATATCTGAATGGTACTACGATACTGCCTCATCGATAGGACAGAGCACTGGAATGTGCTACTGCGTAGGACTTTCAAAGTCGATTATTTAATTGTGGCTAAATAATATTAATAAAAGAAATCTTTAATTAATTTCCGATTATAAACATATTTACTGACAAAGTAAAATGTTGCTGAAATATTACGAAAATATTCCAAATGAATAAATGTGTATCGAGAACACTATTCAGATTTTTGTTTTAAAGTTTGTTTTAGTTAAAGTTCTCATATAATGTTTCTTACATCGAAGTGAGAGTTTTCATTGAATGTTCTTCACAAGAAAGTGATACTATTGTGTTTACTATTCTTAACAATGAAGTAGCAGCTTTTAAATTCTCTTTCACAGCTAGGGTGCTACTATATACTTTTACCTAATTTTAGTGGCGTTTTAGATATTATTCTTCACAACGGGTTTTCATGCACCGTTCCTTACACAAAAGCGATAGTTTCTGTGGCAGAGTCACCTTTGCATATAGTTACTGTTGTAAATATAATAAACATGTGATTCTTTTAAAGTATCGTGTCATGGTATTATTTTGATGAGATATACTATCTCATTAAATAGCCTAAATCTACCTAAATTTATCAGTTATTTTACCTTCAACATTTTATATCCTAACCCTAGCTCTCTAAACACCAATCTAGTCTCAATGTTATGATCTATTTCAGTAATATTCATTTGCACTGCATGCTTTTCTCCTGTCAATCCCTCTTAAAACATGTCCTTTGCTCAGGCTAGTGTGTAAGTTCTATTGTTCTGTGTCCATCCAAGCGTGTAAGGTATCATGATATTTAAAGTTTAATTTGATCTAGTTTCATGTCAGTATCTTATGTGGTCAGCGTCAGACAGGTTGTGTTTTTTGGAATCGAGATCATGGTGATCTGGACTGTGTTTCATATATGAAGGTTAGTAATGCCTAGTCTTGTATATATTTCTTGTGGTTTGCTATGTGTGTTTAATAGTTGGTGGTTGCATTGGCTATTGTCTATAGTATTGTTACCATCTCAACATTCACTCTTCATTATGTGTAAATAGTTTAAATGATGGTAAGTCACAGTACAGTGAGTTGTGTAATTGCTATGTTACATAATTACCTATATTATAGCATCACATGTAGTTATTAGTTTCTATTTCACTTAAGTATAATCTCAGTAATCTTCTCATCTTCCTACTATGTTGAAACATAATTGCCGTTAGTAGCCTCGGCCTTACGATAAAATGAATGCTTGGATAGATGTATGTGCGTATGTGTGGTTAGATGTGGTTGTTTGTATTTTTGCCGTAGTTGCTATTTTAATACTTTGTTATACATATTACTATCTGCACATGGCATTTATTCATCCTACAGATAATGTGGGCAGGATGACGTAGGTGTGTCAAGTTGGCAAAGCACAGGTGTCACCAACCTAGTATATTTTCATTGTTTAAAGTACATTCTTTTTCGTATATTCTAATGTCTACAATAAGTGTAATGTTTACATTATCAGACTGGTGTGATGTAATTAATGTATTATGACGGTGCTAATCATATGAATATCAGAAGCTGTCATGGTAATGCATATATGTTTAGCAATATATGCGCATGTGTGTGTTTACATTTAGTATTTGTGAATATGTAGTAAGTATGTAGTAATGAGATTTGTTTTACCATATTTCAGGCTAAATCGTATTTATTGCATTTATGTAATAAAATATCCACCTCCTCACACCCCAGTGGTTTTGTGATTTTGTCTGCATCCTAACGCTACTACATCTTATATATGTACATGAAATATAGATACTATTCCTTTCATTAAGGTGATATTTTCATGTACCTTTACCCAGTGGTACTTTTCCGAGATTAGTCCTCACAAAGAAGTAATAGTTTTCATAAACTACACTTCACAACGAATTGATACCATGGAAACGTTTTAATACTTGTATAATATTTCTATGTTTGTGCAAAAAAATCTACTTTAAAAAGTGATGCTGTTGTGTGTGATGTGTGTAGTCAAAAACGGGTTGACGTTTCGTATTAATGGTCCCTATTGTCTGCGCTTGTCAATGGCGCCACGACAGTTCAGTGTATGGAAACCCGTTTGGGTCAGAATCGAGACGCGTACGACAAGTGCTGGTACGAGCTGTAGGAGATGACAGTGACCAAGTGGCAATATATAAAGGAATAATCGTTGTACTTTAACCAGTCAATAAAAACACAGGTTTGACTTCCTTCGTTACTTGTCAATGCCTCGCATGTGGGCCATACTGAACACACAATCGTGTTTGATTCAAGGGAATACAGAGGTATTGTGGGAATGCGCGACGTCATCTTTCCTGGGAAATTCGAGGACATTGTAGAAGTTACTACCATCCTGTGTCTCCATTCACGGACTGCGTTACAAGTAGGACCATATATGTATACCAGCAAGAAATTGCATGTTCTCTAATGACAATACGTGTTTGATGACACTTAAATAGAAATGTAAATGCCACTCTATGTTTATAGTTGAAATAGTTGTTTATATTTATTGGAGTAAAACATGATTTTAATTTGTGGCATACTCGGTATTTTTAAAACTGCTTGGTACATTAAACTGACTATAACTAAAAAGTGATTTTTCATGATAAATATACTCTTACTTTCATGTCTTCTCATATCAAATATATCAACACTGATTGTAAAAAGGGAAATATCGTCGACAAGGTTCGGGTATTTGTAACTTTATTAACTCGTGGTAATATAATTGATATCAAAATCGGTACTGAAACTGCTTGGTACATGCACAAGGGTCTAAAGTTGTGATTAAAATAATGACCGTGTGCCCTTTATACTGCCGATCAATCCCCCATATAATTACACCAGCTGTAAAATACCATCAAGCGTTCACTCACCACCCCACGTATAAATGTCGGTACAACTTATAGTGACTGCTCCTGTATTCCATGACCAACATTGTACACGACCACGTGGTCTAGGAGTGACTTTGGTATTGCAACCTCTACATTAACCCGAGTGACATGTGCGATACTCGCATGTTTCAGCAGTCATTGATCTAGCAACATCATCATTGATCTAGTACAATTACCTTGAGAGTAATCATATTTTGTGAGCTCATATGTACACAGTCTAAAGTTTCGTCTCTAAATATAAATATATTATCTTGATAGTAACAAACAAATCAATTTAAAATGTAAATAATCCCCAGGGAGACCAGAGAATCTACAACTGGGGGAAACTACATCTAGACTTGCTTCATTAAGAGTTTCAGCATTTCAGAGAGGGCTACTCAGTAGGGAAAATAATGAAGTTTGAGGACTGTGAGACAGACTAGATTGCAGGGAGGGCAAGGCAGTGGGAAAAATAATGTGGTTCGGGGACTGTGAGACAGACTACATTGCAAGGAGGGCAAGGCAGTAGGGAAAATAATGAAGTTCGAGGAGTGTGAGACAGACTACATTGCAGGGAGGGCAAGGCAGTGGGAAAAATAATGTGGTTCGGGGACTGTGAGACAGACTACATTGCAGGGAAGGCAAGGCAGGGAGGAAATAATGTGGTTGAGGGACTGTGAGACAGATTACATTGCAGGGAGGGCAAGGCAGTAGGGAAAATAATGAAGTTAGAGGAGTGTGAGACAGACTACATTGCAGGGAGGGCAAGGCAGGGAGGAAATAATGTGGTTCGGGGACTGTGAGACAGACTACATTGCAGGGAGGTCAAGGCAGTAGGGAAAATAATGAAGTTAGAGGAGTGTGAGACAGACTACATTGCAAGGAGGGCAAGGCAGTGGGAAAAATAATGTGGTTGAGGGACTGTGAGATAGACTACATTGCAGGGAGGGCAAGGCAGTAGGGAAAATAATGTGGTTCAGGGACTGTGAGACAGACTACATTGCAGGGAGGGCAAGGCAGTGGGAAAATAATGTGGTTGAGGGACTGTGAGACAGACTACATTGCAGGGAGGGCAAGGCAGTGGGAAAATAATGTGGTTGAGGGACTGTGAGATAGACTACATTGCAGGGAGGGCAAGGCAGTAGGGAAAAAAATGTGGTTCAGGGACTGTGAGACAGACTACATTGCAGGGAGGGCTTGGCAGTGGGAAAATAATGTGGTTGAGGGACTGTGAGACAGACTACATTGCAGGGAGGGCAAGGCAGTGGGAAAAATAATGTGGTTCAGGGACTGTGAGACAGACTACATTGCAGGGAGGGCAAGGCAGGGAGGAAATAATGTGGTTCGGGGACTGTGAGACAGATTACGTTGCAGGGAGGGCAAGGCAGTAGGGAAAATAATGTGGTTCAGGGACTGTGAGACAGACTACTTTGCAGGGAGGGTAAGGCAGTGAGGAAATAATGTGGTTCGGGGACTGTGAGACAGAATACGTTGCAGGGAGGGCAAGGCAGTAGGGAAAATAATGTGGTTCAGGGACTGTGAGATAGACTACATTGCAGGGAGGGCAGGGCAGGGAGGAAATAATGTGGTTCGGGGACTGTGAGACAGATTACGTTGCAGGAAGGGCAAGGCAGTAGGGAAAATAATGTGGTTCAGGGACTGTGAGACAGACTACTTTGCAGGGAGGGCAAGGCAGTGAGGAAATAATGTGGTTCGGGGACTGTGAGACAGACTACATTGCAGGGAGGGCAAGGCAGTAGGGAAAATAATGAAGTTAGAGGAGTGTGAGACAGACTACATTGCAGGGAGGGCAAGGCAGTGGGAAAAGTAATGTGGTTCGGGGGCTCTGAGACAGACTACATTGCAGGGAGGGCAAGGCAGTGGGAAAATAGTGTGGTTGAGGGACTGTAAGATAGACTACATTGCAGGTAGGGCAAGGCAGTAGGGAAAAAAATGTGGTTCAGGGACTGTGAGACAGACTACATTGCAGGGAGGGCAAGGCAGTGGGAAAAATAATGTGGTTCAGGGACTGTGAGACAGACTACATTGCAGGGAGGGCAAGGCAGTGGGAAAAATAATGTGGTTCAGGGACTGTGAGACAGACTACATTGCAGGGAGGGCAAGGCAGGGAGGAAATAATGTGGTTCGGGGACTGTGAGACAGACTACATTGCAGGGAGGGCAAGGCAGTGGGAAAATAGTGTGGTTGAGGGACTGTGAGACAGACTACATTGCAGCGTGGGCAAGGCAGTGGGAAAAATAATGTGGTTCAGGGACTGTGAGACAGACTACATTGCAGGGAGGGCAAGGCAGGGAGGAAATAATGTGGTTCGAGGACTGTGAGACAGATTACGTTGCAGGGAGGGCAAGGCAGTAGGGAAAATAATGTGGTTCAGGGACTGTGAGACAGACTACTTTGCAGGGAGGGCAAGGCAGTGAGGAAATAATGTGGTTCGGGGACTGTGAGACAGACTACATTGGAGGGAGGGCAAGGCAGTAGGGGAAATAATGTGGTTCAGGGACTGGGAGATAGACTACATTGGAGGGAGGGCAAGGCAGTAGGGAAAATAATGTGGTTCAGGGACTGTGAGATAGACTAGATTGCAGGGAGGGCAAGGCACTAGTGACAAGAATGTGGTTCAGGGACTGTGAGACAGACTACATTGCAGGGAGGGCTGGGCAGTAGTGAAAAATAAGGTGGTTCGGGGACAGTCAGACAGACTACATTGCAAGGAGGGCAAGGCTGTAGGGAAAATAATGTGGTTCAGGGACTGTGAGACAGACTACATTGAAGGGAGGGCAAGGCAGTGGGAAAATAATGTGGTTCAGGGACTGTGAGACAGACTACATTGGAGGGAGGACAAGGCAGTGGGGAAAATAATGTGGTTCAGGGACTGTGAGACAGACTACATTGCAGGGAGGGCAAGGCAGTAGGAAAAATGATGAAGTTCGAGGACTGTGAGACAGACTACATTGCAGGAAGGGCAAGGCAGTGGGAGAAATAATGTGCTTTGGGGACTGTGAGACAGACTACTTTGTAGGGAGGGCAAGGCAGTAGGGAAAAATACTGTGGTTCAGGGACTGTGAGATAGACTACATTGCACGGAGGGGAAGACAGTTGGAAAAATAATGTGCTTCCGGGACTGTGAGACAGACTACATTGCAGGGAGGGCAAGGCAGTGGGGAAAATAATGTGGTTCGGGGACTGTGAGACAGACTACATTGCAGGGAGGGCAAGACAGTAGGAAAAATAATGTGGTTCGGGGACTGTGAGACAGACTACATTGCAGGGAGGGCAAGGCAGTAGGAAAAACAATGAAGTTCCAGGACTGTGAGACAGACTAAATTGCAGGGACGGCAAGACAGTAGGAAAAATAATGAAGTTCGAGGACTGTGAGACAGACTACTTTGCAAGGAGGGTAATTCAGTAGGGGAAAAATAATGTGGTTCAGGGACTGTGAGATAGACTACGTTGCAGGGAGGGCAAGGCAGTAGGGAAAATAATGTGGTAGAGGGACTGTGAGACAGACTACAGTGCAGGGAGGGCTGGGCAGTGGGAAAAATAATGTGGTTCAGGGACTGTGAGATAGACTACATTGCAGGGAGGGCAAGGCAGTGGGAAAATTAATGTGGTTCGGGGACTGTGAGACAGACTACATTGCAGGGAGGGCAAGGCAGTAGGGGAAACAGTGTGGTTTGGGGACTGTGAGACAGACTACGTTGTAGGGAGGGCAAGGCAGTAGGGGAAATAATGTGGTTCGGAAACTGTGTGACAGACTACATTGTAGGGAGGGCAAGACAGTAGGAAAAATAATGAAGTTCGAGGACTGTGAGACAGACTACATTGCAGGGAGGGCAAGGCAGTAGGGGAAACAGTGTGGTTTGGGGACTGTGAGACAGACTACGTTGTAGGGAGGACTAAGCAGTAGGGGAAATAATGTGGTTCGGAAACTGTGTGACAGACTACATTGCAGGGAGGGCAAGGCAGTAGGGAAAATAATGTGGTAGAGGGACTGTGAGACAGACTACATTGCAGGTAGGGCAAGACAGTGGGAAAATTAATGTGGTTCGGGGACTGTGAGACAGACTACATTGCAGGGAGGGCAAGGCAGTAGGAAAAACAATGAAGTTCGAGGACTGTGAGACGTTGCAGGGAGGGCAAGGCAGTGGGGAAAATAATGTGGTTCGGGGACTGTGAGACAGACTCCATTGCAGGGAGGGCAAGGCAGTAGTGACAAGAATGTGGTTTAGGAACTGTGAGACAGACTACAGTGCAGGGAGGGCAAGGCAGTGGGAAAAATAATGTGGTTCAGGGAGTGTGAGATAGACTACATTACAAGGAGGGCAAGGCAGTGGGAAAAATAATGTGGTTCGGGGACTGTGAGACAGACTACAGTGCAGGGAGGGCTGGGCAGTGGGAAAAATAATTTGGTTCAGGGACTGTGAGCTAGACTACATTGCAGGGAGGGCAAGGCAGTGTGAAAAATAATGTGGTTCAGGGACTGTGAGATAGACTACATTGCATTGAAAGCAAGGCAGTAGTGAGAAGAATGTGGTTCGGGGACTGTGAGACAGACTACATTGCAGGGAGGGCAAGGCAGTAGGGGAAACAGTGTGGTTTGGGGACTGTGAGACAGACTACGTTGTAGGGAGGACTAAGCAGTAGGGGAAATAGTGTGGTTCGGAAACTGTGAGACACATTAGGTTGTTTTGAGGGCTAGGCATTGGGGGAAATAATGTACTTCGTTGGCTGAGACACACTACGTTGCCTGAACGGCTTGGCTGTAGGGGACTGTGAGGCACAATACATGATACAGTACGAATATTTCAATAGAATTGTTCCGATGAATTCGGAAGTTTGTGTCACCCATCAAGAACATGTGTTTGTGTATGTCTTTGTAACACACGGGTGCAAAGTACCGAAGAGCGAGTGAATGAAGTTTTACGCAACTGTTAGCAATATTTCAGCAATATCACAGCAGGAGACACCAGCATTGGGCTACACACACACTGCACACATGTCCGAAGACGGGTCCATGGTGTGATGCACGAACGGTTTAACCACTAGAATACCCCATCGCCATACATTCCTGATGACGAAACACAGAAGGGTGAACTCATTGAGAGAATTCTGTGACATTCCCACATCAGTTCTCAAGTGTGCATTGGTCTCTTTAAAGCCTTGGTTATTCTTTACGTCCCGGTGAACATACAGGTTAGAGTTTGGTAATCGGGTTATCCCCTCTGTCAGTTACTTTCCCCACTAATGAAATATAGAGAATACATACACCGGTTCCTATAAAATTATAACTTTAACATTATTTAATCATTTTGGCTTTGAGAATCTCATACTCTACTCGTAAACGTTTTCATTGATGAATATACAAATACAGTGTTTTGTGTCGAACGTGGTTAGAATGTGGAAGAGAAAAACTGAACTGAATTGAATTGAATCGAAAAAGTACCTGTAGAGATGGAGGCTCTATTGTTGGCTTCTGAATTATGCTCATGCTAGCCATCACAGGGTTCAAGGCAGACCAGTGAGTTTTTTTAACGTTGAACGTTGAGAGTGCCCCCCATTACTAAGAAAGGTCAACTAAAGCCAATCGAAACATGCCATCTTTGAGTTACTACAGAGATCGCATAAGACTGGTCAGTATTTCAGTTACATCACGGAGTGACTGGTTAATGTGGGGGCAACACCCGGAGTAATGCAGACACGAGAGTTTACAGCTGTGATAGCCACGCACTGAGAATCACGGTGGCAGCCCATCTGGTTGCTCAGCCCATTGTGTATTCATGGGTGACAGGTAGAGGAAAGGGGCGTAACCCTGATCACCAAACTGCCTGCAAACACCTGGACCACCTTTGCAGAGAGCGCTGATTGTGTACACCAGTCACCCTGTCGGGGACAGGTTAGTTTCCTCTTCAAATGTCATACACGTAACGAAATAAGTAGGACTGTGTGTTGGCAAATTGTGTTTCGGAAGGCGAGTTTTCCGGATATCTGAGGTTCGGATAAACGGGGCACGACTGTATTGTGAATCAGGTGCCCGTATAAACTAACAACTAGGCCATGAAATGAACATATTTTAGAGGGAAAACACAGTTCATAACATTCCATTATAACACACACACACACGCACGTACGCACACACACAGAGAAGTGCACGTATTGCGATACATATATTATGATACATCTAAAACTAAAGTGCTTGAAAGTGAGTGGCACTCATTGTGCATGTCAGTTCTATTTTCTACATCTACATAAGTCCCTGAACATATATGTTATGGTCCTGATAACAGCAACCTCAAAATGAGGATGCGTAATAAGAGATGCACTTTTCTTATTTTTCAACAATTTATAGCTTTACTTACTATGATTTGCCATAAAAATAACGAAGAAAAACATTGCATTACTAAAAATAATGCCATACGTATCGTTTGAAAAGCTGGTTTACTGGTAATACCGTGCGGTCCTAGAAATAAGCCCAAATAGTACGTGCAGTTCTAGCTACAGACGTCACTTTACTATAGAACGTTTGGATAAAAAACGGCCTCACATGGGTACAATGTGTGGAGCCCATTGTCTGGTTTCCCTCTCCATCATGTTACTGGGATAGTATTGCTAAAAGCGGTGTAAAACCCAACTCACTCACTAACCCAAAAGCGGCCAGATGAATTACAGTCTAACTTGTTAACTAATAACCGTTAAATACTCAATGAACTCTGATCACAATTAAAAACATCATACCAACTTTGTAATGGTTGTGCGGATTTTTTGTCCAAAACAGTTGTTTACCAGTCTATCATTAAATATTGACTGAGTGACACAGTTCACTATTTGTTACGAGGGCGGAGTGCAGAGAAAGGGACAGCCAGATTTTCGAGAAGTGCGCGCACAAATGCCGACAAAGGTATTTATGAATTTACCTGTGCTGTGCCTACTCTTTTCTTTCTCGAACACCCGATTGTCCATTTCGCAGCTCTCCTCCCTCGTAACAAACAATGACCTATGTAAATATTTAGTGATAAATTGTCAATCAATACATATTAACTTTAGAACAAACATTTCTGCAAAATCCAGAAAGAAACTAGTAATTAACTATAATCAGCTTTTCTTCAGTTTTAGAATTAGTTTGATCAGGTGCCAAAAAACATGCAAAAAGTGACAAAGTGCACAAAGTGCGTATGCCACACCCTATGTGTGAGATCAAAATGCAAAGTGCTTGGCTACATGTTTACTCAGGGTTACTAGGTTTTGTATTTTTTTTAAAAAAAGAAAAAAAGACTAAGATCATTTTTACAGATGGATGTGGGTTTAAAGTAACATTCCTCAGATGTGTTTTGTATTTGTATATCTCAGCTTTAGTATTTAGATAATGCAAAAGTGTAAGTTCTAGGCTTTTATATAGATATGATATTTTTAGTCAGAAGAAGCATTTACATGAAAGGGCTCCCAAATTGAGTGAATTGTGCAATATCAAAATTCATCAACTGATTAGTTCGGTAAGCACATGTTAATCCACTCGAAATATTAAACGAGTGCAAAGGTAGCATTTTTAACACTTGAATGTCAAGTAATATCAGAATCAGTTCCTTGAGAAGTTTCTTCATACTTGAGATCTTGCGTTAATTCAACATCTTTGTTCTGAGCGGCGACTTTTCTCAAGACATATCCATCATACAGCATATGACTATGTCGCTTGTCATGATCTTGCCAAACGGGCACCACATGCATGTCTAAAGAATACAGGTTTGATGCAACTCTGAACATTGCCAAGTTACGGGAGATAACTCATGCTCATATAGTAAACTTGCACCTTGAAAACCACTAAAATAATCATCTGGGAAAAGCATGATGAATGGATTGTCACTATTTTGCCCCGTCCCATTCAAATATCGGACATGAATGTTTTTTTAGGAAAGATTACGTTTTGTTTGAGTTGATAAGGTTGTATTTTCCACGAACCTTAGGGAAAAAGTAGGACCCTTCAGAGATTCTTCACGGATGTCAACCGATCCTATCAGTCCACGGAGACATGGCCCTGAGCTGAGGCAATATTCCATTTATGTCATGGATATAGTTAATAGGTTTTTATTATATTTTATTCGTTTCAAGGAGATGGATCATATCTTGCAACAGGTATATTTGTCTTGTGTAGATTCTTGTGGGTTTGTATTTTTAATATATATCCATCAAATGATTAACACTGACCATATATTTCATATTTCATTGGTCTGTTTATCGTCCTTTAATCAGGAGCTGGCAGAGATTGTTATTTTTTAATTGTTTGCTGCTTTAAGGCACTTGAGGCATGTAATAGCCGTGGCGGACCAAGACACTTTTGAAATAAACAGCGGGGAAATACCTAAGTAAAGGTTTACGAATGCCAGGTAAGTTTTTACTAATATTTATATTAATAATATTGCTCATTAATGTTCGAGCGAGAGGGAGTGCAAATATGTAATTTGCTATACTCCAAAATGTCCTGCCAATATCATAGATACGTAATATTCCTCAGTTCAACAAAAGTCTTTGTGCTGCATTTGTCTTTTACACAGCGAACGCCTTTACTCTGTCAGTATTTAAGTTTTATTGTTTTCTGTCTAAAATGAAGATTGAGCCAAAGTGTGTGAGAGGAAATGTCATAATAATAAAGGGAATATCTTTTATTTCTTTTCCTAAGATGGTTGAACAAGGCCTCAAGGCAATTTGCCCGTAAACGTTCATTTATATGTGTTGTATAGGAAAATACCTAGTTTCAGTTTTCTGTTTGTTTTACTTTTTGTTCTGTTTTTAAGTATGTACTAATTTGTTTGTTTTATTTTCTTATTCACTACTTCATTATATATATCTCACTTTGTGTGTTGCCGATTAGGTGCGTCACACTGATTCTGATTGTGGATGTACCAGGGGACACAGGTTGTGTTTGTGGATGTATCGGGAGATACAGTTTATGTTTGTGGGTGTACCAGGGGATAAAGATTGTGTTTGTGGATGTACTAGGTGATACAGATTTGTTTGCCACGGTGTATCAAGACGGGGGACACCAGAGGGTTTCACACTTTCCTCGAACATGGGAAACCTCGAACCCAGGTTTGATGAGTGAACGCTTTAACCACTGGGCTACCCCGCTGCCGGGGACAGTTAACCTAAGCCATATAAACCTGAGCGACGTTTGGCGCACGAAGTGGTCTCCCTTGCAAGGCACAAAGTGAGCATGAGAATACGTCCGGTATAGTGACAGTGTTGACTAACAAAAGCCACACCTCGCATGTGAGGTGACTGTACTGTTACTACCAGTGTAGTGGAACGCAACCTCACGGAGTAGTCTCCCTTGCATCGTTCACCACGATCAATTCTTTCAACATCCAGAGTGACGGTGTTCCTATCACTGTTTTTGAATGAAGGCTAACAATGCAGTGTCAGCAGCGACTGTGGTATACCAAACATTGCCAGAGTAATCTCCCCTGCACTATTCATATCAAGCTCGTATGTGCACGCTCTCAGAGAGCTGGTGAGACTCTGGCAGCGATAGGTATACTTCAATACTGTAGCTAACATGGTTATCTGTGAACGATCCGTACATTTGAAATAGGGCACACGGTCTGATGGGATAAAGGGCACATGGTCTGATGGGATAAAGGGCACATGGCCAAACGCAGACCGTCATTTTCTATTCTGAGAAATAAACCTAATCTCTGTTGAATGACTTATGTGTGCGTCCTGGGTCCGTGTTACTCCGGCCCCACCATGCAGATCTATAGACCCCGTCCCGTCCCGTCCTGGGTCCATGTTACTCTGATCTCACCACACAGATGCATAGAGATGTCATAGCACCCCAGTAGACCCCATCCCTTCCTGGGTCCGTGTTACTCCGACCCCACCATACAGATGTATAGAGACGTCATAGCACCCCAGTACACCCCGTCTCGTCCTGGGTCCGTGTTACTCCGACCCCACCATACAGATGTATAGAGACGTCACAGCACCCCAGTACACCCTGTCCCGTTCTGGGTCCGTGTTACTTCGATCTCACCATAAAGATGTATAGAGACGTCAAAGCACCCCAGTAGACCCCGTCCCGTGCCGGGTCCGTGTTACTCTGATCTCACCATAAAGATGTCTAGAAACGTCATAGCACGCCAGTAGACACCGTCCCGTGCCGGGTCCGTGTTACTCCGATCTCACAATGTAGATGTCTAGAGACGTCAAAGCACGCCAGTAGACCCCGTCTCGTCCTGGGTCCGTGTTACTCCCATCTCACAATGCAGATGTCTAGAGACGTCAAAGCACGCCAGCAGACACCGCCCCGTGCATGTATTGCTCATGACTTCTTGGTTCTAATGTGACTTCATATATAGATTTTAGTTATGCGACAAAACACTGTCAACAGCGAGAACCAAACACTGGTCATTTCTAAGGCATAACATGTTTGTGACAGCAGCTATTACAACAGATCTAGACTTAAACATATCCAGTGAGTTCGAAGTGAAAAGAATGCATCATTTGTAAAGAGTATTCTTTACAAACTTAATGCGCGCTCACAACTCAACCGTATTGAGATCTTTATTAGGATCTAACGCCTGTGTATTCTCTACATTATGATTGGCTATAAACAGATCCTTACAATGAGATCCTTACATACAGAGTATTCTTTCAATCTGTTGATGCACCACAGCTTACGGATCAAAGTTACTCAGTTGTTTATAAATCGTGTATAGAAACCAGTTCAATAGAGACCACCCCTACATGAACACAAAGCCCCAGTCTGACATGCACATGTTTAAACATTTGGAACGTTATTTCAACAGTGCGCCGCCATCATCATTGAAAGACTTTGGTGAAAGATATTGTGACAAAGTTTGTCCTCACAAAAGACATGCTGGTTCGCAAACGATTAATAAATCACCATTATACTTCCTGTCCACAACATCATGCATGTCGCAGTTTGTATTAGTCATGTCTGTGGTGGTGGTTCGTGCACAGCGCAATACAGTAGGCCCTACTACCAACGGTAGTGATAGACGGGCGACACTGCATTATGGTATTAGCTTTAAAAGATCAGACCACATCGCGATATGGAGAATGGCCACATTAAACGATGACTAACTAATTAATTATATGTTTGTACAAATGTACACCATATCGTAAATAGGGTCACGATACATAAACACAGTTCAACACACCCGTCCCTGTCGTGACATTTACAATTGAACCAACATCAGCTAATTCCGTGGAAATTAAATGCAATAAGTATGACAGATTAAACTGTTTTTGGTTTCAACTTTGTTGTAGTTATAATGAAATGTAAATATATTCTGGGATGTCGACCCTACTTCTCTATTTCAGGAAATAGAAAATGAACAGGACATGACTTGTAACTGAATTCATATTAGTATGATTGGTTTGATGTTTAACGTCACAAAGCCAGCTATGTGCCGGTAAATATTCGAGTCTGGACTCGCCAATCCAGCGATCAACAGCATGAGCCTCCATACAACTGAAATACGATGACATGTGCCAACCAGTTTCTCGAGCCTAACCATCCGGAACCATTATTGGACTCTTACGACATGTGTTCCTGAAGACCAGTTCTACGCCGAAGCTTATTACATGTTTAACTGCTTAACAAAATCATGATCAGATGATGTTTAAAAACAACTGTGCAGTCGTTGTAAGTTTGATTTAGTAATCCAACATTAGGAGTTATACGGTAGATCTCTGGTGCAGTAACAGTAGAAACTATTGTGCCGGGTAGTATCTACTATGTGCCTTAAGGTATACCAGTAACTGTCTGTACCCTCCAACGGGAGACATGATCATTCATGTCCCCGTTGCTATCGATTGAATTTTACCAGAACAGAATCACTAAACTACTTCAAATTATCAAATAAATTTAAATACCAAAATACTAATCTCGATATGATGACACACTCATTCCTTTTTCACCCTCTAAATCTTCTAAATATAGGTAAACACAAAAAGGTCAAAATTCAGTTTTCTGATAGTATGTATACTAGATTAAAACATACGGGCATTCGTAAAGTCTGAACAACAACACTGGTATCACTTAAGTCTTGGCAGCGGAGGTGAAAATCTCTCAGTAGATGGTTGTAATCAACATACATATAAAACTGGACGTTAGATATGTGCACCTGTCAACTCTTTCAAAATCCATATGGAATCTCTGCTAAATGACGATTCGATCGTAGAATTGTGACTAGAGTATATATGTGCATACATTTGTTTCACCAACTCCATTTTCGAGTAATATGTGCATATACTGGGTATACTGTACCAGTCCTAGTATACCGAGATATCAGTCTTCCTGCACTACTACAGCAGTGGACACAAGACTGGGCTTCACACATTATACCTATGTAGAGAATAGAACTTTCACGTGAAGAGTG
This sequence comes from Haliotis asinina, assembly GCF_037392515.1. NCBI lineage: Eukaryota > Metazoa > Mollusca > Gastropoda > Lepetellida > Haliotidae > Haliotis > Haliotis asinina. The sequence continues at coordinate 5,237,929 of NC_090283.1, read as the reverse complement.
AACGCATTAATCACAGGACCACCCTTGCCCCCATGCAGCATAAAGTGTTTTTGGAAAGTATTGATCGTGTATAAATGAGTAAAACTTATCATACAATGGGCAGTGTTTCAACTGCTTCTAGCATTTACCCACTGGCTACAATGCAACGTGAATAGCAAGAACCAGAAACCATTCTTTTCTGTCGCATAGAATGTTGTTGATAGCTAATGTCACATAGTTCTAGAGTGTCCACTGGTTCGTATACAAATAATAATCATCAGTTAATTCCTGTGAACAATGTCATGCACGCAGGTTTCCTTGAGAAAGCGGTTTCTATTAGCAACATCTGTCACGCTGCCGACGGTAGCGACACAAGTTGCACAGCACAGAACAGTACGACCTACTACCACATTACTGCATTACCACGATACTGCATTATGTTAGCATTAAATAGACTATATGTGTTATCGACAATGTTTTGAATTTGAATTTCCTCAGGAGAGTTTCGGCGTGAGTCATGTCTGTGGTGGTGGTCGTGGTGCACAGTGTAGTACATTGGGCCGCTAACTAAGGGCAATATCAACAGACAAGTGCACACATCATAATACTAGGCTACAGAAAGTCAGTACACATCACTAAATGGACAATGTCCAGCACTAAATGGACGATGTCCAGCACTAAATGGACGATGTCCAGCACTAAATGGACAATGTCCAGCTTACACGACGGTGTTGAATTAAACATGGAAGCTCTGCAGACTGACTGCAGTGACATATCTGAGTACAAAGTGTCTTTGTCGTGAATAGGATTAAAGTTCAAAAACAAAGTTCAACACATCAAAACAACACAAACGCCCCTGTTCTTGACATTTACATTTGAACCCAGTTTTAAAACACTACAAGAGATGAAATGCACATTCTGGAATGTCGACACAGTCAAACTAGTTCAAGGAAATAAACATGAACATAACATGTCTGTAAACTGCCTACATTTTATGAAGAACGCAAGGCGGACAGTAAACTCACGTGTCTATGTTTTGCCTTTTCGAGATGGAAGAAAGTTTCTGTCTGTCTCGGCTCGTCAATATGTGTAAAGAAAATTATCAACTTAAAGCCGCCCATCGCCCGTCTTAAACCACATTTCAATGTGCCGCCGAAAATGGCGATGAACCCTCACATATCCATACCGGAATCCATGTTTGCTTCATTAATCTTTGAGATATGGAAACTACTCCTACGGCAGGATTAAGATTTAATAGTCTGAAATAACGAGCTATCTAATTAGCATACGGCCTATCTCTGGTGCGTCAATAGTGAGGAAACTGTCTGGTAGCATCGTCCGCGTGGTTCAGTGTATACTAAACGAACAAAGAAACTTCACACGAGTTACTTAATGTTCCTAATATACCTATATAGAAACATAGTGGAGAAATCTGTCTGGTTTATGGACGTACATTAAAACAGGATTAGACATTAAGATATTCTTGGAGTCAACAGCAGTAGCGTCACACAGTTAGCAGTCTACCTAGAACAACTCCATGTTGGAGTACTATATGCATACTTTGTGTGGCAATGTCACTGGTAGGGAAAGTACTGTCAGGGAAACTCTCGTTGTTGTAGTTTATCCCTAGTATTATGTACACAGAAATGAAGGGACACTGTTACACTCCACACCATCGAGTCAGATGCTTCTCACGTCCTCACAGTGTCAGGTATATCACCTTTAATTTGGCCTGCACCTGCATGGGCGTCATAGACGGACACAATATACGCACATAGGATATGTGAGTTGATACAACTACTACCAGTTGAGTGGCTAAAAGCTCGTCATTGAAAATGTCAATCCATACAAAAACAACCAAGCAGAATATCTTTGGACTAGACGTTGGTCTTTGTTGTACAAGACCCATAAAGCACCATTAAATTCATGTGAGCGGTAACGAGGATTGTGAGTACAATGTAGCACGTATGCTGATATCAGTATACAACAGTCACCCATGTGTGACGCATACACTCTCTCTATGAGAGGGCAGTTAAGCTGGTACCTGCCATAAAAGGAAACGTACAATATGATCAACAGGCGACATGGACTGACAACTGCACACTGCACACTGCAAACTGCACGCCACAACATCGAGTATATGCTAACCTCGATTTTGTTCACAGCTGCCAGGTGTAACTAGAGTCAATGGGGTCTACACACTATTCTACCACTGAGTCAACGGTGATAGACATTATATCACTGCCATGAAATTAGGCACAATATTAATCAATGAAAATGAGTCCAAATAATTATAACTTAAACTTTGATTTCGAAATATAAACTTTAATTTTAACCCACATGTAAATGTATTTTCAAATGTTAAAAGTGTGTCCTTGTTTCTTGGAAATAGAAATGAATCTAGAACCACAACCCAGGCCAAATATATGGTCACATTGATACTGAAACCTTTTACAGAGGTCGCAAACATTAACGTATTGAACGAATAGATTTTGGGATTGAATGATACGGCCCGTAACAACACATGGTTAGACTATGAATTGAAAAGATGACTATAACAGATGATAACAATAACTTTTATCAAGGACGGGTAACATGCTCGGTCTCCATGAACCATACATTAATAGACGAGTTAGTTTAGCATGCACTGTAATGGAGTCACAAAGTAAGTGAATTTATGTTTACGATGCTTAGCAACAGCAATGCCATAACAGAATTGGGGAACAGGAACGTCTTATCCATGAGCCTACCGACCGTCCCTGGCCATAGATAGAAGGGACAAAGTAGTACAGATAGTTAAACAATACTTGTCATTTGATTTCGAAGCATATGCCAATGTACATTCAAATGTTGTATCCTTCTGTCGTCGAAATGAAAACGAATTTACAGCCGCCATCAAGGCAGCAAATCTGACGAGGCTGATACTGAAGGATAAATGCAAACCGTTTAATAATCCTCCATTTAAATATGTATAATGTTACTTTTTACATTTAATGTATTCTAAAACCCGAAGCAAGAGAAAACAAAAGCCAGTGTCTTCGGAAAATAATAACAATGATAGTAGCAATAACCTGTCAAGAACAGAGAGTGACAGGGTAACGTTCCAGACTCTCTGAGACCCAAAGTCAAATACCAGTTCCAAATCCTGCATTTCTGAATGTCAAAGAGTGTATCAATGGGAGTATGGGTGATTGGGTTGTGCCTGGCTGTTCCTATAAAGTCAAGTGCAATACGAATTGTATGGGTTGCAATACAACTGGTGCTTGTGTTTAGGAGTGTTTTCCAGGTTACTGTGGAGATGACTGTAAGTCTTGTTCTGTAAACAGTTTCAATTACACATGTCACACGAACAGCGGTTCATATGACACCGGATGTATCCAGGGTTACCACGGACAGCTCTGTAAAGCGTCTTGCACTGACTGTCCGGGAGGCGACTGTCATCAAAGTACTGGGATTTGTGCCGGAGGTGAAAGTATAATCAGATATAATAAGAACGAATAAAAGTCATAACGAAACATCTTTATCAAACCACGTCAAGGTTCCTCTTTGCAGATTTGAAGTCTTCTTACAGGCAAGACACAAATTGTTTTCAACATTATTGTCCGTTCGATCTCAAAATTGCAACAAAAAAAGCCCTATGAATTGCAGTCTATATCGAAAACTAATTAAAGTATAATACTCAATGCAACGCAGATTAAATATGTTTGCTTGTTTTTTCTATCGGTCGGCCGTTGAGCCAAACAGACTATAATTGGTTATTTGTTTTCTTTACTAACAAGGTGCAGAATCACCGATTCCCTGGAGAAGTCGTTCGCATGTTAATGTCAGTCCATATTTATAGAATATATCCTGTCACAGGGGTGGATGTTTTGGTTCGTTGCTTCTTTGAGGGACTCCTGTTGTGTAGTGTCCGGAATCAAAAGTAAATTTTCTCTGAGGAAATCGTTGGAGTAGCGGACTCCTACTTGTCTTTCATGATTGGAATTATTACTATAATTCTGAACCGTGCATAACCAAGATTTACACACACAATTTCCATTTTAGGAGAGTGGCCATATTTTGTCATGTCGAATGCCCATGTGATTGAATGCTTCCTTATCCACATGCTCCAGTTGTCCATACCTATCATAGAGTGTACCCTCTACATGTGATTTTATAACATTACTGCTTGAGACATCGCAACTATATAACATCACAAGAGCATCACCTGTGATAAAAGTCGCATGAACCGTTTTTATTAGTTTGGTTTCTGTAAACAAAAATGCAAAAACGCATTCGATCGGTATTATTTATAGATAAAAAGCATTTCGTCTCTCTCAATTTGTTTTTGTTTTTTCTGGTTGTTGTTGGTGGTGGTGATGGTGGTGCTGTTGTTTTGTTTTCAGGCCAAAGTTCTATGTCTAGTGAAGCAATTGAAACATCAACTGCAATGAAAGGAGGAGTCGCCATTACAATTCTATTTGTCGTCTGTAATAGACCCGCAGCAAACAGGTTTGCACAAACCCAAACTGGCATTTGACGCAAAGTGTAATATCTAACTGAAATATCTTCCAATTGTATCATCATGTTTTCTACTGCTGTTCAAGGAGAGTTAACTATACTGCTCTGCCGTGTAGAGAGTACTACACATTACATCGATACCGGTAAAGGCAAGGACAGCACCATGAAAGGGCAGAGGAAGACGATTACGATGAAGCATCTCAGCAGCAAGGACAGCACCATGAAAGGGCAGAGGAAGACAAATACGATGACGTATCTCACCTGCAAGGATAGCACCATGAAAGGGCAGAGGAAGACGATTACGATGAAGCATCTCAGCAGCAAGGACAGCACCATGAAAGGGCAGAGGAAGACAAATACGATGACGTATCACACCAGCAAGGACAGCACCAAGATGGGATGACATTCTCAGAGCATATGATACACCACCTTCAGCACTATTGGTGGATAAGTTCCCAGGGGAGCACTGAACACTGAAGGCAAGATGACACATAATTCAGTTGAGCGAGTGGTTCCCAGTCATACACACCTTCATTGGTGGATGACCCGCGAACCATTGTAACGTACATCACACCAACTGAAGACAACAACCAAGGGGAAACTGTGGCTGACTCACAAATTCTTTGAAAGAAACTTGGTTTTATATGCAGCGTTTGACCCCAGTTCGTTTGGTTCCACTTTCCAAATTCAGTTCATTACAGTGTTGATATCATCTGATGAACCAAAGGGTTACAGGTATATGATAGCATTAAACTGGACATAGCTTGACGTTTGTGTCTATGCTTTCCACTCAGATGTTCGTTCATGTTGTGTGCAACTAAACAAATGCAAGGAACCACCCTATCATTTCATGTCACTACAGCTGTTTACTTTGTTTTATGGTCTGCTTACTTTTTTAGGTTTGGAGACTTACAATATATGATCACTGGAACTTAATGATATTTTTAACAGTTTCGTTGAAAATTGGGGTTTGAGGGGGAGGGGGGGGTGGCGATGTACAACGGGTTATATGTCAAAATTAGCATTTTATTGCAGTGTATATTGTGTTCAAAATTTTAATTTCTTTTGGTGAATTATGATTCTTGTAAACAATGAATATTTCGGCTTTGTATACATCACGAGTCGTGCAACAGATGCTGCAGATGGTTTTGCTCCCACATACTTGACATAAGAATATCTGTCAGTAAAACAAGATTATTTAGTTACATATTTCATTGAAATTCGCATAAAGTATAAAAGGCAGAATGAAAGTTACTTTGAAGTTTCTTGTTCAGTTGTTGTAGAGACTATCGTTTTAATAGGTTTTATTGTGTAACCTTTGTTTATTGTTAAAACTGTTTAACGATATACTCAATGTGTAAGTATATCAATTGTACTCTCTTGTATAATTCCTGTTTTGATAATAAATGTTTCCCTCCTTACCAAACTGCTGACTGCCATTTAAGACATATATGTTGTACTTCATTTATGTTGTTGCTACTAGTGTCAGACATCCCCTTTAAACCCCCAAACCAACAGGTTGAATCTGAGGGCGATCTCTTAAATGATGAAAAACTTCCCATCAATAACTAGTTGTTATCTACAAAACGTGAAATATGTTATGTTGACAGTTTATTCCTGGAAAGTTTGTTTTGCGCGTCTCTGAGTTGATTTATGTCTGTGTGTCTCCACAAGGTTGGGACCTTTAAGGAGTGTGAAATCACACGTCATTTGCTAAAAAAGATTTTATGCTCATGAGTCTACAGGCCTGACATTTTCGAAATACGCCATTAGTACAATTCTACACCTGCTGGGCAAAATCTCTCCATACATCATCAGCAATTGATCTAATGTGAAATGACAAAATAGCAGATACTTAATAAATAGTTCACTGACAGCGATCTCCACACCATTGCAACTGCTCCAACTAGCCAACCAAACATTGTTGAGATATATTTTGGATGCTCCTTTTTCTGAGCCCTGAGCTCACAAAACATTTCGCGTGACCCGTGTATGATTTTTCTCGTATGGAAAGTTGAAATGTTAAGTAGTTGCAGAAGCTACATCCTCCTGATTGCCGATGATCTTCTGCTCATGGTCATAACATGTTGTGTGGTGTGACTTTGTTGAATAAATATTAAATAATATAAACCGGGCAGAAGAATATTTATGTTATCACAGACTTCCCTTGATCGAAAAAAAACAAACAAATCGAAGAAGTGTTTTAGAAACAGGAATCACGTTTCATTAATTTGACTCAGAACGCAGCCAAGGCAATGCGTTGAGGTTAACGTTGTACCGATATTCTCGAAAATTCCCGCTGGCATTGTTGTGCTGGAAAATCACTTCTCTTTGATGTTGTAGGCCATGACAAATTATTAACACGCACGTTGTATCAGCGTTCTTAAAAATGGAGTTACGTGTTAGAAATGAGGTTAGGTTAATCCTTAATATATATATATATATATATATATATATATATATATATATATATATATATATATATATATATATATATATATATATATATATATATATATATATATATATATATATATATATATATATATATATATATATATATATATGACAGCTTGTACTTGATTTGTAAATGGCTTGAAAAAAGGAGCTTACTGATTGAGGCATCATACATTTTATTTGCGCATGGAGTTTATATTAGTTCATAACAACTGCAACTACTACTTGTCACTACAGTTATCAAGCAGAGTTGATGATTCTACAAGTGTATAATTTTTACGTGATGATTTCAGAACACTGGAGCACGCTAGTCACAACTTCATGTTATATGCTACACCTCAAAAGTGCACGCCTGTTCAAAGTGAGCAGGTGAAAGACCTGCCAAAATGTTTTTGACATGCTCCACCAGATGTAAGTGCCCGTTCATGCAGATTAGTTGAAGAACTCCGAAACCATCACAGTCAACTAGTGCCAGGTCGGCTCCACTGTTTATGAGTAAGTCAAACACTTCCTTGTGACCATGTGCTGCAGCCACCATAGCTGGTGTTCTCTGAAACTGTCCTCTACTATTGACGTCAACAAGTGTCTTTGACAGAATATCTCCAACAATGTCTTTGTTTCCTCCGATGCAGGCCATGTGAAGTACGGTGTTTCCGTCTTTGTCTACTGTTTTCATGTCACATTTTTTGTTCATAAGTATATCAATTATATGTCTTTGTCCATTATTTGCTGCAAGCATTACAGGTGTCATTTGGTTTTGTCCATAACTGTCAATATTAATAAGACCCTCTGTCAGAATACACTTTACTATGTCAACATGGCCCAGTGAACAACTTGTATGCAGAATGTTGTTTCCTGTTTTACAGACGCGTTCTGCGTCACACTTGTTATTTACAAGCAGCTTAAATACATCTGTATGTCCACACTCTGAGGCAAGCATGACAGGTGTCTTTCCATCACCGTCTTCACTGTATATGGAAACAATGTTTTCTTTGAGGATATAATTAACAATCTCAATATTGTTACCTACACATGCGACATGAAGTATATTCGCACCCCTTTCATTGATTATTGGCAAAAGACACTTCTTCCTGATAAGAAGCTGAAAGACACTTAGATGTCCAAGGTATGAAGCAAGCATTACAGGTGTCATCCCGCTGTGCCCCTTGCTGTTAATGTCAACTTGGACTTTAGTAAGGATATATTTGACGATCTCCACATTTCCTCCGATACAGGCGATGTGAAGGATGTTGTTTCGATCTGAATCAACAGTTAAAAGATCACTTCCGTTCTTCACAAGAAAGTCAAACACTTCCCGATGGCCAAACCTCGCTGCCGCCATCACTGCTGTCCTGTTACAGTGTCCTGTAATATTGACATCAACTGGTTTCTTTGACAGAATATATCTCACTATCTTCAAATGTCCTTTGATAGAAGCCACGTGAAGGGCAGTGTTATCGTCATTATCTCTCAGCGACAAGTCACTCCCTTGTCTCACAAGGAGATCAACTAGGTCTCGGCGTCCACCCTCAGCTGCTATCATGACTGGTGTGCAGCCACACTTTCCACTGCTGTTTATGTCCACCTGTTCATGGTTTAAGATTTGCCTGACTTCAGCAAGGATCCCTGATCTGCAGGCTTTATGCAGGTTGTTGTCTTCCTGGCGACTGTCATTCAGATTTGCAGCTAACAAATAAGCATAATAAACTATCAATATTTGTGTGGCTATTGGAAACAGAGATGTTTTGTTCTAAACATTCATATTATAGAATTGCTAACGGATATTTAGCCTGGTGATAAACGTCGTTCATTATGGAAAGAAGGGTGACTCTGGAATAGATACCATAGGTGTTGAAATAGAAGATGTGTTTGATAACAATGTTCGCCAATGTAAAGCCTTTTGTCCTACCTGTGATTAGTCTCAGTCCAACTTCCGGATCATCCGTACCTGAACAGACATAAAAGGAAGCCAGATAAACTATATGCACATTTAACTTGAACCATCTCATCTATACACATATGCAGAATCGTAATAAACACTACAGAAAACCTACAAAGGATCTATGCATATCGGATGTCTGATTCAGACTGTGGTGTTAAGGTGAGATACTAAATGGTTATTAATACCAGCGAATTGTTTCACCACAGCTGCAAATTGACGAGCATACATGAGATGTTCTGGTGGCTGATTCTGTTGATTTGTGAACTGTTTCGGGTCTTTCTAAGCAATACTTACCCTTTTTACCCTTTTTACCTTTTTCGCTGCATCTGTAAATAACAAAGCCATGGTTAATTGATGGACATTGACACTTCATTGTGTCTTACACGCATTACGCGATGTACAAACCAGTTATTACTCGCCTCTAGGAATTGGATATGTGTCCTATTGTACAGATGGGGATAAGTCATTTGGAATGAGAAAAACTTTGTACTCATGTGCCAGTGGTTATCTGACCATACAGTTACTGTCATGTTCCTGGTTATTAAATGTGCTCTCATTTGTTACATTGCATTATTTCAAACACGCTCTTGCATGCATATGAATGCAGAAAGGACGTTCTATGTTTTAAACACATTATGCCGTTTATGCACTATTGGCTGCTAATGCATAAATACTCCTAAGTGTATTTGTGTGTGATTTAAACAGTGCGCGTTGACCAGAAATTCAAGTCTGTTAGAAGAAATGCAATACAATAACTATTAACTCTTATATGATATGCATATGAATATGTAGTTCAATGTCATGATTGTAGTAGCGAATCTTACGTTCGCTTTACTGGATCAAATGCACTAGTTTACATGAAACATTCTCTTTCAAAAAACAGACGATGAATCATTGTCAAAAGATATACACGGACTTCTTTACGTTCTTAGTTGCAGCAACACCTACCTTTTTAGGACGACGGCTGTGCTGACAGAGCCAACAAGGACAAGTAATAAGACGATAACAACTGTTATGATGACCTGGATAATATTCTCAGAGCTAGCACTGTCTGTCTGTGCCATTGTTGTAGTAAGGGTTGTATTATTATCGGTGGTAGGACGGGCAGTAGTTATACCTGCACATAAGGATCAGAGTCAGAGAATGTGTACATGTGAGTGAGTTTAGTTTTACGCCGCTTTTAGCACTATTGCAGATATATGGCGGCGGTCTATTAATAGTTTAGTCTATACCAGACAATCCAGTGATCAACAGCATGAACATCGTTCTAAGCAATAGGGATACGGTGACAGTTTTCAACCAAGTCAGTGAACCTGACCACCCGATCCCGTTAGCCGTCTCTTATGACAAGCATGGGTTACTGAAGATCAACATGGGAAAAAACCTATTCAAGTTCTATTCAGTATTTACACTTTTCACAAATATGATACGATGACAGTGAAAATGAAATTCACAGCTTCATTGTTCGCATTACGTTAGCATTTAACTATGTAACTATGTAATTATGTAAAAATCTGCTCGTCTTGTGCGTTGCCGTCCAAATACCTGGGTTAATCTCACAAAAGTCCCCGATGTGATTACCAGTGCAGCCCCAAGTGCAGTGCCCATTGACTTGTGTACAGGTGTGGTTCTTGCACTTGGTGCTACAGGATTGATCACACTGAACTCCATAGAAACCCACATTGCATCCCTCATAGCAGTGTCCGTTTTCTTTATTACAGTGCAGGGAGTTCTGCGGACGAATATAACAGTTTGGAGGACAGTCAAGATGGCATCTGTCTCCATTTTTCCCAGGCTCACAGTCCTCGTCACCAAACACGGAAAAACCTAGAATATAGGATGTGCGTTTGCCAAAGACAAAGAACATTGTAGTGATATATGAACATGTGAGTTTATGTATACATATGACTATATTCTAAGACCTCCACAACACGTCATGATGGTAACAGAGATAGATACAATATGCACTCACAACACTTTTGATACAAAAGTTACTGTAAGTAATCACTCAAAAGTACTTAGTAGAATGAAATATAACTGTATGTACAAGAAACTATGAAGTACTTACTGGAAATTAAAACAATTATCATAAATATCCACTTTTCCCTGTAGTGAGAATTCATGTTGACGATCGCCTGAAATTAGATGAACTGTATTAATACCTGTAGCTGTGTAATGGAGAAGAGACATGGGGTGGGGGGAAATAATAAATAATAAGAAGAATAAAGAATATTTCGCTCATATGACGACGAGCATGCTTGTGTATGTGTGGCTGCTTGTGCTAGTATAAACTGAAGCTGTTTTATTGTGCTCTCTGACTGAGATATGCTGCAGTTAAACACTCAGACCCATTACACTGACTCCAAGCCGACCAGATCCATCAAATGTATATATACTTATACTGATTAGGTAGTGCAAATACTGACACACAGACACCAAATTCATGGAATACAAAATGATGGAGTCCTATCATTGTCCCACAACGAAATTTATGAAATTCGTCTCACCAACTTTACCCCAGTTATACTCAGCCCATCTGGGAAAAGCCAGTATTGTGCTTCGCTTCAAACATCCAATAACGATAGCAACCTACTTACCAGGTTTCACTCGAAGATGCCTAAATTCACATCGACTCTTCTTATGTGTTTACGTAAGTTGTGCTTCATATCAAATATCCTTCAGAGGTAACTGATATGTGCCGCTCCGTTCATTCTGCCTTTGCTGGCTTGGCTTTGTGTCGGTTGCCGTCTCAGCTTTGTGCGACTTTCTACCTCTATTGCTATCGATGTGTTGAGCAGTATAACCTTGAACACATATTTATGACGCAAGGGAGTTACCGCCAGGCTGACAATTGGGTCACATAGCACATGTAGACCCTTCCAGCAAGATGGTGGTGTCATATCCGACATGCGTTATATATAGTGCAACATCCAAAGTAAGTTGTATATCTGACACATCTAATAGCATATAGCATATCATCAGACCTATCATGTTGTATACAGCATATGTTAGGGTTAATAATTTGCCGTGACAAAATGCATAAAAAAAATCCCCTCAGAACCAGCAAAATGTAACACAGAGAAGTCTAAAACATTCTGTATTTTGTATTGAGTAGGGAGCAACATACAGTGATTCACAATAGAGGTTTGATGTATATAGGACCATATCACACTTATCATATTGTATACAACGGTATGTGGGGTTACATCCGACATATGCTGTAAACAGTCACCACATTCATAATATCATGTTATATAGAGTGTTATATCCGATATGTCATAAAGTACACGTCTTAGCATCATAGTATTAACATCAGATTAGTCATGTTGCATATACACACCCTGTACTGCATATTATGTTGTCTATATCACTACATCTGACATAGGCTGTATAATGCATCACATCCAACATATCCAATTGTATTTGCATTGCATCTGATCTATCATGCTCTATTATGCATCACAACCAGCATATGTTGTATATTGCACACACATCAGGCATATTATGTTGCTAATCGCGCTACCTATAACATCTGATACATCGTTTCGTAAACAGTCCCACATCCGACATACCATGTTGTACTTAGCACCACATCTGACATATCATGTTGTATATAGCACAACCCCCGATATATCATGTAACCTCGCGCAACCAATATTCGCGCACCTAACACGTTCCGGCACGGTATGCGGAATTAACAGATCACATGAAAATCAACAAATATACAAACCCTCATCAATATATAATGTTTATAAAAACGTTTCTGCATTTGACACATCGCTATCGTAGCAGGACGAAGCCATTATCTACACGACAGTAACACGGTCAGTTGCGCGCAACGACATCAGTATTCGTGATAGCTAATATTCGGACAAACATTATGGTGAATAGTTACGCCAACAGCTGATACCGATGGAATATCGAAGTTCATATCTCACAATGCTGATGAGAAGGTTGTCATCAGAATGACGCATTTAAACAAGCAACAGTTCCAGCAGTCTTGAATGAAAATTTAAAAAATGTTCTACATCTCTTTGGAGATTTTTGCTGAATAAACACATGCATATATTCGTAATTCATTTCGTAATTCATTAAATTAAACCATTTGTTGTAAAGGTACAAGGATTGTGCCTGAAATGGGCTTCCACAGTTATTTTTGCCGGACAACACCTCGACTTCTGGGGTCATGCCCTTTTAGCATAACCCTTAACCAACGCAGAAGACCATCAGATCGATGATGTCATGAATGAAAACTATTGTTTTGGGTTCATTTCTGTCTTGATGGTTTTGCATTAGTGCAGAAGAATAAATATATGTTTGCTGGAAAACTTTGGATACAAAACTCAACTTTCAGATTTGTGACTTCTGAATCAGGGCATCAGGAAAACGAAGACTACTTCTTGTTCACAAACACGAAATCTTACGTCACAACTTTATGTGTAGCGACAAGACTTTACAAAAGGAGTTCATGCATACACAGGTCAGGTTTCAATACTGTGTGTACATAAATGATGCCTTTGGCAATGAAGCTTTCAATAGTAACAATATATTTAAAGTCTTTATAAAGATACTACATTTACAGTTTCGTTTCAAAGAAGAGACACAAATATGTCTTTTTTTCCCAAAATGATTATATGACTGAGTATTTTTTGTTCTTAAGGCACCAAAATAACGCCAAATATTTATATTAAATATATTTATGTGTATATATTTAGATTAACTTTTTGTATCAAATAAGTGTTAATCTACATTTGAAGATCATTCTAAAACATTCACTACATTCCCAATGAACATGGCACAAGTTTTCGTCCTCATCGTTACAAAAGTTGCATGAGGCACTTTGAATAAGGTTCATTTTTAAAAGTTCGTGTTTGGTATAGATAATACCATGTAGAAATTTAAATAGGAAATCTAAGAGATTTGCATCATTAATGTCTTATCTGTAAGACATTGGCCAATCAAAACCTCTATCATCAAAATATTCTCCAATTTGCGACACATATGATCGTTGTTATTGTTAAATAACAATATATCATAAAATTATATTGATCCATGTATTGATTTCATAAAATTCTTTTGATGAGAATTTCGATTCATGTCATAAATATGGATATACCTGTGATTTGTTATTCTATTTTTCCGTGCCTCAGATGAAATATTTAGAACAAACCTATAATCTAATTCTGTCCCTTAGATTGAATATTTTACTTTTCAGACATTCAAAAGACATAAAACCTTCTTTATCACACATGCCTTTGATGGTTAATAGTCCTTTATTTGCCCAATGTCTGATGTGATGGTTTTGGTTTTTAAATTTATGATAAAAACATAATGACTGTGCTAAAATTTCATCAAGTTTGCTTTCCTTTATAGTAATGTTTGTACAATACATAGTCCATGCTTTTAAAACATCTTTCCAATATGCATTATGAATATCAGCATTATTACAAAACATGGCAGCACATTTCATGATATCATCTAAAGGAAAACTGCATGGATTACATATAGATGATTTTCTTAAATAGAGTCTCACAGTAAACAGAGTCAAAGCACTGATGAAGGTTTTCATGTCAACCATTCTTAAACCCCCATGCTTATCATCTTTTTTCAAAGTACTGCTCTTGATTTTGTCATTTTTTGTTATTCCAAATGAATTTTAAAATATTTTATCAAGAGTGGTAACAAAATCTTGGGATGGTATTGATATTATGAACTAATTTTGAAACAGCTAGTGTCTTGATAACAGAGATTTTGCCAATAAGAGTTAGATATCTTTTTCTTCACTGCGAATAATCTGTTAATTTCCTACAGTCGTTTTCTTTTTCTTTTTTTTACTCTTTCTCAGTATCATCTGCATATTGTTCGAATTTATCCTAATTTATACACCTTGTCAATTACTGTACCTTTGTTACCTAATGCTATTTTTCATACTTTTAACAGCTAATGTTATTTTTTTTTTCGTGTCAATGTCTTTTTCTAATTTGTTTCTAAGATGGTCACTTAAAGTGGGAGTTACTTACATCTTGTAAGTATCATCCTTATATTTCCCGCCAGAAGAGTAACGCTTTTTGTGAAAAGTTTTTGTTTCATTTAGGGCAGAATGGGTGTCAGTAATTTCATCACTGTTTTTCGTGACAATCTTATTAATTGATTTGCTGACATAATTTCTATTTCCTAGGATGCAAAAATATTCCTTCACACCATTGAATTGTATTTCTGAGCTGTATGCCCCGTATTTCATCTTCTTTAATTTGTTGCAGTTCAAGTTTATGTTTTGCAAGTTCACATAATTAATCTTCATCAATAGTTTGTTCTTCTTGTTTATTCATGGTCTGTGATCTTAGTTTCTAATTCTGAAGTTTTATCAGTGTTTTTTTTTTCTCCATAAAGGTTGAAAATAAAATTGATTCTCCCCTAACTTTATTGAGGAAAGTTTCTAAAAATACACTATCATCAATCTTAAATTTTATATTACGTTCATTAGTATTTTCATCATACACATCAATATCTGAGTATTCTTCAACTATGTCCTTTAATATGGATCTCACAAGTATACTGTATTCACGTTCTAACAAAAAGGAAGTCTTTAATTTCCCATATTCCCGCCCTCTTTCTTGATTAATGGTATTTGACAAAGTGTAGGTAACAACTGAGTGCTCTGTTTTATAGCTGGTAGAATATCGGAATCAAGTCTAAGGTCTAGCAAATCTTGTGAGATTACAAAAAAAATCCAGTCTGGCAACTTGTCTTGGATGTCTTGTATGCAAATTATTTCTTTCTGACAGACGTCCACAGTTAGCTGAGATCACCCTTATCGTTCTGATATTATCCATCTCATTATCTTCATCCAGACAAGGTATTTTAAGTATGAAAATATAATTTAAATCTTCCGAAAAACGCTTGAGTTTTGTAACTAGGTGTATGCTGTATTCCAAAACGTGTTGGATCATCTAATGTAAATGGATGAGGACAGTGTTTGGATTTGTGGATGACTATTAAAACATTTGACATATTCTAAACATACGCACCGAACGCTGTTGAAAAGGGAGAACTGACGAATGCTGTGGTTGATCTATACAAAAGGGGGCCATAGAAGAAACGTTGGGTACAAACATAAAAAAAACCCAAAGAATGAGGCATTTGTGCTGAATCCTCTTCACACGTGAAAATGAATATAGTCCCAACTGCATCGAATGTGCGTGTCAAACACAACATAAACATCATCTTGTCCTTAAAGGTCGAGGTCGGAGTTAACATATCACTCAAATCATTTCGGTTTACTTCAGGTCCACTGGAACTTATGGCATTCCAATTATATATGAATACAACATTTACAATTCCTGTAACAAAGGGTCATCTAATGGTTATTCGTGACATAGACATGTATGAAATGTAAACGGCACACCTTACAATATGAAGAGGAACATGGCTAGCGTGTGAAAACCGTAAACATATCTCAACTCGTTTGTCTTTAACGTCGATAACATTTTTGATGTGGGACTCCCCTCCCAAAATGAAGTTCACAGAATGGAGAACAATGGAACTGAGGAGTTCGGTATCGACTGTGTCCACCTCTAGGGTCTCGTACAGTCACACAACGTCTCCTCATGGATCTTAGATCACTGCCCAAGGAAGACGTCGCCATTGCTCAACAAGGACACGTTGAAGATCTTGCAACGTCTGTGGTGGATTGAACACGTCGAAAGTTTGTGAAGTTATCCTTCCACCAAAAATCTCCCTACTCGTGGAATTTGCAGTGATAAATCTGTGGTGCAGATGACGTAATCGTATTGCTGCATCGTCCAGAAGTGACGTCACGGGCGATCTGCAGCTGTTCCCGTATGATGCATTGTCATCCTGAGATTAATAATTGTTTGTCCTGAACAGTTAAATGCTCTTGCAACACCAGCCTCCGAATAGCACGCTGACATTCTTCATTTGTAAGACGAGCATTTCCAAAAGGTCATGAAAATGAAAAAAAAACCGATTTGTTTTTCCAATTCAGCTTCACTATGCTTGTTCATTTCAGGTAAACATGGACCTTTTGACTTCATGATTTTGTGCTTGCACGTGCATTCATAGTTGATTCACGTGACTTTACAATTTCATGAAATTTAAGGAATCACAATGTTTACTTTTACAGGAGATGCAGTTTGAAATATGCTAATGAACAGTAACAAAATAATTCATCAATTTACTAGTGTCAAGTTTTCATTTTTGCTCAGTATATAAATGACAATCACTGTCCGATATGTATAACAAGTACAGAATCAATTTCCCAAAGTTTATACTTTAAGGGAATCCCTTAGTCGACTTAAACAGCTTGAATATCGGCATGAGGGGCATTCTCCTCTGTAGATGTAAGTACGATCACAGATGAATTAAGATCTTAATTGAATGAAGTCTGTGATGAACTCATACCCAAAATAACTTGTTGTTCCAGTCCTTTATGGATGAACAATGAGCTCCCCTATATGAGATCCTAATGGGTGATGCAAAATGGCAAACGTATTTCTCTCTAAACGTGAATATTCTATTGGTAATACTCATGGTACCAGGACGTTTCTTTCTTAAATCGCGTACTGGATCCTTTTTTTTTTATTCTGGTGACAGAGTCGACATTGAGGAGTTCGCTAACGTGCGTAATAACTTCCTTGTAGGTCAAAGGTCCAGAGGTTCAGATCGTGAATTGAAAGTCATTTCTCTTCTAACTCACTGTTAATGAAAATAGATCTTGACACTCTCCAAGAGATCACACATATTTTATGTCCATTAGCTACTACAGAAACACCAGACCTAGATGGAATAAACAATAAAATTCTGAAATATATAGCAAATGCTGAACACCCTTAATCACAAATTATATGAACTATCTTTGCTCCAAACAGAATTTTTCTCGGCATGGAAGACAGCATCAGTTATACCAATTCTTAAAAAGTTAGTGTAACCGATTGTTCAAATGATCATCCTGTTGCACTTACACCATGTGAATAAACACTATTTGAGAAATGTACGTTTAAATATGTACTTAAATTCCTCAAGGACAAACCTTTATTAACAAACTTAGCCTGGATTTAAGCCAGGAGCATCTACAGCAAACCAGTTGTCGCACCTGTATGGTACAAGTTCTTGACAATGGAAAGGAAATTAGAATAGTCTTGTGTGGTATAAGTAAAGCATTCGATAAGGTCGAAACGTATTTTATTCAAAGTGTGGGGTTCAAATGCATTGACAATGCCTTCAGAAATGGAATACACTGGATCGAAGCACATACTGCAAATCCCCGTGATCCCTGGTATAAAACCTTCAGTTGTTGGCGATCTATAGCCCGTTTTTATATTGTACTCTCATTAATTATAATAGGTAAATATTTTAGATTTAAAAATATTAGAAGTCGTAACTCCATCCACATGATATTTTTTGTAAAGTCGTTCGTATGATCAATGTTTTAGGAGTTCTAAATACTACCTTTCAAGGAAAACTTTGGAAGATATGTCTAAATCTTTCACGTTGTCCCGTTTGCAATTTGCTTGCACGCTTTTGCGATTCCATCCAAGGTTTCCCCAATTACAGCCTAAGAAACACCTCTGATGTATCTATTGTAGGGCTGCTACTTATGCCAAATCCGTCCTACCTGACACAGTACATTTATGGAGTGCTCTATCCAATAATTAGGAAGAGTCGCCTACAAGTTTGGTAATATCTCGTTTGGATCTCGTTTTCGTCAAGTTATGCACTGCAGCCTAAGGTCGGTTGTAGTGACCTTAACGCTGACATTCTCTTCCTTCCATATTATGATATCACACCGCTTCTTCTTCGCGTATGTAAAGTATACACAGATAAGCAGTAGCATGTATTTTTATTGCCATGCCTATATCATGGACCAGTTATGGATCGAAACGGATATTTAATTTCTCCTGAAAAACAAGAAAAATACTGAAACCAATCCACAACTTTACCACAAAATCATTACGTATAGAAAACGTTCAATATCTATGTAACTAGGACAAAGTATCGCCAATCTTCATTCGGATTTCCTTTTTCTCATCAGATTGATATATTGAAATCTCCCAGTCACCATCAGCTGATTCATACTTTTTTTTGGCAACGATTCAAGAATCTGTATCGAAACATCGCATCAACTGAATCACGACGTTGTTCAAGATTAAAGTTTGCACATATCCGACGTTCCAACTTCTAACATTACCACTCAGAGAAAAAAATGTCTGTGTAGGTCAGATGTCAGCAAAGATGTCAGAATATACTTGCAAGGAACAGTGAGGAGAAGAAACATAGATGAATATTTCTGCAAAGAAGATTATTGCTGCCTTAACAACCATGTGCATTACCTGCCAAACATTAAAAGATCAGAGGCCACTTTCATTCAGTATTCTTCTTTGATCCCCACTCAAACACCCGATTCAGTATGCTGACGGGTAGTCTATGCAGAATGACTAATACAGGAATATCACACGTATAGGCCCATAACACTCTAAACACAAACAGGGGGACGACATTACACAGCACTCGGTCATGACACACACAGGTGTTTCTCCCGTCCTCGTTGTACAAATGTATTCTAAATTTGAACTTCAAAGCCAGTGACAGAAGACGCAAATAAGATGCTTGGCGCTATGGCTTTCGAACCAATGGTTATTGCGAATAGTCATTAGAGACAAGAAAACAACATTTTGTATTACATGACATCTTGTGCAATCATCACGACACATCGACTGTAACTTGACTGTTACGTTTATTTTCCATATAACGGGCATTCAAAGCCAACTGTAACACAAAAAAGACCTAAATATTCATACGCAATTCATGGGGCAATCAGGTGTTGCTCCCGATCTCTCGTCACGACGTTCTGTATTCTCACCAGTCGCTGAATACCCAAAGATTGCAGTGAAGCTAACAACAATCCCAACAAAAGAGCTATCTTTAAGCATGAGAGTTTATGTGTGTCAGATCAATGCTATTTTTTCAGCACTGAATCCAGTTCCATATACAAGCGTGAGCTCTTACACATGTGATACTCTGTTTGTACTGCCCCTGTCAATTCAGTGTTTATTCATGCTATTGTTCTGCAGTGAAATATCTGACAAAGAGAGAAGCAAGTAAAATGTAATCCAATGATCCAAACACTGCTGCAACATGGTAAACCTCCAACATAACAACCTGACTACAAAGGGCATGTTTCATACAACCGACATGTAAGGTTTGTGACTTAACATTGCCATGACGTCCCTGTAGTGTGCTGTATAGAATATAGTAATAACATGTCCTCTCTTGTACATGGCCAGTAAATGCAGTAAATTATTATTCATTTCTCATCAGCAATTCTGATGTCCAGAAAGTATGTGCACAGATGAGCTTGCATTAGATATGTATGAGTTTGTATCAGGAGTAAACGTTCTCGAAGTCACATCAAGTACATTTCATGTCTCCACAGCCCCGGGCGTCTAACAGTAAAGGGATTAATAACCATATAAGGATATTCATGCCGAGTTTGACATTCAGCTGCATGATGTCTGCATAACATTGCATTGTTATGACGTCTTTACATTGATTCAGTATATACTTGTGACATCTCTGGGCATCTAACATCATGCCACAGTATGTTCAAGAAATAAATGCATCTCAATGGACGCATTCTGTAAAATTGTGCTTTTGCCCCCGAAGAGCTTAACTAAGAGAAAAGTAGTCCAAATACTTCAGTATCATTTGAATTTCTAAATGAAAGTTTGACATTAATGGGAATGTAAATAGAGAATCTCGCCCAAGTATCTTCTGATATCAATTATATCAACTCGGGTTGATAACGTTTTAACTTTTATCCACGAGTGTTGATATAACTGATATCAAAAGACACGAGGGTGAGACTCTACATAACATCCAAAATCACTCTTCGTTATTTGTAATTGAACCATGTCCATCTCTGAACATTAAACTTGCAGTGCAGCGATGTAATAGCATTGTGACAAGTTCATGACGTCATAGTATTGTCAGGACATTGCACAATATCTGCAGTCAAAACGATGTCTCCAAGGAAAACTCGTTTGACCTCACACAAGCAACACAGTGGAACACAGTTTGGGATGATGAACTTCTTTTCTCTTGTCTAGAGTGTATCCTTATTTCATGGTAACAAAACTGAATACACGTTTATGGAGATGTTGTTACGCTCATCTCCACACCATGAAATACGTATGATTAAAGGAATTAGCTAGGTTAAACATCATCTTATGTTGTTTCTACATCAATGGCATGTGTCGCGAGGGTGTTTGTTTGACTAGGCTGGTACATAAACTTATGGAAATACAAATGTCCATCTTATCAAAGTGTTTCTGATGTTTTCGGTTATCTCATGTGTCACTTTGCAAACAGGACTTTTTATAAGATAATCGGACAGTTAGTTCGATGTCTTAAAGACACGAAACACCCCTTTATCATGGTATATTAAAGTGATCTGTTGCTCAGTGAGTCAAAGTCAGCTTGAACTTCCCAGGCTTTTTAAACGTAGTATTCCTGTTGTTTCAATCTAGGCTAACATTAGGTCACCGTACTGTACGGATGTATAGTACCTGTGCTACCTGCAAGGACCCTAGTTGGATTTACACCATCCTTTCATACGCTAGCAGTTGTTTAGGTGAAATTTTAAAAATCACAAAAACGACAAGGCTTAGAAATATCCTGGTAAGTTTAAATTTACTTGACCGTTTTGGAACTTCAGAACCCTCTCAGGTGGACAGTTATTTTACAGAACTATCTTCCTTTGAGGATACAGTCCTGAACAATAGTACTTGATAATCTAAACTACAAATCAGAAAATCGTTTTCTTATGAGACTGAACTATTCAGTGGTTGAAAATTATCCTTGATGTTGAACCAGATGAAACTAACTATGAGTGAGTGAGTGAATCACCTTAAATACACATTCCAGCTGGGGACATGAGAAATTGGCTGTACACAATTTATCCATGTGAGAAACCGGACCCAGGTTGAAGATCTGTGGCGAGTGGACGCTTTAACGTAGAAAAGATATTGACCAATAGACAATTTGATACACGTCATAATCTGTACATGCAGTAAATAGCATTACTACCATGTGGAATAGAGGACACATTACACTGGAAATTCACATGTGTCGTGTTGAATAATGGACCATCTTGGAAACGTTCATTCAGCCAAAGGTGAACAGCTAAAGAATGACCACAATTCAACGGAACAATATATGTGAAATGTAGGGGCTAGGTTGGTATATACTAGCATAATCTTAACATTGTCGTGCTCTCGGTAGTTCTTAGACAAAAATTAGGTTGTGAACGAAATATATTATACTTTCTGCAACTGATACTGCTTCCACTCAAGCTGATGTATTTGACAATTAAGTTATGGATAGACAATCCATCTGTGCTACATGTAGGGTTTATTGTATGGATGCGGGTATACGTTTGTTTGATGCCTCATTTTTCGGTTTTACACCTGTACTAGGCATTTCCTAACCTGAAAGTAATTTACATTTGTACAATAGTCTCTTCGAGTTAAGTTAACAAAGACCGTTCTCAATGACAAAGATATTACCATGTTTCTACATTCAGTAATTATACTCTTGTGTTCACGAACCAGGATTATTGTTCCAGGTCCATAAATAAATGTTGTGTCACCTCGCAGAGATGTCGACAGTGAGACATGAACAACTGGGTCGTGTTCTGATGGCAAGAACAACTGGGTCGTGTTCTGATGTGTTGATTATTTTCTGTGTTGTATGAATCCAAAGGAAATGCTGTGCCTGCTATAACTGTGACTTGTAAACACCTGATATGATTGTTCAATACGCCTGTATACAATTTAAAGGCTCAGAAACTACACCTGTTACACTCATACATAATGTGCAACAATTGAGCCAAAGCGATCAAAGTACTAAATTGAAGATCCTGATGTTATCTGCGTTCTGTTGCCCTTTGACATAGAGTCGACCAGAATGTCATCATTAAAATCCTATCAATTATGAAAGGGTTTGGTGCGATTAAAATATCATCTTGCAACTTCCCTGTATTTTCCTGCACTGATGTTTGTAAACAGATTAAAGCTCGGTTGTAGTGATCCCTCGCACACTGGGAATGTGGCCATGGTGTGTGGGAAATGTGCAGAGACTTTCAGATATCATACACGGAAATGGGAAATTATTCCTACATATGCACATCAGTCTGTTCATTTCACTTGTGTAGTGACCCGCCCGGGACGAGGTCGAAGTGAAACTAGGCAGAGACATGACTTGTGCCCTTTTATTAAACTGTAAGGAAATATGATTCTCCTTTCACATACCGATCGTTCGCCGGAGAGCAAATGTTAATCTGTTTTTAAGGGAGAAATAAGCAATACATATTTCCAGAATTAGTAAACGGAACAAAAAACCACTATAACTGACTACGGAATGTTATATCCAGATGGTAAAATCTGCTGAGTGATCTACGTTTGTTGAAAGGACAGTTCAAGCAATCCAGCTTGTGAGTGACATCAGATTGTGAGTATAAAACGTCAAAGAGAAAGTGATGGCTAAGGTTTGGCCACAACAGTGTTGCCTGGTTACCAAATGTTGACAATGGAGATTCAAGTCCTTTGCTACTTAAAGTGAGAAAACGTTACAATATAGAGACATTGTCCGAGAATAACAGGTATCCAAATTACATTTCCATTTCTGTTAAGGGAAAATACAGGTTTATATAATATTTAACATACGTTTAACAAAACAGACAGTAAGGTGTCAGCTGATAAAGAGAGAAAGTGCTTAAGAAAAACATCTCTTTAAACATATTATTTTCATAGTTGTTTTCGGGCCCAGTATTTTTTTCGTAGGTGACTCAACATCATTAATGAATGCTACGGAACTGATCCTCATCGTCGGCCCATCAATGCCGACCTTGTTCAACTAATACGAGTAATATCAGTGCTAGGCACCTTTCCTTGTTGTTGCTAACATATATTAGTTATTATTATTTCGAGTGTTAATCTAAAACTTGGCGTTTGAATATCCTAGACCTGTGAAGGTTCGGGGTACAATAGGCCTTCAGCAACCCATGCTTGCCATAAAGGGCGACTCTACTTGTAAGAGACGACCAACGGGATCTGGTGGTCAAGCTCGATGACTTCGTTGACACATGATCGATGCTCATGCTGTTGATCACTGGATTGTTTTGTCCTCTGGATTGTTTGGACTCGATTATTTACAGACCGCTGCCATAGAGCTGGGATATTGCTGACTGTGGCGTAAAACTACACTCACTCACTCATTCTTCTTGAGATATTTCCTTGTTTGAATGTTTATCATCCTCATTAAGAACTTGGCGTTTCAATTCAGGGTCATTCTTGTTGAGATATTTACTTATTTGAACATATATTACTCTCATCAAGATTGAAGAAAACAGAATGTCCATATCAAGTTTGTCCTTCTGACCCTCAGTAATTTTGTAGTTCGGGTTATTCATCATAAACATTATCCGTTTAATTTTGTAGCTATTGACTATACATCTATAATATACTATGGGTAACACACAAAAAAAAACTACTGAAGCATAGGTGTTTACAGCAGGACGTATATGTACCTGAGTGCGTCAAAGATATACATACATACCTTCATTTGCACCAGCAAGCACCCTTTGACAATTGTAAAATATCAAAAACGTGTTTATTCGATCAGCACTCATTTACTCATTACACTTTGTAATCCCTTTTACCATCTTAATGGAAACGAACTGATACGTTTTAATAAACAAATAGAAAAGCCTGTAGCTGTAGCAAAATACGAATACGTTGTGAAAGTCATGAAAGTGTCAAGTATAAGCAAAACTAAAAGCCATTGAACATATACTCGTTAATTGTCTGTTTGTTAAAGGTGCCAATATATGGTCTTCTTTCAGTTTCTATTGGTCGTGTAAAGAGGAATGTGCACAATTTACTTTCATTGCTAACTTTCTGTATCCGTGCAGATCTGAACAGGTGAAATTACTCGTACATATGCTAAACAACATCTCGGGATTTAGTTGTGGGTGGATTTTTATCCCGTTCGGGACTCTAACCTAATACAATTACTAGAATCGGTTCTTTAATAACATTATAATTTTGTTATTATTACATCCTCAATAACGGGACACATCAACACCCAGTGCCGTAGAAGGAATCTGAAACATGGTGATGCTAACCCCAGATGCTGTTTATTCATACATTAATCACTCATGTGTTGATAGGTCGGGTGATGTGATATGAACTTACACTTCAAACAAGTTATGAGTAATACATCAGAGTTGATTGCCCTGTGACCAAAATGTATAAACTCCAAACTGGATAGTTATTTAGAGGTAAATGTGATGAACGGGACAGTTCCAGCAGTAGGGACCCCTATGTTCGATATTACGTTGGGAACCTGTACTAGCTACACGCATATCTCCTCGACTGGAATTGTCCGTATGGTTAAACGTCTGCACGCATGAACACCAATTAAATTCCCCGTCGGGTACTGTTTTACGCCATCCGTCCCACATCACAGTTAAAGAGCATTCCTAAAAAATAATCTTCTTTGTCTCTGTTTTCCCGAATAGTCAAAGGTGGTCCAAAAACAACTTTCATTGATATCATTCCCATGTGCATAGAGTAATTAACCCAACAGACTGGGCATCCCATCCAGCGAGGCGCCTCATGACACCAGCATAGGATCCCCAGATCTCAATTGAATCGTTGACCTAATTCTTGTAATTACCCCGTTCAATATTTGGCGCAGTCATCTCTGGGAACGAACCGTTAACGAATGCACCTACACGTTTTACAGTCATGTTGCGGCAAAAGAAAAATTACATTAATAGTAAATATTTATACTTATATATACCACTATAATATCACAGACAAAAGTTAGTTTGAGTGAGTGAGTGAGTGAGTTAGTATTTAACGTCACATCGGCAATATCTCAGCCATATCGTGACGAGAACGTTTATACTGAAGTGAAATATATGGATACTATAAAAACCTGTCAACGAGGGACAGTAAAGCACCTAGAATATCACAAGTATGATTAAAACTAGTGTGGAAAGTTAAAAATAATATCACTATTCGGACAATACAATATAAAATCAGGCTATAGATTGCCAACAACCGAAGGTAGATCACCATACTAGGGACCATGGGGACTTACAGTACCTTTGCTACCTGCATGGACCCTAGTTGGATTTACATCATCCCCTCAGCTGTTAGCAATTTAGTCACATCTAGCCAAAAATTAAAAATACACATATACTGCGATTAAAAACAGTGGAAGTCTAAACGTACAGGAAATGTTTTGGGACTTATGTACCCTCTCAGGAGGACAATAATTTTACGGTACTTCAACCCCCTTTGAGGGTACAGCCACTAACAATTCAAGTTACTAATCTAAACTACCATGAATTAAAATGCAGCTATCTACAGAACATATTAATCAAAATTCAAAGATGAAATCAATTTCTTTTAAAAATCCAAGAATTAAATGAGAACTTACGGTGTTAAAAAGATCCTTAATTGTTTTTACATTGAAATATTTATCCCTTGTGATGGAGAATTCAACACAGTCAAGCAGGATATGCTTGACCGTGGTTCTCTCATCACAAGGGATGCAAAACGGAGGATCCTCACCTTTCAATAGGTATGAATGAGTATATCTTGTATGACCAATACGACATCGCCGCATGATTACCTCTTCAAATCTGGACTGACAGCCCAAGTGGATATAGCCAATATAAGGTTTTATTTCATGTAATTTATTTATACCTACTTGGGTGTCCCACGTCTTCTGCATCAGATCACGGATGTAAGTTCTAATGGTAGCTTTATAATCAGAGTATGGAATAAGAAGTGGTGTCACAGATTTGTTGAGTGCTGCCTTAGCAGCAAGGTCAGCCAATGTGTTACCAGAGATCCCTACATGGCTGGGTAACCAACAGAAGACGATGTCGTATTGGCCAGTTGCAAGATCATTATATAATTCAATAATTTCTATTAAAAGTGGATGTTTACACGAAATATTTTTGATAGCCTGAAGGCAAGAAAGAGAATCGGAATAGACTATATATTGTTTACGTTTAGGGTGTCTTTGAATATATTTGAGAGCTGTTAATATGGCGTTAGCTTCTGCTGTAAAAATAGAACTATTATCTGGTAATCTAGAAGATATTGTTCTGGATCCAATGACCGTAGCACAAGCAACTGCGCCACCGTCCTTGGATCCATCTGTAAATAAGGGTTTGTAATTGCTATATTTATGTTTTAATTGATGATATTCTTGTTTATATTGTAATGCATTTGTTTCTGATTTTTTAAATAATGTTAATGTTAGGTCAACTTGTGGCCTAACCAATTGCCAAGGAGGAGAAGAAAGAAGACGGGAAGGCGATATACGTTCCAGCTCAATACCGGCAGAAGAAATAAATGGTTTAATTCTGTGCCCAAGAGACGGAACAAGAGAAGACTTTTTGTTATACAAATCCTGATAAAGCGGATTGAACACACAGTTATACGCAGGATTAGATTCATCAGAATATAATTTAGTAATGTATTGTAAAGACAGTTTTATGCGACGTTGTGTAAGAGATGGTTCATCGGCCTCAACGTATAGACTTTCAATGGGTGAAGTTCTGAAAGACCCAAGACAAAGTCTTAAGCCTTGATGGTGGACAGAATCAAGAAGTTTAAGGTTGTTTTTGCAGGCTCCACCATATACGATTGAGCCATAGTCGAGTTTTGAACGGACCGGTGATCGATATAGGTGTAAGAGGGTAGTTTGATCCCCTCCCCACTTGGAGTTGGAAACAACTTTCAACAAATCTAGTGCCTTCAGGCATTTAGCTTTGAGGGATTTAATGTGCGGTAAGAAGGTTAAATGAGAATCGAAAATTAAACCCAAGAACTTGGCCTCCTTGACAACTTTGATGGGAGAGCCATTTAAAGATAATTCAGGGTCCTTATGCGGCTTATATTTTCTACAAAAATGTATACAATTAGTTTTGGATTTAGAAAATTTAAAGCCGTTTTCAAGACACCATTTGTTTATTTTATTTAGACACAACTGTAGTTGGCGTTCAATAGTATGCATACTTTTACCTCGACAAGAAATATTAAAATCATCCACAAAAAGTGATCCATCAATTGAATCGTTTAAAACCTTCGACAAACTGTTGATCTTAATACTAAATAATGTAACAGACAAAATGCTGCCTTGTGGAACACCCTGATCCTGATTATAATGATCAGACAGGGTTGAACCTACTCGTACTTGAAATTGCCTGTCTTTTAAAAACTCTGATATAAAAAGAGGCAGACGGCCTCTCAACCCAAAGTCATGTAAATCCTTCAAAATACCATGCTTCCAGGTCGTATCATAAGCTTTTTCGAGATCAAAGAAAATCGATACTGCATGTTGTTTATTGACCATAGCATTTTTCACGAAGGATTCTAAACGTACCAAATGATCAATGGTACTTCGATTTTTTCTGAAACCACATTGAATATTTGTGATCAGGTTATTGGTTTCAAGATACCAAGTTAGTCTATTATTAACCATACGTTCCATGGTTTTACAGACACAGCTAGTGAGAGATATCGGTCTATAATTTGATGGATCTGTATGATCCCTGCCAGGTTTTGGTATTGGGACTACAATGGCATTACGCCATGAAGGAGGAAATATTCCAGACGTCCATATTTTATCAAATATGTCTAAAAGTGTGACCAGGCATGGCTCAGGTAAGTGTTTCAGTAACTGGTAATGTATATTATCATTACCAGTTGCAGTGTCATGAACTTGCTCAAGAGCAGTATGTAGCTCATGTAATGAAAACACTTCATTATAATCTTCACCGTTATTTGATTCAAAATTAAGTTTTGTCTTTTCCTGTTGTTTCTGATATCTCTGAAACTCAGGAACATAATTTGTTGATGAAGAATTTTTGGCAAGAGTTTCGCCAATTTTATTTGCAATTTTACATTTATCCGTAATTAAATTCTCACCATCTTTAAGATGGTGAACAGCAGATTTTGTGCATTTGCCTTTTATTCTCTGAATCATATTCCATACTTTGGACATAGGCGTTCGTGAATTAATTTTGGAAATATAGTTCCTCCAGGATTGCCGTTTGTTTTGCTTGAAGGTACGACGTGCCTTCGCATTTAGTATTTTAAATTTATTTCAGTTATGGACAGTTGGGTGTTGACGAAAATATTTCTCTGCCTTTTTCCTTGCTTTCCTAGCATTTTTGCAGTCAGCATTAAACCATGGCTTCCGTACATGTGGAGCTGTAGAGGACCTTGGTATACACTCATCAGCAATTTTATTTAAGGCATCAGAAAACACCTGAATAGGATCAACAATATCCAAGAAACATTCGGGTCTTAGTCTAGATGTGCATAAGGTTTGAAATAAGGACCAATCTGCTTTGGAAAAATTCCATCGTGTGTAAGATGCAGAATCAGTTGGAGAAGTTCCTGATAGTATCGTAGGAAAGTGATCACTTCCACAAAGGTCATTGTGGACTGACCATTCAAATCCATTAAGTACAGTAGAGTCTGCAAGAGACAAATCCAGAGATGAGTAGGTGCCGGTTGCAGGATGCAGGTAAGTACTCGAACCATCGTTGTATATACACAAATCGTTATTGGAGATAAAATCTTCCAGTGTTTTACCTTTAGTGTTGGTATTTGTACCACCCCAGAGTGGATTATGGCCATTAAGATCACCCATTATAATGCAGGGTTTCGGAAGTTGATCATAAAGAGCTTGAAGATCAGACAAATGAAGTGTGGAAGAAGGCGGAATATACAGTGAGCATATTGTAAAAGCAATATGAAGAGTTAGTCTCACTGCAACGGCTTGAAGGTTAGTTTGTAGTGTTACTGGGCTGTGAATAACATTCTGCTTAACAAGGATAGATGATCCACCGGTGGCTCGATCACCCGGAGGTGAGAAAGAATGATATGCATCAAACTGACGTAAAGTAAAAGTATCTGTCTGTTTGAGGTGCGTCTCCTGTAGACAGACAGCTGATGGTGCAAAGTCTTGGACTAATAGCTGTAATTCATTAAAATTAGTCCTTATGATTTTAATATTTCTTGTCGTGGTAAAAATATGAATACCATAGAGCGGCAGTTGCAGTTGTGCTTAAACAAAGTGGATAAATGGTGTCTTGAAAACGGCTTTAAATTTTCTAAATCCAAAACTAATTGCATACATTTTTGTCGTAAATATAAACCTCATAAAGACCCTGAACTATCTCTAGATGGCACTCCCATTAAAGTTGTCAAGGAGGCCAAGTTCTTGGGATTAATTTTTGACTCACACCTAACGTTTCTGCCTCATATTAAATCTCTGAAAACTAAATGCCTGAAAGCACTTGATTTGTTGAAAGTGGTATCAAATTCTAAATGGGGAGGTGATCAAGCTACCCTCCTCCATCTATATCGATCACTTGTCCGTTCTAAACTTGATTATGGCTCCATCGTATATGGTGGAGCCTGCAACAGCAACTTAAAATTATTAGATTCTGTTCATCATCAAGGTATAAGACTTTGTCTTGGTTCCTTTAGAACCTCTCCTGTTGACAGTCTGTATGTTGAAGCCAATGAACCATCTCTTACACAACGCCGTATAAAATTATCTTTACAATATATAACAAAGCTATACTCTAACGAATCTAACCCTGCATACAACTGTGTTTTCATTCCTCTCTACGAGGACTTGTACAACAAAAAGTCTTCTCTTGTTCCACCTCTCGGGCACAGAATTAAACCCTTTCTTTCTTCGGCTGGCATTGAGCTGGAAAACATAACTACTTCCCGTCTTCTTTCTTCTCTTCCTTGGCAGATGGTTTGGCCACAAGTCGACCTAACATTAACTACATTTAAAAAATCAGAAACTAATGAATTACAATACAAACAAGAATATCATCAATTGAAACATAAATATAGCAATTATAAATCCTTATTTACAGATGGGTCCAAGGACGGTGGCGCAGTGGCTTGTGCCACTGTCATTGGATCCAGAACAATATCTTCCAGATTACCAGATAATAGTTCTATTTTTACAGCAGAAGCTAACGCCATATTAACAGCTCTTAAATATATTCAAAGACACCCTAAACATAAACAGTACATAATCTATTCCGACTCTCTTTCTTGCCTTCAGGCTATTAAACACCTAGCATGTAAACATCCACTTTTAATAGAAATTATTGAACTTTATAACTATCTTGCTGCTGGCCAGTGCGACATCGTCCTTTGTTGGTTACCTAGTCACGTTGGCATTTCTGGTAACACAATGGCCGATCTGGCTGCCAAGGCAGCACTCAACAAATCTGTGACACCACTTCATATTCCCTATACTGATTATAAAGCTACAATAAGATCTTATATCCGTCATCTGATGCAGAAGATTTTATCGGTTGTAAGAGGGCGTACGACTCTTGATGCTTAAATTATGATTTTGCAACTGCATTTATCGTTAAACTGGCACCCGTGGCGAGCCACCTCCTCGTGGTGGGTGCTGGGTAATGCTAAGAGCTCGCCGACACCCCCGTAGTGGACCCGGGGGGATATTTGGTCCACCAACCCGTTTGCCGTGGGTTGCGTCCCTGTGTCGGCGGAGGAGGGGATCCTGGTGGTTGAGGGCAATAGGGACCTGTAACCGTGTTCCTGTTGCTCAATACACCACTTTGGCCCTGACTTCGCCTAGACGGGTGGTCGAATGGGCCCGGTTCGACCAATCGGCTGGTCATGCCAAGCCCTGTGCATGAAGTACTTTTTATATTTATCAATGCACACATGTCATTTGGAATTGTTGTAACTTTGGACTTGGTTTTTTTATCTAGAACATTTTTGATTTTGAAATATGTTGTTCTGTAATTTGCCTAGAGTCCTATGCCAGAAGGCGGTGGCTCATGGGCCAATCTGGTGGATTTATTAATCTTTTAATTCTTCTGCTGGAGTATATCATCCGGGTATCCTTGGTGCTGCAAGCTGGAGGCCCGCTTGTTTTTAGCATTGTCCTTGTGATACTCCGTGGTGGGTGGGGAGCTCGGATGATGAACCAAAATAAACTAACCATGGCTTATGAAAATCCAACAAAAAAACAAAACGTCCACTTGATATTGACCCTGTTGATAGTGACCATAGACCGTCTGCATCGATTGAGTATTGGCCGCGTTTCATCGTGATTGAGACTCCAGACAAGACACCGTTGAAGTTGAACCCCTTTGCTGTATCCAAGGGTATTCAGGGTATTGCAGGGGACGTGAAGAACATAAGACGCTTACGTTCAGGTGGCCTACTAGTAGAGTGCGGGAAAAAGCAACAAGCAACTAATTTGCTTAACATCAAATCATTCGTGGGCATTCCGGTCACGGTCTCTGCACACAAAACCTTGAACTCCAGCAAAGGTATCGTTAGAGATCGCGACCGATTGTTTGATGATATGTCGGAACTTGATATAGGATCGGAAATGAAGGCTCAAGGTGTACTCTACGTCAAGCGCTTTTCAACTCGCAGAAACAACGAAACCATCAAAACGAACACCTATCTGTTTACCTTTTCATGTCCTAATGCTCCCAAATCAGTGAAGGCAGGCTACTGTAATATTCCAGTTGATACCTACATCCCCAACCCGTTAAGATGTTTTAAATGTCAGAAATATGGACACGGTGTGAATACTTGCACATTGTCTGTTGTGTGTGCTCACTGTGGTGAGAAGACACACACAACAGAAGATTGTGACAGTGATTATAAAAAAATGCACCAATTGCTCAGGCGACCATTCTTCATTTTCTAAACAGTGTCCAATTTGGAAAGAACAAATGGAGATCAATAAAATAAAATTCACACACAATATCTCTTTTTCTGAGGCCAAAAAACTGGTAAAGAGATCTGATCTTCCAGAAAGTTATGCTACAATAGCAAAAACATCATCGGGTTCTAGCTCTAAAACAACATCAACCACAGGCTGCCAAACTACCTTGACTTGGGTAAACTGTGATTCTCCACAGCCTTTGTACCCTGCTATATCATCACAGACTGAGGAATCACTTCCTAGTACCTCAAAGTCGTCTTCTGATCACAAATCATCATCATCTCAGTCACATTCAAAGTCTCAATCAACAGCTGATACTCAACAAACGGTGAAAAGTAAACCGAAGCCAAAGCCTGATGCTTCAAAACAACAAAGTGGCAGACCTCCTAAAGGGTCACAAAATAAAGTTCAATTGTTTAATAAGTATGGGTCTCTTGAAGACATGGACGTTTCTGAAAACGTCCATTCTAGGGCACATAGCTTGTCGCCCTCCAAAAGAGTGCGGGGTAGATCCCCAATAAATCCCCCCAAAAGATAGTTTATTCCAATAATATTGTACAGTGGAACTGCAGAGGATTAAGGACTAATGTACATGAATTACAGCTATTAGTCCAAGATTTCACACCTTCAGCGATATGTCTCCAAGAGACATATTTAAAACAAACAGATATATTTGACCTTCGTCATTTTAATGCATATCATTCTTTTTCACCTCCAGGTGATAGGGCCACTGGCGGATCATCCATTCTAGTCAGACAAAACGGTATTCAAAGCCCTGTTCCACTTAATACTAATATGCAGGCTGTTGCTGTGAGAATTACTTTACATGTAGCGTTTACACTATGCTCTCTCTATATTTCACCGTCTTCGGTGTTTACCAAAACTGATCTTCAAGCTCTATATGACCAATTTCCGAAGCCTTGCATTATAATGGGAGATTTAAATGGACACAACCCACTTTGGGGTAGTGTAACTACAAACACTAAAGGTAAATTGTTGGAGCACTTTTGTTCTGACAATGATTTACGTATTTATAATGATGGTTCCAACACATATTTACACCCTGGGACAGGGACCTATTCTGCTCTTGACTTGTCATTGACAAATTCAGAACTACTAAATGAATTTGAATGGTCAGTCCACGATGACCTCTGTGGAAGTGACCATTTTCCTACTCTATTAAAAACCGTAGCTCCATCCGATGTTCCTCCATCATCACGACGAAATTTTAAAAAGGCTAACTGGGCTTTGTATGAAACACTGTGTGCTGAAAAACTTAAACCTGAACGTTTTATTGACGTTCCTGATGCTATTAAATGCTTTTCTGATGAACTGAATTCCATAGCTGATGAGTGTATACCAAACTCCTCTGTAGTTCCACACATAAGAAAACCATGGTTCAACGTTGACTGCAAACAAGCTAGGAAGGCAAGGAAAAAAGCAGAACATTATTTCCGTCGCCATCCTATGGTGCATAATTTCAATAAATTTAAGATTTTAAATGCTAAAGCGCGGCGTACTTTTAAACAGAACAAACGCCAATCTTGGCAACATTATGTATCCAAAATAAATTCTCGGACACCCATGTCCAAGGTGTGGAACATGGTCCAGAAAATAAAAGGTAAAGGTACTAAATCTACTGTCCATCATCTTAAACATGGAGATCAATTACTTACTGATAAATCAGATATTGCGAATAAACTGGGCGAAACTCTTGCTAAACATTCTTCCTCTTCTAATTATATACCTAAATTTCAGCAATATCAAAAACAACAAGAAAAGAAAACTATTAATTTCTATTCTGATAATGGGGAAGATTATAATGAAACATTTTCTATTCATGAACTCCATACTGCTCTTGATCAAGCTCATGATACTGCTACTGGAGCTGATAACATACATTATCAACTCCTGAAGCACTTACCAGAATCCTGTTTAGAGACGCTCTTATCAATATTTGATGATATTTGGACATCCGGGAAATTTCCTTCTTCATGGCGTGATGCCATAGTAGTACCAATACCTAAACCTGGACGTGATCATACTGATCCATCCAATTATCGTCCGATTTCATTAACTAGCTGTGTTTGCAAGACCATGGAACGCATGATAAATAATCGACTTGTTTGGTACTTGGAAACTAATAATCTTATCACAGATATACAATGTGGTTTCCGGAAAAACAGAAGTACTGTCGATCACTTAGTGCGTTTAGAATCATTTGTGAAAAACGCACTGATTAATAAACAACATGCTGTGTCTATCTTTTTTGATCTTGAGAAGGCATATGACACAACCTGGAAATATGGCATACTGAGAGATTTACATGATTTCGGTTTGCGAGGTCGTTTGCCTGAATTCATTGCTAAATTTTTAAATAACAGGCAATTTCAAGTCCGTGTGGGTTCTACCCTGTCTGATCATTATAATCAGGATCAGGGTGTTCCACAAGGCAGTATTTTGTCTGTCACTCTTTTTAGCGTCAAGATCAACAGTTTATCTAAAGTTTTAAGCGATTTAATAGATGGATATTTATTTGTGGATGATTTTAATATTTCTTGCCGCGGTAAGAACATGTATACTATTGAACGGCAACTGCAGCTGTGTTTAAACAAAATTGATAAATGGTGTCTTGAAAACGGCTTTAAATTTTCTAAATCAAAAACTAATTGTATACACTTCTGTCGTAAATACAAACCCCATAAAGAACCAGAACTATTTCTCAGTGGTACCCCAATCAAAGTCGTCAAGGAGGCCAAGTTCTTGGGACTTATTTTCGACTCACATTTGACCTTTTTGCCGCATATTAAATCCCTTAAAGCCAAATGCCTGAAGGCACTCGATTTATTAAAGGTAGTTTCAAATTCAAAATGGGGAGGGGATCAATCTACCCTTCTCCACTTATATAGATCACTGATCCGATCTAAACTTGATTACGGCTCCATCGTCTATGGTGGCGCTTGTCAAAGCAACCTAAAACTACTTGATCCTGTGCACCACCAAGGCCTAAGACTTTGTCTTGGTTCTTTTAGAACCTCTCCTATCGACAGTATATATGTCGAAGCTGATGAGCCTTCTCTCAACTTACGTCGTATCAAACTATCTTTACAATACATTACAAAATTAGCTTCTAATGAGTCTAACCCCGCATTTAATTGTGTTTTTAATCCTCCCTATGAAGATTTGTATAACAAAAAGTCTTCCCTTCTTCCGCCTCTTGGGGTCAGAATTAAGCCATTTCTTGCTGCTTCTAGCATTGAGCTGGACCATATAGCTCCTTCCCGTCTTCTTTCTTCTCCTCCTTGGCAGTTGGTTAGGCCACAAGTTGACCTAACATTAACATCACTTAAAAAATCAGAAACGAATGAATTACAGTATAAACAAGAATATAATCAACTGAAACATAAATATAGCAATTATAAATCGTTATTTACAGATGGGTCCAAGGACGGTGGCGCTGTGGCTTGTGCCACTGTCATTGGATCCAGAACAATATCTTCTCGATTACCAGATAACAGTTCTATTTTTACAGCAGAAGCTAACGCCATACTAACAGCTCTTAAATATATTCAAAGACACCCTAAACGTAAACAATATATAATCTATTCAGACTCTCTTTCTTGCCTTCAGGCTATTAAAATATATCTTGTAAACATCCACTTTTAATTGAAATTATTGAATTGTATAATACTCTTGCCACTGGCCAATACGACATCGTCTTTTGTTGGTTACCCAGCCACGTAGGTATTTCCGGTAACGCAATGGCCGATCTTGCTGCCAAGGCAGCACTCAACAAATCTGTGACACCACTTCTTATTCCATACTCTGATTATAAAGCTAGCATTAGAACTTACATCCGTGATCTGATGCAGAAGAAGTGGGACACCCAAGTAGGTATCAATAAATTACATGAAATAAAACCGTATATTGGTTACACTTACTTGGGTTGTCAGTCCAGATTTGAAGAAGTTATTTTAAGACGATGTCGTATTGGCCATACTAGATATACTCATGTGCACCTTTTAAAAGGTGAGGATCCTCCGTTTTGTATCCCTTGTGATGAGAGAACCACGGTGAAGCATATCCTGCTTGACTGTGTTGAATTCTCCATCACAAGGGATAAGTATTTTACAGTTAAAACAATGAAGGATCTTTTTACTAGCGTTAATTCATATTTAATTATTGGTTTTTTAAAAGAGATTGATTTTTTGGTGGAATTTTGAATGTTATGTTGTGTAAATAGATGTATTTTAATTATTGGAAGTTTGGATTAGTAACTTGAATTGTTGGTGGCTGTACCCTCGAAGGGGGTTGAAGTATTGTAAAATTATTGTCCTCCTGAGAGGGTACGTAAGTCCAAAAGCATTTATAGTAAATTTAAACTTTCCACTGTTCTTAATCGTAGTATATGTGTATTTTTAATTTTTGGCTAGATGTGACTAAATTGCTGACAGCTGAAGGGATGTTGTAAATCCAACTAGGGTCCATGCAGGCAGCAAAGGTACCGTAAGTCCCCATGGCCCCTAGTATGGTGATCTACCTTCAGTTGTTGGCAATCTGTAGCCTGATTTTATGTTGTATTGTCCGAATAGTGATATTAGTTTAAACATTCCACACTAGTTTTAATCCCAGTTGTGATATTCTAGTTGTTTTACTGTCCGTCGTTGACAGGTTTTTATAGTATCCATATATTTCATTTCAGTATTTAACGTTCTCGTCACGATATGGCTGAGATATTGCCGATGTGACGTTAAATATTAACTCACTCACTCACTCACTTATCGTTAAACTAGACATAATGAGTAGACAACGATCAGTTTTAACCGTTGTGGAATCTATCCAACCAGATAATTAAGTCATAAAGTACAACATATAACCTATTTTTTTCCCCATGTGATTCGGGGGGAAATGGCCATAGTATATTGAAGGCCAGCGGCGCCTTTGAACTCGCTGCGTGTTTATATCACCAGCATCGTTCAAATCATGAAATTTATGTTGACTGTTGTAAATCGGGCAGATTTCCCCCCACCACTGCGTGACACAGGGAGGCGTGGCTGGATGGGGAAGGGCCGAGGGTGGCTGTGTCTTATCATAGCAGGTTACATGGTTGCCCATACAAATACCACATGCAGTCGAGCGCCAAACTCGGTGCTGCTCCTCACATGACACGTCACAATGACGTCATAACGCGCACCTTAACTCTACCAGTGTCGCTAGTCAGGGCATTTCCAGGCTGGCGGTGAGATGTGTCTGTTGTGTGAGGACGGAAGCGGGGTAAGTTTGTTTATCGCTGTATTTTCAACCATTAGTTAAACAGATACGGTTATAAACAGAGCTGGGTGGACAATACACTACAGGATACAGGCAACAGGTACTTGCATGTTAAAATGTGGCTAGACACCATGGTTAAGGTAATAAATTAACAAAACAAGTAGAATCTACTGCATGAACTTTTGACACGTATGAAGGGATAAGTGTTTGGGGGCAGGGGAGGAAGGCGAATAGTTGAAACCTGTACTTATCTGGAAATGGTCAGTGTTAAGTCAGATAACTTTGGTCTGCCCTGGCTGTGGGAACCCTGGATTGAGTGTTCGTGTGCATGGTAGCTTCATGAGTAGAAAATGCTGTGAAACGTGTGGGGTCGTGGAGAAACTCCTGACACCATGAAACAGCCGCCACCATTAGCTTTCTCTAGTTTGCTCTGTTCGTAAACATTTAAAAAAATAATAAATCAACTTGATAGGCTGTTGATAGACTTTAGAAATGAAATATGTTTAGAAGGGTGCATTTAGGTTGACTAAACACGGTAAAATATAATTTAATTCAAAATTTTTTGTGCATGTTTTACACTGAATGGCAACTGTAACATCGTTACTTTGTAGAACGTACTAGCTAGCGACCAATTATCGCCAACACCTGTTTTTTTTCCACCTGTAAAGAAAGTTTGACCTCGTGGACAGTTCTGATTAAGATGGCAGTGACACTAAACGAATCAATAGTGACCCACGGAAGTCTGGGACCCCCTCAAGACCTGATACACGAGGTGGGTGGAGACAATGTCACATGTGTTGTAGTGGGGAGACAACTCTCCACATACTCACACGACTGTGCTAGAGCTGTCAGTTAACATTCTGATGATGTAAGTATCTAACGTGTTAAAGTATGAACTAGTTCTTGTCATTCCCTGACAGTATGTCGTCAGCCATGATACATGTATAGATGATGTATCAAGAGTTTTGTATCATCAGTGTAAGATGTGAACAATGTAGCTGTAAGATAAAGATGTCCGACCTGTGTACAGAGTTTACTTTGTGTTACAGCGCCACCGACTCCCTCACGCAGAGACGCCCGGGCAGACGCCGACCTCCATGCCCCGTGCAGTGAGGGGAACCTGGTGGAGGTGAAGCGGATCCTGGACACAGGTCGGGCTGACGTCAACAGTAGAGATGGGGTCGGGATGACGCCGATGATGTGGGCAGCATACAAGCGACACAGGGATGTGGTGAAGCTGCTTGTGAGTCGAGGTGCTGATGTGTCACTGGTGACTGATGGCGGTGACAACATCCTTCACTGGGCCTGTAGGGGAGGAGACAGGAAGACGGTGGAGTTTGTCCTGTCTCTGGACGGGGTGGACGTCAACGCCAAGAACAACTCCGGGCTGACAGCCGTCGACGTGGAGAGACTCTGGGAACATCATGAACTGTCGGAGTTCCTGGTGTCACCTGGTACACAGTGTTGTGTTATTTAGTGTTGATGTAGACAATGATGGAGGACATGTCGTTACTGACGCTGTCGTGGTTTGTGCCGTTCACGTCGTCGCGTTGTTTATAATTCTTTATCAAGGTGAGAATATTTGTTGTGTTTGAGGAGAAATAAAATTTGTTGAGAAAATTTTCAGACATTTTGTTGTTTATGGAACTTTACAGAATCAGGTAAGTACATTGTTGACTGTAAATGTTGGTGATATGTCGTTGGCATATGAACCCTGCACCCTGTAACGTAGTTCCGTTTTAATTATGTGTCATAATTTACTCATTAATCGTGAAACACACAACAACAAAAGGTTTGCTTACATCTCGCTGTGCTCTTTGACCTCTGAGACTGAGCAGAGGTTCGCCTGCTGGCGCGGCGCCAAATGTACAGTGATCCTGCAGATGA
The DNA here is from genome assembly GCF_037392515.1 of Haliotis asinina. Classification (NCBI taxonomy): domain Eukaryota; kingdom Metazoa; phylum Mollusca; class Gastropoda; order Lepetellida; family Haliotidae; genus Haliotis; species Haliotis asinina. The sequence goes on along the minus strand of NC_090283.1, from coordinate 5,198,037 downwards.
CGTCACGATGTTGTGGTCAAGGCACCGAAGTGGCCAGCTGTTGTCTGTGCCTTGTGTTTAACTGCTCCACATTGCTGGTTTGGTGTCAAGGTTACTGTAGCGCCTGTACAGCGCAACACAGTCATCCGCAGTTCATTGTTCTATGGTCACGGGGGCGGTATGGTATCCTTGTGGTTCAAACAGATAACAACAAAATGTTTGTTTACATTTCTTACATAATCAACGTGGATCATGTGGATTTAGACAATAGCGGCTAACGAGTGACGAGGTGCGCAACCCTACAATCCAAACTCCTTGTTCCTGGGCCCACTTGCACAAAACGATCTTAACGCTACGACTATCTTAAGCCTATATAAGAGAATGGGAGTTACAATAATTGTAGCGCTAAGATCGGTTTGTGCAAGTGGGCCCTGAAATGTTTAAATGACCACTGAAACTGGAGTGACAATAAAGTGTGCACCTACGCCCATTCCAACTCCAGCTCCCTTCTCAAAAAGCTGTATTCGACCTTGGGAATGGCAGATTATCTTTCCCGAGTTACATTACAATTAAATATTAAAATCCTTTAGCGACGTGGAATGACAGATTATCGCCAAGTCTCGAAATTACGTAATTAACATAACGAGGGAAAAACAATCTGTGATTCCTCGTCATGTGTTGGGGATACCCATAAAACGATAAAATGGAAACAGCAGGTTCTCTCAGGAAACCCGCTCTGAGGAAACCCGCCATATCTACGCGCATTATGCGGCTTCACTTCCAAGAATTTTATCGCATTACCGTTAATAATCTGCCATACGGGTACTTTATCACGAGACACTAAATAAGGTGCTTTCCTCAACTAACTTAACTCTTCTTTAAATAGTACACATGTACTTTCTGTACTGTACTTCTTATTAATAACCGCAAACAAAAAAGACGTATTTTATCAAGTATTTGTGTTAGCAATTGATTTGGAGGCGAGACGTGACACATGTGACAGTCATAGCAGGGATGCGAAACCTTAGAACTTGCACCTCATCTTTTTCAGTCCTCACAACAAATACACTGAACAATATCTACAAGTCCTCCCAATATCAGCCTTCGGTGTCTGCTGCATACCTGAGAGCGTGGACTTAAATATCGAAATCTGGAAACAGATGAACAACAATGAAAAGAAAGGATTTATGATTTTGTAACATTCAGAAATCTAACATTAACCCCCTGGATGCCGAGTTTTGTTTGAGGCGCACATTTTCGTATAAGGTTTGAAAAGTGAACGTTGTGCGAGAATAGTGCTCGCGTGGTCCTGGATCTGCGCGCGACTATAAAATTACACAGAAATGTAGAATGTTTAATTTTCTATCCGTTTATACAAATACAAATGCGACTACAAATTTACAAATGTAAATTTCTCAGTTTTTTATCGTGCACCAATAAAAGCACTCTACTACGATTTTTTAAACTTGTCATTTTTACGGATAGTGTGAGCAAAGAAATCAGCTTGATATCTGCTTGATATCTGAACGACATAAGTGGATATGAAATGGATTTATGTGCTAATGCATAAGATCATACCCACAAAATAAAAAATGACCCGCAAAAAATGTCAAAAATCGATTTTCTTCTATGACGTTAAACGTCGACAGAGAGATCATGCACGTATATAAAAATAAGGGGCCATAAGTCCGCTACGCTTTACATTAGGTCAATGTAACTCAGATCACATGGAAAGAATTTGCTGTGGATACGGACAGTATATTTTAAAACATGCCGTGACGTCAACTAAAATGCAGCATTACTTTTAGTTATTTCATTACATTTGGAGATGTGTCTGTTACTCCGTTAATAATGATGCAAAAAGTAATGAAAATACGTCTACACAAACAAGAGAATATGGGAATATAAGAACTAAATTATGTATCGGATAGAGCCATCCAAATCGCTACTACCTGCTTTCTGATGCAGTACATTGGCATCTTCTTTTACAAATTGTGAAACTACCAAAAGGTATCCTCTCACTTTGGGGAAATTTGTATTGGAATAGTTTGGTTCACTGTGAACAAAACATAGCGAAAATAAACTGTCAGTATCCACAGCAAATTCTCTCCACGTGATTTACATTGACCTAACCTAAAGCGTTGCTCAGTTGTCATCTGACGTGGCTCTATGGTAGTGTTACTGACAAGAATATAAAACTGATTTCATGATCTGAGAAGCCAGTGTACAGCCGCCACCATTAAGAGGTGAGAGGAAGACGACAGCTCGTAAAGAAAAGCTGGTTCGAGTGTTAAAAAAACATGTACGTCGAGTTTTCCTTTGGGGAGCGTTTGGGGTGGCCCTGAAAAGGGCCGTTGGTATTGTTTTGGGTTGGTTTATGACTGAGGTCCACTGCTGCTGTTGCTGGAGACATCATCGTCATGGGTTCAACAAACTCCAAGATGCGTTGCATGAGAGTGTACATGGTGTCCATGCGTTCTTGTACGAGGATGATCTTGTCATGGAGACGAGTCAGTAGGCGATTGTCTTCCTGTTGACTCACTTTCTTCGGCGGTTCACTCGACTGGTTGGTGGGAGCCGAACGTTTCGAGGTCTTGTTAGGGCAGTTCATGCTCTTGTCCTCTTCATGGCCACAGTGACGGCAGGGATGAGGACAGTCGTAACTGCGATGACCTTCGTTTTTACCACAGTTGTAACACGTGTCGTTATCGTGCTTGTTGGTACGGCCGTTGTTGGTCTTCTTTGGGCATATGTAATGGCGATGCCCTTGAACACCACACTCGGTACAGGTCACCTTGGGGCAGTGCAGATAACTGTGGTCATCTGTTTCGCACAGGCAGCAACGAAAGGACAAGGAGGAGCCGGTGGCGTCGACGGCGGGAGACGTCTGCATGCTTCAAGCTTCTGTCAGCAACTAATCAGGAAAGCTGGAAAACCTCGAGTTTATATAGAGTCGATGACGTCACGCTGGTGCGAACCGCCAATCGGCGTCACTGGCCTCGTGTGACGCGACGTCATAGGGATGTGTGACGTCATGGGTCTGCCCCTCGGAAACAAAATCACTCCACAAACTCCTGGGGCGGTATTCTAAAAAAGTCTAAGATTTCTCTTAAGTTTTGTCTTAAGTTTTCAAAAATTGACTTAGCTAAGTCAGAAACTTAAGTTCGTATTCATAAAGTGACTTAGTCAAAAACTTAGCTGAGTCGGAGGTTAAGTCGATCATAAACTTAAGTTCTTGGCCGCGGTGCGTGCGCATCGTTGCTAGTGGGAAAATACCAGCAACGGAAAACTTCCGGTGGAACTCTTTAATGCAAGAAAATAAAAAGTGACGTCAAGCGGGGATTCCCTTCTGTCATCGGAACGCAGACGACAAGAAATCATGGCCGAGACCGATGCTAGCAAGAAAAGAAAACCCAACTGGCATAAAGAAGAATGTCTGCTGTTAGCAGAATTAGTGAAGGAGAGGAAGACTGTAACAGAGGGGAGATTCGGACCGGGTGTGACTTCGGCAAACCGACATGAGGCGTGGCAGGTGAGTGCATTCAACACGTTAAAGAACGTCTTATCAGGATAAATTTGATAACACGTAATTATGTATAATTACCTCATGAATTGATGGTACATTGTACAATAGGAAATATATACGAACCTTCAACATCATCAATTAGTATAAAAATTTACGAGCACCATTTAATGTATTTTATCAATTTTTGTGTAAACTGATTTTTAAAAAAAATGGTTGATTTGCACCAATTCCCTCCTTGTAATATAAAGTATTATGCTGTCAGTAATGATTGTTTATTTACAGAAATATTCCGTACATTCTTTTCTACAGACCAAAAGTCGTTTGGTTCAACTTATAATGTCCCTGAGTAATGGTACACAAATACTAAATCAGAGAAATCATTAATCATAATGAAAAATTACTTTTACATTAATTTGAAAATTGTCATGTTCTCTCCTGAAACAGAAGAATGCCAAAACCAAATTTGTTATTTTCAAACCAAGGATCCAGGTAATATTAATCCAAATGTGAACCAATTTTTGTCTTAGAAAATCACAGACACCCTCAATGCAAATGGTCACCAACAAAGAAGCAAAGAGGAGGTCATTAAGAAATGGAAGAATCTGAAGAGTGCCGGAAAAAGTGCTTACAGCACATTCAAGAATTCAACAACTGCAACCGGTAATTTTTAGATTTTATTTCCTACAAAGAGTAATATATCTGGGATAAGGCCTAAAAAAATTCTTGGGGTTCCCATGTCTCTACTGACCCAAAATTTTCCCACTGACCATAACAATTTTACTCACCATAATAAATCCGACTTTCTTTCAGTTATGTAAGTATTTTAAAAGCACAGGAGAAAACCTAAAGTAGTATCATATCACACCATTGTTTATGAATTATAAATTCACAAAAACACCAACTTTTAGTTTTGTGTGAGGTAAATCTGTTCATTGCCATGAATAAAATTGATCATCTATATTTCATATGAGCAGGTGACTATGGGTTGATTGTGTAATATTTTTAATCTCACCAATGTGGTATGTTATAGTAGTATAATTAATTCAAAGTAAGTCTGACTATATTTTCAGGCGGTGGACCACCCCCAACACCTATAAGCCCTGTCACAGAGGCGGTGGTGGACTGTATTGGCAGGGATAACACTGTCCTAACCGGGATTGGGCCAATGTCAATGGATTCAAGCTTCATACAGCTCCTACAGCTAGACCAATCCTTCGAAAAGTAGGTAATAAGTTATTGATAGTATTATATGAGTTCCCAAGGCTACATGCATGACTGACTGTGTGAAGTCATAATTTAAAATTAGAAATTAGTTAAACCTTCTTTTAAGATATAAAATAAGAACAGAAAACAGGAATTGAAAAGCATATGTATTAAAATGAATACAAGATTGATGATATACGTTTATGTTTCAGAGAGTTAGAGCCATCATTGGCATCACCATCAACATCAGCATCAGCCTGCACATCAGTCTCCACATCAGCTACTTCCTCAGCAGTTTTGGAAAAAGAGAAGTTGTTACTGGAAATTGAGGTTCTGAAATTACAGAAAATTTATCTTCAGTCAAAAATCAGGAAATTGGAAGAATAGCTTTTCACATGTATTTTACTAGTTCCAAATATACAGAACAATCTTTAACAAGCACAAGTATTGCTGTTATGAAATTGTTGTTGCGTGTGACTTATCCCTAAAATACAAAATTGTGTATGTTATCATTGTTATGTCAAAGGTAGACATCTCTTGTGTAATTTTAAGAGCTAATGACAACCGATGAATACAAACTTAATGAACAGTCAGAATATTGGAAAACAACACCTTGGATTTTCTTTCACTTGAATTGTTGGTACAAGACATTATCTTACTCTGAAATTATGGCATATTTCTTGACTTGCATCTGACATTTTCGCATATTTGGAGGCTTTACTTTTAATGTTATCCAATATTGCTACGACTGATATGACCAAATGTTATCTGTACACTTGAAAGATGATGCCCACTGATAATCTACTTCAGTTTTGGAATAAATTGCATCTTATTTCCGGTACATGATTTTCAGGGCCAGGGGGAATTGTGATCTTCGTAAGACTGGTGTTGATGTTTAAGATGATATACATGTATGTGGTTAAATTAACCATGGGATGAGGTTGAGCCCCTTTTTTTATATCAAACGTTTCAAATTTTTATAGTTTTATGGCTTGTTATGATGCTGCTATTTAAAGAATGTACATATGGAATATGTTTGAAATCGAATAACTTGAGGCTTAAACATGGGTAATATTAGCATAATTCTAAAGTGCTAGAACTCAGTCTGATCCACTTTACACTTGATGCCATTTTGCACAGAAAAATGAAAACAAGTCAACCTTGACTGTTAACATAGGAAATTTTGCTTTTACCTACATGAATCATCTGGATGAATCGTAGAATGTATTGCAATGCAAACAATTATATTGAGTTTTTCAATGGATGATATTTATTAACCCTTTGAATGAATTCTTCTTATGATGCCATAATCGTAATCTGTTAAACTATTTCACATCAAAGGAATTATTTATTAATTGTAATGTAATTGCATGATCTTATGACAGACTTTAATAGTCTGATGTTTAGGGTGTAAATTATACCCGCTCTACAGAGTAAGGGGGGTATATAGAGTTCACTCTGTCCGTCCATCCTTCCATCCCAAAATTTGGACCTGAGCATATCTCTGAAAGTTTACATGTTAAGTTCACCAAACTTCACATACATGTCAATCATTACCAATAGATGTGCCTTTTGCTATTTGGAAGTTGGGTTTTTTTTTCAAAATTTGGGGTATTTTTTACTGTTTCCATGGAAACATGACTATTTACTGGCAAAGTGTGTGCAACATGAGACAGTCTATTTCAATTTTATGTCAGGTTTCCACAGGAAAAATAATGTTTCCATAAATTGTTAGTCTAATTAGTACATGGGAAGTAGGGGTATGTAAGCTTTGTTCAATTCTACACTTGTTTCAGTTATACTTATGATTACATAGCTCTGTCAATAAGCATTGATTTATACACTTTACTGTAGTGTGTGAACAGTGCTCATTGTTCTCATGTTACCATGTTGGTTATTTATAAACTGCTATATGTAATATAACTCAACACTGCAATTAGTATATTGATAGAATATACCGGGATGCATCATGTGTTCTGTTCTTATTGATACTGTATTGTAGAAAATTGGGTTGGTTTCAGAAACTAATCCTTTCTACCAGTCCTAATAAATGTTGGAAATAATTTTGATAGTTGCTTCAGTCAATCAGTAATGTATGTCATCAGACTTACATGGAAAGTGAGTCCTTGCAAACTGCTCCCTGTACCGAACTCCCATCAAACCTTGTGGAGGCAGGACTGCTGGTGCTGCGGCTGCATTGCGCTGTTGTTGCTGTGGTATACCATCAGCTGGTGAAATTGGAATATTACGTTCCTTGCAAATATTATGCAAAACAGCGCCGGCCATAATGATCTGAAACACATGAAATGACACAATGACAAAATCTCCAATGAACATGGCACATCTTATTACAGCCACTTACAAGATATTACTAAATTGAGTGATTTCTCAATGACATATTTGTATCCCTTCATTTAGCTTCTCATTTTTACCTTGCAAGTTCTCTCTGGGGATTGTCTGATTTCACCATGAAGGACTCCAAATCTGCGCTTCAGTTGGCCAATTCCACGCTCAACACAACTCCTTGTGATCTTGTGTGCTCTGAAAATAATTGTCTTAATATCAAAATATATCAAAATAACTTTGGTTCACACCAGTTTAAAAAAAACAAAAAACAAAAAAAAACATGAATGGGGTTAATAATGATATTATTGTATTTATTTAGTGCCTAATATGCTCCATAGATATGCTCAGTGGCACTGTAGCAACATTGGGAAAGGAAATAGTTCACACAGCTTTACAGAAGAGAAGCATGAATTGATAGGTGTTAAGTAGATATTTAAGAGTTTGGGTTCCTTAATCTTCTTATGTTATTTGAATTCAATTTTACTGAAAAAAATTCAGGTATATTATTGTTAGAATGTGCATTATCATAAAAAAACTAAAAAAAACTAGAAAAAGTTGAAGATAGATACAAATTACTTTGATGTGATCTGATCAGTGTTTTGTGTCAGTGCCAAATTAATGTTCTTACATTGAAACACATTATTATCAAATCATTGAATTTATATTATTATTATTATTATTCAAATGATTATGATAATAAATATGATCATCTGTTGGATATATACTTGCATGTAACGCAAGGTTTAATTTGGTTATTTTTTTCCGTATTATGTGTATCCAATTATGATCGCAAGTTTTTACAAACTAGCAAGGGAGGTTACTCCAACATTTTGTGGATAGTTCTTACCGGTTGTAGCGTGCCTGACTGCCGGGTTCTGGGCGAAGGAATGGAGTAAGCAGCCAACGTTTAGACGGATAACCACTATCACCGATAAGGTGACACCCAGCTGGCAAGTTGTTGCTCTCCATTAAACGGAAGAGGCCACTCTGAGAGAGGATTCTTGAGTCGTGTGTGGACCCAGGCCAGCGTGCCACGATGTCAATGATACTGTCGAAGGGATCGAACACTACCTGACAAATACAAATCCACAGCAACAAGTTTACAAATTTCTTACAACCAATCGACGATTCAAAATTTTGTGAGATTATCTGGAAATAAGCTTTGAGAACACAAATATATGAATCTGTGAAGAAAGTACCTGTGTGTTTATGCTGTGGTAGTGATGTCGATTGACGTAAACATCCTCATTTACAGTTGGTGCCTGTATTTGTATATGCGTGCCGTCAATGACGCCGATCACCCCTGGGAAGTTCGCCGTCCGGTGAAACTCCACCTTGTTGCGTTGACACTCTGCGGGACTGGGAAAATGTATAAACCGTGCCACCATGGCAGGGGCGGACAAGGCTTCAACAGTCGTGTATATCGCACGTGAAACGCTCGGTTGACTCAACCCGTGATCATCCCCATTACACAATTGAAACTTGCCTGTTGCCAGAAACCTCAAAGTTACTAAGAGCTTTGTTGTTGCATCAATAGCATGATTCCGTCCAGTCAGTGGCTGTATTTGTGCTCCAATAAGTTGCAATAAAAACCTAATACCTTGTTGATTCAGTCTGTATCTTCTAAGTAGTTCGTCGTCATTCATATCATTGAATCTGTTGGATCTTGGTAAATATACACGCTGTGCGGCTGCCATTTTGGTTAGACTTAAGTTGAAATCCTATATTTAAGCCTACATGGGTGCAGGCTTAAGAACTAAGTCAAAAAACAACAAGACTTAAGTCTAAAACTTTTATTGAATATGACTAAGAATAAAGAAGTGATTTAAGACAAAACTTAAGTTTTTTTAAAAAAAACTTAAGTCATTTTTATAGACTTAAGTTTTTTTTAGGACTTAAGACTTTTTTAGAATACCGCCCCTGGTGCACTCCACGAACTCATGGATGACTGACACTGGCCGGCAAAGGCCAACACTGCCAACACTGGCTCACACTGCTCAGCCTACGGTGACGTCATAGAATGACGTCATAAACTGTCTATATAAAGCCTGCTTCGCGTGAGTCTTGTCAGTTCTCATCATGCCGTCAACGACCATGAACAGCGATGAACTTGAAGCAGAAGAACAGGAAGAGGAGCCCATGCCCTACCAATTGGAGTCAAGAATGCTCAAGAAGTTCCGGATAGCCACCCATCGGTTCAAGCTCCAGTTCAACGCAGCTTGGCTTTAGCGTCTCCAAGATTTACCCGTCGTTCTCCGAGAACAGTTCGACGCCGTTTTGTTAGAGCTGAGAGACCGCGTGAACGGCCATGATGGTGATCGGGTCGGGTTGAGTTTAGAACACCCCGCCCTGGATTCCGACATCCGAATCCCGTTACGTCGCATGGACGAGCTCCAGGGAGAGGACATTTTGGCTCAAGTAGAAAACGTTCAACAAAGCAACCGTGAGTTGAACATCGATGACAGCATGGACATTTTCTTGCTCCACGTTGACGATCCTGAACGCATGGGCGAGGGATACGGGCGACCCTGACACATTGTTGGCTTAAACACTTTCCTAGAAAAGAAACAATGCATCGTTCAAATCAAGAATGAAAACGATCCACTCTGTTTTGCTCGTGCCCTCGTGGTGGCCAGCCACCATGTCCCCCAACCGGATCCCGTGACGAAGGAATGGACCAAGGAATGGAAGTACCTATGCGACCATCGTAGACCCGCTCAACTGAAAACAGCCAAGGGCTTATTTCGACAACTGAAGATCCCCGAAGGACCGTGTACAGGGCATGCCACGCAGTGTCTTCGTTCCCGTATGAATATTGACGTAAAACATGAACTGTGAGATAATTATTGACGTTTTTTCAAGAAATACTGAAATGAATCTACAACTAAAATATTTAGTAAACAGTGCAATAATATTTTTCGGTGCAATGAATCTAAATTATTCGTGCTATTTTCATAAAATTTAATTCTGTAAAATTCAGAAATAATCATGCACCGTAAACAATTTGCATACAGACGAATGAAATTGTTAGTCTCGTATCTACTTGTATAGAGAAAGAAGCGGTTGTATTTTCATTCAAGACCATTACTAAGAATAGAAATGGAAATGTCACAACAATTAGAAAAATAACTAAAGCATAAATCCTTAGAGAGAGCTAGATCTATTGTGATGGCAACAGTTTTGCATATTTGAAAATGTCGCCGGCAATGTTCAGCGGTGTGTCTGTTTTCGGATTTACTTTATTTTGTCCTGCAGTTTACAGTTCTGTTCGACAGCAACTGAGAAGGTAAGTGCCAGAACCATATGTCGTAATCGTTGGATAAACGTGAATGATTTGGCTTGGTAATGCATGGAATCTGCCATACCGCCGTATTTTATACATGATAAACGCAGTGACCTCAACGTGCTGGACGTTATATGCTTAGGGGAAGTTAGGCGATGTTTCCAGAATTCAAAATTCAATTCGGTTGCTGTCATGCGGTACGTAAGGCATACATGGCAATGTCAGTGTATTACCTGGTATGTGTGCAGTAAATTCGATTTCGTGGTGATTTTTTATTTCGTGAATGTTGGAAATTTGTCCTGAGTCTGAACCTTCTGAAACTTTTCGTCGATGTTCAGTCCAATGCATGGCCATGACATGTGTATATCCATATTACACTGAATTGACATGGTAACATAGTTTGAGCGGAAAATGTTAATTGTAAAATTATTGTTTTACCATGCAAATGTTTTAATGTTAGAAGATTTAGATTGAAATCACAGGAGATTTTAAGAAAACAGGCGTGAAAGTAGTTCGCCGCGAATATTAGATGTCTTCTCTGAAGACCGCGCCTGCTCGTGACATTTACCGCATAAAGTGATTTTGGCTACTAATACGTTATTGCAACTTCACACGTTATTGCAACTTCAAAAGTGAACTTTATCGAGAACGTTATTGTGACGCTAAAGAAAACCAATATTTTTTACGAACATTTTTCTTCACTATGAATAATGATTTACTGAGAACCACACCTTTAATAATCCTTCCAGCAATATGTATTACTATATACGTATTATGGAAATAGTTATAAAGCAACAATAACTTATTTCATAGTCCTCACAAAAAAATTGGTTAGAATATATTGCTATATTGGTTAGAATAATATTCTCATGCTTGCCAAATGTTACAAATGCTCATATCTTAGACAATCTCAGAAATAAGACTATCATTCAGTTAATACTCAGTAAGCTTGTTACTATTTATTGTATATTCAATAAACACTATCTCCTTCCGAGCATTTAGTAAATATTTCAACCACATTACTCCAAAATAATTCATTTTGTTGTTTTCTTTTTAAGATTATGTGTGGCCACCCAAAATATATATTCTTACAATTCCGGTAAGTAAACTATATTACAGTCTTGTCCACACTGGTACAATATGGCAGACGAGTGATATGATAATTTGAAACATACTGATATCGTTGACCTGTTGTGCTTTATGAATGACATGTAATTAGAGTTGTTGTTTGTTAAATTAGATATTCACAACATTTCATTACTGACCATGGCTGTATCATATGAAGTAAACAACCATGTAATTAGTAAAAGAGTGCTTCACATTCCTCTTTTTCTAGTAACATATTTGAAATATTTTGCTTAAGGTTGTTATCCAGATGTAAGGAGTACTTTTTTTGTGTGTAAGGTAACATGTGTAGGTATATTTTCAAAGTATATCTTCATAAAAAGTAAGTTACATGAAATGTCACAAAGTCTCTGTTACAACACTTTGTTTTCTAAAGATGAATAGCTGTAATAATATGTCTAGTAACAGTTAATATCGGCAAGTCTTTTCTAGTTCATTCAAAATGAAAGTTCTGGCAACTTTTAACTTTAGTTCTAAACTTTTAACTTTAGTTCTATATATATAAGACAATGAAAAGAAATCTATCATTATATACATATTTATTTTAATATTACATGAAAGGCATATGGTATAATTAAATAATTCACCGTGATTTTGCTTAAATATTGCAAATACGGCGTACATATTAATCGCACCATTAAATAATTTGAAGGATATTTACATTCAGTGAATTTATATAATATATGTCACCGTGATTTTGCTCCAATATTGTGAATTCGGTAAAACGGTGAATACGGGCACAGAGGCCAACAGAACAGTCAGGACCCCAAGTCCTGATCTTTCCTGCAGAACCATCTGATTCCTCTTCCTTCCAGTCTGAGCTTCAATGAAGTGGCGTCAGTCGTCGGGAAGGAGGCTGGGTCCTTGGTCTGCCAGCCCCCCTAGTCACACGAGTGTTCCCGACGAGTGAGTGGAGAAGGGACATGTGGAAGTCCAGACATGGGGGGAAGGGGCGTTCTACCATGAGTGTTCAAGAACGTCTGATAGGCATTAACTAAAAGTGAAGAGAAGAAACATTGACTACCAGTAATTATATCAAATAATCACAAGAAAATCTCATTCTTGAAGAATCACTATAATTTATAGTAATTAATGTTCAATTACTCCATATTTCAGGAAGTCAGGCATCAGGAAGTACACTTTGATAGCAATATTGATGTTAAATGATCAATAACTATACCTAATTGATGAGTCGATGAGTCGTTATTATGACTTCCAATGGAAAACATGATCTCTTACCTGATGCTGTGAGAAGAAAATTGATTAAAATTTTCTTCCACAACTTCAAGGAGCGGAGTTGGGGATCATACAGTGCAATGAGTTGATCCCCAAGGTCCACTCCCCCCACCAAGGTGTTGTACAGTCGAACGACTGATGGGAGAGTGACAGACCGGCCCCGTGAGTTAAGCTCATCTTCCATTCTGTAAAGGGAATAGTAGATGTTGAGCATTCAATGATCATGTTATTAAATTCTACACATCTTCAAAATTAAATTAACATATTTCACTTTCATAAATCTGTATTGTGATATTATGTGTTTGCCACATGTAAAATAAATCATAATGACTAATCTGCCAATAAGGACTCACAAAAATTTAAAATACTATATACCTTGGACTACTCATGGTAGATAAAATGGGGAAGACCCTCCTGTCTGAAAAGAACACTGCCAGCAGTGGACCCTGTCTTCTCACAGTTGTCGTGCCCCTTGGTGGTCTTTTCCCAACAAAAGAGATCGGCATTCCCTTCCTCCGGACGGCGACAACTCCCGTACAGAATGTCTTCCTGCCAAATAGAGCATGGCAGAGAGACGGACTGCTGAAGAAGTTGTCAGAGATGACGTGGTGGTCATCCAACGTTCCTACCTTTGTAGATCCGACCTTGATGGGTGTATCCAGTACCCGCCTCGGCAAGGATCCACAGCTTCACTGGTTCGCAATTTCTAGTTTTTGTGATCGTTAGAATTCTTTTGATTATTCACTAAGATCGGATTAAATGATTCACTGATTACATCTAGAAAACATTTCATGGAATTCATCCTAAAAATGTGTGTGTTTATCCAGGCTAATTTCCAATAGCTAACCTGTGAGTGTTTGCGAAGGATCCATTCACAAAGACCGGCCTGATCTTGTGGAGGGGGTCATGATCCGGCTGCCCTCGTGGCACTGCAGTAGAGTTATCGCTGCAGAGGAGGAACCGCATGATGATTTGGAAGCGGTTCCTCGGCATGGTATCCCCGAAGGATGGTGTTGCTGTTAGCCTGTTCTTGCACCCCTCACTCCAGTAGGATGCGATGTTTGGCTTCCTGACGACACCCATGGCCAACACGAGTCCAAGAAATGCCCATGATCGAGCCCTGCTCTGTGGTGATAAGGTGCGGCCCTGCAGGTACTGCTCCGCATACCTGTTTGTCTCCCTGACCAGACAAATTAACACCTCCATGCCCTCCTCCAAGTTGTTGGTCAAAATATTCGATTGGAAGGGCATCATCACGTGAAAAGTAACTTCATATTTCTATCTATGCATGTATTATTATTGCAAATCAACACTGATCATATCTTCACATTTCGCCTACAAGCAAAATCAATTCATACAGACCAATATCTTTGATAGATACAGGCATTAAATCAAAAGTATTCAACAGATATACATGAATAAGTGCAGTTTTTGCCACATACAAAACATACAACAATTACTTTATTTGTTGTGAATTGTAATGCCTATCTTCCTTATTGAATTCATTAAATTTATTATGAATTTATATATTTCATTTATTGTTCACATTGATTACCTGGAGGGTTGACAGGGCCACAGACCTCGGCAAAATTAATGCTATTCATTATAACTCCAGAAGAAAGATTTATTATCATTTACTGTGGTTTGTTTGAAGTACGACAGGCAAATAAATGAATGGGCATATATGTAGCATTCAACAGTTTATCAATAGTCAAAAATAAATAGATATATGGACAAAAATTTAGGAACGGATTGAAGGTTACATTAAAATTTAAATTCATTTAACTGAAGAATATATATTCTTTTGATGTAAAGGAAAACATTTATTTCTCTTAGGGTAGTGATGTTAAAAATCGAATATAATCTATTGCAAGTGTCTTCAATATTGGGAGTAATAAGAGTCTCTGCCGAAATCAAGGTTTGAAATAATTGACATTGCCAACATCATAAATGGTCCTTGCATTGTACAAACAACACCTGAATACAAAGTTTTAGATGTTTATGTAATGACTCACTTTTATAAACCTAATTTTCATACCTAACAATACTGTGAAATTAATGACTGGGTCAGACAGAATGGAGTAAATAATCCTGCTAATCATATTTCATGTGTTTAAGTTTTTAGTAACTCAAACAATTTCATTACAGTCAACACTGTAAACATAGATTTTGGAATATTGAAATATCGGTCAGTCTTCTCTTTAATAGTATTTACCTAACTCTATTCCATACTTATAAAAGCAAGTATTTATCCAAATTCAAAAACTGCTCCTATGACTTAAGGATACAAACTGGCGCATGCCAAAATATTAACATTGATAATAGAGGGGTTTAATGTGTAATGATGACATTGTATTATATAATATTTGTTCCATCACATGAAGTATAAAAAATGTAAAGAGTATCATAGAATATTGTATATTATTATCATCAAACTTTATTACTATAATGATCCTACAATAATCAAACTTCTAACTAAATCCCAAAACTACCTTTGTACAGATGTGAAACTGGTGTATTCAGTATCTACTTAATTAGTATGCAGTATTTGTATGTTCTCCGTTAGTAGCCCATTGTCACCATCTCTTTAGAAACAACCTTGGTTGAATTCACATAATATATATGCTATTTTCATGTTAGGCTGGTGGTTGTTTTCAATGTATATTACTTAACAATATTACTGGTGAAAGTAATGTTTCTTACTTTTGTGTATTTCATGTATCTGCATCCTGAAACTGTACACTGTTATGTTGTTTACATTCATTATTTATATTGAAAAATATTTCAGACACAATCTCATTGTGTTCATGGAGCTACACTATATGTAACAAGTAAGTGTTGACCATCTGTGTACTTCTTGAAATTTTCAGTATGCATATACTGTTATCATTTTCCCTTCAGTTCAGGTTTTAAATATATCAACTAAAACATAAATAACGAATGTACTGTGTCTGCATCACCAGTATTTTTATGGTACCAATATAATACGATTAAAAAGTCCAACCTGCAAATCAGTCGTAATATTGATTCTACTTCGCCGCTTCATTTGTTACTGCTTGACAGAAGTAATAATTTCAGTCTAGTCTACCGAACTTGAACAATAAACATACATTTTACTCACCTCTCCTTTCCTCGATATCTTCCATATTGGAGTCAGACTCTGAGTCGGAATCGAGCGAATCGACAGATATATCCGACTCAAAGTTCAAATCACTGTCAGTGTCAACTCCAACTACAGACATGATTACGAATGATTTGTTGCGTCTGTCACAAGGGGCTATTTATATATTCATTAATATTCATACTCTTGGCGGGAAGCAAATTTTTATGTATTTCCTTAAATATTCCTTGCGTTGATTGCTTACTCAAAATAAGCATTTACTATTCTGACTTCAGTCGTGTCTTTATTTAAATTTCTTTTGTCCACATTTCAACGAAATCAATTGAAATCTAGGACTTTATTGTTTTGACTCGGCCTCTGGTAACCTTTGTGACGTGGCAAGTCATAGGTCGCCTGTCACGGTATTTTGTTCCAGACGAACCATCGCAAATGAACCGTTCCCGTCCTCTCGCCTATATGGGAGTGGTGCGCGGTGGAAACTACAGAGTCAATAGAAACACGTACACATAATTCTTAAAAACAAAAAAAATATGTCCTTCAGTAACACCTGATTTATGAGCAAATGCTTACAGACACCTTAGAAGTGTAAAGTTTCAGCATTGAAACAAAAAAAAAACCCATTAATATCTTAGTTTGCAGTAGTCCGTGACTTAGCAACTCTGTGAAAGACTACGATGCATGCATCATCATGAAACAAATATATGCAATCCGTCGCAGTTCAGATTTCCTCAAGCAAATCAGGGGCATGAAGCTGGAGATGAAATGATAAATAAGCTATGACATAATCATAACCATTAAGTTATTTGTATTTATTGCGATTAGTTTACAATATTCTTACCAGTGTCTACTTTTGAACGTCTTTTCAGAAAATTATACATATCAACAACACAGAAATTTTACTAACACACGCTCGTTCAGAAGACATAAAATATACAGTCCTCGTTAGAGGTTGTCACAGGCAATCTTTCCTGCATTTCCGTGGTCGACTAAGGACCATTGGTGCGGCTTTATCTTCTCGCGGAAAGTAGTGTTAGCGACCTTCAACTTCGATCGCCATTTTGTGTAAGCTTCCCGGCGAAAGAGCTTCGGTACCTTTTCTGTATTTTCAAAAAATATGAACATTTACAGAACACTATGGAATATCTGAGTATGGACAACATTATGAAAAGTGACAGCGATCAACAAAGAATGTTTTTAACATATGTCAATGGGCATGTACTACTGTATGAATGCTTTTAAATATACGTTAAGTAGCGAAGTGGAAAACGATGCGATACGGCGATATGCAGTTTATATGTGCGTTAGAGCTATAACAATTATGCATACGTGTTGGATAATGACTTTACTTTTAAATGTGACATTTTTTGGATTAGGGATTGTATATTTTTCGAATATTTTCATTTCCCTTCCCACCTTGTTACAAAAGGACATATATGTCCCTCTGGCACATCAACTGCGTTTTGGGCACCCGTGGCGAGCCACCTCCTCGTGGTGGGTGCTGGGTAACGCCAAGAGCTCGCCAACACCCCCGTTGTGGACCAGGGGGCATATTTGGTCCACCAACCCGTTTGCCGTGGGTTGCGGCCCTGTGTCGGTGGAGGACGGGAGTCTGGGGGTTGAGGGCGCTGGTGGCCTGTAATCGTGCTCCCTTTGCCCAACACACCCCTTTGACCCTTACTTCACCTAGACGGGTGGTTGAATGGGCCCGATTCTACCAATCGGCTGGTCATGCCGAGCCCTGAGCACTATATTTCGTTGCTCATTAACTATTTGGCTTGGACACAATGTTGACATAATTGGTTTTAAGTATATATTGTATGATATATGAATTTTCAAATTTGATAAAATTTGCCTAGATGCTGGTGCCAGAAAGCGATGGCTCATGGGCCAATCTGGTACACTGATTACTTGTTTAATCCTTCTGCTGGAGTATATCATCCCAGTATCCTTGGTGCTGCAGGTCGGAGATCCACTTGTAGATAGCATTGTCTTTATGATACTCGGTGGTGGGTGGGGAGCTGGGATGATGAATCTTATATACATTAACATGGAACCTGAAACCCCCCTGAGAAAAAAACGTCAGCTTGATAATGACCAAAGCACAAATGACAGTTATCGACAATTGAAACAGGTAGACTATTGGCCGAGATTTCTAGTGATAGAGTCTGTGGATAAAAAACCAATTAAACTCAATCCGTTTGCTGTTTCCAAAGCAGTGTATGGTATTGCAGAAGACGTGAAAAATATCAGGAGACAGAGATCTGGGTCGCTACTCTTAGAATGTAGTAAACGACAACAAGCAACCAACTTGCTGTCAGTTGATACGTTGGCAGGATGCCCTGTTTTAGTGTCAACCCATCGTACACTGAATTCAAGTAAAGGCATTGTCAGGGATCGAGATCATCCTTTAGAGGATATGATGGAGCTTGACATCATGGTTGAACTGAAAGATCAAGGTGTCACGCACGTGAAACGGTTTACGAGGCGTCACAATTCTGAAGTAGTTCTCACAAACAGATATTTATTGTCATTTGTCTCTCCAACGGCACCAAAGTCAATCAAAGCTGGGTATTGCAATCTTCCAGTTGAAGTGTATATACCAAGTCCACTGAGGTGCTTTAAATGCCAGAAATTTGGTCATGGGATAAATTATTGCTCCAACCGTATTACTTGTGCTCATTGTGGGGAGCAATCTCATGTTACAGAAGACTGTACAAATAACTTTAAAAAATGTGTCAACTGTTCAGGAAAGCATTCCTCCTCATCAAAAGATTGTCCGATATGGAAGAGGGAAATGGAAGTCAATAAAATAAAACATTCTCAAAATATCAGCTATGCTGAAGCTAAGAAGCTTGTTCCCTCTGTTTATCCAAATGACTCTTACGCTTCTGTTAGTAAAAGACCATCCACGACCACACTCTCAGTTGAATGTCAGACAGAGGTGACATGGATAAAATCTACTTCTCCTGAACCCATCACAAATCAAGAATTATTACCACTAGGAGACTCTGCTGCTCAGACTGTAGCCATGACGCCATCTCAGCCTCAGCCTATGCCTTTGTCACAGGACTCCGCAAGTCCAAAGACTCAGCTAGATACTAGAAAGTCCTCTGGTCGAAATGTTAATTCCAAATCCAAATTAAATTCGTGTCAGTCAAAAGCTGTACCTGGACATCAGGTCGCACAAACTGTGAAAGGAAACCAAAAACTTACTAGAATCAACCAAAGCGATAGAGTCGCTCAGGGTTCAAAAGATGAGATTCAGCTTTTTAATAAGTTTGGGTCCCTCGAAGATATGGATACGTCTGAACTTATCTATCACTGGACAGGGAGTTTATCGCCTTTTAGGCGTGGTAGATCACCAATAAATGCACCAAAGTGATGAATCATTAATATAATATAGTGCAGTGGAATTGTAGAGGGGTAAGGACCAATTTTAATGAATTGCAGCTATTGGTCCAAGATTTTGCACCACGAGCAATATGTCTGCAGGAAACGCATCTGAAACAAACAGATCTTTTTAAGTTACGTCAATGTGATGCGTATCATTATTTTTCACCTCCGGGTGACTGAGCCACTGGGGGATCGTCAATACTTGTCAAACAAGACGTTATTCATAGCCCTGTAACTCTTACAACTAATCTCCGTTGTACAACTAATCAGTCGTTGCAGTGCGACTTACTCTTCACGTTGCACTTACATTATGCTCTTTGTATATTCCGCCTTCTTCAGCACTCCAACTATCTGATCTACAATCTCTCTATGATCAACTTCCGAAACCGTGCCTTATAATGGGTGATTTGAATGGCCACAACCCACTCTGGGGTGGTACAAATACAAACAGTAAAGGTAAAATACTGGACGAATTTTATATCCAATAATGAACTCTGTATATACAATGATGACTCAAATACATATCTGCATCCTGCAACCGGCACCTACTCTTCTCCAGATTTGTCTCTTGCAGACTCTAATCTACTTCATGAATTTGATTGGACAGTCCACAATGACCTCTGTCGAAGTGACCACTTTCCAACTATTTTATCAGAAATTTCCCCATCTGAAGCTCCATCTTACACAAGATGGACTTTTTCTAAGGCAGATTGGTCCTTATTTAAAACATTGTGCTCATCTAAACTCCAACCTTCATGTTTCAGTCAAATACGTGATAAAATTCAGCGTTTTTCTGACGTTTTAAATGAGATAGCTGCAGTATGTATACCACAATCCTCTACAAATCCACATGTACGGAAGCCGTGGTTTAATACAGACTGTAAACAGGCTAGAAAAGCGAGGAAAAGAGCAGAGAATTATTTTCGAAATCATCCAACTGTCCATAATTTAAATAAGTTTAAAGTACTAAATGCGAAGGCACGTCGTACGTTCAAACAAAACAAACGGCAGTCCTGGAAGAACTATGTCTCCAGGATTAATTCACGCACACCAGTGTCCAAGGTATGGAACATGGTTCAGAGAATAAAAGGCAAAGGTTCGAAATCTGCTGTTCACCATCTTAAAGATGGTGATAGTTTGATTACTGACACATCTCAAATTGCCAATAAACTTGGCGAAACGCTTGCCAAAAATTCTTCATCAGAAAATTATGTTCCTGAATTTCAGAGATACCAGAAGTTACAGGAAAAGAAAAACCTTAATTTTGAATCAAATAATGGTGAAGATTACAATGAAGTGTTTTCCTTACATGAGCTACATACAGCTCTTGAGCAAGCTCATGACACAGCAGGGGGTGATGATAATATCCATTACCAGCTACTGAAACACCTACCTGAACCATGCCTATTGACACTTTTAGATATATTTGACAAAATATGGACGTCTGGAGAATTTCCTCCTTCATGGCGTAATGCTATTGTAGTTCCAATACCAAAACCTGGTAAGGATTATACATATCCACCAAATTACAGGCCGATATCGCTTACTAGCTGTGTCTGCAAAACCATGGAGCGTATGGTGAATAACAGATTGGTTTGGTATCTTGAAACCAATAACCTAATAACAAATATGCATTGATCATTTGGTCCGTTTGGAATCCTTCATTAAAAATGCTATAGTCAATAAACAACATGCTGTATCAATTTTCTTTGATCTTGAGAAAGCTTATGATACAACCTGGAAGCATGGCATTATGAAAGATTTACATGAGTTTGGTTTGAGAGGCCGTTTGCCTCTTTTTATATCAGAGTTTTTAAAAGACTGGCAATTTCAAGTCCGAGTGGGTTCTACTCTGTCTGATCATTACAATCAGGATCAGGGTGTCCCGCAAGGCAGTATTTTGTCCGTCACTTTATTTAGTATTAAAATCAACAGTTTATCCAAGGTTTTAAATGATTCGATTGATGGATCACTTTTTGTGGATGATTTTAATATTTCCTGTCGTGGTAAAATTATGCATACTATTGAACGACAACTGCAGTTATGTTTAAATAAAATAAATAAATGGTGTCTTGAGAATGGTTTTAAATTCTCAAAGTCGAAAACTAATTGTGTACACTTTTGTAGGAAACATAAACCGCATAAGGACCCTGAACTATATTTAAATGGCACTCCTATCAAAGTCGTAAAGGAGGCAAAATTCCTGGGTCTAATATTTGATTCTCACTTAACCTTCTTGCCTCATATTAAATCTCTTAAAGCTAAATGCCTGAAACCACTGGATTTGTTAAAGGTTGTTTCAAACTCAAAGTGGGGAGGGGATCAGACTACCCTCCTTCACTTATATAGATCACTGATACGGTCTAAACTTGATTATGGCTCCATCGTTTATGGCGGAGCCTGCAAAAGCAACCTAAAACTTTTAGATTCTGTCCACCACCAAGGTCTACGACTTTGTCTTGGATCTTTCAGAACTTCACCTGTTGACAGCCTTTATGTCGAGGCTGATGAGCCATCTCTTGAGCAGCGACGTATCAAATTAGCTTTACAGTATATCACAAAACCATGTTCCCATGAGTCAAACCCTGCATATGACTGTGTCTTCAATCCTCTCTATGAGGATTTATACAATCAGAAATCTTCCCTTGTTCCGCCTCTTGGTTTAAGAATAAAACCACTTATTTCTGCTGCCGGCATTAAGCTGGATCATATAGCTCCCTCCCGTCTTCTTTCTTCTCCTCCATGGCAATTGGTTAGGCCACAGGTCGACCGGACATTAATTACATTTAAAAAACCAGAAACAAATGAATTACAATATAAACAAGAATTTAATGAATTGAAACATAGATATAGCAATTATAAATCCTTATTTACAGATGGGTCCAAGGATGGTGGCGCAGTGGCTTGTGCCACTGTCATTGGATCCAGAACAATATCTTCTAGATTACCTGATAATAGTTCTATTTTTACAGCAGAAGCTAACGCCATATTGACAGCTCTTAAATATATTCAAAGACACCCTAAACATAAACAGTATATAATATATTCCGACTCTCTTTCTTGCCTTCAGG
Source organism: Haliotis asinina (assembly GCF_037392515.1). Taxonomy (NCBI): domain Eukaryota; kingdom Metazoa; phylum Mollusca; class Gastropoda; order Lepetellida; family Haliotidae; genus Haliotis; species Haliotis asinina. Next base: position 5,175,754 of record NC_090283.1, on the reverse strand, counting down.
CTATTAAAAATATTTCTTGCAAACATCCACTTTTAATTGATATTATTGAATTGTATAATAATCTTGCTACTGGCCAATACGACATCGTTTTTTGTTGGTTACCCAGCCACGTTGGCATTTCCGGTAACACAATGGCAGACCTTGCTGCTAAAGCAGCACTCAACAAATCTGTGACGCCACTTCTTATTCCATACACTGACTATAAAGCAATCATTAGGTCTTACATCCGTTATCTGATGCAGAAGAGGTGGGACACTAAAGTAGGTATCAACAAATTACATGAAATATAACCCTACATTGGTTACACCTACTTGAGTTGTCAGTCCAGATTTGAAGAGGTCATCATGCGACGATGTCGTATTGGTCACACACGATATACACATGAATATTTGCTTAAAGGTGAAGATCCTCCGTTTTGTATCCCTTGTGTTGAAAGAATCACAGTCAAGCATGTCTTGCTTGACTGTGTTGAATATTCCATCACAAGGGATAACTTTTGTAAATCAAGAACTATGAAGGATCTTTTTAGTAATGTTAGTTATCATTTAATCATTGCGTTTTTAAAGGAATTAGACCTGTTACATGACTTGTAAATATAGAAATATTTTATGATTGGAAGTTGAATTAGCAACTAAGATTGTTAGTGGCTGTATCCTCAAAGGGGCTTGAAGTACCGTAAAATTATTGTCCTCCTGAGAGGGTACGTAAGTCCCAAACAGTTAAAGTCAGATTTAATCTTTCACTGTTTTTAGTTGTAGAATATGTGTAATTTTAAATTCTGGCTAATCTTGCATACAGTCGCCAGCAGCTGAGGGGATGGTGTAAATCCAACTAGGAACCATGCAGGTAGCTGAGGTACTGTAAGTCCCCATGGTCCCTAGTATGGTGATCTACCTTCGGTTGTTGGCGATCTATGGCCTGTTTTTATATTGAACTGTCCAAATAGTGATAATATTAGCTTTTAAGTTTTTACGCTAGTTTTAAATACTAACTGTGATAGTCTAGTGGTTTTATTGTCCTTCGTCGACAGGTTCTTCATAATATGCCTATATATTCCTTTTTATGTCACGTATGTTCTCGTCACAATATGGCTGCAATATTGCCGACGTGACGTTAAATGATAACTCACTCACTCACTCACTCACTCAACTGCGTTTTGTGTAGGGACATATATGTCACTGTGGCATCCCGGGGGATTAATGGAACTTTACAGAATCAGGTAAGGATATTGTTGACTGTAAATGTTGATGATATGTCGTTGGTATATGAGCCCTGCATCTCGTAATGTAGTTCTGTTTTAATTATGTGTCATAATTTCCTCATTAATCGTGAAACAGACAATAACAAAATGTTTGTTTAGATCTCGATGCACCCTGTGACCTCAGACTGAGCCGAGGTTCGCCAGCTGGCGCGGCGCCAAATGTACAGTGACGTCACACTGCTGATGACGTCAAGACACCGAAGTGGCCAGCTGCTGTCTGTGCCTAGTGTTTCAGTGCTGCACACGGTAGGCTTGATGTCAGGGTTACGGTAGCACCTGTACAGACCAACACCTGGATCATGTGGATTTAGACAATAGCGACTAACGAGCAACCACACAATGACCCCTCATTGTTCCGGCAACTGAAACTTGGGTGACAATGAAATGTGAAGCCACACCCACACCCGCACCCGCACCCGCACCCGCACCCGCACCCGCACCCGCACCCTAACCAACACCCACACCCTAACCAACACCCTAACCAACACCCACACCCATTCCAACCCCAAACTCCTTCTCAAAAAGCTGTATCCGACCCTGGGAATGGCAGATTAGCTTTCCCGAGTTACATTACAATGAAATATTAACATTCTTTCGCGACGTGGAATGGTAGATTATCGCCAAGTCTTGAAATTATGTAATTAATATAACGAGGGAAAGAAATCCGTCATTCCTCGTCATGGGTTGGGTATTGTTTTATTGCCCACATCAGATTTCGATCTGAAAAAACGATAAAATGGAAACAGCAGTTTCTCTGAGGAAACCCGCTATCTGGAATATATATATATATCTATGCGCGTGATGCAGCTTCATTTCCAAGAATTTCATCGCATTACCGTTATATTATACAGGTACTTCATCACGTGACACTAAATAAGGTGTTTTTTTGCAACTAACTTAACTGTCCGTTAAATAGTAGACGTGTAGTTTCTTTGCGGTACATTTCTGTATTTCTTAGTTATAACTGCAAAAAGACATATTGTATCAAATATTTGTGTGAATAATTGATTTAGAGGAGCGACGTGACACATGTGACAGTCACAGTCACAGCAGGGATGGGAAGCCTAAGAACTTGTATCTCATCTTGTTCAGTCCTCACAACAAATACACTGAACAATATCTACAACTTCTCCCAATATGCTGCCCTCAGTCTTCAATGTCAGTCACGTTTATCGCAGGTAGGGATTACGCCATGTTTCGGCATCTTCGACAACACAACTGTAGACGTATTGTATCAAATCTTGCAACATCATATCCATTTCTTTCTCTGCAACTTTTATTTCCCGATGTTTAAATGGAATAATGATGTATTTATCATTCTGCATCGTCTGTGACGTCATTTGTATATACGTCCGATAAGCACAGGCGCAGCTGCATACCTGAGAGCGTGGACATCGACCAAGTCAGTGAGCCTAGGGCCTAGCCTCATTTTGGAAACGTACGTATCCCTAAGAATTCTTAACTTTAATCGTAGTCCATGTGTTAAGAATGGGCTTAAGAAATTCGTAGGGTTACGAACGTTTCGAGAATAGCTAGCCTGGCCGCCCGATCCCTTTTAGTCGCCTTTTACGGCAAGCATAGTGGCCTGTCATGGCAAGCATGGGTTGCTGAAGGCCTGTTGTAAGCCGGATCTTCACGGGTTTTGCAAATGCGCTATATTAGTGTCCTTGAAAATTTACGAAAGTCCTGAAATCTGTGTTTTGACATCTGATAAAAAGGGTCATATTTCTCATGCCTGTATCGATGATTCTATTGTATTTGGAGAAAATGATGATTGAGAGGAAAGTGTAAACAAACGGTTGCCACGACGGATAGTTTTGGTGTTCAACAACACAAGTCTCTTTTTAAACCTAAACACAGGAAATTGTTTTCTTGGGTTTGCTTCTCAATTCAGTTCACCTGACTGTGAGACTTGCACCTCAAAAGCCAACAATTTTAAACTTCCGTTCAGGAACTCAGAGTTACCTCCCTTCAAGCATGCCTGTTGCAAAAGTGATTTCTCACTTTGTAGCCCGTGTCCCAGGTGTTATTACAGACAGGAACTGGAAATGCTGAGGCACTTCGCAGAGTTAGTTGGAATTTTGGAAAGACGATATTTTGTCAGAAGTTGTTAAACAAGATTTGTTGGTGTTCAAAACGTCGAAGCGGACTTTGAATCAGCATGGACTCTGAATCATGGAATATTCCACAGAATGTGTGAAAGACTGGACCAGTCCTAGAGTTGGCTCACTTGCCTTAAGGTTAAACTATCAAGTGAAACCACATATATCACAAGGGATGTTAACCGTTCCACTATTTCATAAAAAGAATATATCTTCTATGCTCTAACCGCTGTAAGCATAATATCCCTGGTTTTGCAGAAGATAGAAAGGTAGGGGTCGATGGATCATTCATAGTCCCTTACTGGACAACACAGACCTGGCCCGTTCCACCAAACGATCGTAGAGCTGAGATGATCGTAAGTCCCGTAGGCCGCATTAAAAATTAAATGTTTCTCGGGCACATTTTTTTCAAAAGTGACGAGGGCGGTAGGGTCTTTTTTATTTTTGATAGAAAAAAGTATTTCTCTCAGAAATAAAGCTTGTGCAGGTTAGCCCATGTTAATGAGTTGTAGATCTTCCCACTGTGCAGGCACCTTTTGTTTGTAATTACTGAAGCAGTCAGGCTTGTTAAACAAGTAAACAATGGGATTAGTGGGGGGTCGTATAAGTATATCTCTGTGGCAGAAATGATACAGACAACAGACAACACTATTCTTTGCATGCTGTTTATAAACATTTATAACATTCTTCATGACAACCGTGACAATCCAATAAAATAGTCAAATATAATATTTGATGTCATGTAACCAGCAATACAAAATTAAAGTATTACAGACATACAAGATAATTAATATAATATTGATATACCTTTACATAGCAAATATTACAGACTTACAAGATAATTAATATAATATTAATATAACTTTACATAGCATGGTATGAACTTAATGTCAGCATAGTTAAAGTCCAACCAAATGTGGCATGCAGTCAGCAAACTCCATTAGAGTTTTTGTACCATTTTCAAGTAGAGCCTTCTGACGTTGGATTTCATCGTTACCACCATATGTGCACGCACCATCTGAAGTATGGTGGCGACTTGTTAAACAATATATGAAAACAACCAATTCTTCCTACACTTTCCCACCAATTATGTCTCAGGATGTAATGTATAAAAACCGTAATGACATCGCAAATGTACTAAATAATTATTTTGTGGATCAATCAAGAATTGCAAATGCAAATCTGCAGCTACCAACAATGAGCTCCGAATATAGCTTACACTCTTTGTCAAATATTGATTTCAGCCCAGAAGAGGTAAAAGACATTATTCTATCTGTTGATATAACAAAAGCTACTGGTCCAGATGGAATAGGCAACAGACAACTTAAACTCGTAGGCGCTAAGATATCTCCATTATTGTCACAACTATTTAACTTGTCTCTTCAAACTTTCAGGTATAATTCACTCTGGAAAGAAGATCTAGTCACACCTCTTCATAAAAAAGGAAGTAAAAACGACTACCGTCCTATTGCTTTAACAAGTTGTTTAGCCACAATTTTCGAAAAATGTGTTTTTAAACATGTATTTAATTACTTAAGAGATAATGGAATATTATCTATTCTTCAATCTGGCTTCATGCCAGGCGACTCAATTGCTAATCAGTTAACTTACTTATATGATTTTATTGCCAAAGGACTTGATCAAGGAAAAGAAATCCGAGCAGTATTCTGCGACATTAGCAAAGCGTTTGACAAGGTTTGGCATGAAGGTATCATTTTTAAGCTGAACAAATACGGTATTAATGGTTCCCTCTTAAGATGGTTTGAACGTTATCTAGAAAATCGAACGCAAAAAGTTGTTATAAACGGATATAAATCCGATAGCAAACCCGTTTCAGCTGGCGTACCTCAAGGATCTGTTCTTGGACCTTTACGTTTTATAATTTATATAAATGATATTGTTGAAGGAATTGATTGTAATGTACGCCTATTCGCGGACGACAGGTCAATTTACGTAATAGTCGATGACCACACGATAGCCGCGGACAATCTAAATAGTGATCTTAACATAATATCTAACTGGGCCAATACATGGCAAGTAAATTTTAATCCAAATAAAACGGAAACCGTACTCTTCACTCGTAAACTTAATACTAGTCCCAAGCCTACCCTATACGTGAATGACACGCCAGTTCAAGAAGTGAAAAATCATAAGCATCTCGGACTAACATTTCAGGACGATTGCTCGTGGAGTATTTATATTAATGAAATTGTTAAGAAAGTAAGTCCGATGATAAATTGCCTGAGAAGCTTCAAATATCGTTTAAATAGGAAAACTTTAGAGCTGATGTACAAATATTTCATTTTACCTAATTTCGAATATTGTAGTCATATCTGGGATAACTGCACTCTAGAAGAGTCACTTTGTCTCGAAAATCTCCACCATGACGCTCTGCGCACAATATGTGGCGCAGTCCGAGGAACGAGCCACCAAAAATTATACAATGAAACTAATATAAAGTCACTTAAAGAAGAAGAAAGAACGCTAAATTGGTACTATTCTACAAAATGTATAACAACATGGTTCCTGACTACTTAAGTAACCTTATCCCGCCCGCTGTCTCAGAAAATAACAATTACAACCTTAGAAATGGTAAGCGATTAAATATTTAATGTGCAGGACGCAACTGTATTCGCGCTCCTTTCTCCCAGATACAGTTAGTGTTTGGAACACCCTGAGCGTAAAACTTGCAAACTCTCCTTCGCTGGGAGAGTTCAAAATCTCCAGCACACATCTATGATGTATACTACGGAAATCGATTCTGTCAAATAATACATTGTCGCCTCAAGCTCGGGATCAGTGACCTAAACGCAGATAGAGTAAATATACATATATCTGATAACGCCCAATGCAGTTGCGGCTACCATAACGAAGATGTCCTTCATTACTTATTTTGCTGTAAAAAATACGAATTAATCAGACGTCAAATGTATTTCTATAACAACGGTTTTTCCCTACACGCAGTTTTGAATGGAAGCCAATCAGAAAGTGGTCACACAAATCAGAAAATTCTAGAATCATTACATAACTTTATTACTCTGAGTAAAAGATTTGATAAATTTGAATAAGGCATCGTAAATTGAAATCTAAGTTAAAACGAAGCTTAACTGCTGTCAGTCATTATGGTCATTATGGTGTTTATTATTACAGTTGCATGCAATTCAGCACTGTTCCTGCTGTATATATAACTGTTATAATGTATTGGAGCGGTATTTAAATAAGCTGTTACTTGTTTACCAATCCAAATTCAGTTTTCTGAATAAAAATATGTTTAAACCATCTGATGTATTGTCGTCTCTCTGCTCTTTTCGGATGATGTCAATGAACCGATAGATGTTGGGATGTTTCTGGCAAAGTTTGCTAAGTATTGCATGTCAACCATCAACATGATTTCTGGTCCTGGAACCAACAGTATGGAAGTGATTCCACATCTGTCTCAGGACCTGTACAGGCTGGTGTGGGTGCTGTAGAATGTCCGAGCAACAGCAACAACTTCAGAAGTACGACCTAAGACGCAAATGATTATTGTCAATTTCATTGGTATGATAATGATGCATTATATCATATTTCGGTTACATGCTTGTCTTAAAATTTCACTTTTACATTTTGAAGAATTTACATATTCATGCAATATGAACTTGTCTTAAAATCTCATTTGTATTAACAATTTACATATCCATGCGAAGATACAAAAATAATGGTAAAATGTAAAACTGACGTTGAAGACCTTCTTGGTAGAGAGTTGCCTTGCAACATCTCCAATGTACACTGTATATATATATATATATATATATATATGTGTGTGTGTGTGTATGTATGTATGTATATATGTATGTATGTATGTATGTATGTATGTAGCTGTTAACAGGTTGAATTTATAATAGCTCAATTAATGTCATAATATATATTTTTGGCTGTTAACAAGTTGATTTCTTTTCAGTGACATCTATTGAACACGTTTGACTGGTGAGTTGATATCAGGGGGCCTGTCTGGTAATCTGTCCCTGGGCCGTGAGTTAAGTTCAGTCATAGTCATGAGACAACCCCTTTCCGTAAAACAACATCACTAATCCTAATCCCCTTCAGTCTGTCTGCACAGTGGGAATAAACCGATTCAGTGTCATTCGTTCTTGTAGTGGACAAAAGGATGATCGGGACGCTGTCAAGTCAAAATTATCCTTTCAGTCAAAAAGTCTACAGTCGTAGAGCTTCGATCCCTTCTTGGGTAGCTTGCTTTGTTAATATCACGGGTTCAGATCTTGAGATTTCCCAAAGACAAATGTTGACAACGACGCTTAGTATTTAACCAGGTTATTGCCTGTGAGATACGATCCTAACATTAGAAAATGTTGCACTTCCGTCAGGGTCGGATGGTGACATGAAAGAGTCGCAAGTCACGGGGATGGAACGCACGTGATTTGGTGGGTAGCCAAATGCGAGTGGCAGGTCCAACTCTCTACATATCGACACTGGAGCTTCTGCCTTCTTGTGACATGAAAAGGAAATAGAAGGCTGTCAGCGACATTAAAATATGAATAGATGCTATGGTAATTCAATCTTTCTTCATGGTAGGTTCATGTGTAGAAAATAGTATCACGGGTTTGTAGGAGATGACTTCATGGCAAATGTATGTCGGCCCCATGTTTGTATGTACACCGTGTATATGATTTGGTACATCGTTGAATGCCTGGGTGAAGGATAACGACAGCCTCTATATGTACTCCCATACCCACGTTCCCCGTACCGAGTGAGTGAGTGAGTGAGTTAATATTTTATATATAAACATCGGCAATATTGCAGCCATATCGTGACGAAAAGATTCTTGGAAGAAGGAATTTATGTATATGGTAAAACCTTGTCAACGAAGGACAGTAAAACAACTAGAATATCACAATAAGAATTAAAACTAGCGTCAAATATTAAAGCCAATATCATTATTCAGACAATACGATATAAAAACAGGCCATAGATTGCCAACAGCTGAAGGTAGAGCACCATACTAGGGGCCATGGGGACTTACAGTACTTCTGCTACCTGCGTGGTCCCGAGCTGGATTTACACCATCCCCTCAGCTGCTGGCGATTGTACGCAAGATTAGCCACAAATTAAAATCACAGATATACTACGGCTAAAAGGAAATGGAAGACTAAATTTGACTTCAAATGTTTTTGGACTTACGTACCCTCTCAGGAGGACAATAATTTTACGGTACTTCAACCCCCCTCGAGGATACAGCCACTAACAATCTCAGTTACTAATTCAACTTCCAATCATAAAAAAATATTTATTTACATGTCAGTCAATAAATCCAATTCTTTTAAAAATGTAATAATTAAATGAGAACTTACGTTACTAAAAAGGTCCTTCATAGTTCTTGAAATAATTGTCCCTTGTGATGGAATATTCAACACAGTCAAGCAAGACATGCTTGACCGTGACTATCTCATCACAAGGGACACAGAACGGAGGATCCTCACCTTTCAAAAGATATTGATGCGTATACCTGGTGTGGCCAATACGACATCGCCGTATAATGACCTCTTCAAATCTGGACTGACAACCCAAGTAGGTGTAACCAACATATGGTTTTATTTCATGTAATGTATTGATATCTACTTGGGTGTCCCACTTCTTCTGCATCAGATCACGAATATAAGATCTAATGGTAGCTTTATAATCAGTATAGGGAATAAGAATTGGTGTCACAGATTTGTTGAGTGCTGCCTTAGCAGCAAGGTCAGCCAAAGTGTTACCAGAGATTCCAACATGGCTAGGTAACCAACAGAAGACGATGTCGTATTGACCAGTGGCAAGATAATTATACAATTCAATAATTTCAATTAAAAGTGGATGTTTACATAATAGGTTTTTAATAGCCTGAAGGCACGAAAGAGAGTCAGAGAAAATTATGTACTGTTTATGTTTAGGGTGTCTTTGAATATATTTGAGAGCTGTTAATATGGCGTTTGCTTCTGCAGTAAAAATAGAGCTGTTATATGGTATTCTAGAAGATATTGTTCTGGATCCAATGACCGTGGCACAAGCTACTGCACCACCGTCCTTGGATCCGTCTGTAAGTAAGGATTTGTAATTGTTATATTTGTTTTTTAATTGATGATATTCTTGTTTATATTGTAAGTCATTAGTTTCTGATTTTTTAAATGTAGTTAACGTTAAGTCAACTTGTGGTCTAACCAACTGCCAAGGAGGAGAAGAAAGAAGACGGGAAGTAGCTATATTATCTAGCTCAATGCCGGCAGCAGTAATGAAAGGCTTAGTTCTCAGCCCAAGAGGTGGAACAAGAGATGATTTCTTGTTATATAAATCTTCATAAGGGGAATTAAAGACACAGTGAAATGCAGGATTAGACTCATTAGAATATAACTTTGTAATATATTGTAAGGATAATTTTATACGGCGTTGGGTAAGAGATGGTTCGTCTGCTTCAACGTAGAGACTGTCGATGGGTGAAGTTCTGAAGGACCCAAGACAAAGTCCTTGGTGATGGACAGAATCTAATAGTTTCAGGTTGCTTTTGCAGGCTCCGCGATACACGATGGAACCATAGTCAAGTTTTGAGCGGACAAGTGATCGATACAAATGTAGGAGGGTAGCTTGATCACCTCCCCACTTTGAATTAGAAACGACTTTTAATAAATCCAGTGCCTTCAGGCATTTACTTTTTAAAGATTTGATATGGGGCAGAAACGTTAAATGTGAGTCGAAAATCAGACCCAAGAACTTTGCCTCCTTAACGACTTTGATGGGAGTGTTATTTAAAAACAATTCTGGATCTTTATGCGGTTTGTATTTTCTACAGAAATGTATACAATTGGTTTTCGATTTAGAAAATTTAAAGCCGTTTTCAAGACACTATTTGTTAATTTTGTTTAAGCACAACTGCAGTTGCCGTTCAATAGTATACATATTTTTTCCACGACAAGAAATATTAAAATCATCCACAAAAAGTTATCCATTGATTGAATCATTTAAAACCTTGGATAAACTGTTGATCTTGATACTAAAGAGTGTTACAGACAAAATACTGCCTTGGGGAACACCCTGATCCTGATTATAATGGTCAGACAGGGATGATCCCACTCGGACTTGAAATTGCCTGTCTTTTCAAAATTGTGAGATAAAATGAGGCAAACGACCTCTCAAACCGAAATCATATAAATCCTTTAAAATGCCATACTTCCAAGAGGTATCATATGCTTTCTCCAGATCGAATTAAATTGATACAACGTGTTGCTTATTTACAATGGCATTCTTAACATAAGATTCTAATCGTACTAAATGATCAATAGTACTTCGGTTTTTCCGGAAACCACATTGAATATCTGTGATAAGATTATTCGTTTCCAAATACCAGACTAATCTATTGTTTACCATTCGTTCCATGGTTTTACAAACGAAACTGGTTAACGATATAGGGCGGTAATTTGATGGATCTGTATGATCCCGGGCAGGCTTTGATATGGGGATTACAATGGCATTGTGCCACGACTGAGGAAAATTTCCTGAAATCCAAATACGGTCAAATATTTCCAGAAGTGTCAAAAGACATGTCTCAGGTAAATGTTTCAGTAACTGGTAATGAATGTTGTCATCACCAGCTGCAGTATCATGAGCTTGCTCGAGAGCAGTATGTAGCTCATGTAATGAAAATACTTCATTATAATCTTCACCGTTATTAGAGTCAAAGTTAAGTCTTTGTTTTTCTTGTCGATTTCTATATTTCTGAAATTCAGGTATATAATTTGATGATGATGAATTTCTGGAAAGAGTTTCACCAATTTTATTGGCAATATCACCCTTACCAGTTATCAATTTATCACCTTCTTTGAGATGTTTAACAGAGGATTTGGAACCTTTGCCTTTTATTCTTTGGACCATATTCCACACCTTAGACATGGGTGTGCGCGAATTAATGTTGGAAACATATTTCCTCCAAGACTGGCGCTTGTTTTGTTTATAAGTTCGTCGTGCTTTGGCACTCGTAATTTTAACAGTATTTAGGTTGTGAACGGTAGGATGTCTGCGAAACTATTTTTCTGCTTTCTTCCTACACTTTCTTGCTTGTTTACATTCATTGTTGAACCATGGTTTACGAAGGTGTGGAATTTCAGAGGACTTAGGAATTGATTGGTCAGCGATTTCATTTAACTCAGCTGAAAACAACTCTATCGGATCTGATACATTCATAAAGTTTTCCGGTATTATTTTTTCCATACACAGCATTTCATATAACGGCCAAATAGCTTTATTAAAATTCCACCGTGATAAAAGGGGATCATCATCGGGTTTGATAGCTTTGAGGACAGTTGGGAAGTGGTCACTTCCGCAAAGGTCATCATGAACAGACCAGTCAAATTCATTGTAAACATTCGAATCAACGAGGGACAGATCAAGTGCAGAATAGGTTCCTGTTCCTGGATGTAAATAGGTGTTTGATTCGTCATTATAAACACACAAGCTATTATCAAATATAAAATCCTCAATAATCTGACCTTTATGGTTTGTGCTTGTACTTCCCCATAGAGGGTTGTGCCCGTTCAAATCGCCCATGATGATACAGGGCTTTGGTAATTGATCATACAGATTTTGGAGATCAGATGAAGGTGGAATGTACAAAGAGCACAGAGTAAACACAATGTGCAGGCTGAGGCGAATAGCTACGGCTTGGAGATTGGTATTCAAATGAACATCGCTGTGAATGATGTTACGTCTAACTAATATCGTTGAACCTCCAGTCGCTTTATCCCCTGGAGGAGAAAAAGAGTGATAACAAGTGTACTGCCTTAAATCAAATGTATCAGTATGTTTGAGATACGTCTCTTGGAGACATAGTGCTGACGGTTTAAGGTCTTGCACTAACAACTGTAGTTCATTAAATATATGTTTACGCCCTCTGCAATTCCATTGTACTAGATTAGCTGAATGGCTCATGGAGGGATAAGTATCTAAGGAGCAGTAACAGGAGATACGGTTCTACCTTTCTTTTTGGGTGAGTGACCATTTGAATGGCCACCAGCGCTCACACGGGTGGATACTTCAGTATCCATATCTTCGAGCAATCCATATTTATTATGAAATTGCACTGTATCTTTTAGTGCTTTTGGCAATCTGTCAGACTGAATATGTTTTTTCTTTGTATCCACTTTGGTAGATTTGGACGGTTTGATTTGATTTGAGTCTGTCTGTGTAGAAGATGTTCCTTTCTGTTTTGGTGATGGATCTGTGACCGGTTTGAAACTTACAGTATTTTGTAATTGATCTGAAAGGGATTTGGGATGGTCGGAATGTACCCAGGAAAGATCTGTCTGACAGGGTATAGACACCGTGACCTTTTTAGCTACTGAAGCGTATGATGGACTTTCTGAAATAGGTGCAAGAAGTCTGGCTTGTGTTCTGGCATCAGAGTAACTCAGTCGTTTTTCACTTTTTAATCTCTGCACAGTGGCCTCATATTTCCAAAGAGGACAGTCTTTAGAAGATGCCATATGGTCTCCTTTGCAATTTAAACACTTGATGGTGTTGGTACATGTTTTCCCATCATGGTCAGGTTCTCCGCATCTAAAGCAAGCTAGCTTATTCCTACAAGAATTTTGCCCATGGCCGAACTTCTGACAGTTAAAACAACGAGTAGGGCGTGGGATAAAGAGATCTATACTCATGGAGAAACATCCAACCTTAATAGAAGGATGCAGAACTGGGGTGTCAAAAGTCAAAAGATATGTATTGGACAGGAATACACGGTCATCTTTACGGTATGTGAATATTTTTGCCTCAATGACACCTTGACTTCTGAGTTGAGAGACAATGTCTTCAACAGAAATGTCAGCGACTTCGGTCTCTGTCACGGAGTAGTCCTTTGGAAAAGTTAAGTGTCTTGTGTGCTGAACATGTAATTGGAATGTCAGCTAGTTTGGTTGACGTCATGAGATTAATGGCCTGTGACTTCCTGACACATTCAACCAGAAGACCCCCAGACCGTAATTTGGAAACATTCTTCAACTCACCAGCTTTACCTTGTAGGCCCTTTTCTAACAGAAATGGGGAATAGGAAGCAAGGGTTCGTTCACCCTTTGCTTCCAAAACAAGAAAGCGTGGCCAAGTATCCCTCTCAGAATGTAACAATTTCGTCACAACGTCATCTGCATCAGAGTCAAGCTCAGAATCAGATTCTGAAAGTTGCCGTTTTGGGTTTTTGGATTTTGCTTACCCATAATGAATAGTAGAATGGTTCATCAAATCTATTCCCTGCCCACCATGGAGCGCCTACAAGGGCGATGTCATGCGTAAGCGGAGTTCCAGCAAACTGACACCAAAGGGTTACAGAAATGATATACTCCAGTTAGTCCAAAGGATCAACCAGATTGGCCCATGAGCCACCGCCTTCTGGGAATAAGCTCTAGGCAAGAACATAAAACAAATTCATGAACGTTCTGAGTATTCAGAATGAAGGTACCGAGTCAAGATATAACAAAATTACATACCACAGGGCTCGGCGTGACCAGCCGACTGATAGAATCGGGCCCATTCTACCTCCCGTCTAGGTGAAGTTAGGGCCAAAGTGGCGTGTTGGGCACAGTAACGCTATTCATTGCTCCCATGCCCTCAGCCACCAGGATCCCCTCCTCCACCGACACAGGGGCGCAACCCACGGCAAACAGGTTGCCCAGTTTAGTCGCCTCTTACGACCAGCAATGGGGTGCTGTGGACACATTCTGCCCCGGGTCCACACGGGAGAAGAGCACTTAGCGTTACCCAGCACCCACCACGAGGAGGTGGCTCTTCACGGGTGCCTTCCCCGTACCGTAGATTAGTGTACAAATGTTAGAGGATATAAACAACCTTAGGTTTCGATGGTTCTACTGGTAGGAATCAGAGGTATATTAAGATCAGTCTACACCTATGATGTAACATTGTCATGTGACGTGGGTCTGTGGTAGTGTTACTGTCAAGAATATACAACAGATTTCATGATCTGAGAAACCAGAAACATCTCTCTCTCTCTCTCTCTCTCTCTCTCTGTCTCTCTCTCTCTCTCTCTCTCTCTCTCTCTCTCTCTCTCTCTCCATAAACATTAAAAATATATTCAACTTGAGAGGCTGCATGTATGTTCTTTTCATAAACTTCAGAAATAATTTATCAACAATCTGAATCGACGAGAATCACATGTTCCGCAAGAACAGAAATCGTCACCTGAAAACCAAAGTGTTCTAAGTCCATTTTTGACAAAATTAGAGTTAGTATGCTAGGGGTAAGTTTTAGAGGTATGTTTGCATAATCTAGTACTCTAGCAACGTTTTACAGCGCTTTATTGGTTTGAAAGGGCTTCTTCAAACGCAAATTTTCTTCTGTCTCCATGTTCACTGTAGATTCCCAAATGAGCAAGCACAACGTGAAAACGTCACCTTGAGATCTACCAATTTTGATGTGATTTTCATCTTTGAATGGAACATTTAACTCTGTTTGTATTTCTGCTATATTTCATTAAATATTGTACTTATGAAAGTAAAAACATATATAAACGACAAAAGCACCTCCAGGTAAAAAGGAAACAACAATCAATATCCATATAATCATGATTTTAACCTGTTATGTCGACACTTAGAACACTTGGAGAGAAACAAAAAATCACGATTTCATCGGGCAAATGTTCTATCTCCAACTTGAAACATTTTTCAAGAATTTCTTATTTATTTTAACACATTGAGCTCACTTGCTATTTTCTCATACTGTTAAGTGCATGTGAAAAATTCCAAAATGAATGAATAGTTTAGACGACATCATTCTCGTAGAGTTCAAGATCGGTGAAGTCTTCTACATGGCATATTCAGTCCCGGGGTCATCTACTATATCGCTTTTAAAACCTATTCTTGAATAGAACCTATGTTGTATACAAAGATTGATTTATGTCTTATATATTTGTAATGTGACATCTTCGAAGATAAATGTAATTAAGATACCAACGTTGGTAAGATAAGATATTGAAACACAAAAGAAACGTCACCTTTCAAAACCAAATACAAAGTGTTGTCCTTACGAAGTGGTGTTGTAAATCCCATCTCTCTGGCTGAGGACGAAGCAGCTATTGCACGTGCGAGTCGAGGAAAGGCATTTGGCCCGGACTCTATACCTGAAGAACCGGTCGTGTACTGACATTCTTTACAGACTGTTTTCATATTGTTATGATAACAGTACTTGTCCAAATGTTTGGTGTTCAAGCATTATCAACCCAGTGCGTAAACCTGATAGTGACCCTTAGAGACCCTTTAGGTTATAGAGATATATCACTCATTTCTATACCATGCAAACTCTACTGTGATATTTTAAACGCTCGTTTAAGTAAATGGTTGTAATATAATGATGTTTTAGCAGACGAACAAAACAGTTTCCGATCTAAACGTGGTACCACTGAACATATCTGTCGTCTGCACTCTGTGATTAGCAACAGAAAGTCAACACGCCAGTCTACTTTTGTTTGGTTTATTGATATACCAAAAGCTCTTGATTCTGTAAGCCGTGATTGCCTGTGGTATAAGCTTAGATAAATTGGGATTCAGGGTAGAGTTCTCACCATTGTTCAAGCAATGTATGCTAATACTTGGTCTTGTGTCCGTGTCAACAACTTTCTTACAAACCCATTTCCAGTCCCTTCTGGTGTCCGCCATGCTGTTTTCACTGTATATTAATGACTTAATGGATGAAATCAACAGTTTGTCATGTGGTGTTAAGACTGATGACCTTATGCTTGGTGTGTTACTGTACACAGATGACATAGCTCTCCTTGCACCTGACAAACTTTGTTTACAGCGACTGCTAGATATGTTGTTATTAATTAAGTAATAATTGTTATTGCGTCACAACGTTTAGTGTTTTGAATAATAATTATGATGGGTCACATTTCGTATAAAAGACGGTCAACACTTTTAGGATCCTGGCAGGAGGTTTTCCGGAAATTATCTGCCCTTGGCCTTCTATTTCTGACTTCCGGGAGATTATGTGAGGACATTTCACGTAAGTGGCGATGGTCGTATTTGCTCGAACTTTCGGGAAATGATTAAATATACATATATAAAGGCTAGTTGCCCTGTTGTTTGGGACACATTCACATTACTGGAGTATACACCATCATCAATCGCTGCCAACGCTTCATCTTCATAACCGCTGTCAGACCGATGGCTGTGTTACGTTCTGCATCAGTGCATGACTGTTTCTCTCTCGCACTAAAAACTAAAACTTTGGTGAGTTTGCTTTATTATATTTTGTGACCCATTGCCTTAGATTTTGTCTCACTTGCATTATATTTGAAATCGATGTTATGAAACTGACTTGCTCTATTTGCCTTAATACAAACTCTGAATGTTTTAGACTTGTCTTTGTTCTGTTTTGCTGGTTCACAAGGGAGTTTCTTACATCGTTTGTCATGGCAAATTCTTAATCGTAGCAACATCGACTGGAACTACACCTAAAGAACTTGCTAAGTCTGCTAGCCGTGTCTTGGGCGTGATAATTTGTAAACTTAAAGCCGTTGGTGGGATGGCCTATGACGTTTTTAATATCTTGTTCGATAATTTAGTCCAACCTATTTTATGGTTAAGTCATTTGGGCCACCCGGCAATTTAGCTGTATAAATGCCGTCAGAAACCGTGTCTGTGGGTTCGTTTTTTAGGGGTAACGAGTAAGACTCCAAATTTTGCAGTCAGGGGGAAATGGGCTGGTTCTACCGTTATCAAACACAACATTGAAATTGTGAGATTAGCATGAGTTGCATTCCAACTGTCACAGTATAATACCCACTGCCATTAACAAATGGTCCACTAAATTCAGAAAATCATGGTATAATAATGTATTGTCGCTACTTAGTTCTTTACAGCTTCCCACCAAGGATATAAACAACATGTCTCAGTCAGACCTGGAGTCTGCGCAGGAATGACCCTTAGCGTTAAACTATAGGGAATGACTCTCGGAGCTGTGGAATGACCGCGTACAAATTAATGGTAACAAATTAAGCACATTCAGCCTAATTATGCAATATCTTCTAGACAGATCACAACGTAGTATATTTGCAAAATTTCGTTGTGGTACATAACCTTTACAGGTCGAACTAGGCAGGTTTAAACAATCTGAGACTCCAATGGAAGAACGGATTTGTAGTAAATGTAACATCAATAAAGTCGAGGACGAAGTTCATTTCTTGGTTCGCTGTAGTTTTTATTGATATGATTTATGGGATGCTGTCTCAGCAGTATACCCGACCTTTACCCAATATACCCCTGGTGACCAGGTCACTCTCATTATGCAAGATAGCCAGTTTATTAAACAAATAGCCGCTTTACTACTACACATGTTTAGGCGTCGTCAGCTCACGAGTTAATTCACCTCTTCACAATTTTCCTTCAGTTTTCGCTCTCTTAACGCTCCCGTAACTTAGTAATCTTATTAAACAAAACTATTCTAATGTTACACTGTTAGAACAACTTTAGTTGTTGGTCATTTATTTTCTTATTTTTAACTCTTCCTTTTTAAAGGAATCTAGTGTCTCATAGGCCGTGTTGGCCGTATGTTGTGCTTTATTTTATGCAAATACTATATGATGCTTTCTACGATGTACAAGCTGTGACACTTTAATAAAAAATCTTCTTCTTCAATATTCTTTAGTTAGTATGTTTTTCTTTCAATCCAAACATATATTACAAACAGCAATGTGTTTTCTTAAGAAAACGTTCTGGTCAAGCATGCATATGATGGCTACCCTACATGTAGTCTGGCCAATTTGCAATCCTCCCACGACATGATTCCTCTCATCTCTCGTAAGCCGAGACACGGTGGTTGAGTCAAAACAACAAATGATTCCAGGCGAGCTTGGGACTCGCCATCATGGGTATAGTTGTCACGATATCCACGTGCATATTCATTTTCACGAATATCATAACGAACTGGTTACAACTTTTGCCTTTTTTCGTGAGTTTGGTCAGTATGCTTTATCATCAGAAAACACACTGATGTTGTAAAAGATGCTAACCATTGGGTACAATCTATTATACAAACGCCGCTTTGTGAGAAAAAAAATCTTGCATTTGGTTTTTAAAGGCAACGTTTCTTTCGCGGTTCTGTGCATATACACAAACTCACAAAGTCATGTTAACAGATACATGATAGAAAATTCAAATAAAATGTTTTATTTATGATATGTCCCTTTTCTAAATTCAAACATTATCAAAGTAAAAATCTAAATCAACCAATTCAATCACATAATTCCATCAAATAATTCAGTCTAATATGCAGTGACACAATATTGGGGTCAGAGGATGTGGTCACGTAAGCAGAGTTAATTCACAACAAATGTATCGAAATATCAAGGACAAATACGTCCATGGCCCCATGTTCGATGAACGAATACTGGACGGTGTCACAGACTTGCTGAGCCTGAATAGTGAAGCCTCTTCTGTGCCTATAGTGTTCATCGTTGAGATCATGTAGGTGCAGTATTGACATGTTAATCCCCACTTGGGCTCCTTTTGTAAGAGCTCACATCGAGAAAACACGACCCTGTTAGATGCGGGTCCGTTATTGTCGAGCTGATTAGCATAAGAGTCAGTGAGTTTAGTTTTATGCCGCATCAGCAATTTTTCCAGCTACATGTCAGCAAGCCTGACCACCCGATCCTATTAGTCGCCTCTTACACAAACATAGTCGCCTTTTATGGCACGCACATGTTGTTGTTGGGTTGGTTGCATATTCTACCCCGGACCTTTCACTGGTCGATAAGCATAAGAAAAGTACCCTGTAAACATTTCATCATAAATATTAATCAGTATTTTTGTATCACAGCGGTATCATTAGCGCGTATATTATGAGAAAAGAAACACAACTGAAAAAAAAACAACATGTAACGCATGATCACATTAAACAATAAATACATTAGTAACGAACAGGTCTCCCTTTCAATTATTTCGCTCAGATAACGACTGTAGCAGAGTTTGATGGTACAATCCAATCAATCTTGCTCTATGGCTCAGAAATGTGGGAAACAATGTTTCGCAATAACTTTGAAACAGTCCACTCTAAGTTTTGCAAATTTGTCCCAGGAGTTGGTTACCGCTCCTCTAATAAAGCTGTTTTACCTGAATGTGGAACATATCCACTTGATGTCAGTTATATAGCAAACGTTATTTCAGCCTAGCTACGACTGCTCACTCAGCAAGCCACGAGATATTCTAAACGTTGCTACAATGTGATGAAAAATCTACATGATAATTGGACCTCTTCAGTTAGAACACGGTTTTGCATATGCATGGATTCACGAAACAGTTGGAGCGTTGGTCAAAAAACGCTGTAGAGATACATATTACCAAGAATGGTCATCCCATATCACAAGTTCCATGTATTGGCATGTATATTCATTACTTAAACATGGCATTGTCCGTGAAACATATTTTATACATATTATCCTCTATGTAGCTCCGTAGATCTCATACAAACGTTTGGTATGGCGTTAGTAAACTAAATGTTCAAATCTGCAGAAGACCAAGACCAAAACTACCACTCCAGTTCTGATATCAGGCCTAGAACTTAGAATGGATTGTCTGGTCAAGAATCGATTATTTGCAGAACCCCGTCATATAGCTGGAACCTTGCCGGATGTCACCTTAAACACCACACCCACATCAGGTGACTGACATACAGGCAATACAGTTCAAGGGAGATAAATCGTGTAAGCTCCCGCCTAGTAGACTGATGAGGAGTCCTAAAATCTCAGTTATCGGGTCCCAAACACACCTTCAGACCGCGCTGCGCTTGTAAGATGTCGGCAAGTCACCGATTGCAGTTATTTGTGAGTTACTGAGAATGTTTTACATCGCTCAGAAAAATAAGTCTTAGATGAAAACAGTTACCCTTATTTGACTGTACACCACGCGGGGTTTTGACAGTAACGTGACTGACTCTAAAAATAACGCTCAGACTTGAATATATACTGAGGGACAAAACTGAGGGATCACTGGAAAGCACGAGTGTTCCTGTATTTTTCCCAAGTTTCTTCACAAGCTTTGTATCGCATAGCTTGTGAAGAAACCCGGAAAACACTTGTGCTTTCATGTGAACACTTGTTTTTCCCCTCAGTAGACCGTGCTGGCACCATTCTTTCGTCGTCATGTACACGTCATATGTTGTGATTTATTCAAGCATCTAAAATCCCGATGATGGATACACGCCTGTGGAATGAACATGTCCTGATGTTTACGTTTAGCCACAATCAAAGACTGATGATGTACACTTTCCTTTAGATCACAGGTCAAGTCTACAATACACTAGGATAGCACAACGGTGCACATTAACACAGAGGCACAATACGCTCTATGATAGCATTGCAATATAAATACACACTCATCGGTAGCACTGCAATCCATATCTGGATGGTACTACGATACTGTCTCAGTGACAGGACAGAGCACTGGAATGTGCTACTGCTTAGGACTTTCCAAGTCGATTATTTCACCTTTAGCCTGCTGGATTAATTTCAGCATAAGAGGGTGGGTGATTTCAAACAGTCGGTGTGTCACTAAATAAGGATCAACTGAAAAAATATTCAGCTCATTAATACTAGATAGAAAACTAAACATTATTTTGAAAACATATCCAGATAATTTCAAACGTACAGATATTAATCACATGACAAACATAAATAAAGTAAATTTTCCTGAATTTACCTGAATTACTCGATTGACAACCGGATGCTGTTTATATTAGGAACCGTATAAATTGTCCAGTTATCACAAAGCGATTTCAATATTCTTACTACTGATATTTCATAAGTATCTGACTTCAATTTCGTATATTTGTATCGGCAAATATCCGCGTGAAGACAAATTAAAAATTAATTCTGAAAAAAAATATCGAAAACGTTCGTCGCAAACAAACCATATTTTCGATGTCATGACAGGTCTTACTGAAATGTAGCTATTAGGTTTCTTTAAACGCGTCATGTCATGAAAATAGCAGAATAAAATACATGATATATAAACATTCATGAAGGGAAATTTCAAGTATTATGGTTCATTAATTTTTGCACAAACCCGCAAAAAGCCAGTGTTAGATCGTGTTACACGTACGAAAAATAAACATGGCGCGCTTCGTCCAACTCCTACATTAAATATAGCTTTTTTGGTCAGAAAATAAGATTACAGAACTCTTCTGTGTAAGACCTGGCGAAAGAGGGAGAATTTCTCATTCTACAAGTGTTCCATGTATCATTTTCCGTTTGGTTTGACGAGAGACAGACGAAAATTAGGATCGTAAAATCTAACTTGTTTTCTAGTAAGTGCAAAGGTCACCGGATGTGATGTCACGGACACGGATTGCCTGATGAAATTCATTCGCTATTGAATATTAACGGAAAAGTTGGAGCTATTTTGTCTGACAAACCCAAATTTAGCACAAATAACTGTTCAAAATGATTAATCAGAACTTATAGAAATTTCTTGGTGTATTTTTTAGTATATAATTCGCACATAGCCGAACCAATTTGACCTTGTATGCTCCCGTGACCCGGAAACAGTAGTCGATCAACACTGCAGATGCAAGTTTTGCAGTATGTTTTATTTGAATTTTTGTTCATATTAGGCTCATTACTTTATTGTCCACTGAATTTAAAGACAGCAAAGATATAATTGTGATGCATGTTCATCCCAGCTGATTCTTTTTTTTACATGGTCCGACACAAAAACGTTTACAATCCTTATTCTCAACAAGAGGTGCGCAGATATGGGCGTGGCATTTGTGTTTCAAAATAACATTCATGCTTTTTCTTTTTGTGACGATGTAGTGTAGTAGCAACTGCAGTATACATGTTTCATAAACTAAAATATATTTTAGTTGTAGTTTCACATGAAATCGGGGATGATTTGATAAATATTGCGTTCATATTACATATTTGGAATAATTATGTCTCACTTCAGAACAAGTACAATTACATTCATAATTTTATGCAATAAATTAACGCTCTTGTTGAATAATTATGGTAGATTTGTTAATGTTTTATGTTTCATACCTGGTTACAACTTTAAATCTTTTCATATGTTTCATATGTTAATTGAAATTAAAAATTTGACAATTATTTTTCTCTCCCAAATAGACATGGGCAAAGACACTCAGGATCTGTCTATGCGTTAGCAACGTGCAAATAACCAAATTTTAATTGATGTCTTTCAGTTATGTGGAAAACTGACAACTGTACACAATTCTTTAATACAACTACATGTGTGCCATAAAATATATGGTTAGATGTTACATATTATTTTGTGTATTTTATTTATTTATAATATCAAATACAAATGGGTGATGAGGTATTTTTGTTTTCAACTGTACCTCTTTGTTTGGTGAATTATTTTGAATCACACATGACTAATGTCATTTATGTTGTTGCAGTAACAGTATATTCATCAAAAAATGTTATCATTTGATGAAACAAAAGAAACCATATACATATAATTATATGTTATATTGTCTCTGGTGAAAGTAAACAGGCTTCATGTTCTGTAAATGTAAATTATTTTACCTTATTGTCTTTTCCTGGGTTTAGGAGCAATGTTACAATATGAAATGAGTCTATTGAACTTTCAAGGATTGTTTCTGTTTGCTGAAGTGTCTGATGATGATATACTCCAATTATTTAGTGTTCAATAGCCTAAACCATCATAAAACAAGAAACATCAAGAAGTCTTCTTTGAACAACAAAATGCCAAGGACGGAGTAGTCTTTCGTTTAAGATCTGGAAGCATTTGATATGTACGTCTTTGTCATATACATATGGCAATGAAAAAAATCCAGATTGAAATCTTAATGAAATAGCTCCAAACTGAATAACAAAAACCACTCACTGCAGAACTCAGTATTAGGAAAAAGAAATCTACTTGTTCCTGGTGCCACCACATGATTACCTTGATGCCACAGACTAACCACAGGTTGCACCTCATGCTCAACAATTAATTATCTGTCACTTGTAGTTTTGATATTCCATATTCAAAACATAACTACAACAAAATTATTCCAGGTCTGGTATGACAATTTAATATTACTTCATGAAATTTCATCACAAGAAAAAATGTATCTGTCTTTCAATCACTGTCAGTGTAATCGTTGCTCCAAGAGTTTGGATCATCAGTCTGTTTCCCAGATGAAGTCTGTTTTAACAGTAAAATATGAACATAGACAGAGTGCAATTAGGTAAAAAGTATTTCGATAAACTTGAGGTACATTTTGCAGTTCAGGTTGCACTAGTGCAATATCTAAAAGCTGTATGGAGCCACGGACTGAGCCACATGACATGATTTTTTTTAAATACAAATACGCACACACGTCAAACAATTTGATCTGAAACATTACCTGCATTGTACTAGGTAGAATTAACCCCGAAAGCTCTGCTGTTTGGAGTAACAAAATAATTTCAATTTTGCTCCAAATTCGAGAACAAAAGATGTGATGTTTAGCTGTTTTAATGTCTAAAATAAATACTGATCCACAAAGACGATGGCAGTTATTTTTTTCTAGGCAGTCATTAATTTTTATGAAATACATTTACTGCACGTTACATTCTCACACTAGCTCTGGTTTCTTTCGTTTCTGCGAAAGGATAACTGATTTTATTCATGACATCTTCAATCATCAAAATTGTACTTCTTGTGACGATATACACAGAACAATATAATGTTATTGTTACGGCACACTGACAATTTATAAGTCTCCCCGTGTCAGAAGATTCTTTGAAAAAAATAGACCGCGAAAATCATCGACTTCGGATTTGCTAAACTAAAGATCAACATATAGACGGCTAGCTTGAGGAAAAATACTACAACACAAGCAACAAATGACAACTGCTATTGAACACAACTAACGGTACATAATTGAGGATGACTGAAGGGTAATTCTGGTGTATAGTATGGATCTTACGGGAATTTGAATCAATTTAGAAAATGTATCAATGGTCGTTTTCCAACTTCCCTTTTCATCGAGATTGGGTACAACTACAAATATTGTGATATTGTTTCATGTATCTGAGTTCAGATTCTGCTTATGAACGCGTATTTTCAAACATCCTTCGTGTCATGTCACTTAGAAAAACCGCCCTTTCGGGTCACCTACGGCTGTCAACATTGTGAATGTTGGAAGGTTTATCAAACAAAATCAAAATAAACTCGCTAAATATGGTAACTTCTTTGCAGAGACAATAACATTTACCTATTCACACCATGTATTTAATTCCAGATAAAATAGTTGGATATATCAAAAGGATGGCACATTTTGTTTCGGCATCACGATGCATGTGGACTTGTTTGTTTACCGCCGTTGCCATGATCGTTCCTGTTCGTCCAATCGATGATGTAACATTGAGATTGGTTTTGTTTGTAATTATTTAAGCCGAAAGTTACCATTTTTGGGGGAAATGGGAAACTTGTGAGCTTTCTCTTCGTCAAAGAACAAAAATATTGATTAAACTATCAAAAAATATTTCATTATGAAGAAAATATTAGACTGGGTACCACTCGACCTGGTGTGCTTGAAAGTTAACAATGGCCGTTATTTTCGACTGCGTGCCGAGAAATTTGGCGATCACACTTTTAATTCGCAGGCATTTCGTTTTAAGGTACATATACATATTAAAGATTATATATTTATTAAGCTGAGAATTCGTGCATTCCACACATAATTCATATGACACGTAAATCCGACTCGCTGAATAATTATTGCAAGTTTTATTTGGAGATGTCATTATCCTGCACTCCTGTCGAATGGGTTCGACGGCAGCATTGAGAGGATTAATTGTGGCTAAATGATATTAATATAAGAAATCTTTAATTAATTTCCGATTTAAAAACATATTTACTGACAAAGTAAAATGTTGCTGGGATATTACGAAAATATTTCAAATGAATAAATGAGAATCGAGAACACTATTCAGATATTTTTTTTTAAAGTTTGTTTTAGCAAACGTTCTTATATAATGTTTCTTACATCGAAGCGAGAGTTTTCATTGAATGTTCCTTACAAAGAAGTGATACTATTTTGTTTACTATTCTTCACAATGAAGTGACAGCTTTTAAATACTCTTTCTTAGCTACGGTGGTACCATATACTTTTACCTAATTTAAGTGGAGCCTTAGATTTTATTCTTCACGAGTTTCCATGCACTGTTCCTTACACAGAAGCGATAGTTTCTGTACATGTACTACAGATACTATTCCTTTCATTAAGGTGATATTTTCATGTACCTTTACCCTATTCAAGAGGTACTTTCCCGAGATTACTCCTCACAACGAAGTAATAGTTTTCATAAACTACACTTCACAACGAATTGATGCCATGGAACCGTTTTAATACTTGTATAATATTTCTATGTATGTGCAAAAAATCTACTTTAAAAAGTGATCTGGTTGTGTGTGATGTGTGTAGTCAAAAAACGGTTTGACGTTTTGTATTAATGGTCCCTATTGTCTGCGCTTGTCAATGGCGCCACGAGAGTTCAGTGTATGGAAACCCGTTTGGGTCAGAATCGAGACGCGTAAGAGAAGTGCCGGTGCGAACTGTAAGAGATGAGAGCGACCAAGTGGGAAATCCGAGGACATTGTGGAAATTACTACCACCTTATACCTCCATCCATAGCCTTCGTTACAAGTAGGACCATATATGTATACCAGTAGGAAATTGCATCTTCTCTGATGACAATGCGTGTTTTATGACACTTAAATAGAAATGTAAATATTCTTCTGAGTTTATAGTTGAAATAGTTGTTTATATTTATTGGAGTAAAACATGACTTTTAGTTTGTGGCATACTCAGTATTTGTATAACTACTTGGTACATTAAACTGACTATAACTAATTGTGTGAGTATCCATGAAAGTTAACTTTTTTTTCATTAATTTCGTTTACGTGTTCTTTACAACTTATTCATCTGTTTACACTCACGTGTCCTGAATATCTACTGACCTCATGTACAGTTATTCTTGTACAGTTTCTCATGTACAACGATGTCTATAAGCAATAATTATCATGTGCAATAATGTCCTTATGTAGCTGCTGTCTTGTTGATCTTGTTGCAACTATGCAAATGTTGTCTTATAAGACACTGTCCACAATGTACGTACTGTATTGTGCGACACTGTCCACATGTAACTACCGTCTTATACGACACTGTCCATGTGTAATACCTGTCTTCTACGACACTGCCCATGTGTAATACCTGCCTTATACGACACTGTCCATGTGTAATACCTGTCTTCTACGACACTGCCGATGTGTAATAGCTGTCTCACACTATTCATGTGTAATACCTGTCTTATACGACACTGTCCACGTGTAATACCTGTCATATACGACACTGTCCACGTGAAATACATGTCTTCTACGACACTGTCCATGTGTAATACCTGTCTTATACGATACTGTCCATCTGTAAAACCTGTCTTCTACGACACTGTCCATGTGTAATACCTGTCTTCTACGACACTGCCCATGTGTAATAGCTGTCTGACACTATTCATGTGTAATACCTGTCTTATACGACACTGTCCACGTGTAATACCTGTCGTATACGACACTGTCCACGTGAAATACCTTTCTTATACGACACTGTCCATGTGTAATACCTGTCTCACACAACACTGTCCATGTGTAATACCTTTCTCATACAACACTGTCCACGTGTAATACCTTTCTCATACAACACTGTCCATGTGTAGTACCTTTCTCATACAACACTGCCCATGTGTAATACCTGTCTTATACGACACTGTCCATGTGTATTAACTGTCTTATATGACACTGTCCATGTGTAATACCTGTCTTATATGACACTGTCCATGTGTAATACCTGTCTTATATGACACTGTCCATGTGTAATACCTGTCTTATACGACACTGTCCACGTGTAATACCTTTCTCATACAACACTGTCCATGTGTAATACCTGTCTTATACGACGCTGTCCATGTGTAATACCTGTCTTATACGACACTGTCCATGTGTAATACCTGTCTTATACGACGCTGTCCATGTGTAATACCTGTCTTATACGACACTGTCCATGTGTAATACCTTTCTTATACAACACTGTCCACGTGTAATACTTTTCTCATACAACACTGTCCATGTGTAATAACTGTCTTATACAACACTGTCCATGTGTAATAACTTTCTCATACAACACTGTCCATGTGTAATACCTGTCTTATACGACACTGTCCATGTGTAATACCTGTCTTATATGACACTGTCCATGTGTATTAACTGTCTTATATGACACTGTCCATGTGTAATACCTGTCTTATATGACACTGTCCATGTGTAATACCTGTCTTATACGACACTGTCCATGTGTAATACCTGTCTTATATGACACTGTCCATGTGTAATACCTGTCTTATATGACACTGTCCATGTGTAATACCTGTCTTATATGACACTGTCCATGTGTATTAACTGTCTTATATGACACTGTCCATGTGTAATACCTGTCTTATACGACACTGTCCATGTGTAATACCTGTCTTATACGACACTGTCCACGTGTAATACCTTTCTCATACAACACCGTCCATGTGTAATACCTGTCTTATACGACGCTGTCCATGTGTAATACCTGTCTTATATGACGCTGTCCATGTGTAATACCTGTCTTATACGACACTGTCCATGTGTAATCCCTTTCTCATACAACACTGTCCACGTGTAATACCTTTCTCATACAACACTGTCCATGTGTAATACCTGTCTTATACGACGTCGACGCTGTCCATGTGTAATACCTGTGTTATAGGACACTGTCCATGTGCAATACCTTTCTCATACAACACTGTCCATGTGTAATCCCTGTCTTATACGACGCTGTTCATGTAATACCTGCCTTATACGACACTGTCCATGTGTAATACCTGTCTTATATGACACTGTCCATGTGTAATACCTGTCTTATATGACACTGTCCATGTGTAATACCTGTTTATACGACACTGTCCATGTGCAATACCTGTCTTATACGACACTGTACATGTGTGATACCTTTCTCATGCAACACTGTCCATGTGTAATACCTGTCTTATACGACGTCGACGCTGTCCATGTGTAATACCTGTCTTATAGGACACTGTCCATGTGTAATACCTGTCTTATAGAACACTGTCCATGTGTATTAACTGTCTTATATGACACTGTCCATGTGTAATACCTGTCTTATACGACACTGTCCATGTGTAATACCTGTCTTATACGACACTGTCCATGTGTAATACCTGTCATATACGACACTGTCCATGTGTAAAACCTTTCTCATACAACACTGTCCACGTGTAATACCTGTCTTATATGACACTGTCCACGTGTAACACCTTTCTCATACAACACTGTGCATGTGTAATACCTGTCTTATACGACACTGTTCATGTGTAATACCTGTCTTATACGACGCTGTCCATGTGTAATACCTCTCGTATAGGACACTTTCCATGTGTAATACCTTTCTTATACAACACTGTCCACGTGTAATACATTTCTCATGCAACACTGTCCATGTGTAATACCTGTCATATACGACGTCGACGCTGTCCATGTGTAATACCTGTCTTATAGAACACTGTCCATGTGTAATACCTTTCTCATACAACACTGTCCATGTGTAATACCTGTCTTATACGACGTCGACACTGTCCATGTGTAAAACCTGTCTTATAGAACACTGTCCATGTGTAATACCTTTCTCATACAACACTGTCCAGGTGTAATACCTTTCTCATACAACACTGTCCATGTGTAATACCTGTCTTATACGACGTCGACGCTGTCCATGTGTAAAACCTCTCTTATACGACACCGTCCATGTCTAATACCTTTCTCATACAACACTGTCCATGTGTAATACCTGTCTTATACGACGCTGTCCATGTGTAATACCTGCCTTATACGACACTGTCCATGTGTAACACCTGTCTTATATGACAGTGTCCATGTGTAATACCTGTCTTTTATGACACTGTCCATGTGTAATACCTGTCTCATGCGACACTGTCCACGTGTAATACCTTTCTCATACAACACTGTCCATGTGTAATACCTGTCTTATACGACGCTTTCCATGTGTAATACCTGCCTTATACGACACTGTCCATGTGTAATACCTGTCTTATACGACACTGTCCATGTGTAATACCTGTCTTATACGACACTGTCCACGTGTAATACCTTTCTCATACAACACCGTCCATGTGTAATACCTGTCTTATACGACGCTGTCCATGTGTAATACCTGTCTTATATGACGCTGTCCATGTGTAATACCTGTCTTATACGACACTGTCCATGTGTAATCCCTTTCTCATACAACACTGTCCACGTGTAATACCTTTCTCATACAACACTGTCCATGTGTAATACCTGTCTTATACGACGTCGACGCTGTCCATGTGTAATACCTGTGTTATAGGACACTGTCCATGTGCAATACCTTTCTCATACAACACTGTCCATGTGTAATCCCTGTCTTATACGACGCTGTTCATGTAATACCTGCCTTATACGACACTGTCCATGTGTAATACCTGTCTTATATGACACTGTCCATGTGTAATACCTGTCTTATATGACACTGTCCATGTGTAATACCTGTTTATACGACACTGTCCATGTGCAATACCTGTCTTATACGACACTGTACATGTGTGATACCTTTCTCATGCAACACTGTCCATGTGTAATACCTGTCTTATACGACGTCGACGCTGTCCATGTGTAATACCTGTCTTATAGGACACTGTCCATGTGTAATACCTGTCTTATAGAACACTGTCCATGTGTATTAACTGTCTTATATGACACTGTCCATGTGTAATACCTGTCTTATACGACACTGTCCATGTGTAATACCTGTCTTATACGACACTGTCCATGTGTAATACCTGTCATATACGACACTGTCCATGTGTAAAACCTTTCTCATACAACACTGTCCACGTGTAATACCTGTCTTATATGACACTGTCCACGTGTAACACCTTTCTCATACAACACTGTGCATGTGTAATACCTGTCTTATACGACACTGTTCATGTGTAATACCTGTCTTATACGACGCTGTCCATGTGTAATACCTCTCGTATAGGACACTTTCCATGTGTAATACCTTTCTCATACAACACTGTCCATGTGTAATACATTTCTCATGCAACACTGTCCATGTGTAATACCTGTCATATACGACGTCGACGCTGTCCATGTGTAATACCTGTCTTATAGAACACTGTCCATGTGTAATACCTTTCTCATACAACACTGTCCATGTGTAATACCTGTCTTATACGACGTTGACGCTGTCCATGTGTAATACCTGTCTTATAGGACACTGTCCATGTGTAATACCTTTCTCATACAACACTGTCCATGTGTAATACCTGTCTCATACGACGCTCTCCATGTGTAATACCTGCCTTATACGACACTGTCCATGTGTAATACCTGTCACATACGACACTGTCCATGTGTAGCACCTGTCTTATACGACACTGTCCATGTGTAACACCTTTCTCATACAACACTGTCCATGTGTAATACCTGTCTTATACGACGTCGACGCTGTCCATGTGTAATACCTGTCTTATATGACACTGCCCACGTGTAGTACCTTTCTCATACAACACTGTCCATGTGTAATACCTGTCTTATACGACACTGTCCATGTGTAATACCTGTCTTATACGACTCTGTCCATGTGTAATACCTCTCGTATATGACACTGTCCATGTGTAATACCTGTCTTATTTGACACTGTCCATGTGTAATACCTGTCTTATACGACACTGTCCACGTGTAATACCTTTCTCATACAACACTGTCCATGTGTAATACCTGTCTTATACGACGCTGTCCATGTGTAATACCTGCCTTATACGACACTGTCCATGTGTAATACCTGTCTTATATGACACTGTCCATGTGTAATACCTGTCTTATATGACACTGTCCATGTGTAATACCTGTCTTATACGACACTGTCCACGTGTAATACCTTTCTCATACAACACTGTCCATGTGTAATACCTGTCTTATTTGACGCTGTCCATGTGTAATACCTGTCTTATATGACACTGTCCATGTGCAACACCTGTCTTATACGGCACTGTCCATGTGTAATGCCTGTCTTTTACGACACTGTCCACGTTTAAAACCTTTCTCATACAACACTGTCCATGTGCAAAACCTTTCTCATACAACACTGTCCATGTGTAATCCCTGTCTTATACGACGCTGTATATGTGTAATACCTGCCTTATACGACACTGTCCATGTGCAATACCTGTCTTATATGACACTGTCCATGTGTAATACCTGTCTTATACGACGCTGTCCATGTGTAATATTTGTCTCATATGACACTGTCCATGTGTAATACCTTTCTCATACAACACTGTCCATGTGTAATACCTGTCTTATACGACGCTGTCCATGTGTAGTACCTGTCTTATATGACACTGTCCATGTGTAATACCTGTTTATACGACACTGTCCATGTGCAATACCTGTTTTATACGACACTGTCCATGTGTAACACCTTTCTCATACAACACTGTCCATGTGTAATACCTGTCTTATACGACGTTGACGCTGTCCATGTGTAATACCTGTCTTATAGGACACTGTCCATGTGTAATACCTTTCTCATACAACACTGTCCATGTGTAATACCTGTCTCATACGACGCTCTCCATGTGTAATACCTGCCTTATACGACACTGTCCATGTGTAATACCTGTCACATACGACACTGTCCATGTGTAGCACCTGTCTTATACGACACTGTCCATGTGTAACACCTTTCTCATACAACACTGTCCATGTGTAATACCTGTCTTATACGACGTCGACGCTGTCCATGTGTAATACCTGTCTTATATGACACTGCCCACGTGTAGTACCTTTCTCATACAACACTGTCCATGTGTAATACCTGTCTTATACGACACTGTCCATGTGTAATACCTGTCTTATACGACTCTGTCCATGTGTAATACCTCTCGTATAGGACACTTTCCATGTGTAATACCTTTCTCATGCAACACTGTCCATGTGTAATACCTGTCATATACGACGTCGACGCTGTCCATGTGTAAAACCTGTCTTATAGAACACTGTCCATGTGTAATACCTGTCTTATACGACACTGTCCATGTGTAATACCTGGCTTATAGAACACTGTCCATGTGTAATACCTTTCTTATACAACACTGTCCACGTGTAATACCTTTCTCATACAACACTGTCCATGTGTAATACCTGTCTTATATGACTTCGACGCTGTCCATGTGTAAAACCTGTCTTATACGACACCGTCCATGTCTAATACCTTTCTCATACAACACTGTCCATGTGCAATACCTGTCTTATACGACGTCGACGCTGTCCATGTGTAAAACCTGTCTTATACGACACCGTCCATGTCTAATACCTTTCTCATACAACACTGTCCATGTGTAATACCTGTCTTATACGACGCTGTTCATGTGTAATACCTGCCTTATATGACACTGTCTATGTGTAATACCTGTCTTATTTAAAACTGTCCATGTGTAATACCTGTCTTATATGACACTGTCCATGTGTAACACCTGTCTTATACGGCACTGTCCATGTGTAATGCCTGTCTTTTACGACACTGTCCACGTTTAAAACCTTTCTCATACAACACTGTCCATGTGTAATACCTGTCTTATACGACACTGTCCATGTGTAATACCTGTCTTATACGGCGCTGTCCATGTGTAATACCTGTCGTATAGGACACTGTCCATGTGTAAAACCTTTCTCATACAACACTGTCCACGTGTAATAACTTTCTCATACCACACTGTCCATGTCTAATACCTGTCTTATACGACACTGTCCATGTGTAATACCTTTCTCACACAACACTGTCCATGTGTAATACCTGTCTTTTACGACGTCGACGCTATCCATGTGTAATACCTGTCTTATACGACACTGTCCATGTGTAATACCTTTCTCATACAACACTGTCCATGTGTAATTCCTGTCTTATACGACGCTGTCCATGTCTAATACCTGTCTTATACGACACTGTCCATGTGTAATACCTGTCTTATATGACAATGTCCACGTGTAATACCTGTCTTGTACGACACTGTCCATGTGTAATACCTGTCTTACATGACCCTGTCCATGTGTGTATTACCTGTCTTATACGAGACTGTCCATGTGTAATACCTGTCTTGTGCGACACTGTTCATGTGTAATACCTGTCTTATAAGACACTGTCCATGTGTAACACCTACCTCATAGGACACTGTCCATGTGTAATACCTGTCTTTTATGACACTGTCCATGTGTAATACCTGTCTTATATGACACTGTCCATGTGTAATACCTTTCTCATACAACACTGTCCATGTGTAATACCTGTCTTATACGACACTGTCCATGTGTAATACCTGTCTTATACGACTCTGTCCATGTGTAATACCTCTCGTATAGGACACTTTCCATGTGTAATACCTTTCTCATACAACACTGTCCATGTGTAATACCTGTCTTATACGACGCCGACGCTGTCCATGTGTAAAACCTGTCTTATACGACACCGTCCATGTCTAATACCTTTCTCATACAACACTGTCCATGTGCAATACCTGTCTTATAAGACACTGTCCATGTGTAACACCTACCTCATAGGACACTGTCCATGTGTAATACCTGTCTTTTATGACACTGTCCATGTGTAATACCTGTCTTATATGACACTGTCCATGTGTAATACCTTTCTCATACAACACTGTCCATGTGTAATACCTGTCTTATACGACACTGTCCATGTGTAATACCTGTCTTATAGAACACTGTCCATGTGTAATACCTTTCTTATACAACACTGTCCACGTGTAAAACCTTTCTCATACAACACTGTCCATGTGTAATACCTGTCTTATACGACGTCGACGCTGTCCATGTGTAAAACCTGTCTTATACGACACCGTCCATGTCTAATACCTTTCTCATACAACACTGTCCATGTGCAATACCTGTCTTATACAACGCTGTCCATGTGTAATACCTGCCTTATACGACACTGTCCATGTGTAATACCTGTCTTATATGACACTGTCCATGTGTAATACCTGTCTTATATGACACTGTCCATGTGTAATACCTGTCTTATACGACACTGTCCACGTGTAATACCTTTCTCATACAACACTGTCCATGTGTAATACCTGTCTTATACGACGCTGTCCATGTGTAATACCTGCCTTATATGACACTGTCTATGTGTAATACCTGTCTTATTTAAAACTGTCCATGTGTAATACCTGTCTTATATGACACTGTCCATGTGTAACACCTGTCTTATACGGCACTGTCCATGTGTAATGCCTGTCTTTTACGACACTGTCCACGTTTAAAACCTTTCTCATACAACACTGTCCATGTGTAATACCTGTCTTATACGACACTGTCCATGTGTAATACCTGTCTTATACGGCGCTGTCCATGTGTAATACCTGTCGTATAGGACACTGTCCATGTGTAAAACCTTTCTCATACAACACTGTCCACGTGTAATAACTTTCTCATACCACACTGTCCATGTCTAATACCTGTCTTATACGACACTGTCCATGTGTAATACCTTTCTCACACAACACTGTCCATGTGTAATACCTGTCTTTTACGACGTCGACGCTGTCCATGTGTAATACCTGTCTTATACGACACTGTCCATGTGTAATACCTTTCTCATACAACACTGTCCATGTGTAATTCCTGTCTTATACGACGCTGTCCATGTCTAATACCTGTCTTATACGACACTGTCCATGTGTAATACCTGTCTTATATGACAATGTCCACGTGTAATACCTGTCTTGTACGACACTGTCCATGTGTAATACCTGTCTTACATGACACTGTCCATGTGTGTATTACCTGTCTTATACGAGACTGTCCATGTGTAATACCTGTCTTGTGCGACACTGTTCATGTGTAATACCTGTCTTATAAGACACTGTCCATGTGTAACACCTACCTTATAGGACACTGTCCATGTGTAATACCTGTCTTTTATGACACTGTCCATGTGTAATACCTGTCTTATATGACACTGTCCATGTGTAATACCTTTCTCATACAACACTGTCCATGTGTAATACCTGTCTTATACGACACTGTCCATGTGTAATACCTGTCTTATACGACTCTGTCCATGTGTAATACCTCTCGTATAGGACACTTTCCATGTGTAATACCTTTCTCATACAACACTGTCCATGTGTAATACCTGTCTTATACGACGTCGACACTGTCCATGTGTAATACCTTTCTTTTACAACACTGTCCACGTGTAAAACCTTTCTCATACAACACTGTCCATGTGTAATACCTGTCTTATACGACGTCGACGCTGTCCATGTGTAAAACCTGTCTTATACGACACCGTCCATGTCTAATACCTTTCTCATACAACACTGTCCATGTGCAATACCTGTCTTATACAACGCTGTCCATGTGTAATACCTGCCTTATACGACACTGTCCATGTGTAATACCTGTCTTATATGACACTGTCCATGTGTAATACCTGTCTTATATGACACTGTCCATGTGTAATACCTGTCTTATACGACACTGTCCACGTGTAATACCTTTCTCATACAACACTGTCCATGTGTAATACCTGTCTTATACGACGCTGTCCATGTGTAATACCTGCCTTATATGACACTGTCTATGTGTAATACCTGTCTTATTTAAAACTGTCCATGTGTAATACCTGTCTTATATGACACTGTCCATGTGTAACACCTGTCTTATACGGCACTGTCCATGTGTAATGCCTGTCTTTTACGACACTGTCCACGTTTAAAACCTTTCTCATACAACACTGTCCATGTGTAATACCTGTCTTATACGACACTGTCCATGTGTAATACCTGTCTTATACGGCGCTGTCCATGTGTAATACCTGTCGTATAGGACACTGTCCATGTGTAAAACCTTTCTCATACAACACTGTCCACGTGTAATAACTTTCTCATACCACACTGTCCATGTGTAATACCTGTCTTATACGACACTGTCCATGTGTAATACCTTTCTCACACAACACTGTCCATGTGTAATACCTGTCTTTTACGACGTCGACGCTGTCCATGTGTAAAACCTGTCTTATACGACACTGTTCATGTGTAATACCTTTCTCATACAACACTGTCCATGTGTAATTCCTGTCTTATACGACGCTGTCCATGTCTAATACCTGTCTTATACGACACTGTCCATGTGTAATACCTGTCTTATATGACACTGTCCACGTGTAATACCTGTCTTGTACGACACTGTCCATGTGTAATACCTGTCTTACATGACCCTGTCCATGTGTGTATTACCTGTCTTATACGACACTGTCCATGTGTAATACCTGTCTTGTGCGACACTGTTCATGTGTAATACCTGTCTTACATGACACTGTCAATGTGTAATACCTGTCTTGTACGACACTGTCCATGTGTAATACCTGTCTTATTCGACGCTGTCCATGTGTAATACCTGCCTTGTACGACACTGTCCATGTGTAATACCTGTCTTATATGACACTGTCCATGTGCAATACCTTTCTTATATGACACTGTCCATGTGTAATAATTGTCTTATACGACGCTGTCCATGTGTAATACCTGTCTTATACGACACTGTCCATGTGTAATACCTTTCTCATACAACACTGTCCATGTGTAATACCTGTCTTATACGACGTCGACGCTGTCCATGTGTAATACCTGTCTTACACGACACTGTCCATGTGTAATACCTTTCTCATACAACACTGTCCATGTGTAATACCTGTCTTATACGACACTTTCCATTTGTAACACCTACCTTATACGACACTGTCCGTGTGTAATACCTGTCTTTTATGACACTGTCCATGTGTAATACGTGTCTTATATGACACTGTCCATGTGTAGTACCTGTCTTATACGACACTGTCCATGTGTAGTGCCTGTCTTATACGACACTGTCCATGTGTAATACCTGTCTTGTATGACACTGTCCATGTGTAATGCCTTTCTCATACAACACTGTCCATGTGTAATAATTGTCTTATACGACGCTGTCCATGTGTAATACTAGCCTTATACGACACTGTCCATGTGTAATACATGTCTTATATGACACTGTCCATGTGTAATACCTGTCTTATACGACACTGTCCATGTGTAATACCTGTCTTATACGACACTGTCCACGTGTAGTTCCTTTCTCATACAACACTGTCCATGTGTAATACCTGTCTTATACAATACTGTCCATGTGTAGTACCTGTCTTATACGACACTGTCCATGTGTAATACCTGTCTTATATGACACTGTCCATGTGTAATACCTTTCTCATACAACACTGTCCATGTGTAATACCTGTCTTATACGATACTGTCCATGTGTAATACCTGTCTTATACGACACTGTCCATGTGTAATACCTGTCTCATATGACACTGTCCATGTGTAATAGCTTTCTCATACAACACTGTCCATGTGTAATACCTGTCTTAAATGACACTGTCCATGTGTAATACCTGTCTTATACGACACTGTCCATGTGTAATACTTTTCTTATATGACACTGTCCATGTGTAATACCTGTCTTATATGACACTGTCCATGTGTAATACCTGTCTTATACGACACTGTCCATGTGCAATATCTGTCTCATATGACACTGTCCATGTGTAATACCTTTCTCATACAACACTGTCCATGTGTAATACCTGTCTTATACGACGATGTCCATGTGTAATACCTGTCTTATATGACACTGTCCATGTGTAATACCTGTCTTATATGACACTGTCCATGTGTAATACCTGTTTATACGACACTGTCCATGTGCAATACCTGTCTTATACGACACTGTCCATGTGTAACACCTTTCTCATACAACACTGTCCATGTGTAATACCTGTCTTATATGACACTGTCCATGTGTAATAACTGTCTTATCCGACGCTGTCCATGTGTAATACCTGCCTTATACGACACTGTCCATGTGTAATACATGTCTTATATGAAACTGTCCATGTGTAATACCTGTCTTATACGACACTGTCCATGTGTAATACCTGTCTTATACGACACTGTCCACGTGTAATTCCTTTCTCATACAACACTGTCCATGTGTAATACCTGTCTTATACAATACTGTCCATGTGTAATACCTGTCTTATACGACACTGTCCATGTGTAATACCTGTCTTATATGACACTGTCCATGTGTAATACCTTTCTCATACAACACTGTCCATGTGTAATACCTGTCTTATACGATACTGTCCATGTGTAATACCTGTCTTATACGACACTGTCCATGTGTAATACCTGTCTCATATGACACTGTCCATGTGTAATAGCTTTCTCATACAACACTGTCCATGTGTAATACCTGTCTTATACGACACTGTCCATGTGTAATACCTGTCTTATACGGCGCTGTCCATGTGTAATACCTGTCGTATAGGACACTGTCCATGTGTAAAACCTTTCTCATACAACACTGTCCACGTGTAATAACTTTCTCATACCACACTGTCCATGTGTAATACCTGTCTTATACGACACTGTCCATGTGTAATACCTTTCTCACACAACACTGTCCATGTGTAATACCTGTCTTTTACGACGTCGACGCTGTCCATGTGTAAAACCTGTCTTATACGACACTGTTCATGTGTAATACCTTTCTCATACAACACTGTCCATGTGTAATTCCTGTCTTATACGACGCTGTCCATGTCTAATACCTGTCTTATACGACACTGTCCATGTGTAATACCTGTCTTATATGACACTGTCCACGTGTAATACCTGTCTTGTACGACACTGTCCATGTGTAATACCTGTCTTACATGACCCTGTCCATGTGTGTATTACCTGTCTTATACGACACTGTCCATGTGTAATACCTGTCTTGTGCGACACTGTTCATGTGTAATACCTGTCTTACATGACACTGTCAATGTGTAATACCTGTCTTGTACGACACTGTCCATGTGTAATACCTGTCTTATTCGACGCTGTCCATGTGTAATACCTGCCTTGTACGACACTGTCCATGTGTAATACCTGTCTTATATGACACTGTCCATGTGCAATACCTTTCTTATATGACACTGTCCATGTGTAATAATTGTCTTATACGACGCTGTCCATGTGTAATACCTGTCTTATACGACACTGTCCATGTGTAATACCTTTCTCATACAACACTGTCCATGTGTAATACCTGTCTTATACGACGTCGACGCTGTCCATGTGTAATACCTGTCTTACACGACACTGTCCATGTGTAATACCTTTCTCATACAACACTGTCCATGTGTAATACCTGTCTTATACGACACTTTCCATTTGTAACACCTACCTTATACGACACTGTCCATGTGTAATACCTGTCTTTTATGACACTGTCCATGTGTAATACGTGTCTTATATGACACTGTCCATGTGTAGTACCTGTCTTATACGACACTGTCCATGTGTAGTGCCTGTCTTATACGACACTGTCCATGTGTAATACCTGTCTTGTATGACACTGTCCATGTGTAATGCCTTTCTCATACAACACTGTCCATGTGTAATAATTGTCTTATACGACGCTGTCCATGTGTAATACTAGCCTTATACGACACTGTCCATGTGTAATACATGTCTTATATGACACTGTCCATGTGTAATACCTGTCTTATACGACACTGTCCATGTGTAATACCTGTCTTATACGACACTGTCCACGTGTAGTTCCTTTCTCATACAACACTGTCCATGTGTAATACCTGTCTTATACAATACTGTCCATGTGTAGTACCTGTCTTATACGACACTGTCCATGTGTAATACCTGTCTTATATGACACTGTCCATGTGTAATACCTGTCTTATACGACACTGTCCATGTGTAATACCTGTCTTATACGACACTGTCCACGTGTAGTTCCTTTCTCATACAACACTGTCCATGTGTAATACCTGTCTTATACAATACTGTCCATGTGTAGTACCTGTCTTATACGACACTGTCCATGTGTAATACCTGTCTTATACGACACTGTCCACGTGTAGTTCCTTTCTCATACAACACTGTCCATGTGTAATACCTGTCTTATACAATACTGTCCATGTGTAGTACCTTTCTCATACAACACTGTCCATGTGTAATACCTGTCTTATACGATACTGTCCATGTGTAATACCTGTCTTATACGACACTGTCCATGTGTAATACCTGTCTCATATGACACTGTCCATGTGTAATAGCTTTCTCATACAACACTGTCCATGTGTAATACCTGTCTTAAATGACACTGTCCATGTGTAATACCTGTCTTATACGACACTGTCCATGTGTAATACTTTTCTTATATGACACTGTCCATGTGTAATACCTGTCTTATATGACACTGTCCATGTGTAATACCTGTCTTATACGACACTGTCCATGTGCAATATCTGTCTCATATGACACTGTCCATGTGTAATACCTTTCTCATACAACACTGTCCATGTGTAATACCTGTCTTATACGACGATGTCCATGTGTAATACCTGTCTTATATGACACTGTCCATGTGTAATACCTGTCTTATATGACACTGTCCATGTGTAATACCTGTTTATACGACACTGTCCATGTGCAATACCTGTCTTATACGACACTGTCCATGTGTAACACCTTTCTCATACAACACTGTCCATGTGTAATACCTGTCTTATATGACACTGTCCATGTGTAATAACTGTCTTATCCGACGCTGTCCATGTGTAATACCTGCCTTATACGACACTGTCCATGTGTAATACATGTCTTATATGAAACTGTCCATGTGTAATACCTGTCTTATACGACACTGTCCATGTGTAATACCTGTCTTATACGAC
Source organism: Haliotis asinina (assembly GCF_037392515.1). Lineage (NCBI taxonomy): Eukaryota > Metazoa > Mollusca > Gastropoda > Lepetellida > Haliotidae > Haliotis > Haliotis asinina. Next base: position 5,134,396 of record NC_090283.1, on the reverse strand, counting down.
ACTGTCCACGTGTAATTCCTTTCTCATACAACACTGTCCATGTGTAATACCTGTCTTATACAATACTGTCCATGTGTAATACCTGTCTTATACGACACTGTCCATGTGTAATACCTGTCTTATATGACACTGTCCATGTGTAATACCTTTCTCATACAACACTGTCCATGTGTAATACCTGTCTTATACGATACTGTCCATGTGTAATACCTGTCTTATACGACACTGTCCATGTGTAATACCTGTCTCATATGACACTGTCCATGTGTAATAGCTTTCTCATACAACACTGTCCATGTGTAATACCTGTCTTAAATGACACTGTCCATGTGTAATACCTGTCTTATACGACACTGTACATGTGTAATACCTGTCTTAGATGACCCTGTCCATATGTAATACCTGTCTTATATGACACTGTCCATGTGTAATACCTGTCTTATACGACACTGTCCATGTGCAATATCTGTCTCATATGACACTGTCCATGTGTAATACCTTTCTCATACAACACTGTCCATGTGTAATACCTGTCTTATACGACGCTGTCCATGTGTAATACCTGTCTTATATGACACTATCCATGTGTAATACCTGTCTTATATGACACTGTCCATGTGTAGTACCTGTTCATACGACACTGTCCATGTGCAATACCTGTCTTATACGACACTGTCCACGTGTAATTCCTTTCTCATACAACACTGTCCATGTGTAATACTTGTCTTATACAATACTGTCCATGTGTAATACCTGTCTTATACGACACTGTCCATGTGTAATACCTGTCTTATATGACACTGTCCATGTGTAATACCTTTCTCATACAACACTGTCCATGTGTAATACCTGTCTTATACGATACTGTCCATGTGTAATACCTGTCTTATACGACACTGTCCATGTGTAATACCTGTCTCATATGACACTGTCCATGTGTAATAGCTTTCTCATACAACACTGTCCATGTGTAATACCTGTCTTAAATGACACTGTCCATGTGTAATACCTGTCTTATACGACACTGTACATGTGTAATACCTGTCTTAGATGACCCTGTCCATGTGTAATACCTGTCTTATATGACACTGTCCATGTGTAATACCTGTCTTATACGACACTGTCCATGTGCAATATCTGTCTCATATGACACTGTCCATGTGTAATACCTTTCTCATACAACACTGTCCATGTGTAGTACCTGTCTTATACGACGCTGTCCATGTGTAATACCTGTCTTATATGACACTGTCCATGTGTAATACCTGTCTTATATGACACTGTCCATGTGTAATACCTGTTTATACGACACTGTCCATGTGCAATACCTGTCTTATACGACACTGTCCATGTGTAACACCTTTCTCATACAACACTGTCCATGTGTAATACCTGTCTTATGCGACGTCGACGCTGTCCATGTGTAATACCTGTCTTATAGGACACTGTCCATGTGTAATACCTTTCTCATACAACACTGTCCATGTGTAATACCTGTCTTATACGACGCTGTCCATGTGTAATACCTGCCTTATACGACACTGTCCATGTGTGATACCTGTCTTATATCACACTGTCCATGTGTAATACCTGTCTTATACGACACTGTCCATGTGTAGTACCTGTCTTATAGGACACTGTCCATGTGTAACACCTTTCTCATACAACACTGTCCATGTGTAATACCTGTCTTATACGACGTCGACGCTGTCCATGTGTAATACCTGTCTTATATGACACTGTCCACGAGTAATACGTTTCTCATACAACACTGTCCGTGTGTAATACCTGTCTTATACGACACTGTTCATGTGTAATACCTGTCTTATACGAGTCTGTCCATGTGTAATACCTCTCGTATAGGACACTTTCCATGTGTAATACCTTTCTCATACAACACTGTCCATGTGTAATACCTGTCTTATACGACGTCGACGCTGTCCATGTGTAATACCTGTCTTATAGAACACTGTCCATGTGTAATACCTTTCTCATACAACACTGTCTACGTGTAATACCTTTCTCATACAACACTGTCCATGTGTAATACCTGTCTTATACGACGTCGACGCTGTCCATGTGTAAAACCTGTCTTATACGACACCGTCCATGTCTAATACCTTTCTCATACAACACTGTCCATGTGTAATACCTGTCTTCTACAACGCTGTCCATGTGTAATACCTGCCTTATACGACACTGTCCATGTGTAATACCTGTCTTATATGACACTGTCCATGTGTAATACCTGTCTTATATGACACTGTCCATGTGTAATACCTGTGTTATACGACACTGTCCACGTGTAATACCTTTCTCATACAACACTGTCCATGTGTAATACCTGTCTTATACGACGCTGTCCATGTGTAATACCTGCCTTATATGACACTGTCCATGTGTAATACCTGTCTTATTTGACACTGTCCATGTGTAATACCTGTCTTATATGACACTGTCCATGTGTAACACCTGTCTTATACGACGCTGTCCATGTGTAATACCTGTCGTATAGGACACTGTCCATGTGTAAAACCTTTCTCATACAACACTGTCCACGTGTAATAACTTTCTCATACCACACTGTCCATGTGTAATACTTGTCTTATACGACACTGTCCATGTGTAATACCTTTCTCACACAACACTGTCCATGTGTAATACCTGTCTTTTACGACGTCGACGCTGTCCATGTGTAATACCTGTCTTAAATGACACTGTCCATGTGTAATACCTTTCTCATACAACACTGTCCATGTGTAATTCCTGTCTTATACGACGCTGTCCATGTCTAATACCTGTGTTATACGACACTGTCCATGTGTAATACCTGTCTTATATGACACTGTCCACGTGTAATACCTGTCTTGTACGACACTGTCCATGTGTTATACCTGTCCTACATGACCCTGTCCATGTGTGTATTACCTGTCTTATACGACACTGTCCATGTGTAATGAATGTCTTATGCGAGACTGTTCATGTGTAATACCTGTCTTACATGACACTGTCCATGTGTAATACCTGTCCTGTACGATACTGTCCATGTGTAATACCTGTCTTATACGACGCTGTCCATGTGTAATACCTGCCTTGTACGACACTGTCCATGTGTAATACCTGTCTTATATGACACTGTCCATGTGCAATACCTGTCTAATATGACACTGTCCATGTGTAATACCTGTCTTATACGACGTTGTCGATGTGTAATACCTGTCTTATATGACACTGTCCATCTGTAATACCTTTCTCATACAACACTGTCCATGTGTAATACCTGTCTTATACGACGTCGACTCTGTCCATGTGTAACATCTGTCTTAAACGACACTGTCCATGTGTAATACCTGTCTCATATGACACTGTCCATGTGTAACAGCTTTCTCATACAACACTGTCCATGTGTAATACCTGTCTTAAATGACACTGTCCATGTGTAATACCTGTCTTATACGACACTGTCCATGTGTAATACCTGTCTTATATGACACTGTCCATGTGTAATACCTGTCTTATATGACACTGTCCATGTGTAGTGCCTGTCTTATACGACACTGTCCATGTGCAATATCTGTCTCATATGACACTGTCCATGTGTAAAACCTTTCTCATACAACACTGTCCATGTGTAATACCTGACTTATACGACGCTGTCCATGTGTAATACCTGTCTTATATGACACTGTCCATGTGTAATACCTGTCTTATATGACACTGTCCATGTGTAATACCTGTTTATACGACACTGTCCATGTGTAATACCTGTCTTATACGACACTGTCCATGTGTAACACCTTTCTCATACAACACTGTTCATGTGTAATAACTGTCTTATATGACACTGTTCATGTGTAATAACTGTCTTATACGACGCTGTCAATGTGTAATACCTGCCTTATACGACACTGTCCATGTGTAATACATGTCTTATATGACACTGTCCATGTGTAATACCTGTCTTATATGACACTGTCCATGTGTAGTACCTGTCTTATACGACACTGTCCATGTGTAATTCCTTTCTCATACAACACTGTCCATGTGTAATACCTGTCTTATACGACACTGTCCATGTGTAATACTTTTCTCATACGACACTGTCCATGTGTAATACCTGTCTTATACGACACTGTCCATTTGCAACACCTACCTTATACGACACTGTCCATGTGTAATACCTGTCTTTTATGACACTGTCCATGTGTAATACCTGTCTTATATGACACTGTCCATGTGTAGTACCTGTCTTATACGACACTGTCCATGTGTAATACCTGTCTTATACGACACTGTCCATGTGCAATATCTGTCTCATATGACACTGTCCATGTGTAATACCTTTCTCATACAACACTGTCCATGTGTAATACCTGTCTTATACGACGCTGTCCATGTGTAATACCTGTCTTATATGACACTGTCCATGTGTAATACCTGTCTTATATGACACTGTCCATGTGTAATACCTGTTTATACGACACTGTCCATGTGCAATACCTGTCTTATACGACAATGTCCATGTGTAACACCTTTCTCATACAACACTGTCCATGTGTAATACCTGTCTTATACGACGTCGACGCTGTCCATGTGTAATACCTGTCTTATATGACACTGTCCATGTGTAATACCTTTCTCATACAACACTGTCCATGTGTAATACCTGTCTTATACGACGCTGTCCATGTGTAATACCTGCCTTATACGACTCTGTCCATGTGTAATACCTCTCGTATAGGACACTTTCCATGTGTAATACCTTTCTCATACAACACTGTCCATGTGTAATACCTGTCTTATACGACGTCGACACTGTCCATGTGTAAAACCTGTCTTATAGAACACTGTCCATGTGTAATACCTTTCTCATACAACACTGTCCACGTGTAATACCTTTCTCATACAACACTGTCCATGTGTAATACCTGTCTTATACGACGTCGACGCTGTCCATGTGTAAAACCTGTCTTATACGACACCGTCCATGTCTAATACCTTTCTCATACAACACTGTCCATGTGTAGTACCTGTCTTCTACAACGCTGTCCATGTGTAATACCTGCCTTATACGACACCGTCCATGTGTAATACCTGTCTTATATGACACTGTCCATGTGTAATACCTGTCTTATATGACACTGTCCATGTGTAATACCTGTCTTATACGACACTGTCCACGTGTAATACCTTTCTCATACAACACTGTCCATGTGTAATACCTGCCTTATATGACACTGTCCATGGGTAATACCTGTCTTATTTGACACTGTCCATGTGTAATACCTGTCTTATATGACACTGTCCATGTGTAACACCTGTCTTATACGGCACTGTTAATGTGTAATGCCTGTCTTTTACGACACTGTCCACGTTTAAAACATTTCTCATACAACACTGTCCATGTGTAATACCTGTCTTATACGACACTGTCCATGTGTAATACCTGTCTTATACGACGCTGTCCATGTGTAATACCTGTCGTATAGGACACTGTCCATGTGTAAAACCTTTCTCATACAACACTGTCCATGTGTAATACCTGTCTTATACGACACTGTTCATGTGTAATACCTGTCTTATACGACTCTGTCCATCTGTAATACCTGTCGTATAGGACACTGTCCATGTGTAAAACCTTTCTCATACAACACTGTCCATGTGTAATACCTGTCTTATACGACACTGTTCATGTGTAATACCTGTCTTATACGACTCTGAACATGTGTAATACCTGTCTTACATGACCCTGTGCATGTGTGTGTTACCTGTCTTATACGACACTGTCCATGTGTAATGCCTGTCTTGTGCGACACTGTTCATGTGTAATACCTGTCTTACATGACACTGTCCATGTGTAATACCTGTCTTGTACGACACTGTCCATGTGTAATACCTGTCTTATACGACGCTGTCCATGTGTCGTACCTGCCTTGTACGACACTGTCCATGTGTAATACCTGTCTTATATGACACTGTCCATGTGCAATACCTGTCTTATATGACACTGTCCATGTGTAATACCTGTCTTATACGACGTTGTCCATGTGTAGTACCTGTCTTATATGACACTGTCCATGTGTAATACCTTTCTCATACAACACTGTCCATGTGTAATACCTGTCTTATACGACACTGTCCATGTGTAATACCTTTCTCATACAACACTGTCCATGTGTAATACCTGTCTTATACGACACTGTCCATTTGTAACACCTACCTTATACGACACTGTCCATGTGTAAAACCTGTCTTTTATGACACTGTCCACGTGTAATACCTGTCTTATAGAACACTGTCCATGTGTAATACCTTTCTCATACAACACTGTCCACGTGTAATACCTTTCTCATACAACACTGTCCATGTGTAATACCTGTCTTATACGACGTCGACGCTGTCCATGTGTAAAACCTGTCTTATACGACACCGTCCATGTCTAATACCTTTCTCATACAACACTGTCCATGTGTAGTACCTGTCTTCTACAACGCTGTCCATGTGTAATACCTGCCTTATACGACACCGTCCATGTGTAATACCTGTCTTATATGACACTGTCCATGTGTAATACCTGTCTTATATGACACTGTCCATGTGTAATACCTGTCTTATACGACACTGTCCACGTGTAATACCTTTCTCATACAACACTGTCCATGTGTAATACCTGTCTTATATGACACTGTTCATGGGTAATACCTGTCTTATTTGACACTGTCCATGTGTAATACCTGTCTTATATGACACTGTTAATGTGTAATGCCTGTCTTTTACGACACTGTCCACGTTTAAAACATTTCTCATACAACACTGTCCATGTGTAATACCTGTCTTATACGACACTGTCCATGTGTAATACCTGTCTTATACGACGCTGTCCATGTGTAATACCTGTCGTATAGGACACTGTCCATGTGTAAAACCTTTCTCATACAACACTGTCCATGTGTAATACCTGTCTTATACGACACTGTTCATGTGTAATACCTGTCTTATACGACTCTGTCCATGTGTAATACCTGTCGTATAGGACACTGTCCATGTGTAAAACCTTTCTCATACAACACTGTCCATGTGTAATACCTGTCTTATATGACACTGTCCATGTGTAATACCTGTCTTATATGACACTGTTAATGTGTAATGCCTGTCTTTTACGACACTGTCCACGTTTAAAACATTTCTCATACAACACTGTCCATGTGTAATACCTGTCTTATACGACACTGTCCATGTGTAATACCTGTCTTATACGACGCTGTCCATGTGTAATACCTGTCGTATAGGACACTGTCCATGTGTAAAACCTTTCTCATACAACACTGTCCATGTGTAATACCTGTCTTATACGACACTGTTCATGTGTAATACCTGTCTTATACGACTCTGTCCATGTGTAATACCTGTCGTATAGGACACTGTCCATGTGTAAAACCTTTCTCATACAACACTGTCCATGTGTAATACCTGTCTTATACGACACTGTTCATGTGTAGTACCTGTCTTATACGACTCTGAACATGTGTAATACCTGTCTTACATGACCCTGTGCATGTGTGTGTTACCTGTCTTATACGACACTGTCCATGTGTAATGCCTGTCTTGTGCGACACTGTTCATGTGTAATACCTGTCTTACATGACACTGTCCATGTGTAATACCTGTCTTGTACGACACTGTCCATGTGTAATACCTGTCTTTTACGACGCTGTCCATGTGTAGTACCTGCCTTGTACGACACTGTCCATGTGTAATACCTGTCTTATATGACACTGTCCATGTGCAATACCTGTCTTATATGACACTGTCCATGTGTAATACCTGTCTTATACGACGTTGTCCATGTGTAATACCTGTCTTATATGACACTGTCCATGTGTAATACCTTTCTCATACAACACTGTCCATGTGTAATACCTGTCTTATACGACGTCGACGCTGTCCATGTGTAATACCTGTCTTATACGACACTGTCCATGTGTAATACCTTTCTCATACAACACTGTCCATGTGTAATACCTGTCTTATACGACACTGTCCATTTGTAACACCTACCTTATACGACACTGTCCATGTGTAAAACCTGTCTTTTATGACACTGTCCACGTGTAATACCTGTCTTATATGACACTGTCCATGTGTAGTACCTGTCTTATACGACACTGTCCATGTGTAGTGCCTGTCTTATACGACACTGTTCATGTGTAGTACTTGTCTTGTATGACACTGTCCACGTGTAATGCCTGTCTTATATGACACTGTCCATGTGTAATACCTTTCTCATACAACACTGTCCATGTGTAATACCTGTCTTATACGACGCTGTCCATGTGTAATACCTGTCTTATATGACACTGTCCATGTGTAATACCTGTCTTATATGACACTGTCCATGTGTAATACCTGTTTATACGACACTGTCCATGTGCAATACCTGTCTTATACGACACTGTCCATGTGTAACACCTTTCTCATACAACACTGTCCATGTGTAATACCTGTCTTATACGACGTCGACGCTGTCCATGTGTAATACCTGTCTTATATGACACTGTCCATGTGTAATACCTTTCTCATACAACAATGTCCATGTGTAATACCTGTCTTATACGACGCTGTCCATGTGTAATACCTGCCTTATACGACACTGTCCATGTGTGATACCTGTCTTTTATCACACTGTCCATGTGTAATACCTGTCTTCTACGACACTGTCCATGTGTAGTACCTGTCTTATAGGACACTGTCCATGTGTAACACCTTTCTCATACAACACTATCCATGTGTAATACCTGTCTTATACGACGTCGACGCTGTCCATGTGTAATACTTGTCTTATATGACACTGTTCATGTGTAAAACCTTTCTCATACAACACTGTCCATGTGTAATACCTGTCTTATACGACACTGTTCATGTGTAATACCTGTCTTATACGACTCTGTCCATGTGTAATACCTCTCGTATAGGACACTTTCCATGTGTAATACCTTTCTCATACAACACTGTCCATGTGTAATACCTGTCTTATACGACGTCGACACTGTCCATGTGTAATACCTGTCTTATAGAACACTGTCCATGTGTAATACCTTTCTCATACAACACTGTCCACGTGTAATACCTTTCTCATACAACACTGTCCATGTGTAATACCTGTCTTATACGACGTCGACGCTGTCCATGTGTAAAACCTGTCTTATACGACACCGTCCATGTCTAATACCTTTCTCATACAACACTGTCCATGTGTAGTACCTGTCTTCTACAACGCTGTCCATGTGTAATACCTGCCTTATACGACACTGTCCATGTGTAATACCTGTCTTATATGACACTGTCCATGTGTAATACCTGTCTTATATGACACTGTCCATGTGTAATACCTCTCTTATACGACACTGTCCACGTGTAATACCTGTCTTATACGACACTGTCCATGTGTAATACCTGTCTTATACGACACTGTCCACGTGTAATTCCTTTCTCATACAACACTGTCCATGTGTAATACCTGTCTTATACGACACTGTCCATGTGTAATACCTGTCTTATACAATACTGTCCATGTGTAATACCTGTCTTATACGACACTGTCCATGTGTAATACCTTTCTCATACAACACTGTCCATGTGTAATACCTGTCTTATACGATACTGTCCATGTGTAATACCTGTCTTATACGATACTGTCCATGTGTAATACCTGTCTTATACGACACTGTCCATGTGTAATACCTGTCTCATATGACACTGTCCATGTGTAATACCTTTCTCATACAACACTGTCCATGTGTAATACCTGTCTTATACGACACTGTCCATGTGTAATACCTGTCTTATACGACACTGTCCACGTGTAATTCCTTTCTCATACAACACTGTCCATGTGTAATTCCTGTCTTAAATGACACTGTCCATGTGTAATACCTGTCTTATACGACACTGTCCATGTGTAATACCTGTCTTATATGACACTGTCCATGTGTAATACCTGTCTTATATGACACTGTCCATGTGTAATACCTTTCTCATACAACACTGTCCATGTGTAATACCTGTCTTATACGATACTGTCCATGTGTAATACCTGTCTTATACGACACTGTCCATGTGTAATACCTGTCTCATATGACACTGTCCATGTGTAATACCTTTCTCATACAACACTGTCCATGTGTAATACCTGTCTTAAATGAGACTGTCCATGTGTAGTACCTGTCTTATACGACACTGTCCATGTGTAATACCTGTCTTATATGACACTGTCCATGTGTAATACCTGTCTTATATGACACTGTCCATGTGTAATACCTGTCTTATATGACACTGTCCATGTGTAATACCTTTCTCATACAACACTGTTAATGTGTAGTACCTGTCTTAAGCTACGAGATTCTAGTGACGCTTATCTTTACAATGAAAAATCGATTCCACGTCATAATTCCGTCTGTAGGCATGTGTATATATAAATGTCAAAAGGTGACGGTAATTAGTTAAATGTTCCATACGTCTGTTGACGGGCTGACGGACAGACAGACAGTAATACTTTTACAACATGAACAGTTATTATCACAATTATCACCACATCTAACCCTCAAAGAGAGGAATATCACCATTTTGTTTAACACTGTACAAATATAACGTTACACGTTATGGAACACTAAACTTGTCAGACGTCATGCAGTTTGGCAGGCCGGGGAGCTTGGTGGCGTAAACGTTTATTCGTCACGTCGAAGGCCGCATTCCCCATGCTGGTTCAGTTTGTTACGTCCATGTTTGTACTCCCCCCGTCGGGATATTGCCGGGATGGACGCGGAGTAGCCATACTCTCACTCATCAAGGTCAAGCACATGATGTGCGGTATTGTGTCTTGTGGCTTTACTCTAGTGATTAGGGTCTCTTGAACAGATATAACATAATTTTCTGATTCTGTGAAATCACAGTTACACACACAGCAAGAACACATACTTATGCAGAATGGCTCATAACTGTATCTGCCACTTTCAGTAATACGTTTAAATGTCCACACAGAGTTAGGTTTTAACATGCCGAAGTAAGGTGTAAAGTGGACAGTTGTGTCAACTCGGAAATGATGACAACCAGCTCCAGATTATCCCTTAATCTCTGCTTCATAAAGGTAACCTGAAGTTAACATGGTAACATTGTCCGTGTTCCAAGTACATCACAATACCAGTAGGTTTAATGTCGACAAGGAGTGAATTAAATCGACTTCAAGAGCATGGACAAATGACATGCCGCTTCTGTTCAACAAGGGGAGTTACTCTTGAACTTAATCTAATCGTTGCAATTATTAATTAATATTTCCAAAAAAGCATATCACAGTTGATTAAATGTCAGGCTGATGATTTGTTTTGAACTTTTGTTTCCTAAACATTTGTCCTGTCACTGTTCTAATTGTTTCCAGTCGCCATAGGCCACACTTACTCACATTCTTGTATAATACAACAATTACACCATCTGTGATTACAGGCCATGTAGCGCCTTTAGGTGTGGGGAGGGATACACCACTGTATACCACAGTCGCCACAGCCACACTTACTCACATTCTTGTGTAATACAACAATTATACCGTTAGTTCTCCTTCCCAACAGAGCTCATTCCAAATAAAAACATAACACAGTCAGAACATTCGAACGACCGCTCTGCGACACACATTGCAGATTTATTCCTTTTCTACATTTCTCATAAAACAACATTCCAGCGAGTCAGTATTTATATAAAGATAGTATTTTACACAACATACAATACAGCATCACCTATTTGAGTACAACTAGCCCACAACATAAACCAGAGACAACAACTCATACATGAGAAAGAAAAAAACACTGGAACTTCCCAACGAATGTTAAAGTTCTTACCAGAAATTTTACAGATGAAAAATGAAACAAACTTTGTCTCACCACAAGACAACAAAATCATAACAGTATTCTCAAGGCTCTGCAGCCTAGTTTGCAAAACATTGTTGCTCATTTTATACTAACAGTTATAATTACTTTCAAAAGTATGACAGGACATTATAAAGGCTGCACAGCCTTGCACAATCACAACAAACCAGTGTTATAAAGGCTCTGCAACCTAACCATACTCGGTAGAATATACGAGCAAATCAGCTCCACATAACAGACTTGGTTTAACACAGATACAGGAATTGACCTGATACAAAATTCATCAAGAGCACTTAACTGCAGGCCGCAGACAATGCTCACGAGTACGACACTGTCCTCAATTCACAACCATCACGATCAAATACAACCACCACCTGCAACACCAAAACAGAATATGAGATGTTATGCATATGAAATATAGATATAAACATAAAATTTCAGGAAACAAAAGTTAAATCATGTGACGTGTCCAAAACCAGAGAGACGATTTTTGAAATTCCATCTTTATTTATACCATTAACAGCGCCACTTATCGGGAAAAAATATCTCCCTTGGTAGACTCACACACTATCAAGGAGAAAATAGTTTCTATCTAATTCACTTCATTCAACCGAAAGAAAAAAATCTCCTTACCAACAGAGCTCATTCCAAATATAAACACTATATATTTAAACATTGGAACGGCTGGGCGACACACAGAGATTCAAAGAAAGTTAAAGGCCTAAGGAAAGTGAAACGTTTCGACGTTTATGGAGATCATCTATGTTGTAGCCATCTTTAGCATTTCCACTCTTCCATCTACCATGTTCTTTTAAATGTTCTATCTGGGACACCATTATTCGCTACTGCAGAAACCTGCCTCATAATGTATAAGGCACATACAAATAACTCTTATACTACTAAGGGTTGGTAAAACAAAACAAATGTCATACAATTTTTCTAACAAAGCAATAGTAATTGGTTCCTTTTTAGAAACACACCTGGCCATCTTTGTTTTAGCCGCCTCCAGCACGTTATTACCAAACTATTCTCAGTAGGACTAGGTAGACATACAACAACATGAGCATAACGAATGCCTAAACAAGACAAAAGATCTATTGAACAATGTAATGGTGACATGGGCAATTGATCAGGCACATCACAAGAAAGGGCCCTGCGTTTCCACGCTGCAATACCATAACGGTATTTCGTTCTGCAGGATCAGCCCTACAGTGAGACAACAACCAAGATAACTCGTCAACCTAACTCCTCACTCACACCACTGGGCAAACTCTCCAACTCCTCTCCATATGCACTGAACAATAAATCTGTAAACAGAAACATGAAACCAAGTAATGCTGAAATCAACAAACAATGCCAACATATCAAAATCCAAGTCACGTTCACCAAAAAAGTCCCCTTTAATCCTAGACGAAACATGGGCTGGTTAAGATCTAGAAAGGTACATCACAGCCTTCACTTGGGGAAAAACTCATAATTATAAGTAATAAGAGGCAAAAACATGCTGAGTGTCACACTGGCACAATAAGAGTGCCCTTAGCTTTACATTCTGCCAAATGTCTTAGACACCTGTGGATCAGACACACAGGGGGACTAAGCCAGGTAATTACACCACCCCAGTTAACAGTGAAACATTCAACAGCATCACAACCAGGATTATAAAATCTGGAATTAAAGCATGGGAGCTTGGTAGTATAATACGAAGCAAATCTGTCCACACTATGGGGTCCCCATTTGGCATCTATCTGCTTGAAACTATAGCTAGGAATGCGCCAGTCATCATAGTCAACAATTTTACTTACTATATCTGCTGTCTCGTTATCTGAACGAGGTACCCACTGCATAAGTAAAGTCACATTGTGAGAGAACCATAGTTTGAAGATATCCAACACAACAGCCTGGAGATGAGGTTTCATAATCCCTTTCTCCACTACTGAAGAAATGTTCTTGTTATCTGTAAGCCACATAGTATTGTGTGAAGACAGGCTGGGAATAAAACTTGTCAACACAAGGTGTACCGACTGAAGGTCTCTCCAAGTAGAACTCGCATTAGCTCCTTCATGTGACCACTGACCATTGTACACCACACGCGTTGCAAGCGTTGCATGCATCAACCACAATCACAACTGATCAACATTTTGAGAGGATAGCTTCACCTTGCCGTTCCATGATGAATCAGATATATCCATATTGATCGACCTAGTCATAAGTTGAGCAATCAGTCACCATCTTCATTGATACTATCTGCCCAACGACTGAGGCCAGTGACCTAGCACTCTGATATCTATGCCTGTGCATAAGTAGACACTGCATGTCTGAAATTTACTTTTCCCTCTTTCTCTGTGGAACAGACAATACGATGGAAACCGTGTTCATATGGAATCCTAACCACTCAAGAGACTGGCAGGGCGTCCATAACGACTTTTCACCTTTAGGGACTAAGCCTGACCGTATCAAATCTTCTTTCACCTTTTCACCTGTAGAAATGGCTTTATCAGAAGAAAAAACAGATACAATACCGTCGTCCAAACATGTTAGTTGACTCATACTTTAAGCTGACGTTAAATTAAGTTAAACAAGTTGACACATATCTTAAGTGAATACTATGGAACAGATCTTATCCCAAATGGCATAACCAAGGTCTTGTAGTAGCTAGTCTGCCCTGTCGAACCTCTCCATGAAAAACCAAGAAAATCTGTGTGATCGTGACAAATATCGATATGGTGATAGGCCGAGTGTATATCGAATTCGATAAGCCCGTCATTCATGTTATGTACTCACGGGTCACTTTCCAATCTTCATACTTGACACTCTTTTTCTGCACATAATTGTTAACTCTAGGTATACTGTATAGATCAAACGTTTCATAGCGGATGACTGAATGGCAACAGACAATGGATTAAAAACATATGGGAAAAAAAAGCCACTCCGATATCAAGTGCGTGTCCTTTAAACCAGATATGGCGTCATTCAGCAACAGAACTGCATGCTTTAAAGCTGAAATGTTATTGCACAAATGCATTCTCGGAGGTCTGAGTTTTGTAGCCATTACCAAATATATCAAGGATGTGATCTGAGGTACCACTATCACACCAAACGTTAGCTTTTAAACGACCCTTGACAATGATTTCTGCTATTCATATTCTCCTGTTCATATTCAAAGTAATTGTCAGCAAGCATAGGATGTGTCACATTAACATTGATTTCAGAAATAGTCGAATCACAAAACAACCTAACTGACCAATCTTGATCTACATAGTCATTAGGACGTGACTGCTCCTGTGGTACCGACTGCGTAGTGCCTGCTCGGTAGGGGCATTATCTAAAGTCGTGTCAAAAGTCGCCGCAGGAAACGCAGGATCCTTGCCTCTGAACTCTGACCCCACGAAAAGGGGCCATGAATTGGCTGAATCGATTGAGTGTGTACAACGCTGCTAGCAGGAAAAGTGTACTGCATAGACGAGGGCGTACCTTGCGAACTTCACTCACTCTTGGATGCATAGGGACCGTATTTATTTCACTCTTTTTGCTTTACTATTTTTAGAGCTTTTAAATCTGCTGTAGAATTATTTTCATCGTCGTCCGAGTCGTCTGCTATCTCATTGGAGACGTATTTACGAACAGTCTGCCACCACCCTCAGAAGAATCAGCAATTTTTATTCACTTGTTTCTTTCTGTAATCTAATCACTTCTTCGTCAATCCTCATAGAAGCCTTAGCCAAATCTCCAGATGCTAAAGCTTGTTTAGCCACAGTCAAAGTAATTAGTCAGTCTAATACGTCCGAATCAAAGTTAAACTGGATTTTGTTACCTTCTCGTGATCAGGAATATTCGGACTTTTAATTTCTTTACATCTTTGGCGGTATGGACGAACTCCTCCCACAGCTTAGAAATCTTATGATCGAAGGCTGACTCGGTCCCTTGTCGGTTGCTATCCAACTTCTCTAAGATGGCGCCCAATTTTCCCGCCGTTTTCATTCATGTTAGAAATAATGTGAACACTGCCGTGTCTAGAGTGAGAGAGACGACATTTGAAATTCCTTCTTTATTTATACCTTTAACAACACCATCTGTCGGTGATTTGACACATTCGCATACCACCGACTAGAAAATAGTTTCTATCTAATTCATTTCATTCAACCGAAAGAAACAACACTGATTGCGGGCCAAGTGGCACCTGTAGGTGTGGGGAGGGAAATACCAGACAATCCAGTGATCAGCATCATCACCATCGCCCTACGCACTTAAGGTACGTTAATATGTTTCAATCCAATCAGCGAGCTTGACCACCCGATCTCGTTAGTCGTCTCTTACAACGAGTGAGTGAGTGAGTGAGTTTAGTTTTACACCGCACTCAGCAATATTCCAGCAATATGGCGGCGGTCTGTAAATAATCGAGTCTGGACCAAACAATCCAGTGACCAACAACATGATCATCAATTGGGAACCGATGACATGTGTGAACCAAGTCACCGAGTCTGACCACCCGATCCCGTTAGTCGCCTCTTATGACAAACATAGTCGCCTTTTGTGACAGGCATGGGTTGCTGAAGGCCTATTCTACCCCGGGACCTTCATTTGTCCCTCTTACGACGAAGTATGGGGTACTGAAAATCAATTCAAACCCGGATCTGCACAGGTCCACGCAGACCAGTATCTGTGCGTGTGACAACATTGCCTATATCTAACCATGGTGTTACGGTACATTTATCATCCAAACCTGTGTTCCACAGGAAATATTGCTTGACTGAGATCATACTCACAGACATGTGTTTCTTTAACCTGTTCAGAAATGACCGGGTAGAGAGTAGGGGAGATAATGCGGTTCTGGGACTGTGAGAGAGACTATTTTGCAGGAAAGGCTAGGCAGTAGGGGAAATAATGTGGTTCAGGGACTGTGAGACAGATTACGTTGCAGGAAGGGAGAGGCAGTAGGGGAAATAATGCCGTTCTGGGACTGTGAGACAGATTACTTGCAGGGAAGGCTAGGCAGTAGGGGAGATAATGCCGTTCGGGGACTGTGACACACATTACGATCTAGGGAGAGCTAGGCAGTAGGGGAAATAGTGTGGTTCGGGGACTGTGAGACAGACTACATTGCAGGGAGGGCTAGGCAGTAGGGGAAATAATGTGGTTCAGGGACTGTGAGACAGACTACATTGCAGGGAGGGCTAGGAAGTAGGGGAAATAATGTGGTTAGGGGACTTTGAGACAGACTACATTGCAGGAAGGGCTTGGCAGTAGGGGAAGTAATGTGCTTTGTGGACTGTGAGACACAATACATGATACAGTTCGAATATTTCAATAGAACTGTTCCGATGAATTCGGTACGTTTGTGTCACCCATCAAGAACATATGTTTGTGTATGTCCTTGTAACACACGAGTGCAAAGTACCGAAGAGTGAGTGAATGAAGTTTTGCGCAAGTGTTAGCAATATTCCCGCAATGTCACAGCAGGGGACACCAGAAATGGGTTTCACACACTGCACACATGTGGGGAATCGAGCATGGGTCGTTGGTGTGGTGCACGAACACTTTAACCACTAGGATATCCCATCGCCATAAATTCCTGATGACGAAACACAGAGGGGTTGTAGGTAGTCCAGGGAGTCTTTCTTTGAGAGTGCCCCCATAATTAAGAAAGGTCATCTACGGCCAATCAAACATGCCATCTTTATAATGAGTTACTAAAGAGATTGCGTACGTCTGGTCAGTATTTCAGTTACACCGCGGCGTGACTGCTTAATGTGGGAGCAGCACCCGGAGTAAAGCAGACACGAAAGTTTACAGTTTTGGTAGCCACACACTGAGAATCACGGTGGCAGCCAGTCTGGTTGCTCAACCTATCGTGTATTCACGGGTGGCTGGTAGAATAAATCGGCGCAACTCTGATCACCAAACTGCCTGTTGCAAACGCCTGGACCACTTTTGAAGAGAGCGCTGATTGTGTACACACGGGACAGGTTAGTTTCCTCTTCAAATATCATACACGTAACGAAATAAGTAGGACTGTGTGTTGGCAAATAAATTTGCAATAGTATTGCAATATTTTGCGAATCAGGTGCCCGTACAAACTAACAACCGGGCCCTGAAATGAACATTTTTACACAAAAACACAGTTCATAACATTCCATTACAACACACGCACGCACGCACGCACGCACAGAAAAGCGTTCGTGTTGCGATACATATATCGTGATATATCTAAAACGAAAGTGCTTGAAAGTGAGTGGCACGCATTGTACATGTTTTCCATATCTAAGTCCCTGAACATATATGTTATGGTCCTGATCATTTACGATGCATAATCAGATATTCTATTTTACTTTTTTCTACAATTTATAGTTGTACAGTACTCCACTTTGTCATAGAAATAACGAAAGAAAATATGGCTTTAGTTGAGACTGAAAGTCTGTATAGATTATAATTGAAACCATAAAGATGATCACAACAAGCTTCATGTATATTCTCTACACCTGTGGTTCTCAGAAACACATAATGCAATACGTATGGTTTGAGAACCGTATTGCGACACACCGGTTTACTGGTAACAGCGTGCGGTCCTAAAAATACGCCCAAACAGCACGTGCAGTTCTAGCTACTGAAGTCACTTTACTATAGTACGTTTGGATCAAAAGCGGCCTCACAGGGTACGATGTGTGAAGCCCAATCATATTACTGGGATATTATTGCTAAAAGCGGCGTAAAACCCAAGTCACTCACTCACTAAAAAGCGGGCAGATGAATTGCAGTCTAACTTGTTAACTAATAACTGTTAAATACTCACTGAACTGTGACCATAATCAAAAACATCACACCACCTTTGTGATGGTTTTTCGGAACATTTGTCCTAAAAATGAAAAGAAACATTTGTTTCATCCAATCATCAAATATTGACACAGACAGATAGCTCACTATTTGTTACGAGGGCGTGCAGAGGAAAAGACTGCCAGATGTTCGAGAAGTGCGTGCACAAGTGCCGACAAATGTATTTATTAATTTACCTGTACTGTGAGTTCTGTTTTCTTTCTCGAACACCCGTTTGTAGATTTCGCTGCTCTTCTCCCTCGTAACAAACAGTGACCTGTGTAAATATTCAGTGACAGATTGTAAATCAATTCTTTCTATTTTTTAGAACCATGTTTGCTTAGGGTTACTAGCTTTCGTAATAAAGGTTTGTTTTTTTAAAAAAAAAGAAAAGAAAAAAGACTGAGATCACTTTTACAGATGTATGTGGGTTTAAAGTAACATTCCTCAAAATGTGTTTTGCATTTGTACCAAAAAGACGATAGCCCTTCGTTTGTTGTATATCTCAGCTTTAGTACTTTAGATCATACAAACGTGTAAGTTATACGTTTCTAGGTACGTACGATCTGCTTAGTCAGAAGAAGAATTTATATGAAAATTCTTCCAAATAGGGTGGATTGTGGAATATCAAAATTCATCAACTGATCAGTTCGGTAAGCACATGGTAACCCACTCGAGGTATTAAACGAGAGCTAAGGTAACATTTTTAACTCTTGAATGTCAAGTAATATCAGAATCAGATCCTTGAGAAGTTTCTTCATACTTGGGATCTTTTGTCTATTCATTATCTTTGCTCTGAGCGGAGGCCTTTCTCAAAACATATCCATCAGACGTCATTTGATTTTGTGGCTTGAATGGTCACCACATGCATGTCTCTTATAAAGAATACAAGCTTGATGCAACTCTTAACATTGCCAAGTTAGGGGAGATAACTCATGCTCATATGGTAAACTTGCACCTTGGAAACCACTAAAACAATCATCTGGGAAAAGCATGATGAGGTGATTATCACAGTCTTTCCCCGCCACATTCAAATATGAGACATGACTGATGGTGAGGGAAGATTACGTTTTGTTTGAGTTGATAAGTTTGGTATATCAGTGTTGTTTCCATGAACCTGAGGATAAAAGTATGTTCCTTCGGAGATTCTTCACTGATGTCAACCGATGCTATCAGTCCACGTCGTCATGCCCACGAGATGAGGTAATATTCTATTTATATCATCGATATAGTTATTAGCTTTTTACTATATTATATTCGTTTCAAAGAGATAGGTCATATCTTGCAACAAGTGTATTTGTCTTGTGTAGATGTCTTTGTGCTACATATATCTTTTACAAAGTGAACTCCTTTACTGTGTCAGTGTTTAAGTAAAAATGTTTCATGTCTAAAATAAAGATTGAGCCAAAGGATGTTGAATTTATATTTCATATATAAATAATGTTTGTTTGTTTGGTTGGTTTTTTTGTTTGTTTTTTGTTTTTGGGGTTTTTTTCGTTTTTTTTTGTTTTTTTTTTTTGGTGTTTTTTATGGCAGTGAAGATATTACACTTCACTAAAGTGAGCGAGGTAGTCCTCTCACTTTGTGTGCTGACGATTAGATGCGTCACACTGATTCTGAATGTGGATGTACCAGGGGACATAGGTTGTGTTTGTGGATGTATCTGGAGATACAGATTGTGTTTGTGGATGTACCAAGAGATGCAGATTTTCTTGCCACGGTATATCACGGCGGGGGACACGAGAAGCTTAAGGTTTCACACTTTCTTCGCACATGGGAAATGGAACCCAGTTTTTCGGCGTGATGAACGAACGCTTTAACCACTGGGCTACCCCGCTGCCGCTTGTACTTCGACTATTCAGTTCAAAGCTATGACAGCATATGAACTGAATAGCGACGTTTCGCTCACAAAGTGGTCTCCCTTGCAAGGCACACCGTGAGCATGAGAATACGTCAAGTATAGTGAAATTGTTGACTGACAAAAGACGCACCTCGCATGTGAGGTGACTGTACTGTTTGTACCAGTGTAGTGGAACGCAATCTTACGGAGTAATCTCCCTTGCATCGTTCACCACGATCAACTCTTTCAACATCCAGAGTGACGGTGTTCCTATCATTGTTGTTAAATGAAGGCTAACAATGCACTGTCAGCAGCGACTGTGGTATACCAAACATTGCCAGAGTAATCTCCCTTGCACCATTCATATCATGCTCGTATGTACACGCTCTCAGAGACTGATGATACTGCAGCTAACATGGTCAGCTGTGTACGTTTGAAATGGGTCACATGTTTTGATATAACGTGAAGGGCACGGGGTGTGATGGTATGAAGGACACATGGTCTTATGGGATGAAGGGCACATGGTCTGATGGGACCTGAAAGGCTGCATGATAATATATCCTGGTCGCCAAACGCAGGCCTTGATTTCTTATTCTGAGAAATAGATCTAATCCCAATGGAATGACTTACACGCGATATGTTTGCGTCCATGTTACTCCGATCCCACCATACAGATGTATAGAGGCGTCATAGCACCCCAGTAGACCCGTCCCTTGCAGGTATTGTTCATGGCTTCTTGCTTCTAATGTGACCTTATCTATAGATTTCAGTTCTGCTACAAAACACTGTCAACAGCGAGAACCAAACATCAGTAATTTCTAAGGCATAACATGTTTGTTACAGCAACTATTACAACGGATCTAGACTTGCACTTGTGTTCGAAATGAAAAGAATGCATCATTTGTAAAAAGTATTCTTTACAGACTTACACCCGCGCTCATAGCCCAACCATACTTTTAGCACGGTGTAATGCCTGTGTATTGTCAACATTGTTGCTGGTTATGATCAGATCCTTAGAAAGAGATATCCATACAGAGTATTCTTTCAATTTGTTGATGCACCATAGCTTACGGATCAAAGTTACGTAGTTGTCGTGTATAAATCGTGTATAGAAACCAGTTTAATAGAGACAACCTTTACACGAACACAAATCCCAGTCTGGCATGCACACGTTTAAACATGGAACGTCATTTCAACAATGCGCCACCATCATCATTGAAAGATTTTGGTGAAAGATATTGTGAAAAAGTTTTTCCTCACAAAAGACATGCTGGTTCGCAAACGATTAATAAATCACCATAATACTTCCTGTCCACAATGTCATGAATGCCGCAGTCATGTCTGTGGTGGTGGGTCGTGCACAGTGCAATACAGTAGGCCCTACTACCAACGGTAATGATAGACGGGCGACACTGCATTATGGTATTAGCTTTAAAATATCAGAGCACATCGCGATATGGAGAATGGCCACATCAAACGATGACTAACTAATTAATTACAATTTATGTATGTACAAATGTACACCGTATCGTAAACAGGGTCACGATACATAAACACACTTCAACACACCCGTCTCTGTCGTGACATTTACTTCTGAACCAAGATCAGATAATTCAATGGAAATTAAATGCAATAAGTATGACAGATTAAATTGTTTTTGGTTTCAAATTTGCCGTAGTTATAATGAAATGTAAAATTATTCTGGAATGTGAATCCTACGTCTCTATTTCAGGAAATAGAAAACGAACAGGACATGACTTGTAACTGAATTCATATTAGCATAATTGGTTTGATGTTTAACGTCACAATCCCAGCTAAATATTCGAGCCTGGACGCGTCAATCCAGTGATCAACAACATGAGCCTCTATACAATTGAAATACCATGACATGTGGCAACCATCCTGAACCGTTACTGGACTCTCACGACGTGTGTTCCTGAAGACCAGTTCTACGTCGAAGTTTATTACATGTTTAACTGCTTAATAAAATCATGGTCATATGATGTTTAAAAACAACTGTTCAGTAGTGATAAGTTTCACTTAGTAATCCAACATTAGGAATTATACGGTAGATCTCTGGTGTGTTAAAAGTAGGAACTATTGCGCCGGGTAGTATCTACCACGTGGCTTAAGGTATAACTGTCTGTACCCTCGACTGGTAGCCATGGCATCCATGTAACCGTTGCTATCGATTGAATTTTACCAAACAGTATCACTACACTACTGCAAATGATCAAATAAATAAAATTTAAATAAATTTAAATACCAAAATTCTAATCTCGATATGATGACACACTCATTCCTTGTTCACCCTATAAATCTTCTAAATATAGGTAAAGACAAAAAGGTCAAAATTCAGTTTTCTACTGAACTATACCGAGATAGCAGTATTCTTGCAATACTACAGCAGGGAACACAAGAGTGGGCTTCACACATTATACCTATGTGGCGAATAGAACCTTCGCGTGACGAGTAAACGCTTTAACCGCAGGACCACCCTAGTGCCCGTCAAGCATTAAGTCGTATGGGAAAAGATGGATCATATAAACATGAACAACACTTATCATACAATGGGCGGTGATTCAACTGCTTCTTGCATTTACCCACTGGCTACAATGCAACGTGAATAGCAAGAACCAGACACCATTCTTTTCTGTCACATAGAATGTTGTTGGTAGCTAATGTCACCACAGTTCTAGACTTGCTCATGTCTGTTAGTGTCCACCACACTGAAATATTTGAACACCAGTGTTTGTTCCGATTTCCTGCCAGTGTGTTCTCCATATTCACCTCTATAGATGTGAGTGACAAGACATAAACAAGTGCCTAGAATAATATATCTGCACAGAAGGTTTTTCAGTTTTTTTTTAACACCCTGGCGGATCACAGTGACCCAATCGCCCATAGCTTTTATAGAAACAGATTCAATACAGAGGACAATAGACATTTCCGAGTGTTTCAATACTGAGCCGTTATCTGTCTTTCAGACTATGGTGAAAGATACTGTCACGTGGCCTGTAATTACACAATGACAGACTGGATCGTATACAAATAATAATCATTATTCATTTCCTGTGGACAATGTCATACATGCAGGTTTCCTCGAGAAAGCGGATCTGCAACATCTGTCATGATGCCGCCAGTAGCTACACAATTTGCACAGCGCAGAGCAATACGCCAGACGCGATATTGCATTATGTTAGCATTGAATAAGTTATATGTTATATCGATAATGTTTTGAATTCGAATTTCCTCAGGGAAGTTTCGGCATGAGTCATTTCTGTGGTGGTGGTCGTGGTGCACAGCGAAGTACACTGGGCCGCTAACTAAGGGCAATACCAACAGACAAGTGTACACTTCATGACACTAGGCTACAGAACGTCAGTATACAGCACTAAAAGGACAATGTCCAGATCACACGACGGTGTTGAAGCAGAAATGCAAGCCCTGCAGACTGACCGCAGTGACATATCTGAGTACAAAGTGTCCTTGTCGTGAATAGGATCAAAGGTTATAAACAAAGTTCAACACATCAGTACAACACACACGCCCCTGTTCTTGACATTCACATTTGAACCCAGTTTTAAAACACTACGAGAGATGAAATGTACATTCTGGAATGTCGACACAGTCAAACTATTTCAAGAAAATAAACATGAATATGAAATGTCTGGAAACGGCTTTCATTATATGAAGAAAGCAAGGCGGAAATTAAATTTTCCTTCTCGTGATAGAAGAAAGTTTGTGTCTAACTCGGGTGAGTGAGTGAGTTAATATTCAACTTTACATCGGCATTATTTCCACCATATCGTGACGAGAACATTTAACACTGAAATGGAATATTATATAGCATAAAAAACTATCAACGAAGGACAGTAAAACAACTAGAATATCACAAATGGAAATAAAACTAGCGTGAAAAGTTAAAACTAGTATCGCTATTCGGACAATACAATATGAAAAGAGGCTATAGATTGGCAACAACTGAAGGTAGATCAACATACTAAGGACCATGGGGACTTACAGTACATTTGCTTTTTGCATGGAACCTAGCTGGATTTACACCATCCCCTTAGATGTTAGCAATTTAGTCAAATCCAGCCACAAATTAAAAATACATATATACTACGATTAGAAAAAGTGGAAAATCTAAACCTACATGGAATATTTTGGGACTCTCAGGGGGACAATAATTTTACGTTACTTCAACCCCCTTTGAGGGTACAGACACTAACAATTCAAGTTACTAATCTAAACTATCAATAATTACAATGCAACTATCTACAGAACATAATAATCATAATTCGGTCATGAAATCATTTTTTGAAAAAAACAACAACAATAATTAAATGAGAGCTAACTGTGTTGTCCTTCGTTGTTATAACTATAAAAAAAACTTATCAGTAATGATGGAGAATTCATTATACGGTTTTCTTTCATGTAATTTATCTATACCCACTTGGATGTCCCACTTCTTCTGCATCAGATCATGGATGTAAGTTCTAATGGTAGCTTTCAAATTGTAATCAGAGCATGGAATAAGAAGCGGTATCACAGATTTGTTGAGTGCTGCCTTGGCAGCAAGATCAGCCACTGCGTTCCCAGAAATGCCTACGTGGCTGAGTAACTAACAAAAGACGATGTCGTATTGGCCAGTAGCAAGATTATTATACAATACAATAATTTCAATGAAAAGTGGATGTTTGCAAGAAACATTTTAATAGCCTGAAGGCAAGAAAGAGAGTCTGAATATATTATATATTGTTTATGTTTACGGTGTCTTTGAATATATTTAATTAAGCACCGTTAATATGGCGTTAGCTTCAGCAGTGAAAATAAAGCTGTTATCCGGTAATCTCGAAGATGTTGTTCTGGATCCAATGACAGTGGCACAGGTCACTGCGCCGTCGTCCGTGGACCCATCTGTAAATAAGGATTTATAATTGTTATACTTATGTTTGAATTGATTGTATTCTTGTTTATATTGTAGTTCATTTGATTCTGATTTTTTAAATTAGTTAATGTTAGGTCGACCTGTGACATAACCAATTGCCAAGGAGGAGAAGATATAAAGTCGCCCATTACCCGTGTTAAACCACATTTCAATGTGCCGCCGAAAATGGCGATAAACCCTCACATATCCATACAGGAATTCATTTTTGCTTCATTAATCTTTGAGATGTGGAAACAACTACTCTTACGGCAGGATTACGATTGATTTAGTAATCTGAAATAAAGAACTATCTAATTAGCATAGGGTTTATCTCTAGTGCGTCAATAGTGAGGAAACTGTCTGGTAGCATCTGCCGCGTGGTTCAGTGTATACTAAACAAAAACAGAAACTTTACACGAGTTACTTAATGTTCTTATATATACCTATATAGAAACACAGTGGAGAAATCTGTCTGGTTTATGGACGTACAGTAAAACAGGATTAGACATTAAGATATGCTTGGAGTCAACAGCAGTAGCGTCACACAGTTAGCAGTCTACCTAGAACAACTCCATGTTGGAGAACTACATGCATATATTGTGTGGTAATGTCACTGGTAGGGAAAGTATTATCAGGGAAACTCTCGTTGTAGATAATCCCTAGTATCATGCACACAGAAATGAAGGGACACCGTTACACTCCACACCATCGAGTCAGATGCTTCTCACTCCCTCACAGTGTCCGGTATGGGTGTGTGTGTGTGAATTCATACTACCAATTCCTTTTCAATGGTTAAAAACTCGTCACTGAAAATGTCAATGCATGCAAAAACAACCAAGCAGCTTATCTTTGGACTAGACGTGGGGCTTTGTTGTTTAAGACCAATAAAGCACCATCAAATTCACGTGAGCGGTAACGAGGACTGTGACTGCAATGTAGCACGTATGCAGATGGCAGTATGCAACAGTCATACACTCCCTCTATGAGAAGGCAGTTAAACTGGTAACTGCCATAAAAGGAAATGTACAATATGCTCAACAGGCGAGATGGACTGACAACTGCACGCTGCACACTGCACACTGCACACTGCACAGTGCACAGCTACCAGGTGTAACTAAACTGAATGGGGTCTACACACTTTTCTACCAATGTGTTAATTGTAATAGGCATTACATCACTGTCATGAAATTAGGCAAGAAGATTAATCAGTGGAGATTAGTCAAAGTAGCTATAACTTAAACTTTGATTTGAAATATAAACTTTATTTTTAACCCAAATGTAAATGTATTTTCAAATGTTTAAAATGTGTCCTTGTTTCAAGGAAACAGAAATGAATTTAGAACCACCACCGAGGCCAAATATAAATACATTGATACTGAAGCCTTTCTACAGAGTCGCACACCTTACTGTAATGAAAGAATAGGTTTTGGGATTGCATGATGGGGTCCGAAACATCACATGGTTAGACTATGACTTGAAAAGATGACTGTTTACTTGTATCAAGGACGGGCAACGTGTTCGTCTCCATGCACCATACATTGATAGACGAGTTAGTTTAGCATGCACTGTAACCGTGTTTGCAATACGTTAATTTACTGGCTGCCCATCAAGGCCTGCTGCTACCTTCAGGCTTTAAAGTCCCTGAATGACCCTGAATGAAATCTGCAGGCCCATTTGGTTAACCAACACACACAAAGTAGACTACATTGTTCACAGTTTCACACTGATTCTGCAGAATCAAGCGAAGCCTATGGCACACAAGGGTGTTTTTATTTGTTTGACTGTTGTTGACATTCCTACGCCAAAGAGCTGAAATACCAGGAAGTATACCAGTAAATTAATGATGGATTGTGGATGATTTGAACGTTACTGAAGGAAAAGGGGAAACGTCCCAGTTTCATCCAAAATTCTGAAATGTTTGTGAATCTTCGACGACCATATTGAGACATCCTCCTGAATCATGCACAGTTACTTCCTTCATATATCAGTGTATCTCCTATGAGTCTATCACTCACTTCAGGAACAAATTCTATTATTTTAGCAGAAAGAACTTTTTGTGTTTCCATGGTTTCCCCAGACGGCAATATAAATACTAAATACCACACGTTTGGTATATTTATTCAGTTTTAACTGTTTCATCAAATATGCGTCTGTACATATAATGTACGTTAGCAGGTAATAGCCAACCTTCTACACACAGAAATAAGTTCTACAAAAATCTGAAATATTCTGTAGATCTGGGATTTCTAGTACATTCTAAATATAGTACAATTATAATGTACCACGCCGTTTTACCTCTCTTACTGACCATGCATGCAATGAAGTATTGTTACACAACGAATAGCCTCATAACAAAATAGCTTCACTTCACGTCACTTCAAAGGTTGTATGTATATGTTGTGTAGATTGTTTCTCGGGAGCTACTTAAGGAGGACATTGTTGTGAAAGGTGAGCTGAGGTAACAC
Source organism: Haliotis asinina (assembly GCF_037392515.1). NCBI lineage: Eukaryota > Metazoa > Mollusca > Gastropoda > Lepetellida > Haliotidae > Haliotis > Haliotis asinina. The sequence goes on along the minus strand of NC_090283.1, from coordinate 5,106,439 downwards.
AGGATCGAGTGTACACTGCTGATGGCAATGACAAATGAATGGTGGTATATATATATAAAATCTTCTTGTCTATCAGGGAAAGAAAATACTCTGCACCTCAGCAAATCAACATCTCCTTCACCAACTAATGGAGTGCGTCATGTAAGTGACAGTCATCCAAATGAACATATGTCGGTACTGATACCTCTCGAAGTTGAAAATAAGATAAAGAACAAAAAACAGAACGTTTAACATATGCGACAAGAGTTTAACCTGTGGTGTTGACGACAGTGAATTCAGAGACAACGATAGACATACCAACAGTCAGTACAACAATCCTACTCACAAAGACTCAAAGATTAATACATCCACGAAATCTGTTCACAAACAATTATTCCAGCAAATAATAGACACTGTAGTTAATACTGATGAAGAGAATTGTGATGTACCAATCGTTGTAGATAAGAATTATTTCCAGGCAATTATGAATAGATTACAAGAACTCTTGCCTCATGAAAGACATTATTTGCATGAAGAAAACAGGCCAGAAGAATGGGCAGCATTTATCCACCTGTGTGCAAGTGGTGATTCCAACGTATATAACATTGCCTGTCAGTTATTTTGGTACAGCAGTAACCGTGCCTGGAGATTCTCAACTGAAGGAAAGCAGTTCTGCACAATATAGTTACAAGTATTTGATTCCAAAATCATGAGCGTCAGATGTATGAGACGGCCCATATTGGCCCGCGATATGGACGTCGAGAATGGTGATTGGTAGCCCGCAACCGATTTCGAATGGTCTGTGAGGACGGTAGACCTCTAAACATTTCAGCCCTGGTTCGTGTAGCCGGCAGAAATCTGTCACGTAGGTGACGTAAAACGATTTGAAGGTCTTCTGCTCGTGACGTCACACGTTGACGACCCGACCTTGAGCGAACAGGAGTGGTGCCAGTTTGTTGTAGACGACCTCCCAAGTCATACACAGCACGACAGCTGCATCCCGTTGCTCTTGCGACGTCAATAACTGATCTCACCGCTTGCAACATGCCAACAGCACATTCACGTTGCACATTTGACAATCGTGGCATTTTAAAATCCATTAGAACTGTGGTTTAAAGGTGTTTTTTTTCCAGTTCTTGAGGCCAATGCAAACACGTGCAAATGACGAAGGTAACGTGATCGACTCTACGTGCAAAACCTGATTTGGCACTAATGTCATTTGCACGAAGAATGGATGGGTTTGAGTGGGGTTTGCTAACGTTTTTCTACAGTCGAAAGATTGTGATCCCATTTCGGATACATAGATGTATCATCAGAGGAAACTTATTCAGTATTTTCAAAAATTACATTTTGTGAAGTTTCCTTTTTGACTCAGTATATTATGCTATCTTTTATTGTTTGTTATAACCATCGAGTTGTCCATTACACCAGTTACTATGCCATCTACATTTAAGGTTTGGTTAGTCTTTCAGTATGTAATAGCTATGATGTCAAGAGACGAAACGGGGATTGTTCATACAGATTCATTTTGTGTTTGTCCTGGGACTTGCTGTTCCTATACTCGTTAACACCAATGACTGACGTTCTCCTGTTCACAGCTGTGTCATAGTTCCCCACATTATGGAGGTGAAGCACAGACACCAAACTAAGGTTCAACAGGACATAGAATACTGATATGCCTTTGTACTCTGAGCCAGTTTGAAACCTGTCCGTGTTATATACGAATTCCGAAACCAATACATCAGTTTGTAAAGAAATGCAAATTTACACTTGATTGTAAGGGACTGTTAATGTTATTTCATGTTATCAATAGTTCTTAAACCCGTGAAAGTCCAGGGGTAGAATAGGCCTTCAGCAACCCATGCTTGTAAGAGGCGACTAACGGGATTGGGTGGTCAGGCTCGCTGACTTGGTTGACACATGTCATCGGTTCCCAATTGTGCAGATAGATGCTGATGTTGTTCGTCACTGGATTGTCTGGTTCAGCCTCGATTATTTAGAGACCGCCGCCATATGGCTGAAATATTGCTGAGTGAGTAAACTCACTCACTCACTCAACAGTTCGGAAATGTGAAACAGAAAATACACAACAAGCTACGTTTTCTTTCCTGTTGATGCTAGGAATGTCTTAAATACTCTCCCTCATAAGAAACGCACAGGTGACAGTGATATGCGACATTTAGTGTTGACTGTTTGACAGAGAATACAATGTAGGCGTGTGTACATGGCACGACAAAAATGTATCTACGGAAACTTGAATGTGCGTTTACCTTTGAACGGAAATGTCATAAAGGAAAAATGATATGCACGTGCAGATCTGAGGAATCGTGAGAAGGGACATCGTCTATATAAGACCGTTATTCGTTTAGACAGTTACTGGGTGGGAGTCTCAACTTGTCATTGCGCCTCACCCCAGTATATACCATCAGTCGTGTATGAGACGACATCAACAAACCAATTCCATTCAAGATTGGTCAGACCTCCGATTACCAATGTAGCTCGGTGGTGAACCCGTCATGACGGTTATACCTTTTATTACGTGGATTCAGTGTGCACTGTTTAATGTTATGTCAAAGTACAACGCATCAGCCGTAAGTAAAAATACACCAAAAATGTTTCGACGTGTATTTAGCCCCCTTAAACATTATCCCGCTAAAGTCAGTGATGAGCGAGTTCATGCACCGCATTTCAATATGATTCCCATTTTCGCAAACTAATGTCTCCATTTTTAAAGAAAATTAAAACCTGCAAAAAATAGCAATGAAATAAATAATTCAAATGCGAGGACCTCGTGTATGCATAGCTGTTTTAAACAGTTTTGTGTAGTGCAGTTAGTATATATTTACTGTCTATATTGTAATCCTTGTATAAAACTGGCTGGTCAAGACGTGCAAATCGTCATCAGAGTTGAGCAATAATTGATCGCAGGGCACAGACAAAATAAGATCCAGGAGAGGTTTGGTCTGGAAACAGAGAGATCTTCTCTTTTCATGTTCGCAGACATTGTAGTCCTGGCAGGTGTAGTTCAATTGTTTATGGGCAGCTTCTATTAGGATCGCACCAGTTAAAAAACCATAAGACGGCAATTTCTCTTTGACTTGTTTTATATCTGCATATAAAGTGCAGTTCAGACTGACTACCCCCTGATGCACTGGGATTAGCCGCGTTCGGTACCCTGTCTGTTTCTCTGGACATGGACAAACACACGTTTTAGATTAGGGAGTAAGTCACGATGACACAAATTGAGGAGCAGTTTAACAACGAATGTGCCCGAAGGTTGCTAGGTAACATTAGCGATCGGCTGGATAGGAAGAGTACAAAAGTTAACAAACTAAACCTTTCGACGAAACTAATGTTCGGGTACACAGAGATCAGTTAAGAATGAGATAGTGGGGGACGTTATTGCATACACATCAAGTAGTTTGACCTGCACATCCATGATTCATAACGTCCGCAAGACGAGGACCAAGTAACTCAGAAAGCAGTACGAGGAAAATGAAACATAGTAATGCTAATGTGTATAGTATAGCGTTAACACCTCACAGAATTATGACCACATGAGTGTGTTAATGCTAACGCACTCAAACCTCGTACACGATATGTTCTTGAGAACTAAACTAAGTTGGTAAATCTACCTGTTCCAAAACAGGAAAATATGATACATTGTAAAAGTAATTACATGGGTGCTAGCGTTTTTTTCCAGATGCATATTACATTCCCTCTATAAGATTCCGTATAAGTTCATAAGACTGTGGTTTCACAAAGGTAAATTGTTAGGAATGTATTACTATCTGATTTCCACAGACCCGTAAAGATCCGGGTTAGAATCGGTCTTCAAGAACCCATGCTTGTTGCAAGAGGCGAGTAACGGGATCGAGAGGCCAGGCTCACTGAGTTGGTTGACATATGTCATCGTATCCAAGGTTGGTTAGGCTGATACTCTTGTTGTTGATCACTGGATTGATTGGTCCAGCCTCGATTGTTTACAGACCGTCACCATACAGCTGGAATATTGCAGAGTGAGAGGTAAAACAACAAACCAACGTTATTACTCTTACCATTGCATTGATGGAAATGCTACAGATTCTTTTTTCAGCATTAGTGTTGTTGACGTATACACAGGTACAGATGCTTTTAGTCAAGGGTTACGTTTCCGGCCTGAAACATTAACAAGCTTAGCCCAAACTCAACTTCAGAGACACAGAACACATAACAAAGAAACTTAAAACCATTACAAATTGATTTAACTTTAACAAGGTTTAACAAATCAATACACATTATTTCAGAGTTGTCTTATTACAATAAAATGGAAGTACAAAATTATTTTTAAAAGAGCAGTATAATTAGCAGAAACAGGCCCAGAAATGTACCCGAGTAACCCATCATTCCCCCATATGCTTGAAAACGTTATAAGAACTATCGCAGTTGTTGAAATAAAGAAGCTAACCGTCCCTAACATTGTGTAATCCCCGGATGTCCAGGGTTATGATGTGACCCTTGTTTGGATGGAAATGTCCATTCAAAATCTATTTGTGACGCTTAACCACAGTTGCTGTATGGGTGATCAGTGACTTTCAACTCCCGCACATGGTGGACAGAGATTTAAATATAAAGAATATTTCGACAATTGTAGTTCTGAAAAATTAAAGATAAACATACAATTTACAAAATGAAAATGCATCCGAAACAAAGTACATTTATATTAAAACATCCTCAGACGCCCGTGCGCTTGACAAAATTACAGATAACACAGTACTAGCTACACTGTGTCTCGTTGTGTGTAATTTAAAACCAAAATCAACCACACTCCAACTTATATATAAATTTCTCCCAAAATTTTAGTATTTTACCATGTCACTTTTCGAATTTGAATCATTGGTGTCTATGTAATCAGTAGTAGGGGAGAACGGTTGGCAACACACTGTATACCAGATGTTCACCCGTTCGCCTGGGGTGCTGTTATTGTTTAGGGAGCAATGTGCTGTGATTTGAAGACACTATAGCGGTAAGTCAAGGGCAATCTGGGTGTCAGATTATACTGATTCAAGGTGTTGCGACGTGTGTAGAGCCTTAAAACCCGACAGGTCTTAAGTCCCGACTGAACATGAATAATCATTAGTGGGCGGAGCTTATGTGACCAGGTCGTACGTCTTTCTTACGCACAACTTCTCAGTTGAACAGCATTCGGTTTACTTCTGCTCAGTCGTGTTAAGTTGATAAGCGTGCAATGAGAGTGTATTTCAACCTAACTACCATTTCAATACTACGGAAAATAAAGACATGTCCCAATGTTTGTTAAGAAATCGATCGTAATTATGTAAGGTACCGTTGATAATTTACCGCTGGGGCGGGGTGATGATGTTCTTTATGACACCAAAGTAAGTCTGCCAAGTGACCCCCAGGGTTGGCATGGACAAAATCAATGAAAGCACTCCTTGTACATGTTTACCACTGTACATTCATGAAACTGTATCAGTTATGTATCGTTGTATGAAAGAGTTTGACATGGAAATTGAGTGTTGTTGTTGTCAAGTCATAATTACAGTTTATATAATCAGTCAGTGATTCCAGGAAATTCATAAAACCAAAGAATATATAAAGTATATACATTTTCCTCAGCACTGAGCCTGTTTTGTTTCCACTAAGCAGTATGGGTGAGCATGTACCTGAAGAAAATTTGAGAGCATGAATTCTACTCCTTTAGCATGGGTGGTTATAAAGTGTTTGATCAACATGAGACCCAAGTCCAGTGTCCCCCATCGTGATATTGCTGGAATATTGCTAAAAGTGAAGTAAAACCATACACACACTTTCAGCAGTGTGGTGGGTTGTTTGCAGACTTTCCCAGTGTTGGAGCTGAATTTGGTGTTTGGTGATCAATGCTTGGGTTATGTGTCATGTCCTTTAATAATAAACTTGAAGTATAGGTGTGCTTATACATCATGAGAAGCACGTTTTTAAGGACACCTTTAGTACATTTTACAAGAGGTACCACATGCACATGTGACTCTCAAGACATCAGAAGTTTACATGTTTGGGACAGCTTTTGAAAATGTGAATAAAGTGTAAAATGAGAGGTAGTTGTTTATGATGCCTCATATCATACCAGTCACATCACAATCGAGGATATCAACTGTAAATATTTGCATTGAGGTAATATCTGTGGCATCCTATAAATGCAGCTGAACACTGACAGCTGAATCATGTTCTTGGTGAACATGTCACAGTGGACATTTTCTGTCCAAATCATGGTGTTACTTGTCTGTGTATTCAGAAATGTTGTAGAGCGTCAGCTGGCCAGGTAAAACATAACCATTGTCACATTTTCCCATAAAATGACAAAAGAAATCAATTTTGTTGAAGGTGTTTTATTACAAAACAAAACAGTGCTGCATATCTTCCCAAGTAGTAGACTTGAAGAATACCATGTTAAACATAATGATATGTAGTACTAAAGTCATTAAGTTGGTATAGACACATACCTGTCGAAAAGAATCCAACAAACAAGTAATGCCATTGGCTAACCAACAATGAATGTGTCAGTATATGGTATTTACAATTCTATGACACTGAACATTATACCCTTTGTATGTGCAAGAGCTTAGCTACCACTATAAAACAAGGCATTTTGTTATGAACTCATGATAGGAAGCTACCTGTCACAAAAAGGCCAACAGAAACAAAATATGGAGCACATTCTAGTCCTGCTGATTTGATGACTGATTGTCAATATGAGGAGAAAACTGACAGAGGATGTCTGTACAAGGGTGTTTACATTAGGTACTGATGTGGTAGCCACTGGTGGTTCATACAACTGCAGCAATCAGTACCTAAGAACTGTGACAGTGATACTGCATGTCATGGTGACATAAATAATCTGGTGAAATAAATAATACAAGTAACTGGAATTACTTGTAGTTTCTGGGATACCCATCCTTAATGATGCTGTACCTTTCTTTTTAATTGACTCTACATTATACATGAATCATTAGTCCCATGCACTTGGAATTTAGCATGCAAACCCTACAGTTTATGGAGTTTCAATATTTCCTTTGTACAGATGATAGTAAATTACATTCCAAACTTGTGGTCAATTTCTGAGTTCTTACTTTCCGAGGTTTTTAACTATTTCTATTTGTCATACACCCTTGACCAGAAATGGAACATTGCCCTTAACACCTACAGTTTATGGAATTTTGAAGATGTTCTCTAAGCTTATTACAGTAAAGAGCATTTCATACTTGTTAAGAAGTTGTGATTCTACCTAGTCAATAGTTCAAATTATGAGAGATTATGAACAATCTTATTTGTCACATCACCTTCACAATATATTGAATTAACGCCTTTAAAATTTACAGATTACGAAATTTGGACATGTTCTCTGGGCTGATGATACCAAATTGCATTTCAAACTTGTCATTAACTTTTCAATGTACTTGCTCAAGACTTCTATTTTTTACAGATTTTTAACTTTTTTATTCGTCACATGACTGTCACCAAAAATGGAATAATGCCTTTAAAATCTACAGTTTAGGTTATTTGGACATGTTCTCTGGGCTGATGATACCAAATTGCATTTCAAACTTGTCATTAACATCCCAGTGTACTTACTCAAGACTTCTATTTTTGACAGATTTTTAACTTTTTTATTCGTCACATGACTGAGACCAAAAATGGAATAATGCCTTTAAAATCTACAGTTTAGGGAATTTGGACATGTTCTCTGGGCTGATGATACCAAATTGCATTTCAAACTTGTCATGAACTTTTCAATGTCCTTGCTCAAGACTTCTATTTTTGACAGATTTTAAACTTTTTTATTCGTCAAATGACTGAGACCAAAAATGGAATAATGCCTTTACAATCTACAGTTTAGGGAATTTGGACATGTTCTCTGGGCTGATGATACCAAATTGCATTCCAAACTTGTCATTAACTCTTCAATGTACTTGCACAAGACTTCTATTTTTGACAGATTTTTAACTTTTTTATTCGTCACATGACTGAGACCAAAAATGGAATAATGCCTTTAAAATCTACAGTTTAGGGAATTTGGACATGTTCTCTGGGCTGATGATACCAAATTGCATTTCAAACTTGTCATGAACTTTTCAATGTACTTGCTCAAGACTTCTATTTTTGACAGATTTTTAACTTTTTTATTTGTCACATGACTGAGACCAAAAATGGAATAATGCCTTTAAAATCTACAGTTTAGGGAATTTGGACATGTTCTCTGGGCTGATGATACCAAATTGCATTTCAAACTTGTCATTAACTCTTCAATGTACTTGCTCAAGACTTCTATTTTTGACAGATTTTAAACTTTTTTATTCGTCACATGACTGAGACCAAAAATGGAATAATGCCTTTAAAATCTACAGTTTAGGGAATTTGGACATGTTCTCTGGGCTGATGATACCAATTTGCATTTCAAACTTGTCATGAACTTTTCAATGTCCTTGCTCAAGACTTCTATTTTTTACAGATTTTTAACTTTTTTATTCGTCACATGACTGAGACCAAAAATGGAATAATGCCTTTAAAATCTACAGTTTAGGGAATTTGGACATGTTCTCTGGGCTGATGATACCAAATTGCATTTCAAACTTGTCATTAACATCCCAGTGTACTTGCTCAAGGCTTCTAATTTTTACATATTTTTAACTTTTTTATTTGTCACATGACTGAGACCAAAAATGAATTAATGCCTTTAAAATCTACAGTTTAGGGAATTTGGACATGTTCTCTGGGCTGATGATACCAAATTGCATTTCAAACTTGTCATGAACTTTTCAATGTACTTGCTCAAGACTTCTATTTTTTACAGATTTTTAACTTTTTTATTCGTCACATGACTGAGACCAAAAATGGAATAACGTCTTTAAATTCTACAGTTTAGGGAATTTGGACATGTTCTCTGGGCTGATGATACCAAATTGCATTTCAAACTTGTCATGAACTTTTCAATGTCCTTGCTCAAGACTTCTATTTTTGACAGATTTTTAACTTTTTTATTCATCACATGACTGAGACCAAAAATGGAATAATGCCTTTAAAATCTACAGTTTAGGGAATTTGGACATGTTCTCTGGGCTGATGATACCAAATTGCATTTCAAACTTGTCATTAACTTTTCAATGTTCTTGCTCAAGACTTCTATTTTTGACAGATTTTTAACTTTTTTATTCGTCACATGACTGAGACCAAAAATGGAATAATGCCTTTAAAATCTACAGTTTAGGGAATTTGGACATGTTCTCTGGGCTGATGATACCAAATTGCATTTCAAACTTGTCATGAACTTTTCAATGTACTTGCTCAAGACTTCTATTTTTTACAGATTTTTAACTTTTTTATTCGTCACATGACTGAGACCAAAAATGGAATAATGCCTTTAAAATCTACATTTTAGGGAATTTGGACATGTTCTCTGGGCTGATGATACCAAATTGCATTTCAAACTTGTCATTAACTTCCCACTGTACTTGCACAAGACTTCTATTTTTTACAGATTTTTAACTTTTTCATTCGTCACATGCCTTTAAAATCAATGGCAAGTGGGTGCATGAATTACCCTAACTTAATGCTAAATCTAGAAATTCAACAGTGCCGCTGCACTCAGTTCACAATGCTTCACTTGAGAGGAAGAGTAGACATCAACTGAATTCCAAGCTGTCTGCAAATTGTTGATCTGGACTAGGCGATCAACCCAACATGGGATGAATGGTGAACAACCTGTGAACATATGAAGTTAATCATTAATAGAAACATTTGGTTTTAATGTCATGATAACCTGAAGGGAGGAAAATATGAGAAAAATATAATGAATTTAACATCAAACATAAAAATGTCTTATTGGACAATTACGGCTAAAATCTGTCAGAAGCCTTTGAACTGTCAAATACATTTATTCTCTGAATGGAAAAATGACAAATATGTCATTAGCCATGCCACTACAGAGCCGAGGGAATTGTCTGATTGTTACTATGGCATATAGTATTGGTACTAAGGGTTCACAGAAAACTGAGCATATACAGTGTTCCCAGAAATTATTGAGAAAATCTTTGTTTTTTTTCTAATGATGCTAAGATTGGAAAAAGGGCTTTCACTATGCTCTAAGCATACTAAATAAGGGAGACAACTCTTGAAGGCTTAGAAGGCAGCTCATTACGTCAAGAGTTATCTCCCTTGTCTGAGCAGACGGCTTCCTGTGTTGACATGGCAGAATTTACAGCAAGAGAGAAAAGAAAGCTCATTCTAGATGATTTTGAAAGTGGTGAGGCTGATGCTAAAGTGTTAGCTTGTAGACATGGTATTCCTCTGTCTACAGTATACAGAACTTTGAAGAATATTCAAACAGGAACCGGGATAGAGCACAAAGCAGGGGCAGGTCGGCCTAGGAAATTCAGTGTTGTGGATTGCCGAAGACTTGGGCAGATTGAGAGTAGGGGCAAATTGAAAAGTGTTGAGAACATCAGAAATTACATGATTAGCAGAGAAAGTCCTCAGGTATGCAATGAAACAGTTAGGCAGGAATTACAGAGACTTAATTGGGTGAAAAAACGTGGAATTCCCTCGCCGTTGATGAAAGATGCACAAAAGGAAAAACGTTTAAACTGGTGTCGGGCTCATGAAAATCAAGATTGGGATAATGTTTTCTTTTCGGATGAAAGTTCTGTTTGGCTTTTCCCAAATTGTGTGAAAATTTGGACCAAAGATACTGTCAAACCTATCTACCAGCGACCAAAACATAGCCCGAAGTTTCACATGTGGGGTGGCATATCGGCTCGCGGAGTGACGCCATTGTGTGTTTTTACGGGAAACTTGACAAAAGAAAGATACGTTGACATTCTAAATGGTCACCTTCTTCCGACAGCACAAACATTGTATGAAGATGATTGGATTTTCCAGCATGATAATGACCCAAAACACACTGCGCGCTACACAAAACAGTGGTTGTCGGGCGAAAATGTTCCAGTTTTAGACTTGCCCAGTTACAGCCCATACCTAAACCCAATTGAGAATGTGTGGGGAGTCATGAAGGACAGAATAAACCAAAAGGGACTGAGAAATATTGAAGATATGAAGGCCGAGGTGGTCCAATATTGGGATACCCTGTCACACGATTACCTACAAACTTTGATGGGTAGTGTGCCTAGGCGTATTCAGGCATGCATTGCTGAGCGAGGAGGTCTAACAAAGTACTAAAACAAGACTGAGACTGTAAAAGGATGATGTTTTAACATGTTTATGTAAGTAAAACACCAGAAGTTAATAAACGTAATGAGTTACATGACGCAACATGATTCTCAATAATTTCTGGGAATACTATACTGCCTCACCAGTGGAAACGTGCAAGTCAAATACATCTTTTCTGTGTATCTGTCTCAGTAATAATTACATCAACAATAATTTCCTTTATATCAGGCATCAGGAAGATGCTTCTGCATCTGTGACTAAAACTTTAGATATGACGATAAAAATCACATTTGATATCTCATATCAGATCACACATATTTTATTTGATATTTGTCAACTACCTTTCCCTGAGATAGGGAATATTGAGTTTGACTTATTGTTCCCATATCAAGGCATAACTGATTGTGATTACACTGCCATTTAGGAAGTGATCAGATGTGATGTATGTCATATTTGGGATTACACTTTCTTAGTAAAGTACAAATTCTACTACTTTTTTGGTTGAGTCCCACCTGGGACTTGAACCTGCACCCTAATCGCCAGCACACAAAGTCAGCTGTCTAGACGGATCAGCCACTGCGACTTCCTTACTTTTCTTTCTTGCAGGTTGTGCCTGAAATGTATCAATATCAATCATTAGGATCAATTGTATTTCACATGTTTTTGTTTATTTTTTGTTGTTGTTATCAAATGCCACACTCAACAATATCTAAGCTATATGGAGAGGTATAGTAATACATAATGTCATGTTTACCATTCTTTTTTTTATCTCACATTATGTGATTAATGTTAATAATGTTATAAAATTTACTGAAAATGAACAAGAGTAGAGAAACACATTCAGTGCAAAAGCCACAGATACTAATCCATATTTACTGACATGTTCATGTACCATGACTGGCTTAGCTATGGATGTGAAAAAATACATTTTAGGTACAAGGACATACTATTCAAAAACTGACTCTTCCTTAATTGTTTATTGTTCATTATATAAAACAACAACAACAAAAAAAAAGAGAGTGGGAACATCACAGAATTTGATAGTCATATATATACATAAACTGAATCATGGTGAAGTCATTTATACTCTTAGATAAATGTAAGTTTTTGTGCGCTTAATGGTCACTTTAAATATAATTCAATATTCGTTGAGTTTGAGTGAAAAGAAACATTGTCAAAAACAGCAAAAAACAAGGGTGTTGAAACACACCAGCACCAAGTTTGATTCAAACTCCCAAACACAACAGCCTAGTGCATGAAGAAGACAGACTTCCTTACAATGCACAGGTATTGGCAACAGGGCACTGGCAGTATATTTAGTGATAACATTTTTCTATCTCAACCTATATAATGTGTTGACTAAAGAAGAATGACTATTAATCATACATGTCCATGATAGTCCTGGCTGAAAAATGTGTTCCAAATAAAACATGATTTGTACATTCCAAACCTTAGTACAAAAATACATGAGCATGATGATTACTGTTGACTTCTGCACTCCAAATAAGTTTAGCAAGCCTTAACTTACATACCATGTGCATGTTGATGCTGCTGCACAACTTACAGTGTTGGACACTGACCAAAATGTGTCTATGAACCAATGCACCAGCCTACAGAAAAAGTCCGTTTGTCCTGCTGGATTGCTGGATTCAAATATCATTGCTTCCAAAAAGGAGGACTCTAAAAATACTTTACATCTAACCTATACACTTGTTGTTCTTCCAAATTAATGATGTTTTATATCTTGGAAAAGTGGTAATCAGCATCATGTCACAACCACAATGAAACAAGGGTCATCAGAAGCTGACATATTCCCCTGTCCCCCAAATATTTAAAAGAATAGTTACAGGGGGTATGGTAGGTGAGCTGGCTAAGGTGCCAGGCTAGTGACCCAGCGAGGTTGAGGTGTCAGGATCGAGCCCAACTGTGATCGGGTGTAAAGAACCTTGAAGTCAACTTTGTGTGCAGACTATTTGTGTTGCAGACCTCTAATGTACAGTGCACAACCCACAAATCCGTTGGCATATGACCAGATGGTGGCCAAATGGATACTGGCAAACTCCAGTACAGCAACATGCAGTGAACTTGGACTAAGTACTGTGACTATGTGTCCCAGTGTGCTGTTCAGATTGACATCCAGTGATCGAGGGAAACAATACCAGTGCCTTGAGCATGTACTAATGTGTGGATATGTGTGCTATATAAATATCCTATATCATGTCATGTCATGTCATATATCATATCATATCATATATCATATCATATATCATATCGTATCGTATCGTATCGTATCATATCATATCGTATCACACCGTATCGTACCGTATCGTATCATATCATATCATATCATATCATATCATATCATATCATATCATATCATATCATATCATATCTCACTTAAGGTTAAAAGTATAAATTATATCTGTAATCAGCAAAGTCACCATTTCAAGATCTGTATCATATATGTGTCAAGATCTGTTGAAAGATATGAAATGGTTTTTTGAGTTGTGCTACCATGGTTTACTGACAGATATTTAGAAGTTTTTTGAGTTCTGCTCCGGAAACGAAACACACCTATAACTTTTGAGAAACTTTTTGTCCTAAATGTTTCCACGGAAACCGAGATAATAATAAATCACAAGAGTCATAAGAAGATGACATATCCCCCCAGCCCCCACATATTTGAAAGGACAAATCATCTGACAGTTACTTAATGACTTTTTAGACTACGTTTGAATTGTTTCCATGGAAATCAAGAAAAATATAAACGCCATATATCTGTAAACAGAGAGGCACCACTTCAAGGTCCTCCATTTGATAACTCACACAAACCTGTAAACAGCAAAAGGCACCACTTTACATTCTGACTGTCAAAAAAAAGTTTTGCAGAAAAATACTCAACGGTTTTTGAGTTCTGCTCCAGGAACGAACCCACTGCACCATTTGACTAAGACCAAAACGTTTCATAGAAAACCAAAAAAAATGCCAAAAATCTGTCACTAGCAACAGGCACAACCATAGGTTGAGATTACTGTATCTATCAATTTTGGTCTAAAATTATGAAACGTTTTTTGATTTATGCTCCGGAAACGAACTCCACCCTTCCCTTTTGAGACAAAGTCTGAATTGTTTCCAGGAAAAAAAAATGACAAAAATCTGTAAATAGCTAAAGGCACCACCAAAATGTATTTTTGGTATATCTACCACTTTTACTGTATAATATTGAACAGTTTTTGAGTTATGCTCTGGGCAGAAAATCATTATGGACAACCAGACGGACAGACAGATGAGATGTCGACTATAAAAGGCAACTGAATGATACTTCAATACTTTCTCCTGTCCAACATATCCATAAAGAGGAGATTTGTTGCATTGAAATAGCTGTTAGAGACAAATTAGGTCTATTATAACCCTCAGGTAACATTATTTCAAAAATGCTTTGCAAAATGTATTTCTGCATTAATGAAGAATCTTTTATAATCAAACAGATACCATGGGATTTCACTCATTTGTCACAAAAGAAGGGGGGCATGTGATAGTTCCAAGCAAAGGCATATTTCGAATATCGAATAATGTTTAAACCTAAAAACTGGTAACTACACAACTTCCTGTTCAGTAATGGTCAGTTGTTTGCCTTCCTATACTTACACATCAGAGTCTACTACATTAAAGGAATATGATTTTGATACTCATGACCTCATGTGATTGAGATTTAAAATTGCTTCAACAAACCCACATTTCACACATTAGTCAGTTTTTAAAAAAAATGAAGAAAACTTAAGGAGTTTATTGGTTACTCTTCTCAAAGTGAAAAAAAACCCCTCAGAAATACAAATCTAATGAATAAGGGTAAGTGAGTCATTAAATTTGATATTGAGACACAGCCTGGACCAGAAGACTTACTTAACATGGTATGTACCTACATGTCCAGTTGTGACAGCATCTAAAAGGTGGTAGAGGATATCAGTGCAAAATGAGGGTGCTTGATTACATACTGCCAACATTAGCCTAACTTGGATGTGAAGGCTTCTGATTATGCTGATTGTGCAAAGATACACCTCCCCTGTCACAACAAGTCTTTCTACAAGTTGAAAATGGTGTCAATAATTATCATGTTAAATGTCAAATAGGAAATTAACAGCCATGAGACTACATACTTGTTTGAAAGTCAAAAATGAAAAAAGTGTTTTTTAAAAAGAAAACCATGTCTATTCATATGCCAAAAGGGTCAAACAGAATGAATGAATCATATGCAACATTGTTTAGTTCAATCAAAAGGGTTTGTGGCATGTTGTGCCAACAACAGTGAACACATTTCATACTCACAATACTCACATCTTGTGACTTTACACTGAAAAGATTAACTCAGACACCCAAATAGTGGCAGAGGTGACTTTATCCTAATTTGTTGTCAAATTTATCGGTTCTATGAATTTAGAAACCAGGTAACAATGACTCGACAATGTGGGCTCTTGTCACTGATAGACCACAAAACAAAGCTGTGTTCAAATCTGGGCCACTAAACAATCCATTCCATTTAAAGTAACTATAGCTTCACGCCCAGTACTATGAAATCTGTCACTATTTGCCAACTGGTATCCATGGTAAAATATCAACAGGAAAGCATAAAAGTATGAATTATTAAAGTGTGTACTTGCCTTTACAGGTTGCTTAAAACTGAAGTGTTTTCCCACTAACTTCCACAGCAACATTATGTTTCATTGAAAAATATCCTTTCTTAACAGGCTGTTAACATGTTGCTGAAAAGTTATCACCATATTTTAGCAGTATTTACGAAAATATTCCGTGCAATAAGATTTAGTCATGGTACTTACTGAGCTATTCACCAATATGGCCTGTCAGTTCACTGCTGCTGATCATGTTTTTATATAAGATGGCAGAAGAGAATCATGGCAGTACAAATAGGTGTTTCCTCACAATTTACTCTATCGCCATTTCAGAATTCCTTGTCTCATTTGTGAATTAATGTATGTTTGTATCATGATACAGTAACCTCTGATATTTGATTGTGTGACTAGTTGATTGATTTTTGCGCTAGACTGATAGGGAATGGAGCAATTAATCACTTTTGTTAACATGCACTATTATGTATGATATAGATTGCTATTATGTTGATTGTGTGATATTGCCCTGACTAAGGTGAAAACATTTATGCAGTTCATAACTTTTTCTTTAATTTTCCTCTTATGTTACATCGCACAAGATTCTTGAGCTGTCCTCTAGTGTTGTGAAAATACACTGCAAACAAAACAGAAATTGTTAATTCAATGCCCCGAACTGTGCACACTGATACTGATATACTGGCGATAACTGTTAGGAAGCAGTTACTATTTGACAGCCATATCGGCATGGAATGACCATCTCAATTTTGCTGTGTCCACTGTCAACAATGGTCACCCGAAGTTAAAATCTGAAACACTCTAAACAACCTTGAACTTGGGGTCAAATCATGGATGGGTGGAGTCAATACAATGTGCAGATTGTGGACCAAAAGAAATGTCAGTAAAGTTCAGCGTCTTTCATCTGATCTTTAATGAAAGCTATCACAAGTCACCCTGAAGAAATTGAGCCCAGACAGAACAGCCCATTTACACAAAACACTGTATTCTCCTCTTCCATTATATGCCGGGAGGATAAGAATGAATAATTTTTCTCTGATGATACATCTGTATATCCGAAATGGGATCCCAAACTTTCGACTCCAGAAAACCGTTAGCAAAACCCACTCAAACCCATCAATTCGTCGAGCAAATGACGTTAGTGCCACATCAGGTTTTGCATGTGCAATCGTTCATGTGATCTTTGCATCGAAGTTTTCCTCATTTGCACATGTTTGCATTGGCCTCAAGAAGTGAAACAAGAGTCATCAGAAGATGACATATCCATCCGGCCCCCACATGTTTGAAAGGACAAATAATCTGAGAGTTACTCATTGTTTTTATAGACTAAGTTTGAATTGTTTCCATGGAAATCATGAAAATTAAAAATGCCATAGATCTGTAACCAGCAAAGTCACAATTTCAAGACATGTCTGATATATCTCCCAAGATCTGTTGAAAGATATGAAATGGTTTTCGAGTTGAGCCCTGGTAACAAAGCACACCCCTCCATTTTGAGAGAAGTTTGAGAGTTCTGCTCTGGAAATAAAACACATCTTTCACTTTTCAGGCAAGGTCCAAAGTGTTTCCATGATCACAAGATCCTATACATAGCAAAAGGTACCACTATAGGTTCTGATTGATATATCTACCAAGTTTTGCAGAAAAAACACTGAACGGTTTTTCAGTTCTGCTCCGGAAATGAATACCATCCCCCCATTTCGAGACTAAGTCTGAAATGTTTCCATGGAAACCGAGAAAATAATACATCACAAGATCCTGTACATGGCAAAAGGCACCACTTCAGGCTCTGACTGATATATCTACCAAGTTTTGCAGAAAAATACCACATGGTTTTTGAGTTCTGCTCCGGAAACGAAGCCCACCCAATCATTAAACTAACACCAAAATGTTCCACGTAAAAAAAAAAAAATATAAATGCCAAAAATCTGTAAACAGCAAAAGGCACAACCATTGGCTGAGATTACCATATCTATCAAGTTTGGTCTAAAAATATTGAATGGTTTCTGAGTTATGTTTCGGAAACAAAATGATTACGGATGGACGGACAGACGAGGCGTCAACTATATCCCCCCACATTACATGACGGGGGGACAAAAAACACCTTTAAACCACAGTTCTAACGATATTTTAAATGGCACGACTGTGCAACATGAATGTGCCGTTGGCATGTGAAAAGCGAGAAGATCAGTTATTGACGTCGCAAGAGCAATGGGATGCAGATATCGTACTGTGTATGACTTGAGAGGTCATCTACAAAAAAACTGGCACCGCTTCTGATTGCAAAAGGTCAGGTTGTCCATGTGTGACGACACAAGCAGAAGACCGTCAGATCATCCTATGTCACCTACGTGACAGATTTCTGCTGGCTACACGAACCAGGGCTGGGATGTTAAGAGGTCGACTGTCCTCACGAACCATTTGAAATCATATGCAGGCAGCCAGTCTCCATTCTCAACCTCCATATTGTGACTTGACATTCTGTATACCCATGTTTTGGAAAGGAGGTGTAGCCTAATGGAACTGATTGTGGCACTGTCAGTGTATCGAGTACATCACTCAGTTCTCAGCGATGAAATAATAACAATTTAATCACCTTACCATCTCTTGTTCTTTCATAGTGCCCTAAAGAAAGAATATTTCTTTTTTGACTCAGCATGCTTAAAAACTTCTCTCCACACATTCTGCAGAAGTCATCAGACTAGAAAAGAAGCAACTAAATATTAGAAATTAGTTGTAATTACTGCATGGATACAAAATTTCAAGAACACAAAATTCTTACACAAAATCATCAAATCACAAATGTCAGATGATTCGGTCAGCACTGAAGGCTGTACACAATGCATTTCAAGAACAGGCCCAGCAAAAAGAAGATGCGTTTCATTTCCTACCAGTCCCAGAGCTGCTTAGGGCTGGATGAAGCTCTCCTGGGGCTGCTGGCTGCAGGTCCAAGGTACACTCTGACTGTCTGCCTGACATGCCAAGAAAGTGGCCAAAGTGGGCTGGGATGAGAGAGAAAATGAATGAAATGTTAAGTCAAGAGGGCATTGCACATGGTAAAAGGGATGCGGTGGGGTCTCTGCACAAGACAAAGCAACCAAGAGGGTACAGAGAGGGTCCTAAAGCGCCGAGAGTGCGGAAAGTGGTGACTGAAAAGAGAGAGAGATGAATGAAATATTTGGTCTACAGAGGTCTGTACAGGCTCCAAGTGATCAGGGGAATGGTCTGCACCAGCCACAATCAACCATGAGGGGCCAGGTAGGGGACAAGACTTCAACCAGGACTGAAGACCTTTTCAGAGTTAAAATATTTAAATATTTAAACTCAAACAGGGTCTTAAGTTCCGACTGGTCCGTTTCTGAAAAGGTAGGGCAAAATGAAGATGCTTTTCATGTCCTACCAGTCTCTTGGGGTGCCTGGGGCTGGATGGATCTTCCCTGAGCAGCTGCCACCACCTGTCATCTGCCCGCTGACTGTTCGCCATGAAGCGCCGAGAGTGCAGAAAGTGGTGACTGAAAAGAGAGAGAGAGTGAATGAAATATTTGGTCTACAGAGGTCTGTACAGGCTCCAAGTGATCAGGGGAATGGTCTGCACCAGCCACAATCAACCATGAGGGGCCAGGTAGGGGGCAAGACTTCAACCAGGACTGAAGACCTTTTCAGAGTTAAAATATTTAAATATTTAAACTCAAACAGGGTCTTAAGTTCTGACTGGTCCTTTTCTGAAATCGTAGGGGAACATGAAGATGCTTTTCATGTCCTACCAGTCTCTTGGGGTGCCTGGGGCTGGATGGATCTCCCCTGAGCAGCTGCCACCACCTGTCATCTGCCCGCTGACTGTTCGCCATGAAGCGCCGAGAGTGCGGAAAGGGGTGACTGAAAAGAGAGGGAGAGTGAATGAAACATTTGGTCTACAGAGGTCTGTACAGGCTCCAAGTGATCAGGGGAATGGTCTGCACCAGCCACAATCAACCAT
Source organism: Haliotis asinina (assembly GCF_037392515.1). NCBI lineage: Eukaryota > Metazoa > Mollusca > Gastropoda > Lepetellida > Haliotidae > Haliotis > Haliotis asinina. The sequence goes on along the minus strand of NC_090283.1, from coordinate 5,086,642 downwards.
GAGGGGCCAGGTAGGGGGCAAGACTTCAACCGGAGCTTAAGACCTTGTCGGAACTTAAGACCTGGTAGACGAGGTCTTAAGCTCCGACAGGGTCTTAAGTTCCGACTGGTCCTTTTCTGAAATCGCAGGGGAAATTGAAGATGCTTTTCATGTCCTACCAGTCTCTTGGGGTGCCTGGGGCTGGATGGATCTCCCCTGAGCAGCTGCCACCACCTGTCATCTGCCCGCTGACTGTTCGCCATGAAGCGCCGAGAGTGCAGAAAGTGGTGACTGAAAAGAGAGAGAGAGTGAATGAAATATTTGGTCTACAGAGGTCTGTACAGGCTCCAAGTGATCAGGGAAATAGTCTGCACCAGCCACAATCAACCATGAGGGGCCAGGTAGGGGGCAAGACTTCAACCAGGACTGAAGACCTTTTCAGAGTTAAAATATTTAAATATTTAAACTCAAACAGGGTCTTAAGTTCCGACTGGTCCGTTTCTGGAAAGGTAGGGCAAAATGAAGATGCTTTTCATGTCCTACCAGTCTCTTGGGGTGCCTGGGGCTGGATGGATCTTCCCTGAGCAGCTGCCACCACCTGTCATCTGCCCGCTGACTGTTTTCGCCATGAAGCGCTGAGAGTGCGGAAAGTGGTGACTGAAATGGAAGAGAGAGTGAATGAAATATTTGGTCTACAGAAGGCTGTATAGGCTCCAAGTGATCAGGGATTACCAAGATTGTCAAGAAGGGATAAAAATAATTCCATAAATACTACGAAATTGTTGATATTTAAGTGATTTCCAGTTATGAAAGAAATATAAATGAGTGAATAGGTGTGCTGTCTTTAACAACAACCTCTACACAATGGTATTCTAGAGAGAACTGGCCTCTTGCACACATATTAACTGGTGAAGGTTTTGGTATAGTGGTTATTTTTTATGCTTTATATTTAATTTGGCTTCATACCAGAAACTATTACACTTTAAAAGAATTTATCTGTCCACTTCACATACAAGACCAAAATTGCAGAAGAATGAGTTGTCATTCTAGGAAAAATTGGGGATATATATATTTCCTTTTATTTTTCAAAATGTGAACTAGCACATAGCGTGACTAGCATTGCTTCGGCCTGGGTAACCTGCCTTACATCAGTGCACTATCAGAGTTGACCCACTTTTGACATGCGCGGAAATAGCCTAATTAGGTGTGGCAATATGCATCGCATAAGTATTACGTCGGCTGACAATATATTTTACTGTGTATGGAAGGATTGCAATGAAAAGTTAGGACTGGGCTGAGACATGGCATAGTCTAATGTCAGCCAGTGGATGTTTTCGAGATTGCTTTGGAAATCGCTTCAGCTCAGCCAATGCTACCTGTAGGAAGCTGCGTCTAAAAAAATCAAAAGCACATCATATTGAATAAATGGCACATATACTAAATACTTACACATATCTCGTATGCATCTTGTGGTTGAGACATTGCATAACGCAAAGAGGCCTGTCATTGACACATGTATTCTATCCTTAGTTCAACAGAAACCATTGTTGCCCATATGTGACGTAGCACATAAGCCCCGCCCACTAATGATTATTCATGTTCAATCGGGACTTAAGACCTGTCGGGGTTTAAGGGCCGCACAGACGTGTAGTAGTGCTTATCATGGGACAACATCGAGGAACTCTTCTCCAACATGACAACACCAGACCCAACACTGCCAGATCACTTCCAACGTTCTTTCTTCAACGTCATAATGTTGAATCTCGCTCACTCGACCTCAGCCCAGTAGAACATTTATGGGATCATCTGGTAAGTTTTGGTCAGAATCGAGACGCGTAAGAGAAGTGCCGGTACGAGCTGTAAGAGATGAGAGCGACCAAGTGGCAATATATAATGGAAAAATCGTTGTACTTTAACCAGTCAATAAAACCGCAGCTTTGACCTTCCTTCGTTACTTGTCAATGCCTCGCATGTGGGCCATACTGAACACACAATTGTGTCTGATTCAAGGGAATACAGAGGAATTGCGGGAATGCATGACGTCATCTTTCCTCGGGAAATCCGAGGGGATTGTAGAAAACACTACCATCCTGTATCTCCATTCATAGACTGCGTTACAAGTAGGACAATACAGGTGTACCACACTTAAATAGAAATGTAAATGTGACTCTATGTTTATAGTTGAAATAGTTGTTTATATTCATTGGAGTAAAACGTGATTTTAATTTGTGGCATACTCAGTATTTGTATAGCTACTTGGTACATTGTATTGCGAACATTACACTGATCATAACTAGTTGTGTGAGTATCTGTGACAGTTATCTTTCTTCATTTATTTCGTTTACGTGTTCTTTGACGGTAATTAGTGAAATGTTCCATACATCTGTTGACGGGCTGACAGACAGACAGTAATACGTGTACAGCATGAACAGTTACTATCACAATTATTGCTACATCTAACCCTCAGAGAGACGAATATCACCATTTGTTGAACACTGTGCAGATATAACGTTACACGTTATGGAACACTAAACCTGTCCGACGGCATGCAATTTTGGGATACAGTGTAGCCTGGTGGTGGAAACGTTTATTCGTCACGTGTGAGGTCGCATTTCCCAAACTGGTTCAGTTTGTGACGTCCATGACTGTATTCCCCCACAAGTCGACAACGAGTGAATAAAATAAAATCGACGTCAAGAGCATGGACGACTGACATCCCGCTTCTGTTTAACAAGGGAGGTTACTCTTGAACTTAATCTAACCGATGCAATTATTAATTAATATTTCCAAAAAGCATATCACAGTTGATTAAATGTCTGGATGGTGATTTGATTGGGACTTGTGTTTCTAAACATGACGTGATATTTGTCCTGTCACTGTTCTAATTGTTCCCAGTCGCCACAGGCCACACTTACTCACATTTTTGTGTGATACAACAATTACACCGACTGTGATTACGGGCCAAGTAGCGCCTTTAGGTGTGGGGAGGGATATACCAACGAATACCACAGTCGCCACAAGCCACACTTACTCAAATTCGTGTGTAATACAACAATTGCACACTCTGTTCTCCTTCCCAACAGGCCTCATTCCAAACAGAAACCCAACACATTCAGATTATTGGAACGACCACTCGGCGACACACGTGGCGGATTTATTCCGTTTTGCGAATTTCTCATAAAACAGCAATATATAAGTCAGTCTTTATATAAAGATAGGTATTTTACACAACATACAATACAACATCACCTTGTTGAGTAGAACTATCCCGCCACATAAACCAGAGATAACAACTCATACATGAGTAAAAAACACTGGAACTGTGCCTTTCCAACGCATGCTAAAGTTCTTACTAGGATGGATGCAATAGGTGGAGCGTATTTCTCCCTCCATGATATTGCTGGAATATTGCTAAAGGCGGCGTAAAACTAAATTCCCTTACATCTGAGATTGATTTGCTGTTTAACGCCGCACTCCGCAACATTCCAGCCTTATGGTGGCGATCTGTATATAACCGAGTCTGGACCAGACAAACCAGTGATCAGCATCATCACCATCGTCCCACGCAGTTAGGGTACGTTCACATGTGTCGATCCAGCCAGCGAGCTTGACCACCCGATATCGTTAGTCGCCTCTTACGACAAAGCATTGGTTACTGGAGATCAATTCAAACCCGGATCTTCACGGGTCCACTTTTGAGCAGACCAGTATCTGTACGTGTTACAACATTGCCTATATCTAACTATGGTGTTATGCTATATTTACCATCCCAAACTGTGTTCCACAGGAGGTATTGCTTGATTGAGATCATACTCGCAGACGTGTGTCTTTTTAACCTGTTTAGACAATGAGCGACTTTTCAGCCCATCAGAATTTTCTCTAGTGAAAGTGAGGACTGGCAACTGTGAGACACACTACGTTGTAGGGAGGTCTAGGCAGTAGGGAAAATAATGTGGTTCGGGGACTGTGAGACACACAACGTTATGGAGAGGGCTAGGCAGTAGGGGAATTAATGTGCTCCGTGGTCTGTGAGACAGACCACAAGACACAGATTGAATATTTCAATACAATTGTTCCGATGATTTCAGTAAGTTTGTGTCACCCATCAAGAACATACGCATGTGCGCTTGATTATTCTTTATGTCCCGGTGAACATACAGGTTAGAGTTTTGTTATCGGGTTATCTCCTCTGTCAATTACTTTCTTTACTAATGAAACATAGAGAATACATACACCGGTTCCTATAAAATTATAACTTTAACATTATTTAATCATTTTGGCCTTGAGTATCTCATACTCTACTCGTAAACGTTTTCATTGATGAATATACAAATATAGTGTTTTGTGTCGAACGTGGTTAGAATTGAGGATGCGAAAAATTGAACTGAACTGAAATTAATTGAATCGAACAAAGTACCTGTAGAGATGGAGGCACTATTGTTGGTTTCTGGATGATGCTCATGCTAGCCTTCACAGGGTTCAAGGCAGACCAGTGAGTTTGTTAACGTTGAACGTTGAGAGTGCCCCCATTACTAAGAAAGGTCAACTACAGCCAATCAAAACATGTCATATTTGAGTTACTACAGAGATCGCATAAGACTGGTCAGTATTTCAGTCACATCACGGAGTGACTGGTTAATGTCTGGGCAACACCCGAAGTAATGCAGACACAAGAGTTTACTTCTGTGATAGCCACGCACTGAGAATCGCGGTGGCAACCCATCTGGTTGCTCAGCCCATTGTGTATTCATGGGAGACAGGTAGAGGAAAGGGGCGTAACCCTGATCACGGCACTGCCTGTTGCAAACGCCTGGACCACCTTTGCAGAGAGCGCTGATTGTGTACACCCGTCACCCTATCGGGGACAGGTTAGTTTCCTCTTCAAATGTCATCCACGTAAGGAAATAAGTAGGACTGTGTGTTGGCAAATTGTGTTTCGGAAGGCGAGTTTTCTGGATATCTGAGGTTCGGATAAACGGGGCACTACTGTATTGCGAATCAGGTGCCCGTATAAACTAACAGCTAGGCCATGAAATGAACATATTTTAGAGGAAAAACACAGTTCATAACATTCAATTATAACACACACACACACACGTACGCACACACACAGAGAAGTGCTCGTGTTGCAATACAAACATTATGATATATCTAAAACTAAAGTGCTTGAAAGTGAGTGGCACTGATTGTGCATGTCAGTTCTATTGTCCACATCTACATAAGTCCCTGAACATATATGTTATGGTCCTGATAACTGCAACCATTTATGATACATAATCAGAGATTCTGTTTTCTTTTTTTTCTACAATTTATAGTTTTACAGTACTCCGCTTTGTTATAGAAATAACGAAACAAAATATGGTATTAGTTGTGACTGAAAGTGTGTATAGATTATTATTTAAATCTTAAAGATATTCACAACAAACTTCATATATGTTCTTTACCCACCTCTTTACACCTGTGGTTCTCAGAAACACATAATGCAATACATATGGTTTGAGAACCGTTTTGAGACTCATCGGTTTACAGGTAATACCGTGCGGTCCTAGAAATAAGCCCAAATAGCACGTGCAGTTCTAGCTACTGAAATCACTTTACTGTAGTATGTTTGGATCAAAAGCGACCTCACATGGGTACAATGTGTGAAGCCCATTGTCTGGTTTCCCTCTCCATCATATTACTGGGATAGTATTGCTGAAAGCGGCGTAAAATCCAACTCACTCACTCACTCAAAAGCGGCCAGATGAATTGCAGTCTAACTCTGTGACCTCTGATCATAATCAAAAACTTTACCAACATACCAAAATCATACCAACTTTGTGATAGTTTTCCAGAAGTTTTGTCCTAAAATCAAAAACAGTTGTTTAACAATCAATCATCAAATACTGACACAGTGACACAGTTCACTGTTTGTTACGAGGGAGGAGTGCAGAGAAAGGGACAGCCAGATTTTCGAGAGGTACGTGTACAAGTGCCGACAAGGGTATTTATTCATGTATCTGTACTGTCCCTTCTCTTTCCTTTCTCGAACACTCGATTGCCCATTTAGCTGCTCTTCTCCCTCGCAACAAACAATGACCTGTGTAAATATTTAGTGACAGATTGTAAATCAATTATATTTATTTTTAGAATAAAATTTCTGCAAAATCTTAGGTCTTAGGTTTTATAATTAGTTTTATCAGGTGCCAAAAAACATGCAAAAATGTGAATAAGTTAATTGTGCACAAAGTCCGTATGCCACACGCTACGTGTGAGATCAATTGTCATGCAAAGTGCTTGGCTACATGTTTACTTAGGATTACTAGTTCTTGTAATAAAAGCTTTTGTACAATAAGACTGAGATAACGTTTACGGATGGATGTGGGTTAAAAGTAACATTTCTCAAACTGTGTTTTGTATTTGTACCAAAAAGATGATAGCCCATCTTTTGTTGTATATCTCAGCTTTAGTACTTTAGATCATACAAACGTGTAAGTTACGCGTTTCTAGGTATATTTGATCTGCTTGGTCAGTAGAAGAATTTATATGAAAGGTCATCCAAATTGGGGGGATTGTGGAATATTAAAATTCATCAACTGATTAGTTTGGTCAGCACACGTTAACCCACTCGAAATATTAAACGAATGCAAAGGTAGCATTTTTAACACTTGGATGTCAAGTAATTTCAGAATCAGTTCCTTGAGAAGTTTCTTCATACATGGGATCTTGTGTCCATTCATCATCTTTGCTCTGAGCGGAGACTTTCTCAAAACATCCATCAGACAGCATAGGATTTTGTGGTTTGTCATGCTCACCACATGTATGTCTCTTATAAAGAATACAGGCTTGATGCAAGTCTGAACAAGTTAGGGGAGATAACTCATACTCATATGGTAAACTTGCACCTTGGAAACCACTAAAATAATCATCTGGGAAAAGCATGATGAGGGGGTTGTCACAGTCTTTCCCCGCCACATTCAAATATGAGACATGACTGATGGTGAGGGAAGATTACGTTTTGTTTGAGTTGATAAGTTTGGTATATCAGTGTTGTATTTTCCATGAACCTGAGGATAAAAGTATGATCCTTCGGAGATTCTTCACTGATGTCAGCCGATCCTATCAGTCCACGTCGTCATAGCCACGAGATGAGGCAATATTCTATTTACATCACTGATATAGTTATTAGCTTTTTAGGCACCCGTGGCGAGCCACCTCGTGGTGGATGCTGAATAATGCCAAGAGCTCGCCAACACCCCCGTGGTGGACCCGGGGGCATATTTGGTCCAGCAAGCTGTTGGCCGTGGGTTGCGGCCCTGTGTCGGTGGAGGAGGGGATCCTGGTGGTTGAGGGCAATAGGAACCTGCAACCGTGTTCCTGTTGCCCAACACACCACTTTGGCCCTTACTGTACCTAGACTGGTGGTTGAATGGGCCCGATTCAATCAATCGGCTGGTCACGTCGAGCCCTGTGTTTAGCTTTTTATGCTCTTTACCTACCTTGTGGAATCTTTTGACACAGTTTCGGATAATGTATGAGATACTTAACTAGAGCATATACCCAGAAAGCGGTGGCTCATGGGTCAATGTGGTCAATCTAGATCTGCTGGAGTATAACAAACCTGTATCCCTTACGTATGACATTGCCCTTGTTGGCGCTCCGTGGTGGGCGGGGAGCAGGTTTGCTGAAACATATAACATTTCAATATGGGGAAACAAAATAAATAAAAAAAATATAAAAAACGGCAACTTTCAGAATCTGATTCCGAATTACATTCTTCTGACGATGAAATTGTGACAAAACTTCTCTATTCTGAAAGAGATACTTGGCCTCGATACCTTGTCATGGAAGCTAAAGGTGAACGTGTTTTAGCTTCATATTCACCATTTCTTTTAGAAAAAGGACTTAAAGGGAAGGCTGGTGAGTTAAAAATGTTTAGAAATTGCCTTCTGGAGCTCTTCTTATAGAATGTGCTCGAAAAGTCCAAGCTATAAAGTTGATGACTTCAACAAAGTTAGCAGATATCCCCGTAACCTGCTCGGCACACAAGACACTTAACTTCAGCAAAGGTATCATAAGAGACCGTGATCGCAGTCTTGCTGATGAATCCATTGAGGAAATTGTGTCAGAACTCCGAAGTCAAGGTGTGATTGACGCCACACGATTTACATACCACAAAAATATGTGTCGTGTGTATCCATCCAATACCTATCTCTTGACTTTTGATACCACGACTCTACCCAGTTCTATCCAAGTTGGCTGCTATTCCATGCCTGTAGATCTCTACATCCCACGACCTAATCGTTGGTTTGAGTGTCAGAAATTCGGACATGGTCAGAATTCATGCAAAGGTAGAATCACTTGTGTCAGATGTGGTGAAATTGATCATGACGAAAATACGTGTACTTGTCCTTTAAAATGCTGTAACTGTGATGGAAACCATATGTCCTTATCAACTGACTGTACTGAATTCAAATATCAGTTCCTTGTACAAAAACTTAAATGTGAGCAGAAGGCAGTTACTTGGATGCAATGAAACAAGCAAAGTCAGTTACTTCTGCCAACACAGCAGGGCCATCAGTCACTGAAACCGTAAGAACTGTCAGCACGACATCTGTAGAGTGTCAAACGGATCTTACATGGACCAATGGTGAAACATCAAAACCAGTTTCTATTTCAGAAAACACAGTTCCAATTGCAAAATCGAGATCAGTATCTACCTCAACATCTGAAACCTCGGCGAAAGTCGGCGAAAAACATAAACATGAAACTTCTAAAAAGAAAACTCAAACTGATCGAGTGTCAAAGGCTCTCAAAAATCCCGTGCAACAGTACAACAAGTATGGGTTGCTCGAGGATATGGATACAGAGGTGTCCCCCCCCCCCCCCCCCCGTCCCCCCCATGTGAACATTGATGACAATGCCAGTGGTCACTCGCCCAAAAAGAAAGGAAGAGCACTGTCACCGGTTACTGCTCCTTAAATGACTAATACAGCCTTAATACAGTGAAATTGCAGGGGACTGAGGACCACTTTTACTGATTTACAGCTATTAGTGGATGAGTTTACACAATCAGCTATATGTTTACAGGAGACTGATCTAAAAGAAACTGATATTTTTTACTTGCGTCAATTCAATACATATCACACTTTTTCACCACCGGGAGTGAGGGCAAATGGAGGATCTTCCGTCCTTGTTAAACAGAATGTTATTTACAGCCATGTTATGCTCAAAACTAATCTCCAGGCTGTTGCAGTGCGACTTACGTTGCATGTTGCTTTTACAATATGCTCTCTGTATGTCCCACCGTCTTCAACTCTTCAACTAGCTGATATACGAGCCCTTTACAATGAACTTCCTAAACCCTGTATTATTATGGGTGATCTAAATGCCCACAGCCCACTCTGGGGTGGTTCAACCACACACAGCAAGGGTAAATTACTGGAGGATTTTATTTCAAACAACGATTTATGCATTTTAATGATGTTCCAATACTTACTTACATCCTGGCACAGGAACATATTCAGCCCTTGACATGTCAATTACTGATTCACACTTACTAAACGAATTTGAATGGTCAGTCCATGATGACCTCTGTGATAGTGACCATTTCCCAACACTACTGACACCTGTAACCCCATCTGATGTTTCTCCATCGTCGAGATTGAATTTCAAAAAGGCAAACTGGTCTTTATACAAAACGCTGTGTGTTGACAAACGTACACCAGAAACTTTCAATAATGTTCCTGATGCAATAAAAAGATTCTCTGATGAAGTAACTCTCATTGCTGACGAGTGTATACCAAGGTCCTCTTCAATTCCACATATTCGAAAACCATGGTTTAACGATACATGCAAACATGCTAGAAGAGGACGGAAAAAGGCAGAGCACAATTTCCGTAGACACCCCATGGTGCATAATTTGAATAGATTGAAAATTTTAAATGCTAAAGCACGGCGTACTTTTAAACAAAGTAAACGCCAATCTTGGCAAAATTATGTATCAAACATTAATTCGCGCACGCCAATATCTAAGGTGTGGAATATGATCCAAAAAATCAAAGGGAAGGGTTCCAAATGTAGCATCCACCATCTTAGAGACGGAAACTAGTTGTTAACTGGTAGAAACGGAATTGCAAATAAACTTGGTGAAACTTTAGCAAAACATTCTTCTTCGTCCAATTATGACCCTAAATTCCAAAAGTACCAAAAACAGCAAGAAAATAAATCTATTAATTTCAATTCAGATAATGGGGAAGATTACAATGAGATATTTTCTATCGATGAGCTCTATACTGCTCTTCATCAGGCTCTGCAGCTGATAACATCCATTATAAACTCCTGAAACACTTAGCGGAATCATGTTTGGAGACACTCTTATATATTTTTGATGACATTTGGACAACTGAAACTTTCCCTTCGTCATGTCGTGATGCTATAGTTGTTCCCATCCCCAAACCTGGGCGTGATCATTCTGATCCTTCTAATAATAGGCCCATTTCATTAACTAGCTGCGTTTGCAAGACCATGGAACGCATGATAAATAATCGACTTGTTTGGTACTTGGAAACCAATAACCTCATAACAGATATACAATGTGGTTTCAATAAAAACAGAAGTACAATCGATCATCTAGTGCGTTTGGAATCTTTTGTTATGAATGCCATAATTAATAAGCAGCATGCAGTGTCAATCTTTTTTGATTTAGAAAAAGCGTATGACACGACATGGAAACATGGGCTTTTGAAAGATTTACATGACTTTGGATTACGAGGCCGTTTGCCGCAATTTATATCCAACTCTTTAAATGACAGGCAATTTCACGTTAGAGAGGGTTCAACACGGTCTGATCTTTACAGTCAGGATCAGGGTGTCCCACAAGGTAGTATTTTGTCTGTCACATTATTTAGTATTAAAATCAACAGTTTATCAAAGGTTTTAAATGATTCAATTGATGGATCACTTTTTGTGACTGATTTTAATATTTCTTATCGTGGGAAAAATATGCATACCATTGAACGCCAACTGCAGTTACGTTTAAACAAAATAGATAAATGGTGTCTTGAAAACGGCTTTACATTTTCTAAATCAAAAACTAGGTGCATACATTTTTGTCGTAAGTACAAACCACATAAGGATCCTGAACTGTTCTTAAATGACACTCACATCAAAGTAGTCAAGGAGGCCAGGTTCTTAGGTCTGATTTTCGACTCGCATTTAAATTTTCTTCCGCATATCAAATCCCTAAAAACTAAATGCCTGAAGGCACTTGATTTAGTGAAAGTCGTGTCTATTTCAAAGTGGGGAGGTGATCAGTCTACCCTCCTCCATCTATATCGATCACTTGTCCGTTCTAATTTTGATTATGGCTCCATCATGAATGGTAGAGCCTGCAACAGCAACTATAAATTATTAGATTCTGTTCATCATCAAGGTCTAAGACTTTGTCTTGGGTCCTTTAGAACCTCTCCTGTTGACAGTCTATATGTTGAAGCCGATGAACCATCTCTTACACAACATCGTATAAAATTATCTTTACAATATATAACAAAGCTATACTCTAGCGAATCTATCCCTGCATATAACTGTGTTTTCAATCCTCTCTACGAGGACATGTACAACAAAAAGTCTTCTCTTGTTCCACCGCTCGGGCACAGAATTAAACCCTTTCTTTCTTCGGCCGGCATTGAGCTGGAAAACATAGCTCCTTCCCGTCTTCTTTCTTCTCCTCCTTGACAGTTTGGTTGATCTAACATTAACTGCATTTAAAAAACCAGAAACTAATTAATTACAATACAAACAAGAATATAATCAATTGAAACATAAATATAGCAATTATATATTCTTATTTACAGATGGGTCTAAGGACGGTGGCGTAGTGGCTTGTGCCACAGTCATTGGATCCAGAACAATATCGTCTAGATAACCAGATAATAGTTCTATATATTTTTACAGCAGAAGCTAACGCCATATTAACAGCTCTTAAATGTATTCAGAGACATCCGAAACATAAACAGTACATAATCTATTCAGACTCTCTTTCGTGCCTTCAGGCTATTAAAAACCTATCATGTAAACATCCACTTTTAATAGAAATTATTGAACTTTATAACTACCTTCGACTGGCCAATACGACATCGTCTTCTGTTGGTTACCCAGCCATGTTGGAATCACTTTGGCTGACCTTGCTGCTAAGGCAGCACTCAACAAATCTGTGACACCACTTCATATTCCCTATACTGATTATAAAGCTACCATGAGATCTTACATCCGTGATCTGATGCAGAAGAATTCGAAGTGGGACACCCAAGTAGGTATCAATAAATTACATGCAACAAAACCATATGTTGGTTACACCTACTTGGGTTGTCGGTCCAGATTTGAAGAGGTCATACACACTAGGTATACTCATGAATATCTTTTGAAAGGTGAGGATCCTCCGTTTTGCATCCCTTGTGATGAAATAATCACGGTCAAGCATGTCTTGCTTGACTGTGTTGAATATTCCATCACAAGGGACAATTATTTCAAATCAAGAACTATGAAGGACCTTTTAGTACGTAAGTTCTCATTTAATTATTGCATTTTTAAAAGAATTGAATTTATTGACTGACATGTAAAAAAATAAGTATTTTATGATTGGAAGTTGAATTTGCAGCTAAGATTGTTAGTGGCTGTATCCTCGAAGGGGGTTGAAGTACCGGAAAATTATTGTCCTCCTGAGAGGGTACGTAAGTCTCAAAATGATTTAAGTCAGATTTAATCTTCCCCTTTTTTAATCGTAGAATATGTGTCATTTTAATTTGTGGCTAATCTTACAGTCGCCAACAGCTGAGGGGATGGTGTAAATCCAGCCAGGGACCATGCAGGTAGCAGAGGTACTGTAAGTCCCCACGGTCCCTGATATGGTGATGTACCCTCTGTTGATGGCGATCCATGACCAGTTTGTATATTGTAATGTCCAAATAATGATACTATCATTTCTTAAGTTTACACGCTACTTTTAATACTAACTGTGATAGTCTAGTGGTTTTACTGTCCTTCGTAGACAGGGTCTTCATAATATGCATATATATTCTTTTCTGTCACGTATGTTCTCGTCACGATATGGCTGCAATATTGCCGATGTGGCGTTAAATATTAACTCATTCACTATTAGCTTTTTAATATATTATATTCGTTTCAATGAGATGCATCATATCTTGCAACAAGTATATTTGTCTTGTGTAGATTCTTTTGGGTTTGTATTTTTAATATGTATCATTAATTTCTTTTCTTAAAATGGTTGGCCAAGCCTTTAAAACAATGTTTTTTTTTGGGTTTTTTTTGGTTTTTTGGGGGGTTTTGTTGTTTTGTTTTTGTTTTTTTTTTCGGGAGATACAGATTGTGTTTGTGGATGTACCAGGAGGTACAGCTTTTGTTTGCCACGGTATATCACGACAGGAGACACCAGAAGGTTTCACACTTTCTTCGCACATGGGGAATCGAACCCTGGTTTTCGGCATGATGAGCGAACGCTTTAACCACAGGGCTACCCCGCCACCGCTTGTGCTTCGACTGGTAAGTGCAAAGCTAAGATAGCATATGAAACTGGGCGACGTTTGGCGCACGAAGTGGTCTCCCTTGCAAGGCATACCGTGAGCATGAGAATACGTCCGGTATAGTGACAGTGTTGACTGACAAAAGCCACACCTCGCATGTGACTGTACTGTTACTACCAGTGTAGTGGAACGCAACCTCACGGAGTAGTCTCCCTTGCATCGTTCACCACGGTCAACTCTTTCAACATCCAGAGTGACGGTTTGCCTGTCATTGTTGTTGAATGAAGGCTAACAATGCAGTGTCAACAGCGACTGTGGTATACCAAACATTGCCTGAGTAATTTCCCTTGCACCATACAGTAGGCTGACGAGCAACACTGCATTATGTTATTAGCTTCAAATTATCAGACCACATCACGTAATGGAGAATGTCCACATCAAACGATGACTAACTAATTATATGTTTTTGTACAAAGTTCGCACCATGTCATGAACAGGATCACCATTCATAAACAAAGTTCAACACATTGATACAACACACACGTTCTTGTCGTGATATATACATTTGAACAAACATCAGATAATTCAATGGAAATTAAATGCAATTAAGTATGGGAGATGAAATTGTTTTGGGTTTCAAGTTTGCTAATTTTTAATGGAATGTAAATCTATTCTGGAATGTCAGCCCTTCGTCTCTGTTTCAGGAATGTGAACATGAACAGGACATGACTTGTAACTGAATTCATATTAGCATGATTGGTTTGATGTTCAAAGTCACAATACCAGCAGTGTGCCCCCAGTTTGTAAATATTCGAGCCTGGATTCAACACTCCAGTGATCAACAGCATGAGTCTCTATACAGTTGAGATACGATGACATATGCCAACCAAGTTTGCGAGCCTAACCACTCAGTTATTGGGCTCTTCCGACATGTGTTGCAGAAGACCAATTCTAACCTGGGCCTTATTGCCTGTTTAACCGCTTGATAAAATCATGATCCTTTGAAAAAAAACAACTGGTCAGTCGTTGTACGTTTCTGTTAGTAATCAAACATTAGGAGTTATACGGTTTATCTCTGGTGCGTTAAAAGTAGGAACTATTGATACTGTGCCGTCTGGTATCTACCACACGGCTGATGGTAGAACTGTCTGTACCCTCGACTGGTAGGCATGGTCATCCATGTCCCCGCTGCTATCGATTGAATTGTACCAAACAGAATCAATACACTACTTCAAATTATCAAATACGGAAATACATCTAAAAACCAAAATACTAATCTCGATATGATAACACACTCATTCCTTTTTCACCCTACACATCTTCTAAATATAGGTAAACACAAAAAGGTCAGGTCTGTACAGGAGTTTTTCAGTTTGTTGTAACACCCTGGCGGATCACAGTTACCCAATCGTCTTTTATAGAAACAAATTCAATACAGACAAGAATGGGCGTCCCCTAAAGGTACAATACCGAGCCGTCATCTACACCGATAGACTGTGGACAAAGATATTGTCACAAAGCTTAGTTCGTAAACGAATAATAATCATCATTCAGTTCCTGTGGACAATGCCATACATGCAGGTTTCCTCGAGAGAGCAGTCGTGGTGGGACCGGTAGCTACAAAATCTACACAGCGCAGTACAGAAGGCCCCACTACCACGCACGTGTAATGTACTGCAGAGAGCGATACTGCATTAAGTTAGCATTGTATAAGCTTTAATTATGTCGACAATGTTTTGAATTCAAATTTCCTCCAGAGAGTAATTAGCATTAGTCATGTCTGTCGTGGTGATGCACTGTTGTGCACAGCGCAGTACATTTGGCGCAGTACATTTGACCCCTACAATCAAAGGCAATAACAACTGACGAGTGCACACTTCATGATGCTAGGCTAGAGAATGTCAGTGCACATCAGTAAATGGACAATGTCCAGATCACGCGATCAAGCTCTGCTGACTGATTATAGTGACATATAGAGTACAAAGTGTCCATGTCGTGAATAGGGTCAAAATTCATGAACAAAGTTCCATACGTTGATGAAGATCACACGGCCCTGTCGTGAAATTGAATCCACTTTAAATAATTCAAAACCACGAGAGATGAAGCTGTTTTAGTTTCAGCTGTGCTAATTGTTAACCACGTATAAATTCTGGAATGTGTACCCGGTAAAACTATTTCAAGGAAATGAAAATGAACATGAAATATCAGGAAAATGCATACATTTTGTGAAACAAAAAACAAAAAAAATTAAATTGATCATCCTTCTCGTGATGGAAGAATGTTTGTGTCTGACTTGGGTCATCAGTATGTGTAAAGAAAATGATCAACTTGAAGCCACCCATCACTGTCTTAGACTACATTTAGGTCACACATTTAGCAGTCTACCTATAACAACACCATTACATGTTGGAGTAAGACGAGCATATATTGTGTGGTAGTCACTGGTAGTCACCGTGCAGAGAAATGGAGGAACACGGTTACAATCCACGCCTTTGAGTCACATGCTTGTCACGCCCTCGCAGTACATCGCCTTCAGTTTGGCGTGCACCTGCATGGGCGTTATTGATGGGCGCAATCCACACACATGTGATGTTTCAGTTGAAGTCAATGGTTAACAAAAATCAGCGTTGACAATGTCAGTCTTATCGCTATCAGTAGTCAAAACAATTTAAAAGGGGAGAATGTACTACCGTTGAGCTAAACCTAGATACAAACATGGTACACGAGTAACATAATAGCGTGACTGATGCCAGCTTTATATCACAGAACAGAACATGTCTACACAGAACATGCATACGTGTCTACACAAAGACTTGTTTAATTATGCAAAACCAACTAAACATACTTTCTTTCGATACGACGTTGGTCTTTGTTGTACAAGATCAGTATATCATCATTAAATTCGTGTGAGCGGTAACGAGGATTGTGAGTACAATGAAGCACGTATGCAGATATCAGTATCCAACAGTCATCCATGAGTGACGCATACACTCTCTCTATGAGAAGGCAGTTAAGCTGGTAACTGCCATAAAAGGAAATGTACAATATGCTCAACAAGCAACATGGACTGACAGCTGCACACGGCACATTGCTCACTGCACTGTATAGAGTATATACAGACCTCTATAGCCACCAGGCTACTACAGCAAATGTGGTCTACACATAATTCTACTAATGTGTTACTTGTAATATATATTATGTCACTGTCATGAAATTAGGCACAAAGATCAATCATTGAAAACTAGTTCAAGTAGCCATTTTGAAATATGCACTTTAATTTTAACCCAAACGTAAATGTATTTTAAGGTGTGAAAAGCGTGTCCTTGTTTCTTGGAAATAGAAATGAATTGAGAGCCATCATCCAGGCCAAATATATAGTCACATTGGTACTGAAGCCTTTTTACTGAGGTCTCAAATATTAATGTAATGAAAGAATAGGTTTTGGGATTGAATAATAGAAAGAACACATGGTTAGACAAAATGACAATGATAACAATAACGTTTATCAACGACGGGTAACTTGCTCGGTGCTCCATGAACCATACATTAACAGAAGAGTTAGTTTATCATGCACAGTAACAGTGGTAGCAATACTTTAATTTACCAGCTGGCCATCAAGACCTGCTGCTACTCGCAGGTTTTTAAATCTACAGGCCCTGAATGAAATCTGCAGGCCCATTTGGTTAAAATCAAATCAATACAAAACTACATTGTACACACTCTCATACTAATTCTACAAAACCAAGCGAGGAGTTCATATTGGTTAGACTGGTGTTGGCATTCCATCGCCAAAGCGCTGAAATACCAGGAAGTGAAACTGTAAGTTATCGTAACATGATGGATCGTGGATCCGAAAGTTTCTAAAGGAAAAAGGGGGAACATCCGAGCTGAAAAATAATGACATATAATTTACTGAAGGCCATAAGGGCCTGCACATATTTGAAACGGCCGGCCCGATACAATAACAACCGGCACTGGGCCTCCGGGCTGGCGGTTATGTCGATCACTGCACTGTAATGGAGTCACAGATTGAGTAAACAAGTTAGTAACATTCCAGCAATGTCACATCAGAGTTGGGATTTCTATTGTGGGTAATCGAACACGGGTCACCAGCGTGACGAGAAAACGCCTTGTCTATGAGCCTACCCACCGTCCCTGGCCATAAATACAAGGGACAAAGTAGTACGGATAGTGAAACCTTGCTTGTCATTTGATTTCGTCGGATATGCCAATGCACTTTCAAATGTCGTGTCCTGTCGTTGAAATGAAAACGAATTTACAGCCACCATCAAGGCAACAAATCTGATGAGGTTGATACTGAAGGATGAGTACAACCCGTTTAATAATCCTCCATTTTAAATATAACGTAATATGTATAATATTACATTTCACCTTGTATAAGTTCTAAACCTTAACCAAGAGAAAGCAAAAGCAGGTTTCTTCAGAAAATAATAACAGTAATAATAACAATAATCTGTCAAAGACACATAGTAACAGGGTAATATATATCTACACAACATACATATACATACATATATATATATATATATATATATATATATATATATATATATATATATATATACATATACATATATATATATATATATATATATATATATATATATATATATATATATATATATATATATATATATATATATATATATATATACATATATATATATATATACATATATATATATATATATATATATATATATATATATATATATATATATATACACACACACACATATGTATGTATATGTATACATATACATACATATATATATATAGACACACACACACATATGTATGTATATGTTGTGTAGATTGTTTCTCGGCAGCTAAGTAAGGAGTACATGTTTGTGGAAGGTAAATTGAGGTAACACAGGACCCAGTGTATACTGTTGATGGCAATGACAAATAAATGGTGGCATTTTCACATTTACATTCGATGGTAAAGGAAAATTTATATGCAATTTTGTTGTCTCTCAGGAAAGCAAAATACGCCTCACGTGCTGCAAATAAATATCTCCTTGGCCAATACATAGAGTGCGTCATGTAACTGACACACACAGTCATCTATATGAACTTATGTCAGTACTGATACATCTCGAAGTTGAAAATAAGATAAAGTACAAAAACAGAACGTTTAACGTATGCAGCAAGAGTTTAACCTGCGATGTTGAATTCAGAGACATCGATACACATACCAACAGACAGTACAACAAGCCTACTCACAAAGACTCAAAGGTTAATACATCCTCAAACTCTGTTCACAAACAATTATTCCAGCAAATAATAGACACTGTAGTTAATACTGATGAAGAGAATTCTGATGTACCAATCGATGTAGATAAGAATTATTTCCAGCCAATTATAAATAGACTTCAAGAACTCTTGCCTCATGAAACTCATTATTTGCATGAACAAAACAGGCTAGAAGAATGGGCAGCGTTTATCTACCTGTGTGCAAGTGGTGATTTCAACGTATATAACATTGCCAGTCAGTTATTTTGGAATGTAGCCAAATTCCACCATAACAGCAGTAATCATACCTGGAAATTCTCAACTCAGGTAAAGCAGTTCTGGACAATGGGGTTACAAGTATTTCATGTCAAAGTCATCCGCGTCAGATGGGAGGGTAGTGAAAAACTGGTGTGCTACAGAATGCAAGTGGTGGTCACACCTTCCAGTGACGCCATCAGTGAGTAGAAAGTGCCTTAATAAACAAACTTTTGTCAAAAATGTACTGAGTCAAAACAGAAACTTCACATTCTTTCTTCAGGGCAGTATAAAAGAACAAGAGATGGCAAGATGGTTGAACTGTTATTATTTCATTGCTGAGATCCATGTGATGTACTCGATACACTGACAGTGCCAGACTCAGTTCCATTCCAAAATTCCTCAGTTCAGTATTGTGTATGGCTGCCCCGCGCATTCAGCACTGCCAAACACCGTCTCCTCATCGACTGCCTGATGCTTGTGACCACGTCGTTGGGGATTATGCGTTATTGCCCTTGCAAGGCAGCGCCAAGTTCCTGCAAATTCTGAGGTTGGTTCCTAAGACCACGAAGCCTTCTCCCAAGTGCATCCCAAACGTGCTGTTTTGGTTTAAGGTCAATGGACCTCGATGGTCAGTCCATGACGTTGAAATTTCGTGTCAACATCGAGGTATGCGGTCGAGCATAATCATGCTGGAACTGTAGACCTGGGCCGTGAGCCACCATGAAAGGAACGAGTTCAGGGGTGAGCACCTGGTCGTGGTAAGCAGCAGCTGTGAGGTTTCCACGGATGACCACGGTTGTTCCCACATAAAGCACCCCGCACCATGCAACTTCAACCCCCGAAACTGTTGACTTCCTGCACACAACATTGGGCATACCCTTCACGAATCTGAGGGTAAACCTGGATTCATCACTAAAGACGGCTCGATTCCAGTCTCTCTGGGTCCATTGGGGATGACGTTGTGCCCATAGCAGACGTTGATATTGATGAAACGGCGTCAATATTGACCTCGAGGTGAAATCGAAAGCAAGGATCAAATAGGTTGACCCAACCTTGGAAATGGCGACCTAGAGAAGGAAAGATTACTGTTGTGTGGCTTTGTGTCTGAGTCACCATATTCCCGTGGATAAAATAACAAGAAGGCGACGAAAATTATTCATACAAAAGCATGACTCGATTCCGGTTTCTCTGGGTTCGTTATAGGTGACGTTGGGCCAACAGCAGACGTTGACGTTGATGAAACAGCGTCATTAGTGGTCCACTATATGGACGTCGAAAATGGAGATTGGCAGTCCGCAACCGATTCCAATGATCTGTGAGGACAGTCGACCTCTAAGCATCTCAGGCCTGGTTCGTGTAGCCGGTAGAAATCTATCACATAGGTGACGTAGGACGATTTGACGGTCTTCTGCTCGTGACGTCACACGTGGACGACCCGACCTTGGACGATCAAAAGTGGTGCCAGTTTGCCTTAGACGACCTCGAAATTCATCCACAGTGTGACGGCTGCATCCCTTTGCTCTTGCGACGTCAATAACTGATCTTACCGCTTGCAGCATGTCAACGGCACGTTCACGTTGCACATTTTACAATCGTGGCATGTAGAGGATCGTTAGAACTGTGGTTGAAAAGGGTTTTTTTCCAATTCTTGAGGCCAGTGAAAACATGCTCAGACGACGAAAACTTCGATGCGAAGATCACGTTATCGACTGTACGTGCAAAACCTGATTTGGCACTAATGCCATTTGTACGACGAATGGGTGGCTTTTATTGGGTTGTGCTGACGTTTCTCTAGAGTCGAAAGATAAGGATCCCATTTCGAGTACATATCATCAGAGGAAAATTGTTCATTATTTTTAAAAATTACATTTTGTGAAGTTTCTTTTTGGACTCAGTATATTACGTTATGTTTTCATAGTGTCCTCGTTTGTTATAACCATCGAGATATCCATTACACCAGTCACTTTGCCATCTACATACGACGTTTGGTTTGCCTTTCAGTATATAATAGCCGAGATGTCGAGAGGCGAAACGGGGATTGTTCATACAGATTCATTTTGTGTTTGTCCTGGGACTTGCTGTTCCTATACTCGTTAACACCAATGGCTGACGTTCTCCTGTTCACAGCTGTGTCATAGTTCCCCACATTATCATGGAGGTGAAGCACAGACACCAAACTAAGGGTCAACAGGACGTAGAATACTGATATGCCTTTGTACTTTGAGCCAGTTTGAAACCAGTCCGTGTTATACCAATTCCGAAACCAATACACCAGTTTGTAAAGAAATGCAAATCATTTACATTTGATTTTAAGGGACTCGTTATGTCGCTTCATGATATCAATAGTTCGGAAATGTGAAACAGACTTGCTTCATACATACATACAAAGTGCAGTTCAGACTGACTACTCTCTGATGCACTCGGATTTCCGCGTTCTGTCTGTTTCTCTGCACATGGACAAACATTAGATCGGCTAGGTAGGGACAGTACAAACGTCAGCAAACTAAACCTTTCGACTTAACTAACGTAATTATTAACCGCAGTGTCCACTCAAAGAGAACCGAACCGGAACGATGACCGCATATAGAGACAACCTGATAAACCACAAAATAACAGGTGTGAAAACTCTGTGGACACTTCGGCATAAATCATTGTTTCAACGAGGCAATTACATTTTCGCGGGTATTGTCACTTTGAACACTGATGCATTGTCGCATAGGTATTGTTCATCATCTCATCTGGTACGCTGGTCTTTTCGGGCATGTTGATGAATTCATATTATGGCTCACATGTCTTACATTGTCAATATTGTACGTATGAAGTATATGTCCGGTTTCGTCTCTATTCGCCTTCAACCCATATCGCATACAAAAACAATGTAGGCTTATTGGGATTGGAAAATGCACCCAAATACTGTTAAATTAATCTTGCAAGACGTGAATCCACTAAGAAGTTGCAACTGTGTTATAATGAAACGGATGGGAGTAATGCATAAGCCTTTTCAATTGTAAAAGCTATAATAAAAAATACGGTCAAATTCACACTGTAAAATACTCGGTTGTCTGGTACTAATAGGCTTTAAACAGGGGGAAACGACATCATTTAAAGAAAGTCTATCTTAAATTATATAACGATGGTGTTTAATCTTATTCTACTAAATTAATTCTGGTAGCGAAACAAAAAGATCAGATCAGTTGATCACGCTAAGTGCCTATTATTAGGAGTAAACATGAAACTACCACTCAAGCAGCAGTATCATTACTTATACTCTCTAATTTTGTTAAATTAAGATAATTCTGGTAGTGAAATAAAACAATTTCTGCCAGAAATTTCTGCAGAAATGCATTTTCAGAGCCAATTTGTGAGCTTATTAACACGTGAACACACTGGCACACCAACTTTTCGTGTTCATCTCCTCGAGATCGTTCCAATGATATAAAATATGTCTTTGTAGCTTGCTCCCTTCTGTGTGTCAAGTTAGGACTCGCCGGCCATTCCTAAGTTGTCCCGCCCGGCCTTATTGTATAACAAATCAAGTAGTTTGACCTGCACATCCAGGATTCATAGCATCCGCAAGACGAGGACCAAGTAACTCAGAAAGCAGTACGAGGAAAATGAAAGATAGTATTGCGAATGTGTATAGAGTAGCGTTAACACCTCACAGAATTATGACCACATGAGTGTGTCACTGCCAAATCACTTAAACCTCATACTCCATACGCCTTTGTGAAGTAAACCTAAAGTTTGTAAATTTATACTTGTTTCCAATACAGGAAAATATTATACATTGTAACGGTACTTACAGGGGTGCTTAACGTTTTTTTTTCCAGATGTGTATTACATTCTTTCTATAAGATTCCATATAACTTCATAAAACTGTGTTTCCACAAAGGTAAATTGTCAGGAATGTTTTACTATCTCATGTAAACAGACCCATGAGGATCCGGGTTAGAATTGGTCTTCAACAATTGTTGTAAGAGGCGACTAACGGGATCGGATGGCGGGCTAACTGAGTTGGTTGGCACATGTCATCGTATCCAAGGTTGGGTACCCATGCTGTTGATCACTGGATCGATTAGTCCAGCCTCGATTGTTTACAGACCATCACCATGCAGTGAGGGGTTGTCTTATCACAAGAAAATGGAAGTACACAATTATTTATAAAAGAGCAGTAAAAATAGCAAAAACAGGCCAAGAAATGATGTGCCCCATCATTTCTCCAGATGCTTGAAAACGTTATAAGAACTATACAGAAACATCGCATTTGTAGAAAAAAAGAAGCTGATCATCCCAGGGTATCCAGGGTTATGATGCGATCCTTGTTTGCATGGAAATGTGCATTCAACATCTATTTGTGACGCTTAACCACACTTGCTGCATGGGTGAACATCACCATCACTGACATTAGTACTCTTACAACTTCTATACATTGTGAGCAGAGATTTAAATGTAATGAATATTTGGTCAATTGTAGTTCTCAAAGATTAGAGACAGACTTACAATTTACAAAATGGAAACGCATGCGAAACAAAGTTTGATTATCTTAAGACATCCTTAGACGCCCATGCGTTTGACAAAATTATAGACAACACAGTACTAGCTACAATATATTTGTTTGTGTGTGGTTTAAAAGCACAACCAACAACACTCTTACTTATTATAAACTACTCAAACAAAAGAAGATATTATTTGACGCCAGAACGTCATTTTTCAGCATGATAATGCTCGGAGGCCAACAGCAAGAATAACCAGGGATTTCCTTGCCCTGTTACGTTACCTGCTCTGTTTCAGGCCTTGAGGGAAGAATACCAACTCATTCCCAGGCACTTCATCCAGAATCTGGTCCAGTGTATGGGACGCCGATGTCAAGCAACCATTGATGCTAATGGTGGCCGTACAAGATACTGACTGGTCGCGACCTTGACCTTGGAACACTTGTCGTTTGTGACGCACAGTTTCTTTCAGCATTGGACCGATAATGTTCAGTCAGGTAAACTGCATAAACTGATATCAATTTTCAGCTATATGTGGACAGACAGACAGACAGACAGACAGAGAGACAGACAGACAGACAGATAGATAGATAGATAGATAGATAGATAGATAGATAAACAGACAGACAGACAGACAGATAGATATTGTAGTCAATGGATCCAACAATCCAGTGATTGACATGTGGAGGTCACTGCACCTCTAGAAGACCTCCGAGTTATCAATTTGCTCCATAGGCACTGGGTCAACAGGATCACAGTGATGAGACGACTCCGTGCTTCTGGCATCCAGGTCCATGGAACCTTCCGTGGTCGTCATCGATCCCTCCACATCGCAGGGAATGTTTAGTGGCAACGTTGTAACTGGGTAGACGTCTTCCTAAGTAACGATAGCAGATTCAATCTGTATCATCCCGAGGAGAGACTTAGTATCGGCGTTGGGGAGAACGGTTGACAACAAACTCTATACTAAATGTTCACCTGAGGTGGTGTTATTGTTTGGGAAGCAATTTGCTGTGATTAGAAGACACGTGTAGTGGTAAGTCAGGGCAATGTGGATGTCAGATGATACTGTGGTGAGATGTTGCGATGTGTAGTGGTAAGTCAGAGCAATGTGGATGTCAGATGATACTGTGGTGAGGTGTTGCGACGTGTAGTAGTGCTTGTCATGGGACAACATCGAGAAACTCTTCTCCAACAAGCTAACACCAGACCCAACACTGCCAGATCACTTCCAATGTTCTTTCTTCAAAGTCATAATGTTGAATCTCGCTCACCCGACCTCAGCCCAGTAGAACATCTATGGGATCATCTCGTAAGTTAACTGTTAACAGTAGTTAATCATCGTTCGACACATCGTACAGGGGACAAGAAGGTAGGCTAGTAGGTAAGCGGCTTAAAACTCACTCAGTTAACGAAATGCGCTGTGCATACATTCACTATGCTTATTTGAGTGTTCGTCACAGCAACATTACTCACATGGCAAAAAGCGAAGTTATGAAGAACTCCCACGAAACACTTTACTACAGGCATGGTGTAGGCATACGTTGACAAATAAACAGGGCTAAAGGGGATTCGAAGTACCCAAAACAGGTTTATGGTGTGACCACAGAACGAAACCTTGCACAAGGACTGGGCAACACATTGCTATCATATAATTATTGTACACAAAAAGCGTTTAAATCATGTTCAAACAAATAACCCTTTGGCTAGACTGAGATAGATCAGATATCAATCGACTGTAGTATGCAATACAATGTGAGTTTGGAAAGCTTTCCTCTTTCACTGAGAGCACACATCCGTGATATCCACGTCATCCGTGTTCCGAAATGAATGTTTCAATCATGCCCTAAGGAAGTTGAAACCTCACTGAAAAGCGACCTTCGTTCAGACACCTCAATGCTGATATATACATCAGAAACTTGTTTCAGTCATCACACTGCTGATCAGAGAGCAAAGGCGCATCTGCATGGAAAGGTAAGTCTATCTTTTGAACAGCATCAATCAACTATATGTTCATATATCTTGCAAGTTATTGTTATTTCAAATAACAATGAGGTTAGACATGATATAATTCCTCATTTATAGTTTTGTTTTATTCATTTCAGGACAACAATGGATCTACACGTCATACTTACTGTTGTACTTTCGTTGCTGTCGACACAAGGTATTTTTTGCAGTTGGCTTTAATTAAACATAAATGCATAAAGAGGATTACACAGTGTTTACAGTTTCCTGCCTGAAGTTACGTAAGGTTTGCCCCAGCCCCCGTTAATGTGTAAAAAAGTTGACTTTCGTGAGTTTGGCAACAGTCATCAAGCATTTTCTGACACACTGCTGTCCGCAATCGAGTCATGTTTTTCTAACGCATAGTTTGCTCCACACTGCAGTCCGAATAAGTATTTTTGTTGTTCGGATACTAGGGACTTACTTATTCAATTATCAAATATAATGATTCATATGTCTACCCGTTTGTGTTTTTATTTCTTGTTTACTCAAAGCCATTGTTGTCTCGAAGGACCTGTACGGCTCCCTTCGTATTTTTAGTGTAATTTAATGTTAAATCTGACATTAGTTTCACCATTTTCATTATGGGATTTTAAGATTTAATATAGTTGCAACTGTAGTTGCTTTTGTGTTTTTAAATTATACATAAACACTGCATATCATTTCGAGATCAAGATGTTGTTTAAAAGCTTTACTAAAAGGGTGAATCAAAATTCAGTTTGTTTCTTTATCCTATTTTCCTAAATTATACGTAATAAGTGCATATCATTTCGAAATGAAGATGTTGCTTAAAAGCGTTACTAAGAAAAGGGCGAATTAATATTCAGTTTGTTTCTTTATCCTATGTTGGTACCAAATACTAAATGGTATTTCTTGTCATGTTTTCAGCGGAACATTGCTTAGAGGGCCAAAAATGTTCGAACTGCTCACGTACATACTGCAGTACAGAGTGCTTTCCTGGGTATTTCGGCCTCAAATGCAGCTTGTCTTGCAGCAAGAACTGCCAACACAGTAAATGTAGTCGAACAAAGATTGGCACCTATAAATGTTCTGACGGTTGTGTACCTGGCTTCCACGGCTCTCAGTGCAATATTCCCTGCACAGGTTCGAAGAGAAATTGCTCAAAATGTCCTGGAGATGTGATGGAACCTTCTGCCATCTGACATCATCTTGTGTTTCTGGATGTCATGACTCATACTATGGGTCCAACTGCAAGAACTGTTCACCCAGATGTCAACATTGTAACAGGATAACAGGCAGATGTGATAAGTGTCATGATCCATATCATGGTCTGGACTGTGAATACTCATGTGAACATTGTTCAACAAATGACTGTGTACAAACATGCGCACCTGGATTGTATGGGAGTACGTGTTCCAAAAGATGCAGCAAAAACTGTCTAGTTTACCCTGCACGCAATACCACACATAACACTTCCAACTCGTGCATTTCTGAATGTGAAAGATATAGTGGTGAGTGTATCAACGGTTGTGTAGATGGTTGGTTTGGTCCCAATTGTTCCTCTCGGGTTCAGTGTAACACAAACTGTTTAGGTTGTAATGAAACAGGTGTTTGTGTTGGAGGATGCTCACCTGGTTACTTTGGAGAAGACTGCCAGTCTTGTTCTATGACCTGTTACAATAACACATGTCACCCAGAGAGTGGATTTTGTGTGAGTGGGTGCATCAGAGGACAGTATGGACAATTCTGTAAACTCTCCTGTGCGAACTGTTTGGGTGGTGTCTGCGATGCTCGCACTGGAAAATGCGTTGAAGGTAACGTTAGATGAATTAAGAAAGGGCTCGACATGTCTGCTGTCGATTTAATTTACATGACACCATGCCATTTAAGTGGAGGCTCTTCTGTGCAACATGTTCCCGACTGGACTGAAAAAAAACAAATGAAAATAATGTAAATAATCAAAACTATGTGACCATATGTACTGTCGTAATGTCATAATAGGCACTTTGCTGAAACGACTGTAATGAACGTTTCACCATGGCTGCAAAGCACCCCATAGCTATTGTCAAGCGTAATCTATCTGTGTTCCATAAGAACGGTCAAAAATGTCTTTGTAAAAACTCGCAACTGATAACAAAAGTCGCTTGATATGTAGAAGTATATTCTACAAGCTTCATGTTGTTTATACAAACTCTTCATACGTCAGACTTTAAAACTTACTTTAGTTTAGCACAGAATTCTTGCATCCTTGAAATTGGGTTTGTGGTCTTTTGTTATTGTATAGTGTGACCACATGGTGACACTTTGGTACCATACCAACAATAATACTGGCTCAGTGAACGCGTTTATTTTTCACGGATAAATCTATGTCATACCTCGGCAATAGTAAATTCTGCATGTTTCAGAGATCACTTGGAGCATCATGACTGTGATATCAACAGTACTGTTCACATCGTGTATACTTCTGATCGGTGCTGTAGTTGGTATCTTCCTTTTCCGCCGTTGCTGCATAAGATCCTCAACAGAAAGGTAGGTGTTTTGTAATCTCTATTTTGTTAAAAACACTGCTAATTATACTGAACACTGTTTGTCACCTGACTATTCGTTGAATGTTGATATGATCAATTCCAAACAGTTTACGTTCAGAAATGTTGAAATTGTCTGTCATTCTGAGTCAGGTTGAAGTTATCACATTTCGACAAACTGAACAGGTTTGTAACAGGTGAAATCGAAGCATGAACGCACGTTTACATACTAACAGAATCAATGTAACTCAGGTTTACTGATCATAGATACCGTGCAGAAGTAGGGAGATGTTGGACTTTGTTCGTAGAACTCTTGTTTATATTGCCAGGGACAGTCAAGGAGATATGTCCATACATACTGAGAGATCAAGGCCAGAGGAAACCTCAGAGTACTACGCAGTACGTCGATACTGGGAAATAGATTACGATGAAGTATCTCACCCGCGAGATCAGCAAGAAGGGCTTGCAGAGGTGGTAGAAGATTACGATGAAGTATCTCGGCCGCGAGATCAGCAACGAAGTCCTGTTTTGGCGGACTCTTGTTCTAGGCCACTTGACGCCGAAGCCAACATCAATAGTGATCCCGTACTTCCTCTTTTGACGAGCATCATTCCTGGGGCACCTCATACCGAAAACCAGCCTGGTGAAACATCAGTCAGCTCAGCAAGTTCTTCCCAGTCAAACATTTCCTCAGTGAGGGACATTTGTATCGGTGATTCAGAAATCGTTGTCAGATATATTTCACCAACTGAAGATAATACCTAGTGTTCCTCATTTTTTCAGTGGGACTTGTAAAATGAATAAGAAAAAAACCTTCAAATGAAAATGTAACGAAAACAAACGGCATGGAATGCCTTTAATTGTCATGAAGCTAACTGCACATATAAAATCCTCAACGCATCTCTATCACCACGGAATAACCATTTCGCACTTGTATCATTTGAGAATGTTTAAATAGAAAAATCATCTCTTCCGCAAACCTTGTACTATGGGACTAACATCATTTCAGTAGAGTTGTAAAACGTTAATTCTTTATTTGTCTCGCTTGTAATAACTGTACATATCAGACATATTCTTTGTTTAAAATGTTCTTACAATAATATTGTCACTTCATTTTGTGTATATGTTAGAGAAACGATTTCATAAGAGGTGACCATTCACATCTGCAATCAACGTATAAAAAATGTATGCTACACATGACTGATCTGCTACTGTGTAAGGTACTTGCTAAATAAAGACAGGTTGAATTGAATAATGCTAAAAACGCATAGCTTTGTTTTCTACGTTCGATTGCACTGACAACTGTAAATATATGATGGAACGTACAGGAGCACTTAAGAGACAGTGCACATGTCTGAGTGCAAATATATCCGTCAGTGCCTTTATTGTCTACATGGCTTCATTTAGTCCCGCGAAGAAGACACGGGAAAGTGTTCTCTTTCTACGTGAATGATCCATGGAATGATGTCATCAACACACTCCTGAAGATGGCACGTGATGACACCGATGAGACGATAAATGGTAACTGGCGGTCAGTTCTTTGAAATGATTCAAATCATAAACCTGTATCACCAGGAGATCGACTTCTCTTTGGTACATTTTCCTGTTTTGTCCATGCACGTTATGCTGAGATTCTCTAAAATTTGCTGAATTGTTATCAAGTAACAGAAGCCTCGCTGGAGATAAGGAGACATATACTCTGATTCCCATTGGCTACTCATCAAGTTGGGGCTGTCCTCTGCCCATGAATCATATGAGTGAGTAAGGTCAAACATAACGGCAATGTTTCAGCCACACAGTGATGAGGAACATATGGTATAACTAAGAGAAATATCTGTCACAAAGACAGTAAATCATAAGCATGTTATCACAATTCTGCCATAAAACTAAACAATTCAAATGATAAAACATTCTACTCAAAGATCAATGTTGCATGTAATACCATTAAAATACGAGCTGTAGACCACGAGTCACCAACGCCAGACCACCTTACTGGGATTTATGGAGACGTACAATACTTTGGCCTCCTGCATGAACCACAATAGGATTGGCGTCATGAATTTGATCGGTGGCAGTCGTAGGAAAAGTTACCCATAAACTAAAACATGTCACAACATGTGAGCATAAATACTAGTTACCTGCAAAGTACTACAATAACATGTATACTAGCATTCTGTCGCCAGAGGTCAATCTTTTCACCATACTTCAACCCCATTAAATAACACTGCAATCGTAATATTCGTTATAAATTGCACCAACCGCATAGTTACAATACAATCATTTAAAGTGTATTTAACGTGGTATCCCTTGTGAAGGAAAATTCTACACAGTGAAGTAAAGTAGTGCTTGACAGTAACACTCTATGAATACAGAATGGAGGATGCACACCTTACAACAAATATTCATGAGTAAAGCGAGCATGACCCGTTCGACATCGTCAGATTACAACTTCATCATGTCTGGATTGACATCTCAAGATGGTATATCCTAAGGTTTCCTCAATTTCAAGAAGTTTGTTTATACATGTACCTACTTGGGCGTTCCACTTTGTTTATTTCCATTTTGTTTATTTCCATTAAATGTTTAATGTACTCTCTGGTATTAAAAGTATGACATCAAGGAAAAACAGGCTTTTCAAGAGCTAGGTTAGCTGCAGCTTTTGCATAGCCAAATATGTCTGCAGGTTTCGGTAACCAGAAAAAACGATACAGAACTGGGCGTATTACGTAACTCTGAAATAGCAAAACTATGTGAGTGACTATATTATACATTTTTTCCTGAAGGCGGGACAATAAATCATAGAAGAAGTAGTATAGGGAATAGGGGTTTTAAAACACTTTCAAGAAATGTCTCTACAAAGCCTTATTTACTAAATAAGGCTTTGGTTGGGCCATTAGCTCTTGCTACTATTACCCCTACTACAAAAAAGTTGGCGGTAATTACTGTGCCTTGGTAGGAGGTAACACTGTGCCGTACGGTACGATCAATAATTCTTCTCTTACAAACCCCCTACCCGGCCCATCCCTCAAGTAGTATAAGTTAGGTTCGTCGGCTTTCATATCCACTTTATCTATGTTGTAAGTTTTGACTGACCATATAGGATCGGTGGCTCGCTTACGGCTATCGCCCTCGTGTTCCCCCGGCTGGTATAGATACCTCACTAGGGCCCTATCTGGTATCTGTTTCTCCTTCCCACGCAATGGAGCGGCCGACTCTGCAACTATTGATTTTAGTTTGATAGCGTCTGCCGGTTTCTTACCGGTGAGACGGGTGACTTCATGGTTGATTGCCGACACCACCTTGGGTAACCTCGTGACCCATTCAGTCGATCGTTTTCCAGGGGTGGCCATCTCCCTAGCATACTGATAGCCGAACAAGCGCTCAGCCAAAGTCCTATTAAATCTCTCAACTATGGCTTGGCTGCGATGGGCTCCGGCCGTGCCACGCCTGACCTTTGTATCGTGTTTGGCTAGCAGTTGTGACACGGCACCCATGAACTCCCGTCCGGGGTCCACTTGCAGCTCTGTTGGCCACGTCAGCGGGCTGCGTTTGTATATGCGTTCGAATCCTCTGGCTACCTGGGCCGAATCTTTCATGGTCAAGGGTTCGGCTTCCTTGTAACGACTGGCTACGTCCACTACGGTTAAGGCATACTTGTACCTCTTGTCGTGGGGTAGGAACAGTAGGTCTGCCTGGTGAACGCTATTAGGTATGTTAATACCGAACCTCCTTCTAGGCACGTAGCGTGGTGCCGGCAAATAGATCTGCCACAGGGCTTGTTTTTCAAGCCACGCTTTGGCTTCCTCCGGGGCTACTCGCGCTATTTTAGCTAGCTTATCTACTGCGCTAGCTCCTTTCCAGTACCCACGCGGGCTGTAGTAAATAGCCTCAAATTTTTTCATGTCCATATGCATATGTGTTTATCCCATCAATAGCTATCCAACGTTTCGTGTCCATAGGCGACAGGGACGTTTTGTTTATAGTCAGTCCGTATATCTTATGTCCATCACTTCTAAGTGTGTTCATTTTATGCCTAAAGGTACGGGTCTTGAACAGGGCTTCCTTGAATCTGGCGTGTTTGATGTGTTGTTTCACCACATACTTCTTAACCCCCTTAGCCTTCCGGATCTCACTATTGTCGGCTTTCAGTATGGAGTACATCTTAGGTCTCAAACCTATGTACTCGGCTGTGGGCGTGCCAGCACACTCGTCCTTCATCTTACCTAGGACCTTTTTATTTACAGTACTGTGTATGGCATGGGTCTTAGGGTAATCGCTGGTGTCGTATAAATCGAGGTGTTTTTTCATGTCCTCGTACACGTCCTCGGTTCGAATCTCCATCAGCAGGGAATCCGTCTCAGGGTACAGCACTTCACACCTGTCGCCGTACTGTTTCTTGAGCTCGTTGTAGTAAAAGTCGTACATCAGGTGTTTGGATAAATCGAGGATGCTCATCGCCACGTAAACAGGCCGGTTGAATTTTATGTGACTTTTCTTCATGTGTAGGGCAACCAGGTTGTCTGTGAATATCTTACTACGGTTGAATGCCGGACTGGCTATCAATCTCCTGAGCTTGTCTTCCTCACTCGACCGAACCAGCTTCACGGTCACGCGTTTCCTCAGGTTCTCCATAGTCTTACCAAACACCGAGTTGTTCATGAGCTTGTAGAGATTTTTCTCAAAATCACTGGTGGCTTTTTTTCGTAGGTCTGTGTTCATTCTGATGTAGGGCTCCATCCATGGACTCTGGTCGAACATGAGCACCCTGTGTATTTTGGTCAGCCTCATACCCAACGACAGGTACAGCTGTAGGTTGCGATAGTGAACGATGTACTTGGTCTTATTCATTAAGTTAGGCACGAGTTTTTCAACGTCTGTCACACGCCCACCTGACAAGTTATGTTGGTACTCAGACATCCAGTCTGGGTTAACCCTCATACGTTCGGGGGCCAGGGGGTAGCTGTTGTGCGATGTGTGTAATTCCTTGGGATACTCTAAGTCAACCTCGAGGATATACCCTTTGTTCGAATCTGGTGCAACCCCCATAACATCAACGTGGGGTACCCATTCGAATCCCCCTGTAGGTAGATACTGGCTCATGGCCCAGCCGTACAGGTTGTTTGCGTCTAGGTAGAGAATGTGATTGGTTGGTTTGTTAGGATCGTAACCTTTCACGTATTGATTATTTGCTTTCGCGTATCGTTTGGATGCCATGGAAATCCCACCTCGCAAGCCTTTCTCAATGAATAGGTGCATGTCGTAATCTGTGAGCAATTCCAAATTAACTCCGGTCTTTTTAAGTAAGGCGTCCCACGACAGACCTGGGCTGGTGTAATACCATGCGGGGTCGAGTTTATACTGCTTGAAACATGTCCGCCTAAACGTTTCAAACACGTCGGCTAACAGCAGTATATCTGTCCTCAAGTACAGGTCGTGATAATCACCCAGGTTATTACAACCCAGTTTATTCCATACGTTAGTCGCGTGCGAGTAATCATCTCGTGAGACGGACGCCTCATTCAGCTTGCTATAAAAGCAGTCAATAGGGGGTAGTCTGGTCTCGGTGAACTTAGCCCAACTATCCATGTACTCATAGGGGTACACACCCTTCCTCATAAGCAGGGGTCTAGTCTCGGCGTCTGTGTATCGATCGGTGATAGGGAAGGTATTGTTGGCCTTGACCAGACTGTCGAGTGACGACAGGAGGAACTGAAACGAGTCAATGAACCTAAGTCCGTTTAAGCTGAAGGAGATGTATCTCTCCATGTTGTTGGGGATGCACGTTATATTACCATCGATTTTCGCGATGGCCTGCATGATCAAGTGTGAGTCGTACCCTCTCAAGTTGTGAAAGACAACGGGGATGTTTATTGTCTTAGGGTTGATTTTAAGCTTGAGGTTGCACGCGTTGTGAGCGGCGCCTCTATACTTACCAGTTATGTGACAGTGATCTCTCACCGAATCACCGTTAAGTGGTGATTCACACACGTGACAGTTAGTGCTACTAGCGTGGGCTAGCCTGTCGACTCGGGTCAGACGCATGGGAGCGATTTTATACAATGCATTCCTAATAATTTTTTCTTCCTCCTGCAAACACTTTAGAAACCTTTCAGCCGCGTCAGGCCCCCTATATACTACCGGAGCTTTCGTTTCCCCGTCACAACGGACGACAATGTATCCAAACGAACAGGCTTTATGCTCTTGTGTCTTGTGGGTGAAGCTACCACTGGGGGAATCCCCACCCACAACCAAGGCTTCGAAGTCGGCGTATATGATATAAGGCACAGACATTTGGTTCTTGTGGTTACAGAATTTTAGGATATTATCACCTTCCTTAGGCATGTCGACTCGTATGGCCGTCTGCCCCACACCTTGACAATCATCCCGGTGGGATTCTAATAAATCAGCTCGGGTGAAGCCATGTAGACATCGTTCACAGAAGTGGGTCTTTCCTTTGTATGCTGATTGGTCATACAATAGCTTGCTAAAGTGTTTTATCCATGTGTAGTGATACTTTTCACCTCGTTGGATCATGAATATATTGATAACTTGGCGATCCTTCACCGGGCTGACCCTGTGTACTATTGTTGTGTTACCTTCGTGCCCAAAGACATTTATAGCCAGATTATTCTGTTTTTCTACTTTAGTGATCTGGGATATGGGGGTGGGTTCATCTATACCATCCCAGTTGAGCCCATCATCCTGAGGATAATTAGAAGGCCTGTTCGGATTAGTGTCAGCTGGAAATAAGGCTGACCTGATAGCTAACCTCAGGCAATCGTTTCCTCTATTCTTAACGTTTACTATGGCATGTTTGTTCCTATAGTAGGGAGGCAAGGCTAGGTATGACCCGCCTCTGAACGGCACGTAGTTAGCTATGTCTAGATAGACATTATCGATTTTATCTACAACCCACCCGGACCCCAAGTGTGTGTAGCGTTCTAGGTATTCTCGTATCTGCTGAAAACTGGTATCGATTGATGTATCAATGGTCTCTGTATGTGTGGCGACCTCTTGTTGACCTCGGAAGTAAGGCTGAACATACTCAGTGGTACTCCCAACCTGCTTATCGAGCGACATTTTCACTGTGATCTGAAACTTGATACTTCCTAGGTTATTTAGTTCCTGGTTGACCTTATCAGCTATCAGAGGCTTGATATCTGTAATGTCTATGTTTCTATCAACGTGCATGCGCCAACCTCTCAAATAGTTGCCTACAGCGCGCTCAGTGCGCACGAACTGTAGGTCAATAGCTCTATTCTGTCGTAATAATTCTAAAAGCTGTGGTTTTCTCATACGGGAATACCCGCCTAAACCCAAATCGTGTGCCTCGACTTTCAGTTGTTTTACAGTGGGACGTGCTACGGGGGCATGTGATAACAATGCGGTTAACCCGGCTCTCCCCAGGTTTGAATAACCCGTGTGTCCAAGCTGTTTTGCTTGAGCTTTTAATTGTTTTACCGTAGGAGGGGCTTCTAAACCTAGTAATCTCAACAATGCTGACTTCTATCTTGAGCAGTCGCCTACGTTCTTTTATGTAGCCTTTTTTATTCTCGTAGATGAGTTGATGTCTGACTACGTTCGCTCCGTGAGCTTTACATAGACAGTAGTGCCCTTTAACCCCGATACCACACACAGAACACGTGTAGTTAGGACTTCCCATATGGAAACAACAGAACCCCTGATTCCTGCATTTCCTACCACAGGCCTCGGTCTTCCCCATAAGTATGTATTCGCATCGGTATGGAGCGGGTCTCATGTTTACTTATATAGGTATTTTAATTTAATTGCTTCGCAACCAACGCAGTAGCTGCTATACCCAACACTATGAAGCCCAGTTCACGATTCATTTGTCCCTTGGATGGTGTGTAGTACTGAGCGAGTGTGGGTTTATTGAGCGGTTCCAATTGTTTACCAGTTAGTAGACATCGTTGAATGTTTTAATGGCATGGTTTTCACGCGTGAGTTGTTCGTTAATAAAATCGATCCTCTGGAGGCGTTTTTTAGCGTAGTCAGCCTGTGCTCTTTGTAATTTCTCAGTAGCGAGATCGTGCCGCTTCCTTTCTTCCTGTATTTCAGCCGCGTGATCATCTCGTAGTTTCGAGAAGAGGAAATTACTCCCGGAAAATGCCAGGGCATTCACTAACGCCCCACCGACCATCATAGCTATCGTGGCCATCCCTATATTTATTTCATTATATTATCAGGTATTATTCCTTGTTTTACTAGGATGTCTTTTGTGGCCATCGCCATACCAAAGTTCATTATGAGCATACCCATATCCTGCAGGTTGAAATCTAGCTTGATAGTTGGTTGTTTAAGCACCATTTTAGTCAACCGAGCGTACCCTACGGCTAGACTGGCGACCACTGTGGCGTGGTATGCGTCGTTGACGAACGTTTTCCCCTCAGACATTATGTATATGATATAAAATATTAAAATTATAACATGATATGCGGGTCAATAGTGGGGGATACCCCCACACCCCCACTGTTGGGGGTTACCTCACTGTTGGGTGGTGGCTCACTGTGGGAGGGTACCCCCACGTATAACCATGTTATAACCACGGCAGCAGTTACGCCTACAGCCAACAACAGTCGGGTTGGGTTGGCCACTTTATGTTGGTTACACCACCGTTTTTTACCGGCAGCTACTCTCTTAGGATTCTTCTGCCTGGTTACTGTTGCAGGTACCCCCACTGAAGGGGTCTCCTCCATCACTGTTGGGGGTACCTCCACTGGGGTTTCCTGTGCAGCATCCATCTATACTATTATTATTATTCTTTCTCTCAAATTGACAATGTTTTGCCGTGATAATCGCCGCCGTCACTGGAGCCAACAACATACCATATTTGTGGTACAGCTCGCAGCTGATAGAGCTCACGGCGTGTTCAATAAAAGGGTCTTTATCTAGGTCCTCCCACAGGTAAAGTCGGCGCTCTGGTGGAATGGGAAGGAAATGTGACACAATACCGGTGTATATCTGGGTCATAGCCGATCCTATTGTCTTTGTCATTTCTGCTCCGAGCCGGGACTCGTATCTAGCGTACAGCTTATCGATTTCTTCGGCTGACATTTTGTGAATTTTATCCGGAGTGTAGTCTCCAAAGTAATGTTTGGCTTTGCCGCCAACAGCCAACGCCACCAGTTTCTCTCGCTTGGGGGAATCCCCCGCAGTGGGGCCTGCCGGCGGCGTTGGGGAGACCCCCAACTGTTCGAGCAATTCCTCACACTCCATCTTATAATATAACAAGTAAGATTTAGTTTTAACTATATAATACCCGATGCAGACAAAACACAGAGAAATGAAGGTTAAGTTGCACACGACAAATACTTCAAATATCATAGCTATATGCTTAGCATTTGCTTAGCTTTGCTTAGCTTTGCTTAGCTTTGCTTAGCTTTAGCTTAGCTTAGCTTTGCTTAGCTTTAGCTTAGCTTTGCTTAGCTTTAACATACTATATATGCTACTGGTTGGTCGGTCTTGAGCACGAGCTTAGCGTGTTTAGTTTCAGCGAGCTGTTTCTTCACCCGTTCCCGTTCTAATTTGCTCATCACATCGTTCTCTCTCAAACACTCCTCGAACGAATCCCTGTCCTTGCAGTGAAATAAGGCCACCCATCGCGTCTGCTCCCTGAGGTCTTTCAACACCGAGTTGAACTTCTGCGTTAGCACCCAGACGTTGTGATTTGCATGCCGGCCGGAGAAGGCCAGGTACGATAGCATGTCTCTCTTTTTTGGTATCTCGCGATTAGCACTGCAGTCGTCCAGTATGAACAGCGTCGATTCTCCTTTAAATTTCTCGTGAAGAGCTTTCAACCAGTCCTGCAGGCGTGTTCCAGGGTCGATTTTGTGTACGTCCGGGTCCGTCATCACCCAAGGTCGCGCGTACGTTTTATTCATGCTCAGAGTAGGGCACATGATAACGATGTTATCGAACACATCCTTGTAGTAACCCTCCAACATATCCAACACGAAAACGGTCTTCCCACAGCCAGTCTGCCCGCACACTATGGCGCAGTGTGGGTCAGTGGGGAGTTGTGGGTACCCCTGGGGGGTGGGGGGGGGGGTACCCCCCATCAGTAGATGGCTTGCACGAATCTCCCATTGTCTATATTAAGTTGCGCGTCCATAATAACGTACAGATATAATTTCAACTTACCAGCGGGTTGAGCCTTCTTACTAATCTGGATGGTTATCCCTTCGCTGCCGTTATCTATACGACGCCCGCTACCGTGCAGTTTATCATCATCCGTGGATCGCATGTCCAACCATAGGGCGTACTTGGTGGCCAAGTATTCACCGATCTGCACGGAGCCGAGGTCCAGGTCCTTTGTTATGTAATCCCCCACTGGTAGTTTTTTTATCTCGTCCCACTGCTGGTGTGGCCTCATACCATGACTGAACAGCTGGTTGGGCACGCCCTCGATGGTAACTTCCACCTTTTCAATCTCGGGGTTGAAAAACTTCTCGCTGTCCCTCCGGAATGGATCGTAATCCTCCACGGGGACGACCAGGATACCTTTCATCGATCGCGCCGGCACGTTCAGGTTGATATTCCACACAGTGTCGCTCTTATCTCGCACGACTGATCTATGCCTCAGTACGCGATCGTACAGGATAGCCATCTTCCCAGAGTACTGGTTTCGAACCTGCCTGGCCAGCTCCGGGCTAGTGACCATGTTGAACTCCAGAGAGATGTTGTCTATGGCATAACTAGCCTCATCACCGTTCGGCGTACGCACTACTTTGCTATAGTCGTTAAACGTGAGCTCGTATTCGAGCCTATCACCCAGCGCGGCCTGGTAAACCGGCGCGTGTCCCGTGAGCAACTCGAAATCGAGCGGCACGCAGAATCGATTCCCGTATGCTAGAGCGATGGCCTTTTCACCGTCCGATAGCTTGTCTTGCTGGTCTTGCGTGAAGACATACCCTATGCGCGCCCGGGTTGATTTGCTGATGCCCTGGTACACATCATTGACTCGTTCTCTCTCGCTTTTCCAGAGATCCTTGTAGCAGTGAAACACGTCGCTGTCGTCGATGCTCAGCACCTCGTTACCGCTGATCTTGACGGTCGTTTTCTTGATGATGGCTCGACCCACGTTCCGCACTAGCTCGCGTTTGTCGTTGTCGGAGGTCAACGTGATATTGAACGCCAGTCGAACAGTGCCTGGTACAATGAGGTCATTCTCACCAAGGTTTGGAAATCTAACCAGCAGAGTTTGATTCTGGTCTATCTTGCTGGGATTGTTGGTGATGGTCACCGACTGTCGCACGGCTCTGGCCCCTAATGGCTCTCTCAATCTTCTGAAAGGATCTAATTTTCTGCCGTACATTGTTATATAAAAGAAATATATTTTTAATACTAATGGATGAAGACATAGATATGACGGAGATGCCGGGCGCTAGTGCCCAGGCATTCGATGATGAGCAGGAGACCTCATTTACTAGTTCACCATTGAACCAAGAACTCTTGGAAACAACGGTAAATGATTATTACGAAAGTTTAAGAAGAGATAAAAACTACGTTGAACCACAGGGTCGATACCATAAGAATTTTTTTATTGATACAAAGGGTGTTCTACGCCTTAAGTCTGACCCAGGGGTTGACCTCTTTAACAAGAGCAATAAAAAACCACTGGCCTTGTCAACTCTAGCCAGCCGCCATGGTGTCGAATTTATCCGTGAACATCTAAACATGAATGATTACGGTGGTGCAATACCTAAGGCCGTTAAAGAAGATCTGCAAGCTACCAGATCCCACCTCACCACTAGAGATGAAATGACACCACAGCGTGCTACTGAAGCCTCGGACAGCATAGAAAAACTGTTGAGCACCTACTGGGACAAACCGTTACCGGGGTTTGACTTTCCGGTAAGGGAACTGCGCGGCTTAGACGAAGCCGTGAAACGCGTGCGTGGAGAACTCGTGAACAACATGGGGAAACTGAACGAAATCGACGAGCACATCGCTAGGGAAAAAACCAAACTCAACGAAACTGAAAACGATGATATGAAGCGTCGTATCAATGAACGAATACGTGATTTAGAAGACGAGAGACGTACACGATTGGAAGCCGCTTCCTCGAATCGTGAACAGCTTCGATCCCAGATCAGTCGTATTCGGGAAACAATCGATAGAATATTGAATGAGGATACAACTTTAGCCAACAGGATTCGGATATTGTTCCGGGAGCAAGGGATCACCATCGCCAGCATTCTAACTGCATTGGGTTTCATCATATCAACCCTGGTGGTGTCACTGACAGGGGGAACCCCCACACCTGCCGGCGGGGGAACTCCAAGTGGTGGTGTTAAAGACTGGATAAAAAAACTCGGGGAAGGCCTAGCTAAACTGGCTGGTAAAGCCGCCGAAGCCCTTCCCGGCATCCTGGGTAGCATCGTCTCGTGGTTGTTGAGCGCTCTGTCTAAAACTGCCATGTGGCTCAGTCAAAACCTGTGGGCAGCCATCGTCGCCGTGGCGGGTCTGGTGTACGTAGCGGCTAAGAAATCTTTAACCAAATAAGTCCCAAAGTTACCCCACCAACCACTAGGGCTGTTTTATTATCAATATGCTGCTGATAGGAGGTCTGAATATGGGGGTGTGTGGGGGGTACATGAACTTTAGACTCCGGGGGTGGCGCCACTATACCCTTTTCACGTGGTGGGATGTGTGGGATATAGGGGGTGTTAATATCGGGGTTGATACCCAACTTTTGGTCCGCCGTGGCTATGACTATTTTGTTGTTATAACCCACCACTTTTTTTATTCTCAGTTGCATATCACTCGGAGCCATGTACAACCCCACGCCGAACACGTAATTGACTTTCGATCTGGCGTATTCTAACACGTTTTGGTAACGGTCGATGGCCCTCGGGAGATCAACTGGAGAATTGATAGCATCCTCAACGTTGGAAACGAATTGTGTCTGAGCGTCGTAAGCAGTTCCCTGACCGAGGATGTTGGAACGCGTCATCGACTGCGCACCCAACAGCGCCCACACGTACGTTCGAATCGAGTCGTTCAACCTGACTACCCCGGCACGAGTGAATCCTTTCGACGTGTCCAGCATGAACATTTTCCACCCGTCTGCGGTTGACTGCTCCACTTTCTGGACTGTGAAAGCAACACCACCTTTAAAGTTCATACGATCATCCCTCCATTCATTACTCGACAAAGCAAAGTCCTGGCGTAGTATATCTCGTTTCAGTAAATCATCACTGACTTCTTTCACTGATCGCGCGCCATCATAAGGAATACCCAACCCGTGGTTTGGCCCCGGCAAACGCCAATCCGTCTTCGGGTTTATTTCGAATTCATTGCAAATACGTTCGTAGGCCCGTCTATCGTACGGGTTGTTTGTTGCGCCCCACGCTTTGTCCTGTGGGAGGGGGGCGCTGATCTCTTTAAGGATACGTCTGACCTGGTAGTACACGTGGAACTTGAACACAGACTGACTCAGCGGTCCACGCCGAGTGTCGGCCAATGTCACACCACACCCCGTTGTAGCGCACCACACGGCAAAGTTGAATTGATTCTGCCAGAACTGCATAGGGTTGTTGAACCAAGCGTGGACTGCCTTGATGTTAGTCACCGAAAGCTTATACTTATCGAACACATCTAAAAGCTGGGCATTGAAATACAACTAAGGAGCAACCACGATCTTCATGGGGGAGAAATCTACATCCAGTTTAGAGTAAAACACACCAGGGGAATACATTTTAAAACTATTATATAATGAGCATATATACTCTAACATGTACATAACACTTCCAGGAATAACGAGCGGTGAGGCCGTTCAGCTGACGCACGCGATCGATAACACGTCAGGTCAACTCGAAGTCGCACTCTGCGATATCACCTACCTACCGCAATGGACTAACATCAACATCAGCAACAATAAGCTGTTCGTCAGTGGAACTCGCAGTCAAATAACTGACGGCTACTACAGCGTGTGCTCTCTAAACGACGAGGTCTTCAAACCCCTGGGAGCCGAACTCAAGATGAACGACTCAAACGGCACAGTGGTGTTAATCAACAACGGAAGAAACCCCTTAAGGCTAGGCCGACCATTAGCGAGGATACTCGGTATGTCTCCTGACGAGATAAAACCAACAACAACCGTCACAGGCACGAAGTTACCCGACCTAGTACCGTACCGAGAGCTGTACATTCATCTCGGTCAGGTGAGCACAACGTACAACATTCAAGGAGGTCACCCTTCCACTATACTGAGAGCAGTGCCGGTGAAAACTGAGAAATTCAACGACGGTAGAACCGAGTCGTTTTCACCACGGCAGTATAAGAGATTAACCCAGGGCAACATACCTGAGCTGACAATATCGGTGTTAGATATAAATCATAATCCTGTAAATATAGGATACCTCAGTTTAACGCTTCATGTAAAATGACCAGCGCACAAGGGCCCGGAGTGAAAAAATGCGTCAATATCGGGATCTCCGACCTTGGAGACACGCGCGGTTTCGACGCTCCCGGAGTAGATGGTAAATCGTACGCCTTGCAACTGAAAAACAACATTTACAAACGCGTTGAAATCCCCTCCGGTGGAACCCTAAGTGATATGATAGATACCACAAGAGCAACAGTCAACACTAAGTACGCCCTTGTCAACACCGGTGATAATAATTGGGTAATATACCCATCGTTCGGAGGTAAAGTGTTCGACGTAGACGATGTTGAGAGCACTACCGTCGCCCGAAACAAGCCATATATGCTCGTCTTCACCGAAGATGACAAGTGGGTGTTGTTACCCGATAACAACTGGTTTATCAATATTAGACTCGTCTCCCCCTACGTGTTCACTGATAACAAAGACAACCACCTAAACAAAGTCGTGAACAATGGAACCCTGCTCGTGGCTTACGTCCCAACTCAGAGACGTAGCATAGTCGTCAGCCCAGTCAACACTATAGCAGCCCACATGCTATCGAGTAAACCAGCCATACAAAACGTGAAATTGCAGTTGGTGTCTGAATTCGAAGGTGTGGTCACTATACTAGAGGATCTACCGGCAAACTCAACACTGATCATCAAAGTCTACCTAGGGGAACCATCGGGGAATGATGTCGAGATCGTGAAGGGGATCAAACTCGGGTGGGTGAAACGACACCAGTATCAAGTTTGCAACGTTTACGTGCGGGTGGGTGTCGACTCCAAGACCAGTCTGCAGGGGGTCAACGTGATCGTGGAAAACAAGATATCACTAATCAATATCTTCCTGCCTGACAACATACACTTCATGGGTATGAAGTTAACCCCTGAATTATTATCAGAAAACCAGTTGGAAATTATATCGTAATAGTATAATAATGACCAGTCATCATCCCAACACTACACTTAACGACCTGGGAGATACGGAGGGATTCGATCAGCCTGGTGAGGAAGATGAATTATACATCCTGCACTTCAAAGACAACGTGTACAGACGGGTGTCGTTATCAGATTTAAAAGAGCCTGAATGGCTGCTCAACTTAACAATCGCCTCACCTTATATCACATTAAAAGAAGAAAAGTGGGGGTAC
This sequence comes from Haliotis asinina, assembly GCF_037392515.1. Lineage (NCBI taxonomy): Eukaryota > Metazoa > Mollusca > Gastropoda > Lepetellida > Haliotidae > Haliotis > Haliotis asinina. Next base: position 5,043,104 of record NC_090283.1, on the reverse strand, counting down.
ATCTCTAAGATTAGGAATAACGGTATCTGGCCCGGGGATTTCATTACGGAGAATAAAGCAACAGTCTCGATAGATTCTCGTATTGGAGAAAAAAGTGGGTTAAGTTCTGACACAGAAAGTAAATTAACATTTAGCAGTAAGTTTTTTTTACCCAAGGAGCATCTTGATCAAATAAACTACCTCTACACAATCATCATAGAAGTCGTCTTTAAGTATTTTGACAACGCCTCGAAAGGACGCCAAATTTTACCCGGGTTGACAATACACTGGTTTGACGAACACGTAGGTCAATATTGCCGTATTGTTATACAACGGGATACCACGGGTCATATAAACCGCTTAATAAGCCTCCCTGGGGTTTTTATTACAACAGAAAAGTCTATTAGCTTCACACCTATTATCATTAATTATGATCTATCCCTTGTAGGCTTCAAATTCATTCGTGAAATATTAACTGAAACCCAATTAAAATATTTTTCAAAATATATATTATAGATGGGTCTGTACCCAGTCGTAGAGGAAGTAGCGAAGACGCTGGAAACCGTAGATGGGTTCCGCTTGAGGCAGTTATGTGATGTGAAACGTCAACTAGAACAAGACCGTGACACGCGGAAAGCCCTATGTAAAAAGTACAATAGAGCTTTCAATATCGTGGACGGGGCTGACACTACCCTTATGGCAACCAGCATGGGACTAGGGGCGGCAGGCGTTGGGTTGTTAGCTACCATCGTGGCTGCACCTATAGTGCTAGGTATTGAAATAACGGCAGGGGTGGCAGGGTTGGCAGGATTGCCGCTTAAGTTAGTATCACGCAGACTTAATCGTAAGGCATTGAAACATGACGAGATCAGGGTTCTGGCCGAAGCAAAGCTGAACACAGTGAGTGAGCGAATTTCCACGGCACTCTCTGATAGTAAGATCTCAGAAGAGGAGTTTCGTTCAATCCTCTCTGAACTCAAAAAATATAACGGAATGAAACAAGATATTCGATCCAAGTCTCGTAAGTCTGCTATCAGCGAGGACGAGAAAAAAAAGTACATAGAACAGGGGATACAAAAAGCCCAGCAAGCCTTTATTATGAACACCAAAGAGATCGTAGGCGGTTCACGTTAAACTGTTTCATCGATATAAACATAACATAGGGGAACACGAGGGCGATAGCCGTAAGCGAGCCACCGATCCTATATGGTCAGTCAAAACTTACAACATAGATAAAGTGGATATGAAAGCCGACGAACCTAACTTATACTACTTGAGGGATGGGCCGGGTAGGGGGTTTGTAAGAGAAGAATTATTGATCGTACCGTACGGCACAGTGTTACCTCCTACCAAGGCACAGTAATTACCGCCAACTTTTTTGTAGTAGGGGTAATAGTAGCAAGAGCTAATGGCCCAACCAAAGCCTTATTTAGTAAATAAGGCTTTGTAGAGACATTTCTTGAAAGTGTTTTAAAACCCCTATTCCCTATACTACTGAAGAAAATAAATTGTTTACTATTTGTTTCATGTACAATGAATCAAAAAAGAAAATAGTTTGTCTACTGTTTGTTTCAAATATTTCCGTGAATGCCTTTACAGTCTAGGCTGTCAGAAAAGTCTTCGCTTCAGCCTTAAAAATGAGCCATTGTAATGTATTTTCAAAAGGCTTCGTTGTCAATCCATATGTAAATACAGAAGGATAATTATCATATCTCCCTCTCAGTTGATGATATTCCTGTTTATAAACCAACTGATTAATGTCTGATCTTTAAAACTTAGTAAAGGGCCCTGCTTGGCCTGATTAACTGCCAAGGAGGAGTAGGTACCATTTTAAATGACGCAATTATATTAAGTCAAGATTGACAACTGAAATGTGTGGTTTTGAGCTCTATACAGAGTGTCGGAACTAGTTTAGTATTTTTCTGAAATAGTGCCTCATACTGTGAATTATTAACTGACTCATAAGCGAAGTGTGATGGATTCGAACTTAATCTACTAATATACTGTAGAGATAACTGATACAGCACAATATGAGAGAAGGTTCATCAACTTCCAAGTACAGATTGTCACTTGGAGAGGTCCTAAAAGCTCCTATACCAAGCCTCAGTATTGGATGTAATATTTTCAAATTACTTTTACATTTTCCACCATACATGATGAAGCCATAATCCAGTTTCGAGCGAATGAATTACAGGACTCAAAATGGTTGAAAGGGAAGAGCCTGGCGAATATTAAGCTTGGAAATTACTACTATTATAAACATGATCATACAATGTCATTTAGAAAGTCGTCACATGTAACATATGTTATATTTGGGATTAAACATTCTTAATAAAGTACAAATTCTAATACCTTTTTGTCTTCTGTCCCATACGGGATTCTAAGCCACACTCTCAGAGTCAGGCACCTAGTCAGTTTCAATATCTTGAAATCATCAATATCCCTAGAAAAGGTAATGAGTGTCACCTTCCGCTGACAAAGAACCTTTACTTACATAAGGTAAGAATTTGGACACATCCTTGACCACAGTTCAATGTTTAACTAGTGGATCTATACACTCCTCTAGATCAACATTGGAATAAAAGCATAGATTCTTATGCAGATATAAAATTTGATAACTCCCCAAACATTATCATGGATCAGCTAACAGAGGATGTACTAACCTAAACCCTTTCTCTGTTAAACAGCTGAGTCGATTTGTGGTCATAGCATGAGTATGAATTTGTTGTAGCAGTGTTACAGTTTCACTATGTTGTTAATGAACACTCGAGTCTAGAGCAGACATTCCAGTGACTGTCACCGTGCTACACGATGGCAGTACATGTGTTTATGAATCACTCTGCGTCTTGGTAAGTCTGACGTTCAGGTTGGTAAATCACAGGAAGGGATTTGGCTATTTGATGGTTATCGAACAATATTAGATCAATACCCGAAGCTCAAGTTAAAGATCCTGTCCTTGTTTTGGTTTTGCCCACCCACGTTGACATTCTGATTCATATGCATAAAGAAACATACCCACAAGGAGGAGAGCAGAAGGAACTAAAGTTGGCTTTAATTACATGCATAAAGAGGATTACACGGTGTTTACAGTTTCATGTCCAAGGTTACGTAAGGTTTGCCCCAGCCCCCGTTAATGTGTAAAAAAGTTGACTTTCGTGAGTGGGGCAACAATTCTCAAATGTTTTCTGACACACTGCTGTCCGCAATCGAGTCATAATTTTCTAACGCATAGCTTGTTCCACACTGCAGTCCGAATTAGTGTTTTCGTCGTTCAGATACTAGGGACCTATTTATTTAATTATGAAATATAATGATTCATATGTCTACCCGTTTGTGTTTGTATTTCTTGTTTACCCAAAGCCATAGTTGTCTCGTAGGAACTGTACTGCCCCCTTCGTCTTTGCACTGTATTTTAATGCTGAACTTGACATTCATTTTACCATTTTCATTCAGGATTTTGAGATTCAATTACTATAGTTGCTTTTGTGTTTGTAAATTATACAAAAAAACTACATATCATTTCGAGATCAAGATGATGCTTTAAAACCTTTAATCAATATTTTGTTGTTGTTTGTTTCTTTATGCTATATATGTGCCAAATACTAAATGGTATTTCTTGTCATGTTTTCAGCGGAACGTTGCTTAGAGGACCAAAACTGTTCGAACTGCTCACGTACATACTGCAGTACAGAGTGCTTTCCTGGGTATTTCGGCCTCAAATGCAGCTTGTCTTGCAGTAAGAACTGCCAACACAGTAAATTTAGTCGAACAAAGATTGGCACTTATAGATGCTCTGATGCTCATTTGGTACCTTTTGTATCGTTATTTCTTCCAACAGACGAGAAATCTAGGGCAAATCTCACTACTTAAATCACACATAAATACATTTAAGTATTCTGACAATAATTAGGAGAATTGTATGAACTAGATTAAAAACCTGCATTCATTGTTTCAGGGTGAGAAAGCTTGCAACAAGAAGAAATTAGAAGTCAAGAAAAGCGAATGTTGAGAAGAAAAAGTTAATAGCCTGAAGCAAGAAAGTGAGAAATATACTCTTCCAAAGGAGAATTTTGTTTTTCTTTTTTACATGCGGTTTTGGAGTTTATTTACGGAGAGCATAAAACTGATTCAAAAATGACATCAATCTTTAAGTACAGTGAAATTATCATTTTACAAATGTCCAAAGCATGATTATGAGGAAAGTCACTTGGACAGAGAAAATGTCTTGTATAACCATGATGAGTATCGACAACAGCAGCGGTGACCCACAGAATACGGATATGCTGAATGTTGCCTTGAGGAATGGTTTCATGCTCTTGCTGAAGTGCTATGTGCAGTTTTTGTAGTGTCTGATCGAGGTTGCGATTTACGCTGGTGCATGCTTCACTCACAAATATATAATATATGTTCAATATTGGACAAATGGGGTGATCGAGAAGGACATGTGAAGACCTGAACATTGTTTCGCTGGAGGAGCCTGTCAAATACGTGCAATGTGCGGTCGAGCATGTTAAGTTTCCTTTTTTAATGAGTATATTATCTATTATTATTTTTATTAACATATTAAAGAGTAGTTAATATGGCGGTAGTTTCTTCTGTTAAAATATTGCAATTGTCTGGTAATTCAGCTTTGTAAATAAAGATGTCTTTGTATTGTAAATATTTCGTAATTGATTAAATTAGTGTCTGTACTGTAATTCATTTGCTTCTGACTTCCTTAATGTGGTTATGGTAAGACCAACTTGGGGCCTTACTAATCGCCAAAGAATGAATGAGCTGAGTTGAGTTTTACGTCGCCCTCAACAATCTTCCAGCTATGATCATGACAGCAACCAGTAAATAATCGAATCTGACCAGACAATCCAGTGATAAAAGAATGAGCATATCTACACATTTGGGAACCGACAGCGTGTGTCATCCAAGTTAGCGGGCCTGACCACACGATCCCGTTAATCTCTTACGACATGCACGGATTACTGAAGACCGATTCTAACCCGGATCTTCACGGGTACTCGACAAGGAGGAGGAGGAAGCAGATGGAAAGCAGCTCAGTGCCAGCAGCAGAAATAAATGGTTCGTATCCCAAGAGGTGGAACAAGTGAAGGTTTCGTATCATACAGATCCTCAAGTGGGGATGAGGCCACACGGTGAGAGATGACCTTTTGTGATTTGGGCAGGCTGCTAAGAACTAAACCAAACTAACAAAATGTCAGGGAACACAAGACATGAGGGAAGCTGAAATAAGCAGACAGGTGATACAGCATACGGCACACAACAGAAAGTCTGCAGCAGACAAAACCGGAAGGTTCAACAGACTGCCAGTGAAAGTCTTGTCTTCTTTGTTGACTCACCCGACAACATGACTACCGCCATCAAGCAGTTTGTTACGACCTCTGGGGACCTGAAAAGTATCTTCAAAGAGGTAAAGACAACATTCATGATTGGGACTGAAGTGATTCTACAACAGTTCTTCAAAGAATCACAGCGGCCCCTCTCTTTACATGCTCTACAATTGTTTTCACAGGGCAGCCTTGCAGGAGCAACACCGTACGGATGTGTTCAGAATGTTATTATGTTATTTTATGTCCTTTTATTTGCAAGGTACGTATTGTGTATGAATGGTGTGAATTTGGTGTGTATATGCTTCATTGCATCAGTTAGATATACTACAAATCATGTATGTAATATAGAGTGACAGTGCTAATGTGATATTTGTTCAAGAAACGCGGCACACTAACAGTGTACTGTCAGCATCGAGTGTGGTATACAAAACCTTGACTGACTTCCTTGCACCATTCTTAACATGTTGTGACGTGAATGCAGACAGCCTCGAGACAGCTAAAGTAGCAATACGTCAACCTTCCATACATTCGTAACAAGTCATATGTTTTGATGGGATGTGAAGATCATATGGTCTTATAAAATGAGAAGATCATATGGTCTGATAAAATGAGAAGATCACATGGTCTTATAAAATGAGAAGATCATATGATCTTATAAAATGAGAAGATAAAATGAGAAGATGACATGGTCTGATGGGATGTGAAGGTCATATGATATGAGGACGGTGGAATGAGGGATATAACCAAGGTTCCTTTAACACTGCACTAAAAAATGTGCTCGAAACAAAATCTGTTTGAGTAATTAACTACGAAAGCTTCTTACATAACATGCAATAGATCATCCAGTAATAACAGATAGGTAAGTGGTTGTTAAATTATAATAATACATGTCAAAGAAGGACAGTATAACGCTTAGTTTATCAAAGGTGTAACTTGTAAAGCTAGTGAAAACCTTTTAGTGTGCAGGATGATATTATTTATACACAGGCGATAGATTGCCAACAACGACACTCAAATGATTGACAAGAAAGAGCTTCTCCACACTTCCAGTATTGCTTTTGTTGAAACTGAGCACCTTGGTACATGTTACTCCGATCTCACCATTCAGATATGAAGATTTTGTTGAAATTGAAACTTCTATGTCTGAAAGCAGAGATTTTGGTGTTTGCCAATACAGAAGGAACCGTTTGAAAAGTCTACGTTTTCGTTATAGATGCTTGATCATAATTACTCGTTCTCGTCACGATATGGCTGCAATATTGCCGATGTGACGTTAAATATTAACTCACTCGCTCACTCATTATAGATTCTTGAACCGGTATAGATGTTTTTCTTCATTGTCACCTAATTCACACAACGTGTACCCGATTGTAACATTAAACCCTGGCACTAGCTCACTGTGGAAATGACAGATTTCAACACCTTTATCAATGATAATTACTGTGTCATTTATTACACACGAGCCTGACTCAGGAACATACAGATTCTATGATCTCTATCGTGATACATTATTTGCCATGTATTTAGTGCCCTGACAGTATATTCCTCGAAAAATACATACAAGTCATTGGAAGAGTGTGAACAGTGTGTGTCTCTGTTCTAACATGACGTTGTACATCTACAATATCTCTAGTCATTTGGATAGTGATACATGAATCGCTTCATCTAGATCGTTAGTGTAATATTTGTATGTCATAAATTGTTGGGTTTTTTTTCAACAAAACATCACATAGATCAGATATTAGAATGTTAGATGTACTGAAGGAAATACTACATCCTAGTGATCCTACGGTCAGTGTTAAGAGTGTTCCGAAATATCTGCATGGTTTTCAGATGTTTTAATCACGATGGACCGGTGTTACAACTCGTTGACTATATTTATTCATGTATATTTCCCCATGCTCAATCAGCTATGACTCTAGTGTATTCATTGCTTTTGTAAGTCTCTTGTTACGACCATGCAGTGATGTTACACAGCAGATGTCAACTTTTAAGCCTAAACGTTGAATTGAAATTTTGTATTGAAAGAGCGAACGTGATGCGGCTGTAGTTTCAATGCATCAGCGTCCTGGAGCACTTACGATATGTGAGTGAGCCACCTCGAGAATATTCCTGTCAGTGGAATTTCTAGCACTCGAAAGGAGTTACAGAGGTGGTCCTTGAATGACATTGTAGACATTAATCCAGTTATGAGAAGCTCTGACTTATCTCTTTTCAGTTGTCAGAAGTGAGGTGTCACCCAGGTCTATCTCTCGTTGACACATGTAGTTATTGAGTCACCAAGAGCTGTAACATATAGATCTGAGAGTCGTCAGCATACAAGTGAAATCCAAGGTTGTCCTTCCTGACTATGTCGCCCGCAGATAACGTGTACAAGGTAAAGGGAATGTGCCCAAAACAGAACCTTGCAATACCCCTTACTGTAGCTCCACCTTTTTGTACTTTTACCCTCACTTTTACCCTCAATGACAGCAGGATTGAATGGTTTGTTATGTCGAACGCTGCTGAGAGGTCCAGCACTGCCAGTACTTGTGCTACTGCGCCATCATGGTCCACAGCCATGAGCATAGTCTGCCGTACAGGCCCTGAAGTACATGTATCCAAGAAAGTCCACGTATGTCTAGAAAATGTCATGTTGTTCGACTCGTTTGCCTGAATTCATAGCCAAATTCTTAAATAGCAGACAATTTCAAGTCCGTGTGGGTTCTACCCTGTCTGATCATTACAATCAGGATCAGGGTGTATTTTGTCAGTCACACTTTTTAGTATAAAGATAAACAGTTTATCCAAAGTTTTAAACGATTTAATTGATGGATTGTTATTTGTGGATGATTTTAATATTTCTTGTCGTAGTAAAAATATGCATACCATTGAGTTGTGTTTAAACAAGATTAACAAATGGTGTCTTGAAAACGGCCTTAAAATTTTCTAAATCGAAAACTAACTGCATACATTTTTGTCGTAAATACAAACCACATAAGGACCCTGAACTATCTCTAGATTGCACGCCAATTAAAGTTGTTAAGGAAGCTAAGTTCTTGTGTATAATAATCGATTCACACATAACGTTTTTACCGCATATTAAATCCCTTAAAACTAAATGCCCGAAAGCACTTGACTTGTTGAAAGTGGTTTCAAATTCTAAATGGGGAGGGGATCAAGCTACCCTTCTCCATCTCTATCAATCACTCGTGCGTTCTAAATTTGATTAGACTTGACTTTGTCTTGGGTCTTTTGGAACTTCCCCTATTGACAGTCTCTATGTTGAGGATGATGAACCATCTCTTGAGCAGCGCCGCATAAAGTTAGCTTAACAGTACATTACTAAATTATACTCTAATGAATATAACCCTGCATATAACTGTGTTTTCAATCCCCTTTATGAGGATTTATACAACAAAACGTCTTCTCTTGTCCCGCCTCTAGGACATAGAATTAAACCTTTTCTTTCTTCGGCCGGAATTGAGCTGGAAAACATAGCTCCCTCCCGTCTTCTTTCTTCTCCTCTTTGGCAGTTGGTCAGGCCACAAGAAGACATAACATTGACCACATTTAAGAAATCAGAAACTAATGAATTACAATATTAACAAGAATATAATCAACTAAAACATAACTATAAATCCTTATTTACAGATGTGTTCAAGGACGGTGGTGCAGTGGCTTCTGCCACTGTCATTGGATCCAGAACAATATCTTCTAGATTTCCAGACAATAGTTCTATTTTCACAGCTGAAGCTAACGCCATATTAACAGCACCTAAATATATTCAAAGACACCCTAAACGTAAACAATATACAATCTATTCCGACTCTCTTTCTTGTCTTCAGGCTATTAAAAAAATATCATGTAAACATCCACTTTTAATTGATATTATTGAATTGCATAATAATCTTGCTACTGGCCAATACGACATCGTCTTTTGTTGGTTACCAAACCATGTGGGCATTTCTGGTAACACAATGGCCGATCTTGCCGCCAAGGCAGCACTCAACAAATCTGTGACACCACTTCTTACTCCTTATAGTGATTATAAAGCCACCATTAGATCTTATATCCATGATCTGATGCAAAAGAAGTGGGACACCTAGGTGGGTATCAATAAATTACATGAGATAGAACCTTACATTGGTTATACCCACTTGGGTTGTCAGTCCTGATTTGAAGAGGTTATTTTACGACGATGTCGTATTGGCCCAACTAGATATACTCATGTGTACCTGTTAAAAGGTGAGGATCTTCCAATTTGTATCCCTTGTGATAAGACAGTTAAATTCTCCATCACAAGGGATAAGTATTTTACAGTTAAAACTGTTAAAGTTAAATTTTGAATAGTATGTTTCTGTAAATAGATGTATTTTAATGATTGGTAGTTTGAATTAGTAGCTTGAATTGTTGGTGGCTGTACCCTCAAAGGGGGTTGAAGTATTGTAAAATTAATGTCCTCTTGAGAGTGTACGTAAGTCCACAAACATTCACAGTAAATTTAAGTCTACCGGGTTTTTAATCGTAGTATTCATGTTCTTTTAATTTCGGCTAACTTTTCGTACAATCGCCAGCAGCTGAGGGGATGGTGTAAATCCAGCTAGGGACCATGCAGGTAGCAGAGGTACTGTAAGTCCCCATGGTCCCTAGTATGGTGATCACCTTCTGTTGTTGGCGATCTATGGCCTGTTTTTATATTGTACTGTTCAAATAGTGATATATTAGGTTTTAAGTTTCCACGCTAGTTTTAAATACTAACTGTGATAGTCTAGTGTTTTTTTCTGTCCTTTGTCGACAGGTTCTTCATGATATGCATATTTATTATTTTTTATGTCACGTATGTTCTCGTCACGATATGGCTGCAACATTGCCGACGTGACGTTAAATATTAACTCACTCACTACTACTGCTGCTGCTGCTGCTGCTACTACTACTACCATTACTGCTACTGCTACTGCTGCTGCTACTACTACTGCTACTACTACTGCTGCTCCTCCTCCTCATCTCCTCCTCATACTACTACTATTACTATGACTACTAGTACTACTGCTGCTGCTACCACCACTACTACTATTAGTACTACTGCTGTTGCTGCTACTGCTGCTGCTACTGCTACTACTACTACTACTACTGCTGCTGATGCTACTACTACTACTACTACTGCTGCTGCTACTACTACTACCATTACTACTACTGCTACTGCTACTGCTGCTGCTGCTGCTACTACTACTACTGCTGCTGCTGCTGCTGCTACTACCACTACTACTACTGCTGCTGCTGCTGCTACTACTACCATTACTACTACTGCTGCTGCTGCTGCTGTTCCTCCTCCTACTGTTACTACTACTATTACTACCACTATTACTATTACTACTACTGCTGCTGCTGCTACTACCACGACTACTATTACTACTACTGCTGCTGCTGTTACTCCTACTACTACTACTACTACTACTACTATTACTACCACTATTACTATTACTACTACTACTGCTGCTGCTACTGCTGCTCCTCCTCCTCATACTAGTACTGGTACTAGTACTGCTACTGCTACAACTAATGCTACTACTAATACTTCTGCTACGACTAGAGTTATTTCTGTTTCTACCATTATTGCTGCCACTACTACTACTACTGCTACGACGAGTACTACTACTGCTACTACTGCTGCTGCTACTACTACCATTACTACTACTGTTATTTCTGCTGCTGCTACTGCTACTGCTACTACTGCTGCTGCTACTACCACTACTACTATTAGTGCTACTGCTACTACTACTACTAATACTAATACGGCTGTTCCTCCTCCTCCTCATACTACTACTACTACTACTACTACTACTACTGCTGCTACTACCACTACTACTATTACTACAACTGCTGCTGCTACTACCACGACTACTATTACTACTACTGCTGCTGCTCTTCCTCCTCCTCATACTACTACTAGTACTGCTACTGCTACAACCAATGCTACTACTAACACTTCCGCTACGACTACAGCTATTTCTGTTTCTACTATTATTGCTGCCACTACTACTACTACTGCTACGACGAGAGTACTGCTGCTGCTGCTACTACTACTACTATTACTACTACTACTCCTACTGCTACTACTGCTGCTGCACCAACTACTACTACTACTACCACTCCTACTGCTACTACTACCACTCCTACTGCTACTCCTCCTCCTCCTCCTACTACTGGTACTGCTACTTCTACTGCTACTAACACTACTACTGCTACCACTACAACAACTACTACTACCAGGAGACCATGAAGCATACATGTTAGGCCACAGTATAGATTCCGCCCTTCTGAGAGTGCAAAACCATCTGCTCATTGTAGACTAACATGGCTAGCATGGAAAAGTAAAGCATTCTAGTAATTAAACCAGATAACACAAAATAAAACACGGGCTACAGATCGCTAACGACTGAAGGTATATCACCATGGGGACTTACGGTACCCTTGCTACCTGCATGGATTTACACCATCCCTTCAGCCGCTGGCGAGTGTAAGAAATACTAGCCTTGGATAACATATAGCAATACTCTGCTACATTTCAATACACCGCCTACCAGTGGAGGCAGTTTAGAGTAATATGTGATATTATGTGACAAATGCGGAGATGGTATGACCGGTCAATATTCATTCTGTCATTTGATTTATGAACAAACACCAGCAGGGTGTGTTTTGACGTGTAGAAATGTCCTTGTATTTGAAGTATACATATTGTAACATTGCATGTGTATACATGGGTACATTAAGAAAATTAAGGTAACAAAGGTAACGTTGATAACGATTGCAAAGACGCCTGTTACCATTATCTATAACATATATACTACCCATCAATAGTTTAAACTCACGAGTGTAACTGTAGCCATTTCCATAAGTCAACTGTCCTAAACTGGGTTTAACAAAATATTCCACACTGCTTAAAGGTATCGTTTATGCATGAGCTGATCGGTTGTAAGACAAATTCGTAACGATGAGAAATATGAGTTCAGTAAATAATGAAAATCAGTGAAAATTGACCAGTTCTTTACAAACGTTTACACCCAAACTCAGCTGTTCTCAAAAACTTTTTTGCACATGCTTTTCAGCAATTTGTTGCATGATCCCCATGCAGTTCATCTACATGAGGTTTGCAGTTGGTTGCCCAAGTTAGTGGAGAAATCCATCTCCAATCTAACCACCTATATATACATAACATATAATGAGGGCTTTAAGTGAGTCTAAACTTTTGATTGGTAGTGTATGTGCGTTTATGTATGTGTATATGTGTACCTGCTGATCTAAGTTTGGTGTAGGTCTGAATATGCTTTATGTTCATGCAGTTAAAGCTCTCTGCCTGGCTATATATAGTTGCTACATAAACGACAGTGTGACGCGCATTAAAATAAACATATTTGAAATATATGACTTCATGTGGAATTGTTTAATACAACCTCTCTTTCTATTGCGTTTCGGTCATAGAAGAACGGGGTGGTACACACATGCATACACATAGAAACACACCGCACTGTGGCTGCACGTGATGACATTTCTACTTCCTCGTTTAATACATGTAGGGATCAAATAGGGTTATATCTGACATGGCTACTTCACAGTCTATTAGTGTAAATTCGTTTTCGATGGGTTGATGATGATGGTGATCTCATGTTGAAATCCAAAGGAATGTTCTGTGATAATTAGTCAACGTTGATGAAGGAAATATTTTTATGCGTCTGAATTGATGATTCAGTATGGCAGGCGGGAGGCCTCGTTTTGACACAGTGAAAAACCCTGCCTTTAATCAGCGCTCACATCAGAAAATATTCCACGCTGCGTGTGAGCGACGACCATCAGTGGTTTAACACTCTTATCAGTATTCCGAGGCTACAGGATGGGGTATTACCTCCTCTATGTTCTATAGTTACAACCCCGCATTTACAGCTATCCCAAACTGGTTCAAATCGTATGTATCTGGGTTGAAATAGGTCTTCAGCAAGCTATGCTTGCAGCAAGGGGTGACTATCAGGCTCAGTCTCGCCGACTCTGTTGACACATGTCATCGTGTCCCAGCTGCACAGGTCGATGCTCATGATGTTGATCACTAGACGGATTGTTTACAGATAGCCTCTGGAATATTGCTGAGTGTGTAGTGAAGCAAAAAACAAACCAACCAAGTTGTTTCACACCACATCAGGTTCCTCATGGTAAACTCGTGTTGACAGAGTTTGCGTCGGGGATCATACTGTCCGATACTCTCTTTCAAACTCTACACGAGAACCCATCGACTGATACATCCATGAACATGTAATCAATTAGAAAGGACATTCACAGAATGGTTCTGCTTATTTTGGCAACTGCACGTTGCCTGTGTGCTCCTGCAACAGAGTGTTTCCGGCATACATTTGTAATCCCCGCTTTACATGTAGGGTGAATTCATCTCCGAGAGTTGCCATGGGGTGCATAGGGTGTATCGCGGTGAGTCAGGCAAGGCAGGTACTTCTCACGGCCTCCTGTTACGTTCAGCTGTGAACTCAGGTGATCTTGTAGAAAACGCTGTCACTAATACTATACGCTCTTTCATAATCCAGTTCTAAAACGCAACAGTGTGAGAGAAGCGATAGGAAAAAATCAAATTCTATTGAGGTGAGTGATGTAATAAAAAGACTTATGTTATGGTTAAATGGTATAGAACATTACTGCATAGGCGATTCGTGCTCCTAACAACCACATGCATAAACAACCTTTCAGTCGAAAATGCCATTGTACAAAACTGTATAGTGATCAACATTCGCATTCCTCGGGAATAGTATGACCTGTGTAGAATGACACACGAATAACGTAAGTTGTTAAAATAGGTCAGTCGCCACGTGTAGTTATTTCACACTGTTGGTTTTACCAGCTATCACATCTCTGCACTTAGAAGTGTCTTTTGTGTTGCAGCTGGGCAGATTAAATCCTGTAAGCAAAAGACCTCAAGTTATTTACAGCCTCATATTCATCATATCCAGCCTGCTTTCCACAATGTCATGTCATAATGTTGGGCATGAAGGTGTGGCAAACGTCTGAATGTTTGACAAGGAATAAATATATCGACGGGCATGAGCTATTTATACATATGATGTAAGTATACCAACACTTATGTGTTACGTAACCCAAGGGTCTTGTGCAAGCTATGAGTATAAAACTGTGGACCTTATCATGCCTCTTGCTTTACATTTAAAACTGTATAGCTGTTCTGTCCACTACCTAACGTGACAACAATTCAGGTTCTCCGGAAGCACAGCGGTGTTATACAGCAGCACATTTGGTTGATTCTTTGAGTGGCAGTTTAGAATTCGGGGAGTACAAGATTGGCAAACTTTATGGATAACAACTTCTTTATTACGATAGTGCGACGTTTCGGTACAGATTCTTGCACCGTTGTCAGGCAGGAATGTTACATACAGTGGTGGTAAAGTACATATAATGAGGCCAACAAAGACAACAAGATAACAAGTTAATCAACACAATGGGGTGGGGACTGAGGTGATGAAGCCAGCGGGTAGACAATGGATGAGGGAGTAGAAGTTAGTTAGTTCGACCTCACCATACAGATGTATATAGATTATTAGAGAGACGTCATACCACTCAAATAGACGCCGACCGTGCAAGTATTGCTCATGGCCTCATGGTTCGTATGTGACTTCATCTGTAGATGTTTTGCTACAAAACCATTCACCAGTTAGAATCAAACACTAGTCATTTCTGTGACATAACATCTTTATGATATCAACTAATAAAATATATCTTGCATATCTCTATTGTAATCACAGTGACGAGATGCATCATGGGTGAAAAGTATATTCATTACAAACATACATGCACACTCATAACCAAATCAAACAGAAATCTTTCAACACGGGTCTTTGTAAGGTTTTCATGCCTGTGTATTGTCGCATTATCGTAATACTAACTGCATGCATTTATGACTGGCTATAAACAGACCCTTAGAACGAGATATCCGTACAGAAGATTCTTTCAGTTTGTTGTTGCACGCTACGGATCAAAGTTGCGTAGTTGCCCTGAATCTGGTATAGAAAACAGTTCAGTAGAGATTACGAGAACTCGAACACAAAAACCCGGTCTGATATGCACATGTTTAAACACGGAACGTTCCTAAATATTTCAACGCTGCGGCGGCATCAATATTGAAAGACTTTGGTGAAAGATATTGTCACAACGTTTGTGCTCACCAAAGGACAGGCAGATCCGTAAACATTTAATAAATCATTTTTAAACTTCCTGTTGACAATATCATGCATGCTGGTTTCCTCCAGAAAGTAGTATGTCCTGTGTGTCGTGGTGGGGCGGATAGTGACAAAAACGTGCACAGCGCGGTACAATATGCCCTACGACCAAGGACAATATGAATTGTCGACCGAAACTGTGTTATGTTACAAGTCTTAAAATGCCAGACCACATTAATCAATGGAGAATGTCTACACCACACGAGGACTGACTAATAATATATTTGTACAAAGTTCGCACCATGTCGTGAATGGAAAAAGTTCAACACATTGATAAGACAGACACGTCCTTGTTAACCTTTGAACCAACATCATATAATTCAATGATAATTAGATGCAACAGTTCGCGAGCCTGGCCATCCGATACTGTTAATCGCCTCTGACGAAGCGAACTGTTTCTGAAGACCTGTTCTAACCCGGACCTTAGTGTAGTTTCTGAATTGCGTAATAAGAGCATGGTCATTTGATGTTTAAAAACTACTCCAGTGGTAGTGAGTGTGGTTTAGTAATTCGAAACTAGGAGTGATTCAAACACACACACACATACACACACACATACACACACACTCACACACACACACACACACACACACGCGCGTGTCTTTTAACTCAA
The DNA here is from genome assembly GCF_037392515.1 of Haliotis asinina. Taxonomy (NCBI): domain Eukaryota; kingdom Metazoa; phylum Mollusca; class Gastropoda; order Lepetellida; family Haliotidae; genus Haliotis; species Haliotis asinina. The sequence continues at coordinate 5,026,905 of NC_090283.1, read as the reverse complement.
TGGATCTTTTGAATTTAGGTAAACACAAAAAAGATCAATATGCCAACTGATATTCCACACGTTAGATTAAAATTATATATTACTACAAAAGAACTTTCGTAAAGTCTGAACAACAATTCTGGCATCACTAAAGTCTTGGCAGCTGAGGTGAAAATCAGTATACCAGTACTGGTTACCGACATAGCAGTACTGGTAACCGACATAGCATTACTGGTTACCGATAGAGCAATACTGGTTACTGACATAGCTCTATTGCAGCAATATCAAAGCAGGAGACATCAGGAATGGGCTTCACACACTGTACCTTTCAGGGGATTCAAACTAGCGCCTTTGTGTGAGGAGCACTCATAACAACTCCGCCATTGTGAATTATTTGAACACGAGTGCTTGTTAGGGTTTCTTGCCAGTGTATTTCCAATTTACATATTCCCGACATCCATGGCACCTTGTAAATATACGCATGCATTTATACAGGAGTTTTTTCGATTTATTGTAACACCCTTGTGAATAAAAGTTTCGCAATCGTCCTTAATATTTATAGAAACCAGTCAATACAGAGGACAATACAAGAATGAACGTTCCCGAATATTTCAACACTGAGCCGTCATCAACATTGACAGACTGTGGGGAAAGTTATTGTCACAAAGTCAGTGATCACCAAAGAGCAGACAGGTTTGTAAACGACTGATAAATCATTATTCAGTTCCTGTCGACAATATTATGAAAGCAGATTTCCTCGAGAGAGAGAGCAGTTTGTAATAGTCAGGTCTGTCGTGGTGACGCGCGAAACTGCATTATGCCATAGAAATGTTAGATTATATCACTTAGTGGACAATGTTCACACCACATGAGTGACTAATACTATAGTTATGCACAAAGTAGTGTTCAAACTCATAAACAAAGTTGAACACATTGATAGAACACACAAGTTGCTGTCGTGACATTTACACTTGAACCCGCTTCCGATAGTTCAATCGAAATGAAATGCAAGCCATAGACTATGAGAGGGGAAACTGCAAGCCATAGACTATGAGAGGGGAAACTGCGTTGCTAATATATATATAATCAAATGTAAATGTATTCTGGGGTGTTAAACCTGAGTCACTGTTTCAGGAAAATGAAAATGAGCCCTAGATGATCTGTAACTGAGTAGATCTTAAGGTTGGTCTGTTGTTTAACGCCGCCCTCAGTATGGTCACAGCTATATACTGGTAGTCTGTAAATATTCAGGCCTGGATCCGACAATCCACTGATCAACAGCATGAAAATCACTACAGCTGGGGTACGATGAAATGTGTCAGCCTAGTTCGCGAGCCTTGTACAACATGGATTACTAAATACTAATTCTACCCCGGACCCTCATGCATTTGTATAATACAGTCATGATAATTTGTTAATTGACATTCACTCCTCAATTAGTAGTAGTAGTAGTGATTTAGTAATCCGACATTACGGTTGATCTCGGGTGCCACATAAAATGTTGGTCTCTTGTGTCCAAAATGTATAGAATTAGTTACGTCTGAAAAGTGCATAGGATTATTTCCGTCATAAACTTTCATGTACACTCATAACAGCAGAAATCTTTGAACTCGATTGTTTGTTGCGATTTCAGGGTTTGCCGATTGTAGTCACATATCCTAGTACAAAGCTCTCCCCATCTCTTGAATAGGGTCACAGGTCATGAACAAAGTTGATAAAGCACACATGTCCCTGTCGTGATATTTACATTTGCTTTAAACAATTCAACACCATGAGGGATAAAACTGTTTTCAGTTTCAATGTTTGCTAATTTATGATAAAAAGTAAATGTATTCTGGAATGTCAAACCGGGTCAGAACCAAGTGGAACTAAACTCATGGGCAAAAGAAACTTATCACCCGACATTATTTGTGTTAAAAACGACAAAAACAAAAAAATGTCAGAAAGAATGTTTATATAAGAAAGATAAGCCATTTACACAGCAAAAACTGTATTTGTTGATGCCCTGTCAATGTTCATGCATGCAGGAAGTGAGGTAGATGACACATGGGGTGGACGTGAAAGTTTACACAGAGGATTGCATTCACAGAGTGTGTGGAAAACTGAATCTTGGAAGTGTCTGAGCACTCAGTACCTAGTGTGTCCACCCCTTGAATCAATGCACGCTAGTACACGTCTCCGCATTGATGTCGTCAAACGCCTGATGACGTCAGGAGGAATCCTCTGCCACAGTTCCAAGAGAACTTGCTCCAATTGTTGGCGATTTGCTGGTGGTTGCTGTCGTTGTCTTAGCTGTCTGTCGAGATGATCCCAGAGGTGTTCAATGGGATTCATGTCTGGGGAACGTTGATGTTGGCGTTGTTGAGGTAGTCTTCAACGATTCTGGCAGTATGCGGACGTGCATTGTCCTGTTGCAAAAGAACACCTCTTGGCTGTTGACGCACAAAGGGCAAAACAACTGGCCTCAAGACTTCGTCCCTATACCTTTGGGCTGTCAGATTTCCATGCAGGATGACAAGCTGTGTCCTCTGATCAGCACAAATCCCACCCCACACCATGATACCACCTCCTCCAAATGGGTGCACCTCTTGAATGCAGTTCCTCGCCAATCGCTCACCTCTACGTCGGTATACACGGGCTCGGCCATCATTTCTGTACAAGTTGAAACGACTTTCATCAGTGAAGAGCACTCTCTGCCAGTCACGTCGCTGCCACCGACGTACTGTTCGTGCCCACTGCAGCCGACGTTGACAATGTTGGCGGGTCAAGGGCATTCCACGGAATGGACGGCGAGCTCTGATACCAGCAGCACGGAGACGTCTTAGTACGGTTCGTCTGCTGATGCGGTGTCCCAAGGCTGTGGTCGCCGTTGACGTCGCTGTGACGAATCTGTTCCGTAGGTGTATCGTACGGATATGGCGGTCTTCGGCGGGCGTCGTAACCCTTGGTCTACCTGATCTTGGACGGTCAGTGGTCTGACCTGTCTGCTGAAAACGTCTCAGGAGGTTGCTGATTGTTGCCTGGCTGCAGTGGAATGTTCTGGCAATCTGACGTTGTGACGCCCCCATATGGGCCATACCGATGGCCCTATTGCGTTGCTCCGATGACAGTCGTGGCATAACTTTGATATGCTTTTTGATAATGCATGATTGCACTGTCGAACAGCTGTATTTATGCAACCAATGTGCACGAGAACTTTTGGTTACACTCAAAAAACCTTTTTCACTGTTTTTCGTGCTTTCACGAAAATCACAATATCTCGGGTTTTTTGCTTGCTACTCAGCTTAAAAATGTGTTTTAGCGAATGTTTTCTCAGTATGTTTTACCTAGTTCAGTTTTGTTTAGAAGCGTAAATGGAAATTTTAAAGTGATAAGTTTCTTTTGCCCATGAGTTTAGTTCAGGAAATGAAAATGAACATGCAGTGTTTCGTAACTGCATACATCTTATGGAAAAGGCAAGGTAGTTGTGAAAGTCACGTTTCTGTGTTCTTTCTTCTCCACACGTAATGGAAGGAAGTATGTGTCTGACTTGGGTCGTCAATACGTGAAAATAGAATTATTTCCTCAAACCCGCCCTCGACTGTGTTAAACTAGGCTCAAATGTGTCGAATATTGCGATGAAGCCATGTATACCCATATGTTTTTATATTTGCTTATTTAAATCATCCACATTTGCAATGTGAAAACTAGTCATCTGTATTGCAAACCTGGATTTGATCAGGAGTGATTTAATTAATATACAGTTTATCTCCTTGACAACGTACAAGCATCTGTATGGAAACGTCGCACTCACGAAATACAGAAGTTGGTATACAGAACACATTGTTCTATATAGGTTTATAGCTGGAAGCATCGAAACTGGTAGTATCTGCCACCTGTCATTTAGCGAAAATTCAAACTTCACTTTCAAGACTTCACACGAGTGACTTTTTGTCACAAATCACATAGAAACAATACATGCAACTAGTGGGTAAATCTTGTTTGTGAACGTAATGAACGTACGGTAAAACAGGATTAAACAATAATATGTGATTGGTGAACCCTCAACAGTCAACGATGGGGCCACATGTGTATTTTACAGGGACAAACCGTATGTACTGGACTTTGTTCGGTACCCCGTAACTAGGGTGCAGGCATCTTTCAAATGTGACAATGAATCATGTGTAATGACTAAACCTGATAGCTTAGACACACACGCCTTATCACCAATTAAATCTTTTGATCAAATTTAAGGCCATTAAAGAGTTTGTAAAGGTTTCTGTGATACAACGATCGCAATCAGTATGCATTTAAAATTGAATGTTAAATATGCAACTCCATGTTTGCGTTATACGTGCACTTATCGCATGTATACCGTACAGAGATATGGAGGGACTCTCTTACACTCTACTCCATGCAGTCAGGTGCATCTCACGCTCGCAGCGTCAGATACTTGCACCTTCTGTTGCACGCTGAATGAACATACATGTGCGTTATGCACGAACACGATCCTCGCACATTTAATTTGATTCTATGACTGCCTAAGCAATGGAATGTGAGAGCAGAAGTCATTTTATTGTTACCAAAACTCAAAACAATTTCAAAGGGGCGAATGTATTTGAGTTACACCTTGATCCAAACATGGAAGACAGCTCAAAGTAGAAGTTTGTCTATTACCAGCTTTTTTTTAACACCGAACATGTCTATACATCTGCACTGTGTGAAGACTGTGTTTAATTATGCAAACACAACAAAGCAGGGTAGCAGTGGACAAGGCGTGTGCCTTTATTGCATAAGACCAATAAATCATTATTAAATTCATATCGGCGGTGACGAGAATGGTGATTGCATCAAAGCACGTATGCAGATAGCAGTTTGCAATATCGTGTGACTCATTCAGTTACTTCGTGTAAATGCTGTTAAGCTGATAGCTACCACATAAGGAAATGTACCTCGCTCATCAGACAACATCGGCTGATATAGTACGCACTGCACCATGCACACTGCACCATACACACTGTACCATGCACACTGCACCATGCACACTGCACCATGCACACTGTACTATGAACGCCATTACATAGAGTACATACAGATCTCATTCGGTTCAAATACCAGTCATATATATGACTAAAAATATAAAAAAAACTTGATTTTTAAATTTAAACAGTAACTTCAAACCAAATGTAAATGTACTAAGAAGTAGTAGGACGGGTGTACTTGTTTCATGGAAATGAAAGATGAGTTTATAATCCCCGCCAAAACGTCTACAGTGTGTAGTGAGGTTTAGACTGGACAGATGAACTCGTTCAATAATCCTAAATATGAAATACGTATGATGTGGCTTGACTTTCTAAAACATCTGTCAAGAGAACATCAAATAAGTTCCTTCGGAATCCTTTGAAACAAAACATATTGTATAACCACAAAATATTGACCTGCCACGTCCTGATAATAACAACCTGTCACGTACACTAAGTCACAGGGTAAATGTTCCCTTTGTCTTGACCTACATGTTAATAGAACAAGTTAGTTTATCATCTATTGTAATGGAGTCATGGATGGAGTGAATTTGTTTTACGACCCTTTTAGCAACATTCTGGCAATGCCATACCAGCATGCGGCTGTACCCATGTGGGAAATCGAACATGGCTCTGCAACATGACGAGTGAACGCCTTATCCACCAGCCTGCATCACACGCAGAAACCGATCTTAGCGCTGCAATGATTGTAACTGTCTCCAACATAGGCTTTAACAGTTGTAGCGCTAAGATCGCTTTGTGAAGTGACTGCTGGCCATACATAGGACTGACAAAGTAGGTCATGTAGTTAAACGTTACTTTTCATTCGATTTCTAGAGATATGTAAATGTATTTTCAAATGTCCTTCTTTCGTGAAAGTGAAAACGAATTTACATCCGCCAACAACCCAGCACATCTGGTGAAGGTCATTCTGAAGAATGAATACTAATCGTTTAAAAATCTGCCATTTGAAATAAGTCGTTTTCTTCGAAATTAAACGGGTCGCAACAAAACTGTTTGCATGGCTAATAAATAATAATGATAAAAACAATAACCTGACAAGGGCCAGTAGTGACTGGATCACTTGCCCGGCACTCCAAGACACCAACTGTGATAGTTTGTTAAGCATGTATTGCTATACAGGAATAGGCGACGAGGCCATGGGGTTACGTCATGTGTTTTTATCATGAACCATGTATACCTTACGTACATGAATCTGTCGCGTTACATATTCGGGTCACACGTTGAGCGTCACAGTTAGATGTACATTGCAACAGTTACTGAATCCACGTATCGCTCCTCCATGTTTCTCGACCAGCAGCATCCAAGATCCTGAAATGTAATGTAAATGTTTTTGAGCCTTCGTAGTACATGTGAAATACCCTTCCAAATCATGCACAGTTACTCCATGTTTGGCTCCTGGACCGGCATCATCCAAGATCCTGCAGTCTTCGTAGTACATATGCAAATCAAGCACATCTAATCTGGTCGCACTCCAAAGGAAAGGGTGGCCTTTCTCTACATAGCAAGTTATCTCGCACACATCTATCTCACGTCAGTAACACATTATAATATCTTTCGCTGAAAGGACGTTTTATGTTTCCATAATTCCACCAGACGACGACAATATAGATAATAAATACCACACGTTTCATTCACTGTTTCACCAAATATGTTTGTGCATTTTACTAGCGATTTAGCGATAAGAGGTAATAAATAACGTTCTACACACAGAAATAAGTATCTTTTGAAAATCTGCATATTCTGTAGATCTGACATTCCTGGTACATTCCAGTATGATGTCTAAATATAGTACAAGTATGATATATCACACCACTTTATTTATGTATATAATGCATAACAAGTGAAGAATAGTTACACAACGTATAGGTCTACCTCATAACAAAATCGCTCATGTACTTCACTTCAAATATTATATTTATATATTGTGTAGATCGTTAACCGTTTCTCTGGAGACACTTAATGAGTTCATTGGTGTGAACGGTGTAGTTGAATTCCCTGTTGATGTTAATCACAGATAAATGGTGGCGTTTTCACATTCAATATGGAACCGATGTCATTTCATTCCCCAGACTTTACACATTTCCATATATAGTCTAGCTAAACTCCTATGGTCGAGCTAAACGCCTAACATCACACCTGGCACAGTGGCATGTAAAACCATTTAAATACGTTTGTAAACAGCATATAGGTTCAGGATAACTGCACCCATACTGTCACAAACAAACACAACGTGCAAACACTGCATAGAGACGTTCAAACGTCCAGTCAAAAGTACACTATACATGTGTCACAAGCAGTATGTCATCACTAAAATTAGAAATTGAAAGGACTAGTCACGTCAAAAAAAATGGAAAGAAAGTTGTTGTTTCGGTTTTTTGAAACAGTATACTCTGGAAGTGTTCTGTTTGTCACAACAAGTATGCTCTGTAATATTCGTCGTATTGTAGATCGTAGTGTGTACGGTGTAGCCACCCTCAATAGTATTTATGCCCCTAGATGTATATGTATGTGTGTGTGTGTGTGTATGTGTGTGTGCATGCGGTTATTTGTTAGTGGTTATTATACTCCTTAACACTATTACACACACGCCACGCCATTGACTGACACATTGTTCACAGCTGTGTCATAGATTCCCACATTATCATAGAGGGGAAGTACAGACACCAAACCAAGGTCCAACAGGACATAGAATACTGATATGACTTTGTACATTGAGTCCGTCTGAAACTATCCGTGTTGTACGAACTACGAAAGAAATGTAAATCAGATAGTCTTGATGATAAGCGGTTGTTGCTTCATGTAATCAATATTTCGGGAAAGTGAAACAGGAAATAACTAACGGTCTAGCTTTTTCTTCCTACTCGTGCTAAAATGTTTTGCATACTCTCCCTCATAAGAAACGCATTTTAAAGATTTTCACATTCAGTGTTTAGCTGCTTGACTGTTTGATTAGAATGCTGGAATCTTCGGAAAAGTTAATGTACGTTTATGTTCGAAAGGAAATGCCATGGAGCAAAGTGGTTCGCAGTATGCACGTGCAGTTCTGATGAATCGTGAGAAGGGACGCCGTTCAAATAAGGCCGTTATTCGTTTATACGGTTATTAGGTGGGGACTCTCAATTTGTCATTGCGGGTAACCTCAGTAATACTATCAGTCGTTTATGAAACGATATCAACAATCCAAATCCATACAAGATCGACCAGACATCGGATTACCAGTGCAGCGCAGGATAGGTACATCCGGGTACTGCAATTGTGGTATTGAACTGACACATCAAGCGAATTTTGCTTTCTGCTTCAGTGTCGTCATGGAAGAGGACGTGTCCATCGACGTCAAAATGAACATTTTGTCCAGAGTGGTGTCGTCCAGGCTGACCGATATAACTGTAGATAGACCTCAAAAGTAGCGATCATACGGACCCAAGAGGGATCTACGTCAGCCCCTCAGGTTTAGTCGTGTTGGCAAGAGTATATGTTTACCACCTTCAATAGCATGTTATAGTATGTCCACGTGGAAAATATATCGGGTAAAGCGGATTACTTTTACCGCTGCATATAGCTGGGCTGATTCATCAGTGCTGAACCTTCAAGGCAGTTAAACATTTGATCACATGGATTCAGTGTGTACTAGTTAATGTTTTGTCAAAGTGCAACACATCTGTTGTTAAGGTCAAAATACACCAACAACGTTTCGACATGTATTTTGCCCCCTTTAACATTAAGCTAATGTTACAAGAGTTCAAGCAACAATTTTCAATATGACTTCTACTTTCGCAAACTAATAGATCATTCAGATGTGAGGACTTTTTGATGTTTTTCTGTACTTCAAATAGCGGTGGTAAACAGTTTTCTGCAGTGAGTTTATGTTTAGTGCCTAACTTTGGATAAAACTGGATGGTCAAGATGTGCAAACCGTGATCATGGTTGAGCAGAAATTGAACGCAGGGAATAGACAAAATATAATCCAAAAACGTTTTCCTCTAGATATATAGTGATCATCTGTTTTCACGTTCGAGGACATTGTAGTCTTGGACGTTCTATTTGTTTCTGGAGTGAACAGATTCTACAAGGCTGGTTGTACAAATTTAAAACCCATAAGATGGCAATTCGTGTCCTTTAGGGTTTGAATTGTTTCTTATCTACATACAACGTGTACTTCAGATAGCGATATTTGGGACTGACTACTCTCTGATATAAATGTATCTTCGTAACGATGTCCATTTAAAATGTTGTTTATTTGAAGATCGCTGATATGCCTCCTTTAGATAAATAAAACATTCGTCACTGTGATGGGGAGGGGGGGGGGGGCGTCATGCTGGATACATCACATACTGGAGGTCGATGAATCGTCACATACACAAGACGAGGATCCAGTAACACCCACACCTGTAAGACGAAAAGAAAAAAATGGTAATGGTAACCCCAGTTGTTGAATCACACGTTTATGCGACGTCTATAAACATCAAACTTCTGTACAGGATAAGGTTAATAGCTATTAGATTTAATGTCGTATGTGTGCATTAATGCCAATTTACTCAAACCTCATACTCGATTATGCATTGACCCGTAGTAACCCTTCAGTTGGTTAATCTACCTTTCCCAAAACAGGAAAATATAATTACGTGTAAAATGAATCACCGGGGTGCTTAACGTTTTTTCCATGAGTGGATTTAATTGTTTCTGTTAAGATTTCATGTAAAAAATCATAATACTCTGTTTTCATAATGGTCAATTGTCGCCAACGCTATTACACTGTTTTCGTAATGTTAATTTGTTTGGAATGTATTATTATCTGATGTAAGCAGGTAAGCAGGTGAGGGAAACCCGGCAAGGCCATTATACATACCAATACATTGACTGAAGTCTTCATTTCACAACAGTTTTATTCCTGAGGTATAAACAACTGTTGATTCTCTCAGTCAAGGGTATTTGTGAATCTTCTATGACAATTGCGATATAGCTAGCACAATGCAAACAAACAGGCCGAAGTGAATTTGATAATTTCGTCTCGTACTCAACTTTTATAGGTAGTTATGAACATATGACAATAGTCACAACTCCTCTCGTCGAAAAGTGTTGTGGTTTGGCGAACAGTATCACTACAAAAGATCGGGAAGCACGAAATCTCGTGAACGGATTGCATGAAGCGCGTGCATCTTTGGGGTATGAGAGTGCACACCAACCTACATCGACATCTGACCTTCAAGTCAACTTCAGCGACCATGTACTGATTATAACAGGAATCCATGCAGTGATCAAGACCACTGGAACGGTACAGATGGGTGTCACTCATGCATATGTTGCAGCGACCTTCGGCTATAAACGTCTAACCATCACGAGGCTGATGACCGCTACAGGTAGGGAGGGCGGACAGCAGAAATGACCAGAAGTGGAAGACCTCGCGTCACCACCCCAAGGAAGAAAATGCCTACGTATGCTGCACCTGAGAAACCGTTTCCTTCCTGTGAGGTTATCAGTAGTGACTGGGCTTGGCCATTTTATCAGTCTATAGCAGACTCAGATAGTACGGTATCCGCAGAAACCCTACAGCTGTGTAACCATGGTTTTGGGAGCCATATGTTACGATATGAAGACATACCTTGTGGTGGATTGTAACCTCACTGCTCAGTGACACATTGATCAAATTCCTACGCCAACGTCATAACCGGATCATGTTCCAAGTGAACAACGCCCTTTCTCATCCAGTCCATACCGTCATGGGTTCTCTACAGAAACAACGTCAAGCTTAGTCCATTGTCCTCCAGGTCACCTGACATGGTACCAACTGAACAACTGTGGGACCATTTGGATTGTCAGATTGGTGCTAGAGCCCTTGTTCCTGCAAACCGACGTCAGCTTGTCCTTTCAGGAGGAATGAGAAAGGATCCCTGCCAAAGGTATACAGCGTCTGGCGTTCTCACCACTTCGTGTTGCAAGTTGGGGCTTGCATTGATGCCACACACGGTGGATACAGCAGATACTGACCATGTGTGTTCTTTGGGGGACTTCCGCGGGTACACGATGACCAGTCGGGCTTAGCTGGATGTGAGGACTCGAAAGGGGGAGATAACTCGATTTAATGGATTACGTTGACAGACTGTCATGAGTATCCGTTGACATCTTATATTGATAAGATATAACTTTATTATCCCGGAATTTTTTTTATAGATTCAGGCTGCCTCAAAATGAATACATACACAATTCACAAAAATATACACAATAACTACACGCACAAAACGGGTGCTATTTACACAACTGTCATTAAGCTTTTGTCAGTTTGTCAGTGCCTTCACAATAATAGTGTTCAGAATCAGAAATTAGGCCAGTAGCGGTGGCGTCATATGCGAATTTCACAGCAAACAAGTCATTCAATGACAAGTAACAGTCACTAGTATACAAAATGAAGAGTAAGGCTGAAGGAACACAGCCACGTGGAGCCCTAGAGGGGGTTGAGAGAAAAGAGGATTGTCAGCCATTGACACTGACATTCTGAGTTCTAGGTACTGTGAAATCACTTCTTAAAATGATTAGGTAACTATCGTGACAAATGATAGGCACGGAGAAAAATAAAAAGAAATCAAATGTATGGGCGTATCTTGATCTGGATAGAGAAAAGAACGAAATAACCACATACCGTCTATGCGGTATATGACTGAGTTCTGTAAGCTGTACAAACATTACAATGAACAAAAAGCAACATTTGTCAAGTAAACATTCACTTGACCAGTAGGAAATGTTAATCACATGACGATAGAAGTCAGAATGAAGTAAGGGTTCACGTCATGCCAGTCACGATATCGTTAATTTGAAAGGTATGAGTTTATGAGTTTCGAGAACTCGTGATCGTATACCGACCACTTCATTCCATCGTTTATATAGTGGTTCAATGGACTTTTTGTACCAACTAAGTCTTGTTGCATATTGCTCATCTGCCAATTATTAGAATTCTCTGTCCTTTTCCAAAATGGAGGTTTGTCGTTTTGTAATATATGTGATTTTGACTTGGTATTGTTTCTTTTGTCCGTTAAGTATAAAATATTCTGGAAGACTATAAATATAGGGAAAGTGCATGTCTTCGTCACCTCCCACTGCACCTCCACTGTACCTGTCGATTTCCATGTACATATCGATTTCCAAACTGAAACAAAAAGTTATTCCAAAACGGAACACGCATGCAATTTCAGAAACACAGATCATGGATCAAAGAAACAACAAAGAATTAACAGAAGTACTTTGAATTAGCAAGGTTTGCAAATCAATATGCATTATTTCAAAGCTATCTCAATAGCACTATAGGAGTGCAAATTAACATATCAACCAGAGCAGCAGTCACCTACATGGGTTGATCAAAAGCCTTGTGTGAATCTTCACGGATCTCCAGAGGAGAGAGGATCTGCTAGGCCAAACTGTGTTTCCTCCCATAGTCAAGTGGCATTGTTACAGTGATTACCTCTTAAAGTGTCTGAGTCGCCACAAATTGTCACAAGTTTCTTTTGGTGCAAAGTTATTGAAACTCATTTCTTAATTGAATAATCACTGTGAGGTTTTGGTCATGCCCACTCAACGTCCATCTAGAGGTCCAGACGACGGGGCGATAGTAGCCATAAAATAATGATTATACACAAAATCAGTTTTAAAGAAAACATTTTTGCATTGATAAGATAGGTCAGATATTTAACGATTGCATTACACTGTGTCATACGAGTTTGGAAACCTCCCCAGTTTCATCGAGAAAACATGTCCGTGATATCAAGAACATAATTACATCAACGTTGCATATACAATCCATGTTTCACACGCGGTATGAATGCTTCGATCATGCCCAAAGGAAGTTGAAACCTCAGTGAAACAGCAACCATCGTTCAGAGTGACAGCTCAGCGCTGATAAATGCGTCAGAAACGTCTTAGTCAGTTCATCTCGCGGTTGACCTGAGAGAATCGTAGAAAGGTGGAAAGGTAGAAAGGTAAGTTTTATAGTTGAACCACATATTTATGTCACTCGCAATTTATTGCTATTTGAAATCACAATGAGGTTAGACTTCTTTTTTATATTCATTTCAGGACAGCAATGGACATTCACATCCTGCTAAGTGTTATACTTACGTTGTTGTCGACACAAGGTATATATATAATTTTGTCATTGACATCCTAAAAGTATTACATTTCTTCTGAATGTAGCAACGATAGATCCAATTAGCTTGCGAAGTGTTTTGTGTTTCATATGTCTAACCGTTTTTGTTTGTATTCCTTGTTTACTGAATAGTCAGCAATGTCATTGTTGTCTCACGTCAACTGTACTGCCGTCATTGTATGTCTACTGTTTACTGTACTTTACTGCTTATGATTAACATGGTTATTTTTACCACTTTTGTTGAGAGATGTTAAGATTCAAATACTGTAGTTACTTTTGTGTTAGTAAATTATAAATAATAACTGCACAATAATAACTATTTGTTGTTATGTTTTGCAGCTGAATATTGCTCAGAGGACCAACAATGTTCGACCTGCTCACCTACAACAACATACTGCAGTACTGAGTGCTTTCCTGGGTATTACGGCCTCAAATGCAACTTACCTTGCAGCGAGAATTGCAAACACAGTAAATGTAATCAGACACATAGCACTTACAGTTGCTCTGACGGTTGTGTACCTGGTTTCTATGGTATCAAATGCAACATCCCGTGCACACTTCCGAAGGAAAACTGCACAAAATGTCTTGGAGGATGTGATGGAACGTTCTGCCATCTGACATCGTCTTGTGTTTCTGGATGTCATGACTCATACTATGGGTCCAACTGTAAGAACTGTTCAACAAGATGTCGACATTGTAACAGGATAACAGGCAGATGTGATGAGTGTCATGATCCATATCATGGTCTGAACTGTGAATACTCATGTGAACATTGTTCAACAACTGACTGTGTACAAAGATGCGCACCTGGATTGTATGGGAGTACGTGTTCCAAAAGATGCAGCAAAAACTGCCTAGTTTACCGTGCAAACAATACCACAAATAACACTTCCAACTCGTGCATTTCTGAATGTGAAAGATATAGTGGCGAGTGTATCAACGGTTGTGTAGGTGGCTGGTCTGGTCCAAACTGTTCCTCCCAGCTCCAGTGTAGCTCAAACTGTTTGGGTTGTAATGAAACAGGTGCATGTGTTGAAGGGTGCTTGCCCGGTTACTTTGGAGAAGACTGCAAACCTTGTTCTAAGACCTGTTACAATCACACATGTCACCCAAAGAGCGGATTCTGTGACAATGGGTGTGTGGGGGGACAGTATGGACAATTCTGTAAACACTCCTGTACAGACTGTCCGAGAGGTACATGTGATGCTAGTACTGGGATATGCGCTGAAGGTAAATGTTCACTGAGATGAATTAAGACAGAGTTGGATATGTCTACTCTGGCATTAATGAACATGACGTCACAAGACGAATGAACGAAAGTGTTGCCAGCTGCAAACCGTATGCTAAAAACACATGAAATGATCAATAATTTAATTTCAACAATGTGATTACTTCATAACAGTAGACAGCTGACATCACTTATGGATAAATTATAATCAGTGTCGTAGTATATTCACCAGTAATCTAAGTATCGTAATGACCTCGACTTCAGTACCCGTTATTACAGGTATGCTATAACCCATACGTTTCAGAGAGCACTTGGAGCACCATGACTGTTCTATCAACCGGACTGTTCGCATCGTGTATACTTTTGATCGGTGCGATCGTGGGTGTCTTCGTTTTCCGCCGTTGCCGCACAGGATTCTCAACAGAAAGGCTGGTGTTTTGTAATCTCAATATTGCTAAACAATGCTAAGTATATTGAACACTATTTGTCACCTGACTAATTCGTTGAATGTTGCTTTTTAGGTTAATAACATTCTTCTGTACACCCGGTACAAATACAACTAATCTGTCATGGCAACTGCTAAGATAGCTTAGATATCAGTCCATCAAGGTTATCAATATGATCAATTCAAAACAGTTTACATTCAGATGTTTTTAAAGTATCAGCCAATCTGATTCAGGATGAAGTTATCACTTGTGGAATCACGGAGTGTTTTGCAATAGACGAAAGTAGATAATGAACGCAATTCTGCACACCAACAGAATGAATGTAACACACGGGCTTACTGATCACAGATACCATGTAGAAGCAGACAGACGCTGGGCTTTGCTATTAGCATTCTTGTGTACATTTCCAGGGATAATCAAGTAGATGAGTCGACACATACTGAGAGGTCAAGGCCAGAAGAAACCTCAGAGTACTACGCAGTACGTCGATACTGGGAAATAGACGATTACGACGAAGTATCTCACCCGCAAGATCAGCAACAAGGGCAGGCAGAAACAGAAGATTACGATGAAGTATGTCACCAACAAGGACCGCAACATGGACCAGCAGTGGAAGCAAGTTCTGATGAAGTGTCGCAGCACCAAGGACCGACAGTGGAAGGGGATTACGAAGAAGTGTCGCAGCGGCAAGGGCAGCAACAAGGATCTGTTGGGGCAGAGTCTTTTTCTAGGCCACTTGACGCCGAAGTCAACAATAGAGATAACTCACTTCCTCTTTTGACGAACAGCATTTGTGTTGCACGTAACACCGAAGACCATCGCGGCGATACATCAAGCAGCTTAGGACGTACATCCCAGACATACACTCCCTTTGTGGGGAACATTTTTATTGATGATTCAGAAACCGTAGTCAGATATATTTCCGCAACTGAAGATAAATCCTAGAGTTTGGAAGTAGAACGCACCGAGACAAACCTTGAAGGTACATCATGTCGTATCTTACTTGGTGACCTCACTACTGTCTAATTTCGCTTTGAATGGCTTCAACAAGTTACCTTTATTCAATACATAAAGGTCGTTACTATATGTGTAACGATTACCTTGTGTTATTTTTATATTGCTGTCTGAAGCATTTTCCTTCATGTGTATATCGTCTTTGTTCACGTCGGTGAAATATTCCCATGCTTCAAATACTCAAAAACACCCGGAAATTGGCCAACACATGATGTTTATCGACATTGTAAACAAAAAAGTAAACCAAAGGGTTTTACTGTCCGCACTCGTTTACATCGAGTATGAGTACAGCAGTAAGGTGTCATCAGCTGGCCGTTTCAGCTGGTTCCCATGGTAGCATCTAGAGTTGCTCATTTGTGACGTCATTCTAACTTTACGTCACAATATGATTTGAATGACGTCACCACTGTTGATGACACAACAAAACAATTGTTTACGTGTAAATACGCAGTGAATAGTCTTGCAGTTTCCGGGAATCTAATACCATTTGATCATGTTTTTCAACCAATCAGATTACAGAACACAGTAACTTTTGGTTTACAATTAGGACTAATACCATTTTAATAGAGTTAGTTTTGGTAATACGACAATTCTTTGTTTGTATCGTTTGTCATAATTGTATATACCTGAAATATTCCTTGTATTAAGATTTTCTTACGGTAATATTGTGACTTCATTTTAATCTGTACATATTTTGTTCCAAAAGAAATGATTTGGAAAGGGGTGATCAATAACATCTGAAATCAATGTGTTAATCTCATATCAGAATGTATGCATCACGTGACTCCTACTGCTACTGGTATTATCAGAAAGCTACTTTCTAAATAAAGACAGATTGAACTGAATAATGCTAAAACATTTATACAAAGCATTTTGAACTTTTAACCTTCTGTGTTGGTTTAGTAATCTGTCTGTTGTTCAAAAATTAGCTAAATTCAACCACATTGTTAACAAAGGACGTAAATCATGGACACTGAGTCCATAGCACCCATCGGTTAACTTTACGAGCAGCAAGTCATCAAACAAGTGCAGAAAATTGTAAACCAGAGCTCCCACATTCGTTTCTATTACTGCGAATTAAGTCCATCAGATCGTCGCATGCGCATGCCGATAGCTGGAACAAACAGGTTCCGTCACTCTTTTGTGCCAGCCGGTATCCATTCTTTTAACAACAGTTAATACTCAGTATTTATATTCATCATCTTAACATCAGATATGCCTTTTTACACTACGGCTTTTCCACCTCATCAGAGCAGCTCATCACATCCTATCCATCGCCGGTTATAGTGTTCTTATCTGTTTATTCGTCTACGAGCTCAGTGCTTACTGAAATATGTCATCTTGTTGTTTTTTTGTCTCATGTGTTTATGATGTAACCAAAACTTCTTGTCTTAAAAGGGCTAAACTTTGTTTTCTACGTTCGAGTGCACTGATAACTATAAATGTACAAGAGCAATCAAGTAAAATTGTACATGTCTCAGTGAAAATAAAACAGTGAATACATTTACAGAGTACATGGCTTTATTGAGTCCCACGAAGAAGACACAGGACATCTTCTGGTGTTCTTTTTTCCACTTCATGGATTCCTTGGAACGCATTATGTCGTCATCAACACACTCCTGAAGATTGTAAGTGATAATATCGATGTGACGATAGACGGGGAATTGAACTGATTGAAAACGTAAAGCTGTATGACAAGGAGGTCGATTTCTCCTTGGGACATTTTCCCATTTTGTACATTTACGTTATGCTGACATTCTTTAAAATTTGCAGAATTATTCTAAAGTTTAAAAGCCTCGGTGGAGATGAGAAAACACACTCAATAACCAGTTTCCCATTGGTTACTCATCAGCAGTGTCTGCCCATGCATCACATGAGTGACTAACTTTCAGGTCATATCGGCAATTTTTTGGTCATATGCTAGGAGTAACGAGAAACATCTGGTTTTAATTTTTAAAAAATAGTCCACTATTTTAGTATTTTTCTGAAACAGTGCCTCAAACTGTGAGTTATAAACTGACTCTTAAGCGGAATTTGAGGGATTCGAACTTAATTTAGCAATATACTGTGAAGATAATTTCATAAGGCGCAATTTGAGAGAAGGTTCTTCAGCTTCCACATACAGACTGTCACTGGGACAAGTCGTGAAAGCTCCTATATAGAGTGTCAGTACAGGAGCTAATATTGTCCAATTATGTTTACATGCTCCACCGTATATGGTGGAGCCATAATTCAGTTTCGAGCGAAAGAAATACCTGTGTAAGTGAAGGAGGGTAGACTGATCCCCTCCCCACTTGGAATTAGACACTTAGCATTGAGATGAATCACTGGACTCTAACGACTATGGTTGAATGACAAGAACTTGGTGGCGTCAGTGTTAACCTTGGAATGTACTACTAAACATGTGCCATAGTAAATGTTTTACAAAACTCTCTCTGCTTATGGTGATGACAAAAAGACCCATCTGAAATACATATGCGAAATTTCAAATTTTAATTTTTTTCATGTATAGCCATATTTACTGAAAACTTCTGAGTGAGAGAGGTACAAATATTACTCAGGTAACGGTAAATAAACACCAATATTTCTGACAACTTCTAAGTGGGAGAGGTACACAGATTACACAGGTAACGGTAAATAAACACCAATATTTACTGACAACTTCTGAGTGAGAACCAATTTCACATTTAGGTACCTGACTCTAAGGATGCGAGTTCGAATCCTGGATGGGACTCAACCCAAAAAGTACTAGAATTTGTACTTAACCAAGAAAGTGAAATCCCAAATATGGCATATGTTGCACTTGACCACTTTCTAAATGGCATTTGTGATCACCGCTTTCAGGCGTGGGCGCCGTGCCAGTTTACACTTATCAGAGGAGTACACCAAGTACGCAGTCTAGACTACTAATTGTAAGACTTTCATTTTTGTGGAAGTCGCGGTGGCTGAGCAGGCTAGGCGACTGACTTTGTGTGCTGGCGATTAGGTGCCTGACTCTGATTATGCGGGTTCGAATGACATATGTTGCATATGACCACTTTCTAAAATTTATGACATCGTTTAATCACAGACAGACTTTGGATGTCAACTGGCTGAGAGAGGCGTAAAGGAAAAGTCAACAGACAATGCGGTTTTTTTTCAGAATGTGACAGAGAGATAACGGTTAGTTGTGGAGGGAAAATCCGAATTCGACCGATTAACCCAATTATGTCATGTGTGGTGAAAAAGGCAGATAAATAATCACAGCAAAACGTGATTCGATATACATCGACCATCGTTCAGAGTGACAGCTCAATGCTAAACACATCAGAAACTTGTAAGTCAGTTCGTCTCGCTGCTGATCAGACAGCACACGAGTATCTCCGTGGAAAGGTAAGTTTCTTTTTACTTGAACAACACCATTAGACCACATAGTTATGTCACTCTATCGTTACAATGAGGTGAGACCCTATTTGTTTTATTCATTTCAGGACAGTGATGGACGTTCTCGTCATACTAAGCGGTGTATACGTACTCACATTGTTGTCGACACAAGGTAATCTTTGTCGTTGGCTTAATAAACACTAATGTCATGCACAGTGTGTTTCTTTTGAACATCATTTATTGCTGTAGCAACGATAGATGCAATTGGCTTGTGAAGTTGCATAACGTTTGCCCCAGCCCGCGTTAATCTGTAAGAACTTTGACTTTCGTGAGTGTGCAAATGTTCTCAAGCGTTTTCTGACACCAAGCGTCTGCCAATCAAATCACGATTTTCTAACGCATCCCACTTCAAACCGACGTCATAGTTTATGCCACACTGCAGTCAGAGTACGTGGTTTCGTTGGTTGGATATATTATCCACCTTTGTGTTTCATATGTGTACTCGTTTGTGTTTCTATTTCTTGTTTACTGAATAGTCATCAAAGTCATTGTTGTCTCACAGGAACTGCCCGGCCCACTGTTTACTGTACTTTACTGCAGAACTTAACATAACTTTTACCATTTTCATTGAGGGATTTTACGATTACAGTCATTTTATGTATGTACATTATACATAATAACTGCATATCATTTTCAGAAGATGTTAAAAAAATGTTCATAAATAAAACATTTGCTGCTATATTTAATTTGTGTTTTCCTTACCCTATGTTATTACGAAATACTACATGATATTTGTTGTTATGTTTTGCAGCTGAATATTGCTCAGAGGACCAACAATGTTCGACCTGCTCACCTACAACAACATACTGCAGTACAGAGTGCTTTCCTGGGTATTACGGCCTCAAATGCAATTTACCTTGCAGCGAGAATTGCAAACACAGTAAATGTAATCAGACACATAGCACTTATAGTTGCTCTGACGGGTGTGTACCTGGTTTCTATGGTACTCGATGCAACATCCCGTGCACACTTCCGAAGGAAAACTGCACAAAATGTCTTGGAGGATGTGATGGAACGTTCTGCCATCTGACATCGTCTTGTGTTTCTGGATGTCATGACTCATACTATGGGTCCAACTGTAAGAACTGTTCACACAGATGTCGACATTGTAACAGGATAACAGGCAGATGTGATAAGTGTCATGATCCATATCGTGGTCTGAACTGTAAATACTCATGTGAACATTGTTCAACAACTGACTGTGTGCAAACATGCGCACCTGGATTGTATGGACGTACGTGTTCCAAAAGATGCAGCAAAAACTGCCTAGTTTACCGTGCAAACAATACCACAAATAACACTTCCAACGCGTGCATTTCTGAATGTCAAAGATATAGTGGCCAGTGTATCAACGGTTGTGTAGGTGGCTGGTCTGGTCCAAACTGTTCCTCCCAGCTTCAGTGTAGCTCAAACTGTTTGGGTTGTAATGAAACAGGTGCATGTGTTGAAGGGTGCTTACCCGGTTACTTTGGAGAAGACTGCGAACCTTGTTCTAAGACCTGTTACAATCACACATGTCACCCAAAGAGCGGATTTTGTGACAATGGGTGTATGTGGGGACAGTATGGACAATTCTGTAAACACTCCTGTACAGACTGTCCGAGAGGTACATGTGATGCTAGTACTGGGATATGCGCTGAAGGTAAATGTTCACTAAGATGAATTAAGACAGAGTTGGACATATCTACTCTGGCATTAATAACCTGTACTGATGAGAACATTTAGGTTGTTAGGGCCGAAAGCTCTTAAGGAAATATGGTGAGGCGGGGATGTAAATTCAAATAGAGCAAATTTCATGTTTCAGCTCTGTATCACTCGATTCTTGGTCTATAGATCCTATCGGGAGTAGCGTTATATATGTTTTATGAGAACATTTACTTATAGTGAGGCGGGGATGTAAATTCAAAAATAGGAATTTCAGGTTTCAACTCTGTGTCGATTCCTGGTCTATCTATCATATCGGGAGTGGCATTAAGCAATATATATCTGTTTTATGCAAAGTATGTCATTGAGAGTGCAAGCTCAATCGTGGCCACATTGTGTTAATACTGATTTTCAGTGATCAATTCATGTACTCTTCATCGCTCTGTTAACATTTAGTAATAATGGATCTGTTTTATATGGCATCGATGTGGCATACAACATTAATGACCATCATTTATGAAAGCAGTTGAAGGATTCGATTTACCAGGACTGATTTGCGAATTCATTTCTATCTGCTGAACCAATGTGTAACCTAGAATACCCATACCTATATTTTCTTTACAGTTTACAGTTTCCTATGTTATACTCTCGTGATTTCTGTACTTTGATGATGCGCGAAAATTAAACCGCGCGAATTAGTCAATTTTTCTGTTTCCGCGAAAATTAAGCCGTGCGAAAATAAATGATTTTACAGTATCCTGTTTTACATTGTATATCTACGCATTCCTCTTAGGATCCAATTGAACACGTGCATTTGACTTTTCATTTCTGTCCACCAAAGGACCCAAATAAGTGGATGGATTCTAGTGTTATATTTTATACTTGATATTTGTTTTGTTTCAATCCTCTTTTTTCAGATCAGATAGGTGGTGCTACTATTGGAACGTCAACTGCGTTGGTGGTTTTGGTCTTTGGAATCATTGTAACAGTTGCGTATTTTCACTGGAAAAGAGTCGTAGCTAACAGGTTTGTATATCATGTATATCCAGTCTATTTCCCGGGCAAACGACAAGCACAATATCACCTTACATGGAATTGTTCTAGATTATGTGTAACATATATCGTTTTTATCATAGGAAATCGAGGTATGGTGCCTGAAGAATGCAATACTGGGTTAGTAAATCCGGCTCTAAAATAACTTTTGGATATGAATTAAAGCATAACCTGTTGTCTCGAATCCCATATCCGGAATGTATTGTTGAATCAAGTATAGTTGGATTTACACCAATGCTTCAACAAATTATGTACGTACTATGCCAGCGCCATGAGCATGCACTAGTGCATGGATATGTGCGTTATATAAATATCCTCAGATGATGAGGACGACGACGATAATGATGATGATGAGGATGATCTTTGAATACGATTTGCCACAATAGTTATTAAGCAGTGGATGAGTAACAGCGCTATGTATTAGGGCGTTTATGCCTCATTGCACTGTACACTGAGTCCGGATATCTCGAATTTACAACGAAATAACACCGAGTTCCCAAAGTTCTAGATAGCTGAGCCCTAACATTATTGTAGTGCAAACTGACGCTTATGTGAAGTATGAGACGTACTTAATTCAAAGGCACATTTCAGGTTTGTTTAAAATTCTAACGATTACCTGGATTAGAGAAGAAACCTTTTATTATTTATTGTTATTTTTGCGCATATGTTTGAAAGGTTGTGATTAAATACTATTTGGAATGTGTTAGTGTGTGTTGTTGGGCTGAGATTGTCCCATTCACATGTTTCAGAGAGGAAGGGCACCAGGTGGCAGCAATGCGTCCAAGGTGTTATACAAGCAGACGGGGCGACTCATCTTCGAGGTTCCGACAGTCGGAACACATCTACAGTGAAGTCAAGGAAGACGAGATGGGACCAGCCATAGTTTTCCTCTAAAGTTATTGACATATCCAACATCACACACAGTGTGATATGTGAGTCAAATACTCGGACTTGTAATCAACACTTGTTTTCAGCTTTCAGACATTGGACTGTGCTACAAGGAACTTTAAGACATAGTGTTTTTAATAATTTCACTATCTTGTTTTGGGTTTTTTGTTGTTGTTTTTTTCTTTTGTACATTTTGCAAGATTGTTTAATCTTCTTCCTCATTGTGTTTGAATATGTCCATTATACTGTAATAAATGGAAAGAGACAAGTGTGAGGAAGTTCCACTTTTCAAACCTGTGTACACTATTCAGTTGATGAGGTCTTCTACCACTACTGTACACCATGCGTTCTCTGGAATCATTATCCTTCCTGAGAAATAGCTGCATGCTTGGCGTGCTCAAAGTATCACGAAATGTAATGCTTCAGTGCTGAAACCTTTTGAGGAACCTTACTGACCATAGGCGGATTGAGGAATTTTACAAATGGGTAGTGGTAGGGATCCGAACCCCATGAAACACATCCCCATAACCCACCATCCTGTCGCCGCCAAAGCAACTCACAGTTTGCTTCAAACGGGGTTGCGAAACCATGTTGTGGTTACAATTACACGTTGTAAGTAATATGTGTTAAAAACTCTAAATTTGAGTGCAAGCATCCACAGGTACAAACACCTCAAAATCCACACAAACTCGCATCCTTCCACATGTTCAGCCATCGAACCATTCTTTTCCATAATCTTCATACCAGCACAACTTCACATTCACTTCACATCCACCTATCCCAGCACAAATACACGTACATCCAACCACACACAAACACAGTCCACGAATTTACATCCATCCACACACAAACACAATCCACGAGTCCACATCCATCCACACACAAACATAATCCATGAGTCCACATCCATCCACACACAAACACAATCCATAAGTGAACATTCATCCACACACAAACATAATCCACGAGTCCACATCCATCCACACAAACATAACCCACGAGTATACATCCATCCACACACAAAAAGAATCCACAAGTCCACATCCATCCACACAAACACAGTCCACGAGTGTACATCCATCCACACACAAACACAATCCTTGAGTCCACATCCATCCACACAAACACAGTCCACGAGTCCACATCCATCCACACACAAACACAATCCACAAGTCCACATCCATCCACACAAACACAGTCCACGAGTGTACATCCATCCACACACAAACACAATCCTTGAGTCCATGTCCATCCACACAAACACAGTCCACGAGTCCACATCCATCCACACACAAACGCAATCCACAAGTCCACATCCATCCACACACAAACACAATTCACGAGTCCACATCCATCCACACACAAACACAATTCACGAGCCCACATCCATCCACACATACAAACACAATTCACGAGTCCACCCGCACGCCTATGCATAAAAACAATCCACGAGTGCACAACCATCCACTTGTCAATACAGTCCACAAGTACATACCCATACACACGTCTATATACAAATACAATCCTCAGTCCACATCCATCCACAAGCTTATACCCCAATGCAATCCTCAGTGCACATCCATTCGCAGGTCTATACGACAATATAATCCACGAGCACACAGCCATCCACGCGCCTGTACACCAATACAATCCACAGTCAACATCCAGTCACACGCCTATACGCCAATACAGTTCACGAGTCCACATCCATCCACACGCGCAAATATAGTCATCCAGACTCTTATGCTGACACTTATAAACCTGTAGGTGGTAAACATATTCATGTACGAAAGGCGCCATTTCTCATCAACATAAAAATAATGGAGACAGTTACACAAGTGCGTTGTACTAACCTATATTTGTCGGTATGAATCCATTGACAAACAAGAAAATACAATAACACCGACAATATTCCGACAGAATATGCACACATTGTATTGACGTCTTATCTGCGAGTATTGAAGTGTTTAAGTGCAAAACGTCCCTGAGTCGCAGGGCAGGTTACATTCAAATTACTAGCACACATTCATTTGTATGGAGTGTGTGCGAATGTAAGCAGGGAGAATGAAAGGAGAAGCACACATCGTTTGACGGCCATCAACTCGGAACGTTATTTGGCGTGAAAGGCTAATAATCTGAAACAACGTTGACATATTGGTAAGCAAACATATAGTGCTTTTTCACCCTTATCAGGCAGTTGTAATACCGTAAATATTTTGACTTTCCTCGCGTAAATGTTTAGGCTTATTTAACTGCAAACACATTCCAGGCCAGCCGCCATGCATTTATAAATTGTAATACCATACGTTTGTCTTGAAGCTGACTGACTGAGTTTACGCCGCTTTTAGCAATATTCCAGCAATATCACGGCGTGGTTGTGTTGAAGCTGATGTCAGAAGGTAATATTATATTTTGTGAGAAACAGTTCCCATCTGTAACGTAACATCCCTAGTGTCACCACTAGTCCATGGTAAATCATGAATATAGGTTTTTGATTGTGTCTGGGTTACACGATGAACGGCGGGCGTACACATATTACAGTATATCTTTTGTCAGTAGTACTGAACTGTATCAATGCGTGTATTTCATTGTGAAGGGTATACATGTCACACAAGAAGGCGTTTCTGTTTCTAGCAACTGAATTTTGACTTGGCGGTCGTTAAGTATAGCACATAGCACAAAATATATTAACTGTATCAATGCGTGTATTTCATTGTGAAGGGTATACATGTCACACAAGAAGTCGTTTCTGTTTCTAGCAACTGAATTTTGACTTGGCGGTCGTTAAGTATAGCACATAGTTATCAGTATGGTACAGAAATGCATTAGAATCCATTTCATTCGGATATACATAGTTCATTTTAAAGTCAAGTTTAGTTCATTACGCATGCAAAGAAGCGAACGCACACACATTTAACTGTTAAATGTCTTTTCTTCAACAATTCGGAATGAAAATATATTCCTGAAGTTTGCACATCATATGTCAACTGCTTGATTAAGCTAACCAGGAGTTCTGAAGCTGAAAGGCCTGTAGTCAGGCGTCCCGAGGTAGCAGCATGTGAGTCAGAAAGTTAAATGGAACTTACCGAAATGATACTGACGAAACAATTGATGAACTGAGAGACGAACGTTTAAAAAGACAATACATATTCAGAAGGCATTCATTTCACCATATTACAAATAACGAACACAGTTTATATATTTACAGATGATCAGGAAAGGAAACGTTCCCTACTGCAACATGTGGGTGACTGGCATAATTGTGTTTGTATGCAGTAAGTAATCCTGTCACAGATGTGGCTGTATGCAGTATGACTGTACATGACAAACGATTTATCAGAAAATTCAATGACAGACGTGAAATTATTGTTTCATGCAATATCTGCTGAAAGACATAAACGAGTAGGCAAGTCTTACAAACTTATATTGTGGCCTCTGAAGAACGCTTCTAAGCTTGATAGCCAAGGGGTACCATGATACATTCCTAAAGAGATTCTTTAACAATAAAACATTAGAATGTATCCTACTTCAAATCACATGCTCAATCAAGGACAATCAGTATTTTCGTAACAGAACAGTACATACATCTTTACAATGACAGAACAAAATTTTTAAAAAATTTAAAAATGCAAAAAACATTTTCATATATTTCAGGCTTCACAGTAAATGGTAACGAGGAATGTACTTCAGGGACATATGGGGCTGATTGCAGTAAAAACTGTTCGCAAAACTGCTATATTACTTCACATACCGTATTGCCTTGCAACAAAGAAGACGGGGCCTGTTATGACGGGTGCAAACTAGGTTTCTATGGAGATCGGTGTGATCAACGGTGCAGCAAGAGCTGCAAAAGACACGCCTGTTACCTGATCAACGGGCACTGCAGTGAAGGTTGTATAGACAATCGCATTGGAGACTTCTGTGAGACCCGCCAAGGTGAAAGGATGATTAGTCAATTGATAGACTACAGCTTTGTACATGTTTAAATGATAGCAAAAGTGAAAAGTTCAGGTTTACAAGCCTTTTGGTTTATTGCATTCACATTTTTATGAATTATGCTATGACTCTAAATGCTATACTTAAGTGTGCAGTAATGTGATTATAAATGAATTAATTTTCGATAACTCGAATACAATACTTATTAGATAAATAAAATGCGTGGATAAGGTTAATGGTTGACTGCCATGGTGTCTTCTCTTCATTATAAAGCCTTTAGTGCGTTTTGCTAAAGGAGTGTGCAAGACATCATTCATAATCATAATCATAAACATCCTATAATTTCACACTGAAATCTGTTTTTCTTTTGTGTTGACAGATCCATCTCCAGGCCTGACAGGTAACAAATATACAATCCTCCGGCTATCATGTATATACCCCTATTAAACATAATGTAAACATACATTTTTATATTAGCTGTTGGTTGGTTTTCTGTGAACACACCATTAGGTTCTGTATACTTTGTCTCATTACTGCAGATACAACCACTGATGTTCCTACAACAACAGCCACAACTCGAATACCGCCACGCAGAACCAGCTCACCGACTGGCACTGTCGCTGTCATCGTTCCAGTTGTTGTGGTACTTGTCTTGGTGGTAACCGTCTGCATCATCTTAACAAGGTAGGTTGTTCTTTCAAGCAGATGTCTTCTTCAGTTTGAGACATGCTTCGAACAAACATCCCTCTGAGCATCGATTCACCTTCAGATGCAAACAGAGCAGTCAGGTCGTGGCCTTATGGAGACCCATCAAAATGGCAAAACTTGAATTGTATAAGTACCTATTTCAAAATGTGTTAATTGCCCAAAACATACTCGGGGATCATTTAACTTAAATTTAATGACAATTTTTTGTGACATGTTTTGAGTGGAGAAGACCCGTGAAGATTCCGGGGTAGAACAGGCTTTCAGCAACCCATGCTTGCGACTATGCTTGTCGTAAGAGGCGACTAACAGGATCTGATGGTCAGACTCGCTGACTTGGTTGACACATGTCATCGGTTCCCAATTGCGCAGATCGATGCCCATGTTGTTGATCACTGGATTGTCTGGTCCAGACTCGATTATTTACAGACCCCGGCCACATAAGTGGAATATTGCCGAGTGCGGTGTAAAGCTAAACTCACTCACTCACTCACTTTGAGGGGAGAGTTCATGACAAGAATAGGTCATGTTGAGCGTGAGTCTCCAGCACACTCAAACGGGCCTATTCAAGTATTGGGCATAATTTTCTTTGATATCATTGACATGTTAAGGGTCACAACAAAAAGGCGAACACAGTAACAATACCATAAATTGATGTGCTGTTGAACAGTCTAAGCGAATTCACATAACCACTGTTCTCTAGCAATCACATTGTTGCGATTGCCAGTGAGAAGTGACCGGTCCTAGTCACGATATATATCCGTCTTTACGTTTCACATTGAATACCAGGCGTCTTCACACAGCCGAAGGCGTTTTCCTCCACACACTGCATAAACGAGGCAAAGATTTCTCAGAAAGTCTCTTTTAAGTAACGGAGTCTAGGCATACTTGGTGACTTCACCTGGTGTAAGTCTATCGCTGTATCGTCCAACAATACATTACCCTCAAGAAAATCAGCCTCATCTTATATTCACCAAACCGGTGGACAGTAAGCACCAGGAAATATTCAGGGTCTGTAATAGCATGGTCAAGGAAAGCTAATAAATGAATACAAGGATTATAGCTGCAGTGAAAGTTGCTGTCTCAACTGCCAGATAACATATTACAATGTGTTAGATGAGGGTGTTGAGGTTGTTGAATTTCTTTGCTTAGTTAGTTCGAATGCAAGTATCTTTTGTCCAATATTTGAATGCTAAGACGATGGAAAAGAGAAGAGTGCTCTCTCTTGTTGTGAGTATTATTTCCCATTGTTTCTCTTTTTTCTCTGTCAGGTGTAGAAAGAGGAAAAAACACAAAAAGTGTAAGTAGTATATTTCATAATCCTTCAAAAACATTTATGTATGAATGCCCTGATTGACTCAGTAACACGAATCCCTAAAAGGTTATGTGATCTCAAGTACTTGTCTCTCACAGTCTCTCTTATACTGTTACCAGTTTTCATGTTGGCATTTATATCATAAATTTGTTTGCCACATATTAGCAGACTGCTACGGTAGAGATATATAGCATATATATCTGACATAAAGTAGTTATCAGTCACTTAACTTCTTTATGTAAGGAGATATATCCTCTTAATATTACAACTGTATTATGACACACGGAGCTTCTTTTTAACATTTTGCGAATGGGTATTACTAACATGCAAAGTCTACTGGCAGATACATGAATAGCATCGTACTGAACTCATTTCAACACCTTTCGTTTGATATTTTCAGGTGCAAATGATCCTGAAGTTCAGGATGAATTGCTCCAAGGTATGACAAATCGCAATATATTACCGGTTATATTTGGTATTACACTTTCTCTGTAACGCACAGATCTACCACTTTTTGATGTTGAGCCCCATCTGGAATTTCTTGGAAGCCGCGGTGTCTGAGCGGGTTAGACTGCTGACTTTATGTTGTGCTGGCGACTAAATGAGTGTAGGTTCTGTGGCTGATCTCTCGATCTCTCTCTCTCTCTCTCTCTCTCTCTTTCTCTCTCTCTCTCTCTCTCTCTCTAGAAACGTCCACCATAATCATGAATTCCGTGATATCCCTACTATGATAAGATTTGTTATTCCATCTAACTGTATAAACAGTTTTTTCAGATCCGACATTGACGGACAGAGAAGACAACATTTTGCATAAGGCCTGTAGAGGAGGGACCCTTGCTCAAGTCAGACAAATTTTATCTCATAAACTAGTGGACATTAACGGTAGAGGAAAGGGTGGCAGGACACCAGTCATGATAGCAGTTGAGGGTGGACGCCGAGAACTAGTTGACCTCCTTGTGAGACAAGGATGTGACCTGTCACTGACAGATGATGATGGTAATACTGTCCTTCACGTGGCTTCTATCAAAGGACATCTGAAGATAGTGAGGTATGTTCTGTCAAAGAAACTAGTTGACGGAAACATTACAGGTCTTTGTAACAGAACAGCATTGATGGCGGCAGCAAGGTTTGGAAATCGGAAAGTGTTTGACTTACTTGTGAAGAACGGAAGTGATCTTTCAACTGTTGATTCAGATGGAAACAACATCCTTCACATGGCCTGTATTGGAGGACATGTCGAGATGGTGAAATATATCCTCAACAACGACTGTGTTGATATTAACAGCAGGGGGCACAACGAGATGTCTCCAGTGATGCTTGCTGCAAACTGTGGACATAAGAAAGTGTTTGATCTACTTGTCAGACGGGGATGTCTCTTACCACTAGAAGATAGAAATGGTACAGGTATCCTTCATTCTGCCTGTGTAGGAGGTAATGTTGCAATAGTTGGCGACATTCTCAAGAGAAACATTGTTTCTGTTGACAGCAAAGACCATGATGGAAAGACGCCAGCCATACTTGCGCTGGAGTGTGGACATGCAGACGTGTTTAAGCTTCTTGTAACTAACCAGGGTGACATACAACTATTCTGTGAAAATGGAAACAACGTTCTCCATATGAGTTGTGCTCTTGGCCATGCCGACACTGTAAAGTGTATTCTGGCAGAGGGTCTTATTCACATTGACAGCTGTGGACAAAACCAGATGACAGCTGTAATGTTTGCAGCAAAGAATGGACACAAAGACGTATTTGATTTTCTTGTGAATAACAAAAGTGACATGAAAAGGATAGACGAAAACGGAAACACAGTCCTTCACATGGCCTGTATCGGAGGAAACAAAGCTATTGTTGAAGATGTCTTATCAAAGGAAATTGTTGATATCAATAGTAGAGGACAATCTCAGAGGACACCGGCAATGATGGCAGCAGCATGTGGACACAAGGACGTGTTTGACATACTCGTCAACAGAGGGGCGGACCTGACACTAGTTGACGACCGAGGTTTCGGAGTCCTTCAACTGATCGCCATGGGCGGACACTTACAGATGATGGAACATGTTCAAAACTCTATGCTCTACCGGTGAAGCTGGACATAGTTACAGCCTTCACCTGTTGCTACAACAACATTCAGTAGTTCCAAGGACAAACTTGTTTAGTTGTAAACAGTAGCTACATTTTACATGGATTGAATAGTTTCAACTTGTTCATCAAACTGACAATGGTCTTTTTTTTGTCAATTTCTAACAGATAAAACGTTATGCTTGAAGCTTCATTGAAACTAGTTTGCCAAATGCATATCTTTCGACTTTGCATCGTACAGCAGAAATTCCCCGTCAAATCATCATGTACTACTGTACTCCTTGAGATAATACAGTCACGACCTTCCAGGTCATTTTGTGGCAGATGTATTTGCCGTAACATACTGCTGCACATATATTGCATTGTTTGTTGTTTCTGTTTAGCATCTGCAGCGGGCAGTGATGTATTAGTTAGACTAGGAGTCAAAGGCAATCTTGAAGATTCTAGATCAGCATCGATCTATCCGTCATGTGCGACTTTTCAAGTTCTAAGAATGGCTTTGATTTTGTGCTGCCACTCCACTGGGTCATGTGACATGAACAATAACGCGTTTTACTTTGTAAACCTTTACTCCATTTGTAAATACGAAGTAAAAATTATGTTGTAATACTATGTTTGTATTGTGTTTCTACATCACATTCTCCGGTTCAGACTTCAGCAGATACTTCTTGTATCATTTCTTTAGAGTGAGTGAGTGAAAATATGTTTCACTCCGTTTGTAGCACGATGACAGGAACAACAGGCAATTGAAGCCACAAATGGAGTGAGTGAGCGAGTCTAGTTTTACGACGCACAATATTCTAGCTATACTGCGGCGATCTGTAGATAATTGCGTCTGAACCATACAATCCAGTGATCAACAGCACAAGCATCGTCAGCGAGTCTGACCAGCCGATCCCGTTAGTCGCCTCTTACGAGATGCATAGTCGCCTTTTGTGGCAAGCATGGTTTGCTGAAGACCTATGCTACACTGCATCTTTAGGCGTCAGCTACACACGGACTTCACAACCAGTAACCACTTAGTGTCGGTCTTCCTAAATGATCCATTTCACTTCCCTAAATATATGTATATATATATATGATCCGTTACACTAGCTGACAACTCTACAGCTATCCGCCTATAAGTCTCAAGAACTAAATAATTATTCAAAGCCTCTACACTTATGCGGTGACATTAGAAATGGAGGTTATGAAGACAGCGCGTTGTAAGTTAGCGCATTGGTCGTTCAGGGACACTTTTGTTATTCAAATATCCAGCATTGATAAGTCGAAGTACATTTTCATTCGCTAGCCTAAACACATTTGTCAGTGATGTCGTGGCAAAGACTGCCAAACAACACTGACAACCAGTAGGACTGCTTTGCTGGATTGCACGGACTATGTGTTGTCGAGCTGGCAGGTGACGGTAGCGTTGCATGTATATCTAACGGTAAGCTGTTCATATTTCTGTAATTATGTTATTACATGTTCCAGTTATGTATTACATAATAATAATTTTGCAACAGTTCGTTAAGTCTTTTTCGGTTTCTTATATTTTCCAAAATCAGACCTGTCCTTGTGTAGTAAGCAGTATAAATAGCTAAAAAAAATTGAATACACACATCAAGGGAACACATGTACAGGGACCCCTGTAAAAAGCTAAAAGTGACTTAAAGGTAATTGAATAGTTGTGCTAGCATGAACCTTTCGGTAAATCCTCATAACTGGAATAAAATACACGAAATATAAAATACGTCTTCCGTTTTGCAATTACAGACTGGCCATGATCACTAAAAATAAATGACAGAATTCTCTCTTATTTTTGTTCTGCCTCCGTGTTAAAAATTTTGCTTTAAAGACTAACATAAGTGCGCCTACAATTTCCCTCACATAGTTTTACCAAATCTAGTAACATTGGACGCATATAGGGGATAGGTATTAAAGGGGCTGTGTGGCGACCATAGTCATCTAAGACACCTTTTTGCTTATGGTAATAAGCCGTACCACTTAAGCCTTTATCTTTATGCGCAATGGAGAGTTTATAAGGTAAGGAAGACAACGCGATTCTCTAAATACTGTTCCATTTTGGGTTTAGTTGTCCGACATACAGGAACTTTACACAAGTTAGCAAATGGATTCTTTTTTTCAGTTTATCATCATCTCCTGAGTGATGTCTGCCACAGATAGATCCACCCACATAATATTTAATGGTAACCTTTATACTCTTACTTTGAAGATTACAGTCTCTTTGACATCAGTCAAATAAAAAAAATCTTAACTGTCTCCGTGACACGTCATTTAGGCTAGTGTAGAATTTTTTTAGTCTAATTATCTCCTACGTAGGCCTTAGTATCTCCTACGTAGGCCTTAGTACCTCCTACGTAGGACTTAGTATCTCCTGCGTAGCACTTAGTATCTCCTATGTAGGCCTTAGTATCTCCTACGTAGGACTTAGCATCTCCTACGTAGGACTTAGTATCTTCTATGTAAGCCTTAGTATCTCCTACGTAGGACTTAGTATCTCCTATGTAGGCCTTAGTATCTCCTATGTAGGCCTTAGTATCTCCTACTTAGGACTTAGTATCTCCTACGTAGGACTTACTATCCCCTACGTAGGACTTAGTATCTTAGTATCTCCTATGTAGGCCTTAGTATCTCCTATGTAGGCCTTAGTATCTCCTACTTAGGACTTAGTATCTCCTACGTAGGACTTACTATCCCCTACGTAGGACGTAGTATCTTCTATGTAAGCCTTAGTATCTCCTACGTAGGACTTAGTATCTCCTATGTAGGGCTTAGTATCTCCTACGTAGGCCTAGATATTAAGTAGGACTTAGCATTTCCTACGGAGGACTTACTATCAACTACGTAGGACTTAGTATCTCCTACGTCGGACTTAGTATCTCCTACGTAGGCCTTAGTATCTCCTACGTAGGCCTTAGTATCTCCTACGTAGGCCTTAGCATCTGCTATGTAGGACTTACTATCCCCTACGTAGGACTTAGTATCTTCTATGTAAGCCTTAGTATCTCCTACGTAGGACTTAGTATCTCCTATGTAGGCCTTAGTATCTCCTACGCAGGCTTAGATATTAAGGAGGACTTAGTATCTCCTACTGAGGACTTACTATCCACTACGTAGGACTTGTTATCTTCTATGTAAGCCTTAGTATCTCCTACGTAGGACTTAGTATCTCCTATGTAGGCCTTAGTATCTCCTACGTAGGACTTAGTATCTCCTACGTAGGACTTACTATCCCCTACGTAGGACTTAGTATCTCCTACGTAGGCCTTAGTATCTCCTACGTAGGACTTAGTATCTCCTACGTAGGACTTACTATCCCCTACGTAGGACTTAATATCTTCTATGTAAGCCTTAGTATCTCCTACGTAGGACTTAGTATCTCCTGTGTAGGCCTTAGTATCTCCTACGTAGGCCTTAGTATCTCCTATGGAGGACTTACTATCCCCTACGTAGGACTTAGATTCAACTGCGTAGGACTTAATATCTCCTACGTAGGACTTAGTATCTCCTACGTAGGCCTTAGTATCGCCTACGTAGGCCTTAGTATCTCCTACGTAGGACTCACTGTCTCCTACGTAGGTCTTAATATCTCCTACGTAGGACTTACTATCACCTACGGACTTAGTATCTCCTACGTAGGACTTAGTATCTCCTACGCAGGACTTAACATCTCCTACGTAGGCCTTACTATCACCTACGTAGGACTTAGCGTCTCCTACGTAGGACTTAGCATCACCTACGTAGGACTTACTATCCCCTACGAAGGACTTAGTATCTTCTATGTAAGCCTTAGTATCTCCTACGTAGGACTTAGTATCTCCTATGTAGGCTTTAGTATCTCCTACGTAGGCCTTAGTATCTCCGACGGAGGACTTACTATCCCCTACGTAGGACTTAGTATCACCGTAGGACTTAATATCTCCTACGTACGCCTTAGTATCTCCTACGTAGGACTTAATCTCCTACGTTGGACTTAGTATCTACTACGCAGGACTTAATATCTCTTATGTAGGCTTTAGTATCTCCTACGTAGGACTTAATATCCCCTACGTAGGCCTTAGTATCTCCTACGTAGGAGATATTAAGTAGGACTTATTATCTCCTACGGATGACTTAGCATCTCCTACGTAGGACCTACAATCACCTACGTAGGTCTTAGTATCTCCTACGTAGGCATTAGTATCTCCTACGTAGGCCTTAGTGTCGCCTACGTAGGCCTTAGTATATCCTACGTAGGACTTATTATCTCCTACGTAGGACTTATTATCACCTACGTAGGACTTAGCATGTCCTACGTAGGCCTTAGTATCGCCAACGTAGGCCTTAGTATATCCTACGTAGGACTCACTATCTCCTACGTAGGTCTTAATATCTCCTACGTAGGACTTACTATCACCTACGGACTTAGTATCTCCTACGTAGGACTTAGTACCTCCTACGCAGGACTAAACATCTCCTACGTAGGCCTTACTATCACCTACGGACTTAGCATCTCCTACGTAGGACTTAGTATCACCGTAGGACTTAATATCTCCTACGTACGCCTTAGTATCTCCTACGTAGGACTTAATCTCCTACGTAGGACTTAGTATCTACTACGCAGGACTTAATATCTCTTATGTAGGCTTTAGTATCTCCTACGTAGGACTTACTATCCCCTACGTAGGACTTAGTATCTTCTATGTAAGCCTTAGTATCTCCTACGTAGGACTTAATATCCCCTACGTAGGCCTTAGTATCTCCTACGTATGACTTAACCTCCTACGTAGGACTTAGTATCTACTATGCAGGACTTAATATCTCTTATGTAGGCTTTAGTATCTCCTACATAGGACTTACTATCCCCTACGTAGGACTTAGTATCTTCTATGTAAGCCTTAGTATCTCCTACGTAGGACTTAGTATCTCCTATGTAGGACTTAGCATCTCCTACGTAGGCCTTACTATCCCCTACGAAGGACTTAGTATCTTCTATGTAAGCCTTAGTATCTCCTACGTAGGACTTAGTATCTCCTATGTAGGCTTTAGTATCCCCTACGTAGGACTTAGTATCACCGTAGGACTTAATATCTCCTACGTACGCCTTAGTATCTCCTACGTAGGACTTAATCTCCTACGTATGACTTAGTATCTACTACGCAGGACTTAATATCTCTTATGTAGGCTTTAGTATCTCCTACGTAGGACTTAATATCCCCTACGTAGGCCTTAGTATCTCCTACGTAGGAGATATTAAGTAGGACTTATTATCTCCTACGGAGGACTTAGCATCTCCTACGTAGGACCTACAATCACCTACGTAGGTCTTAGTATCTCCTACGTAGACATTAGTATCTCCTACGTAGGCCTTAGTGTCGCCTACGTAGGCCTTAGTATATCCTACGTAGGACTTATTATCTCCTACGTAGGACTTAGTATCACCTACGTAGGACTTAGTATGTCCTACGTAGGCCTTAGTATCGCCAACGTAGGCCTTAGTATCTCCTACGTAGGACTCACTATCTCCTACGTAGGTCTTAATATCTCCTACGTAGGACTTACTATCACCTACGGACTTAGTATCTCCTACGTAGGACTTAGTACCTCCTACGCAGGACTTAACATCTCCTACGTAGGCCTTACTATCACCTACGGACTTAGCATCTCCTACGTAGGACTTAGTATCACCGTAGGACTTAATATCTCCTACGTACGCCTTAGTATCTCCTACGTAGGACTTAATCTCCTACGTAGGACTTAGTATCTACTACGCAGGACTTAATATCTCTTATGTAGGCTTTAGTATCTCCTACGTCGGACTTACTATCCCCTACGTAGGACTTAGTATCTTCTATGTAAGCCTTAGTATCTCCTACGTAGGACTTAGTATCTCTTATGTAGGCCTTAGTATCTCCTACGTAGGCCTTAGTATCTCCTACTGAGGACTTACTATCCCCTACGTAGGACTTAGTATCACCTGCGTAGGACTTAGTATCTCCTATGTACGCCTTAGTATCTCCTACGTAGGACTTACTATCCCCTACGTAGGCCTTTGTATCTCCTACGTAGGAGATATTAAGTAGGACTTAGTATCTCCTACGGAGGACTTAGCATCTCCTACGTAGGACCTACAATCTCCTACGTAGGACTTAGTATCACCTACGTAGGACTCACTATCTCCTACGTAGGTCTTAATATCTCCTACGTAGGACTTACTATCACCTACGGACTTAGTATCTCCTACGTAGGACTTAGTATCTCCTACGCAGGACTTAACATCTCCTACGTAGGCCTTACTATCACCTACGTAGGACTTAGCATCTCTTACGTAGGACTTAGTATCACCTACGTAGGACTTAGTATCTCCTACGTAGGACTTACTATCCCCTACGTAGGACTTAGTATCTTCTATGTAAGCCTTAGTTTCTCCTACGTAGGACTTAGTATCTCCTACGTAGGACTTACTATCCCCTACGTAGGTCTTACTATCACGTACGTATGACTTAGTATCTCCTACGTAAGACTTAGTATTTCCTACGCAGGACTTAGTATCTCCTACGTAGGACTTACTATCCCCTACGTAGGACTTAGTATCTCCTACGTAGGACGTAATATCTCCTACGTAGACCTTAGTATCTCCTACGTAGGACTTAGTATCTCCTATGTAGGCCTTAATATCTCCTACGTACGCCTTAGTATCACCTACGTAGGACTTAATCTCCTACGTAGGACTTAGTATCTACTACGCAGGACTTAATATCTCTTATGTAGGCTTTAGTATCTCCTACGTAGGACTTAGAATCTTCTATGTAAGCCTTAGTATCTCCTACGTAGGACTTAGTGTCTCCTATGTAGGCCTTAGTATCTCCTACGTAGGCCTTAGTATCTCCTACGTAGGACTTACTATCCCCTACGTAGGACTTAGTATCTCCCACGTAGGACTTAATATCTCCTACGTAGGCCTTAGTATCTCCTACTGAGGACTTACTATCCCCTACGTAGGACTTAGTATCACCTGCGTAGGACTTAGTATCTCCTATGTACGCCTTAGTATCTCCTACGTAGGACTTACTATCCCCTACGTAGGCCTTTGTATCTCCTACGTAGGAGATATTAAGTAGGACTTAGTATCTCCTACGGAGGACTTAGCATCTCCTACGTAGGACCTACAATCTCCTACGTAGGACTTAGTATCACCTACGTAGGACTCACTATCTCCTACGTAGGTCTTAATATCTCCTACGTAGGACTTACTATCACCTACGGACTTAGTATCTCCTACGTAGGACTTAGTATCTCCTACGCAGGACTTAACATCTCCTACGTAGGCCTTACTATCACCTACGTAGGACTTAGCATCTCTTACGTAGGACTTAGTATCACCTACGTAGGACTTAGTATCTCCTACGTAGGACTTACTATCCCCTACGTAGGACTTAGTATCTTCTATGTAAGCCTTAGTTTCTCCTACGTAGGACTTAGTATCTCCTACGTAGGACTTACTATCCCCTACGTAGGTCTTACTATCACGTACGTATGACTTAGTATCTCCTACGTAAGACTTAGTATTTCCTACGCAGGACTTAGTATCTCCTACGTAGGACTTACTATCCCCTACGTAGGACTTAGTATCTCCTACGTAGGACGTAATATCTCCTACGTAGACCTTAGTATCTCCTACGTAGGACTTAGTATCTCCTATGTAGGCCTTAATATCTCCTACGTACGCCTTAGTATCACCTACGTAGGACTTAATCTCCTACGTAGGACTTAGTATCTACTACGCAGGACTTAATATCTCTTATGTAGGCTTTAGTATCTCCTACGTAGGACTTAGAATCTTCTATGTAAGCCTTAGTATCTCCTACGTAGGACTTAGTGTCTCCTATGTAGGCCTTAGTATCTCCTACGTAGGCCTTAGTATCTCCTACGTAGGACTTACTATCCCCTACGTAGGACTTAGTATCTCCCACGTAGGACTTAATATCTCCTACGTAGGACTTAGTATCTCCTACGTAGGACTTAATATCTCCTTCGTAGGTCTTACTATCACGTACGTATGACTTAGTATCTCCTACGTAAGCCTTAGTATCTCCTACGTAGGACTTAGTATCTCCTACGTAGGACTTACTATCCCCTACGTAGGACTTAGTATCTCCTACGTAGGACGTAATATCTCCTACGTAGACCTTAGTATCTCCTACGTAGGACTTAATATCCCCTACGTAAGGCTTTGTATCTCCTACGTAGGCCTTAGTATCACCTACGTAGGACTTAGTATCTCCTACGTAGGACTTAGTATCTCCTACGCAGGATTTAGTATCTCCTACGTAGGACTTACTATCACCTACGTAGGACTTAGTATCTCCTACGTAGGTCTTAGTATCTCCTATGTAGGACTTAGTATCTCCTACGTAGGACTTAGTATCTCCTACGTAGGACTTAATATCTCCTACGTAGGACTTAGTATCTCCTACGTAGGACTTAATATCCCCTATGTAGGACTTAGTATCTCCTACGTAGGACTTACTATTACCTACGTAGGACTTAGCATCTCCTACGCAGGACTTAGTATCTCCTGTTAGAGATGCTCGATATATTTTGACATACATTAAAATGAAATGGTCAACTTAGTTCCCCCAGGCACGGAAACCATTTCCTTTTTGACTGATCCGTCACTGTTTTAGAGTTTACAGCCATGTGTTTCATTTATGTTTAGAGTCTACAGTTATGTGTTATATTTACCACTGGAATCTACTATTATGTGTTTCATTTACTCTGAAGATAAGAGTCTACTGTTTCCTTCACCATTAGACTCTTGTGTTCAACTATACAACACATCAAAAGTTTGGACTCACTAGTGTTAATGTAGTGGTATACTTCAGTCAACTGTTATAAACTACATTTTGCAAAATATTCCATACTGTTTAAAGGTACTGTTCATACATGAAATGATGTATAACAAAACAAATGCGTAACGTTGACACGATTATTGCCATGCGTTCAACAAATGATTAAACTCGGTAAGAAATGGCAAATTCTTATCAAAACTCGGCACCAAAACGCAGCAGTTCACATGCACGATATTTGCACATGCTTTTCAGCAATTTGATGAATCATCCTCGTGCATTTAATCTGCGTAACGTTTGCAGTTGTTTCCCCACGTTTTTGGAGAAATTCATCTTCCTTGTAACTATGTATACATATATAACATATAGTGGATGTTTTAAGTGAGTCTAGACTTTTGATGGGTAGTATACTTGTTGCATATTACTTTCATGTGTTGCACCGACTGTGCACTTTACTGCCTCGCGTTCAGTTTGCCCTGTTGTTACGCGTTGCAGTTACATTTTTCTATTATGCGCTGGATATTTCAGAGTTAGTTGCACATTAATCATAATCTGCGTGGACAGATGCGTCTATCAGTGGCAACCTATGCGTACTTATATCCTTATACCTATACAAACAACTATAATGACATTCTTTTGCCTTCTTTTAATTCCGTATTGCTTTACGCCGCATTCAACACTTTTCCACTCGAGACAAGTCAACTTGTAACGATTCCGAAAATAAAACCGGAAACGAGCGTTATATCTGATCCAACCTAGCCTCATATGAAGACAAGAACAACTTTAGGAGGACGTGTCATAACGAGAATTTCATATCAGAAACTGATCCCTCCTCCTCTGTGTGTGTGCGTGCGTGAGTGTGTGTGTGTGTGTGTGTGTACCCATTACTGCAATTAGATCAAGGTTCACGTCTCCCAAACGTAAAACACACACATACACATACACACACACAAACACCCGCCCACCCACCCACCCACACACACACACCACAATAACACTGTGTAGTAACACTGCGTTTGAGTCATAAGTATGCATTGAAGTGCATTTCTACTATTTAACGTCCTGCATAACCATACATTTCTCAATAACCACACTTCATATAATCCGAACCTTAAAATGGATATATACTCTTCAAAATAAGTACGGGAACCTGAACTTTCAGTTTGGATAGGAAGTGTAAACGTTAACAAACGTTTCAAGGACAGACATCTTATGAACGCACCACCATTTCCCACTATTATAGCCCTATAGCCCGCAGTAGCCCCATACATGCGCATGGGGTCCCATTCTTGATTTTGACGTTTTTTTAAGAAGGTCGAGAAATCAATTAGAACATTAATTTTGACACTCATCTTGCATCACACATTTGTTAGTGTTTGTTTCTAGTGTTTGGTTTTTTTTAATGAGAATCGTATGCATGCAATTTGCATGCCACCCACCAATCATCTTTCAAAATACATTCCAAATAACTATGGTTGTTAGGAAATCCAAATAGTGATGCACTCTGAAAACATTCAGCAATATCAAATCAACATTGATTGGCTTCGATGAATCTCCTAAATATGTTTGATTGTAAATTCAAAAATGAAGATCCCCTGCTTTTTTGGAAGAGTATAGTAAGTACTACGTCCTACGTAGGAGATAGTGACACCCCCCAAAAAAATTTCACCATGACCCTAATACGCTTCCGTACAATCATAAGGAAACAAACAATGGATGCAATGTGAAACAACTTTTCGGGTCAGGAATCGTCTCATAGGTCGATCTAATATCAACATAAGAATATATTACATTGACGTGCTTACTGCATATTGTTTATATTATTACAGTGCATTGTGACAAAGATGGCGTCTTCACGGTTGATTTCAACGAGAACGAAGAACAAGCTGAGGTGTACTCTACAGAGTGGACATGCATTCCTTCATCGGGGACATGTGGAATTGTATATTCAGGAAATGTACACAAATACTACTGCGATATGGTACATCATTTTCACAATCCTCCAGCGGTGAAGTTGGCGAGTTTACGTAACCCTGAACAGAAGGTCAAACTTGTGTTCCGACATGACACAAGGAAAAACGCCCTAGGAATGATGTGTAAAATGATTGATGTGAAAGAGACTGTTGTAGCGTTTCTGCGAAATATGAAAATACCAGCCGGTGATATCAGTGTGAGTGTTCAGCTACAGAGACTGAATGAACCAGCAGAGGAGCAGAACGGAGGTAAAACATTAACATATATGTCCTGACATAAATAGTGTAGATAGTACAAAAACGATACATAACTCATGTTTAATGTAAGTGTCACAGTTACTTAGCCGGGAAAACACGTCTTCGACTTGCAGTGGGGTGGGAGTCTGCTTATTCGTAAGACATCACCCTGTTAATATTTCATTTTTGTATATGAATATCACAATATACACTGTATGTTTTTTTATCACAAGGGTATTATCGCAAATTCATTTTCAACAACTGATTAACGGAAAACTGAAACATCTATGAGCGATATGCACATCACATTCAACAGAAATGAATATACCCTCCCAAAAAACGAAACGCATCATGTAGCTGTGAATTAAAACATGATTCATTTTTTAAAAGTTTTGCTCTGTTTATCAGTCCTGTGTTGTTTATGTCTTGAAACATCACAACAAAACGCACCGTTCTTAAAATTATCTGTATTTAACGGCATGATTTTCAACTTCGGCGTATAGAGTCAGTGAATACACAATTCACATGTAATGCACCTGCAAGTTAGAGATCAGATAATCGCGATGAAATGTATAAAAGGCGAATCGCTGCCTGTCGATTAGTCACTATATTTAGAATATTATTGACGAACGCAAAATGTCACGTCTAAGTGAAGTCATTTGTCATATCGCCATTTGTCTCCCTGAAGCTGGCTAGTCTCAACGTGCAGTTGCACGACACATGATTGTTCACCAAAGCACCTTTTCAGGGAGATATATCGTCGTCAGAATTCAATAGCAGATGCCCTTCGTTGTGGGCGACATAGAGCAATCGCGGGAACATGAAGTTAGAAACGGATTCGGTATTCGTGATTGGCGACCATCAATACTCCGCCGCCAAATACACACACACGCACACACTCACGCACACACACACACACACACTCTCTCTCTCACACACACACATACTCTCTCACACACACTCACACTCACACTCACACTCACGCTCACGCTCACGCTCACACTCACACTCACACTCACACTCACACTCACACTCACACTCACACTCACGCTCACTCTCCCTTTACATCCACTGCGTGTAATAAAGTTAGCCGTCCCTGAATAGTGCCTATTGTGAAACAGATCGGGCGTGTGGGCCAGAAGTTCAGAGGAGGGAGTGCCTATTCACCCTGGAGGCACGACCAGATCGTTTGGGCTGGGGTCTTAGGCTGGGGTCTTGGGTTGGGGTGGGGTCTTGTGTTGGGGTCTTGGTTTGGGGACATGGGCTGGGTCTTCGGACGGGATCTTGGGCTCGGGTCTTGGGCAAGGTTCTTGGATTGGGGTCTTAGGTTGGGGTCTGGGGCTGGGGTCTTGGGATGGGGTCCCGGGATAGGGTTTTGGGCTGGGTTGTGAACTAGTTCATAGCATATGTTCTCTGTCTGAAGTTGGCAATAAATAGTTGGCAATAAATAGTTAGCACATGTAAACATAGCTGTGCAGGACACTGCTGGATATTTATCATAGCCTGTTAGAGGTGTCCCTGTTAGTTAGTTGTGATATAATTAAGTTAAAAAGGTCGCTGAATGCAGTTATGGAACAACTTCCGCAACATTGACAGTTTACTCTTAAAATGTACATGCACTAACTGATGCCTCCAGAATTCAAAATGATTTCTGTTTGTCTGTTTAGGTATTTCTTCACTATTACATGAATGCTGGCAATTTATACTGACAATGAGGAAGAAAGAAAACAATAAGATAAGATAAGATAAGATAAGATAAGATAAGATAAGATAAGATAAGATAAGATAAGATAAGATAAGATAAGATAAGATAAGATAATACTTTATTATCCCGAGTGAAATTTTGGTTACATCATAAACAAAACACTGAATTACAACGTACTTTACAAGAACGTTAAAATCATGCACATATAGATAAATACCATACAAAGAGCACTAAGATGTTGCAGTAAGATAGGACTAACATGCTGCGATAAAAGGTGAAAACAGTTTGTAAAAAAGAAGCCTCACGGGATAAGATGGTAAAAAAGTTATAGAAAATATTAACTGTTGTTAAAATAGCGAATACCAGCTGGTACAAAAGATTGACGGAACCTGTTTGTTCTGGCTGCCGGCATGCACAGACGGCGTCCTGATGGAAGAAATTCAAAATCATAATAGAGAATGTGAAGAAATACCACAATATAATTGTTTATATGTGATAAACATTGTATTTGGCACTGTGAACATACTGAAAACATGACATGTACTTCCATAAAACCAGACGTTTCTGAAGTGCTTTATTAGCATTCTGTTTGTCACCATTTTATCACAATTACAAAACTTTTAAACCAAAAACGTTATAATGATATATTATTATAGGTAGGTTTAATACTTGATTTTTGGCATGATCACTTACTGCATTGGTATCAAGGATTTACTTTCAGAAAAGCTTGAAATCAGTATATTTAGGATGTGTATGTGGACGTGCATTTGTCTTTATGATTAGAAATGTTCAACACTGATTGAGTAGGTACAAATTCTGGTGGGTACTAGAAATTAGTACTTATGTTCTTGATAGCTCAAGCCTAAGGTACTTGTGCTGCCCATGTTCATCTCTGTGGACTGCCGCATGTTTAGCCAGTCATGGGGAAAAAGATTTGAAGATTCCATCAAAATAATGCTTGACAGTTCCTTCTGAAAAGATGTTATTGTATGGGATATTACGTGCTTATACAGACTAGTTAATTAGGTAAACGTAGCGTAAATAATATTCATTTCATTCAGTGAGAAATGTGTTTGTGACCAGTTTCTTGTTAATATTTAACTTGATCCAAGAATATTACAATCATAAGTCCATAGCATATGATGATCACATCTGGATGACCATTAATT
The DNA here is from genome assembly GCF_037392515.1 of Haliotis asinina. Classification (NCBI taxonomy): domain Eukaryota; kingdom Metazoa; phylum Mollusca; class Gastropoda; order Lepetellida; family Haliotidae; genus Haliotis; species Haliotis asinina. The sequence continues at coordinate 4,982,125 of NC_090283.1, read as the reverse complement.
CAAGTTGACAGTAGGTATGCAAATCTTTTCCTATTATTTGCGTAATCTGTGATTTACAATTCAAACCAGTTATTTTAAGATTAGTATAACTGAAGTACATTAACTGAATTTTGAGTGTAAGATTTTACTACAATAATGGACTGACGTTTTAGTGCTGGTTGTCGCCTTCAGTAGTTTAGGAAATAGGGGTTTTGGGCCACCCCCCATATAAACCACATAATAGCCAATGACGCGAATCTAGACCCTCTTTTTCAGAAACACTTTCCGTCTACTTTCACATAAGGTGTCTGCTTTCACATAAGGTGACTTTAGGGTCTAAAATATCCTTTTAACTTCGATGGCTTATAATTATTGGGATGGTACCAAAAAAACCCTATTCCCTTTACTACTCTACGTGTTTCATTCTCTACAAACTGGTTTCCCCCACTACCTGCTTCATTCTCTATAAACAGGGGTGTGGGGGAAACCCCCACAGAAAGATTAAAAAAAGAGTAAAAGAGGTCTGTTCTAAGCCACAGTCCTTCAAGTGATCTTAGAAAGATTTCCTTGCATATTTCTCCCAAGGAGGACTGCGTCGGTGCCTTCTCTCACCATGGGAGTGCCCAGCTCAGAAAGGCCCTTTTCAGAGAGGCTGATATGATCGTGATACCTTGCCTCGAAATGACAAGGAAGTCAACATGAGGCCCAGCGGGAAACAAACTCACAATGCACAGCTGCGCAACTGTCCACGGTAAGCTCGCACCTCAAGCTATTGAGCTACTCAGGACTGAAAACAATAATCTTGGTTAAACGGCCTATCCTGTATTACTGTGATCACATGATAGCTCTATGACAACGGTGGTAAACAATGCATATCACTTGTTCGATGTACTTTTATATCACTCCCTTGATGTACCTTTAGACAATTGTTTCACATATAGCATAAACACTGTGTAACATGTTTTACAGTACATGAGTTGAAAAAGCAAGTGCATGAATGTGCAATGTGAGGTTATTCTCGTATGAGGAAACATGAGTTACTAGATTTTTTAAGGTTAAAGTATCAAAAAACACCCACTGTGAAAGAGCTAATAAAGTATATTCCCAAGGGTATTCCCGTATGAGGAAGTCTGAGCTCATTGAACTTGTGAAGGAACAAAACCTATAGAATTACAATTCACGCCTACTGAGCGTGCTATGGGAAAGTATTTGAGAGGTCGAAAGATGGAAGTTCAACAAAATATAGACGTTGGAGATATAAAACTATTGGTATTTCATAAAGTGATGAAGAAATGAAAGATTTAAGAGGTATTGAATTTTAGTTCACATTAAACATGACACTAGAGAAACAAGATGTGAATGGAGCAACTGAATACACCAATGTTTACTTCAGAGGTAAACAGGAAGTTACACCACACTCAGAAGCTATTAACTCCACAGTTGACAGGTCATTTGCAAAAAATTGTGAATTAGAACGGTACACTAATCAGGGATCTGGTTGGGTGGTTGACAAGACTGACATGGTCTACCTGGATATCACAAATTATGTACCATTGAAAGGAGAGAGAACTTTACCCACTCCTAAATATTTCACAGACAAACACGCTATGGTTAATGTTCCAAATACTGAGGATAATTGCATGAGGATAGCGTTAAGAGTCACCAAATTTCCAGCCAAGAAACATCCACACAGACTTTCCAGTTATCCAGAAGATGATGGGATCATTTGGGATGGTATAGAGGAACCCACTCCTATCTCTCAGTGCACAAAAATAGAAAAACAGAATCCAGATTTGGCTATAAGTGTCTTTGGATGTGAAGGGAAAAAGTCATAGTCAACAGGATAAGTCCTTTATTGTAAAAGGAGGGTAGAAAAACAGCTGATATATTTCTAATACAAAAAGGTGAACAATATCACTACATAACGATAACACATTTCAGCCGCTTGGTGTACAATCAATCAAAATATAAGGGGAAGACGACCCCAGGAGATTGGGAAACCCACAACAAAAGCACACATTGTCACATCTGCAGTAAACCTCTCAATGGTGTTTCAGAGCGAGATCACTGTCTGGGGAATACCAAGGGGCGGTTCACAATGTGTGCAAATTAAAGTTATGGATAAGTCTGAAATTGATGCACATCCCTGTCGTATTATATAATCCTCACACTTGATTATGCAGTATATGAAAAACAATATACATCTGTATGATACCAGCGATTACCCGAGACACCACCCTATGCATAGCCAAGTCAACAAAAAGGTATTAGGTAAAATGAAGGATGTGAATGTGCGGGCACACCAATCACCGAATACGTTGGGTTGAGACTAAGATGTATTCTATCAAAACAGCAGACGACGCTGAAACAAGAAAGGCTAAAGGTGTGAAAAAGAAAGTGGTGAAACAACATATCAGGCATACCCTCTACAAACAGGCCCTATTCGAGAAGAAAGCATTTAAACACCAGATGAACAAACACTTTCTTGTGACGGGCATAAGATCTACGGGTTGACGTCTCTATCGCCGATGGATACAAAATGATGGATAACTTCTGATGGTGTCAATACCTATGCTTACAGCCATAAAAGTATTCATATTACAGATACATAATGGAGAAAATTTACTACGGCTCACGATGATATTGGAAAGGGGTAGACGTTATTTACAAATTAGCTAAAGATGCACATGTTTCGGAAGAAAAAGCCAAAGCCTGGGTACAAAAACAAGCTATATGGCAGATATACCTACCGGCAACAAAATATATAAACAGGAGAAAATTCGGTATTCATATACCTAATCAAGTTCACCAGGCTGACCTGTTGTTTCTTCCACACGATATGGTCAGAGGTAAAATCTGTAAGTAGGCTGACAGTTGTAGACATAGCCAGCTGCTATAAGGAAGTCAAACCCTTGGCCACAAGGGATGCTACTCAAGTAGCCCACATATTCGAACACATATACAAACGCAGTCTGCTGAAGTGGCCCTCGGAGCTGCCAGTCAACCCAGGCCAGGAATTCCTGGGTGCCATGTCACAACTGCTAGCCAAGCACAATGTCGAGGTAAGGCGTGGCACAGGCAGACACCATCAAAGTCATGCTATAGTCGGGAGTAATAATCGCACCACAGCCGAATGTTTGCTTGCACACCAATATTCATGCAATCTAGAATTAGGGCCCCCCACACACAACCAATGACTTCTTTGAGTGGTTGACATTATGAATCATGAAGCAGCAAGACTACTCAATAAGAGACCAGTTGTAGAAATTCGTATGAAATCTGTTGTAGCAGAGGCAGCAGCACCCCATCATAAAAAAGAAGAAAAAATTCCAGATCGCACACTTGTTAGATATTTATGTCAACCAGGTGAATATGAAGGAGACACCCGTAAACGTGCAGCAGATCCTGTTTGGTCTATGAAAATGTACAATATTAATGGAGTGGATATCAAAGACAGAGAACCTAACCTGTACTACTTCTTGGAAATGGGCCACGTAGAGGATTTGTTCACGAGGAATTACAAATTATACCTTGATCTTTAACAAATGTTTAACTTCACTGATGTGGTCTTTTATTTCTCTGAAATCGTATTTTGTTCGCACCATGGGCCTTTACATAATCGGTACTGACCTTTCACTCCTATACCACACACCAAGCACGTATAGTTAGTATAACCTTTATGGTAAAAAAAACAATAACCCTCAATGCGGCTTTTTTATCACAAATTCCAGTTTTCGACATAAATACCCATTGGCACATATACTGAACATCATTGAAAACGCACCACCCCTAAAATTGTGGATTTCTAAGAGCAGAAGTGAGCAATCTATGTAAATTTTACATATTTGTGTAGACCAATGTTTGATAAAGAAAAGAAGCAAAAAACAATCAAGCAAAACAGTGAAGATTTAATGCAGCTGACAATGAAATAAAGATGGGGTCAAAATGGAAAGTCAGTAGCGTGTATGACCCCCGTTAGCGGCAACACAAGCTGTGCAACGTCTCCTCATTGAACGGATAAGTCTCTGAATAAAGTCCTGAGGCACTGCATTCCACTCTTGCTGCAAGGCATTGTCGAGTTCCCCAAGGTTGTTGATCTGCGGACGACGTGCGAGGCGTTGGCCGATCGATGTAATCCCACAAGTGTTCGATGGGTGACAAATCTGGTGACAATGCAGGCCAATGAAGTAGAGGAATGTTGTTGTTAGCCAGATACTGTATCAAAACACGTGCAGTGTGGGCTCATGCATTGTCATGTTGAAATGTGTGCAGATCTTGATGCTGGTGAAAGAAGGGAACGACGTTGTTCTGAAGAATGTTGTCACGGTAGTAAACGGCATTCACTCTGCCACGACAAACAATCAGAGCGGTTCTGTGGTGATAACTTATCCCTCCCCACACCATAATGCTGCCTCCACCCCACCGATCGGTTTGCACAACACAATCCTGATGATAACGTTCACCCCGTCGACGCCATACCCGTAGACGCCCGTCAGCATTTCGCAAGTGAAAACGCGACTCGTCGGAGAACACCACACCATGCCAACGTCGTAACAACCACACACGATGCTGTTCAGCCCATTGTCGGCGTTCACGGCGATGCCTGTCAGTCAGGATGGGTCCAACGTAAGGGCGTCGACAACGTAATCCTGCCGCACGGAGACGGCGTCGGACGGTGGAAGCGCCGATCAAACCACGTCGACCCTGGACAGCGTTGGCGGTTCTGGCAGCGGGCAAGGTTCGATCCCGAATATGGCGCCGTACAATGTCTCGATCTTGACGAGGGGTGGTAACACGTGCCTGACCTGGGCGTTGCCGGTCCCTGCTGGTTCCTGTTTGTGGTATCTGTTAGCAAGCCTCAGAATGGTCGAATGATGACACCCAAATCGTGCAATGTTTCTGCTTGAAGCCCCGACCTGCAACATACCCAAGGCCTGTTCTCGTTCCTCTGGTGACAATCTTGGCATGGCGAAAAAAACTTTACTTACGAAAGTACTGCGAAAATGAGAACGGTTTTGTGCCGAAGGTCATTTATACCCCTGAACGGCATGCTTTCTGCATGCAATTTGTGCCGTTCGTGTGTGATGTGCATGCATTTTGTTGTTTTCATGTGATGTGTTCGATGATGTGTTCGAACGATCCGTTTTTTACTGTAGAGCGTTATTTACGATCTAGTGTGTTATTATCAAAATTCCTACCATTAATTTTCCATTTCCAAAAGATTCTATTGCCTTATTTCAAAATTTACAGGTGGTGCGTTTTCAATGATGTTCAGTAGTGCTGATCTCATTGAAATAATAGTTTGTGTAATTAGTCTAATTGTTTAACAATTAACACTGTCGTTGCTAAACCAAGTGCCACAAAGACCAACTCATGATCTTTCTGGCCCTCTGAAGAAGTGTAATACTGAGGCATCGTTTACTCTAAGAATTAAAATACATGAATTACTCAATTCTTCTCAATTTGCTGGTTGGGTGAAAATATATGATAAAAATAAACCAATCATTATAAATGGGAAAATATCTGGTTATTATCCATTAAGGGAAAATGATAAAGACCCTGATCAGAATAATATTCATAGACTTCTTGTTAAAGGGTCAAAACATTCAGGGTTGATGTTAGTTCTTTATGTATTAGTAGCATTGGTACTTCAGTTAGTGTTAAGTTACAAACTGCTTTTGTACGAAAGGGTGAAGATGAACATAAAGATACTTTGGATGAAGTACTAAATGATGAAACAGAAGAGAAGGTCACCGAATGTTTTAAATTGAAACTAGTCCCAATGTTTAAAGGGGAGATGAAAAATGATAGTGTTATGGTGTTTATAAATGAAGATGATTGAGGGAAGGATAGGGTTTTTTTCATGGATTATATAGGCTGAGTCACAACCTCTCATAGTGCCCTGTTATCACTAATCGTAAACTTTTTACATGGAAGATGAAAAGTGGTTGGGCTTTTTTTCATGGGGTTATATAGGTTGAGCCAGAACCACCATTGTTTATACTACTGTTAGGACTTGGATTAGCAGCTGTAGTGACAGGAACAGTTGGGTCAGTGTTTAAATTTGTTTCCCACAAATTTAATAGTGAAGCGAGGAAACACGATGAAATTAGAATACTTGCTGAATCAAAGTTGAACACGATAGAAGATCATGTTTCCACCGCAGTCAATGATAACAAAATCTCAGAAGAGAAGTTTCGTTTGATCCTAGGTGAACCAGTAAAATGCAACAAAATGAAAGAAGAGATTCGATCAAAGGTTAATAAAACATCTTCTATAAGCAAGGATGAGAAAAAAATATATATAAAACAAGGGACACAACAAGCTCAACAGGCATTTATTACGAAAACCAATGGCATAATAGAAGATACATGTTAAACTGTTTCGCTGAAGTCATTGTTTTAGATTGATATATTTGTCCCCACATCCTTGCAGTATGTTTAAACTGTAAATACTTTATGGGTATACCATGACGAGCCATGCAAATGATTTTATTGCCGCCTGTGAAACAACAATCGAGAATAAGACTTTCCAGATTTGAGAACATTTGATTGGGATAAAAATGCATTGACAACGACGGAAGCAAATTATGTGCAAACATATTTTAAGAAGAGACTGCTGAAGCTCAAATTCCCAGAAGAAGTTCAAGCAAATAGAATTATGACTAAAGTGAACCGCCCCTATGGGCCGATTTCAATCATGAAATATACACAAGATAACCGAGAATCCCCATTATCTAAAGCTGTGTCATTACTCGCACAAGCAGTCAAGGAAGAAATTGCATCAAAGTGCTCACCACAAAATGGAATTGAGATTTATAATCTGCCTCTGTTTACACAAATTCAAACTACTCTGCAAAGTGGGGCTGCGTTAGAAAATTCAATCCTCAGGGTGAAAATCCAAGAGCTGCCGGATTCATCTCAATTTGCTGATAATGTGAGATTTTATGATAAGAGTAAACCGGTCATCCTAAAGAATAGAATAGTCGGATATCACCTATTAATGGAAAATAATAAAGTGCCAGATCAGAATAACATTCACAGACTTCTGAGCAAAGGAACGAAACATTCGGGTGTAGTCGATGTGAGTTCTTTGTATTTGGGGATGATGTTTAATTCACTCGGAGTGAAGTTACAAACTGCGATTGTAGAACAAAGTGAGAAGAAAGAAATTATAGACGAATTACTCATAGATATAGGTGTGGGGGGGTTTCCCCACACCCCTGTTTATAGAGAATGAAACACGTAGAGTAGTATAGGGAATAGGAGGTTTGGGGCCACCGCTATATAAGCCATCGAAGTTAAAAGGATTCTTTTTACTCCCCAAAGTCACCTTATGTGAAAGTAGACACCTTATGTGAAAGTAGACGGAAAGTGTCCAAGACCCCAGACCCAACCCCACCCCAGGTTTTACGGTATGCCAGATACCGTGTATCCACAACCATTGGTCAACCATTATGGACAGAATGACACTCAAGGCTTAGTGCACCACCAATGATTATGCAGTGAATATGTAAATAAACTTGTATTTCACACACAATTTGCACATGAACACAGATCATGGTCGATAAATGGCACAGGATCCCAATGATGAGTATCAGAAGACTGCTTCAGAGCAAGTGACGTCATGTACGGGATACCATTGACGCAAGAGGTGGATATGACCGATATTAAACAGACCATCATATTCTGTAACTCTGAAGTGTGCCCTTACCTTCTGTAAATGTCTTGCTCAAGAAATAGCAAGTTCATATTCCGTAGGAAAAAACTTTTCCATTGCTTGATTTGGGGCTTTTCATTGTGATTTGCTTGACCTGAATAAAGTCACAATTTTCTCCATCGTCAGAATGATATCTCTATCATATGCTCCAAAGATGTAATTCTGTTTAAACTGATGCCTTTGAAAATATTAAATGTGTTCACAGGAATAGAGATGGGGTTATAAGAAAGCGGTTTAGTAAAAAATGGTGTGGTGCAATGCTTATGCTGAGGTGTATATGTTACAACAAGAAATGTTGTTTGATGTTCTTTACTGACATTTTAAATAAAACAAAATATAAGGTAAAACGTCACAGCTGCATAAGGAACAGAGAAATGTATTTACAAGCTTGACCCTGTCGTAATATGGTCAATATACTTCTCGGACAGCTGTGTTTGAGCCCAGAATATGATGTGTTATGACCTGATAACACTGTATTAACAAAACATGCAATAATTACACAATGGCATTTAGAAAGGGTACAAAGGTAACATGTGTGGAAGTCGTGGTGGCTGAACGGGTGAGGCGGCTGGCTTTCTGTGCTGGCGATCAGGTACCTGGCTCTGAGGGTGTCCAAAAATGTCATGTCCAAAATCAATGTCACCCCCCACCACCACCAATCCCTCCCTTCACAAGAATACAACAATGCGTTTTCATAGGTCTGTGTACGAATTTGCTGACCCCCCCAACCCCCAACACACCCTCTCCCCCCCCCCCCCCCCCCCCCAGTAGATGTGTACAACACTGACGATACACCTCTCCCTTGTCCAGAAGAAAACTGGTGACCCCCCAGGTGACAAATGCTCATCTTGGTATTTTAGTCTAACATGGCATAAGACTTTTGCGCGTACCACCCAGGCAATACCTGATTAAGTCTATACTCCGTGATATGTGTGAAGGTTTGAGTGGTGGGTCGGTGTTATCAACATGGAAAGACATGATGCAATATGTACGATGTAACAGGTGCTGTCTCTCAAAACCAAAGGATCTAGAATTTCTGATTCTTGTTGCTTACATTACATACATGTATTTTAAAGGTTCTAAGACATCAGTTCCGGGCAAAGTGATACAATATTATCAACAGAACGTTCAATATCTGGTTAGCATATGACATTATTCATATGTGCGTCAAAGTTGTCTAAAATAAAACAATTCTGTCAAAACACTTTTTTTTTCATTTAAGGGGGCGTGTGTCTGTTCCAGTCGACGCCGGACACTACTAAGAAATATACATTGGAAACAACATGGTTGTGTGTACCTGATGTCGGATTTAAGGTTGCTGACTCTGGTATGTCACAGAAACATTTAGCAAGGTTGAAGGAATGTATAGGAAGAAAATACAGGGCTGATTTGGAAAGTGTTGAGAGCGGATCTGTCAATTTCATCGTTCTTCACGAAACTACACAAGACGCCCTGAAGATGATCAGTCACTATGATGAAGTCAAGGCTCTGATCCTGCAATGTCTCCAGAGGATAGATTCTACAGTTACAGACATTCAGATGGACGTCAAGCTGCAAGACTTCATAGGTATGGTACAAATTGTTCGTTGTTTGCAGATATGACTGGGAATCTGTGTTTGAATTTATATGGTTTCATGTCTTAGTATCGCTTGTACTCATATATCATTTCATCCTATTTCTCAAGGTTTGAGAGTACTCCAATCTGAAGGTCGCATAAGAATCTTTGCATTTTGATGAATTCGGATTTGTTTTCTACTCTTTAACCACTCTCGAGATGAGAAGATTCTTAAAGTGGTCAAAGACTAGCAATTTTGCACTCCTCCTGGCGGTTATGCACGTGCTATTGTGGTGATGTGACCATGCGCACGGGCTGTGTTGCGTATTCACAAAAGAGCTTGTTGCATGCCATCAGCCGATGAGTCAGGTTAGTAATGACTATATCATGGTATTCGACCATATTGACTTGAATGTGCTATCCATTTGTAATACACTACAACCCGTAAGAGCTGGCCAACCGGATCTGGTGGCTAGTCTCGCTGCCTTGGTTGACAGATATCATCGTTTTCCAGTTGCACAGACAGATGGACATTGGACTGTGCTGTCCAGGCTTGATAATTCACAACTGCTAACATGGAAGGGGAGACAAGTAAATGTGTGGCAATTAAAGCGAAGCTGTTACAGAAAAGCATCGAAATCAGAATGCTTTAAAAAATATGTGGAAACAACATTACCCTGCTCGTAATGTAACGCAGAAAATAATTACATACATACTTGCCTATGTATGTCCTAAAGGTGGGCATCAATGCTAACTGTTTATACATACTCAGTTAGCAGAAATTTCGCAAATGCCTAGGATGTATAATATACGGAAGCGCTGAAGGGACCTGATGAAATAAAATATATTTTGAGCGCACAAGTTAATATCTTGAGCGCACAAAATAATATCTTGAGGGCACTAGTTAGTATGTTGAGAGCACGAGTTAGTACCTTGAGCACACAAGTTAATAGCGGCCAAAAGAAACCCTACCAAAATAAAAGCGACAGTAAATTGTCAAAATAATCTTTGTAAATAGCTCGAACTCAGAATGTCTGTTCCCAGTTAATACTTGCACTTGCATTTCGTATTTTGTGGGAAAAAAAACGAATTTTTACGAATAAAATGGAAACTGTGCACAAAGTCACCCGTATCAAATTAGGGTTTAAAAGCTTAACAGCTTTATTATCTCACATCATGTTGATCGATTGACAACAAGGAATATGCCTTTAACAGGGGAGCAGAGGGAGAGAACAGTCGGTATGCTACAGGTGGAACAAAAAGCATGGGCCTAGGACAGTATTGCAAACCCACCATTCGAAGATTTGTCACACGTCTATGACATACTTGCACTACTGCAGATAGGCCAAAGACTGAAGGCCACTACACAAAAATAGGACGGGTATTTACGGGTGTCTCACTTGAGGAACTGATGCGTCACTGCTATACGCCAAACGCCGACAGTACTGGATATCCAAACCGCATACAGAAATTGAGACGACTCCGCATTCGTGGTCTCTGTGCCGATCGACATTTCAAGGGCATGACGCTGACGAGCAGCGGTGTGGAGAATGCTTCAGGAAGAAGCAAAAGTGTGCTCACACACTGAAACAGTCTTATTGGTGGGACAGTGAAAGTGAGGAGTTGAAAATTGAACAATATGTTTCAAGAGACCAAACAATAATGACGACCTCAAATATTATACTTCAAGTACCTCTGTAATGTGACAGGAAGAAAAGGTAAATTGAAGAAGAGAAGTTATGAATATTTGCGAACGTGCTGACTCTGTTTAGTACACGTGGATGAAGATACATCCGTTTCTTAGAAAACCAAACTGTCCACCAGACGGATGGGTTGGTCACTTTACTATTGTGTTAAATAACTGTAATTAGCAAACATGGCGAAACGGAAACTCAGAGATAACTCATGATTTCACAGACGGACGTAGGCGATAGCAATTTACTTCAAGAGTTCAAAATCCAAAACGCTCCTGCTCCTGATGGTATCGTTGTTGAGGTGCTTTAATAGTCCATTCATCTTACCTTACCCTATTTATTGTCAATATACAACAGAGCAGTGGACACAGGACATTTTAAGCTTTTATTGACGGAATACGTTCTTTATACAAGAGTGGTGATAATGGAGGGCCGAATAATTAGAGAGGAATATGTTTGCTGAATGTAATTGGGAAAGCTCTTCACCAAGAAAAAAAGGATCGTAACGTGGGCGGAGAACACAGCAAGTTTCATAAACAACAGGCCGGCTATAGTAGAAGATATTCAACCACAGACAACATTCTATCATTCAGACGTACCTACCAAAGAGGAAAGGCAGAATGTATGCAATGTTTATCGCCTTTTCTAGAGCCTTCGCTTTGTTGCAACACTTTTTATTTATGTTCTTAGAAGAATGGATGAGGAGGAAAGACGTTCAATTTCTATGTAAATTTCAGATAAATATTTGTTTCTGTTTAACAGAATGATTCTGCCAATATTAACATATGGATCTGAAATTTGGAGCTACAAGTACTAGGAACACATGGAAAGGATCACCATCAGTTTTGTAGAGGTGGGAAGTAAACCTTGTAACTCTGCTGTACTTGGCGAAGATTTCTACTGCCAATTAACTATATGAAGAAATGGATCGCTTAGTGGTTGAAAATGCTAGACATATTGAGGAACAGACACCTTAAGAACTGTTATAAAATGCTAACTTCTCTGGATAATGATGGTAGGAAAACGTGGCCTGCTAACGTCAGAATTTGGATACGCATGAGTTGCTCTAAGTGGTGGGTGTGTGAAGACATTTTTATTGTTTTTTTTTTTTTCTCGACGTCTCAAGGACATTAACCCACAGAATTGGAATGCACAGAAAAGCCATGAACTAGAATTGTACTGTCAACGTACATCAGTACTTCAACATGAAAAGTATCTTTTTATACGTTAAAAGCATTCGTTTCATAAGATACATGTGTAAATAGAGATGTGCAAGCCATAACCTAATGTGGAAATGGAAGATGGGAAGATGTACCCAGAGAAAAACATTTTTGTGAATATTGCTCTGCCAAAATAACATTTATGCCATTGAAGACGAAAATTACTTCATATTTAGTTGCCCGTCATACAAGATAACTACCACAACAATAATACAAGAATCAACATGTGTAACAGTGATGCATGGAAACTTCCATACATATTACAGGTTTGTTCTCAGGAGAAAGTGGAAAAATACAATTTAACTTTTGTTTAGTATATAAACGTTATCATCATAAACTTGTGTTCTAATGCTTAGAGTATATTATTGTTTTTGTGACAATTAATGACGTTGAATTATCACTCTACTGTAAAAACTGTACTGTTTTTAGTGTGCGTGTGTGTGTCACAGTGGACGTTTCCACAGAGTGTGTGACAGCTGCAGAATATGAAACATTTAACGCAGCCGAGGTGTTAATGTTAATGACACTGCGATCAACACAAGGCTATAAAAAGTAACGGAATAAGATGCATGGTATGTCAGCATGCTGGTCGCTATAAGCAACGTTGAACCACGTCAACAACATTTTGAATAATAATGTGCACATACAGGACAGCTTGAAAGTAATGTTAAGTAAATAATATTCAATTGTCATAATGACAGCCACTTGTCGATAATCGTAACTGTATAAAGATTTCAATAAAGCAGTATGATTTGACAATTACATGTCTTCATACATAACAACAATGATGAACACTCAAAGTAGAAATTATTTATTGAGTCGGAATCATAAAAGACTATTTCAGTTTGACCAAACAAATTCATTAAATGGAAATTGAGGCAGCAGAGAACAAGTTTAGGTCACGTTTTCACTGGAACTTTTGCCATATAAGCAAACAACTATAGAATTGCCTAAAGTTAGTTTCTCAAAAGAACCTCAAACCTCGTAGTTTCAAAATTCAAATTTAATAGATCGAATAGTCCTAGAAAAGTGAAACGGGCACAGGTGATTGTTCTAACACTTATATTACGAAATTATGCATACAGTCATTTGAGTTTCAGGTTTTTTCCCTTTGGCTTAAAACACTTTGAGCACCAGTCGGTCTAAAACACATTGATCCTGAGCAATGCTTGGTGGTTTTGTAGATTGTAGCACTAAAGAACCGTCATGAACACAGACATAGCTTCCAACAGATGTCTGATATTAAACACATAGCTCCCCTCAGAAAGGGATGAACTTGAAAGATCATCTTCCATTCCCTCAAACCTCTTGTATGAGGGGACAGTGTTCTCCACCTGCAACAACATTTAGACAACTATCTTCTTTATAAATATTCTGAATAGATGCATGTACTATTTGTATATAGGTTTTCTACAGTTTGATACCATTTAAGTGGACAATAGATAATTTACGTACCTCACAATCTTTTCCAGAGAATGAGCTTAAGTCTTCTTTAAGAAGACCAGGTAAATCTGGAATAGCTGCACATGCCATCAAACTACCAAACACGTTAGCATAATATTGTAAAGCAATCGATCTGTAGTCATGTTTACCAAAGTAACCTTTGCACAGTTATTTTAGTGTTCATAAACACTCAGGATGTTACGGTGAATAGTTTGCCGTGACAAAAGGTATAAGAAATCCCCCGAGAACCAGCAAAATATCTAAAACAAGTCTAAAATATTCAGCAATGTCTATTGACCAAAGAGCAAGATACAATGATTCACAATAGAGGTTTCTAGTGCAATGCATCTAGTACAATTAATCTAAAATAATGGGTCACAAATATAATATCAATTCACCAAAGTCTTGGTTTTCAATGAAAAACAGTTCTACTAAATCTTTCAGCGAGCGATCTTGAATGTACGTCAGGTTTGACGAAGAGATAGACAGATGTAGGTAGGATGAATAATGCCACAACTCCGTGCGTGTGTCAGCACACCAACCAGCCTGATATATGCAGTGTGGAACGTTCGCGATAGTCCTCGTGTTTACATTCAGTCAAAACACACCGAAGGGAGGCAACTCTAAAGCGCTACCTTAAATATGTGCCGCTAAAACTCTAATACCGGTGATATGAAATGTGACCCGTAACAAGTATCACTCAAAACTCCAAACATTGTGAGCCAATAATATTTATCGCTTAATCAATAATACAATTTACAGAGAATGCACTCTCTTAACAACAGATCATTAGTTCGCTCTAAACTGGAATACGGCTCCATTGTCTACAGAGGAGCTCTCTGAAAAATGAGATTCTATCCCCTATCAAGGTCTTGGGCTTTGCCTCGGAGCCTTTAGGACCTCTCCGGTAGTCTATATGCGGAGACTACCGAACCATCCCTTGAACAATGTTGCATGAAACTCGCACTCCAGTCTATCTCTAAACTGCATTCAAATACATCCAACCCAGCCTACAATTGTGTTTTCAACTCTCTATATGAAAACCTCCTCTATAAATAGTCAAGCCTGGTTCTACCTCTTGTAATCAGAGTTCAACCACACATATATTCAGCTAAAATTGATCTCGATATCACAGGACCATAACGGCTTCTGTCTTCGCCACCTTGGCAGATGAAGAAGCCACAGATCGTTCTTACTCTCACCAAACTCAGAAAGGATGAAACAAGCACTCTGGTGTTCCAACAAGAATACACCCAGTTACGTTCCAAGAATAACACCCATAGATCCATCTTCAGAGACGGATTCACGGATGATGGCCACGTTGCCAGTACTACAGTCAAGACTGTCTCCTCTAGAATCCCAGACAACAGTTCCATCTTCACTGCTGAGGCCAAAGCTTTCTTCACAGCTTTGACCTACATTAAACACCAGCACCACTTGAGAAACTTCATCGTTCTTACAAATTTAATATCTTGCCTTCAAGCACTTCAGAATGTTACTTCAAATCACCCTATCATCCTAAACATAACTTTACAACGACCTTTCTGTTGGCCAATGTGACAACGTCCTCTGTTGGTTACCAGGTCACGTCATCATAGCAGGTTACACAAAGGCCGATGCAGCGGCTAAAGCAGCTCATTACAAACCCATCTCTTCAGTGCTGATCCCATACAGTGACTCTAACCCACTATCAAAAGTTATACTTGGGACCTAGTGCAAAACAAGTGGGACAGCCAGGTAGGAAGAAATAAACTTGGTGAACTGAAGCAGACAAATGGTTATAAATACTTGGGTTGTCCATCAAGACGTGATAAAGAGAATAAAAAATTGCTTGCTCTTGTATTTGGTGCTATGACATTTTCTGACTTGCAATGGTAGTAAAGTGAAAATATATGTTTTTGAAACAAACCGTGTTTGGAACATGGACTCAGAAGGGAAATATATGCAAACTTGATCTTGCTGGAATAGTGCCGATGTGACGTAAAGTCCAATTCAACTCAACTACACTCAGTATTGATTCAACATTTGATGACGTTTTGCAGAAAAAAAACGCCTTGTTGGTTTGTTTTCAGATTATAACACTACGTGTCTTTTAATGTCCGTCAAACGGTACTTTCGACTTCATATGTATTGGGTACGTTTGGTGCAGAACTGAATTTTCTACTTAGATTTAACAGATTCTGAAACACATCAACACCATTTTTGATTCAACAGCCTAGTGCATGTCGAAGACAGACGCCCCATGCATCTTTTGTGCCATAAAAGGCGACTGTGCTTGTCGTAAGAGGCGACTAACGGGATCGGGTGGTCAGGCTCCCTGACTTGAATGACGCATGTCATCGGTTCCCAATTGCGCAGATCGATGCTCATGTTGTTGATCGCTGGATTGTCTGGTCCAGACTCGATGATTTACAGACCGCGGTCATATAGCCGTAACATTGCTGAGTGCGGCGTAAAACTAAACTCACTGACTCACTCACTCATGCATCTTGTTTCCTTAGAAGAACCTACAGCCAGTATTGAAGTCTCAGACATTCTTCAACATACCACAGCGCAAAACCGTTAAGATCCCACGACAGAAGCAGGGCCAGTGCATCAAGGGCATTTGTTGATATGTTGTGATCCAAGCCCTTAGGAACCGAATCACACACCGCATGGGAAATCTGTCTTCCACATGCACTAAGCTATTGTTTTTGGACGTTTTGAGTCGAACATGATGCAGTGGCTGAGCGGGCTAGGCGGCTGACTTTGTGTGCTATCGATTAGGTGCCTGACTCTGCGGGTGCGGGTTCGAATCCCGGATGGGACTCAAACAAAAAAGTACTAGAATTTGTACTTTAATAAGAAAGTGAAATCTCAAATATGACATACGTTGCATTTGACCACTTTCTAAATGGCATTGTGTAATCATAGCTTTCGGTCGTGGGAACCGTGCCAATTTACACTCATCAGAGGGGTACACACAGTACGCAATCTAGACTAGCAGTTGTCCGACTTCCAGTTTTGTGGAAGTCGCGGTGACTGAGCAGGTATTGCGGCTGACTTTGTGTGTTGGCGATTAGGTGCCTGACTCTGAGGACTCAAACAAAAAAGTACTAGAATTTGTACTTTACTAAGAAAGTGAAATCCCAAATATGACATACGTTGCATTTGACCTCTTTCTAAGTGGCATTGTGTTATCATTATGGTGTATTGGTCAAGTTACATGGGGGAGGAGCTATTGAACATCTTGTGGAAGATCAGACCTTGTCTGCAACGTCATGGCCCCGGGTTAACATTCCAACCGGACAAAGCCCGCCTTCATACGGCAAGGGGTGCTATGAATTTCTTTGCAACACAACAACGATGACTTACCGGCCTTGGCCTGCAAAATCACCGGATCTCTCCCCGATAGAGCATGTTTGGGACGAGATGGATCGACGTCTGCGTCTTCCTCATCCGCCTGATAACGTCCTTGACCTTACAATAGAACTTGAGAGAATCTTGCGTGAAATCCCACAAGCCTTCCTTGCACGTTTGATAGGCTCTATGCGTCGTCGATGCACTCACATACCGGAACATAAGTCTCTTTAACGTATTCAGACAATGACCTACTTTTCAGAAGATCCGACTTTTCTCGTGTGAAAGTGTAAATTTACACCACAAACAGTTCTGTTTAAAGTGAATTCCAGTTCCTTGTTTCATAAGAAAATGGTATTTACAAATGAATTTTAATTTTAAACTTTAATTGCACCGTCATTCTCTACTTTATGTCGAGGTTGAGGCAGCATACCTTAACTATGGAATCACAGATTGCCCCTGTCTGATGAGGTCGTAAAACGATTTACAATCCATCTGGCTCACTGGTTAAACCTGTTATGTGTTGTTTTGCGCTTATTGAGCGTAGTTCTGTAACGCACAATGAGGTTGATGTAACATCAGTTCCGTCAGAGACCGCTAAACATCTCTAGCGGCAGAGCCTCGTTTTGATATTTCCACGATTCCCAGGTTTCCGTTTATCAGAGCTCGCTGTACCACATAGCACGTTGTACGACGTATTTACTAGGATAAGAAGGAGCTTGGTGTTGCAATATACCTGCGTAGGCTTATCAGATCACACTGATTAATATTTGTCATCCAGTTAAATGACCTAGTCTAAAAATACTGGACTGGTTACCACAATAAGCCTCGCCATAGGACAGAACCAAGTAAACAGGAAACGAGACTGTTCTGTAATCAATGTTTTGACATGTGCCGATGGTGGACATACCTGTTACTGAGATTGTGACATGGTCGTTTGACCCCTGTCCCGCTTGTGGACTCGTGACGTCATTATGACTGACCTTTCAATTGAAATTCTCCTGACTTGTTATGGTCTCATGATCTCTCCATTAAAGTTTACATATACCTTTGACATTGTTGTCGTACTTATCAACTGGGATAGTATTTTGACGATGCTCAGCTTCTTCATGTGGCTAGCATATATCTCCAGAGTCTTGACCGTCTGACCAGAAGGATTATGTTTGATGACAGAGCCCACCACCTTTGTTCCTCTCTTAATCGTTTCTATATGCCAATTTGTTGGCATGACATTTGGACTCGACGAATGTAAAACTCTTCAGCTGAAACGTGGCAAGGTAACTAATGGTGCACAATAAAACTTCAGCTATAGAAATATTTACCTGTCTTAGCAGTAATATAGATGATGCTGATAATACTGATGATGATGATGATGACGTCATTATTACAATCAGTTTGACTTATGTTTGGGCATATTTCTGAATGCGGTATGAGAACAGCAATTGGGGTCGTTTTCTTGAATAGGCATTTAAAATTACATTTTTCAGCTATTACACTTTTCAACAAACAGAATTCATGGAGAGCCACATCTTGAGGTAGTGTACGCTGCGTCTACCAAATGCCCGTTATAATGTTATGATGATAGGATGAATATGACAGATACAACTTTAATTCATATTAACATTTTGTGTGTCTAAATGTCAGGATGCGCACGTAAAATCTCTAAAGCAAGCCCGCAAGATGGTGTACAGTTGTGAAGCTATATTTGTCGTCTGAGTGCAGAAAACAGCTGTGAAGCTCGCTGTGTCGTATGCGTGAGGGGTGCATCTGTGAAGCTGTCTCTGTCATCTAGGTTTGGTATACAGTTGTGAAATCGAAAATTTAAACATTTTTTAAAACAACCAATGCACATTGTTGACATTTACTGCAGTAGTTCCAAATCGTAACTTGCCGGTATGAAAATGAACTAATTACATACAATTTGTTTTATCTGTCCATCCGCACAATATTGTTTTGACATCTTTCTACTCCTAGTCCATCCTCGATATCTCCAGTGTATACGTTCCGATATGTCTCCACTATATCCCGGACGCATCTACGGGGCCGGCCAGATAAATATATTACCTCCATTGGGTGGCTTTTTATCCAATCAGGTGTCTACGCTAGGAAGTTGAGCGTACCAATCACAACCCACTTTCGCCTTTTAAATTATCTATTCGATTAAACTTGGCAACACAAGCCATGCAGAGGTTCTCTGAAAGAGATAGAATGAGTTATTGCATACATTGTTTTTAAAGTTTAGGATCTGTCAGTTTACCCGTATGATTTCCCAAAAATCCGAGTGATAAATGCAGTTTTGAAGCTGCCTGTGTTGTCTGGGTGAGGTATGCAGTTTTGAAGCTGTCTGTGTCGTCTGAGTGGGGTATGCATTTGTGAAGCTGTCTGTATCGTCTGGGTGGGGTATGCAGTTTTGAAGCTGTCTGTGTTCTCTGAGTGGAGAAAGCAGTTGTGAAGCTGTCTGTGTCGTCTGAATGGGATATGCATTTGTGAAACTGTCTGTGTCGTCTGAGTGGGGTATGCAGTTTTGAAGCCGTCTGTGTCGTCTGAGTGGAGAAAGCAGTTGTGAAGCCGTCTGTGTCGTCTGAGTGGGGTATGCAGTTTTGAAGCTGTCTGTGTTCTCTGAGTGGAGAAAGCAGTTGTGAAGCTGTCTGTGTCGTCTGAGTGATAAATGCAGTTGTGAAGCTATCTGTGTCGTTTGAGTGGGGTAGGCAGTTGTGAAGCCGTCTGTGTCGTCTGAGTGGGGTATGCAGTTGTGAAGCAATCTGTGTCGTTTGAGTGGGGTATGCAGTTGTGAAGCCGTCTGTGTTGTCTGAGTGGGGTATGCAGTTGTGAAGCCGTCTGTGTCGTCTGAGTGGAGAAAGCAGTTGTGTAGCTATCTGTGTCGTATGTGCCGTGTGTGCAGGTGTGAAGGTGTCATCCAAGTTTGGTATACAGTTGTAAAATCGTCTTTGTCGTCTCAGGTAGGTATGCAGTTGTGAAGCCGAAATTTTCAGCATTTTGAAAACATTAAATGCTTAGCTATTGAAGTTTATTGCAATCTTTCCAAATCGTAATTTGCTTGTATGAAATTGAACTAATTACATTGTCCTATCTGTCCATCCGCACAATATTGTTTTGACAAGTTCTACGCCTGGCTATGTGCTGTGTCCCATAAATACTGAATTAAACTTCTTCTTTTTCGTCTTCTTCTAAGATTATCTGTGTTCATTGCATTTCCAACATCAAATCCCATGTTAAAGTGCTGGTATTCTAACTTGGCTACTTCATTACAAAAAACGTCACATCGAGGACTACCAATGTGGCAAGTAGAGATAAATAAGCGCTTTTGGCTAGTAGCTACATGTCAGTTAATTCATGTCATTGCCCAGTGCATGATCTGACGTCGATATTCAGGTCAAAATATGTACGCAGTGAACATTTGCGACGAGCTATATTTGTTTGACATCAATGCGAAACTTATGTATCTTGTCATGACTAGTTATTTGGGTCTGTCAAAATATAGTGCCAAAGTAAGGTATGTTTTACACCAACGGAGATCTAGGGGTTTACCTCCCTAGTGCCTGGTGCATCACCAAAACAACGTAGTAAAAAGACCGACAAGGGCACCCGTGGATGAACAATAATTTCTATGTACTCTTAGTAGTATTACTTTACATGTTGTACATGCTATACATGCAATACATTCATCAAAAGATCTCTGTACATGTCCAAACCATCAATTGTGTATAATAAGGATCTGTCATTTCTAATTTAATCCAACAACACTGCTATATATTCACAATAAGACGTATTCATTCTGTGAGTCATGTTAGTTGTAACCATTCACTACTAATTCTATTATGATGTCATAGTATTCCTGTTAGCTACTGGTATTGTGTTGTCATAGCATTGTGACGTCATAAGCACTGGGGGTCATGTTAGTTGTAACCATTCACTACTAATTCTGTTATGTTGTCATAGCATTCCTGTTAGCTACTGGTATTGTGTTGTCATAGCATGGTAACGTCATAAGCATTGGGGGTCATGGGCAGAGTTACCCCCTGGAGGCCGAGTTTTTGTTTTTCAGGCGAACATTTTCATAAGGTTTGAAAAGTGAACGTTTTGCGAGAATTGCGCTCGCGTGGTCCTGTAATTTTAAAATTACACAGAAATGTAGAATATATTTCCTATCTGCTGGTATAAATACAAGTGCGACTACATCAGGGGTTTGAGAAATACACACGGCTAAATGTTGTTCAAAACTTGTCTCCAATGTCTCCGTTTTTGATCGTGCACCAATAAAAGCACTCTGCTACGATTTATTTAATTTGTCATATTTACGGAAAGTGTGAGCGAAGAAAATACAGCTTGTTTTCTGAACGACATAAGTGTATATACGTCAAACGTAGACAGAGAGGTTATCCACGTATAAAGATAAGGGGGCATAACTGCGCTAAGCTTTACATTAGGTCAACGTAACTTAGATCACATGGAGAGAATTTCCTGAGTATACGGACAGTATATTTCCGTTATGTTTTGTTCACAGTGAACCAAACTATTCCAGTACAAATTTATCCAGTGTCAGAGGATACCTTTTGGTAGTTTCACAATTTGTAAGAAAAGATGCCAATGTACTACATGAGAAAGCAGGTAATAGCGATTTGGATGGTCCTATCCGATACATAATTTAGTTCTTAGATTCCCATATTCTCCTGTTTGTGTAGATGTATTTTGATTGATTTTGCATCATGATTAACGGCGTAAAAGACACATTTCAAATGCAGCGCTCGTATGAAATGTAAACAAAGTAAAATTCCGATTTTACACCAAGGTGTCGAATACACATTTAAATTCGGATGGCAATCATGAACGCTTCAGAATGTTGTGTGTCAACCAAACTGCGGGAAAGAAAATTGCTAAAACACGAATATCACGGGCTGTTCAGTTCTGGAGAGATTCATTGTTGCAAAGTTGTTAGGTTTGGTTGTTGCTTAACGCCGCAGTCAGCAATGATCCAGCTATATGGCGGCGGTCTATAAATAATGAAGTCTGGACCAAACGATCTAGTGATCAACGGCACGATCATCGATCTACGCAGTTAGGATACGGTGACATGTATTGTCAACTGAGTCAGCCAACCTGACCACCCGATCCCGGTAGTCGACCCTTACCACAAGCATGAGTTACTGACTACCATGCAGTTCTAAGCGGGATCGTCACTCGTGATATGTTTTTTCACATCGTGTAAATAAAGCAGCACTAAACAAACAATCCTGTGATTGATATCGGGAGCACCATCTCGAGTATCAAAATACACCTGTAATTTTGTACATTCGTGTGCTTCGGTATTTAGATTGTATCGATTGTAAGAGGACGTACGATTTTGTATGCTTTTATACTTTTGCAACTGCATTTGTCGTTAACCCCCTGTATGCCGAGTTTTTTTTTCAGGCGCACATTTTCGTAAGGTTTGACAAGTGAACGTTGTGCGAGATTTGCGCTCGCGTGGTACTGGATCTGCGAACGGCTATACAATTGCACAGAAATGTAGAATATTTAATTTCCTATCCGTTGGTATAAAGATAACTGCGGCTACCTCAGAGGTTTGAGAAATACACAGTGTGTGTTGAAAAACAGTAAACTCTGCTACGATTTTTTTTTAATTTGGCATCTTTACGGAAAGTGAGCGAAGAAAATACAGCTTGATATCTGAACGACATAAGTGTATATGAAATGATGTATGTGCTAATGCATAACGTCATACTCACAAAATCAAAAATGACCTGCAATAAATGTCAAAATTTCTATGACGTCAAACGTCGACAGAGAGGTCATGCACGTATAAAGATAAGGGGGCATAACTCAGCTATGGTTTATATTAGGTCAATGTAACTCCGATCACATGGAGAGAATTTGCTGTGGCTACGGACAGTATATTTCCGTTATGTTTTGTTCATAGTGAACCGAACTATTCCAATACAAAGTTCCCCAATGTGAGAGGATACCATTTGGTAGTTTCACAATTTGTAAGAAAAGATGCCAGTGTACTACATGAAAAAGCAGGCAATAGCGATTTGGATGTCCCTATCCGATACATATTTTAGTTCTTAGATTCCCATATTCTCCTGTTTGTGTAGATGTATTTTTTTATTAATTTTGCATCATTCTTAACGGAGTAATAACCACATTTTCAAATGAAATGAAATAACTGAAAATAATGCTACATTTTAGTTGACGTCACGGCATGTTTTGTGCATTTTGTGACGTTGGAAAAAGACGACTCTGGTTGCTGATTAGTATATATCTAACCTAATTTCCACTCAGTGTGTATTAAATCTCGGCTTCTGTGTCAGAATTCAACACTTTTTAGCCAAAATATAAAATGAATGGTTTTATCACTGAAATAGGGTCCTGAATATATCAACAATTACACGGTTTTACTACATATCTTATTGTGAGCAATACGCGCACCTGTCTAGAATTAATTTAGCGTAAATCACAATTTCACAACACCTGATTATTCATTGAGTATTTATTTAGGAAATAGACTTTTCTTCATTTGATTATGAAATCATTTCACTTCATAAGTATGCAATGAAAGGTACAAAGAGATCGCTTTTTCAGTACAGAAGTAAGGCTTGTCCAAATTAAGACCTGACCTGGTTTATATGTTTTTAACAATTTTCGTATAAATATTGTTTGCGTTAGATATCCTGCCATCAGATATATTTTAATCGGATTTATTATCGAAAAAAATGATAATAAATCATGAAACGTTTTTGACAAACTCGCACCTGGTCAATCAATATTGATAATTGTTTTGTCTATAAAACGACACAAACCAATACAAATCATTGTCATTAATATTATCAGTTTTGCTGGAATTAAACCGCTGTTTATTAACCTGTTCATATGAAACTGCAATATTTGTCCCATGTATTGAATATAGTACATCACGGGAACTAAAGCACATGTTGCAGTTATGGCTACGTGTGATCTTCCAACACTTGTGTAGAGGTTTAAAATGTGGTATAGTACACTTACTGAGTCAATTTCCCATGTAAATATTATTCAAACAATCAGACGCTTTCAAAGAACAAAAACGTATACCTTATATCCACATATGATATAGTGTTGAACATGGATATATGTAGATACTGAAATCAGTTTCATGAAAAAATATCTGAACGATACGCAAAATAGACATCACAGTACTAAAAGTGCAATCGGAATGGTATGGGCATTGTGTTTACTCTTGTTCAACCGACCTTCCCCTCAAAGAAATTGCCTAATATGTGCAACAATGTTGACGTGTGACATCACTACCGATGACCGATTTCTTTCAAAATGGCGGCTCCGCTGACAACGGTACACTGGATTTTGCGAGGACGTTTTCCTTGATTCAGGGATCTTTTGTACATAAAGGTGAGATGTAAGTAATCGGAATTATTCTGACTATCTGTGTATTCTTATATGTTTTTATCGTTTACATTGTAAATGACGGGAAAAGCCAGAAATGCCGATAAGTACCGTTGTCGTTCTGCGTGATTTTCCGTCAGTCATGGCGTCACGCTGCACTAAACGTTTGACAGTTTCTTATGAATTACCAGATTATTTTATTGTATCTATTTTTAATTTGCTATTTTTTTGCTACGGTACTCTTCCCCTGAATATACTAAGCGTATTGAGCCATTGTAATCAATGATTAGACGGCTGGATGTTGGAATAAATGCTATGCAGTGTAAAATTGGATTATTTCTTTGTTTACTTTTCAAACAAGCGCTGTCTTTCGAGCACAGCGTTCGTTTTCATACCAAGTATATTTCTTTTCGTTTTGTCTAGACAGTTGGTATTGGTGACAAAGACCATTTGTAATTTGATTCTAAGTTGTGTGGGGAATTCAATCATGCATTTGTCGCAGCTGACTATGAATACATGATGTTATAGGCGTCTCAATACCGGCCTTCTCGAAAGGTGATTTTGTAAACACTAACCAATATGGCGGAAAGGTAAGTTCAAGCACTTCAGCTTGGTCTGAGATAATAGTGGATGGTATCAAGAAACGGAATTTTCCGCAGAATCCAAAACTGTGAAGTGTTTATATATGCGTGGTATATTTATAATTTTATTGGACTTCAAAGTGAGGGATCTTGAGGAAGGACATATATGTCCCTGTGGCATCCAGGGGTTAAACAAGACATACTGTATAGACAACGATCAGTTTTACCCCGTGTGGAATCTATCCAACCAGATAATTAAGACACAGAGTGCAACATAACCTTTGTTTTCCCCATGAGATTCGGGGGGAAATGTCCATAGTATAATATTATTGAAGGCCTTTGATCTCGCTGCGTATTTATATCACCAGCATCGTGCAAAACATGAAGTTAATGCTGACTGTTGTAAATCTCTCAGATCCCCCGCCCCCCATGCGTGACTGGATGGTGAAGGGCAGGGGGTGGCTGTTTCTTATCGTGGCAGGTTACATGGTTGACCATACAAGTAACACACGCAGTCGAGCGCCAAACTCGTTGCTGCTCCTCACATGACACGTCACAATGACGTCATAACTCCCTCCTTAGCGCGACCAGTGACGCTAGTCTGGGCATTTCCAGGCTGGCGGTGAGATGTGTATGTTGTGTGAGGACGGTAGCGGGGTAAGTTTGTTAATCACTGTATTTTGTAAGAGCCATCACTGAAATAGGTAGCATTGTGAACAGACCAGGGCCAACAATGACTTCTGTTGGGATTAGGCAGCATGTATCTTGCTTTGTTAAAATGTGAACAGATTCAAAGTTCATTCTGTCAGGTGCATGGTAGGTTCGTGTGTCGAAAATACTGTCACCTGTTTTGCATGGAGGAGAATCTACTGGCACCAGTGAACAGCCGCCATCATTATCTTCCTTCAGTTTGCTCTGTTCATAAACATTAAACATATATTCAAAATGATAGGCTGCATTTTACATACTCTCTTCATGAACTATAGACAAAATATGCATAGAAGACTACATTTACATGGCATTTTTTACACGAGCATGTTTAAGAATCTACATTGGCCTGCAACAGTAGCAGCCGTGTGAGAATGCCTTTACTTCGCTTTTTTACAAGCGGGAGTTAGCTTTGATTGTCAAGCCAGTGATGTTTTCAGTTTCAACAACTTCAGCCAAGGTAGCGTACAGCAAACATATATAAGTTGAAACAAATGGCACAATAATACCACCAGACATAATAATACCACCAGACATAATAATACCACCAGACATTATAATACCATTGTAAGTCAACATATGTTTGGGCTTCCACACTGTTGTAGTCGTGTCCTGGGCAGATACGGAACCAGTGTTGAAGTCTCCTACATGACATAATCTGTGTTTAAGTTTTCTAGATATATATGCACACGTTTACGAATGATGATTCAAAGTAACATGACATTGAGTCCTGTAAGTTTCAGATGTCTGTCTGACCCCCTGAAAATTCACAGGACCCACAGAGTAAAATAAAACACACATTTCAGATTTAGCATTTCTCATTACTGGCATTGAAATTATTAACATTATATAATGACAAACATTATAAACATAAATTTATAAACAGTGAACAAGTCTCACACGCCACAAATAACAACTTCAGACAAAGTCAATGTAATATATTCAGTCAGACACTGGGGCCAGCAGGTTGGGGACTTCTGTCTGACCATTGGCAAATAGTGATAGTCGCTAGTCGCACTGTGTATACATGGTATCAGGTTGCCGCATCTGTCAGAAATTTGTGTACTGACTAAACACAATCCCGGTGTCATTTACCGAAAAACTGTATGGCTTTTAGAAACTACCCCTTCACAATTTCTAGTCTGTACAATGGGTTTGTTGATAAATATCTCATATATTAATTATTTATAATCTGATATCTTCGATCATACTTATAATTTAGATATCAACGATGTGAATGTAATGTAATGTAATGTAATGTAATGTAATGTAATGTAATATGCTCATTCAAACCCTCATGTTTGTCTCCACAGCCACGAGCAGGGACACACGGAAGTCTGGGACCCCCTCAAGACCTGACACACGAGGTGGGTGGAGACAATGTCACGCGTGTCGTTAGTAGACAGACAACACACAGGACTGTCAGATAACACTTTTGATCATGTAGATGACTAATGTGTGAAAAACATCAACTAGTTCTTGTCATTCCCTGACAGTTTGTCGTCAGCCATGATACATGTATAGATTATGTATCAAGAGTTTTGTATCATCAGTGTAAGATGTGAACAACGTAGCTGTAAGATAAAGATGTCCGACCTGTGTACAGAGTTTACTTCGTGTTACAGCGACACCGACTCCCGCACGTAGAGACGCCCGGGCAGACGCCGACCTCCATGACGCCTGCTGGGCGGGGAAACTGGAGGAGGTGAAGCGGATCCTGGACACAGGTCGGGCTGACGTCAACAGTAGACGCGTAGGCGGGATGACGCCGGTGATGAGGGCAGCACGATGGAGACGCAGAGATATGGTGGAGCTGCTTGTGAGTCGAGGCGCTGATGTCTCACTGGTGGACGATGTCGGTAACAACATCCTTCACTACGCCTGTGTGGGAGGAGACAGGACGACGGTGGAGTTTGTGCTGTCTCTGGACGCGGTGGACGTCAACGCCAGGAACAACGCCGGGCAGACCGCCGCCGACGTGGCGAGAGGCTGGAGACATCGTCAACTGTCGGATCTCCTGGTGTCACGTGGTACACAGTGAAGTGACGATAGTGTTGATGAAGACAATGATGGAGGACATGTCGTTACTGACGCTGTCGTGGTCTGTGCCGTTCACGTCGTCGCGTTGTTTATAATTCTTTATCAAGGTGAGAATATTTGTTGTGTTTGAGGAGAAATAAAATTTGTTGAGAATATTTTCAGACATTTTGTTGTTTATGGAACTTTACAGAATCAGGTAAGGACATTTTTGACTGTAATTATTGATGTTATGTCGTTGGTATATGAAACCTGCATCTCGTGATGTAGTTCTGTTTTAATTATGTGTCATAATTTCCTCATTAATCGTGAAACAGACAACAACAAAATGTTTGTTTACATTTGGCCGCACTCTGTGACCTCAGACTGAGCCGAGGTTCGACAGCTGGCGCGGCGCCAAATGTACAGTGTCGTCACACTGCTGATGACGTCACGGCGTTGTGGTCAAGACACCGACGTGGCCAGCTGTTGTCTGTGCCTTGTGTTTCAGTGCTGCACACTGCTGGCTTGATGGCAGGGTTACGGTAGCACCTCTACAGACCAACAGGTGGATCATGTGGATTTAGACAATGCGGCTAACAACCACACAATCACCCCTCCTTGTTCCGGCCACTGAAACTCGGGTGACAATGAAATGTGCACCCACACCCTAACCCACACCAACACCCATTTCAACCCCAAACTCTTTCTCAAAATGCTGTATCCGACCCTGGGAATGGCAGATTATCTTTCCCACGTTACATTACAATTCAATATTAAAATTCTTTCGCGACGTGGAATGACAGATTATCGCCAAGTCTCGAAATAACGTAATTAATATAACAAGGGGAAGACAATCTGTCATTCCTCGTCATGTGTTGGGTATTGTTTTATTACCCACATCAGTTTTCGATCTGAAAAACGATAAAATGGAAACCCGCCATATCTACGCGCGTGATGCAGCTTCAATTCCAAGAATTTCATCGCATTACCGTTATATTATACAGGTACTTTAGAGGCGAGACGTGACACATGTGACAGTCACAGGCACAGCAGGGATGAGGAACCTATGAACTTGCATGTCATCTTGTTGAGTCATCACAACAAATACACTGAACAATATTACAACTCCTCCCAATATGCATTCTAAGTAAACTTCGTCTCAGTGTATTTCGTTATAGTGAGGATAAGTTTACTTAGACTGCCCAATATGCCGCCATCAGTTTTCAGTGTCAGTCACTTTTATCGCAGGCAGGGATTATGCCATGTTTTTGAATCTTCGACAACACAACTGTAGACGTATTGTATCAAATCCTGCAACATTATATACATTTCTTTCTCTACAACTTTTATTTCCCGATGTTACAGGGAATAATGATGTATTCTACATCGTCTCTAATGTCATTTGTATCTACGTGAGATA
Organism: Haliotis asinina; assembly: GCF_037392515.1. Classification (NCBI taxonomy): domain Eukaryota; kingdom Metazoa; phylum Mollusca; class Gastropoda; order Lepetellida; family Haliotidae; genus Haliotis; species Haliotis asinina. The sequence goes on along the minus strand of NC_090283.1, from coordinate 4,953,050 downwards.
AGCACAGGCGCAGCTGCATACCTGAGAGCGTGGACATCGACCAAGTCAGTGAGTCTGGGCCCTTATTTTCGAAACGTTCGTATCCCTAAGAATTCTTAACTTTAATCGTAGTCTGTGTGTTAAGAATGGGCTTAAGAAATTCGTAGGGTTACGAACGTTTCGAGAATAGCTAGCCTGGCCGCCCGATCGCTTTTAGTCGCCTTTTACGGCAAGCATAGTGGCCGGTCATGGCAAGCATGGGTTGCTGAAGGCCTATTGTAAGCCGGATCTTCTCGGGTCGGTATGCAAATGAGCTATGTTACTGTTCTTGAAAATTTACGAAACTCCTAAAATCTGTGTTTTGACATCTGAGAAAAAGGGTCATGTTTCTCATGCCTATATCGATGATTCTATTTTATTTGGAGAAAATGATGATTGAGAGGAAAGTGTAAACAAACGGTTGCCACGACGGATAGTTTGGGTTTTGGTGTTCAACAACACAAATCTGTTTTTAAACCTACACAGGAAATTGTATGGAAGCGTTATAGAAATCAACTTGCTACTACACCTCTGAAATTCGGTGTTATTCCAGAAAATATTTCTATGTTTGATAATGGAATATACAAGAAATTCTATGACGAAGCAGGGATAAATACAGATGGGAGAAATATCTCCATCCACTCCGGTCGCGTGACATGTTGTACAACATTGTACAACAGTGGATTTACCGACAAGGCAGTTACAGGTCACAGTAAACATCGTAGCAACGCTGTCAGAAGTTACCAACGGGAACAGTTCGGTACCCTGCGTGACATCAGCAACAAGCTCGGTCCCCCGTGTCCTACTGAAAACTTGCAGCAAAACAACGAGAAATTTGAAAAGTCCCCGAGTTTCGTCACCAAACAATCTACAGTTGAATCTCCAGGCACTGTTTCAAACGTTGCTGATAATGCATGTAACATTGTTCTCTCCATTCCTGAATGCGTTACGAGTGTCATCATTTGCAAAGGTGACAAAAAAGTAACTATCGACATCTAAAAAATAGCCACGCCTTTGAATGTTTCGGCAGCGAGAGGGTTAACAAACTGGTTCTCAGATCGTGCTAGTCAAGCGCAGTTCATGTCAAGAAACATTCTCGCTGTTTTCTAATGACCAATGAAAGCCTGTGTGGGTGTGTCATGAAGAGCGATTTAGCTTTGAGTTCTTAATCATTAAGAGCAAATTTCGTAAGGCAAATCCGACTTTGTTATTGGTTGAAAAAGTAGGTTAAGTTCTAAATTTGTATGTACGCTGTGTATATACTTTTGTACATCGTTGCATACCTGGGTGAACGATAACGACAGCCTCTAGATATACTTCCATACCCGCTTTCCCCGTATCCACTTTTGACAAAACTAGAGTTAGTATGCTCGGTGTAGGTTTTAGAGGTAGGTTTGCATTATCTAGTACTCTAGCAACGTTTTACACGGCTTTATATTGGTTTGAAAGGACCTTTTCAAAAGCGCAAATTTTCTCCTGTCTCCATGAAAAATCACATGCTGTTAGTTGTTCTAAGCTGTTCGCTCTAAATTGTCAAATGACCAATGAGCAAGCACAACGTGAAAACGTAACCTTGAGATCTACCAATTTTGAAGTGATTTTCATCTTTGAATGGAACATTTAACTCTGTTTGTATTTCTGCTATATGTCATTAAATATTGTCCTTATGAAAGTGAAAACAGGTCTAAACGACAAAAGCCCAACCTGGAAAGAAGGAAACAACAATCAATATCCAAATAATCATGATTTTAAGCTGTTATGTCGACACTTAGAACGCTTGGAGAAAAAAAATCACGATTTCATCGGGCATGTGTTCTATCTCCAAATTGAAACATTTTCCGAGAATTTATTATTTAATTTAACACATTGAGCTCGTTTGGCTATTTTCTGATACTGTTAAGTGAATGTGAAAAATTCCAAAATGAATTAATAGTTTAGACTACATCGTTCTCGTAAAGTTCAAGATCGGTGACGTCTTCTACATGGCATATTCAGTCCCGGGGTCATCTACTATATTGCTTTAAAAGCAATGCTATGCAATGAACATATTGATCTATTTCTTGTATATTTGTAATGTGACATCTTCGAAGATAAATGTAATTAAGATACCAACGTTGGTAAGGTAAGATATTGAAACACAAAAGAAACGTCACCTTTCAAAACCAAATGCAAAATGGTGTTCTTACAAAGTGGTGTTGTACATCCCATCTCGCTGGCTGAGGTCGACGCAGCTATTGCACGTGCGAAACGAGGAAAGTCATTTGGCCCGGACTCTATACCTGAAGAACCGGTCGTGTACTGACATTCTTTATAGACTGTTTTCATATTGTTATGATAACAGTACTTGTCCAAATGTTTGGCGTTCAAGCATTATTAACCCAGTGCGTAAACCTGATAGTGACCCTAGAGACCCTTTAGGTTATAGAGATATATCGCTCATTTCTATACCATACAAACTTTACTGTGATATTTTAAACTCTCGTTTAAGTAAATGGTTGGAATCTAATGATGTTTTAGCAGACGAACAAAACAGTTTCCGATCTAAACGTGGTACCACTGAATATATCTGTCGTCTACACTCTGTGATTAGCGACAGAAAGTCAACACGCCAGTCTACTTTTGTTTGTTTTATTGATATACCACAAGCTCTTGATTCTGTAAACCGTGATTGCCTGTGGTATAAGCTTAGATAAATTGGGATTCAGGGTAGAGTTCTCACCGTTGTTCAAGCAATGTATGCTAATACTTGGTCTTGTGTCCGTGTCAACAACTTTCTTACAAACCGATTTCCAGTCACTTATGTCGCCCATGCTGTTTTCACCGTATATTAATGACTTAGTGGATGAAATTAACAGTTTGTCATGTGCTGTTAAGACTGATGACCTTATGCTTGGTGTGTTACTGTACACAGATGACATAGCTCTCCTTGCACCTGACAAACTTTGTTTACAGCGACTGCTATATATCTTGTTATTAATTAAGTAATAATTATTATTGGGCAACAACGTTTAGTGTTTTGAATAATAATTATGATGGGTCACATTTCGTATAAAAGACGGTCAACACTTTTAGGATTCTGGCAGGAGGTTTCCCGGAAATTATCTGCCCTTGGCCTTCTATTTCTGACTTCCGGGAGATTATGTGAGGGCATTTCGCGTGAGTGGCGATGGTCGTATTTGCTCGAACTTTCGGGAAATGATTAAATATACATTTATAAAGGCTAGTTGTCCTGTTGTGAGGGACACATTCACGTTACTGGGGTATACACCATCATCAATCGCTGCCAACGCTTCATCTTCATAACCGCTGTCAGACCGATGGCTGTGTTACGTTCTGCATCAGTGCATGACTGTTTCTCTCTCGCACTAAAAATTAGTTTGCTTTATTATATTTTGTGACCCATGGCCATAGATTTTGTCTCACTTGCATTGTATTTGAAATCGATATTATGAAATTGACTTGTGACTTTGTATAACTTGCTCTATTTGCCGTAAAACAAACTCTGAATGTTTTAGACTTGTCTTTGTTCTGTTTTGCTGGTTCACAAGGGAGTTTCTTACGTCGTTTGTCATGGCAAATTATTAATCGTAACAACATCGGCTGGAACTACACCTAAAGAACTTGCTAAGTCTGCTAGTTGTGCCTTGGACGCGATAATTTGTAAACATAAAGCTGTTGGTGGGATGGCCTATGATGTTTTTAATATCTTTTTCGATAATTTAGTCCAACCTATTTTATGGTTCAGTCATTTGGGCCACCTGGCAATTTAGCTGTATAAATGCCGTTAGAAACCGTGCCTGTGGGTTCGTTTTTTAGGGGTAACGGGTAAGACTCCAAATGTTGCAGTCAGGGGGAAATGGGCTGGGTTTCTACCTTTACCAAACATAACATTGAAATTGTGAGATTTTGGCATAAGTTGCATTCCATCTGTCACAGTATAAATCCCAACGCCATTAACAAATGGTCTACTACATTCAGAAAATCATGCTATAATAATGTACTGTCACTACTTAGTTCTTTACAGCTTCCCACCAAGGATATAAACAACATGTCTCAGTCAGACCTGGAGTCTGCGCAGGAATGACCCTTAGCGTTAAACTATAGGAAATGACTCTCGGAGCTGTGGAATGACCGGGTACAAATTAATGGTAACAAATTATGCACATTCAGCCTAATTATGCAATATCTTTTTGCAGAGACTTACGTCAAGTCTATTCTAGATAGATCACACCGTAGTATATTTGCAAAATTTCGTTGTGGTACATTACGAGGGGATGTCAATACGTTTTGAGCCTTGCATAGAAAAACACAAAATATTGGTATGAACTACATTTAGTTTTCAACATAGTCCCCTTGTGAGTCAAGACACGTGTTCCATCTTTTCTGCCAGGCGCTGATGCCATCTCTGTAGAAGGCGCCATTCTGGTCCTCAAACCAAGCTCCAGTAGCAGCAATAAGCTCATCATCATCCTGAAATCTACGACCACGCAAGTGTTTCTTGAGATTTGGGAACGGATGGTAATCACTTTGTGCCATGTCTGGAGAGCAGGGGGTGATGCGGCAAGATTTTGTACCCGCATTTCTGGACAGCAGCGGCTGCAACGCGAGAGGTGTGTACTGGAGCATTGTCTTGATGTAGAAGAATGTCATCTCTGATCTTGTCCCGGCGCTTCTCCTTCATTGACTGTAGCACTTGCCTCAACAAGTTAGCGCAATAGTCCCCATTCATTGTTCTTAACTTTGGTAAGTTATCTATGTGGATGACGCCTTTGCTATCCCAGAAGACTGTCGCCATTACCTTCTGCACTGATCTGGAGGCTTTGAACTTTTTGGTCCTGGGAGAAGTGACATGCTTCCATTCCATGGATTCTTGTTTGCTCTCAGGATTATAGTGGTGGATCCAGGTTTCATTCATTCATTTCATTCACTGACCCATCGTTTGATGGTAGCAGATGAAGGGGAAGACTTCTCATAAACTGCTGAAAGCCTTTCTTCAATGTTCCTCGCCGAGTTTCCTTCAAGAACTAAAAACCTAATTACTGCTCTATACTCAATTTTATTCATTTTCATTGTCGTATGGGGGATCTCTTTCAGTCAATGTGAGCTGTTCAATAACTTCTGAGAGTAGGATACCAAAACTTATATATCACATCAGCTACACCCCAAGACCCCAAGGTTCAATGTTGTACCGTAGGCTGTGACACCTGGGTATGAAAAATGCTCAAGGCTCAAAACTTATTGACATCCCCTCGTACCTTGACAGGTCTAACTAGGCAGGTTTAAACAACCTGAGACTCCTTTGGAAGAACGGATTTTTAGTAAATGTAACAGCAATGAAGTCGAGGACGATGTTCATTTCTTGGCTCGCTGTAGTTTTTGTTGATATGATTTATGGAATGCTGTCTCAGCAGTATACCCGACCTTTACCCAGTGTACCCGGCCTTTACCCAGTGTACCCGGCGTTTACCCAGTGTACCCCTGGTGACAAGGTCACTAGCATGCAAGATAGCCAGGTTATTAAACAAACAGCCGCTTTAAGGCGTCGTCAGCTCACGAGTTAACCCACCTCTTCACAATTTTCCTTCACTTTTCTCTCTCTTAACGTAGCGAATCAAATTAGTAATCTTATTAAACCATACTATTCTATTGCTACACAGGTAGAACATCTATAGTTGTTGGTCATTTATTTTCTTATTTTTAACTCTTCTTTTTTAAAGGAATCTAGTGCCTCATAGGCCGTGTTGGCCGGATGTTGTGCTTTATTTTATGCCAATACTATCTGATGCTTTCTACGAGTGAGTGAGTGAGTGAGTTAATATTTAACGTCACATCGGCAATATTGCAGCCATATCGTGGCTAACCCTGCCTATAACTGTGTCTTCAATCCTCTTTATGAAGATTTGTATAACAAAAAGTCTTCTCTTGTTCCCCTTCTTGGGCTCAGAATAAAGCCGTTCATTGCTGCTGCTGGTATTGAGCTGGACAATATAGCTCCTTTCCGTCTTCTTTCCTCTCCTCCTAGGCAGCTGGTTACACCACAGGTTGATCTAACATTAACGGCATTTTAAAAAATCAGAAACGAACGAATTACAGTATAAACAAGAATATAATCAATTGAAACATACAAATAACAATTACAAATCCTTATTTACAGATGGGTCCAAGGGCGGTTGCGCAGTGGCTTTTGCTACTGTCATTGGATCCAGAACAATATCTTTTAGATTACCAGACAATAGTTCTATTTTTACAGCAGAAGCTAATGCCATACTAACAGCTCTTAAATATATTCAAAGACACCCGAAACGTAAACAGTATATAATCTATTCAGACTCTCTTTCTTGCCTTCAGGCTATTAGAAATATTTCTTGTAAACATCTACTTTTAATAGAAATTATTGAACTGTATAATGGTCTTGCTACTGGCCAATATGACCTAGTCTTTTGTTGGTTACCCAGTCACGTAGGTATTTCTTGGAATGTGATGGCCGATCTTGCTGCCAAGGCAGCACTCAACAAATCTGTGACACCACTTCTTATTCCATACTCTGATTACAAAGCAAGCATTAGAACCTACATCCGTGATCTGATGCAGAAGAAGTGGGACACCCAAGTAGGTATAAATAAATCACATGAAAGAAAACCGTATATTGGTTACACCTACTTGGCTGTCAGTCCAGATTTGAAGAGGTTATTTTAAGACGATGTCGTATTGGCCATACTAGATATACTCATGCATACCTATTGAAAGGTGAGGATCCTCCATTCTGTATCCCTTGTGATGAGAGAGTCACGGTCAAGAATATCCTGCTTGACTGTGTTGAATTCTCCATCACAAGGGATAAATATTTCAATGTGAAAACAATTAAGGACCTTTTTAACACAAAACTGTCAAGGATCTTTTTAATACTGTTAATTCTCATTTAATCATTGGTTTTTTAAAGGAAATTGATTTCTTGATTGAATTTTGAATACTATATTCTATAAATAGATGTATTTTAATTATTGGTAATTCATATTTGTGACTTGCATTGTTAGTGGCTGTACCCTCAAAGGGGGTTGAAGTATTGTAAAATTATTGTCCTCCTGAGAGGGTACGTAAGTCCACAAACATTCAAAGTAAATGCTAAATTTCCAGGTTTTCAATCGTAGAATAAGTGTTTTTATTTATTGTATGGCTAGATTTCCCAAATTGCTGACGGCTGAGGGGATGATGTAAATCCAGCTAGGGTCCCTGCAGGTAGCAAAAGTACTGTAAGTCCCCATGGTCCCCAGTATGGTGATCTACCTTCAGTTGTTAGCAATCAATAGCCGTTTTATATTGTATTGTCCTCTATAGATAAATTGTTTTAGGCATAGCTACTAGTTTTACATTCTTTTCTGTGATGTTATAGTTGTTTTACTGTCTTTCGTCGACAGGTTTTTATAATACTCATATATTCCATTTTAATGTTACGTTCCCGTCACGATATGGCTGATATATTGCCGATGTGACGTTAAATATTAACCCACTCACTCACTTATAAACATAAAATTTAAGGAAACAAAAGTTAAATGATGTGAACACTGCCGTGTCTAGAGCGAGAAAGACTATATTTGAAATTCCCTCTTTATTTATACCTTTAACAGCACCACCTATTGGGCAAAATTGCCTCCCTTGCTATCACCACGGGGAACATAGTTTCTATCTACTTCATTTCATTCAACCGAAAGAAACAATACTGATTACGGGCCAGGTAGCACTCCTTTTTTGCACATGATTGTTTGTAGGTATTACAATTAACACATGCAGAAAGGGAATATGATAATGTTCAAGATATGTGCCAAAGTACATTTTGGAGAGATACCACAACAGAGCAGTTAACGCGTTCACTCGGGCCCGATTCCCAACATGGATGCAATGGGTGGAGCCTATTTCTGGTGTCTCCCTCCGTGGTATTGCTGGAATATTGCTAAAGGTGGCGTAAAACTAAATTCCCTTACTACTGAGATTGATTTGCTGTTTAACGTTGCACTCAGCATCTAAGGTGGCGATCTGTATATAACCGAGTCTGGACCAGACAATCAGCATCATCACCATTGCCCTACAAGCAGTTAGGGTACGTTGACATGTGTCAATCCAGTCAGCGAGCTTGACCACCCGATCTCGTTAGTCTCCTCTTACGTCAAGGCATGGGTTACTGAAGATCAATTCAAACCCGGATCTGTACGGGTCCACTTTTGAGAAGATCAGTATCTGTACGTGTGACAACATTGCCTATATCTAACTATGGTGTTACGCGACATTTATCATTCAAAACTGTGTTCCACAGGAGATATTGAGTGAGATCATATTCACAGGCATGTGTCTCTTTAACCTGCTCAGACAATGATCGACTTTTCAGCCCATCCGAAAGCCCACGTATGAAAGTGAAAATTGAAAGCACAAACAACTCTGTTTACACTGAATTTCAATTGTTTGTTTCGAAAGAAAATGATACTTTGCGGGTTAATTTTAAACTTACGTGGTAGGGAAGGCTAGGCAGTATGGGAAATAATGTTGTTCGTGGACTGTGAGACACACTACACTGTAGGGAGGGTTAGGCAGTAGGGGAAATAATGTGCTTCGTGGACAGTGAGCGAGTGAGTTAATATTTAAAGTCACATCGGCAGAATTGCCGCCGCATCGCGACGAGAATAGTTACCACAGGAAAGTATTATATGTATATTATAAACACCTGTCGATGAAGGTCAGTAAAACAACTAAAATATCACAGTCTGACGAGTGAGGAAAGTTAAAATTTAAATGAGAGCTGGTATGAGTAAAAAGGTGTTTTATAGTTCGTGATTTGAAGATTTATCCCTTGTGATGGAATATTCAACACAATCAAGCAAGACATGCTTGACCGGGATTCTTTCATCTCAAGGAATGGAGGCCCCTCGCCTTTCAATAGGTATTGATGTGTATAGCTCGTTTGACCAATACGACATCGTTGCATGATGGCCTCTTCAAAGCTGGACTAACAACCCAAGTAGGTGTAACCAACACGGGGTTTTATAGCGTGTAATTTATTGATTCCTATTTGAATGTCCCACTTCTTCTGCATCAGATGACGGATATAAGTTCTAATGCAAGCTTTGTAATCTGAATATGGAATAAGAAGTGGTGTCACAGATTTGTTGAGTGCTGCTCTAGCAGCAAGATCGGCAATTGAGTTATAAGAAATGCCAACGTGGCTGGGTAACCAACAAAAGACGATGTCGTATTAGCCAGTAGCAAGATCATTTGTAGACTGTGAGACAGAATACATGATACAGGTTGAATATTTTAACAGAATTGTTCCGATAATTTCAGTAAGTTTGTGTCACACATCAAGAACATATGCATGCGTGCGCATGTCTTTGTAACACAAGAGTACAAAGTATCGAAGAGTGAGTGAATGGCGTTTTACACAACTGTTAGCAATATTCCAGCAGTATCACAGCAGGGACACCAGCATTGGGCTTCACACACTGCACACATGTATGGAATCGAACACGGGTGTGATGCACGAACGCTTTAACCACTAAGGTATCCCATCGCCATGAATTCCAGGTGGCGAAACACAGAAGGGTGTACTCATTGAGAAAATTCTGTGACATTCTCCCTTCAGTTCTCAAGTGTGCAGTGGTCTCTTTAATGTCTGCGCTTGATTATTCTTTATGTCCCGGTGAACATACAGGTTAGAGTGTGGTTATCGGGTTATCCCCTCTGTCAATTACTTTCTTTACTAATGAAATATAGAGAATACATACACCGGTTCCTATAAAATTATAACTTGAACATTATTTAATCATTTTGGCTTTGAGTATCTCATACTCCACTCGTAAACGTTTTCATTGATGAATATACAAATATAGTGTTTTGTGTCGAACGTGGTTAGAATCGTGGACGAGAAAAACTGAACTGAATTGAATTGAATCGAAAAAAGTACCTGTAGAGATGGAGGCACTATTGGTGGTTTCTGAATTATGCTCATGCTAGCCATCACAGGGTTCAAGGCAGACCAGTGAGTCTTTTTAACGTTGAACGTTGAGAGTGCCCCCATTACTCAGAAAGGTCAACTACAGCCAATCAAAACATGCCATCTTTGAGTTACTACAGAGATCGCATAAGACTGGTCAGTATTTCAGTTACATCACGGAGTGACTGGTTAATGTTGGGGCAGCACCCAAAGTAATGCAGACACAAGAGTTTACAGCTGTGATAGCCACGCTCTGAGAATCACGGTGGCAGCCCATCTGGTTGCTCAGCCCATTGTGTATTCATGGGTGACAGATAGAAGAAAGGGGCGTAACCCTGATCACCAAACTGCCTGTTGCAAATGCCTGGACCACCTTTGCAGAGAGCGCTCATTGTGTACACCCGTCACTCTATCGGGGACAGGTTAGTTTCCTCTTCAAACGTAAGGAAATAAGTAGGACTGTGTGTTGGCAAATGGTGTTTTGGAAGGCGAGTTTTCCGGATATCTGAGGCTCGGATAAACGGAGCACGACTGTATTGCGAATCAGGTGCCCGTATAAACAAACAACTAGGCCATGAAATGAACATATTATAGAGGAAAAACACAGTTCATAACATTCCATTATAACACACACACACACACACACGCACGTACGCACACACACAGAGAAGTGCTCGTGTTGCGATACAAACATTATGATATATCTAAAACTAAAGTGCTTGAAAGTGAGTGGCACTCATTGTGCATGTCAGTTCTATTGTCCACATCTACATAAGTCCCTGAACATATGTTATGGTCCTGATAACAGCAACCTCAAAATGAGGATGCGTAATAAGAGATGCAGTTTTCTTATTTTTCTACAATTCATAGCTTTACTTACTCCGATTTGCCATAAAAATAACGAAGGAAAACATTGCATTACTAAACATAATGCAATACGTATCGTTTGAAAAGCTGGTTTACTGGTAATACCGTGCGGTCCTAGAAATAAGACCAAATAGTACGTTCAGTTCTAGCTACAGAAGTCACTTTACTGTAGTACGTTTGGATCAAAAACGGCCTCACATGGGTACAATGTGTGAAGCCCATTGTCTGGTTTCCCTCTCCATCATGTTACTGGGATAGTATTGCTAAAAGCGGTGTAAAACCCAACTCACTCACTAACTCAAAAGCGGCCAGATGAATTACAATCTAACTTGTTAACTAATACCCGTTAAATACTCAATGAACTCTGATCATAATTAAAAACATCAGACCAACTTTGTAATGGTTGTGCGGATTATTTGTCCAAAACAGTTGTTTAACAATCTATCGTTAAACATTGACTGAGTGACACAGTTCACTATTTGTTACGAGGGAGGGGTGCAGAAAAAGGGACAGCCAGATTTTCGAGAAGTGCGCGCACAAATGCCGACAAAGGTATTTATTACTTTACCTGTGCTGTGCCTACTCTTTCCTTTCTCGAACACCCGATCGTCCATTTCGCAGCTCTCCTCCCTCGTAACAAACAATGACCTATGTAGATATTTAGTGATAAATTGTCAATCAATACTTATTAACTTTAAAACAAACATTTCTGCAAAATCCAGAAACTAGTAATTAAATGTAATCAGCTTTTATTCAGTTTTATAATTAGTTTGATCAGGTGCCAAAAAACATGCAAAAAGTGACAAAGTGCGTATGCCACACCCTATGTGTGAGATCAAAATGCAAAGTACTTAGCTACATGTTTATTCAGGGCTTCTAGGTTTTGTATTTTTTTTAAAAAAGAAAAAAGACTAAGATCACTTTTACAGATGGATGTGGGTTTAAAGTAACATTCCTCAAATGTGGTTTGTATTTGTATATCTCAGCTTTAGTATTTAGATAATGCAAAAGTGTAAGTTCTAGGCTTTTATGTAGATATGATATTCTTAGTCAGAAGAAGCATTTACATGAAAGGCCTTCCAAATTGAGTGAATTGTGCAATATCAAAATTCGTCAACTGATCAGTCGGTAAGCACATCTTAATCCACTCAAAATATTAAACGAGTGCCAAGGTAGCATTTTTAACACTTGAATGTCAAGTAATATCAGAATCAGTTCCTTGAGAAGTTTCTTCATATTTGAGATCTTGCGTTCATTCAACATCTTTGTTCTGAGCGGCGACTTTTCTCAAGACATATCCATCATACAGCATATGACTATGTCGCTTGTCATGATCTTGCCAAACGGGCACCACATGCATGTCTAAAGAATACAGGTTTGATGCAACTCTGTACATTGCCAAGTTAGGGGAGATAACTCATGCTCATATAGTAACCTTGCACCTTGAAAACCACTAAAATAATCATCTGGGAAAAGCATGGTGAATGGATTGTCACTATTTTGCCCCGCCCGATTCAAATATCGGACATGAATGTTTTTTAGGAAAGATTACGTTTTGTTTGAGTTGATAAGGTTGTATTTTCCACGAACCTTAGGGAAACAAGTATGACCCTTGAGAGATTCTTCACAGATGTCAACCGATCCTATCAGTCCACGGAGACATGGCCCTGAGCTGAGGCAATATTCCATTTATATCATGGATATAGTTAATAGGTTTTTAATATATTATATTCGTTTCAAGGAGATGGATCATATCTTGCAACAGGTATATCGTTTCAAGGAGATGGATCATATCTTGCAACAGGTATATTTGACTTGTGTAGATTCTTGTGGGTTTGTATTTTTTAATATGTATCCATCAAATGATTAACACTGACCATATATTTCATACTTCATTGGTCTGTTTATCTTCCTTTAATCAGGAGCTGGCAGAGATTGTTATTTTTTAATCGTTTGCTGCTTTAAGGCACTTGAGGCATTTAATAGCCGTGGCGGACCAAGACACTTTTGAAATAAACAGAGGGGAAATACCTAAGTAAGGGTTTACGAATGTCAGGTAAGCTATTACTAATATTTATGTTAATAATATTGCTCACTAATGTTCGAGCGAGAGGCAGTGCAAATACGTAATTTGATATACTCCAAAATGTCCTGCCAATATCATAGATACGTAATATTCCTCAGTTCAACAAAAGTCTGTGTGCTTACAAAGCGAATTCCTTTACTGTGTTAGTAAGTTATATTGTTTTCTGTCTAAAATGAAGATTGATCCAAAGTGTGTGAGAGAAAATGTCATAATAATAAAGGGAATATCTTTTATTTCTTTTCTTAAGAAAGGTTGAACAAGCCTTCAAAGCAATTTGCCCGTAAATGTTCATTTATATGTCTTATATAGGAAAATATCTAGTTTCAGTTTTCTGTTTGTTTTACTTTTTGTTCTGTTTTTAAGTATGTACTAATTTGTTTGTTTTATTTTCTTATTCACTACTTTATTATATATATCTCACTTTGATTCTGATTGTGGATGTACCAGGGGACACAGGTTGTGTTTGCGGATGTGTTGGGAGATACAGTTTATGTTTGTGGGTGTACCAGGGGATACAGCTTGCGTTTGTGGATGTAGCAGAAGATACAGATTTTGTTTGCCACGATATATCATATCAAGACGGGGGACACCAGAGGGTTTCACACTTTCCTCGCATGTGGGAAATCAAACCCATGTTTGATGAGTGAACGCTTTAACCACTGGGCTACCCAGCTGCCGGGGACAGTTAAGCTAAGACACATCAGGTTACACAACACCAAATGTTTTCCCATAGACTTCTATAGTAACCTTATATTTTTTTAAAAAAATATCCAGGCTATCAACAGCCATTCCACGTACACATGGGCACAGTCTGGCCTCTAAGCTTCAATAAAACACAAGTTGTGGCCAACTTGTCCGGCACATTTGCCAAGCACAGGAAGCGGAACACGTCAACCCCCAGCTCCGCACCGAATGTCACCTACTTCAAAATATATGTACACACATAAGCATAACCCATAGTGATAAAAATGACAGAACTAAATACTTAGAAATTGTGGTCAGTTTTAATAACAGGATGGATGTGCTTTTAAAACACATACACATCTTACACTATTTCATCCAATCACAGCTGTCACAGGCCTCTGTCCGTTTGAGTTGTTTACGGTCCTCGCTCAAGCAGCATGTGATATTGATATGGTGTAGTGGAACCTGTAGAAAAAATTATCTGCATCTGCACTAGGCCAATCTGTGATTTATGTACTGTATATACATGTAACTTCTCAGAAAAAATAAAACTGCATGAAACCTCAATATTTTTTTCTATCCAACATATCTATTATGGCAAAAGAATAAAGAGATTTGCTGCACTGATAGAGGTGTAAGAGTTTCATCATGTCTACGTCATCAAAGCTTGGCAAAAATGCATTTCTGCTTTCATAGAGAAAGTTTTCAAATCATGTATATACCATGGGAGTTTACTCCTATTTCACAAAAGAAGGGGGTCATTGGTTGATTCCATACATGACTGGGGCTGCCTAGATCATATCAACCCAGAATATATTTTGAACGACCAAAATCATGGAATACAGGCCAGAAAGTGGAGAGATTTCACATTAAGCAGGTTTAGCATCCTGACATATGTAAGGCTGGTTGACGAAGTTTGTCAGAAAGTATTAAGTGAGGAGATGCATAATGCCTAGCTGTCTGGAACACTGATCAGAGTACCCTGCCGCCTGTTCGTCGATCAAGGCAAATGACACCTTAAACAGATGAAATCACTTTTAGACCACAGCATGATAGGAACTTATGCTTGAATCTATTGAGTCATCAAGCTAAGACTTTAAAAAACTTCCAGTAAATCAAAACTATTTACTATGTATTGTTTTCAGGTTGTTAGACATGACAGTTTCATGTATAAGCCAGTTTAGAGGGTACAAAGTGAAAATATCCTCATAATTTTGGAAATGTATTGGTTAACCTGCCCAAAAATGAATATTTCTCTTCACAGTTAACAGTATTTGACAGTATCAGCTAAAAGCAGTGTTTCTCTGCAATAATTTATGGGTTACTGGGTGACAAGAAGACATATTGTATATGGGTAAACAAAGGAGATAATTTAAAGACATCACACACTGTCATGTCAATAAAATTTGTGGTCAGACCCACTCTACAAGGGTCAGTTGTTATTATTTACATCTAATCAACTCCTTGGGTTCATGTACAGCCCTTAATTCGTGTCTGGCAAAATGAAATACTGCACAGTGAAGCATTAAGAGAGCATGGTCAGAAACTTCTAATGGATGACGATGACCGAGTGGTGGAAGTTACCAGTCAGACATTGTGGTGTTTTAACTGGACTGGGGTACTTAAATGTACTGTATGTACCTACATATCCAAGTACTGCAACTGCTACAAGGTGGTAAGACATATCGAAGAAAAGGGCGTGTGCTTGATTAGACGCAGTCAACAACAGACTTCAGGCCGGCTTGTCGAAATACCACATTGCATGTGAAGGCTTCTGTTTCTGCTGTATGTGTGCATACACACCTCCCCATTCATCAACAGGCATTCTGCAAGCTGAAAATAATGTTGCTATTATATTAAATGTCAAATCATAAAATCCAAAACAGCAATGAGACAGTTGTAGATAAAACAAAAAATCATTTTGAAAGTCATATGTGTTAAAAAGGGGGATTTTTTTTTAAAAAAGGAAAGAAAATTAAGTTGATTCACGTGCAAAAGGGGTCAGACAGAAAGAATTGACCATATGCTTCAATGTTTACATTTAAAACAAGGGTTTGTGACATGTTCTGCTGTGCAGTGAACATATTTCATGATTTTCTTATCATTTAACTTTAATTTGACCCTCAGGGGATTACCTTAGACACCCACATTGTTATAATAGTTTTGATTTTGGCTTACTTTGTTGCAAATTCATCAGTTCCAACAAATTTAGAAGCAGGTAACCATTAATCAAGGGTAGAACTCACCATAGGGGTCTATTACCACTGTTGGGCCTCAAAGCGAAGCAACGTTCATATTCACAACACTGGAACAATCTATTCCACTCAAAACAGCCCCATCTTTACTCCCATTACCTTTAAATTTGCCTCCACATTAATACTGACCTGTTTCCATGGTGAAATAAACACATGAAAGCATGTAAAGTATGAATTACTGAAATGTGCTCGAACCCAACATTTTACACAACACCAAATGTTTTCCCATAGACTTCTATAGTAACCTTATATTTTTTAAAAAAATATTCAGGCTATCAACAGCCATTCCATGTACACATGGGCACAGTCTGGCCTCTAAGCTTCAATAAAACACAAGTTGTGGCCAACTTGTCCGGCACATTTGCCAAGCACAGGAAGCGGAACACGTCAACCCCCAGCTCCGCACCGAATGTCACCTACTTCAAAATATATGTACACACATAAGCATAACCCATGGTGATAAAAATAAGAGTACTAAATACTTAAAATTGTGGTCAGTTTTAATAACAGGGTGGATGTGCTTTTAAAACACATACACATCTTACACTATTTCATCCAATCACAGCTGTCACAGGCCTCTGTCCGTTTGAGTTGCATACGGTTCTCGCTCGGGCAGCATGTGATATTGATATAGTGTAGTAGAACCTATCAACCTGAGCGACATTTGGCGCACGTAGTGGTCTCCCTTGCAAGGCACACCGTGAGCATGAGAATACGTCCGGTATAGTGACAGTGTTGACTGACAAAAGCCACACCTCGCATGTGAGGTGACTGTACTTTTACTACCAGTGTAGTGGAACGCAACCTCGCGGAGTAGTCTCCCTTGCATCGTTCACCAAGACCAATTCTTTCATCAACCAGAGTGACGGTGTGTCTGCCATTGTTTTTGAATGAAGGCTAACAGTGCACTGTCAGCAGCGACTGTGATATACCAAACATTGCCTGAGTAATCTCCCTTGCACCATTCATATCATGCTCGTATGTGCACGCTCTCAGAGCGCTGGTGAGACATTTGAAATAGGGCACATGGTCTGATGGGATAAAGGGCACATGTGTGCGTCCTGGGTTCGTGTTACTCCG
Source organism: Haliotis asinina (assembly GCF_037392515.1). Taxonomy (NCBI): domain Eukaryota; kingdom Metazoa; phylum Mollusca; class Gastropoda; order Lepetellida; family Haliotidae; genus Haliotis; species Haliotis asinina. The sequence continues at coordinate 4,936,081 of NC_090283.1, read as the reverse complement.
ACCCCACCATGCAGATCTAGAGACTCCGTCCCGTCCCGTCCTGGGTCCGTGTTACTCCGATCTCACAAAACAGATGTATAGAGACGTCATAGCATCCCAGTAGACCCCGTCCCGTCCTGGGTACGGGTTACTCCGATCTCACAATAAAGATGTATAGAGACGTCATAGCATCCCAGAAGACCCCGTCCCGTCTTGGGTCCGTGTTACTCCGATCCCACCATACAGATGTATAGAGACGTCATAACACTCCAGTAGACCCCGTCCCGTGCAGGTATTGCTCATGACTTCTTGGTTCTAACGTGACTTCATACATAGATTTTACTTATGCTACAAAACACTGTCAACAGCGAGAACCAAACACTAGTCATTTCTAAGGCATAACATGTTTGTGACAGCAACTTGTACAACAGATCTAGACTTAACCATATCCAGTGAGTCCGAAGTGAAAAGAATGCATCATTTGTAAAGAGTATGAGTGAGTGAGTTATAATTTAACGTCACATCGGCAATATTTCAGCCATATCGTGACGAGAATAAGCATGATTATACAGAACATGTAGATATTATAAAACCCGTCATCAAAGTACGGTAAAATAACTAGAGTATCACAATTCGAGTCTAAAACTAGCATATGAAGTTCAAACTACAGCACAATTTGGACAATACATAATATAAAAGTAGGCTATAGATCACCAACAACTGAAGGTAATTCACCATACTAGGAACCAAGGGGACTTACGTTACTTTAGCAACCTGCATGGCCCCTAGCTGGATTTACATCATCCCCTCAGCTGCTGGCGATTGTAGGAAAATGTAGCCGAAATTTAAAATGACAAAAATACTACGTTTAAAATACTGGTAAGCTTAAATTTCACTTTGAAAGTTTCTGGACTTAAGCACCCTTTCAGGGGGACAATAATTTTACGCTGCTTTAACCCCCTTTGAGGGTACGGCCACTAACAATCGCAGTTGACAATTCACACTACCATGTTTAAGATATCAGCTTTCTATTTACAAAACATATTATTCAGAATTTATCTAATAATTCTATTTCCTTTAAAAATTCAATAATTAAATGATAATTAACATTAAAAAGATCCTTCATTGTTTTGACAGTAAAATATTTCTCCCTTGTGATGGCAAAATCAATACAGTCAAGCAGAATATGCTTGACCGTGATTGCTTCATCACAAGGGATACAAAACGGAGGATCCTCACCTTTAAGCAAATATTCGTGTGTATACCGCGTATGGCCAATACGACATCGTCGCATAACGACCTCCTCAAATCTGGACTGACATCCCAAGTAGGTATAACCAATATACGGTTTCATTTCATGCAATTTATTGATACCCACCTGGGTGTCCCACTTCTTTTGCATCAGATCACGGATGTAAGTTTTAATGTTTGCTTTGTAATCTGAGTATGGAATAAGGAGTGGTGTCACAGATTTATTGAGTGCTGCCTTAGCAGCAAAATCGGCCATTGTGTTCCCAGAAATGCCCACGTGGCTGGGTAACCAACAAAAGACGATGTCATATTGGCCAGTAGCAAGATCATTATATAACTCAATAATTTGTATTAAAAGTGGATGTTTACAAGATAGATTTTTAATAGCCTGAAGGCAAGAAAGAGAGTCAGAAAATATTATATACTGTTTATGTGCAGGATGTCTTTGAATATATTTAAGAGCCGTTAGTATTGCGTTTGCTTCTGCTGTAAAAATAGAGGTATAATCAGGTATTCTAAAAGAGATTGTTCTGGATCCAATGACAGTAGCACAAGCTACTGCGCCACCGTCCTTGGACCCATCTGTAAATAGGAATTTGTGTTTATTATATTTATGTTTTAATTGAATAAATTCTTGTTTATATTGTAATTCATTAGTTTCTGATTTTTTAAACTCTGTAAGTGTTAGGTCAACATGTGGCCTCACCAACTGCCAAGGAGGAGAAGAAAAAAGCCGAGAAGGAGAAATAGTCTCCAGCTCAATCCCAGCTGCAGAAATGAATGGTTTGATTCTTATCCCAAGAGGTGGAACAAGTGAAGTTCTTTTATTATACAATTCCTCATAAAGAGGATTAAATACGCAGTTATGGGCAGGATTGGATTCATTAGAATATAACTTTGTGATATATTGTAAAGATAATTTGACACGGCGAAGTTTTAAAGATGGCTCATCGGCCTCAACGTAGATACTGTCGATGGGAGATGTTCTGAAAGATCCAAGACAAAGTCTCAGACCTTGGTGATGAATCGAATCTAATAGTTTTAGGTTGCTTTTGCAGGCTCCACCATATACTATGGAGCCATAATCAAGTTTTGATCGGATAAGAGATCTGTATAAATGAAGGAGTGTAGTTTGATCCCCTCCCCACTTTGAATTGGACACAACTTTTAATAGATCTAATGCCTTCAGGCATTTAGTCTTCAGATACTTAATATGTGGTAAAAAAGTCAAATGTTTGTCGAAGATCAATCCCAGAAACTTGGCTTCCTTTACAACGTTAATTGGAGAGCCATCCAAGAACAGTTCGGGATCTTTATGAGTCTTATATTTCCGACAGAAATGTATGCATTTGGTCTTTATCTGTGAAAATTTGAAGCCATTCTCAAGTGACCATTTATGAATTTTATTTAAACACATCTGCAATTGCCTTTCGATGGTATGCATGTTTTTACCACAACATGAAACGTTAAAATCATCCACAAACAATGACCCATCTATTGAGTCATTTAATACTTTCGAGAGACTATTGATTTTTATACTAAACAAGGTAACAGACAAAATACTACCTTGTGGAACTCCCTGATCCTGATTATAATGTTCAGACAGGGTTGATCCAACGCGAACTTGAAATTGTCTGCCTGCTAAGAACTGGGATATAAAATTAGGCAAACGGCCTCTCAAACCAAAGTCATGTAAGTCTCTCAAAATACCATGTTTCCATGTTGTATCATAGGCCTTTTCCAGGTCGAAAAAGATTGACACAGCATGCTGGTTATTTACAATGGAATTTTTAACGAATGATTCTAGGCGAACCAAATGATCAATAGTGCTTCTATTTTTCCGAAAACCACACTGAATGTTAGAAATAAGATGATTGGATTCTAGAAACCATACTAATCTATTATTGACCATGCGTTCCATAGTTTTACAAACGCAGCTTGTTAAAGAAATTGGTCTATAGTTAGATGGATCTGTATTGTCTCGGCCAGGCTTAGGTATTGGTACAACAATGGCATGACGCCACGAAGGAGGAAAGTGTCCTGTAGTCCAAATATGATCAAAAATGTTCAAAAGTGTCTCAAGACAAGCATTGGGTAAATGTTTCAGGAGCTGGTAGTGGATATTATCTGCTCCAGTTGCCGTATCATGAGCTTGTGCCAAGGCAGAATTCAGCTCATGCAGTGAAAATACTTCATTATAGTCTTCACCATTTTCGGAATGAAAGTTGAGTTTCAACTTTTCTTGATGAGTTTTATATCTCTGAAACTTCGGATGATAATTTGATGAAGAAGAATGACTGGCTAAAGTTTCACCCAACTTGTTGGCAATGTCAATTTTGTCTGTTAACATATCATGTCCATCTTTAAGATGATGAACGCTAGAATTGCTACCCTTGCCCTTGATTCTCTGAATCATGCTCCACACCTTCGTCATTGGCGTACGTGAATTAATTTTTGACACAAAGGTCTTCCATGACTGACGTTTACTTTGTTTAAAAGTACGCCGAGCCTTGGCATTATTTATTTTTACATTATTTAAATTGTGAACTGTAGGATGTCGTCGAAAGTACTTCTCTGCCTTTTTCCTGCTCTTCCTTGCCTGTTTACAATCATCAGAAAACCATGGTTTGCGGCAATGATGTTTAGCAGAGGACTTGGGAACAGTTTCATCAGCGATATCATTCAGTGTATCCGAGAACAACTGAATAGGATCAGGAACATTTACAAAAAATTCAGATTTCAATTTTTCTGTACAAAGTGTTTGAAATAAAGGCCAGTTGGCCTTATGAAAGTTCCACCTTGTTGCAGGTATGTCATCAGTCGGATTTAAAGCGGAGAGAATTGTCGGAAAATGGTCACTACCACAAAGGTCATCATGGACCGACCATTGAAACTCGTTATAAATATTTGGATCTGAGAGTGATAAGTCAAGTTGAGAATACGTCCCAGTTCCAGGATGTAAATATGTGGCTGATCCATCATTAAATAGGCATATATTATTGTTAGAAAGGAAGTCTTCAATGACTTTGCCTTTATTATTAATATTAGTACTTCCCCACAAAGGATTATGTCCGTTCAGATCACCCATAATTATAGAGGGTTTGGGAAGTTGGTCAAATAGATTCTGAAGATCGGACTGCTGAAGATCTGAAGAAGGGGAAATATACAAAGAGCAAAGCGTAAAGGTTATCTGAAGAGTAAGACGGACGGCAACAGCCTGAAGATTGGTTTTAAGAGGAACTGGACTATGAATAACACCCTGCCTCACGAGTATAGAAGCACCACCCGTGGCTTTTCCATCGGGAGGGGAGAATGCATGAAAAGAATTGTACCGACGCAATTCAAATCGATCTGTACTTTTCAAGTACGTCTCCTGCAGACTAAAAGCTGATGGTGTAAAATCTTGTGATAATAACTGTAATTCATTAAAATTGTTCCTGAGGCCTCTGCAATTCCATTGTATTAATTCCATAAAAACTGCTTAGGGCGCTTCAACTGGAGATCGTGAGCGCGTGGCAGCGCTACCCCTACACCCTGTTTGTGACGGAGTTATGTCCATGTCAAGCGGTTCAAACAGATTTTGAACCGCCACAGAAGGTGTTAAATGAGAAGACTCTTCTAAATGCTGAAGGGCTCTGTTCTTTCTTCTCAACTTTTTCTTTTCTTTATTTGTGAGTTTCTCAACGCTCTGAGTATCTTGAGTTAAATTAAAATCAGATATTTGTCCTGGCTGACTGTACTCAGTTTGTGAAGCTGATGATCGCTGACAATCTTGTGATGAGTGAGTGGCGTCATCTAAGGTTATTTGAGAATCCTTTATCCAAGATATTTCAGTCTGACAAGATGTTGAAACGAGGGTAGCTTTTTTGACAGAAGAAGGAACAGGAGAAGACACTGTGGCAGAATAGGTAGGAACTGTTGCTGGTTTTGATTGAGCCTGAATCAGTTTCTTTGCTTCGAAGTATGAGATATTATTATTGCACTTCAGTTTCATGATTTTGTTCTCATACTCATATTTTGGACACGTTTTCGATGATGCCATATGCTCACCATTGCAATTGGCACACTTGATCTCATTTGTACATTCAGTGCCTTCATGGTTTCCACTACAGCGTGAGCATACTGATTTACCTGTGCAAGATCTTGCACCATGTCCAAACTTTTGACACTTGTAACACCGGAGTGGATTTGGTACATATACCTCCACTCCAATATTACAATACCCAGCCTTTATGAATTTTGGAAGAGTTGTCAGACCAAACGTGAAAAGATAGGTATTTGTTTTGACTAAAGTTGATTCATGTTTTCTGCTGAAACGTTTAACAGAAGTAACTCCCTGATCTTTCAGTTCTGCCACAATCTCATCTTCTGTCATATCGTACAAACAACGTGCCCTGTCTCTAACAATACCTCTACAGCTGTTGAGAGTTTTGTGAACAGAAACAACAACCTGGCTGTTTACAAACTGCTTTACTCCCAGCAGATTGACAGATTGTTGCCTACGTAAACATTCAATCAAAAGAGAACCGTTTCGTAAACGTGTGACGTTTTTTACCTCTCAACAGATACCTTGGATGCCCTTGGAGACGGCAAAAGGATTGGTATTTAAAGGATGGCCATCAGAACTTTCAATGACCAAAAACCTTGGCCAGGAATCATGTGTGAAAGTAGATATCTCTTCATCGGATGAAGAAGACATATGACGACGTTTGCCCGTTTTAGATGAACCAGAATGAGCGTTTTTAGCCATGGTGTATTAGTGTAATTCAACAACCCTGCCCCCCACCCACCATGGAGTGTCAACAAGGACGGTACCGCAGTGGAAACCAGACTGCAACACCAGGGTTACAGGGATGTCATACTCCAGAAAATACAGACTTGAAAAGCCATGGTAACTTAAAAAATAAGTGTCAGACTGGTTCGGCCCATGACACTGTTCCTAAGAACACGGAATTCAGAGGTCTATGTAACCAGATTGACCCATGAGCCACCGCCTGCTGGCATAGGACTCTAGGTGAGTGAGTGAGTGAGTGAGTTAATATTTAACGTCACATCGGCAATATTTCAGCCATATCGTGACGGGAACAGACCACTGAAAACGAATATGTGTGTGTTATAAAACCTGTCGACAAAGGACAGTAAAACAACTACAGTATCACAATTTGAATTAAAACTAGCTTGGAAAGTTAAAACTAATAGCAATATTCAGACAATACAATATAAAAACAGACTATATATCGCCAGCAACAGAAGGTAGGTCACCATACTAGGGACCATGGGGACTTACAGTACCTTAGCTACCTGCATGGACCCTAGTTGGATTTACACCATCCCTTCAGCCGCTGGCGAGTGTACAATATGCTAGCCACAATTAAAACAACAGGAGTACTACGATTAAAAGCCTGGTAGAATTAAATTTACTATGAATGTTTTTGGACTTACGTACCCTCTCAGGAGGACAATATTTTTACAATACTTCAACCCCCTTTGAGGGTACAGCCGCTAACAATTCTAGTTACGAATCCAAACTACCAATTATTAAAATATATCTTTTTACAGAAACATATTGCTCACAATTCAATCAAAAAATCAATTTCTTTTAAAAAACCAATAATTAAATGAAAACTAACGCTGGTAAAAAGATCCTTCATCGTTTTAACTGTAAAATACATATCCCTTGTGATGGAGAATTCGACACAGTCAAGCAGAATATGCTTGACCGTGACTCTCTCATCACAAGGGATACAAAATGGAGGATCCTCACCTTTTAACAGGTATGCATGAGTATATCTAGTGTGGCCAATACGACATCGTCGCAGTATGACCTCTTCAAATCTGGACTGACAACCCAAGTGGGTATAACCAATGTAAGGTTTTATCTCATGTAATTTATTTATACCAACTTGGGTGTCCCACTTCTTCTGCATCAGATCATGGATATAAGATCTAATGTTAGCTTTATAATCAGTGTAGGGAAGAAGAAGTGGTGTCACAGATTTGTTGAGTGCTGCCTTGGCAGCAAGATCGGCCATTGCGTTACCAGAAATGCCTACATGGCTGGGTAACCAACAGAAGACGATGTCGTATTGGCCAGTAGCAAGATTATTATACAGTTCAATAATTTCAATTAAAAGTGGATGTTTACAAGAAAGATGTTTAATAGCCTGAAGGCAAGAAAGAGAGTCTGAATAGATTATATACTGTTTACGTTTCGGGTGTCTTTGAATATATTTAAGAGCTGTTAATATGGCGTTAGCTTCTGCTGTAAAAATAGAACTATTATCTGGTAATCTAGAAGATATTGTTCTGGATCCAATGACAGTGGCACAAGCCACTGCGCCACCATTCTTGGACCCATCTGTATATAAGGATGTATAATTGCTATATTTATGTTTCAAATGATTATATTCTTGTTTATACTGTAATTCATTCGTTTCTGACTTTTTTAATGAAGTTAATGTTAGGTCCACTTGGGGTCTGACCAACTGCCAAGGAGGAGAAGAAAGAAGACGGGAGGGAGCTATGTTTTCCAGCTCAATGCCAGCAGCAGAAAGAAAGGGTTTAATTCTATGTCCTAGAGGCGGGACAAGAGAAGACTTTTTGTTGTATAAATCTTCATAAAGGGGATTGAAGACACAGCTATATGCAGGGTTAGATTCATTAGAGTGCAATTTAGTTATGTATTGTAAGGATAATTTAATACGACGTTGTGTAAGAGATGGTTCATCGGCCTCAACGTAAAGACTGTCAATAGGTGAAGTTCTGAAGGAACCAAGACAAAGTCTTAGACCTTGATGATGGACAGAATCAAGAAGTTTCAGGTGGCTTTTGCAGGCTCCGCCATATACGATGGAGCCATAATCAAGTTTGGAACGGACAAGTGATCTGTATAAGTGTAGGAGAGTAGCTTGATCCCCTCCCCACTTTGAGTTCGAAACAACTTTAAGTAAATCGAGTGCCTTCAGGCATTTAGTTTTTAGGGATTTGATATGTGGCAAAAAAGTTAAATGGGAGTCGAAAATAAGACCCAAGAACTTGGCCTCCTTCACAACTTTGATGAGAGTGCCATTTAGAAATAGTTCCGGATCCTTATGATGCTTATATTTTCTACAAAAGTGAAGGCAATTAGTTTTAGACTTTGAGAATTTAAAGCCGTTTTGTAGACACCAGGTATTTATTTTATTTAAACACAACTGCAATTGCCGTTCAATAGTGTGCATATTTTTCCCACGACAAGAAATATTAAAATCATCCACAAAAAGTGATCCGTCTACTGGATCATTTAAAACCTTGGATAAACTATTGATTTTAATACTAAACAATGTGACCGACAAAATACTGCCTTGTGGAACACCCTGATCCTGATTATAATGGTCAGACAGGGTAGAACCCACTCGGACTTGAAATTGTCTGTCACTCAAAAAACGTGAAATAAAAAGAGGCAAACGACCCCTCAAACCAAAATCATGTAAATCCTTTAAAATACCATGCTTCCAGGTGGTATCGTATGCTTTCTCAAGATCAAAGAATATCGATACTGCATGTTGTTTATTAACTACTGCATTTTTAACGAAGGATTCTAGTCGTACCAAATGATCAATGGTACTACGGTTTTTCCTAAAACCACACTGAATATTTGTTATAAGTTTATTGGTTTCAAGATACCACGTTAACCTACTGTTTACCATTCGTTCCATGGTTTTACAAACACAACTCGTTAAAGAGATTGGTCTGTAATTAGACGGATCAGTATGATCCCGGCCAGGCTTTGGAATAGGGACAACAATGGCATTACGCCACGAAGGTGGAAACTCTCCTGAAGTCCATATGTGATCAAATATTTCTAAAAGGATTTCTAAACATGAGTCGGGCAAATGCTTTAGAAGCTGGTAGTGAATATTATCAGCTCCTGTTGCAGTATTATGAGCTTGCTCAAGGGCAGTATGGAGCTCATATAATGAAAATAATTCGTTATAATCTTCACCATTGTCTGAATTAAAATTGATTTTTTTCTTCTCCTGTTCTTTCTGATATTTTTGAAACTCAGGGACATAATTTGATGAAGATGAATTCTTGGCTAAGGTTGCACCAAGTTTATTTGCAATGTCAGTTTTGTTAGTTAATATAGTCTCACCGTCCTTCAGATGATGAATAGTAGATTTGGAGCCTTTGCCCTTTATTCTTTGGATCATGTTCCACACCTTTGACATTGGTGTACGTGAATTTATTCTGGAAACATAATCTCGCCAAGACTGACGTTTGTTTTGTTTAAATGCACGTCTAGCCTTAGCGTTAGTAATTCTGACTTTGTCTAGATTATGGACAGTAGGATGTTTGCGAAAATATTTTTCAGCTTTCTTCCTACACTTTCTAGCCTGTTTACATTCATTAGTAAACCATGGTTTACGAATGTGCGGAATTGGAGAGGACTGTGGAATTGTTTTGTCAGCAATGTCGTTTAGGATGCTCGAAAACGACTGTATAGGATCTTCACTGTTCTTAAAAAGATCACGCTTCAAGTGTTCAACACACAGAGTCTGATATAAAGACCAATCAGCCCTGGCAAAGTTCCTTCTTAATACAGGTGGATCATCAGCAGGGTTTATGTTTTTGAGAATGGTGGGGAAGTGATCACTGCCACATAGGTCATCATGGACCATCCATTCAAATTCATTATATAAGGTGGAATCAGCTAGTGATAGATCCAGGGAAGAATATGTTCCCGTGGCTGGATGTAAATAAGTGACTGAGTCGTCATTTAAAATACATAACTTATTATCGGAAATGAATTCCTCTAAAATTTTACCTTTATTATTAGTATTTTCACTTCCCCAAAGCGGATTGTGTCCGTTAAGGTCCCCCATAATAATGCATGGTTTTGGAAGCTGATCATATAGATTTTGAAGATCGGATTGGCGAACATCTGAAGATGGAGGAATATACAAACTGCACAATGTCAAAACAATGTGTAAAGTCAGGCGAACTGCAACTGTTTGAAGATTCGTATTTAGAGTAACAGGGCTATGTGTCACACTCTGGTGAACCAAAATAGAAGCACCTCCAGTTGCTCGATCTCCCGGAGGAGAAAAAGAATGATAATTGTTGAACTGTCGTAAAGTAAAGGTATCAGTAGTTTTTAAATACGTCTCTTGGAGACATAGCGCTGATGGCTGAAAGTCCTGTATCAGCAATTGCACTTCGCTGAAATTGTTTTTCAGTCCTCTACAATTCCACTGCAGTATATGTGACAACTGTGTCATGGTGCCTCAATGGGCGATCTTTCACGTGAATGTGAAGAAGAACTATTCCTCCGCTTGTCCTGTTGGGACAAAGTTACGTCCATGTCTAGAGGTCCAAATGAATTTTGGAGAGGAACCTCTGAAGGTGAAGAGTCAGTAAGTGAGAGATTTCTATTTAACTTTTTCCCTTTCTTTCGTTTTGATTGAACTGTGGCTGGTTGTGAACTGGCACGTTGCAAGGTAGGCGTTTGTGATGACTCAGGCTGAACATCAGTCTGAGACCCAGACGTCGACAGGATAACTTGGGCAGTAGCTTGTTTGGGTGAAAGGACGGGTTTTTCTGACGTGACCCATGTCAAGTCAGTCTGACACAATACAGACGATGTTACCACAGATCGGGAGACTGCAGCGGAATAAGTTTTAGTCAATGGAGGTGTTGTCTGAGTTTGAAACAGTTTCTTTGCCTCCAGGTAAGAAATATTATTTTGACACTTGAGTTTCATGATATGTGATTCTGTTTGCCACACTGGGCAAGACTTGGAAGACGCAGCATGAGTGCCATTACAATTGCAGCATTTGAGGTCCTTCTGGCAGTCAGTGCCATCATGGTTGTCACCACACCGATGACAGACAGGAGAGTTCCGACATGAGTTTGAACCATGTCCAAACTTTTGACATTTATAACATCGGAGTGGAGTGGGGACATACACCTCCACTCCAATGTTAAAATAGCCTGCTTTGATGGAATCAGGAAGGGACGAACGAGCAAAAGTCATTAAGTATGTATTTGTGTTAATGATAACACCATCTTTCTTTATTGTGAAACGTTTGACAGCAGTTACCGCCTGGTCTTTCAACTCGGTAGTGATTTCATCCTCAGACATGTCAGACAGGCAACGAGCCCTGTCACGAACAATGCCTCGACAAGAGTTCAGAGACCTGTGCACAGTCACAGCAACCTCAACATTTGCAAATGTTTTGATTGACAGCAAATTGAGAGACTGCTGTCTCCGTGCACACTCCACAAGAAGCGAACCACTACGGAGACGGGTGACGTTGCTCACCTCACCACAAATCCCAGATATAGCTTTGGAAATGGCAAATGGGTTTAGTTTGATTGGTGAAAAATCAACAGCCTCGATCACCAGAAATCGTGCCCATGAATCATTGTTAAAAGAAGTATTTCCAGATGAAACATCCAAATCCTCAAGACGTCTTTTCTTTTCGCTGCGAGATGAACCAGAGTTTATTAGTGCCATGATGAAAGAAAAACGTTTCAGCACCCCTGCTCCCCACCCACCATGGAGTGTCAACAAGGACGGTGTCAAATAGCATCGGATATCCTAGATGCCGACACCAGGGATACAAGGATGTTATACTCCAGTGAGTATGACACAAATAGCAACATTTGTATACCATATTAACTGCCAGGGTGGTTCTGCCCATGACAAGAAATTGGACACATGTTGAATCTGGAGGTCAACATCACCAGATTGGCCCTTGAGCCACCGCCTTCTGGCACAGGACTCTAGGCAATGTAAATATATTACAGAGTAGAACGCACCAATGTAAAGTTATGAATCATTTAAACATTGCAAATCAAAAATGTCCAAGACCCAAAAGATAATTTACTGTGCAAATATAATCACCATGCACAGGGCTTGGCGTGACCAGCCGATTGGTCGAACCGGGCCCATTCGACCACCCGTCTAGGTGAAGTCAGGGCCAAAGTGGTGTGTTGAGCAACAGGAACACGGTTCCAGGCCCCTGTTACCCTCAACCACCAGGATCCCGTCCTCCACCGACACAGGGCCGCAACCCACGGCCAACGGGTTGGTGGATCAAATATCCCCCCGGGTCCACAACGGGGGTGTCGGCGAGCTCTTGGCGTTACCCAGCACCCACCACGAGGAGGTGCCTCGCCACGGGTGCCTGTAAAGAGTATTCTTTACAAACTTACATGCGCGCTCATAACTCAACCGTACTGAGATCTTTATTAGGATGTAACGCCTGTGTATTCTCTACATTATCGTTGGCTATAAACAGATCCTTACAGTGAGATATCCATACAGAGTATTCTTTCAATCTGTTAATGTACCATAGCTTACGGATCAAAGTTACGCAGTTGTCGTGTATAAAACGTGTATAGAAACCATTTCAATAGAGACAACCCTTACACGAACACAAAGCCCTGTCTGACATGCACATGTTTACACATTTGGAACGTTATTTCAACAGTGCGCCGCCATTATCATTGAAAGATTTTGGTGAAAGATATTGTGAAAAAGTTTGGCCTCACAAAAGACACGCTGGTTCGCAAACGATTAACAAATCACCTGTCCACAATGTCATGCATGTCATTTTTTTTTCGACAAAGTGAGAGCAGGTTGTATTATTCATGTCTGTGTGGTGTGTCGGGTAGCTACATAACGTGCACATCGCAATATTGTAGGCTGACGAGCGACACTGCGTTATGTTATTAGCTTTAAAATATCAGACTACGTCACGTAACGGAGAATGTCCACATCACACGATGTCTAACTAATTATATGTTTCGTACAAAGTTCGCACCATAACGTCAATAGGTTTACGATTCATAAACAAAGTTCAACACATTGACACAACACACACGTCACTATCGTGACATTTACATTTGAACAAACATCAGATAATTAAGTGGAAATTTAATGCAATAAGTATGAGAGATGAAACTGTTTTTGGTTTGAACTTTGTTAATTTTTAATGAAATGTAAATGTATTCTGGAATGTGAAACCCTAAGTCCCTATTTCAGGAAAGTGAAAATGAACAGGACATGACTTGTAACTGAATGCATATTAGCATCATAAGTTTGATGTTTAACGTTACAATCTCAGCAATGTGCCGGCAGTGTGTAAATATTCAAACCTTGACTCGACAATCTAGTGATCAATAGCATGAACCTTTATACAGTTGAGATACGATGACATATGCCAACCAAGATTGCGAGCCTAACCACCTGGGACCGTTATTCGACTCTTCCGACATGTTCTCCTGAAGACCAATTCTAACTCGGACCTTATTGCATGTTTAACGGCTTAATGAAATCATGATCATTTGAAAAAAAACAACTGTTCAGTCGCTGTAAGTTTGATTTAGTAATCCAACATTAGGAGTTATACGGTATATCTCTGGTACGTTAAAAGTTGGAACTATTGTGCCGGGTAGTAACTACCACTTGGCTTAAGGTAGAACTGTCTGTACCCACCACCGGGAGCCATGGTCATTCATGTCCCCGTTGCTATCGACTGAATTTCACCAAACAGAATCACTACACTACTGCAAATGATCAAATACTGAAATAAATTTAAAAACCAAAATACTAATCACGATATGATGACACAATCATTACTTTTTCACCTTTTAAATCTTCTAAACACAGGTAAACACAAAAAAGGTCAATATTCAGTTTTCTGGGCACACTGATAGTCTGTCTACTAGATGAAAACATACGAACATTCGTAAAGTCTGAACAACAACACTGGTATCATTGAAGTCTTGGCAGCTGAGGTAAAATTCATTCAGTAGATGGTCGTAGTCAGCATACATTTAACACTGAACGTTAGATATGTGCACCTATCACCCTGCCTATGACAGTTGAAGAGACTAAACTCTTTCAACATCCATATGGAATTTCTGCTGAAAGACGGTTCCATCGTACAATTCTGACTAGAGTATATATTTTTATACATATATAAGATTCCATCTTACAGTTGTGACTATGGTATATATTTGTAAACATATATAAGATTCCATCGTACACTTGTACACATATATATCAGTGTCTTCATGTTCGAGTACCACGTGCATATACTGTGTGGAGATATCACCGGTATACTGTGTGGAGATATCACTGGTATACTGTGTGGAGATATCGCTACTATATTGTTTGGAGATATCACTGGTATACTGTTGGAGATTTCGCCGGTATACTGTGTGGAGATATCACTGGAATACAGTGTGGAGATATCGCTGGTATACTGTTTTGAGATATCACTGGTATACTGTATGGAGATATCGCTACTATATTGTTTGGAGAAATCACTGGTATACTGGGTGGAGATATCGCTGGCATACTGTGTGGAGATATCACTGGCATACTGTGTGGAGATATCGCCGGTATACTGTGTGGAGATATCACTGGTATACTGTATGGAGATATTGCCAGTATACTGTGTGGAGATATCGCTGGTACACTGTGTGGAGATATCACCGGTATGCTATGTGGAGATATCACTGGTATAGTGTGAGGAGATATCGCCGGTTTACTGTGTGGAGATATCGCCGGTATACTGTTTAGAGATATCGCCTGTATACTGTGTGGAGATATCGCCGGTATACTGTGTGGAGATATCGCCGGTATACTGTGTGGAGATATCGCTGGTTTACTGTGTGGAGATATCGCTGGTATGCCGTGTGGAGATATCACTGGTATACTGTGTGGAGATATCGCTGGTATGCTGTGTGGAGATATCGCCGGTATACTGTGTGGAGATGTCGCCGGTATACTGTGTGGAGATATCACTGGTATACTGTGTGGAGATATCGTTGGTATACTGTATGGAGATATCACTGCTATACTGGGTGGAGATATCACTGGTATACCGTGTGGAGATATCGCTGGCATGCTGTGTGAAGAAATCACTGGTATACTGTGTGGAGATATCCCCGGCATACTGTGTGGAGATATCGCTGGTAAACTGTGTGGAGATATCGCTGGTATGCTGTGTGGAGATATCGCCGGTATACTGTGTGGAGATATCGCCGGTATACTGTGTGGAGATATCACCGGTATACTGTGTGGAGATATCACTGGTATATTGTGTGGAGATATCACTGGTATACTGTGTGGAGATATCGCCGGTATACTGTTTGGAGATGTCGCTGGTATACTGTGTGGAGAAATCACTGGTATACTGTGTGGAGAAATCACTGGTATACTGTGTGGAGATATCACTGGTATACTGTTTGGAGATATTGCTGGTATATTGTGTGGAGATATCACTGGTATACTGTTTGGAGATATCGCTGGTATACTGTGTGGAGATATCACTGGTATATTGTGTGGAGATATCACTGGTATACTGTATGGAGATATCGCCGGCATACTGTGTGGAGATATCGCCGGTATACTGTGTGGAGATATCACTGGTTTACTGTGTGGAGATATCGCTGGTATACTGTGTGGAGATATCGCTGACATACTGTGTGGAGATATCACTGGCATCCTGTGTGGAGATATCACTGGCATCCTGTGTGGAGATATCACTGGCATCCTGTTTGGAGACATCGCTGGTATGCTGTGTGGAGTGAGTGAGTGAGTTAAATTTTATCGTCACATCGGCAATATTGCAGCCATATCGTGACGGGAACAAGTAAGAATGACATTGTGGAATGAAAGAATATAAGAAACTAAAACCCTGTTAACGAAGAACAGTAAAACCACTAGTATATATGACAGATATCCATCTAAGACTAGTAAGGAGTTATAAAACAGTTTAATTATAGAGGACAATACAACATAAAAATGGACTATAGATTGCCAACAACCGAAGGTAGAGCACCACTCTAGGGGCCATGGGGACTTACATTACTTTAGCTACCTGCATGGTTCCTAGCTGGATTTACACCATCCCCTCAGTTGTTAGCAATTTAGGCACGTCTAGCCATGCATTTAAAAGGACACATATATTACGATTAAAATGGCAGAGAGTTTGAATTTACTTGGAATGTTTGTGGGCTTACGTACCCTCTCAGGAGGACAATAATTTTACACTACTTTAACCCCCCTCGAGGATACAGCCACGAACAATCTTTGTTATCAATTTAAACCTCCGATCATAAAATATTTATCTATTTACAAATCCGTTAGCAAATCCAATTCTTTTAAAAATGCAAAAATTAAACGAGAACTTATGTTACTAAAAAGATCTTTCATAGTTGGTGATTTGAAATATTTATCCCTTGTGATGGAATATTCGACACAGTCAAGCAAGACATGCTTGACTGTGATTATTTCATCACAAGGGATACAAAATGGAGGATCCTCACCTTTCAATAAATATTCATGTGTATATCTCGTATGGCCAATACGACATCGCCGCATGATGACCTCTTCAAATCTTGACTGGCAACCCAAATAGGTATAACCAATAGAAGGTTTTATTGCATGTAATTTATTAATGCCCACTTGGGTGTCCCACTTCTTCTGCATCAGATCATGGATATAACATCTAATGGAAGCTTTATAATCACTGTATGGAATAAGAAGTGGTGTCACAGATTTGTTGAGAGCTGCCTTGGCAGCAAGATCAGCCATTGTGTTCCCGAAAATGGCTACATGGCTGGGTAACCAACAAAAGACGATGTCGTATTGGGTGAGTGAGTGAGTTAAATTTTATCGTCACATCGGCAATATTGCAGCCATATCGTGACGGGAACAAGTAAGAATGACATTGTGGAATGAAAGAATATCAGCCACGAACGATTTGAGTTTCTAATTTAATCTTCCAATTTTAAAATATTTATCTATTTACAGTTCAATTAACAAATCTAATTCCTTTAAAAATGCAATAATTAAATGAGGGCTAATATTGCTAAAAAGATCCTTCATAGTTTGTGAATTAAAATACTGATCCCTTGTGATGGAATACTCAACACAGTCAAGCAAGATATGCTTGACTGTGATTTTTTCATCACAAGGGATGCAGAATGGAGGATCCTCACCTTTCAAAAGGTATTCATGAGTATATCTCGTATGGCCAATACGACATCGCCTCATAATGACCTCCTCAAATCTGGACTGACAACCCAAGTGGGTATAACCAATATAAGGTTTTATTGCATGTAATTTATTTACACCCATTTGGGTGTCCCACCTCTTTTGCATCAGATCTCGGATATACGATCTAATTGTAGCTTTATAATCAGTGTATGGAATAAGAAGTGGTGTCACAGATTTGTTGAGTGCTGCCTTGGCAGCAAGATCAGCCATTGTGTTCCCGGAAATGCCTACGTGGCTGGGTAACCAACAAAAGACGATGTCGTATTGGCCAGTGGCAAGATCATTATGCAATTCAATAATTTCAATTACAAGTGGATGTTTACATGAGAGGTGTTTAATTGCCTGGAGGCAAGAAAGAGAATCGGAATAGATAATATACTGTTTATGTGTAGGATGTCTTTCAATATATTTAAGAGCCGTTAATATGGCGTTTGCTTCTGCTGTGAAAATAGAACTATTATCTGGTAATCTGAAAGATATTGTTCTGGATCCAATGACAGTGGCACAAGCCACTGCGCCACCATCCTTGGACCCATCTGTAAATAAAGATTTGTATGTATTATAGTTACTTTTTAATTGATTATATTCTTGTTTATATTGTAATTCATTTGTTTCTGATTTTTTAAACCTCGTCAGTGTTAGGTCAACTTCGGGTCTAACTAACTGCCAAGGTGGAGACGAAAGTAGACGGGAAGGAGATATATTTTCTAGCTCAATGCCGCAAGCAGACAGAAAAGGTTTTACTCTAAGTCCCAGAGGCGGAACAGGAGAAGTCTTTTCATTGTATAAATCCACATAAAGAGGATTAAAAACACAGTTAAATGCAGGGTTGGCCTCATTAGAATACAGTTTTGTTATATACTGTAAGGAGAGTTTTATACGTCGTTGAGTAAGAGATGGCTCATCGGCCTCGACGTAAAGACTGTCAATAGGAGAAGTTCTAAATGACCCAAGACATAGTCTTAGACCTTGATGGTGGATAGAATCAAGTATTTTGAGGTTGCTTTTACAGGCTCCACCATAAACGATGGAGCCGTAATCAAGTTTCGAACGGATGAGAGATCTGTATAAGTGGAGTAGGGTAGTTTGGTCTCCTCCCCACTTTGAATTGGAGACAACTTTTAACAGATCAAGTGCCTTCAGGCATTTAGTTTTAAGGGATTTAATGTGGGGTAGAAAAGTTAGATGTGAGTCGAAAATAAGACCCAAGAACCTGGCCTCCTTTACTACTTTGATGGGGGTGCCATTTAAAAATAGTTCTGGATCTTTATGCGGTTTATACTTTCTGCAGAAATGCAAACAATTTGTTTTTGTTATCGAAAATTTAAACCCGTTTTCAAGTGACCATTTTTCAATTTTATTGAGACAAATTTGTAATTGCCTCTCTATTGTATGCATATTTCTACCTCTACAAGAAACATTAAAATCATCCACAAATAGTGATCCATCTACTGAATCACTTAAAACCTTAGAAAGACTATTGATTTTAATACTAAATAAAGTCACAGACAAAATACTGCCTTGTGGAACACCCTGATCTTGATGAAAGTAGTCTGAGAGGGTTGTTCCCACACGTACTTGAAACTGTCTGTCATTTAAGAAATTGGATATAAACTGAGGCAAGCGACCTCTCAACCCAAAAGAATGTAAATCTTTCAAAAGACCATGCTTCCAAGTAGTATCATATGCTTTTTCGAGATCAAAAAAGATTGATACTGCATGTTGTTTTTTAATGAACGAATTTTTTACAAATGATTCCAAACGAACCAAGTGGTCAATTGTGCTTCGGTTTTTACGAAAACCACATTGTATATCAGTAATCAGACTGTTGGTTTCCAAAAACCAAACTAAGCGATTATTTACCATTCGCTCCATGGTTTTGCAAACACAACTAGTTAAGGAAATAGGTCGGTAATTTGATGGATCTGTATGATCCCTCCCAGGCTTTGGAATAGGAACAACTATGGCTTTTCGCCATGAAGGGGGAAAATGTTGTGTTATCCAAATATGGTCAAAAATGCCAAGTAACGTTTCGAGACATGATTCAGGCAAGTGTTTTAAGAGTTGGTAATGGATATCATCAGGCCCTGTTGCAGTATCGTGAGCCTGTGATAGCGCAGTATGAAGTTCATGTAATGAAAATACCTCATTATAATCTTCACCATTATCAGATTTAAAATTTACTGGTTTCTTCTCTTGGTGTATTTGATAAGTCTGGAATTTTGGATGATAATTTGAGGAGGATGAATGTTTAGCCAAAGTTTCACCCAACTTGTTTGCAATATCAGATTTTTCAGTTAGTATGTTATTATCATTTTTGAGATGCTGAATACTACTGGATTTGAAACCCTTGCCTTTAATTTTTTGGATCATATTCCATACCCTTGACATAGGAGTACGGGAATTTATTTTGGAAACGTAATTTTTCCAAGTACGACGTTTAATGTGTTTAAACGTTCGTCGAGCTTTAGCGTAACTGATTTTTACATTATTTAAGTTATGAACAGTGGGATGAAGACGAAAATATTTCTCTGCTTTCTTCCTCTTCTTCCTAGCCTGTTTGCATTCATCATTAAACCATGGTTTACGGATGTGCGGATTTACAGAGGACTTAGGAATAGTTTCATCAGCTATATGTTTTAGTTTGTCAGAGAACATTTTAATTGGATCAGGGACATCCATGAAAAGGTCTGGTTTAAGTTCCATAAGGCAGGTGGCCTGAAATAATGGCCAATTAGCCTTTGAAAAATTCCATCTTGTTACAGGCGGATCATCGGAAGGGTTAATTGCTGTAAGTACTGTAGGAAAATGGTCACTACCACAAAGATCATTATGGACTGACCATTCAAACTCATTATAAACGTTTGAATCAGTGAGTGACAGGTCTAAAGACGAATATGTTCCCGTTGCAGGATGCAAATAGGTGTCAGAGCCATCATTGAATATACATAAATTATTATCAGATATAAATTCTTCAAGAACTTTCCCTTTACTGTTGATATCAGGACTTCCCCATAATGGGTTATGACCATTGAGATCACCCATTATGATACAGGGTTTTGGTAATTGGTCATACAAATCTTGAAGATCATTCTGATGGAGAATGGAAGAAGGGGAGATATACAAGGAACAAAGGGTAAGGGTTATATGTAAAGTAAGACGAACAGCAACAGCCTGAAGATTGGTTTTAAGTGGAACAGGGCTATGAATAGTACCATGTCTCACCAATATGGAAGATCCACCAGTGGCTTTGTCACCAGGGGGTGAAAAAGAATGATAAGAATGGTATTTACGCAATTCGAATTTATCAGTTTGTTTCAAGTATGTTTCTTGAAAACTAAATGCTGATGGTTTATAATCCTGTGCTAGTAGTTGTACTTCATTAAAATTGGTCCTAAGTCCTCTGCAATTCCATTGGATTAAGGAATTACTGTTCATTTAATAGCAGGTGGTAGTACTGGGGACCGACTTTTCCCCTTCCGAGGCGAACTGCTTCTATTTCGCGCACGGGGATGAGGAGAGACGTCCATGTCTTCTAAAAGTTGAAACTTGTTATAGACTTGTACAGGATCACGTGATCCCTTTTGTACTCGATCAGATTTTTGTCTATAATCTACTTTATGGCAAGGATTTTTCACTGCAGGAGATATTGTTTGTGATTCAGTCTGGCAAGCTGATCTTGCATGATTCTTATCACCAGCAGAATCTGTTGTGCTTAAAGTTTGTTTGTCAGCTTTGACCCAGGTGATATCTGTCTGACATGAAACAGACAGCACAGATTTAACAAGAGGGCGAGCAACGACAGCAGAGTATGTTATATTTGATGACTGAGGCGAGGCTGCATTTGCTAAACGTTTTGCCTCATGATAGGTGACATTCTTTTGAGTTTTGATTTTGATAATTTCATATTCACGTTTCCAGATTTCACATGACTTTTATGAAGACATATGGTCTCCCAGACAATTAACACATTTTGGAGAAGACAAACAGTCAGAACCTTCATGATCTTCTTTACCACATCTGTAGCATGTTGCACGATTCCTGCAAGATTGGGCACCGTGACCAAACTTTTGACACTTGTAACAACGAAGTGGATTTGGAATATATTGCTCCACTTCGATATTACAATATCCAGCTTTGATACACTTTGGATGTTTCGGTTGTGAAAAAGAAATCAAATAAGTATTTGTATTGAAAGTTTCTCCATTTTTCTTAAAAGTGAATCGTTTGACATGAGTGACTCCTTGATTTTGTAGTTCAGTGGCGATTTCTGTTTCACTCATGTGGGCAAGCCACCGGTCTCTGTCTCTCAAGATGCCTTTGCTGCTGTTTAAAGACTTATGTGGAGAAACAGATACTGCAGTATTTGCAAGCTGTGTTGTACCTATGAGGGTAGCTGATTGTTTCGCTGTTTTGCACTCTATGAGGAGAAACCCAGATCTAATTTTTGTTACAGCTTGTACATCACCAACAAGTCCATAAATTGCTTTTGATGTGGCAAATGGATTGAGTTTTAGAGGTTCACCGTCAGTAGAAGACACAACCAAAAATCTACTCCATGTATCCGGTAATCTGTTTGTAGCACTGTCCTCGTCAGAGGACAAACACTCATCTAGTGCTCGTTTGTGTTTTTTGGGTTGAGCCATGGTTAATAATAGAAAGTTCACCATCCCAGCTCCCCACCCTCCACCGAGTATCACATGGACAATGCTATATACCAGTGGCTCTCCGACTGGCAGCACCAAGGATACTGGAATGGTATACTCCAGCAGAAGATTAATTCAAAATTAATCCATCCACCAGATTGGCCCATGAGCCACCGCCTTCTGGGCAAAAGACTCTAAGCAAAGTTCAGAACATCAGTATTCAAATCTAAAAGTTTTATGTCAATGAAAAAGCCAAGACCAAAATTGAAACAGTACAAAATCAAATCTGTGCAATTACATAAATAATCCACGCACAGGGCTTGGCATGACCAGCCGATTGGTCGAACCGGGCCCATTCGACCACCCATCTAGGCGAAATCAGGGCCAAAGTGGTGTATTGAGCAACAGGAACACGGTTACAGGTCCCTATTGCCCTCAACCACCAGGATCCCTTCCTCCGCCGACACAGGGCCGCAACCCACGGCAAACGGGTTGGTGGACCAAATATCCCCCCGGGTCCACTACGGGGGTGTCGGCGAGCTCTTAGCGTTACCCAGCACCCACCACGAGGAGGTGGCTCGCCACGGGTGCCGATGTCGTATTGGCCAGTAGCAAGATCATTATGCAGTTCAATAATTTCAATTAAAAGTGGATGTTTGCAACAAATATTTTGAAGAGCCTGAAGGCAAGAAAGAGAATCTGAATAGATTATATACTGTTTATGTTTATAGTGTCTTTTAATATACTTAAGAGCCATTAAGATGGCGTTAGCTTCAGCAGTAAAAATAGAGCTGTTATCTGGCAATCTAGAAGATATTGTTCTGGATCCAGTGACAGTGGCACAAGCCACTGCGCCACCGTCCTTGGACCCATCTGTAAACAAGGATTTATATTCCTTATATTTAGTATGTAATTGATTAAATTCTTGTTTATGTTGTAGTTCATTAGTGTCTGATTTTTTAAAGGTGGTCAATGTTAGGTCCACTTGTGGCCTAACCAACTGCCAAGGAGGAGAAGAAAGAAGGTGGGAAGGAGCTATAGTAGCCAGATCAATGCCGGCAGCAGAAATAAACGGTTTTATTCTTAAACCAAGAGGTGGAACAAGAGATTTCTTATTGTATAAATCCTCATGCAGAGGATTGAAAACACAGTTATATGCAGGGTTTGACTCATTGGAATGTAGTTTTGTTATATACTGTAAGGCTAATTTTATACGGCGCTGCTCAAGAGATGGTTCATGAGCCTCGACATACAGGCTGTCAACGGGTGAAGTACGAAAGGAGCCAAGACAAAGTCTTAGACCTTGATGATGGACGGAATCTAATAATTTTAAGTTGCTCTTGCAGGCTCCACCATATACAATTGAGCCATAATCAAGCTTCGAGCGGATAAGTGATCTATACACCTGGAAATTAATCAAGCAACACCCCAATTTTTTCTATTGGAGCAACTTTGAAGTGTTCTGACAATCAAAATATGCCGGGTTGATATAGTTTGACACTTTTTTATTCAACAGACGATCTCTGACAAACAACTTAAAGGGAAAAAGTATCAAGACTTTGCTTTATTGCAACGAAATCCAAATTCTTAAAACTGTCTTAAATTCATGAAAAAATGGACACAATTTACTATTCATCCACAGACGTTGTTGTCAGGTGTATTAACACAAATGTCACATGGAAAGAAAGAACAGTCATCTGAGAGTCTGCACACCGACTTTCATCAATATCTAGTGTGTCCTCCCTGCGCACGCACCACCGATTCCAGACGCCTCCTCATTCCTTGGATGAGTCTCCGGATCTGATTCTGGGGGATCCTGTTCCACTCCTCATGCAGGGCAGCCGTCAATTCGTTGAGATTATGGACTGGTGGGTCTCTCTGCCTCACACGACGGCCAATAAAGTCCCACAAATGTTCAATGGGGTTGAGGTCAGGGCTCATGGCAGGCCATGGAATTCTGTCAATTGCATTTTGCCGCAAAAAATCATTTACAGCATGCGCCCTGTGAGGTCTAGCATTGTCGTCCATAAATATGGGTCTCGTTGCCAGAGGATGGTTCTCAAAATGAGGTACCACAGCCCTGTCAAGAACCTCCTGTTGGTAACGAACACCGTTAAGGTTGCCACGGATGGTAATGATATCCAACTTGCAGTTCATGGAAATGCACCCCCATACCATAACGGAACCTCCCCCAAAGGCCACAGTCTCCTGGATGTTCCGTGGAGCCATTGCTGTGTTCCTCTGCCTCCAGACCCGAGTACGACCGTCCACCATGTGCAGCAAGAACCGGCTCTCATCTGAGAAATGGACCTTCCTCCAAGAGGCAATGTTCCAGTGCAAACGGTCATTACACCAGGCCAGTCGGGCTGCCTTATGGGCTGGAGACAGTCTGGGTCGCTTGATTGGCCTCCTTGCCCGGTATCCTGCAGCTTTCAGACGATTCCGAACAGTCCTGTTCGAGATGGGTCTCCCTGGAAGCCACTCCTGTCTCAACCGAGAGCTCGAGTCGAAGGACCTGCGCCGTACAAGTCTCAGTAAAGCTCTGTCCTCCCGGACTGTGGTCTTCCTGGGTCTTCCTGGTCTAGGCAGGTCTTTAACTTCATTAGTGGCCCGGTATTTTTTCAAAAGTTTTGAAATTATGGAATGATGTCGTCCGATTTGAGTCCCGATTTGTCTTAGAGACATACCAGCATTCCTCATGCCGATTATTTGCCAACGAGTGGCCTCTGATAATTTCCTACGTGCCATGACATTGAAATGAATGAAAAACCGAATGCAATCGACAACCTGCGCTTGTAAACACCCCAGGGAAAAAGTGCATTTTTCGAAAGTTGAGGTTAAAGCAATGCACGTGCGCTGTGCAAGCTTCACGCGCGTCATATCAACCCATGAAAAGCTCATGCTGTATGTCAATACATCAAAATTGAATAATCAATCATCAAAATTACTTCGTTAAACTTTGTTAAGTTTTTATGTGTCTTTGAATTTGGTGTTGCTTAATTAATTTCCATATGTATATATAGATGTAGGAGGGTAGCTTGATCACCTCCCCACTTTGAATTGGACACGACCTTCAATAAATCGAGTGCCTTCAGGCATTTAGTTTTGAGGGATTTGATATGCGGCAGAAAAGTTAAATGTGAGTCGAAAATCAGACCTAAGAACTTGGCCTCCTTGACAACTTTGATGGGAGTGCCATTTAAGAAGAGTTCTGGGTCCTTGTGTGGTTTATATTTGCGGCAGAAATGTATACAATTGGTTTTTGATTGAGAAAATTTAAAGCCGTTTTCAAGACACCATTTGTTTATTTTGTTTAAGCACAGTTGCAACTGCCGTTCAATAGTATGCATATTTTTCCCACGACAAGAAATATTAAAATCATCCACAAAAAGTGAACCATCAACTGAATCATTTAAAACTTTAGCTAAACTATTGATCTTGATACTAAATAAAGTGACAGACAAAATACTACCTTGTGGGACACCCTGATCCTGATGGTAATGATCAGATAGTGTAGAATCCACTCGGACCCGAAACTGCCTGTCAGTTAAAAACTGTGATATAAACTGAGGCATACGGCCCCGTAAACCAAAGTCATGTAAGTCTTTTAAGATGCCGTGCTTCCAGGTGGTATCATAAGCCTTTTCTAAATCGAAAAAGATCGACACTGCATGCTGCTTGCTGATAAAGGCATTCTTGACAAATGACTCCAGTCGAACTAAATGGTCAACGGTACTGCGATTTTTACGAAAACCACATTGGATATCTGTGATTAAATTATTAGATTCCAGGTACCAAGTTAATCTGTTATTGACCATGCGTTCCATGGTTTTGCAAACACAGCTATTCAAAGAAATGGGCCTATAATTTGATGGATCGGTATGGTCACGTCCAGGTTTGGGAATAGGTATAACTATGGCATCACGCCAGGATGGAGGAAATTTACCTGATGTCCAAATGTCATCGAAAATATTCAATAGTGTCTCTAAACAGGATTCTGGTAAGTGTTTTAGGAGCTGACAATGTATACCATCAGTTCCTGTAGCAGTATTATGGGATTGGTCAAGAGCAGTATGAAGCTCATGAATAGAAAAGATTTCGTTATAATCTTCCCCACCATCTGAATGAAAATTGAGAATTCTCTTTTCCTGCTGTTTCTGGTATGTTTGAAATTGAGGAATATAGTTAGCTGAGGAAGAATGTTTCGCAAGTGTTTCACCCAGTTTATTTGCGATATCAGATTTATCCGTCAGCAGTTCATCTCCGCATTTGAGATGGTGTATGCTTGATTTGCTACCCTTACCTTTAATTTTCTGGATCATGTTCCATACCTTTGACATTGGCGTTCGTGAATTTATCTTCGAGACATAATTTCGCCATGATTGGCGCTTGGTTTGCTTAAAAGTACGCCGGGCTTTTGCATTGAGTATTTTAAATTTATTCAAATTATGGACCATTGGATGACGACGGAAATATTGCTCAGCCTTCTTCCGTGCCTTCCTAGCTTGTTTGCAGTCTGCAGTAAACCAAGGTTTACGTATGTGGGGAATGATAGAGGATTTCGGAATACATTCATCAGCTATTTTGTGAAGCCTATCGGAAAAGAGCTGTACAGAGTCGGGAACATCAATGAAAACATCTGGTGTTAGCTTTTCTGAACAAAGAGTTTCATAGCGAGCCCAGTCTGCTTTAGCAAAATTCCATCTCGAAGACGGAGGAACATCAGATGGTGTAATTGACTTTAATACAGTAGGAAAATGATCGCTACCACAGAGGTCATCATGAACTGACCATTCGAATTCATTTAGTAAATTGGAATCGACAGCTGATAGGTCCAAGCAGGAATACGAGCCAGTTCCAGTGTGTACATAGGTTTTAGTACCATCGTTAAAAATGCATAAATTGTTATTTGAGAAAAAGTCTTCAAGTAATTTTCCTTTTGCATTAGTGTCATTACCGCCCCAAAGTGGGTTATGACCGTTCAAATCACCCATTATTACACAGGGTTTGGGAAGTTGGTCGTAAAGTGCCTGAAGATCAGACTGGTGAAGAGAATAGGACGGTGGGATATACAAAGAACACAAGGTGAAAACAATATTCAGTGTCAAACGTACTGCAACAGCTTGGAGAGGGGTGTTCAGAGAAACTGGACTGTGAATTACCCCCTGTCGTACCAGAACAGAAGCACCTCCGGTTGCTTTGTCACCTGCAGGTGAAAAGAAATGGTACGAGTCGTACTGTCTTAAATTTAATGTATCAGTTGTCTTGAGGAAGGTTTCTTGTAAACAAAAAGCTGATGGTTTGTAATCCTGGATTAATAGCTGGAGGTCATTATAATTGTTCCGAAGTCCTCTAACATTCCATTGTAATAAACAGGTGGAGGAAGTCATGGTGGTTTAACAGGAGATCGTGAATGAGGGGAAGGTCCTCTGCACTGTAATGGAGAGGTTTCCATATCCAGAGGTCCAAAGCTGTTACGAACCTCGACAGAATCGTTCAAAGATACGTCAAGGTGCTTAAGAGCTTTTGCTTCTTTTCTTTTATGTTGTTTTCTTTCTGCTTTGGAAAAGACAGTTTTGTTTGGTTCAGTTTTTTTCCCAGTATGGGGTTCTGGCACAGATTCTGGTCTACGATCAACTGTTTGAGACGGGGGGGGGGGGGGGGGGGGGTAGATGGTACATCAGTCTGCGTGTCAGTTGTTGAAGTTACTGCACTGACCGAGTAGAGGAGTTTTTGCTGATCGGTGACCCAGCTAATGGCTGTCTGGCACACACTATCCACTTTTTGGATAGAAGAAGAAACTGCGGCAGAATATGGTTTTGTTAAATTGTTGTTTTGTGTCTGGTCGGCAACTAATTTTTTGGCCTCAGAGAAAGAAATGTTGTTTGAATATTTGATTTTAATAATCCTAGATTCTTTCTCAAACACTGGACATTGCTTAGAGTAAGACATATGCTCACCACTACAGTTTGCACATTTCATGGCATTTGTACAATCAGTGTTCTCGTGATTTCCACTGCAGCGGGAACAAATTGGGGAGTTGTTACAAGAACTTGCCCCATGACCAAAATGCTGACATTTAAAACAACGGAGTGGATTTGGGATATATGTATCCACACCGATGTTAAGATATCCAGCTTTGATGGATTTGGGTAGTTTGGATAGCGCAAAAGTAAACAGATAGGTGGTAGTAGGGACAACCCTGTCATTAACCTTTCTAGTGAAACGTTTCACGGATGTCACCCCTTGAGTCTTGAGTTCTGCCACAATCTCCTCTTCTGACATGTCAGATAAACATTTTGAACGATCTCGAACAATGCCTCGACACGAATTTAATGTCTTGTGGACAGATACAACAATCTCAGTATCAGCAAAATGGGTTGCTTTGAGCAAATTTAGAGACTGCTGCCTTTTAGCACATTCAATCAACAAAGAGCCAGAACGGAGACGAGTAATATTTTGCACAGTGCCACATATTCCTTCCACAGCCTTAGAGACAACAAAAGGGTTTATCTTAAGCGGGAGACCCTTAGCACCTTCCACAACCAGAAATCGTGGCCATGACTCTACCTTTAAAACAGAACTTTCATCATCAGAAGACGAAATAGTGTCTATATCAATATGACGTCTTTTAGTTGAGTACCGAGAACCAGTGATTTGTGGGGAAGCCATGTTGAAGGTAAACATTCGACATCCCTGCTCCCCACCCGCCATCGAGTGTCAACGAGGACAGTGCTGTAGTGGAAACCAACGACAAACACAAGGGCTACAAGGATGTTATACTCAAGCAATATCAACACAGGTAGCAAATATTGCCAAACAGAATAAAAGTCAGGTTGGTTCAGACCCTACATTTATTTGATGACAATTTGAACCTGGAGGTCAATAGTGCCAGATTGGCCCATGAGCCACCGCCTTCTGGCATAGGACTCTAGGCAGTTCAATCAATAAATAGTGTATATATTTGACATAGAAACGGCCAATACCCAATAATAGTTAAAATGTGCAAAATACAGTCACCATGGACAGGGCTTGGCGTGACCAGCCGATTGATAGAATCGGGCCGATTCTACCACCCGTCTAGGTGAAGTAAGGGCCGAAGTGGTGTGTTGAGCAATAGGAGCGCGGTTCCAGACTCCTGCTGCCCTCAACCACCAGACTACCGTCCTCCACCGACACGGGACGCAACCCACGGCAAACGGGTTGGTGGACCAAATATCCCCCCGGGTCCACAACGGGGGTGTCGGCGAGCTCTTTGCGTTACCCAGCACCCACCACGAGGAGGTGGCTCGCCACGGGTGCCGTATGCTGTGTGGAGATATCACTGGCATCCTGTGTGGAGATATCGCTGGCATCCTGTGTGGAGATATCGCTGACATACTGTGTGGAGATATCACTGGCATCCTGTGTGGAGATATCACTGGCATCCTGTGTGGAGATATCACTGGTATACTGTGTGGAGATATCGCTGGCATCCTGTGTGGAGATATCACTGGTATACTGTGTGGAGATATCACTGGTATACTGTGTGGAGATATCGCTGGCATCCTGTGTGGAGATATCGCTGGCATCCTGTGTGGAAATATCGCTGGCATCCTGTGTGGAGATATCGCTGGTATACTGTGTGGAGATATCGCTGACATACTGTGTGGAGATATCACTGGTATACTGTGTGGAGATATCACTGACATACTGTGTGGAGATATTACTGGCATCCTGCGTGGAGATATCACTGGTATACTGTGTGGAGATATCGCTTGCATCCTGTGTGGAGATATCGCTGACATACTGTGTGGAGATATCACTGGCATCCTGTGTGGAGATATCGCTGGTATACTGTGTGGAGATATCACTGGTATACTGTGTGGAGATATCATTGGTATACTGTGTGGAGATGTCACTGGCATCCTGTGTGGAGATGTCACTGGTATACTGTGTGGAGAAATCACTGGTATACTGTGTGGAGATATCACTGGTATACTGTGTGGAGATATCGCTGGTATACTGTGTGGAGATATCACTGGTATACTGTGTGGAGATATCACTGGTATACTGTGTGGAGATGTCACTGGCATCCTGTGTGGAGATATCACTGGTATACTGTGTGGAGATATCGCTTGTATACCGTACCAGTCCTACTATACCGATATATCAGTATTCCTACAATACTACAGCAGGGGACACAAGACTGGGCTTCACACATTATACCTATGTGGAGAATAGAACCTTCGCGTGACGAGTGAACGCTTTAACCACAGGACCACCCTAGTGCCCGTCAGGCATAAAGTTTTATGGGGAAAGATTGATCATATAAAAATGACTAACACTTATCATACAATGGGCAGTGATTCAACTGCTTCTTGCTTTTGCCCACTGGCTACAATACAACGTGAATAGCAAGAACCAGAAACCATTCGTTTCTGTCACATAGAATGTTGTTGATAGCTAATGTCACCACATGTTCTAGATTTGCACATGTCTTTTAGTGTCCACCACACTGAAATCTTTGAACACGAGTGTTTGTTTCGATTTCTTGCCAGTGTGTTCTCCACATTCACCTATAGATGTGTGTGACAAGACATGAATAAGTGCGTAGAATAATATGTCTCTACAGGAGGTTTTCAGTTTGTTGTAACACCCTGGCGGATCACAGTTACCAAATCGCCCTTAACTTTTATAGAAACACGCTCAATACAGAGGACAATGGACGTTTCCGAATGTTTCAATATTGAGCTGTCGTCTGTCCTGAACGACTATGGTGAAAGAAACTGTCACAAGGCCTGTGATCACACAATGACAGACTGGTTCGTATACAAATAATAATCATCAATTAATTCCTGTGAACAATGTCATGCATGCAGGTTTCCTCGAGGAAACGGTTTGTATTAGCAACGTCTGTCATGCTGCCGACGGTAGCGACACAAGTTGCACAGCACAGAACAGTACGACCTACTACCACACGCGATACTGCATTATGTTAGCATTAAATAAACTATATGTGTTATGGACAATGTTTTGAATACGAATTTCCTCGAGAGAGTTTTAGCATGAGTCATGTCTGTGGTACATTGGGCCGCTAACCAAGGGCAATACCAACAGACGAGTGCACACTTCAGAATGCTAGGCTATAGAATGTCAGTATACAGCACTAAATGGACAATGTCCAGCACTAAATGGACAGTGTCCAGCTTACACGACGGTGTTGAAGCAGACATGCAAGCTCTGCTGACTGACTGCAGTGACATATCTGAGTACAAAGTGTCCTTGTCGTGAATAGGATCAAAGTTCATAAACAAAGTTCAACACATCAAAACAACACACACGTTCCTGTCGTGACATTTACATTTGAACCTACATTTAGAAAACTACGAGAGATGAAACTGTTTTCAGTTTCAACTGTGCAAATAATTAATCAAACACATTCAAACTATTCAAGGAAATAAACATGAACATGAAGTGTCTGGAAACTGGAAACATGCATTTTATGAAGAAAGCAAGGCGGACAGTAAACTCAAGTGTCTTTGTTTTTCCTTCTCATGATGGAAGAAAGTTTGTGTTTGACTCGGCTCGTCAGTATGTGTAAAGAAAATTATCAACTTAAAGCCGCCGAAAATGCCGATGAACCCTCACATATCCATAGAGGAATCCATTTTTGCTTCATTAATCTTTTGAGATATGGAAACTACTCTTACGGCAGGATTAAGATTGATTTAGTAGTCTGAAATAAAGAGCTATCTAATTAGCATACGGTTTATCTCTGGTGTGTCAATAGTGAGGAAACGGTCTGGTAGCGTCGTCCGCGTGGTTCCATGTATACTAAACGAAAAAAGAAACTTTACACGACTTACTTAATGTTCCTACCATACCTATATAGAAACACAGTGGAGAAATCTGGTTTATGGACGTAATGAGCGTACAGTAAAACAGGATTAGACATTAAGATATGCTTGGAGTCAACAGCAGTAGCGTCACACAGTTAGCAGTCTACCTAGAACAACTCCATGTTGGAGTACTACATGCATATATTGCGTGGCAATGTCACTGGAAGGGAAAGTACTGTCAGGAAAACTCTTGTTGTTGTAGTTTATCCCTAGTATTATGTACACAGAAATGAAGGGACACCGTTACACTCCACACCATCGAGTCAGATGCTTCTCACGCCCTCTCAGTGTCAGGTAGATCACCTTTAATTTGGCCTGCACCTGCATGGGCGTCATAGACGGACACAATCTACGCACATAGGATGTGTGAGTTCATACTGCCAGTTCCAATTCAATGGTTAAAAACTCGTCATACAAAAACAACCAAACAGAATATCTTTGCACTAGGCGTTGGTCTTTGTTGTACAAGACCAATAAAGCACCATTAATTTCATGTGAGCGGTAACGAGGATTGTGACTGCAATGTAGCACGTATGCAGACAGCAGTATATAACAGTCATCCAAGTGTGACGCATACACTCTCTCTATGAGATGGCAGATAAGTCGGTAACTGACATGAAAGGAAATGTACAATACGCTCAACAGGCGACATGGACTGACAACTGCACACTGCACACTGCACACTGCACAGCTACCAGGTATAACTAAAGTGAATGGGGTCTACACACTTTTCTACTAATGTGCTAATTCTAATAGACATTGTATCACTGTCATGAAATTAGGCAAGAAGATTAATCAATGCAAATTAGTCCCAGCAGCTATAACTTAAACTTTGATTTCGAAATATAAACTTTAATTTCAAATGTTTAAAGTGTAATGTACAGAAAGTTAAACATTACTTGTCATTTGCTTTCTAGCGATATGTTAATGTACTTTCAAATGTCGTGTCCTTCTGTCGTCGAAATGAAAATGAATTTACAGCCGCCAACAACGCAACAAATCTGAAGAGGTTGATACTGAAGGATGAATGCAACCCGTTTAATAATCCTTCATTTAAAATATGTATAATGTTACAGTTTACATTTTACCTATTCTAAACCTTAACCAAGAGAAGGCAAAAGAAACTAATAACAATGATAATAGCTATAATCTGTCAAGGACAGACAGTGACAGGGTAACGTTCCCGCATCTCTAAGACCCAAACTTTGATATTCGCATAGATTGCCATACATCAAATCATCGTGGATACATCGCGTACATTAATTTGTCGTGTTATATATTCAGATCACACACTGTGCGCCACAGTAAGATGTACATTACAACAGGTACTATTTCCCCCTATCACTCCTCCATGTTTGGATCCTGGATCGGTTTCATCCAAAATTCTGAAAAGTTTGTTTGTGAATTTTCGAAGACCATATTGAGACATCCTCCTGAATCATGTACAGTTACTTCCTTCATATATCAGTGTATCTCCTATGAATCTATCTCTCACTTCAGGAACAAATTCTATTATTTTAGCAGAAAGAACTTTTTATGTTTCCATAGTTTCCCCAGACGGCAATATAGATACTAAATACCACAAGTTTGGTATATTTATACAGTTTTAACTGTTTCATCAAGTCTGCCTGTACAGATAACAGGTACGATAACAGGTAATAGATAACCTTCTACACACAGAAATAAGTTCTACAAAACTCTGAAATATTTTGTAGATCTGAGATTTCCACTACATTCCAGCATGTAGTCTAAATATTGTACAATTACAGTGTACCACGCCGTTTTACCTCTCTTACTCGCCATGTATACAATGAAGTATTGTTACACAACGAATAGCCTCATAACAAAATAGCTTCACTTCACGTCACTTCAAAGGTTGTATGTATATGTTGTGTAGATTGTTTCTCGGGAGCTACTGAAGGAGTACATTCTTGTGGAGGATAAGTTGAGGTAACACAGGATCGAGTGTGCACTGCTGATGGCAATGACAAATAAATGGTGGCATTTTCACATTCAGTATATATGATGGTAAAGGACAATTTATATACAATCGTGTTGTCTCTCAGGAAAAGAAAATACGCTGCAAATCTGCACATCTACATTTCCTTGGCAAGTACATAGAGTGCGTCATGTAACTGACAGTCATCCAAACGAACACGTGTCAATACTGATACCTCTCGAAGTTGAAAATAAAGTATAAAAACAGAACCTTTAGCATATGCGGCAAGAGTTTAACCTGTGATGTTCACGACATTCAATTCAGAGACCACGGTAAGATACATACCAACAGACAGAACAAAAAGCCTACTCACAAAGACTCAAAGGTTAATACATCCTCAAACTCTGTTCACAAACAATTATTCCAGCAAATAATAGACACTGTAGTTAATACTGATGTAGAAAATTGTGATGTACCAATCGTTGTAGATAAGAAATATTTTATTAGATTACAAGAACTCTTGCCTCATGTGCTGACACATTATTTGCATGAAGAAAACAGGCCAGAAGAATGGGCAGCATTTACCCACCTGTGTTCAAGTGGTGATTTGAACGTAAATAACATTGTCAGTCAGTTATTTTGGAATGTAGTCAAATTCCACCATAACAGCAGTAATCATGCTTGGAGATTCTCAACTCAAGTGAAGCAGTTCTGGACAATAGGGTTACAAGACTTAGTATTTCATGCCAAAGCCATCCGCGTCAGATGGGAGGGTAGTGAAAAACTGGTGTGCTGCAGTTGTGAATGCAAGTGGTGGTCACACCTTCCAGTGACGCCATCGGTGAGTAGAAAGTGCCTTAATAAACAAACATTTGTCAACAATATACTGAGTCAAAAAAGAAACTGCACATTTTATCTTCAGGGCACTATAAAAGAATAAGAGATGGTAAGATGGTTAAATTGTTATTATTTCATTGCTGAGATCCGTGTGATGTACTCGATACACGGACAGTGCCACAATCAGTTCCATTCCAAAATGTGTCAGTTCAATATTGTGTATGGCCGCCCCAAGCATTCACCACTGCCAAACACCGTCTCCTCATCGACAGCCTGATGCTTGTGAACACATGGCTGGGGTTTCTGGGCCATTGCTCTTGCAAGGCAGCGCCAAGTTCCTGCAAATTCAGATGGTGTGTCCTAAGACCACGAAGCGTTCTCCCAAGTGCATCCCAAACGTGCTCTATTGGATTAAGGTCAGGGGACCTCGGTGGCCAGTCCATGACGTTGATGCCAGCGTCAACACCAGACATCGGGAACGGTTGTTCCCTCAGAAATCACCCCACACCATGTAACTTCCGCCCCCGAATCTGTCGACTTCCTGTACACAACATTGGACATACCCTTCACGATGTCTTCTCCAGACTATGTGCCTGCCGTCCGCGATTCTGAGGGTAAACCTGGATTCATCGCTAAAGATGACTCAATTCCAGCCTCTCTGGGTCCATCGGAGGTGACGTTGGGCCCACGACAGACGCTGGCGTTGAAGAAACGGCGTCAATATTGGCCCACGATATGGACGTCGAGAATGGAGATTGGAAGCCCGCAAGCGATTTCGTATAGTCTGTGAGCACAGTCGACCTCTAAACATCTCAACCCTGGTTCGTGCAGCTGACAGAAATCTGACACGTAGGTGACGTAGGACGATTTGACGGTCTTCTGCTCGTGACGTCACGCGTGGACGACCTGACCTTGGGCGATCAGAAGTGGTGCCAGTTTGTAGTAGACGACCTTGCAAGTCGTAAACAGTACGACGGCTGCATCCCATTGCTCTTGCGACATCAATAAAAGATCTTGCAGCTTGCAACCTGCCAACGGCACGTTCACGCTGCACATTTGATAATCAAAGTACCGTTATCACTGTGGTTTAAAAATGTTTTTCTTTTTCCATTTCTTGAGGCCAATGGAAACACGTGCAAATGAAGAACACTTCGATGCGAAGATCACGTGATCGACTGTACGTGCAAAACCCGATTTGGCACTAACGTCTTTTGCACGACGAATGGATTGGTTTGAGTGGATTTTGCTAACGTTTCTGTAGAGTCGAAAGATAGGGATCCCATTTCGGATACATAGATGTATCATAAGAGGAAAATTATTCATTTTTCTTTTTAAATTAATTTTGTGAAGTTTCTTTTTGGACTCAGTATATTATGTTATGTTTTCAATGTGTACTCGTTTGTTATAACCATCGAGATATCCATTTCACCAGTTACTATGCCATCTACATACGACGCTTGGTTGGTTTTCAGTATATAATAGCTATGATGTCAAGAGACGAAACGGGGATTGTTCATTCAGATCCATACTGTGATTGTCCTGGGACTTGCTGTTCCTATACTCGTTAACACCAATGACTGACGTTCTTCTGTTCACAGCTGTGTCATAGTTCCCCACATTATGGAGGTGAAGCACAGACACCAAACTAAGGTTCAACAGGACATAGAATACTGATATGCCTTTGTACTTTGAGTCAGTTTGAAACTGTCCGTGTTATACGAATTCCGAAACCAATACATCATTTTGTAAAGAAATGCAAATCATTTACACTTGATTTTAAGGGACTCGTAATGTCGCTTCATGTTATCAATAGTTCGGAAATGTGAAACAGAAAATACACAACAAGGTACGTTTTCCCTCCTACTACATACAAAGTGCAGTCCGACTGACTACTACCTGATGCACTGGGATTTGCAGCGTTCGGTAAATGTAAAGTCCTGGTACCCTGTCTGCTTCCCTGGACATGGACAAACACACGTTTGAGATCAGGAAGTAAGTCAGGATGACACACATTGAGGCAAAGTTTAACAACGAATGTGCCCGAAGGTTGCTAGGTAACATTAGAGATCGGCTAGGTAGGAACAGTACAAACGTCAGCAAGTAAACCTTTCGACTTAACTAACGTTAACGTTAACACAGAGCTCAGTTAAGGGTCAGATAGTGGGGAACATTGTATAACATATCAAGTAGTTTGACCTGCACATCCATGATTCATAACGTCCGCAAGACGAAGACCAGAAAAGCAGTACGAGGAACATGAAACATGACAATGCTAATGTGTATAGAGTAGCGTTAAAAACTCACAGAGTTATGACAACATGAGCGTGACACTGCCAAACCTCATACTCCATACGTCTTTGTGAAGTAAACCCTAAATTGGTAAATCTATACTTGTTTCCAATACAGGAAAATATGATACATTGTAAAGGTACTTACAGAGGTGCTTAACGTGTATTCAAAATGTATATTACATTCTTTCGATACGATTCCGTATAGGTTCATAAGACATGTGTGTTTTCACAAAGGTTAATTGTCAGGAATGTATTACTATCTGATGTAAGCAGACCAATGAAGATCCGGGTTAGAATATTGGTCTTCAGCAATATTTGTAAGAGGCAATTGGCCGTCGCAGCTGTTGAAATAAAGAAACTAACCGTCCATAACATCGTGTCATCTCCGTACGTCCAGGGTTATGATGTGATCTTTGTTTGGATGAAAATGTCCATTCAACATCTATTTGTGACGGTTAACCACAGTTGCTACACGGGTGAACATCACCATCACTGACTTTAGTGCTCTTACAACTTCCGCACGTGGTGGACAGAGATTTAAATGTAATGAATATTTCGCCAATTGTAGTTCTGAAAAATTAAAACAAACATGCAATTTACAAAATGAAAATGCATTCGAAACAAAGTACGATTATATTAAGATATCCTTAGTTGCCCATGCGTTTGACAAAATTACAAACAACACAGTACTAGTTGCAATATGCCTGTTTGTATGTGGTTTAAAACCACAATCAACAACACTCCAACCTTTATATAAACTACTCAAAAAAAGAAACGGTTAGGTAGTATTTTTCCATGTAACTTTTCGAATTTGAATCATTGGTGTCTATGTAATCAGTATATCTATGGTGAACGCTGTCTGCAAACATTTCCGAGTTTGAATCCATCGTCATTAAGGATAACTCGCCAAAAAGCACCAAAATCTGTTTTCCTAAATAAATGCAATAAATTATGGACGGGAAGAAATTCATGCGTTTCCTTTGCACACTCCATGCATCATTTTCAGTCAAAATCGGAAGGGGTTCAATGCTGTTGCGACAGCTGACAATCTTAAAGTTGGTGTTACCTACTGAAGCTCAGTGCAACAATACGATTGATGATTTGGAGACTTTGGATTTCAAGGCAACCGAATGTGCCACAGAGAACCATAGCAAGACTTTGACATCGCTACCAGCAGCAAGGATCAACACGTGATCGCCCCCGTGTGACCACGCCCGCTCAGGACAGGCTTATTCGTCTTCGACATTTGAGGAACAGCTTCATCACAGCATACTACACAACATCGGTAGTGCTAGGACTCAGAACATACGCTGGTATACGTTCCAGAAGACCTTTGCGAGGACCTGTCCTTACACGTCAACATCGGTAACAACGCAGACATTGGTGTCGCCAACATCTCCCATGGCCATTTGCAAAGGTGGAGAACTGTTCTTCAGTGATGAGTCACGTTACATGCAGCGACGTTCCGATGGAAGAGCAGGTGTATATGGACGTCGTAACGAGCGCTACGCTGCAAATTATGTACAGGATGTCAGCTGATTTGGTAGTGGGAGTGTCAGGGTTTGGGCTGGGATCCCATACAGTGGCAGGACAGATCTCATTCAGATCCAGGGCAATTTGGATCTCGACGGTACCGTGATGAAATCGTCAAGCCTCATGTCGTTCCTTTCATGAACCGCAAGCACGTCACTTTTCAGCATGATGGCGCTCGGGCGGCAAGAATAACTAGGGATTTCCTTGCCCAGAATAACGTTCAGGTTCTTCACTGGCCCTCACGATCACCGGATCTTAAACTTAGTGAACATTTGTGGGACGAATTGGATCGTCGTGTGCGACAGCGTAACCCTCAGCTAAAGACGTTACCTGCTCTGCTTGTGGCCTTGAGGGGAGAGTACCAACTCATTCCGAGGCACTTCATCCGGAATCCAGCAAACATTCATGCTAATGTGGCCGCAAATGATACTGACTGCTCTGCGACCTTGACCTTGCAATACTTGTCGTTTCTGACGTAAAGTTTCTTGCAGCATTGGACCGTTAATGTTCATTTAGGTTTTCCTCATGACCGCCCAATATAACTGAACCTTAAGTGCATAAACTGATAACAATTTTCAGCTATGCGGGTTTTTTTTATGACTAATATATATATGTGTGTGTAGATAGATAGATAGATAGATAGATAGATAGATGATAGATAGATAGATAGATAGATAGATAGATAGATAGATAGATAGATAGATAGGTGGAGCCAACAATCCAGTGATTGGCATGTGGAGGTCACTGCAGCAGGAGAATATATATGGATACTGTGTGTATGTGTGTGTGTAGAAGACAGACAGATCACTTCCAACGTTCTTTCTTCAACGTCATAATGTTGAATCTCGCTCACTCGACCTCAGCCCAGTAGAACACCTATGGGATCATCTCGTAAGTTAACTGTTAACAGTAGTTACTCATCGTTCGACACATCGTACAGACTCCCCATGATCAATTGGCAAGAATTTCAGGAGGAAGTATTCCATAAGGAGACGAGTACAAACGTGCATCGATGCACACGGAAGCCATTCAAGATACCAAGCGTTATACCTGAACTGTTGTGACTCCCGGGTGTCTGTTTCTGAAAATCGAGATTGAACATCATCGGCAATAAGATGGTGTGTGTGTGACGGGGAGTGGGGTTAGTGGGTAGTGGGAGGAGCAGGAAGGTAGACCAGTAGGTAAAGCGTTCGCCCGCCGTGATACCGCTGGAATATTGCTAAAAGCGACGTAAAACTCACTCACTTATTTCCTAAAATGCGTTATACATACAATTACCACGCTTGTTTTAGTGTTCGTCACAGCAACAATACTCACATGGCAAAGAGCAAAGTCATGAAGAACTCCCACGAAACACTTTATTACAGGCAAGGCACAGGCTTACGTTGACAAATAATCAGGTCGAACGGGGATTCGAACTACCCAAAAGAGGTTTGTGCTGTGCCCACAGAACGAAACCTTGTGCAACGACTGGGATACATATTGCCATTATATAATTATTATACACAAAAAGTGTGTAAATCATATTCAAATAAATAACCCTTTGGCTATGAGAAAGATCAGATATCAAGCGAGTGTAGTATGGCAGTCAATGTGAGATTGGAAAGCTTTCCTCTTTCACTGAGAGCACACATTCGTGATATCCACGTTATCCGTGTTTCAGAATGAATGTTTCGATCATGCCCAAAGGAAGCTGAAACCTCACTGAAAAAGCGACCTTCGTACAAAGACAGCTAAGTGTTGATAAATACATCAGAAACGAAACTTGCTTCAGTCAGTTCATTTCACTGCTGATCAGAGAGCAAAGGCGCATCTGCATGGAAAGGTAAGTCTATCATTTGAACAGCATCAAACAACTGCATGTTTATATAACTTGCAAGTTATTGTTATTTCAAATCACAGTGAGGTTAGACATGATATAATCCCCCATTTATAGGTTGTTTTATTCATTTCAGGACACCAATGGATCTACACGTCACACTTAATGTTGTACTTTCGTTGCTGTCGACACAAGGTAATTTTTGTAGTTAGCTTTAATTAAACATACATGGATAAAGAGCACTTCACAGTGTTTACACTTTCCTCTCTGAAGTTACATAAGGTTTGACCCAGGCTCTAGTAATCTGTAAGAAAGTTGACTTTCGTGAGTGGGGCAACGGTCATCAAGCATTTCCTGACAACAAGCTGTCTGTAATCGAGTCATGATTTTCTAACGCATCAAATTTCAAGCCGACGTCATAGTTTGTGCCACACTGTAGTCCGAATACGTATTTCCGTTGTTTGGATGCTAGGGACCTATTATCAAACATAGCATAATATATAGTACTATAATATGCCTATACATAAAACTGCATATCATTTCGAGATTAAGAAGTTGCTCAAAAACGTTACTGAAAAAAAAAGAGTGAATCAATGTTCAGCTTATTTCTTTGTCCTAAGTTGATACAATATACTAAATGGTATTTGTTGTCATGTTTTCAGCGGAACATTGCTTGGAGGGACAGAATTGTTGGAACTGTTCACGTACATATTGCAGTACAGAGTGCTTTCCTGGGTATTTCGGCCTCAAATGCAGCTTGGCTTGCAGTAAGAATTGCCAGCACAGTAAATGTAGTCGAACAAAGATTGGCACCTTTAACTGCTCTGACGGTTGTGTACCTGGGTTCCACGGCTCTCAGTGCAACATTCCCTGCACAGGTCCGAAGGGAAACTGCACAAAATGTCCTGGAGGGTGTGATGGAACCTTCTGCCATCTGACATCGTCTTGTGTTTCTGGATGTCATGACCAATACTATGGGTCCAACTGCAAGAACTGTTCACCCAGATTTCGACACTGTAACAGGATTACAGGCAGATGTGATAAGTGTAATGATCCATATCATGGTCTGGACTGTGAATACTCATGTGAACATTGTTCAACAACTGACTGTGTACAAACATGTGCACCTGGGTTGTATGGAAGTACGTGTTCCAAAAGATGCAATAAAAACTGTTTAGTTTACCCTGCAAGCAATAACACTTTGACAAATAACAGTTCCTCTTCGTGCATATCTGAATGTGAAAGATATAGTGGTGAGTGTATCAACGGTTGTGTGGATGGCTGGTCCGGTCCAAACCGTCACTCTCGGGTTTACTGTAACACAAATTGTTTGGGTTGTAATGAAACAGGTGTTTGTGTTGGAGGATGCTCACCTGGTTACTTTGGAGAAGACTGCCAGCCTTGTTCTACGACCTGTTACAATAACACATGTCACCCTGAGAGTGGGTTTTGTGTGAGTGGGTGTATCAGGGGACAGCATGGACAATTCTGTAAACTCTCCTGTGCGAACTGTTTGGGTGGTGCCTGTCATGCTGGCAGTGGGAAATGCGCTGAAGGTAATGTTAGATCAATTAGGAGAGTTCGACATGTCTGCTGTTGAATTACATGACACCATAAGATGTCATTGAAGTGGAGGTTCTTCTGTAGAAAATGTTTCCGACTGGACTGACGAAAACACATGAAAGTAATGTAAATAATCAACAATATGTGACCATATTTAATGTCGTTATGTCATAACAGGCACTTTGCTGTCACGACTGTAATGAATTTT
The DNA here is from genome assembly GCF_037392515.1 of Haliotis asinina. Lineage (NCBI taxonomy): Eukaryota > Metazoa > Mollusca > Gastropoda > Lepetellida > Haliotidae > Haliotis > Haliotis asinina. Next base: position 4,894,074 of record NC_090283.1, on the reverse strand, counting down.
TCACTATGGCGGCAAAAAACCATAGCTATCTATAGCGTATTCTATCTGTTTTTCACAAGAACTGTCAGAAATGGCTTGGAAAACCTCGCAACAGTTAACAAACTTTGCTTGATATGTAACAGTATTCTACAAGCTTCATGATGTTTAAACAAGCTCTTCATAAGTCAGAATCGTAAAACTGACTTTAGTTTAGCAGTGATTTCTTGCATCCTTGAAATTGGGTTTGTGGTCATTTGCTATTGTATAGTGTGACCACATGGTGACACTTTGGTACCATACCAACAGAAATACTGGCTCGGTGAACACGTTGTTTTCACGGATAAATCTATCTCATACCTCGGCAATAGTAAATTTGGCATGTTTCAGAGTTCACTCGGAGCACCATGACTGTGATATCAGCAGTACTGTTCACATCGTGTATACTTCTGATCGCTGTTGTAGTTGGTATCTACCTTTTCCGTCGTTGCCGGAAAAGATCCTCAACAAGAAGGTGAGTGTTTTGTAATCTCTATTTTGTTAGAACTCCGTGCTAATTATACTGAACACTATTTGTCACCTGACTATTCGTTGAATATTGATATGATCAATTCCAAGCAGCTAACGTTCAGAGATGTTGAAGTTGTCTGTCAGTCTGAGTCAGGTTGAAGATATCACATGTGGACAAACTGAACAGTTTTTGCAACAGGTGAATGCGAATTATGAAAGCAAGTTTGCACACCAACAGAATCAATGTAACCCAGTCTTACTGATCATAGATACCATGCAGAAGTAAAGAGATGTAGAACTTTGTTTTTAGAACTCTTGTGTATATTTCCAGGCTCGATCAGGGAGATGTGTCCAGACATACTGAGAGATCAAGGCCAGAGGAAACCTCGGAGTACTGCGGAGAACGTCGATACTGGGAAATAGATTACGATGAAGTATCTCGGCCGCGAGATCAGCAACAAGGGCGGGCAGAGATAGAAGATTACGATGAAGTGTCTCGGCCGCGAGATCAGCAAGAAGGGCGGGCAGAGGTAGATGATTACGATGAAGTATCTCGGCCGCGAGATCAGCAACAAGGGCGGGCAGAGATAGAAGATTACGATGAAGTGTCTCGGCCGCGAGATCAGCAAGAAGGGCGGGCAGAGGTAGATGATTACGATGAAGTATCTCGGCCGCGAGATCAGCAACAAGGGCGGGCAGAGGTAGAAGATTACGATGAAGTATCTCGGCCGCGAGATCAGCAACAAGGGCGGGCAGAGGTAGATGATTACGATGAAGTATCTCACTCTCAAGATCAGCAACAAGGGCGGGCAGAGATAGAAGATTACGATGAAGTATCTCAGCCGCCGTATCTCAGTAGTGATCCCGCACTTCCTCCTTTGACGAGCAGCATTCCTGGGGCGTCTAACACCGAAGACCATCCTGGTGATACATCAGTCCGCTCAGCAAGTTCTTCTCAGTCAGACACTCTCTCAGTGAGGGATATTTTTATCGGTGATCCAGAAATCGTTGTCAGATATATTTCACCAACTGAAGATACAGTGAGTGAGTGAGTGAGTGAGTTTAGTTTTACGCCGCACTCAGCAATATTCCAGCTATATGGCGGCGGTCTGTAAATAATCGAGTCTGGACCAGACAATGCAGTGATCAGCAACATGAGCATCGATCTGCGCAATTGGGAACCGATGACATGCGTCAACCAAGTCAGCGAGCCTGACCACCCGATCCCGTTAGTCGCCTCTTACGACAAGCTGAGTCGCCTTTTATGGCAAGCATGGGTTGCTGAAGGCCTATTCTACCCCGGGACCTACTGAAGATACAAACCTAGTGTTTGACAATAGAACACACCAACACAATACTTAAAAGTACATTATATTGTACCATTCTTCGTGACGCCACAAGTTTCTAATTTAATTTGAATTACTTCAACAAGTTACCAGTTTAAAAGGTTCATTACCAATATGACATCAAATAAATGAATAGAAAACAGACTTTCATTTTTGTGAAAAGCAAATTAATGTGAAAAATTGCGTGAACAGACCACTCAGAAACATTGACTACGCCAGTGTATTCGCGGAAAGGGCAAGCAGGTCCTGTTGTACCTGTAATCCCCACCACTTAATGGTTCCTAGTTTCACCTTTCTGCGAGATAAGCAAAATGAGTTTGGTTCAACAGTAGACGGATTCGGAATAAAGACTGTAGACTCCCGTTTCTATTTGTGTAACATTTACCTTGTTGTGTTGGTTCCACATTGCCGTCTGAAGCAATTTTCTCTATGTGTATATCGTCTCTGTTTACGTCAGTGATGTCCTTCTAGATGTAAATATTTCGTGTACTTCATTTTTAATAAGGACTATAGTCAAGCGCTTTATCGAACTAACTTTGAGACCTGCAGATCATGGCTTATGTAATGGATACTTTCTTAAAAGTTTAAATATTTGTCCGTTAGTGAGGTTTCTGGTGCTAATAAAATGTCTAGCATTTTTTTCTGCTCGACTTTCTCGATATTTTCAGTGGGAACCAAACATCTTCAATTTAAAGTGTGACCAAAGCTAACGTCATGGAATGTCTTTAAATGCTATGAAGCTGACTGCACACATAAGATCCTCAACGCATCTTTATCACCACGGAATAACCATTTAGCACTTGTATCATTTAATAGTCCCCTCAACCATGAGCATGTGAGAATGTTTGAATACAAAAATCATCTCTTCCGCAAACTCTGTACTATAGGACTAACACTATTTCAGTGGAGTTGTAATACGATAATTGTTGCGCAGTGGAATTGTTAAACAAATTTTGTAAGTACTACATATGAAGAAAAAAAGAAATGTTCTCAACTAAACGGTAACCAAACAATGACATTGCCACTCCGACCACCAAACTAAAAAATGACACCTTTTTCCACTCCGTCCACCAAACTAAATATTGACACCTTTTATGACTGTCCACCAAACTATGTTGACTAGATAAATTATCTGAATTTACACAACTGTTTCGAATTATGAACAATGCCCGAATATGGCAACTATTTGTCTTAATTCACAACAGTGCAGACTCACACTCTATTTTTTCGACCCTATCGCTTGCCGTCCAAAGCGCATCTACACGACCCTGCACATGCAAAAAACTCAAACTGCACGAGACGTGACGGTTGCGTTTTTATGCGATGTTCATGTTTCTTGAAAAGGTGTGTTTTGGCTATTGCTTTTCACATATCAAAATCATGAACTAATGTAACTGACATTCTCTTCAGAACAATAATTATTTATTTGTCTCTCGTGCAATAATTGCACATACCTGACATATTCTTTGTTTAAAATTTTCTTACAATAATATTGTGACTTCATTTTCATTTGTATATATTGTGTTCCAAGAGAAACGATTTCATAAGAGGTGACCATTGACATCTGCAATCAACGTGGTAATTTCATATAATAATGTATGCTACACATGACTGCTACTGCTACTGTGTAAGTTACTTGCTAAATAAACACAGATTGAATTGAGTAATGCTAAAAACGCTTAGCTTTGTTCTCTAAGTTCGATTGCACTGATAATTGTAAATATGTGATGGAACGTACAAGAACATTCAAGTGAAAGTGCACATGTCTCAGTGCAAATATATCCGTCAGCGTCTTTACAGTCTACATGACTTCATTGAGTCCCGCGAAGAAGACAAGGGACATCCTCTGGTGTTTTCTTTCCACACGATGGATTCCGTGGAACGATGTCATCAACACACTCCTGAAGATGGCACGTGATGACACCGATGAGACGATAGATGGTAACTGGCGGTCAGTTCTTTGAAATGATTCAAATCATAAACCTGTATAAACAGGAGATCGATTTCTCCTTGGTACATTTTCCTGTTTTGTACATGCACGTTATGCTGAGATTCTTTAAAATTTGCTGAATTGTTATCAAGTATTAGAAGCCTCGCTGGAGATAAGGAAACATATACTCAGATTCCCATTGGCTACTCATCAAGTTGGGGATGTCCTCTGCCCATGAATCATATGAGTGAGTAAGGTCAAACATGACGGCAATGTTTCGGCCACACAGCGATGAGGAACATTTGGTTTATGAGAACCTATCAGAAATATCTGTCACAAAGACAGTAAATCATACGCATGTTATCACAATTTGACCATAAAATTAAACATTCCAAATGATAAAACATTCTACTCAAAGATCAATGTTATATGTAATACCGTTAAAATACGAGCTATAGGCCACCATTCACCAAAGCCAGACCACCTTACTGGGGATTATGATGAGGTACAGTACTTTGGCTTCTTGCATGAATCATGTGCAATGAGTCAGAAAAAGAAATAAATTGTTTGCTATGTGTTTCAAATATATCGGTCAATGCCTTTACAGTCTAGTCTGTCAGGAGAGTCTTCGCTTCAGCCTTAAAAATGAGCCATTATATATTATGTATTTTCAAAAGCCTCTATTGGGAATCCATATGTAAATACAGAAGGATGAGAATCATATCTCGCTCTCAACTGATGATATTCATGTTTATAAACTGATTAATGTCTAATCTTAGCAAAGGGTCCTGTTTGGTCTGATTAACAGTCAAGGAGGAGTAGGTAACATTTTAAATGACTTGTGTGGTTTTGAGCTCTATACAGAGTGTCGGAACTAGTTTAGTATTTTTCTGAAATAGTGCCTCATGCTACGAATTATAAACTGACTCCTAAGGGGAGTTTAAAGGATTCGAACATAATCTAATGATATACTGTAGAGATAACTGATACAGAGCAATTGAGAGAAGGTTCATCAACTTCCATGTACAGACTGTCACTTAGGGAGGTCCTGAAAGAAGCTCCTATATCAAGTCTCAGTATTGGATGTAATATTTTCAAATTACTTTTCCGTTTTCCACAATACATGGTGAGGCCATAATCCAGTTTCGAATTACTTGTATAAACGAAGGAGGGTAGACTGATCCCCTCTCCACTCAACTTTAAGATGAATCACAGGACTCTAAATGGTTGAACGGGAAGAGGCTGGCGAATGTTAAGCTTGGAATTTACTACTGTTATGGACATGATTCCACAATGCCATTTAGAAAGTGGTCACACGTAACATATGTTATATTTGGAATTATGCATTCTTAGTAAAGTACAAATTCTAATACCTTTTTGTCTTGTGTTCCATCCGGGATTCGAAGCCACACCCTCAGAGTCAGGCACCTAATCGCCAGCATAAAAGTCAGTTTCAATATCTTTAAATCATCAATACCCCTAGAAAACGTAATGAGTGTCAAGTTCCGCTGACAAAGAACCTTTACTTACAAAACGTGAGAATTTGGACACATCCTTAACCACAGTTCAATGGTTAACTAGTGGATGTATACACTCCTCTAGATCAACATTGGAGAAGAATTCCCACGCAGATATGAAATGTGATAACTTCCCAAACATTATCATGGATCAGCTCACAGAGGATGAACTAATCTAAGGTTGTAAAGTTTATAAATAGAAGCAACAAAACCCTTTCTCTGAGTCGATTTGTGGTTCACGATGTTGTTAATGAACTCTCGAGTCTAGACCAGACATTCCAGTGATTGTCACCGTGCTATACGATGACAGTACATGTATTTATGAATCCCGCTGCGTCTTGGTAAAAGACCTCCAAAGTCTAAGGTTCAGGATGGTAAATCAGAAGAAGGGATTTGGCCATTTGATGGTTATCGAACAATATTAGTTCAATATCCAAAGCGCAAGTTAAAAATCCTGCCTTTGTTTTCATTTTGCCAACGCATGCAGACATACCGATTCATATGCATAAAGAAACATACCCACAAGGAGGAGAGCGGAATTGGTTCCCACTGGAATGCCTACCTGTTGTCGAAATGGTTTAACCTCAAATTGTACTAAATTGTTATCAATGATAAATTCTAGCGTTTTACCTGCTGTTTCTACATATTTGCTTTGAGTTTTGACAAATTGCTCTGAACCTCTCAGCATAGACATTTATGTGAATCTGTGTTAACCACTTTTATCCATAAATGAATCATAGATCAAGGGGTAAAGTTTGTAAAATCAACTGTAGGTTTAATATCCAGTACAAAGCAGGAATGACAATACCTTCATGTCTTAGATTCAATAACACTGCTGAATGGTGTTGGCATAATTCAGTGTGCCTTCACTCTGCGATCTCGACGATGGCTCTGCCTTCACTCTGCCTTTCCTCCACCTCTTGTAATCAATCAACCATGACGGAGACCCCCCTGCGTTTGTTCCATACAGTAGCCACTGCAGTGGCGTTCTGAGCCGTTCTCGTTCTGCCTTCTTGCTGCCTTCATGGGTCTGCATTCTCTATGCTTTCGTCGTGCCTCTTGTGAGTGTTCACTGGCATTCTGAAAATTGTTAGAAAGCTGAGGGAAGGCAGAGCGGTCACCGTCCAATGAAAATAGGGTGTTAGGAAATACTGTTTTCATACAGTCATAAAGTTATGTTATTTGAGGCATTGTCTGTGCGATTTACAAACTGTTCATGCAGGACAGCCAGGCTTTGGATATCACCTGGCTGGGAATGAAGTAAAGGAAACAGTAAGAGAGTTTTTTCCAAATGTTATCTGGTATTTTGACTAATACATGACAGTTCCAAATGGAAGAAAAATCCGAATGAATGCAGAATTTCTGCTTCAGGAAGACTCATTAGTACAAGTTGACGAATAATCAGGACGAACTCTCATTCGAACGACCCACTGCCAACTGAACGAGATGAATCTGAAACCCAGCATACAGTAGACCGAGTTACACATGACCACCATACAATTATCGTACACGCAAATATTTTAAAACATTTACAGTGAAATTACTTGGCAGTGATAGGATAGGTCAGATATCTATCGATTACGTCATGCGAGGGACGATCAGAAACTCCGTAGAATCACCAAGAAAATGATACAAATGCAGCTATTTTTATGTGTTATTTTTCAACATATTATCTGTCAAGAACAGCGTTTTGTTTGACATTTTAAGTTGGTACCCTGAAAAAACGTAAATTCTATCAAAAAATACATCATAACCTGCAGAAATCAAGATATGCAAGAAACTTTTTGTGTGTTTGACATTGATAGAAGTGATCTAGAATCACAGTTAGATGTTAAAGTTCACCATAGAAGCAATTTGAAATTACGATCGCTCGTTTAAGTGCCATGTTGCCTAAAAGAGCTTTTTTGGAGACATTACCCATTCCCCTTCGGTTGACGTAATTTTAACTTATTGCAATGTGTTCCTACTTTGTGCTAAGACAGACTTAGATACGACTTTGCTAAAGATTTCTCCAAAATAAAATGAGAGCTTTTCAAACACTGGGCATCGAAAATACTGTTAGTCTACGTGTGGAATATGTTTGAACTTCATTGCGAAAACATGTCCGTGATATCAACATCATCATTAAACCAACTTTGCATGTAAAATTCATGTTTCACACAGGAACATTTTGTTTCGATCATGCCAAAAGGAAGTTGAAACCTCACTGAAACAACGACCATCGTTCAGAGTGTGACAGATCGAGGATGATAAATACATCAGAAACTGTTTTCCTTTGTCAATTCATTTCAATGGTGATCGGAGAGCAAAGGCATATGTGTGTGGAAAGGTATATATCAACTACATATTTATATCACTAGCGGTTTACTGTTATTTTAAATCAAGATGAGGTAAGACAGTATTTAATATTTAGGGTTTCTTCATTTATTACAGGACAACAATGGATCTACACGTCACACTTAGTGTTGTACTTTCGTTGCTGTCGACACAAGGTAATTTTTGTAGTTAGCTTTAATTAAACATACATACATAAAGAGCATTACACAGTGTTTACACTTTCCTGTCTGAAGTTACATAAGGTTTGACCCAGGCTCTAGTAATGTGTAAGAAAGTTGACTTTCGTGAGTGGGGTAACGGTCATCAAGCACTTCCTTACAACAAGCTGTCTCTAATCGAGTCATAAATTTCTTACGCATCAAATTTCAAGCCAACGTCATAGTTTGTGCCACACTGCAGTCCGAATACGTATTTCCATTGTTCGGATGCTAGGGACCTATTATCAAACATAGCATAATATATAGTACTATAATATGTCTACCTGTTTGTATTTCTATTTCTTCGTCTTTCCACTGTAATTTAATGCCGAACTTGACATTAGTTTTACCGTATTCATTCAGGGATGTTAAGATTCGATTCCTACAGTTGTTTTTTGTGTTTGTAAATTATACATAAAACTACATATCATTTCGAGATCAAGAAGTTGCTCAAAAACGTTACTGAAGAAAAGAGTGAATCAATGTTCAGCCTATTTCTTTGTCCTAAGTTGATACAATATACTAAATGGTATTTGTTGTCATGTTTTCAGCGGAACACTGCTTGGAGGGACAGAATTGTTGGAACTGCTCACGTACATATTGCAGTACAGAGTGCTTTCCTGGGTATTTCGGCCTCAAATGCAGCTTGGCTTGCAGTAAGAATTGCCAACACAGTAAATGTAGTCGAACAAAGATTGGCACCTATATCTGCTCTGACGGCTATGTACCTGGGTTCCACGGCTCTCAGTGCAACATTCCCTGCACAGGTCCGAAGGGAAACTGCACAAAATGTCCCGGAGGATGTGATGGAACCTTCTGCCATCTGACATCATCTTGTGTTTCTGGATGCCAAGACCAATACTATGGGTCCAACTGCAAGAACTGTTCACTCAGATGTCGACATTGTAACAAGATAACAGGCAGATGTGATAAGTGTAATGATCCATATCATGGTCTGGACTGTGAATACTCATGTGAACATTGTTCAACAACTGACTGTGTACAAACATGTGCACCTGGATTGTATGGAAGAACGTGTTCCAAAAGATGCAATAAAAACTGTTTAGTTTACCCTGCAAGCAATAACACTTTGACAAATAACAGTTCCACTTCGTGCATATCTGAATGTGAAAGATATAGTGGTGAGTGTATCAACGGTTGTATAGATGGCTGGTCTGGTCCAAACTGTCACTCTCGGGTTTACTGTAACACAAATTGTTTGGGTTGTAATGAAACAGGTGTTTGTGTTGGAGGATGCTCACCTGGTTACTTTGGAGAAGACTGCCAGCCTTGTTCTACGACCTGTGACAATAACACATGTCACCCAGAGAGTGGGTTTTGTGTGAGTGGGTGCATCAGAGGACAGTATGGACAATTCTGTAAACTCTCCTGTGCGAACTGTTTGGGTGGTACCTGCGATGCCGACAGTGGGAAATGCGTTGAAGGTAGATATTTTCTGAGATGAATTAAGAAAAAGTTTGACACTGCGGCATTTATATACATGACGTCACGAGAAGTCATTTGTGTACAAGCTGTACTGATGGGAACACTTACATTGCATTGTTAAGAGCAACAGGTCTTTAAGGAAATCTAGGGAGGTGGGTAAGCTCAGTGATTAAAGCATTTTGCGCTATGTCAAAGCCCCTTGTTCACTTCTCCTAGTGGGTGCAATATGTGAAACCATTTCTAATGTCCCCTGCCTTGATACTTCAGGAACATTGTTTAAAGTGGCGTAAAACAATACTCACTCATTTAAGGACAAGTCACACAATGATGTTTTGGTTTGCAAAGTGAGTGACTGATTGAGTTTAGTTTTACGCCGCACTCAGCAATATTCAAGCTGGATGGCGGCAGTCTGTAAATCGAGTCTCGACAATCCAGTGATCACCAGCATAAACATCGATCTACGCAGTTGGTATTCGATGAAAAGCGCCAACCAGTTCAGCGAGCATTGCCAGCGAATTATTTTAGTCGCCTTTTACGACAAGCATGGGTCACTGAAGATTGATTGAAAACGGGATCTTCAAGGCGCTGACTTGGCGAGTCTTGTTCCCGAGATAGGCGCATATCTTGATTACTGTGGTTTCTTGTTCAGGGACCTGTTTTAATCACTCATTCCGTTTGCTTGCAGTTTTATTCTGGTTTCTTAGAAATGTAAGTAATGCGGAACTTTGCAAGCCAAATTTTATTTGAAGCATGATTTTTATTTATGATGTTATTTAAACGATCAGATAATTAGAACTTTTTTGAGCGATGCAATATATTTCCCCACTGACTTGCTAAACGAAAGTAATTCTAAAATTATGTGGTATATTTATAAGCCGAAGAATCTCTGCACTTGCAGAGAACAGAAGTAAATTCAAAAGTAACATATTTCAACTCTGTAAACGCGTATGTGTATCACGTGATACTTGGTCCGTCTATCATCTGGTTTCGTTGTTTTTGCCGTGGAAATACTGGGGAGCGGCGTTAGGCAACACATATCTGTATTATGGTGAATATATCATTGGAAGTGCTGCCTCAATCATGGCCGCCTTGTAGTAATACTGATTTTCAGTGATCAGTTCATGTACTGTTCAGAGCCATGGTATCTCTTAGGTATAGTGAAATCTGTTTAAAAAATATAGAGATTGGTTAAAGTGTGGCGTCAGAGTCGCACATAACATTAAATGTTAATTATTATAGCATTAATCATCATGTATGAAACCAGCAGAGGATTTGTTTTACCAGCAATGATTTGTGAATTCATTACTATCAGTTAAACCAATGTGTAACCAGGAATATCAATGTATTCTGTATTTATTTACATTGCGTATCATTCTTAGCATTCGTCTAAGAAAACATTTGAACATGCATTTGGCGACAATTTTCTGATTTCTCTTTTCGTTTCTATCCACCAAATGCCAAAACTAGGGCGATGGATTCGAATAATAAATTTCATAGTTCATATTTGGTTGGTTTTCATTCTTTATTTTCAGACCCGGATCCCATAAGTGGTGCTACTATTGGAACGTCAACTGCGTTGGTGATATTGGTCTTTGGAATCATTGTAACAGTTGGATACACTCACTGCAAAAGAGTCGCAGCTAACAGGTTTGTATATCATGTATATCCAGTATATTTACATACATGTACATGCATATGATCAGATTATGTTTAACATATATCATTTTAATTATACGAAATAGAAGGATGGTGCCTAAAGTGTTTATTATTGTGTAAGCCAGTCCGAGCGTCTGAAATACTTTTCCATATAGAGTATAACCTGTTCTCTCGAATTCCGGTATGTATGTTTCGAACCAATGAGACTGCGTGTCTCGTATTCGAGGTAGAAAATACACAGTGCTCTCACAACTTAGACATATTTGAAAAAATATGTACATGAATCTCGAAGTTGGCATTTTCTACATTACTAGTTTTGAGAAGAACCGTTAATTTAGTATCTGCAATCATACATGTGACATCGCTGTGAAAGTACTTATGGATTTACGCTAATGCTTTAACAAAGTATGTTTGATAAGAGATAGTGCTATACATTATGACGTTGATCGTTATCTGTTGTTTAAGTCCGGATATCTCGAAGTTACACTGCGGTCCCTTCTGTTAAAGTTCCACCAATTACCTGGATTAGAGAATAAACCTTTTATTATTTATTTTTGCGTATTTGTTTGCTGGGTTGTGTTTAAAGAATATTAGGAAACTGTTAGAGTATGTTGTTGGGATGAGATTGTCCCATTAATATGTTTTAGAGAAGAAGGGCACCAGCTGGCAGCCATGTGTCCAAGGGGTGATACATATAGAGAGGGCAACTCATCTTCGAGGTTCCGACAGTCTGAACACATCTACAATGAAGTCAAGGAAGACGAAATGGGACCAGTCATAGTTTTCCTCTAAATTCATTGACAGCAAACACAGAGTCATATCTGATGAGTCAAATAATTAGACTTATCATCAACACTCTCATTCATTTCATTCATACTGTGCTACAAAGAACTTTAAGATACGGTTCTTGTAATAATTTTACTGAGTGTTTGAGAAACACTTGCACTTGCACTTTGTACATTTTTAGATTATTGTATCCTCTTGCGCAGCGGGTGTGCTTTTGTCCACTTCACTGAAAATATAATACAAAGAGACATGTGTGAAGAAGGTTCTATTATTCAAACCTATGGACACTATTCAGTTGATGAGGTCTTCTATTGCGACAGTATGCCAAGTATGCAGTGGAATCATTTCTGAGACATAGCTGCATGCTTGGTGTTATCATCATGAAACGTAGTGCTTCAGCATTGGAACCTCTTAAGGGAACTTCCTGACCATTAGGCGGATCCAGGAATTTAAAAAGGGGCGGACTGGGATACGAAGTCCCTGAAACACAACCCCCACCCCCATCCTAGCTCCACCAAAGCAAAACGATCATTTTCATGAGGAGCTTTGATTTGAAACCAACTAACACACACACGCACGCACGCACGCACGCACGCACGCACGCACGCACGCACGCACGCACGCACGCACGCACGCACGCACGCACGCACGCACGCACGCACGCACGCACGCACACACACACACACCTCTTTCTTGGATCCGTCAAGGATGATCCTAATGGTTTCTGCAGTGAATGTGTTAACAACGAAACACCAAGAAACTTCTCGACAACGATGAAAACGTCAATACCCTGTAACGTATTAGATTGAATAAGTAATGATCTTTTACGTACCTTTCCTTCTGGGGTTAATCTCAATTTCGTGTGCATGCCCTTTCACCTTGTTCAGTGCGTATGATCGTATCCCCACGTGGCAATACACCAATACAATCCATGCACGACTACCTACAGTACAGTCCTCGACTCCACATCCATCCACATGCTTATCCGCCAGTACAGTCCACGACTCCACATCCATCCACGTGCTTATACAAGAGTACAGTCCACGACTCCACATCCATCCACATCCATCCACATGCTTATACACCAGTGCAGTCCACGACTCCACATCCATCCACATCCATCCACATGCTTATACACCAGTACAGTCCACGACTCCACATCCATCCACATCCATCCACATGCTTATACACCAGTACAGTCCCCACGACTCCACATCCATCTACATCCATCCACATGCTTATACACCAGCACAGTCCACGACTCCACATCCATCCACATGCTTATACACCAGTACAGTCCACGACTCCACATCCATCCACGTGCTTATACAAGAGTACAGTCCACGACTCCACATCCATCCACATGCTTATACACCAGTACAGTCCACGACTCCACATCCATCCACATGCTTATACACCAGTACAGTCCACGACTCCACATCCATCCACATGCTTATACACCAGTACAGTCCACGACTCCACATCCATCAACGTGCTTATACACCAGTACAGTCCACGACTCCACATCCATCCACATGCTTATACACCAGTAAAGTCCACGACTCCACATCCATCCACATGCTTATACACCAGTACAGTCCACGACTCCACATCCATCTACATCCATCCACATGCTTATACACCAGTACAATCCATGACTCCACATCCATTCACATCCATCCACATGCTTATACACCAGTACAGTCCACGACTCCACATCCACCCACATGCTTATACAAGAGTACAATCCACGACTCCACATCCATCCACATGCTTATACACCAGTACAATCCACGACTCCACATCCATTCACATCCATCCACATGCTTATACACCAGTACAGTCCACGACTCCACATCCATCCACTTCCATCCACATGCTTATACACCAGTACAGTCCACGACTCCACATCCATCTACATGCTTATACACTAGTACAATCCATGACTCCACATCCATCCACATGCTTATACACCAGTACAATCCATGACTCCACATCCATCCACATGCTTATACACCAGTACAGTCCACGACTCCACATCCATCTACATCCATCCATATGCTTATACACCAGTACAATCCATGACTCCACATCCATCCACATGCTTATACACCAGTACAATGCATGACTCCACATCCATCCACATGCTTATACACCAGTTCAGTCCACGACTCCACATCCATCTACATCCATCCATATGCTTATACACCAGTACAATCCATGACTCCACATCCATCCACATCCATCCACATCCATCCACATGCTTATACACCAGTACAATCCATGACTCCACATCCATCCACATCCATGCACATCCATCCACATGCTTATACACCAGTTCAGTCCACGACTCCACATCCATCTACATGCTTATACACTAGTACAATCCATGACTCCACATCCATCCACATGCTTATACACCAGTACAATCCATGACTCCACATCCATCCACATGCTTATACACCAGTTCAGTCCACGACTCCACATCCATCTACATCCATCCATATGCTTATACACCAATACAATCCATGACTCCACATCCATCCACATGCTTATACAAGAGTACAGTCCACGACTCCACATCCATTCACATCCATCCACATGCTTATACACCAATACAATCCATGACTCCACATCCATCCACATCCATCCACATGCTTATACACCAGTACAGTTCACGACTCCACATCCATCCACATGCTTATACACCAGTACAGTCCACGACTCCACATCCATCTACATCCATCCATATGCTTATACACCAGTACAATCCATGACTCCACATCCATCCACATGCTTATACACCAGTACAATCCATGACTCCACATCCATCCACATGCTTATACACCAGTTCAGTCCACGACTCCACATCCATCTACATCCATCCATATGCTTATACACCAGTACAATCCATGACTCCACATCCATCCACATTCATCCACATCCATCCACATGCTTATACACCAGTACAATCCATGACTCCACATCCATCCACATCCATCCACATCCATCCACATGCTTATACACCAGTTCAGTCCACGACTCCACATCCATCTACATGCTTATACACTAGTACAATCCATGACTCCACATCCATCCACATGCTTATACACCAGTACAGTCCACGACTCCACATCCATCTACATCCATCCATATGCTTATACACCAGTACAATCCATGACTCCACATCCATCCACATGCTTATACAAGAGTACAGTCCACGACTCCACATCCATTCACATCCATCCACATGCTTATACACCAATACAATCCATGACTCCACATCCATCCACATCCATCCACATGCTTATACACCAGTACAGTTCACGACTCCACATCCATCCACATGCTTATACACCAGTACAGTCCACGACTCCACATCCATCCACATCCATCCACATGCTTATACACCAGTACAATCCATGATTCCACATCCATCCACATGCTTATACACCAGTACAGTCCATGACTCCACATCCATCCACATCCATCCACATGCTTACACACCAGTACAGTCCATCACTCCACATCCATCCACATGCCTAAACATCAGTACAATCCACGACTCCACATCCATCCACACATCTATACACATATATAGTCCACAACTCCACATCAATTGACACGCACAAATACAGCCATCCACATTCTTATGCTGACACTTACAAACCCGTAGATATTAAATATGCCCATACACAAAAAGCGCCATTTTAAGTGAATATGAAAATAATGGAGACAGGTACACCACTGCGTTGTGATGACCTAGATTTCCCAGAATTACATCGAGTCACAAGCAAGTCTATAATAACGCCGACACTGCACAGGCAAATATTGTATAAACGTTTCTTCTGTGAGTATTGAGCTGTTTGGGTGCACAATGATTGCCCGTCAGTCGCACGGCAGGTTACAATCAGATTAGAAGCACACATTCACTTGTATCGGGTGTGCGGAAAAGTAAGAAGGGAGAATAAAAGGAGAAGCACAAATCGTTTGACGGGTATCAACTCGGGAACTTCCTGGACGTGAAGCGTTAATAACCTGAAACAACGTTCACATATCAGCAAGCAACTATTCTGTACTGTTGTGGTTATAACACGGTAAGTATGTTGACTGTCAACACAGTAACAGACGAGAAAAAACCGTCATACATTTAGAAATTGTAATACTATAATTTTGTGTTGAAGCTGATGCCAGCAGGTAATATTATTTGTGAGAAGCAATTACCTCCTGTAACGTGACATCCCATGTGTCACCACTATTCATTGGTACTTCATGAATATAAGCTTTGGACTGAGTCAGGGTTACACAGTGACGTACAGATATTACAGTATATCTTTTGTCAATAGTACTGAACTGTATCAATGCGTGTATTTCATTGTGAGGAGTATACACGTCACACAAGAAGGTGTTGTGTCTTCCTGTTTCGAGCAACTGATTATACACGTGACGGTCGCTAAGTTTACCACATAGTCATGAATATGATACAGAAATGCATTAACATGTACTTTTAGATTCGAAACATTTAAGATTCATTTAAAAGTTGATTTTAGTTCCATGTGTATGCAAAAAGTACAAACTGACACGCCTTTAACTGTAACTGTGTTTTATTCAACAATTCGAAGTGAAAATATTCTAAACATCATTGAAAACACACCACCTGTGTTAGTTTAGATTACCAAGACCATATACAGTATGGTTCAACATTATTGAGAATAGCTATAGCATTTCATATTATTAAACGAGAACAAATCAGATAAAATTGAATGTATTGTGAAAGTGAACTGACCTTTTCATGTTGTGTAGGTAACAATTTAATACTTTATCAAGTCTCCTTGAGCTTCACGGCACAGTCTAAGACGGGTAGGCATACTTCCTATCAGAGAGGTTAGTGTCTCTTGAGTTATGCTGTCCCAGCATCGGACCACTTCTCTCTTCATGTCTTCAATTTTTGTCAACCCCTTTTGATTCACACATTCCTTCATCATCCCCCAAATGTTCTCAATGGGATTTAAGTCAGGACTATATGCAGGAAATGGTAATGCAGTCACATTTTTCTCCTGAAACCACTGCTTGGCATGTTTTACGGTGTGTTTAGGATCATTATCTTGCTGAAAAATCCAGTCATTTCCATAAAACACATGTGCACTTGAAAGGAGAAAATTATCTAATATGTTAGTGTAGCGTTGACTTGTCAGATTTCCCTCAAACACACACAGCAGGGTCGTTCCTAATAAGGATATCCCTCCCCATACATGAAACTTTGGGCTGTATTTAGGTCGTCGATACAACGGTGCTGACGCAGACTTTGTCCATATTTTCAAATTATTGGGATATACCCATATTGAGCTTTCATCAGTAAAAATCACATTTTCCCAGTCAAAGTTTCCATGTGCCAAACACCACTCAACACGCCTGTCTTTATGTTCTTGTTTCATGACAGGAGAAGGAATTCCAGTCTTTTTCTCCCATCCAAGATCAATCAAATTTCTTCTAACTGTAGATTTTGATACAACTGTTGATCCCCTTTCTATCATTTCATACCTGATGTTGGAGATGCTTGCCCTTTGCTTTTTAGACGCTAAAATTCCCAGCCGGACGCGATCTGAGAAGTCCAATTTTCTGGGTCTCCCTGCTCCTTTCTGGTGCCCAAAATCCTTTCCCTCTTTAAAATTCTTCCTAATCCTATACACAGTAGAACGAGGAGTTCCTGTTCTCTCTGCCAATGTATTTACATCATCAATTCCTTGATTACACAACTCAAAAATCAGCCTTCTTTTATCTTCAACAGACATTGTTGACAGTGCTGAGGAAAATGACGTCTGCTACAAATTCAGGGGAGGTAACTCTAATTGTACTATACTCAGTAGGCTAAGATGAGTTACCTCCCTTATACCATTACTTAGTTTTAAGTATCAGTGAATCAGTTGAGGTGTTAGGATAGCTCAAAGTAAGAAGAAAAATTCTCAATAATTATGAACCAGACTATATGTGCAATCAATGTAAATTTGACACACGTCTGTAGTCCAGTGATTGGTAAAGAGAAAAAACAATCCAGCAAAATGGCACATGCCATCAGTTCCCAATTGCGCAGGTCGATGCTCTTGTTATTGATCACTGGATTGTCTGGTCCAGACTTGATTATCTACAGACCGCCACCATATAACTGGAATATTGCTGAGTGTGGCGTAAAATTAAACTCAGTCACTATATTTGGGATAACGCTTTCTCAGTCAAGTACAGATCTAGTACTTTTGAAGGATCAGCTTCTGGCTGTGCGGTTTAGTCTGAAGTTTTAACTCAGCTCACCATGAAACAAAAATGAGGTCTAAATGGAACGTCAGTAACGTGTTTGACCACCGTCAGCAGAAACACAAGCTGTGCGATATGTCCTCTGTGCAATATCTCATGTTTGGAGACAATGCATTCTCAAGTCCCCAACGGTTGCTGATCTATGGGAGACGTGACAGGCCAATGTAATCGCACATGTGTTCAGTGGGAGACAAATCTGATGACAACGCAGGACATGGAAGCAGAGGAATGCTGTTGTTGCGAGAAACTGTGTTGGCGTGTGCAGTGTGCGTTCGGGGAGATCTTGGCGTTGGTAAAAGAAGGGAACGACGATGTTCTAAAGAATGGTGTCACGGTAGGAAGGGCATTCACTCTGCCACGACAAACTACCACAGCGGTTTTGTGATGATAACTGATCACTCCCCACACCATACCCCTTTCTTCACCCCACCAATCTCTTTTGCACAACATAGTAGTCATGGTAACGTTCTCCCAGTCGACGCCATACCCGTTGACGAACGTCAGCATTTCGCAAGTGAAAACGTGACTCGTCGGTGAACGCAACACTCTGCCAGCATCGTAACAACCACAAACGATGCTGTTCAGACCATCGTCGGCGTTCACGGAGATGTCAGGATGGGTTCAGCATAAGGGCGTCGAGATCTTAATCCTGCCGCACGGAGACGGCGTCGGACCTTGTAAGCACTGAACAAATCACGTCGGCCTTGGACAGCGTTGGCGGTTCTGGCATTCGGCAACGTACGATCTTGAATATGACATCGAGCAATGTCTCCATGCTGGAGAGGGGTGGTAAAACATGCTTGGCCAGGACGTTGGCGGTCCTTGGTGGTTCCTGTTTGATGGTTCCTGTTGCCAAGTCTTGTGGTGATGGAGTGATGGCAACCCAATCGTCTGGAAATAATCCTGCTTGATATGTCAACCTGCAACATGCTCATCACCCGTTCTCGTTCCTCTGGTGACAGTCTTTGCACTGCAAAATAAACTATTCTTGTGGAGGTACAGCTAAAATGAGAACTGTGTTTTTACCGACAGTCTTTTACAGTATGGTTCAAAATTATTGAGAATAGCTAAAGCATTTCATATTATTAAACGAGAACAAATCAGATAAAATTGAATGTATTGTGAAAGTGAACTGACCTTTTCATGTTGTGTAGGTAACAATTTAATACTTTATCAAGTCTCCTTGAGCTTCACGGCACAGTCTAAGACGGGCAGGCATACTTCCTATCAGAGAGGTTAGTGTCTCTTGAGTTATGCTGTCCCAGTATCGGACCACTTCTCTCTTCATGTCTTCAATTTTTGTCAACCCCTTTTGATTCACACATTCCTTCATCATCCCCCAAATGTTCTCAATGGGATTTAAGTCAGGACTATATGCAGGAAATGGTAATGCAGTCACATTTTTCTCCTGAAACCACTGCTTGGCATGTTTTGCGGTGTGTTTAGGATCATTATCTTGCTGCAAAATCCAGTCATTTCCATAAAACACATGTGCATTTGGAAGGAGAAAATTATCTAATATGTTAGTGTAGCGTTGACTTGTCAGATTTCCCTCAAACACACACAGCGGGGTCGTTCCTAATAAGGATATCCCTCCCCATACATCAAACTTTGGGCTGTATTTAGGTCGTTGATACAACGGTGCTGACGCAGACTTTGTCCATATTTTCACATTATTGGGATATACCCATATTGAGCTATCATCAGTAAAAATCACATTTTCCCAGTCAAAGTTTCCATGTGCCAAACACGACTCAACACGCCTGTCTTTATGTTCTTGTTTCATGAGAGGAGAAGGAATTCCAGTCTTTTTCTCTCATCCAAGATCAATCAAATTTCTTCTAACTGTAGATTTTGATACAACTGTTGATCCCCTTTCTATCATTTCATACCTGATGTTGGAGATGCTTGCCCTTTGCTTTTTAGACGCTAAAATTCCCAGCCGGACGCGATCTGAGAAGTCCAATTTTCTGGGTCTCCCTGCTCCTTTCTGGTGCCCAAAATCCTTTCCCTCTTTAAAATTCTTCCTAATCCTATACACAGTAGTAAGAGGAGTTCCTGTTCTCTCTGCCAATGTATTTACATCATCAATTCCTTGATTACACAACTCAAAAATCAACCTTCTTTCATCTTCAACAGACATTGTTGACAGTGCTGAGGAAAATGACGTCTGCTACAAATTCAGGGGAGGTAACTCTAATTGTACTATACTCAGTAGGCCAAGAAGAGTTACCTCCCTTATACCATTACTTAGTTTTAAGTATCAGTGAATCAGTTGAGGTGTTAGGATAGCTCAAAGTAAGAAGAAAAATTCTCAATAATTATGAACCAGACTATATACCCCTAATCAGCATGTTTTACGCAACCAACATGTGCGTGTGCATTGTTTTTTTTATGTCATGTGATGTGTTCCACGATGTGTACGGGTAATCGGTTCTTTACTGTACAACAGTATGTATTGTCTTTAGTATCAAAACAATCCTATTACCGTATTTTAAAATTTAAGGGTGGTGCGTTTACAGTGATGTTCAGTATATATTCCTGAAGTTTGAAGAGCATGTCATTTTCTTGATTAACCTAACCATGATTCTGAGTTGAAAGAGACGTCAGGCGTCTCTAGACAGCACCATATGAATCAGAAAGTTAAGTGGACTTTACCCCCTGAACAGGATAATGACGAAATAGTTGAACAACAGAAGTGACCAATCCTAGAATGTTCTCATTGCACTGTTTTATTTCAAACTGGACTGAAGTTCTTTAGAATTATCAAAGCCAAACGTATGACATTTTGACATCATAATTGCTCACATGACCATCTCACACATGTGTCAACGAGTGTCTATATGGTGCACATCGACTGGGGAATTAGCTCGGAATTCAGATGAATGCGTTCTCGAAAACATCCAACGGTTCCACGTTCGGTTATTTAATTTACATTCTTTTGTATCTCATGTTTATTACGTTGAATAAATGCTGTAGTAAAATGTGTTACAGATATGATTGCTGGATTTGTCACAGTCGTTGACTACAACGTTCACTAGTCCTACTGACAATTTTATCAGATGCATTTCTACAGAAATGAATATCTTCAGCTGGTTAGCTGTTTAATCAAATAGAGATAATGGTCTATTTGACAATTTGTAACAGATGAAAATTTGAAGCTATATTTGAAGCTTCATGTAAACTATTTTACCAAATGTAAACATTTGGGGTTGGGGGAGTAACTTTTTTGTTGTCGTTTCTTGTTTTTTTGGGGGTGAGGGGTGGGGGGATTTATTTTTGTTTTCATGTGTTTTGTATTTTGGGGGGAGAGGGGAGGTGTTGTTTGTTTGTTTGTTTGGGTTTTTTTTTTTGTTTGTTTTCACATTATGCTGTCTGGTTCAGATTTCTGTATTAACTTATTGCATCCGATCGATATATAGAGTGAACGAGTGAAGTGGCACGATTCCAGCACTAACGCGGCGAGGAACACAATATATTACCCACATAGGGGAATTGAACTCGAACCTTCAGCGTTGCACTGACCGTTTCAACCACTTTATGCCCCATACTTAATCACAGTAAGTCGGAAATTGACATAACATTAGACTAAACGATAAACAACAACAATGTGACAACAATCAGTGTTTTACTTAAAGCTTAGATGCAACCAAAAAATGAAAAGACAATTATCATTTATTAATGACATATAATATCCATTGCTGATTATGAGAAAACAAATAAACAAAATTATAAGCGTACAGTCGCAAAACAAAATGCAATATTGTGTACTTTGGTTTACTACCCTCGAAAATATGCACCCGGGACACGGAACCCAGTGAGTAGTGAACACTTTCATTGGCTGGTTTTGATTGATACGCACATGGCTCAGTTTATGGCGTATAGCCTGATGGGTGTTAGGTTCAAATGGCATGTGGTCAATGATTTAAGTTGTGTATTGCATATTACCATTAGGAGACATAGATGTCAACAAAACGTACATTGAGTTTTGTCTGTGACAGAGACTGCTAATCACAATTAGACATGTTTCATTCCAGCTGGGGTGAAATTAGTGAATCGTTTGAACTCCTATTTCTCGGGGTGGTTTTCAGCGCGTCATTTTTCAACTTTATAAGTTCAATTTGTATATTTGATGATTTGTCGTTGAAAGTCTATACCAAAAGGTATCAGAATCTGCAAAGTTGTGTTTTGAGATACATGCCATTTATAGTAAAGATTGATAAAGAAAAACAATTATCGAGTATATATTCGTTTTAATTGTCCACTGAAACCAACATCCTATTTCATCATCCAAGAAACTTTTATGTGATATCGCTTCCTTGATAACTGATTTAGCATGTACACCTAAACGTCAAACTCATCCCTAGGAACAGTGAACAGTGAACAGTTACACAAGCAAACCACTCTACACGTATAATTCTCAGTGGCAGTCATATACACTTGGCGGTTCTCAGTAACTATTCAAAGCCTCTACACAGCCAGTGACACAGTCGGTTATGAAGATTCTTGTAAGCTAGCACGCTGATCGTTCGGGGTCGCTTTTATCATTCAAATATCTTGTATTGATAAAATGAACTACAATTTCATTGACTAGTCCAGACATACTGTAAACGAAAGAAGTCGTGCATGAGCCCACTAAACAACTATCAGTAGGAATGCTGTGCTGGGTTGTACAGACCGTGTGTTGTCGTTCTGGCAGGTTGAGTTGCTTGTATATCTGAGGTAAGCTGTTCATATTTCTGCAATTTGGTTATAACATGTTGGTGCGACACTTGATATATAGTTCGTAATGTGTTTTAAAATAAGGAGTTGTGCTAGTTCTTTATTACGTTTTGTATATTTGCCAATACCAGATTTGTCCTTTTGTAGTAAGCGGCATAAATAGCTCATGAAATGACACACATACATAAAAGGAAAAAATGACGCACGATCCTTGTGAAAGACAGCCACGACATTTCTGGTGAAACCTACAAGCACTATTTCCAGTTAATTTCCAGGAACTTTAAGCTTATATTTTGTGCTGTGTTTACATGGTTAGGAAGGAACTGAGATCCCCCGTAAACTGTTCTGCTTGAAATTTCTAATCCTGAACATTTAGGAACTTGTACAAGCAAATCGATTTGTTCCAGTTTATCCGCATTTCCTGAAGGATGTCAGAAGGAACTACACATATCGTACCCAAAGGTAAAGTTTTATGCGGTCACTATTTGAAGCTTACGACCTCCCAGATGCAATCAAATCAAGAATAGATACTTTAACTGTCTGCGTGACACATGATTTAGGTAAATGGCTTCTGGATTAATGTAGAAGGACACTGCATGAACATAAGAATTTGGAATGATTTCCACATATTTCCATCATTAGCAAAACAAAAAAAAGTAAATGCAATCTGAAGCACTTTACAGAATCTGAATTCAAGTGTACTTCCCACTGGTCGGAAAGCTCTCAACATAAGAATGGGGCGGTGGGGTAGATGTATTGTTAAAGCGTTCCCTCGTCACGCTGAATATCCAGGTTCGATTCCCCAGGTGGATACTCTGAGGCCCCTTTGTGGTATTGCTGGAATATTTCTAAAAGCTGCGGAAAAGTACACTCACTCAATCAACATGAAAATAATTAACAAATTAGGTGCTTACTAAATGAATATATTGCATACATTGTTTCAGCGTACTATGGTAAAGATGGCGTCTTTACGGTTGATTTCACTGACAACGAAGGACAGACTTGGTTGTACACAACAGAGTGGACATGTATTCCTTCATCTGGGACATGTGAAATTAAATATTCACGCGAAGTGCAAATATATTTGTGTGATTTAGTGCGTCATTTTGACAATCCTCCAACGGTGAAGGTTGCGAGTTTACGTAACCCTGAACCGAAGATCATGCTTGTACTCCGACATGACACAAGGCAAAGCGCCTTAGGAATGATGTGTAGGCTGACTGATGTGAAAGACAATGTCGTAAAATTTCTACGAAGCCTGAAAATGTCTGCCGACGATGTCAAGGCGAGTGTTGAGCTGAAGAGAGTGAATGAACCAGCCGAATACCAGAACGGAGGTAACACATTAAGACATGTCTTCTAACATAAACAATGTAATTAATACACAAAATACACATAAGTTTATTATTACCGTAAATACTATACTCATGTATAATGTACCCATGGTCCTTAGTATTGTGATCTACCTACATTTGTTGGCGATCCAATTTTTATACTGTCCTGTCAGAATTGGAAATCCAATTTTAGAGAGAGATGCTAGTTTTACTACTAAAATACTGTGACATTCTAGTTCGTTTTACTCTCCTTCGTTGACAAATTTTATCCTTTATGTATATTTATGGTGAATTCACAACTGGTTTTAGTCACAATACTGCCGATGTGACATTGAATTTGTTTACTCAATCAGTCACTCGTGTAATGTAAGGAGCTGGGACATATATTACAAGCTTGATGTGTTCATCATTTAGCCAATACACTTCCCTGTGTTCGCGCCCAGAATATGATGTATTATGAGCTTATAAAAGTATGGTAACAAAAAAAACACACTTAAACACCCAATCTGATTGTTTCTGCAGAAGGGGTAAAATCGAAATAGTATAATACTTTGCGTTTACCTATAAATATATGTGATCTCTGATGAAGCTGCATTCCAAGTGACTCGATATTTTGGTAGGAGGTAGCATACTGCATTGGGGAGAGCAAACAAATTATTGCCTTTAGAATTTGTTCTTCAGTTATTCCAATACATTACATTACATACATGTATGTTAAAGCCTATGTGAAATCAGTTCCAACAAGGAGAGATACAATATTCGTAGAACCTTCATTTTTTCTGTAAAAGCATATGTGATTATTCAGATGTGTGTGAAGCTTTTCTTAAATGAAACCATTCAAATCTATCAAAACTCTTTCTTTCGGTGAAGGGGGCGCGTGTCTGTTCGTGTCAACGCCAGACTGTACGAAGAACTATACATCAGAAACAACATGGCGGTGTAAAACTAATGACGGATTTAAGGTGGATGACGTTGAAACGGCACAGAGACACTTTTCAAAACTGAAGAACGCTTTTAGCGAAACTTACAAGGCCTGTTTGAAACATATTCGGAGCGGATCTGTCAAATTCTGCGTTCATCATGAGACTCCACAAGACGCCCTGAATATGATCAGTCACTACGAGGATGTGAGAGCTATGATCCTGGAGTGTCTCTGGGGAATAGATTCTACAGTGAAAGACATCCAGATGGACGTCCAGGTGCAGGACTTCGTAGGTAATGTACAAATTATTTGTCCGCCGTATGCAGATATGACAGGGACTCTGTTTTCGAATATACATGTTTCCATATCTTAGTGTTGCTTTTACTCATAAATGAGTTTACCTTATTTCTTCAGGTTTTAAGAGTACTCCAACCTGAAGGACGCTTAAAAATCTTGCAAAAATTTGATAAATTCGGGTTTGTTTTCTGATCAAATTGTCCAGAAAAGATACAGTAATATCTCTGTTAGGTATCTGTCCACACAAAGAGAGGGAGAGAGAGAGAGGGAGGGAGACAGAGAGAGTGAAAATGGACACACACGCGCGCGCGCGCACACACACACACACACACACACACACACACACACACACACACACACACGCACACGCACGCACAACCACAACCACTCGAGATGATTTGTTCTAAGGACCAGCATATTCTGCACACGGTCTGGTGATTACGCAAGTGATATTGTGGTCACGTGACCGCACGTGCGCAGGGACAGTTTCGCGTATTTGCAAAAGAGTTTGCTGCATGCGACGAGAGGATGCGTCAGGTTAGATGTGGCCATCATGGTAGTCGCCCATAGTTACTACAATGCACTGTCCATTTATAATGCAATTCAGATCGTAAAGGCTGACTAACGGAATCTCGTGGCCAGGCTTCGTTGACAAATATCATCGTTTTCCAGTTGCATGATCAGGATGTTGATCACTGGGCTTAGTGACCCAGACTCTATAATATAACTAATAGCACAAAACAAGGACAAAGAAGGAGACACAACTGCACGGGTGACAATTAAGGGCAAACTATTACAGAAAAACACTGAAATCAAAATGCTTTAAAATATATGTGAACACAACAGCATCCCGCTCGTTATGATAACGCACAAAATAAGTAAATCTATACTTACATATGTACGTTGTATTTCATAAAGGCGGATATCAACGCTGACCGTATAAACATATTCAATAATACTGAGAAGTTAGAAAGAATACATGTCAGAAAGGGCCGACGGCGTATAGTCTGTGTGGCTCTACAAACAAACAAAAAATGTTCCCATTTACGTTTGTGTATGTATATTCGTAGGAAATGTAAGAGAAATATAGAAAGAAAATAGCAAACTGTAGATTTTCTTCCAATACTCAAACGCGACCAAATATTGGCTTATTTTGTAAAACTGATACTAATGTCGTATTGCGTCCATGAGTGGAGTATCATTGAGCAGTCAGAATTTCTGTGATAGACATAGCGTCACGTCTGCAATCGTGTCGGAGGCATCTGATCATACCATCATCTATTTCTTGTGTGACTACAATCACATATTCTATACCCTCGCCATACTTTTTTACGCTAACTGTTGGATGCGAGGGTTATTAGACCAATCGAAAAGTAGCATTCATAGAGTAGATCCAGAGAAGGATCACTATGATAAGTACCCAAAAACATTTTCATTCTTGAATACAGTCTGGCTGCCGGACTATACTATTTATGATCAGAGTACAACATACAAAAATCTCAAGTATCAGACACATGTGAATGTGCGAAAATATGACAAACCAATCAGGACACAAATAATGATTGCAGGACCTGAGGTAAAATACACCCACAGTACCTAAATCGCTTATGGCACATTTTAACATTGTGAAAAACTTGTATCGTCATGTTGACAGGTACAAGGAACATCGCTAATAGCATTCTATTACCCATCATGAGGTCTTTAATACGAATGATGTTTTGAATGGTGAGAGATTATAATACACACACGTGCATTTGTTTTCATAACGACTCTCGTGGATCCAAATGAGTAGTTTATGACGACCCAGCACCCTGGTTCCCGGGGTCTGCTGCACAAAACGCAACGGCTAAGAAGTGGCGGCCTTCACTAACGGGCGACACGCCACACGGTTACTATTGAACAACCTGAGAAAGTATGGTTAGAACTGTTCACAGCATGGCAAGGTATGCATCACCAGAACAACGCCAATCGTTACTTTTAGTGCACGAAAAGCAGATGCGAGGCATGAACATCGTCATTACATGGGCGAAATGAAAACGATGACACACACGCCCATTTTCAACACAGACACGTGTGTTAATATATCGTGTCAGCTCGTATGATTAGGGTTTCGTGCACTAAAAATAACGATGGGTTGGCCTGGTGCCATATTCTTTGCCATAGATTAGATGAGAATGCTATGACAAATTTTAAATACCCAATCTGAGATTTATTTTGTAATGAATATATGGATCATCGCTCCGTCGTGAAGGTCGCCATTCCGTTGGCGTCGACTCCAAGGTCCATCCATGGTACGACCATGATCGTGTCCAGGGTGTCATGGAAACTCATGCTTTTAAACTTCTTTGAAATAGATACAAATAATGCGTCTGAAGATTCCAGCCAACAACCCTGATATTTTTTTCCTTTTTGATAAAGCCATGGATGGGTTTATATAACTGAATGTTCTGTCCCTTTTGACAGCAACGTGAATGGCAAAATTCAGGAAAGGCATGCAAAATATGGGGAACTCGCCTTTGAAGTGTCTCGCTTGCATCCCAAGTACACTGTTATGAGGCAGTTTGGTATCCCCTGATCTCTTGACGCAGATCAAGAGAGAGCCCGGGTTCTCCACCGGGAGCCCAGTCCTTCTGACATTCTTGGTCATGCAGAAGGCTGCAGTGTTGGTGAGTCTACATATTCTCGGGAAGTTCTTGTGGGTTCGACTAGGCAGTGTTTCCTGGGAGAAGTCACATTCGCTGTCAGGGGTGTGTGTAGAGGTGGCAAGGGCCCTGAGCTGATGATGAGCCTTGCGAGACTGATTGAGTGAAGCTACCAAACACAGTCACCCATCCAAGATCTCTCCGCTCTCAACTTTTTCCTACCACTTCTGATACGCTGCCTGGTTTCTGTTCACAGGATCACACACCGTCACTGTCAGTGTATAACCACAAATTATAAATTCAAAACACTGCAAAATATTGCACAAATCTTTCATTCAAAATCAGCACCATAATCAATTGTTTCATCAATGATTAGGAACATCACAATGTAGAAAAAGGTGAGCGCTATTTCCTCTGATTCTAGCTACCGTGGCCACGTTACCCTCTTTTGCAGCAAAAGAGCAACACAACCATGTTCTTTCTATATCGATATTATCAACCGTTAATGACACACCGTCTGGTAGTACAAAATAATATATCCAGTGACACCTCAAAAGGGACATACAACCCTGCATATGCCAGCATTGGTATCTACAATAAACTATACACTATACAGGACAGAGGGAAACCCTATCGTGACCATACTTGTTACAGCCATACCTAGAATGCGAGAGGCCCATTTCCATTCGTGACCAGTTCGTGTTACTCCGTGAGAAGCCCAATACCGAGCCCCTCACGAAAGGTTTTTTTATTGGTGTATGAACATCAGAACTACTTCAAACAAGGATGGCAACTCCTGTTTAATTCCCACGGTAATAAACACTGCTAATGCGCTGGAAACTTTCTGATTTAAAAAGATGGTGATAACGTCGCTATTACCATCAGTTTGACTTACATTTGTTCATGCACATTTCTGAATACAGTATAATAACTGCAGTTGTGTTGTTCTCATGAATAGGCATTCATAATTACATTTGAGTTTACATATTTAAAATGTTTTAAACGAGAAAAAGGAATTCATGGAAATCATATCATGATTTATTGTACCCGGTATTTACCAACTGTCTGAACTTGCATGTAACCTTGCTGCCATAACTCTGGTGGAAGGAACCCAGAAACGTTAGACTGAAACGTTCTTGATGAAGTGAAATGTAAAAAGAATGTATATTTATCTAGAGTGCGCACGTAAAATCTCAAACAGCCCGCAAAATGGCCGAAAAAACGCTCATCAGGAGACACGACATCCGCTGTGTAAATCAACGCACAAAAACAAACATGGGTGTGGTGTGTGTAGTTTAATCTGTCACCGTCCATGGTCCTATCATTATGAAAACGTCAATTTAGGCATTTTGCTAGATGTGTTTGTTATAACATCAAAATGACGATAAATATTTTCCACAATCACATAATGCCATCAACGAAATAAGTGTTTGTTTGAATGTCATTCTGGAAGTTGGTGGTATAAAGGTGACAAAACTTTATGGATAATCAACTTCTTTATCTTCCTAATAGCGACGTTTCGGTATATCTGCTCAGCTTGAAAACGGTTTAAGAAGCTATACCGAAACGTCGCTATTGTGAATATAAGGACGTTAATCAAACATAAAGTGAGTTTTGTCATCACGAATTAAGTACTCGAGCATATTTTTTATCAAAATACCTCACTGTTATGCGGGGGACTCAAGTCCTAAGGAAAAGTTAAGGAAAGGGTTCAGTTCTGACTTCAGGACTACTACAGGTAACCTCGTTATATTTTCAGCAGCAAACATGCCGAGGTTAGGGGAATAATTCTGATTAGTTTATTAATACTTTGGTGGTGGAACACCCTTCGAAAGAGTTACTTCCCTTGGACTATGCACATTGCCTTCCCTCGACCACTCGAGTGTGTACTAATGTCACCTTCTTACTCTAGAGACTTGACGATGTCTGATCCTGCAGTCTGATTCCATACATCGTTGTATGGGGATCTGACGGATGCCTCACAGATTGACCCGTCTAAGCAGAAATCAGAAATACGAAATTATTAGTAACTGCAGCACTTCTGATTTCCCTATAGTGATAGAAAAGTGAAGCGTAGGCGTGGGTGGGTAAACATACGGCCACCTTTTGTGACTGCTAACTGACCGCTCCAGTTTCTCCTGACAACAACATAAGGAGATTTTTCCAATGTTTGAGCCGACAGGTGCCCATGAATGCACCAATGCAACAACTGTGAGTGAGTTAGTGAGTGAGTGAGTAACTGAGTGAATGAGAATTCTACATTGCATCGACTATATTACAGCCACACAGCGATGAAAAGGACAAGGTATGATAGAGACATTTATTGGCCCACAACATGTCATGATTATCAAAATTTTACAACACGATAATTTTAGCATAAAAAGAGCTAAATTAATTGCTGAAGTTACCTCCAATCGCTTTTTATGTTTTAGTGCTGTTATTTTCCTCTTTGAAGACCTCAAAGTTAACATATTTTACAATATCTTCTAGAAACCTACATTTTCCGATTTTCAGAGTGACAGAAAAGTGTGAGCAAAAGCATGACCCATCCCATTTTTTTACCACATATGAAGAGAGTGAATTAGAATGCACACCTAAAAAATTGTGGTGGGTCACGCTTTTGCTCACAAAAAAGTTTAAAAGGTACATTTTTCTGTTTATGTTTATATTACCCCATACAACATCTCATAAAATAAACATTGACATAAAATAGCATCTTTAAAAAGTATCCATCACATTTACACATCAATGCCATCATACGTTATATTTTAAATGACTTTGTGCCGTAAAATACACCCATCAAACATCTTTATTGAAATTTTCTATATCATAAGGCACTCACAAGGCTGATTTAAGTGAGGTAAACATTTGGTTGTTGGTTTCTGCTAGAAAAGTAAGAAGATGTCTGAAGATTTCCAAAATATGATCAAGCATCTCTGTAAAAGTGAGAATCTTTGTTATGTCAGAATTTGATCATAGTTGTTCTATCATCTGTTTGTCAAACACCCTTGATTCACATGTCACTGTCAAAATAACACTGTCATTCATCAGGATTGCCATGTATAAACATATACATTTTCCAAAAACGTATTTACTTTGATGTTTCCAATGACATATTAGATTCCATTTAACCAAAATGACTACACTTAACTGTATGAAAAGGGTTGGGGTTTTTTCTGGAATAAGAACATTGT
Source organism: Haliotis asinina (assembly GCF_037392515.1). Taxonomy (NCBI): domain Eukaryota; kingdom Metazoa; phylum Mollusca; class Gastropoda; order Lepetellida; family Haliotidae; genus Haliotis; species Haliotis asinina. The sequence continues at coordinate 4,862,953 of NC_090283.1, read as the reverse complement.
ATCAAGGTCTAGCGGATGATGAACACAAGCAGGGTTAAGTCATACATAGTTGTAAAGTGTCATATATAAGCTTAAATTCATAGTATAAGGCAGAGGAATATGTAGACTAATGGTTGCAAGTTGGTCTCGTTGCCTTTGTTCCCAATATTTAAAAATTCATATTTTATGTATTTTGATCTACTTTATGTTTATTCACTCTTGAATGCTGCAGTTCTTGACAGTGAATCAGAAACTGACTGTGTGAATGAAGAGTAATAGTGGATGTTTTATATCTTTAAAGTGGATAAGTTGTGAATAATTACTCTGTGAAGTCTTTTGAATACTGACTTCAACATGTGCATGGTGTTAATATGAACCTGTGCCGACAATGCAATTTCACCCAAAATGGGCCCCTTCGAGGTCAAGACCTGTGATTTTTAGTGCAACATGATTGGCTATTGTAATAACGTATGATGATTGAGATGTTATCTGTATATTTGCTAAAACTGGTTGTAAATGCTGACTTGTAACACTTACTAGTTAAAATGAAGCTGTGCCCAAAATGTAGGTTTACCCAAAACAGGCCCCTGTGATTTTAGTGCAACATGATTGGTTATAATGCTTACATGTTGTACAATGGACCCATGGATTACATTTGTAAAGAATGTTGTGAATAATGAGTATGTTTTGGGGACACAATTGGCAAGTTTGAGGTTAAAAGGGGTTAAAACATTGTGACTGATATTGACATGTTTTTCAGCATGACTACCTGTTGTAAAACTGATGTAATTTGTATGAATATAAAATGACAGTTATAAATAAGTCGTTATGGCACACTGATATTTCAGACTTCTTGTTATTTTCAAGGGAACTGATAAGACCCATTTTGGGTACATATAACATATAACTCTGATATGAATTTTTTATCACCCAGCAGAAGTCGTACATGGAATAGGTATGGTTCCTTCTCTAAATAAGAGAGACTTTTTATGAAGAGTGGAAAGGGGGGGGGGGGGGGGGGGGGGGTTTGGCTTTACCTCACATCTCTGTAACCTTACCCCACTGGGGTTTCACCTCACTGGGTGTACCTCCAATTTAAAATATAAAATATAGAAGGTATAAAATGCCCGGAACCAAACTATCGCGGGAAGCTTATGCTGAGATCAGGTCAGGTAATTTATCCGTTCGGGAAGCGAAGAAAAAATATCATATATAACAAGCTCGATATATGAAAATCCGAGGGGACTCAGATGATGTAGGCTTTCTCTCACTACGTCCTACGCGAGACGCTTCTGAAGTAGAAAACAAATGTTGGTGTTTCACGTTTGTTTCACATTTCTTTCTTCTGACACCCCAAAAAGACTTGTCTGCAGAGGACATCCAAGAAATACGCTCCCTTCGCGGTGTGGTCACTCCAAGCGAGGTAAAAAAAGTTTCGCTATTGGATCCACAAGGCGAAATGGAAGTCTCAGAGAAAACAGATGATTTCACAGATGGACGTAGGTGACAGCAATTTACTTCAAAAACCAAAACGTTCCTGTACCTGATGGTATGGTTGTTGAGGTGCGTTGGTATTCCATTCATCTTACCGTACCCTATTTATTGTCAGTATACAACAAAGTACTAGACAAAGGACATTTCCCACAAGCATGGAGTGACGGAATACGTCCTTTATACAACAGTGGTCATAACGGTGACCCGAATAATTACAGAGGAATATGTTTACTGAATATGTAATTGGAAAACTCTTCACCAAGAATAAAAGGATCGTATCATGTTCGGAGAACAACAGCGAGTTTCACAAAGAACAAGCCGCCTATCGTAGATGAAACCACAGACAACATTCTATCATTCAGACGTACCTCAATGAGGAAAGGCAGAATGTATGCAATGTTTATCGACTTTTCTAAAGCCTTCGCTTTGTTGCAACACTTTTAATTTATGTTCTTAGAAGAATGGATTAGCAGTGAAGACGGTCAATTTCTATGTGAAATTCAGATAAATATTTCCAGATCACTGTTTCTGTTTAACAGAATGATTCTACCAATATCAACATATGGATCTGAAATTTGGCGCTACAAGTAATAGGAACACATAGAAAGGATCACCATCGGTTTTGTAGACGTGAGAAGTAAAACTTGTAACTCTGCTGTACTTGGCGAACTAGGAACATTTCTACTACCAATGAACTATATGAAGAAATGGATCGCTTATTGGTTGGAAATGCTAGGCATACTGGAAGACAGACACCTTAAGAACTGTTACAAAATGCTAACTTCCTGGATAATGATGGTAGGAAAACGTGGGCTGGTAACGCCAGAACTTTACTGTTTTCATTGGAATTTGGATGCACAGAAAAACCATGAACTAGAATTGTACTGTCAACGTCAATCACTACTTCAACATGAAAAGCATCTTTTTATACGTTAAAAACATTCGTTTCATAAGATACATGTGTAAATAGAGATGTCCAAGCCATAACCTAATGTGGAAATGGAAGATGGGAAGATATACCCAGAGAAAAAACATTTTTGTGAATATTGCTCTGCCATAATAACATTTATGCCATTGAAGACGAAAATCACTTCATATTTAGTTGCCCGTCAAACAAGATAACTACCACAAAATTTATACAATAATCAACATGTGTAACAGTGAAGCATGGAACCTTGCATACATATTACAGTTTTGTAAGAAGAAAGTGGAAAAATACAATTTAACTTTTGTTTAGTATATAAACGTTATTATCATAAACTTGTGTTCTAATGCTTAGAGTATATTATTGTTATTGTGGCAATTAATATGGAATACTGTAAGGGACATTCTCGCGATCTCGCATTCTCGCGATCTCGACCTTTGGAAACAAGCTTAAAAAGCCAAAAGTGCGAGAATGCGAGAATGACACACATAGTCAATTTAACCCTAATATTAATCAATACACAAAGTAGGTACAAATATGCTCATGGTCAACAAAACTAAAGTCAATATACAGTTTACCATTTAACGTGTATGAATCATTTTGAATGATTTATGGTTAAGTTGTTTTCTGTTTAGTCAATATGGTGGCTAGTAGTTCTTGTTTGCTATCTAGTGTCTGTATCTTCAAAGATTGATATCTCACCTATCATGTATATTTTAAGTACTTGACAAAGATTACATCTGATCAGTGTGTTGCACATATATGCGTTTAATGCATGCGTTGACTGTGATGTTGCTGGATATGCAGACCCACTCTCGTGTCACTCACACGTTAAAGGTTTCTTTGCACAATATATTTCGTGTTACCCCCAGGTATCTTTAGTCCATTTCATTATTATACTATGTATTATTATAAATATTTATGCTAACTCTCGTTTTGTATATCACTGTAAACCTGTGATAACGTAAGTCATCTGTGCTATATTGCGGCGCTTAATCACTGTACTTGCACCTTTATGCATTATCATTATGCATTTACGATGATGATGATGATTAAGACGACAAGTTCATTAGATGTGATGCTATGTTATGCGTATTGTGTATATTTGTGTTATAACAGATAGCCTTCTTCCACCCCGATATGGAACAGTTAAGTCACTCATAACCCGTAGTCTGCGTTAATAAAGCATTGTACTTACCGTGTCATGGCCGCTACAGGAACACAAATATTAGCGACACAAATGTATTTCTATTTCTTGGAGCCAGGAGACAAAGAACTGCCTAAGTCAGGATGTTTTGTAGTCAGGTGGGACAAATTAGTATTTTGGGCCGAAAGTAGTTAATATGGTGTTGAATAAACACCAGACAAGCACATTTTAGCAGCATGCTACACACTGCTAGCCTAGACTAAGGGTTTGTCTGTGAATGTATAATTTTGATTGTGACAAATAGATTGGTATAAAATGAAAAGGAGTTCAAGGGAGACCAGACCTGAACTTGACTTGATGAAATCTATACTTGAAATCTATACTTGCCCTGTCACTTAGGGCTTAAGCATTGCACAGAGGGCCAGGCAGTAGGGACAATATTGTGTTTAGGGACTGTGAGACAGACTAATGCTAGCTTTACATGAAATTACATCATGTAGAAAATCGCAGGCCAGTAATTATTTCTATAGCTGACAGTGTAGCTGCAAATAGTCGCGAATTGATGCGGCTTTAACCAATAGTTTATCACTCACTGACGTTAACCTTTTTCCAGGTTCTGCACACTTTAGTGTTTCCGCTTATATTAGACATCCATGTTCACTATTTCGTTTATTATTCGTTTTGGCTTTTTAGGCTTGTTTCCAAAGGTCGAGATCGCGAGAATGCGAGATCGCGAGATCGCGAGAATGTCCCTTACAGTATTCCATAAATTAATGACGTTGGATTATTACTCTACTGTAAAAAATTGTACTGTTTTTAGTGTGCGTGTGTGTGTCACGGAGGACGTTTCCACAGAGCGTGTGACAGCTGCAAAATATGAAACATTTGACGTAGCCGAGGTGATGTTAATGAAACTGCGATCAACACAAGATTATAGGTAAAGTAACGGAATAAGATGCATGTTATGCAGCATGCTGGTCGCTATAAGCAACGTTGAACCAGGTTTCAAGTCACCATCTTTTTGAGTAATAATGTGCACATACAGGACACCTTGAAAGTAAAGTTAAGAAAATAATATTCAATTGTCATAATGACGCCTCTTGTTGATAATCGTAACTGTATAAAGATTTCAATAAAGCAGCATGATTTGTCCAATTACATGTGATATTAAAGGTGTGCCGCTAAAACACTATTACCTGTGATACGTAATAACTATCACTCAAAACTCTAAACATTGTGACCCAATAGTATCTATCGCTTAATCAATAATACAGTTTACAGAAAATACACTCTCATAACAACAGATCATTAGTTCGCTCTAAACTGGATTACGGCTCCATTGTCTACAGTGGAGCCTGCAAAATCTCTCCAGAAAATGAGATTCTATCCCCCATCAAGGCTCTGCCTTGGAGCCTTGAGGACCTCTCCGGTAGTCTATATGCGGATGCTAACGAACCCTCCCTTGAACAATGCTGCGTGAAACTCGCACTCCAGTATGTCTCTAAACTTCTTTCAAATGCTTCCAACCCGGCCTACAATTGTGTTTACAACTCTCTATATGAAAACCTGTTCTCTAAATAGTGAAGAATGGTTCTACCTCTTGGAATCAGAGTTCAACCACACACATCTGCAGCTAAAATTGATCTCGATATCATAGGACCCTAATGGCTTCTGTCTTCGCCACCTTTGCAGATGAAGAAGCCTCAGATCGATCTTACTCTCACTAAACTCAACAAGAAAACAACCAGATACGTTCCAAGAATAACACCCATAGATCCATCTTCACACACGGATTCACGGATGATGGCCAGTACATGTTATTCTAAATGTCCAAGTACTACAGTCTCCTCTAGAATCCCAGACAACACTCCCATATTCACTGCTGAGGCCAAAGCATTCTCCACAGCTTTGACCTATATTAAACACCAGGACCACTTGAGAAACTTCATCGTTCTTACAGATTTATTATCTTGCCTACAAGCACTTCAGAATGTGACTTCAAATCACCCTATCATCCTAAACATAACTTTACAACGACCTTTCTACTGGTCAATGTGACATCGCCCTGTTGGTTGCCAGGTCACGTCATCATAGCAGGTAACACAAAGCTGTGTTAAAGCAGCTAAAACATTTCATTACAAGCCCATATCTACACTGCTGATCCCGTACAGTGACTTTAAACCCGCTATCAAAAGTTATGCTCCGGACCTAATGCAAAAGAGGTGGGACACCCAGGTAGGAAGAAATAAACTTTATGAACTGAAGCAGACAATTGATTGTAAATACTTGGGTTGTCAGTCAAGACAAAGTAGTTTTACGACGATGTCGTATTGACCACAACCGTTTTACTCACGACTATATGTTGAAAACGGATGGGGATAAACCTCCAACGTGTGTCTCTTCCGAAGAAGTATCACCATCAAGGATATTTTGCTTGACTGTGTGGGCTTTTCGACTGCCAGGAAGTCCCATTATGTTTTGCGAGAAATCTGAAAGATCTGTTTTCCAGTGTGAGCGGGCATTTTATTGTAAATTACCTCGAGGAAGTTGACCTGTATCATAAATTGTAGTTTGTAAACAGAATAAAAAATTGCTTGCTCTTGTATTTAGTGTTATGACATTTTTTGACTTGAACTGGTAGTAAAGTGAAAATATATGTTTTTGAAACAACACTAGTTTGGAACATGGACACAGAAGGGAAATAAATGCAAACTTCACTTTGCTGCAATGTGACGTAAACTCAACTACACTCAGTATTGATTCAAAATTTGATGACGTTTTGCAGAAGAAAAACCGCCTTGTTGGTTTGTGTTCAGATTATGACACTACGTGTCTTTTAATGTCCATCAAACGGTACTTTCGACTTCGTATGAATATATATATTGGGTACGTTTGGTTAAGAATTGAACTGTCTACATAGATTTAACAGATTCTAAACACATCAACAGCCTAGTGCGTGCGGAAGACAGACGTCCCATGTATCTTGTGGCAACGTTTCCTTAGAAGAAGCTACAGCCAGTGTTGAAGTCTCACACATTCTTTAACATACCACAGCGCAAACCGTTAAGATCCCCTGACAGAAGCAGGGCCAGTGCATCAAGGGCATTTGATGATATGTTGTTATCCAAGCCCTTCGGAACCAAATCACAACTGCCACTGTTAAGTTGACACACCGCATGGGAAATCTGTCTTCCACATGCACTAGGTTTTGTGTTTGGGCTGCTTTTTGCTGTTTTTGACAATGTTTCATTTCCCTCAGATTCAAAGAATAGTGAATGACTTACTTCCCTGCATGTTCAGACATGTTATTCTAAATGTCCATTAATCACAGGAAAAGTTTTATGTATCACAGAGTATAAATTAAGCTTGTATATGACTATCAAAGTATAGGCTGTTCCATACTTTTTGTGTGTAGTATATTATTATTCCTGCAACAGTTATTACAGATGTTGCCTCTATCTCACATGCAGACACATCTTTAAAATGAACATAGTTTCTATGAGTTTTTTAATCTGAGATCTATTTTGAAGATGGCCGTTTACTTAAGCCTTTACCAAAACGCAAAAGATTTCTCTTTCACCAACTGAACATCCTGATTTATCTTCCAATAAACGGTTTCTTGATATAAAGCGAAGCAAACAGTCTGAATGATAACAGCTTCTTGTTTCCACATACATCGTTAAGGATAAGCAAGCTGATTGGGTGGTAGCTGAAGAGTCCATCACTTGGGCAAGGTAATGGAATTCGACTTAGTCACACCGAAGTTGATTTACAGATAAAATGTATCAATTAGCTGTTCAGTTACTTTCCTGTCATCCTTTTTGCAATGTAATAGTTTCTGTATACTGGTTTCTAAATGGGTGGTATTTGCTCATCATAGCCTCCGTCTGATGAAGCTGATTTCAAGAGCTTCATGATAAGGATATCTCCTGAGAATTGCTCTTATTAGAGATCGGTACTCGCATCATAAATACACTCATCTCCAGTACATATCATTTCATATCAAAGACCTTTGTCATATCAACCTATGTCTGGAAATGTAATACTAGTGTCAAACGGCGAAAACATGGTTCTGTACATGGTTTCTAGGCAACAAGTCTCAATTATGCACTGGAACGTTACACGTATGCTCCATTACGTGTAAAAGTATAATGTTGTTTGTATTGAAATTGTGTCTGTTTATTAGAGTTTGTGATCAGGAAAATCACAGAATGTGTTCAAATTAGAGATTAACTCCACTTCCACATTAACTAAAACGTAAAGAGGGGACAATCCGGATTACCCACGCGGTCACGTGGCTACAGCTGTATTCATCTGGAATTCCCCAAATACAAAGAGACTAAGTATTACTGGGTGGAAGTTCATGTGAATAACCCAAGTACATGTCATTGAGGGAAATTAGAGACAAATTCAGTCTGATTAAAATGGGAGGCGTTTGCAACATTAAGTCCAGTTACTAAATCAGAACATTTGAGGCCACTTGATTCCCCCAAAATGTCACATATAAAACCATTCAAACCCTCGTAACTTAAGGCATTTGGTACATCATTTGGCACTTTCTCAGCCACTGATACTTCCACTTGAAAAATCTTGCCTAAAACTAACAGAAATAAAATTATATGTACCACTTTAGAGGACGTTTTGTCGCTATGAAAAACCAAAACAGATAAATCAAAGAGAGGTAGCTGTGGTTGGCCCAATATATTGCAGAATCTGAAGCATATCGTAATATTCATATCGTGAGACCGGTTTTGTCCACAACATTGCACAGCCTTGCAAAACATATACAATTTGCTTTATCCAGGATCTCACTACAGTGACATTTTATGTATTTTATGTATTATACATTATTAAGAGGCAACCAAAGATTGGGACATTCCTCTCAAACTATTGTAATATAAGTGGTGATAAGTCCTGGACATTAGAGATCAGATTGGCTAGCGTATTAAGAATTTGTTACTTGTCATAAACTAGAATCACTGAAATGTAGTTTCACTGGAATCGTCTGTGATAAGAGCTCTCTGCTAATTTCTCTAGATATTGTATGGCATGATCTAAACTGAATAATGTATAAAAACATTCAGTCCCCTACTTTTTGTAAATAACCACATTAATTAGTTACACTCTGACTTATTTCAAAAGGTATTAATCTATTTATTTACCTCAATCTGCCCGTGTTTGGACCATATACCTAGTTATCTATTTACCAATTAACTATCAACAATTTCATGAGATGTCGTGAATACACCAACTGCATAACACCGTCACAAGCACATACCCAAATGTCCTGTCCCTTGTGACAGGTGTTAGTTAGGGAATGTGTTCCACAACAACGGGCCTATCACGTCCTGACAAACCTTCACTTTTATGCTAGGTAATACCCTGTTCAGTCAGTTAGTTGGACGGTATAACTTTTAATCCATATTTATTTAATCTATTATTTATACTGTAGATGTATGTAATTATTTATGCTAACAGTAACTGTGAAAAATCATCATACTTGTTCTTGGGCGGATAACAGCTCACCATTTATGGTATATCTTCACGCATAATACGCATCAGGTGCAGTTGCAGAAATGAAAAATATCAGACTGCGGCGTGTTCATGCCACACTTTTATTGGCCATGATTGTGAACGTGCCCTTTAAGTCTTGAAAAAACGCTCTGAGAAACTCTTGTCATATTGCACGTAAACAGTCCAGTTTCATGCCTTTTACTACAGTGATATCTTTAAACATGTTTATCTTTTTGAATCAATGGAATTCCTTTTTTCTTTCGCAAACCACTTGCACCTTTCACCTGTACATGTGACATTACAAACAGAATCGATCAGACTTAAGGTCTACTGCATTGATCAATGAGCTGTTGACAAATTGTTAAACATGTATAAATTCAAAATAAACTGCTGACTTTGTTTCAGATCCACCTTCATTGCCTGGACATGGCGACCTAGTTGAAAGATACGTGGATAAACAGGTATCAACACGCCTGTCACCATTCTCGTTTATGGCAACATACTAGCAAGCAATAGATATCTGTGAACTCTCTTTTACCGATGTATTGTTAGTGAGTTATCCACAGTTGTTCGGATTCGTAAAGTAGCCGGCAGCGATATCTGTAAAATGTTATAAATGGCGTGCATTTGTCCTGATATACGTATATCTGACGTGTATTAAGCAAATATTACTTTAAGATACACAACATATGTAACTTAATGAACCCTGTCCGTGCTTTGTAGGAACACGACAGAGTGGTACAAGACCTGTCAGAACAAGTGGCAACCTTGAAGCAGCAATTACAAGAGATGAAGGAGAAGGAACGAGCACAACTGGCAGGTACATGTTGTAGAGCGTGTTTGTAAAGATTAAACAATAGTTTGGAAACTCTAGCCACTTGTAAAGGTCCTAATTAGTACAGGTAACTAAATCCATAGAGAGACATGTTCTGAATGTGTGAGTTAATGGGAGCTAACCTAAAACACGTATGCTATGAAATTGAAATACAGTATAGCTAGAGAGGGTAATAGATAAATACCGTTTGGTTATTATTCATAGGAGAAAAAAGGGTTTGGGTAGACAACCGACCCCAACGGGGTCAAAACTGAGAAGTGTTGTCTCAAAAATATATATACCGTCAGTGGTGGGTAATTACAATGCAGATGATCATTTAATGAAGCTACATAACAATAACTGAAGCGCACGTAAAATCAATTTAATGCAAGTTACTATAAGTAGATAATTTCACCACACCACCTTCGTCACCCCTGTGGCCGTGCAGTAGATCGTCTGCCTGAGGTTTGCGGTTACAATCCCGCATGGGGAGCTTAATCTTTCATGTCAGACATTCATATATCATTTGAATGTTGATGTTCATATAAAGTTTGGAAAAGTAAAACTTGAGAAGTGTCCTTGCTAACGAAAAGTAAAACCTGAGAAGAGGTCTTTCTAGCGAAAAGTAAAACCAGTCCCTCCAAAACAAAAAACTCTAATGCGTTTTTTTCTGGGAAAACAAGAGATGACCTAATACATAGTGAGAAGCTCACTTTAGGTTTATATGCACTGATTCTCACGTGTGACCTGGTTTGCTTCAGGCATTCGGCTGTCAAGGTGGGAGACAAGGCCAGATTCCCCTCAGCCCTCAGAAAGCAGTGGATTCTGTGAGTACAAACTGAAGAAAATCACTACATAACTACAACACATTACAAGACAAGTCTGTCTTGTAGCTAGTTCCTGCTGTCCCCAAACGATCTGTTTACTGTGGAAATGTGAGGAATACAGATGGCAAAGACATTCCAATTTGTTCATCTCATCAAATACATAAACAGGTATACATCTTGAACAGTTGAAACGCAGAACACAGTTTTCACTTCACTTCACTTCACTTCACTTCACTTCACTTCACTTCACTTCACTCATTAGAATATCAGAATTTGTGTCTAGTTCATGTTCATGTTATATTCCTACTCAAATGCCTTTAGCAATACTGTAAATCCTATAGCTGCACACCTAACTGTTTCAGATACAGTTACAGACTTTGGTGATGAGGAGTTTCCGGATATGGCAGGTAAATTCCGTGTAGATGCTTAGTGCGTTACCAACCAAGTGATACAAACTATTATGGACATGGAGAGCATATATATGGATGTAATTTGAATTTGTACAATAAACGAGGTTGATGTGCAGTCTTAATAGTTGTTGGGACAATAGACAATAGACAATGGTTATAAAGCCAGATGGACAAAGGGTAGGGTCCGCTGAATCTTGATTGGCCGTGATCAGATAAAGGTAAGCATGTAGGGAGCTAGGGTTGTAATAACGTTGATCCCTGTAGAAAATAACTACTGAACCGTAATCGTCACAGTCGTTTACGTATAGTGCCACTGAGTGATATGTTCTATAAGGTTTTCTTCAGGTATTTGGCCATTAGTCAGGCTTAGGTATCAATTAGCTGAATTCAACCCTTACCGAAATGACGTTATACTCGTTGTGTTATGGCAGTTGCATCATATCAACTTCCGATTAGATTGTGTACTAACACTGTCATGGAAGAATATTAATCCTACGCAAACCACAAGTCGAAAAGTCAGTCTTGTTAATTCATGTTAAGTCTATCAAAATTCAGTTTGATTATTTGAAAACGATGCTACAGCTGATATTTGATAATAAACTTAACATAGCCTCACGTAATCTGCTAGTTATTGTGGTAAAGCGTCGGCGTATAATAATGGATTGTCTTCCTGTATTTTCACAATGACAAAACGATTCTGGTTTCTGTGAGAACATGGGTTATTATGAAGGTATTTCTGTAAATTCCAGATCAAGCAGAACCTGGAGGCGATCACAGACAATACGGAGGCGCCAGTAAACCACAGGTACAGCGGTAGTCAATTTGACATGCTTGAAAATCAATGCAGTTAGACGTCCATGATGGCAATGTTCAACATCTCCAAGTGACATGACATACAGATCAAATCTGTTATTTATAGTGTTCATCGTTCCCTGAGAGGTGTTGGAACTGATAACTGATGATCTTCGCCTGGCATATACCTCTCAAATACACATAAACTTTAAATCAACAGACAATTTCAGTTTTTTTAGTTGAGCCAACAGGCGCTTGCAACGCTAAAAACTGCCATCAAGGTATGTACTGTCACTAACGGGATCTCAGCACCTTGGTACATCAAAGGAAACAGATGCACTAAGGTCAACACACAAGTTACAAGCTGAACAAAATAAGCTCTTGTATCGTATGTCTAACTAATGATATTCCTGTGCCTATCATCGAGGACAAGTTTCAGGTGCTGAAGCTGACTAAGCAGTCTCTATTCATTCACTCACGTTTATTCATGCAGCACATGTCTGAAACCGTCACTGATCTGAGAAGACAACTTGCAGACATGAGGCAGGAGCTGAAGGCCACCACGGAGAGGATGCACAGGCTTGAGATCGCACAGAAGAAAGGTATTTTGACGGTTATGTTCGTTCCATGTGTTGGCCATACACCAATACTAAAATGTCGTGTCACACCTAGTCTGTTTCAAGAGGCATAGAGACCAAGATACCTGGATATGCAAGCAAATGCTGATGCAGTATGTCGTACATACTGTAAAATATCCACAGTACACTCCATACACAATAGTATTCCTGCCTTCACACTGCGTCATGTTCTCCTCTTGGGAATAATGCATGCACTGTAATGATGTTTCGTTTAACCAAACCATTACTGTCGGATCATGTATGTAATGGAAGTATTTACACATTTTAGCTTTAGACATTCACAACATGACCTCTACAGGTAAATAGAAGAATACCTAAAACAGCATCCGCCTATTACAAAACTAATAATGCCCAAAGGCATTCGAAACCGTAACTGGAAACTGTTCCCCTGTGTCCAAACACCATTACTGTTTCAATTTTCTTGTGGACGCAGGTAGCAAAGGTCCTGTAAGTCCCCAAGGTCCCTAGTGTGCTGATCTACCTTCAGTTGGTGGTGATCAATAGCCTGTTTTTATACTGTAATGTCCATGTAATGATATTAGTTTTAACTTTCTACGTTGGTTATAATGCTAATTGTGATGTTCTAGGTTTGTATAATACACATACATTCCATTTTAGTGTTGAATGTTCTCGTCACGATATGGCTGAAATATTGCCGATGTCATCTTAAATATTAACTCACTTCCTTGTGGACACAAGTGTTGTTCCTCCATGTACTCGGTACAAAATATTCACAGGGTGTTTGAGAAACCTCGTGTCATCGTATTATTCTTCTAAGGATATAATATATAGAGAGCGAAAGTGAGCGAGAAATGGATGTTGGGGGTGTTGGGATCAACGTCTTGTCCGAAGAATTACATTAGAAGAAGCAGAAATATACCATCCTAACCTCTCCCTGTGCTTGTTGTAAGAGGCAACTAACGGGATTGGGTGGTCAGACTCGCTGACTTGGTTGACACATATCATCGGTTTCCAACTGCGCAGATCGATGCTAATGTTGTTGGTCACTGGATTGTCTGGTCCAGACTCGATTATTTACAGACAGTGGTCATATAGCTTGAATACTGCTGAGTGCGGCGTAAAAATAAACTTACTCACTCACTCTCTGTCCCTCGTGAATAGATTCTAAAGTCTCTTCTTCAGTGTATTGACCTCCCTGAGTGACTGCTTGATTAAAATTTACTCAAGTCTTTAATGAGTTGCTGGTCGACTCCACTTGAGAGGGAAGGTGAATATCAAGGGGGACTCCGTAGTTCTTTGCCCTTTTGTCTGTCCTTAAATCTTGTGAGCTTTCTGTTCAATAATGAGGACTTCCTCAGCACAGATTCTTAACACCGCTTTCTTGTTTCCTTTACATGGCATCGAGCTCCTTGCCAAGAACAGGTTTTCCTTCTCGAGTCCTTTTAGGTGACATTTGACTCGTTCAATGTAATGCTACTCATTTAAAACGTGGCAAGGTAACTAATGATAAAAAATGACGTTTTCAAACGTCTTTGGAACAGGCCCATGCATAAGACCTGAGAAGAATTCCAGCCAACGAATTTGATATCGTTCTGATCTTTTTAAAAGCCATTGAATGTATGTATGTCATTGAATGTTCTGTCCCTTTTGACAGCACATGAGTGGTAGGAGTCAGGAAAAGCATTCTGAATATGCTGACTTCGCCCTTCAAATGTCTCGTTTGCATTCCAAGTACACTGTCGTCAGACGCCCCATTGTTCTCGGTGCCCTTGGTTCGGTATGTCCTGGAGATCAGGAAAGATCAGTTTCATTCTCCAGTTGAAGCACTGCTCTTCTGGCACTTTGTGTAATGCTGAAGGTTGCAGTGTTGGGGAGCCTTCATATTCTCTAGCGAGGTTCCTGGTGGGTAGGACCAGGCAGCAAATGGGAGATGTTCATTCCTTTTCATGGATGACATCGAGCTCCTTGCCAAATGAGATACCCATCTGAAAGCGCAGGTGCTTGTTGGGTCCTTTTCTAATGGTATTGGCATGACATTTGGACTCTGCAAATGTAGCACTCTTCATTTGAAACGTGGCAAGGTAACTAATGGTGGATCGGTCAAATTACAAGGAGGATGAGTTATTGAGCATATTGTGGAAGATAAGGCCTACACCTATCTTAGAATGCAAGTTCTACACAAGCTCCAGAATGTCCAGATTCAAGGCAAGCTTTGGGCTGAGAATAAAGCTGTATGAACCTCCGAACTATATGCTCGAGACAAGGTGAAAGCCACCAATACCTTTGCTGTGCCAGCCTTGGGGTAGTTGATAGGATAATATTGATAATATATCTCCAGTCTTGACCAGATGGATCATGGTTGTTAACAGAGCCCATCACCCTTGTTCCTCTCATAATCGTTTATGTATGTCAATCAGTTAGGAGGTCAGTGTCTTTGAAACTCTCTGGAGTCAAGTTCTGGACACTGAAAAATATTCAATAAATCTTTGATTCAAGATCAGCACTATAATCAATTGTTTCTTCAATGACTAACAGCATCAGGCATGTAGAAAACGGTGAGAGTTACTTCCCCTGATTCCGGCTACAACAGCCACGTGACCATCTTGGGCAGATATTTCACAGTATAAGAGCAAGGCAACTATCCATTTTCTACATCATTACCTTGAACGCACCTTCCATACCAGGTTATACAAGGAATATACACAGCAACATCTCAAACAAGACATAAACCTAGCATGTCCTAGCATTAGTATCTACAATAAAGGATACAAAGCAAGCCGATCTTATGCATTCATAGCTAGAAAATGAGAGGGCCACTTTCATTCGTGACCACCTCGTGTTGCTTCGTGACAAGCAGAATACCGTGCCCGCTTTTAAGATTTCACATTTCATATTGTGAACATCAGAGCTTATTCAAACGAGAACTACAACTCTATTTCTGTATAATCAAACAGTAAAACTGCACAATAAAACTTCTGCTATAGAAATATTTACCTGTCTTAGCAGTAATATAGATGATGCTGATAATGCTGACGATGATAGCATCATTATTACCATCAGTTTGACTTATGTTTCTGAATGCGGTATAAGAAAGGCGTTTGGGATCGTTTTCTTGAATATTCATGCTGCTGTCACTGCTGCTGCTGATGATTCGTTGATTATGATATTATCATCATTTTGACTTATGTTTACACATATTTCTGAATGTGGTATAAGAATGGGATCATTTTCTTGAATGTAAAATTACATTTTTTCAGCTGTTATAAGTCCAAATTTAGATTCATAACAAACAGAATTCATGGAGAGCCATACCTTGAGGTAGTGTACGCTGCATCTACCAAATGCCCGTTATCATGTTATAATGTTATGATGAATATGATAGATACAACTTTAATTCACATTCATATATGTGTATCTAAAATGTCGGAAAGCGCACGTAAAATCTCCAAAGCAAGCCCGCAAGATGGTGTACAGTTGTGAAGCTATATCTGCCGACTGAGTGCAGAAGACAGTTGTCTGTGAGGGGGTGCAGTTAAAACATTATTTTTAAATGTACATTTTTGAAGTTTACTGCACTATTTCCAGATCATAACTTGCCGGTATGAAACTGAACTAATTGTACTGTTTTATCTGTCCTTCTGCATGATATTGTTTGGACACTTTTCTGCTCCTAGCCCATCCTCCATGTCTCCAGGGTATACGTCCCGTTAAGTTTCCATTATACCCTGGAGTGGCTTTTTATCCAATCAGGTGTCTACGCTAGGAAGTTGAGCGTACCAGTCATAACTCATTTTCGCCTTTTAAATTATCTAATCGATTAAACTTGGCAACTCAAGCCATGCAGTGGTTCTCTGAAAGAGGTAGAAAGGTTCTTACATATATTGTTTTTAAGTGTCGCGGGTTCTGGTCTTGAAATGTCCCAAGGACAATTAATGATGAGACGGGGAACGTCGCTTAAAATCTGAACCAGTTGATTGCCTGTGAATGACGAAGATTACAACATTACAACACGTTGTACGTCCGACATAGTCGGATGGTGACATGGAAGGCATGGATTTGACGGGTAGCCAGATAGGGGTGGTACGTACAACTTTCTACATGTGGACAGTGGAGAAGCAGGTATCTGGTGAAATAAAAGGGAAATAGAAGGCTGACAAAAGTTTCGGACCTGTCAGTTTGCCCGTATGATTTCCCAAAATTCCGAGTAGCACTGCGAGCAAACCTTCGCAGGTGCGACCGCTATCCTTGTTGACGCTGGCAAGTTCGGATGTAAGGGCAATTTACTTTATTGGCAACTGTGAGAATGCGGAGCCAGAAAAGGGAAGTAATAAAATTATCAAGCCAACCCGTAGATGCGTCCAGGGTATGGTGGACATTCATCAGGACGCACACGCTAGAGATATCGAGGATGCACCTAGCTATGTGCCTTCAAACACTGAACTTCTTCTCTTTCTTCTTCTACTCCTTCTTCTAAGATCAACTGAGATCATTGACTTTCCAACATCAAATCCCAAAGTGTTAAAGTGCCGATATTCTAACTTGGCTACTTCATTTCATCAAAATTAATGTAATATCGAGGCCTACCAATGTGGCATGTAGAGATAAATATGTCCTTTTGCTAAATAGCTACATGTCAGTTAATTCATGTCATTGCTAGGTGCATGATCTTACGTCGATATTCATGTCAAAATATATACTCAGTGAACATTTGCGACGAGCTGTATTTGTTTGACATCAATGCGAAACTGATGTATCTTGTCATGACTAGTTACTTGGGTCTGTCAAAATATGTCGCCAAAGTGAGGTTTGTTCTACACCACTTTTAACAATATTCCAGCATTATTACCGGAGATCAACAGAGATCTAGGGGTTTACCTCCCTAGTGCCCGGTGCATCACCAAAACATCGTAGTAAAAAGACCGACAAGGGCACCCGTGGATGAACAATAATTTCTATGTACTGTTAGTAGTATTACTTTACATGTTGTACATGCTATACATGCAATACATACATCAAAAGGTCTCTGTACATGTCCAAACCAACAATTGTGTATAATAAGGATCTGTCATTTGTAATTTAATCCAACAACACTGCTATATATTCACAATAAGACGTATTCATTCTGTGAGTCATGTTAGTTGTAACCATTCACTACTAATTCTGTTATGTTGCCATAGTATTCCTGTGAGCTACTGGTATCATGTTGTCATAGCATGGTAACGTCATCAGCATTGGGGGTCATGGGCAGAGTTAACAGATACCCCCTGGATGTCGAGTTTTTGTTTTTCAGGCGAACATTTTCATACGGTTTGAAAAGTGAAGGTTGTGCGAGAAACTATTCCAGTACAAATTTATCCAGTGTGAGAGGATACATTTTGGTAGTTTCACAATTTGTAAGAAAAGCTTCAAATGTACTACATGAGAAAGCGGGTAATAGCGATTTGGATGGACCTCTCCGATACATAATTTAGTTCTTAGATTCCCATACTCTCCTGTTTGTGTAGATGTATTTTGATTGATTTTGCATCATGATTAACGGCGTAACAGACACATTTTCAAATGCAGGGCTTGTATGAAATGTAAACAAAGTAAAATTCCGATTTTACACCGAGGTGTCGAATACACATTTGAATTCGGATGCCAATCATGAACGCTTCAGAATGTTGTGTGTCAACCAAACTGCTAGAAAGACAAATTGCTAGAACACGAATCCCACGGGCTGTTCAGTTCGGGAGAGATTCATTGTTACAAAGTTGTTAGGTTTGGTTGTTGCTTAACGCCGCAGTCAGCAATAATCCAGCTATATGGCAGCGGTCTATAAACAATGAAGTCTGGACCAAACGGTGTAGTGATCAACGGCACGATCATCGATCTACGCAGTTAGGATACATGACATGTATTTTCAACTAAGTCAGCCAGCCTGACCACCCGATCCCGGTAGTCGACTCTTACCACAAGCATGATTTACTGACTACCAGTTCTAAGCGAGATCGTCACTCGTGATATTTTTTTTCACATCGTGTAAATCCCATTTTTCGTGTGTCCCATTTTGTATGCTTTTATACTTTTGCAACTGCATTTGTCGTTAACCCCCTGGATGCCGAGTTTTTTTCCAGGCGCACATTTTCGTAAGGTTTGACAAGTGAACGTTGTGCGAGATTTGCGCTCGCGTGGTACTGGATCTGCGCACGGCTATAAAATTGCACAGAAATGTAGAATTTTTAATTTCCTATCCGTTGGTATAAAGATAACTGCGGCTACCTCAGAGGTTTGAGAAATAGACACTGCTACAAGTTGTACAAAACTTTTGTGTGTGTTGAAAAACAGTAAACTTCTCCGTTTTTAATCGTGCACCAATGAAAGCACTCTGCTACGATTTTTTTTAATTTGGCATCTTTACGGAAAGTGAGCGAAGAAAATACAGCTTGATATCTGAACGACATTTGTGTATATGAAATGGGTGTATGTGCTAATGCATAACGTCATACTCACAAAATAAAAAATGACCTGCAATAAATGTCAAAATTAGATTTTCTTCTATGACGTCAAACGTCGTAAGAGAGGTCATGCACGTATAAAGATTAGGGGTCATAACTCAACTATGGTTTACATTAGGTCAATGTACGTAACTCATGGAGAGAATTTGCTGTGGATACGGACAGTATATTTCCGTTATGTTTTGTTCATAGTGAACCAAACTATTCCAATACAAAGTTCCGCAGTGTGAGAGGATACCTTTTGGTAGTTTCACGATTTGTAAGAAAAGATGCCAGTGTACTACATGAAAAAGCAGGTAATAGCGATTTGGATGTCCCAATCCGATACATATTTTAGTTCTTAGATTCCCATATTCTCCTGTTTGTGTAGATGTATTTTTTATTAATTTTGCATCATTATTAACGGAGTAATAACCACATTTTCAAATGTAATGAAATAACTGAAAATAATGCGACATTTTAGTTGACGTCACGGCATGTTTTGTGCATTTTGTGACGTTAGAAAAAGACGACTAACGACTAAAAATATATCTAACCTAATTTCCACTCAGTGTGTAATAGATCTCGGCTTCTGTGTCAGAATTCAACACTTTTTAGCCAAAATATAAAATGAACGGTTTTATCACTGAAATAGGGTCCTGAATATATCAACAATTACACGGTATTACTACAACACCTGAATATTCATTGAGTATTCATTTAGGAAATAGACTTTTCTTCATTTGATTATGAAATCATTTCACTTCATAAGTATGCAATGAAAGGTACAAAGAGATCGCTTTTTCAGTTCAGAAGTATTAGCATATGGACGTAAGGCTTGTCCAAATTAAGACATGACCTGGTTTATATATGTTTAACAATTTTCGTATAAATATTGTTTGAGTTAGATATTCTGCCATCAGATATATTTTAATCGAATTTATTATCGAAAAAAAATGATAATAAATCATGAAACGTTTTTGACAAACTCGCACCTGGTCAATCAATATTGATAATTGTTTTGTCTATAAAACGACACAAACCAATACAAATCATTTCCATTAATATTATCAGTTTCACTGGAATTAAACCGCTGTTTATTAACCTGTTCATATGAAACTGCAATATTTGTCCCAACGTTTTGAATATTGTACATCACGGGAACTAAAGCACATGTTGCAGTTATGGCTACGTGTGATCTTCCAACACTTGTGTAGAGGTTTAAAATGTGGTATAGTACACTTACTGAGTCAATTTCGCTTTCAAAGAATAAAAAGGTATACCTTATACCCACATATGATATGGTGTTGAACATGGATATATGTAGATACTGAAATCAGTTTCATGAAACAATATCGGAACGATACGCAAAATACACATCACAGTACTAAAAGTGCAATCGGGATGGTATAGGCGTTGTGTTTACTCTTGTTCAACCGACCTTCCCCTCAAAGATATTGCCTAATATGTGCAACAATGTTGACGTGTGACATCACTACCGATGACCGATTTCTTTCAAAATGGCGGCTTCGCTGACAAGGGTACACTGGATTTTGCGAGGACGTTTTCCTTGATTCAGGGATCTTTTGTACATAAATGTGAGATGTAAGTAATCGGAATTATTCTGACTATCTGTGTATTGTTATATGTTTTTATCATTTACATTGTAAATGACGGGAAAAGCCAGAAATGCCGATAAGTACCGTTGTCGTTCTGCGTGATTTTCCGTCAGTCATGGCGTCACGCTGCACTAACAGTTTGACAGTTTCTTATGAATTACCAAATTATTTCATTGTATCTATTTTAATTTGCTATTTTTTGCTACGATACTCTTCCCCTGAATATACTAAGCGTATTGAGCCATTGTAAGCAATGATTAGACGGCTGGATGTTGGAATATTACCAAAAATGCTACTCAGTGTAAAATTGGATTTTTTCTTTGTTTACTTTTCAAACAAGCAGAAGCAAGTTTGTCTTTCGAGCACAGCGTTCGTTTTCATACCAAGTATATTTCTTTTCGTTTTGTCTAGATAGTTGGTATTGGTGACAAAGACCATCTGTAATTTGATTCTAATATGTGTGGGGAATTCAATGATGCATTTGTCGCAGCTGACTATGAAATATACGTGATGTTATAGGCGTCTCAATACCGGCCTTCTCGAAACGTGATTTTGTAAACACTAACCAATATGGCGGAAAGTGCACTCCGGCGTTCGTGTGAGTGTATTGTCGAAAACATCCCACCCGATTCTGGCTTCATCGGCGACGTTTCAGAATTATCATTACTGGTTACATGAAAACTTGATATCAGTGATCATCAAGATGCTATTTTTGAAATTCAATACTCCCAGTAATTATCCGATATTCACATTTCAAAACATACTGCAAATAACGCTGTGAATCTCGATTTTGTTAAGTTTGAAAAATGACGACATTTACGATGAAAGCTATTTTGAAAGGTAAGTTTAATCACTTCAGCTTGGTCTGAGATAATAGTGGATGGTATCAAGAAACGGAATTTTCTGCAGAATCCAAAACTGTGAAGTGTTTATATATGCGTGGTGTTGTGGCAAGAATCACATTGGGCTGAAACACTCTCACCAAAGTTTATTTTCATTTATCGCCGTTGTAGCATACGTTCAACCGTTGTAAAACAGTGGACGAGAGGTTCAGAAAAACTACAAAAAAGAAACGAAATACCTTTTGAGTAAACAATACAACTGAACCTAATGAAATGTACATGTATTCAAATCGTTAATTTCAAAATAAGCAAATAAGCAAATAAGCAATTACGTTTAATAAGTTTTCTGGTATCTCGTTTGGACATAGAACCAAGAAAAATTGAAGACGTTACTCACATCTGTGTTCTGCCATGACTCGGTGTGTTTCGCTCGCAACATGGAGGCCTTCTGACTGCCTGAGCCCATGTGCTTCTGATCATGTGATCAGATTGCCAGGATGTAAATTGTTACAAATATGAAAAAGTTTATTCAGCAACCTGGATTCGAACCTATAACCTGCGTGTTTCTAAATGGTTAGTGTAATAATTCAGTGAACAATCCTTTACACCACAGGCAGTTGCACAGATGTGTTGACAATTTTAAATATTAAAATAAACCTTTACTTCTTTACTTAAATCAAGTTGAGTGTTCAGTGTTCTGCACGTACACGTGGTATATTTATAATTTTATTGCACTTCAAAGTGAGGGATGTAGAGGAAGGACATATATGTCCCTGTGGCATCCAGGGGGTTAAAGGTCACATGCAACCAAAAAAATCAAACATAATTAAAACACATTTATCACTTATTCATGACATATAATATACATTGCTGCTTTTAAAAAAACAAATAAACACAATTATAAGCGTACAATCGCGATTCAAAAGTGCAATATTTTGTACTTGGGCTCACTTCCCCAGAAACGAAGCCCTCGGGAGACCGAACTCAGTCATAGCGGGTGGATATGCACTCAAGTGTAACGACGACTTCCGATTGGCCGTTTCAGTTGCTGATATGCTGAGGGTTCATTGTGTGTACAGAAAGATGATCTGTTTGACGGGCATTTTAGAAGTATAGCCAGTCACAAGAAAGTGAGATTCTTTATGGATAACAACTTCTTTTTGTGTACTTGATGCGTCGTTTCAGCATGGATTCATATACTGTTGTCAAACAAAATCATATAAACGAAAACAAGTCATTATCCATGAAGAATGTATATGGAGATGTTGGGTTGGAAAATACATGTTCTCTGAATTTGCGCTCGATCCATTAAAAAATCATGTCAGTAGAGATGGTAAACTACTGCGTGGCTGGAATCTGTCATTAGTCAAAGTACAAAGCAGGACCTGAAACTGACAAGAGTTTGCACCAGTTTCCGTCAGATCGAGTCATCCGAAAAAAGTGAATGTAGTTTGTTTGCATGTGTATCACACGTGCCTAGTTGCACAGTGTGGCAGACACGGGACTCGGGTGCACGAGTCATAAATCAACTTATTTTCTTTATGTCGTATAGTCTGATAGGTGTTAAGTTCAAATTGCACGTGGTCAATGATTGAAGCTGTGTATTGCATGTTGTCTTTAGCAGACAGGCAGACAGACATATAGGTGTGAATAAACCAGACACTGAGCTTTCTCTGTGACAGAGACTGCTTACTACAATCAACAAGTTGTTTTACGGAACGAGTAGATTATTTACTTGTTTGTGTACACAACCACGATTAGACTACTGCTCACGACCTCAGACGCTGGGCATGCACACTGTTTCAAGCTCCGCGAACCTATTCACTGCGCATGCGTTATGGACGCAGCGCAGCACAGCTGTTGAAACCAGTTTTCCCCACAGCGCTGGGGGGAATTTAGTGAAACGTTTGAACTCCGATTTCGCGGGCTTTTTTTTTCATCGCGTTTTTTTCAACTTTTTAGGTTGAATTTGCATTTTTTATGATTTGTTTCGGTAAGTGCATACCGAAAGGTACCAGAATCTGCAAAGTTGTGTTTTACGTTGCATGTGGCCTTTAAACAAGACATATTGTATAGACTACGATCAGTTTTCCCCCGTGTGGAATCTATCCAACCAGATAATGAAGACATAGAGTGCAACATAACCTTTGTTTTCCCCATGTGATTCGGGGGGAAATGTCCATCGTATAATATTATTGAAGGCCAGCGGTGCCTTTGATCTTGCTGCGTATTTATATCACCAATATCGTGCAAAACATGGAGATAATTGAAGTTAATGCTGACTGTTGTAAATCTCTCAGATCCCCCCATGATCCATCATGCGTGATGGATGGCGGCTGTTTCTTATCGTGATCGGTTGACCATACAAGTAACACACGCAGTCGAGCGCCAAACTCGGTGCTGCTCCTCACATGACACGTCACAATGACGTCATAACTCCCTCCTTAGCGCGACCAGTGACGCTAGTCTGGGCATTTCCAGGCTGGCGGCGAGATGTGTATGTTGTGTGAGGACGGTAGCGGGGTAAGTTTGTTAAACACTGTATTTTGTAAGAGCCATCACTGAAATAGGTAGGATTGTGAACAGACCAGGGCCAACAATGACTTCTGTTAGGATTAGGCAGCATGTATCTTGCTTTGTTAAAATGTGAACAGATTCAAAGTTCATTCTGTCAGGTGCATGGTAAAATTACTGTCACTGTTTTGCATGGAGGAGAATTCGCTGGCACCAGTGAACAGCCGCCAACATTAACTTCCTTCAGTTTGCTCTGTTCCTATATTCAAAATGATAGGCTGCATTTTACATACTCTCTTCATGAACTATAGAAAAAATATGCATAGAAGACTACATTTACATGGCATTTTTTACACGAGCATGTTTTACAATCTACCTTGGCCTGCAACAGTAGCAGCCGTGTGAGAATGCCTTTACTTCGTTTTTTTACAAGCGGGAGTTAGCTTTGATTGTCAAGCCAGTGATGTTTTCAGTCTTAACAACTTCAGCCAAGGTAGCGTACAGCAACATATATAAGTTGAAACAAATGGCACAATAATACAATGATGATTCAAAGTAACATGACATTGAGTCCTGTAAGTTTCAGATGTCTGTCTGACCCACTGAAAATTCACAGGACCCACAGAAAAAAATTAAACACACATTTCAGATTTAGCATTTCTCACTATTGGCATTCAAATTATTAACATTATATAATGACAAACATTATAAACATAAATTTATAAACAGTGAACAAGTGTCACACGCCACAAATAACAACTTCAGACAAAGTCAGTGTAATATATTCAGTCAGCCACTGGGGCCAGCAGGTTGGGGACTTCTGTCTGACCATTGGCAAATCTGCCAGGTTTGTCAGAGGGTCAGACACTATTCGTGAACACTGTAATACCACCATACATAATAATACCGCCACACGTAATAATACCATTGAAAGTCCACATATGTTTGGGCTTCCACATTGTTGTAGTCGTTTCCTGTTCAGATACGGAACCAGTGTTGAAGTCCCCTACATGACATAATCTGTTTAAGTTTTCTAGATATATATCTACATGACATATTCTGTGTTGCAGCCAGGACTGAAACGGAAGCACTGAGACCTGGACCTACACAGATGTCTGATGTACCTGGTAGGTGGGAGGGTATGGTGGACCAGATGTGATAGTCGCTAGTTGCACTGTGTGTACATGGTATCAGGTTGTCACATCTGTCAGAAATTTGTGTACTGTCTAAACACAATCCCGGTGTCATTTACCGGAAAACTATATGGCTTTTAGAAACTACCCCTTCACAATTTCTAGTCTGTACAATGGGTTTGTTGATACATATCTCTTATATTAATTATTTATAATCTGATATCTTCGATCATACTTATAATTTAGATATCAACGATGTGAATGTAATGTAATGTAATGTAATGTAATGTAATGTAATATGCTCATTCAAACCCTCATGTTTGTCTTCACAGCCACGAGCAGGGACACAGGGAAGTCTCGGTCCCCCTCAAGACCTGACACCCCCCATGTTGCTGTCAGCCATGATACATGCATAGATTATGTATCAAGAGTTTTGTATCATCAGTGTAAGATGTGAACAACGCAGCTGTAAGATAAAGATGTCCGACCTGTGTACAGAGTTTACTTTGTGTTACAGCGACACCGACTCCTGCACGTAGAGACGCCCGGGCAGACGCCGTCCTCCATGACGCCTGCAGGGAGGGGAACCTGGTGGAGGTGAAGCGGATCCTGGACACAGGTCGGGCTGACGTCAACAGTAGAGATGTATTCGGGATGACGCCGGTGATGGAGGCAGCACTGCGGGGACACAGAGATGTGGTGGAGCTGCTTGTGAGTCGAGGCGCTGATGTGTCACTGGTGACTGATGTCGGTAACAACATCCTTCACTGGGCCTGTGTGGGAGGAGACAGGACGACGGTGGAGTTTGTGCTGTCTCTGGACGCGGTGGACGTCAACGCCAGGAACAGCATCGGGCAGACCGCCGCCGACGTGGCGAGACGCTGGGGACATCGTCAACTGTCGGATCTCCTGTTGTCACGTGGTATACAGTGAAGCGACGGTAGTGTCGATGTAGACAATGATGGAGGACATGTCGTTACTGACTCTGTCGTGGTTTGTGCCGTTCACGTCGTCGCGTTGTTTATAATTCTGTATTTAGGTGAGAATATTTGTTGTGTTTGAGGAGAAATAAACTTTGTTGAGAATATTTTCAGACATTTTGTTGTTTATGGAACTTTACAGAATCAGGTAAGGACATTGTTGACTTTAAATGTTGATGATATGTCGTCGGTATATGAACCCTGCATCTCGTGATGTAGTTCTGTTTTAATTATGTGTCATAATTTCCTCATTAATCGTGAAACAGACAACAACAAATGTTTGTTTACATCTCGCTGCACTCTGTGACCTCAGACTGAGCCGAGGTTCGCCAGCTGGCGCGGCGCCAAATGGACAGTGACGTCACACTACTGATGACGTCACGATGTTGTGATCAAGGCACCGAAGTGGCCAGCTACTGTCTGTGCCTAGTGTTTCAGTGCTGCACACTGCTGGCTTGATGGCAGGCTTACGGTAGCACCTCTACAGACCAACAGGTGGATCATGTGGATTTAGACAATGCGGCTAACAAGCAACCACACAATCACCCCTTCCGGCCACTGAAACTCGGGTGACAATGAAATGTGCACCCACACCCTAACCCTAACCCTAACCCTAACCCACACCAACACCCATTTCAACCCCAAACTCTTTCTCAAAATGCTGTATCCGACCCTGGGAATGGCAGATTATCTTTCCCGAGTTACATTACAATTAAATATTAAAATTCTTTCGCGACGTGGAATGGCAGATTATCGCCAAGTCTCGAAATTACGTAATTAATATAACGAGGGAAAGACAATCTGCCATTCCTCGTCATGTGTTGGGTATTGTGTTATTACCCACATCAGTTTTCGATCTGAAAAACGATAAAATGGAAACAGCAGTTTCTCTGAGGCAACCCGCCATATCTACGCGCGTGATGCAGCTTCAATTCCAAGAATTTCATCGCATTACCGTTATATTATACAAGTACTTTATCACGCGACACTAAATAAGGTGTTTTTCTCAACTAACGTAACTCTTCGTTAAATAGTACACATGTATTTTCTTTACTGCATATTTCTGTATTTCTTATTTTTAACTGCAAAAAAACCCATAGTTTATCAAATATTTGTGTGAATAATTGATTTAGAGGCGAGACGTGACACATGTGACAGTCACAGGCACAGCAGGGATGAGAAGCCTCAGAACTTGCATGTCATCGTGTTCAGTCCTCACACCAAATACACTGAACAATATTACAATTCCTCCCAATATGCTGCCATCAGTCTTCAATGTCTGTCACTTTTATCGCAGGTAGGGATTATGCCATGTTTCGGCATCTTCGAAAACACAACTGTAGACGTATTGTATCAAATCTTGCAACATCATATTCATTTCTTTCTCTACGACTTTTATTTCCCGATGTTTACATGGAATAATGATGTATTTATCATTCTACATCGTCTGTGACGTCATTTGTGTCTACGTCCGATAAGCACAGGCGCAGCTGCATACCTGAGAGCGAGGACATCGACCAAGTCAGTGAGTCTGGGCCCTTACTCTCGAAACGTTCCCTAAGAATTCTTAACTTTAATCGTAGTCTATGTGTTAAGAATGGGCATAAGAAATTCGTAGGGTTACAAACGTTTCGAGAATAACTAGTCTGGCCGCCCGATCCCTTTTAGTTGCCGTTTACGGCAAGCATAGTGGCCTGTCATGGCAAGCATGGGTTGCTGAAGGCCTATCGTAAGCCGGATCTTCACGGGTCGTTTTGCAAATGAGCTGTGTTAGTGTTCTTGAAAATTTACGAAACTCCTAAAATCTGTGTTTTCGGATCTGAAGAAAAACGGTCATGTTTCTCATTCCCTTATCGATGATTCCATTTGGAGAAAATGATGATTGAGAGGAAAGTGTAAACAAACGGTTGCCACGGCGGATAGTTTGGGTTTTGGTGTTCAACCACACAAGTCTGTTTTAAAACCTACACAGGAAATTGTATTCTTGGGTTTTCTTCTCAATTCAGTTCATTTGACTGTGATACTTGCACCTTAAAAGCCAACAATTGAAACTTTCCTTTCAGGGACTTAGAGTTACCTCCCTTCAAGCATGCCTGTTGCAAAAGTGATTTCTCACTTTGTAGCCCGTGTCCCTGGTGTTATCACAGGCAGAAACTGGAAATGCTGAGGCACTTCACAGAGTTAGTTGGAATTTTGGAAAGACGATGTTTTGTCTGAAGTTGTTAAACAAGATTTGTTGGTGTTCAAAACTTCGAAGCGGGCTTTGAATAAGCATGGACTCGTGGAATATTCCCCAGAATGTGTGAAAGACTACATCAGTCCTAGAGTTGACTTATTTTCCTTAAGGTTAAACTATCAAGTGAAACCACAGATATATTTTTGACAGACCCAAGCTAGGGCTGTTAACTGTTCCACTATTTCATGGAAAGAATATATCTTCTATGCTCTAACCGATGTAAGCATAATACCCCTGGTTATGCAGAAGATAGAAGGGTAGGGGTCGATGGGTCATTCATATTACTTTACTGGACAACGTAGACCTGGCCCGTTCCACCAAACGGTCGTAGCGCTGAGATGATCGTAACTCCCGTATGCCGCATTAAGAATTAAATGTTTCTCGGGCACATTTTTTTTTCAAAAGTGACGAGGGCGGTAGGGTCTTTTTTTATTGTTGATGGAAAAAAGTTTTTCTCTCAGAAATAAAGCTTGTGAAGGTTAGCCCATGTTAATGAGTTGTAGATTCAGTGACATTCGTTCTTGTAGTGGACAAAAGGATGATCGTGACGCTGCCAAGTCAAAATTATTCTTTCAGTCAAAAAGTCTACAGTCGTAGAGCTTCGATCCCTTCATGGACGGGGCTCTGGTGGCCACGCTTAATGAGGATACTGTTCCTACCTTGTGCTGTAATGTAAGGGGCAGAGAACTCTAGTGCTACCCAGTCAGCCACAAGAAGTTCATCCTTGATACAAAACTAGTGTTTGTTGTGTGAGGATGGTAGCGGGATAAGTGTGTTTGTCACTGCATGTTATACTTTTAGAACTATCAGGGAAATAGAGATGGTTTTGAACGGAGCAAGATGGACATCGACTTTTGTTGGGATTAGGCAACAGATAGCTTGCTTTGTTAATATCACGGGATCAGGTCTTGAGATTTCCCAAAGACAAATAGTGTTGACAACGGCGCTTAGTATTTAACCGGTTTATTGCCTGTGAGATACGATCATAACATTAGAATATGTTGCACTTCCGTCATGGTCGGATGGTGACATGAAAGAGTCACATGTCACAGGCATGGAACGCTCGTGAAAATATGAATAGATGCAATTGCAATTCATTCTTTGTTCATGGTAGGTACATGTGTAGAAAATAGTATCACGGGTTTGTAGGAGATGACGTCATGGCAAATGTATGTCGGCCCCATGTTTGTACGTACGCTGTGTATATACTTTTGGACATCGTTGAATGCCTGGGTGAAGAATAACGACATCCTCTAGATGTACTTCCATACCCACGTTCCCCGTACCGTAGATTAGTGTACAAATGTTAGAGGATATAGACAACCTCCGGTTTCCATGGTTCTCCTGATAGGAATCAGATGGATATGAAGATCAGTCTACACCTATGTTGTAACATTGTCATGTGACGTGGGTCTGTGGTAGTGTTACTGTCAAGAATATACACCGGATTTCATGATCTGAGAAACCAGAAACATCTCTCTCTCTCTCTCTGTCTCGCTCTCTCTCTCTCCATAAACATTAAAAATATATTCAAATTGAGAGGTTGCATGTATGTTCTTTTCAAAACCTTCAGAAATAATTTATTAACAATCTGAATCGACGAGAATCACATGTTCCGCAAGAACAGAAATCGTCACCTGAAAACCAAAGTGTTCTAAGTCCATTTTTGACAAAATTAGAGTTAGTATGCTCGGGGTAGGTTTTAGAGGTATGTTTGCATAATCTAGTACCCTAGCAACGTTTTACAGCGCTTTATTGGTTTGAAAGGGCTTCTTCAAACGCAAATTCTCTTCTGTCTCCATGAAAAACCACATGCTGTTAGTTGTTCTAAGCTGTTAGCTCTACACTGTCAAATGACCAATGAGCAAGCACAACGTGAAAACGTGACCTTGAGATCTACCAGTTTTGAAGTGATTTTCATCTTTGAATGGAACATTTAACTCTGTTTGTATTTCTGCTATATTTCATTCAAGACTGTCCTTATGAAAGTAAAAACAGGTATAAACGACAAAAGCACAACCTGGAAAGAAGGAAGTAACAGTCAATATCCAAATAATCATGATTTAAGCTGTTATGTCGACACTTAGAACACTTGGAGAGAAGAAAATCATCGGGCAAGTGTTCTATCTCCAAATTGAAACATTTTTCAAGAATTTCTTATTTATTTTAACACACTGAGCTCATGTGGCTATTTTCTGATACTGTTAAGTGCATGTGAAAAATTCCAAAATGAATGAATAGTTTAGACGATATCATTCTCGTAAAGTTGAAGATCGGTTTTTGTGATTTAGGACAATCTGGTTTTCAAGCGACGACATTCTGCAACCTTGAGACACAAAGAATTAAGAACACTAGCTTATTACCATCTTATAATACTATACACAATTATACCACTCTACGTCATTTATTAAATATAAAAATATGGCAGCATGAAGACAATTATTACCTCTGATTCAGAACTAAACTTAAAATGGCCACTAGCCCTCCGGGCTAGTAACCTTCAACTGTCACTAGCCCGGACACAAAACAAGTAGTCCAGAGGAATGAAAGTTATTCACTGAATTGTTAATATCGTGGCACTGTCTACAATTCATCTGACACAGAAGATCGCTTCACTAGTGACAGGGCTGCTGAAAGAAGCTCATGGGCTCTTGCTTCAATCTTTCTGAGTTCATCAACATCAGGAGCGCCTGAAGTCGTTTTTTTGATTTCTTAATCTACCGAAAATAGCAGGTCCACAGACAAAGGAGGCAGAATGCACATCAGAATGATAGGAATAATTTTAGGAACCAACCTGAATGTCAGAATGTCTGACAACACTTATGACATTTCAGATGGTCATACATTATTGACAGAATTCGAATTATAAACTTGTATTTGCAGTGTTATTTTAATTTGAAAGACACGATTATCGAACTCATGGATCGGCAACGTGTCCACATCAAAGTTGTCCAAAAAAACCCCACAAAAACAAAAAACAAATGAAAACAAACAAAACGATGAAGCAACACTGTTTGGCGGAAATAAATAAGCAAACTAGATAAACAAGCAAATAAAATAAACAACAGTACTCATGAAAGTTGTCAAACGTACCATGCCGTACCATGTTTTCGGGATATTTCTTCTCCCTGTAATTTCTTGCGTACAGTGACAGTGCCACCTGTAAACACCGTCTCGTGTGCAGAAGCTTCCGTCGCAATCAGAACACAAAATATTTGAAATGTTCAGATTTCACGGAAGTTGTGGCCTAATTTCTGTCAAAGTACTAAAAATCTACCATAGAACATAATGCACTTTGAAAACCTTCGTAAATGAGATCATAACTTTTGAAATAACGCTCGCAACTTGTCAAGCGGACCATCGTCTGCTCAAGTGAAAAGCCAAACATAAATATCACGTGACTCGAATGGAATGTTGCTGACGTAATACAAAACAACAACATTGTTCAAACACCGAATTGGTCATCTTTTACATATATTTCTTTCGTGCAGCAGAATTCACACCAGGCATGTGACCTCTGGGTTCATTTAAAATGCTACTGCGATGATACTATACCACACAGACATGACACGTTTCATTGTCCCTGCCATGGCGGACCATGCAGACAAGTAGAATGAATGTGCAAATTATTGAATAACTTACCTGTAAATATGTTTATTTTTACAAATTTTACAAACAAACAAAATAATAAGATAATCAAAAACAAAATTACCAGTTTGCTTGGCTTCTAATTAAAATGATACGTTGTATTTGTTGATTCCCGTGGAGAAGAATACATCACATGCGCTTCCATTCAAGGGTGTGACCCTGCGCAATAACGAGTAACCCGAAAATATGGTACGTCACTTCGAGCGCTAGAGCTTGCGGACAAGACACGAAACGTATGTTGTATTGGAAACCAGCGGACGACATGACATTCTAACAATAAATTTATAAAAGGCGAGGTGATATTTATCTACAGAATTACAGTTTGGATAGTGAGTGAGTGAGTTAATATTTAACGTCACATCGGCAATATTTCAGCCATATCGTGACGAGAACGTTTCTATATTGAAATGAAATATGTATACATTATAAACACCTGTCGTCAAAGGACAGTAAAGCAACTAGAATATCACAGTTACAATTAAAACTAGTGTGGAGAGTTAAAACGAATACCACTATTTGGACAATACAATATAAAATACGGGCTGTAGATCGCCAACAACTGAAGGTAGATCACCATACTAGGGACCATGGGGACTTACATTACTTTTGCTACCTGCATGGACCCTAGCTGGATTTACACCATCCCCTCAGCCGTTGGTGATTGTAGGAAAATGTAGCCGAAATTTAAAATGACAAAAATACTACGATTAAAAAATTGGTCAGTTTAGATTTCACTTTGAAAGTTTTGGGACTTACGTATCCTCTCCTCTCCTCGCTACTTTAACCCCCTTTGAGGGTACAGCCACGAACAATCGCAGTTGACAATTCTTACCACCATGGTTAAAATATCAGCTTTCTATTTACAAAACATATTATTCAAAATTTATGTAATAAGTCTATTTCCTTTAAAAATTCAATAATTAAATGATAATTAACATTAAAAAGATCTTTCATTGTTTTGACATTAAAATATTTATCCCTTGTAATGGCAAAATCAATACAGTCAAGCAAGATATGCTTGACCGTGATTCCTTCATCACAAGGGATACAAAACGGAGGATCCTCACCTTGAAGTATATATTCGTGAGTGTATCTAGTATGGCCAATGCGACATCGTCGCATAACAACCTCCTCAAATCTGGACTGACAACCCAAGAAGGTGTAACCGATATAGGGTTTTATGGCATGCAATTTATTTATGCCTACTTGAGTGTCCCACTTCTTCTGCATCAGATCCCTGATATAAGATCTTATTGTAGCTTTATAATCTGAGTATGGGATAAGAAGTGGTGTCACAGATTTGTTGAGTGCTGCCTTAGCAGCGAAATCGGCCATTGTATTACCAGAGATTCCGACATGGCTTGGTAACCAGCAAAAGACGATGTCGCACTGGCCAGTAGCAAGATCATTGTATAATTCGATGATTTCAATTACAAGTGGATGTTGGGAAGACAAATTTTTAATAGCCTGAAGACAAGAAAGAGAATCCGAAAATATTGTGTAATGGTTATATTTAGGTTGCTTATTAATATATTTAAGAGCCGTGAGTATGGCATTAGCTTCTGCCGTGAAAATAGAGCTATTGTCGGGTAATCGGGAAGATATTATTCTAGATCCAATAACAGTGGCACAAGCCACTGCATCACCATCCTTGGATCCATCTGTATATAAGAATTTGTATGCGTCATATTTACTTTTCAACTGATTAAATTCCTGTTTATATTGAAGGTCATTAGTTTCAGATTTTTTAAATGTGGTCAGTGTTAGGTCAACTTGTGGTCTCACCAATTGCCAAGGAGGGGAAGAAAGGAGTCGAGAAGGAGATATACCATCCAGATCAATGCCGGCAGCAGCAATCAGTGATTTAGTTCGTACTCCAAGAGGCGGAACTAGAGAAGACGTTTTGTTGTACAAATCCTCATAAAGAGGATTAAATACACAGTTATATGCAGGGTTAGACTTGGTTGAAAATAGTTTTGTGATATATTGTAAGGATAGTTTTGTACGGCGATGTCTTAGAGATGGCTCATCAGCTTCTACATAAAGACTTTCAACAGGAGAAGTTCGGAAAGATCCAAGACACAATCTAAGACCTTGGTGATGAACAGAATCTAATAATTTAAGATTACTTTTGCAGGCTCCACCATAAATTATGGAACCATAATCGAGTTTAGAACGGACGAGTGATCTGTATAAGTGGAGAAAGGTCGTTTGGTCCCCTCCCCACTTGGAGTTTGAAACAACCTTTAATAAATCAAGTGCCTTCAGACATTTAGCCCTCAGAGATTTAATATGAGGTAAGAAAGTAAGATGTTGATCAAATATCAATCCCAGAAATTTAGCTTCCTTTACAATTTTAATTGGAGTACCTGCAAGATGCAATTCTGGGTCTCTGTGTGGCTTATATTTCCGACAGAAATGGATGCAATTGGTTTTAGTTTTTGAAAATTTAAAACCATTTTGTTCTGACCAATCATTAATTTTATTTAGACACATCTGTAATTGTCTCTCAATCGTGTGCATATTTCTACCACGACATGACACATTAAAATCATCTACAAATAATGATCCATCAATGGATTCATTTAAAACTTTAGATAAGCTGTTTATTTTTATGCTGAATAACGTTACCGATAATACACTACCTTGTGGTACACCTTGGTCTTGATCGAAAATGTCAGACATGGTGGAGCCCACACGTACCTGAAATTGCCTATCTGCTAAAAACTCAGATATAAATTGACACAAACGGCCTCTCAAACCCATTCCATGAAGATCTTTTAAAATTCCATACTTCCAGGTCGTATCATAAGCTTTTTCTAAATCGAAAAATATGGATACGGCATGTTGTTTTTTGATGATAGCATCCTTTACAAACGTTTCCAATCTAACCAAATGGTCTATTGTACTTCTATTTTTTCTGAAACCACATTGAATATTTGTTATAAGATTATTTGTTTCAAGGTACCATATCAGTCGGTTATTGACCATTCTCTCCATGGTCTTACATAAACAGCTGGTAAGAGATATTGGCCTATAACTAGAAGGGTCTGTATGATCCCGGCCAGGTTTAGGTACAGGAATGACGACAGCATTCCGCCACGAAGAAGGAAAAGTCCCTGTAGTCCATATATGGTCAAAGATACATAATAACACTTCAAGACAAGTGTCAGGTAAATGTTTCAATAACTGATAATGAATATTATCACCCCCTGTTGCTGTATCAGGTGCTTGCCCTAAAGCAGTGCGCAATTCATGTAAGGAGAAAACTTCATTATAGTCCTCACCGTTATCAGAAGTGAAATTAAGTTTCTTTTTTTCTTCCTGGTTTTTAAATTTCTGAAATTTTGGTGTGTAGTTTGATGAGGAAGAGTGTTTAGCTAACGATTCTCCAAGTTTGTTTGCGATATCTGCTGTATCTGTTAGTAATGTGTTACCCTCCTTCAGATGGTGAACATGAGATCCGGAACCTTTTCCTTTAATTTTTTGTATCATATTCCAAACTTTAGACATTGGAGTTCTAGAACTGAGTTTAGATACATACGTCTGCCAAGACTGGCGTTTCGATTGTTTGAAGATACGTCGGGCTTTAGCATTTGATATCTTGAATTTGTTTAAATTGTGGACTGTAGGGTGATTACGGAAATATTTTTCTGCCTTCCTCCTGGCTTTTCTAGCTAGTTTACAGTCGTCAGTGTACCATGGTTTACGTATATGTGGATTTGTAGAGGATTTAGGAATAGTTTCATTTGCAATTGCCAGTAGTGCTTCTGAAAAGATTTCAGTCGGATCAGAAGTATTCAAAATTAATTCTGGTGTAATTGTACGTAGGCATAATGTCTCAAATGAAGACCAATTTGCCTTTGTAAAATTATATCTTGTCGAAGGTGGAATATCGGCTGGATGAATGAATGATAGTTGGAAAGTGGTCACTTCCACAAAGGTCATGATGAACTGACCATTCGAATTCGGTGAGTAGTCTTGAATCTGTCAATGACAAATCAAGTGAGGAATATGTGCCTGTAGCAGGGTGTAGATATGTATTTGAATCATCATTAAAAATACATAAGTCATTATTTGTAATAAAATCTTCTAGGACCTTGCCCTTATTGTTTGTGTATAGACCACCCCAGAGCGGATTGTGGCCATTCAGATCACCCATGATGACACACGGTTTAGGTAATTGATCATATAATGACTGAAGATCAGATTGGTGAAGACCAGAAGAAGGAGGAATGTACAATGAACACAGTGTAAACAGCACATTTAATGTAATTCGAATGGCAACAGCCTGGAGATTACTGTTCAGTTTGACAGGGCTGTGGATCACTCCCTCTCTCACCAAGATAGAAGATCCTCCAGTGGCCCTTTCGGCTGGGGGAGAAAAACAATGATATGAGTTGTACTGACGTAATTTTATTGTATCTGTCTGCTTTAAATATGTTTCCTGCAGACAGAAAGCTGATGGTTTGTAGTCTTGGACCAGCAATTGTAAATCATTAAAATTTGTTTTAAATCCTCTACAATTCCACTGAATTAAAGGTTGTGAACTAATCATCTCTTTGGCGGATTGACTGGAGATCTGGCACGCCCATTTCTTTTAGGCGATAGACTAGTTGTCCTGCGATGGATGTTTTCAGAAACATCCATCCGTTCCAGTGATCCAAACTTGTTGTAAAGTTTAACAGGATCATTTGACCCTTTGGATATCCTCTCGGTCTGTTTGTTGCGAGAGGAAGAGTCAATTTTATGTCTTGCTAACGCATTCCTTTCTTTCCTAGATTGGGAGTTTGGTGATGAATCATTATGTGATCCTGATCTCTGCGGAGGTGTCACAGAAGTAGGTTCTGAAGAATCAGAAATCTGTTCAGCTGGGAATGGATCTGCTGTCTGCGTAAAAGACTCAGATGAAGAGTAGGGCTCAGGATTTACAGAACTGATCCATGTCAAATCTGTTTGACACTGAACTGTTGCTGAGGAAACTGTTGGCTTTTTGAGAACGGAAGCATATGTTCCAGTCTGGTCTGCATTGGATACCAGTTTCTTTGCTTCTGTGTAAGAAATATTTTTTGTACATTTTATTTTACTTATTTCCATTTCTTTTTTCCATACTGGGCAGGCTTTGCTCGATGATGAGTGTGCTCCAGAACAATTCTGGCACTTTTTAACATCACTGGTACAATCTTCTGTAACATGGGAAGTTTGGCTACAGTGTGCGCACGTGATTTTGTTCTTACACGAATTATACCCATGACCAAATTTTTGACATTTAAAGCATCTCAATGGGCTTGGTATGTACATTTCAACATGCAAGTTGCAGTACCCTGCTTTAACTGATTTTGGCGCCGTTGGAGATGAAAAAGAGAATAAGTAAGTGTTTGTTTTGAACGTTTCAGTGCCTTGTCGCCTGGTAAATCGTTTCACAAACGTAACCCCTTGATCATGCATTTCTGAAACTATATCAAACTCTGACATGTCATCAAAGAGTCGATCACGATCTCTTATGATGCCTTTGCTGGTGTTCAATGATCTATGAGGAGATACTGACACTGATATACCGACAAGTTCCTCGATTGACATTAGGTTCATGGCTTGCTGTCGCCTGGCACATTCAATGAGAATAGATCCATTCCTCAGACGTTTGATAGTTTTCACATCACCTGCAATTCCATAAATTCCCTTAGCAACCGCAAAAGGGTTTAATCTGATTGGTGTCTTATCAGGTGTTTCCATCACCAAGAATCGGGGCCAATACTCCACTGATTTTTATATAGGAATCATATCATCATTCTCTGAATCAACTTCCAGTGTACGTTTTGATTTTTTTATGGGGGTTGGAAAAGCCATGGTTGTATGATTAAGTTTCGTCATCTCTACTCCCCACCCGCCACCGAGTGCTAATAAAGGCGATATCCTATTGCCTGTGGATGTCCATCAGACAGATACCAGGGATATAGAGATGATATACACCAGTAGTAAGGCCTACCAGTTTGGCCCATGAGCCATCGCCTTCTGGCACTGGCATCTAGGCAAATTTTCACAAAATTGAAAATTGATTTATTATCTTATACACAAAATAGAACATTTCAACATTGCATCCAAATAGAACCAAGCCAAAATATGATAGAGCAATGACATTTAGTGCTCAGGGCTCAGCATGACCAGCCGATTGGTTGAACCGGGCCCATTCAACCTCCCGTCTAGGTGAAGTAAGGGTCGAAGGGGTGTGTTGAGCAAAGGGAACGCGGTCACAGGCCCCCAGTGCCCTCAACCCCCAGACTCCCGTCCTCCACCGACACAGGGCCGCAACCCACGGCCAACGGGTTGGTGGATCAAATATACCCCCGGGTCCACAACGGGGGTGTCGGCGAGCTCTTGGCGTTACCCAGCACCCACCACGAGGAGGTGGCTCGCCACGGGTGCCACAGTTTGGATAATCTACTGATACGCAGTAATATTCATGATCATCTTTAGCGGTATTACCCCGAGAACAAGTTACACCATGGTATATCAAGTTGCTGTTTAATACTTTTTACGCAATTGCGTAAATATTTAGTGAAAGCCATGTGACGCTCACGATGTCTAATGCTAAAATGTGTGCACGAAGAATTTTTATTGTAGGTAACTTAAAATTGTGCACGATGCATCCATTAAGTTCCATAATTTACATGTAGGCGGCAAGGTTTTGAGTAAAACGTTCTATCTGGCATGAGTTTACCTAAAACTTGCGTCTATATCTACAAGCTTTAGGTCACGTGCATGATTTGGACCAATCACGATCTTTATAGCAGACAGTCGGAAATGCTTCATTAGAAACCAATAATGATCCAATTATTTATACTCCATCTGGGCCAGTAGTAAAGAACTGAGCATGTGGAAATGTATAACTGAATTTGCCAGATGTTGAGGGGCGTGTGCGAGACTGCGATTTGTCAGATATTTATTCTCTATCAGGGCCAGCTGTGAAGAACTGAAGAAATGGAAAGGGATAACTAAAATTGTAAGCCGTGTAACTCTTTCCAACCTATACCGTGAGGCAAAGCGAAGGAGCCAATAACATGATTGGAAAAAAGTGACACGATGTATATGTTAACTTTTGAGTTTTGCAACGATAGAGATTCATTAGTCTGGTGATTTGAGTAGAAAATGCATGATCTCAATTCCAGTACCTGATGAATTATAGTAACCACTGAAAAAACCCAAGTAGTCCCCCGGACTAGTGCATTTATATTTCCATTCGCCCGTCAAAACATTTATTCGCCACGGGCGTGCGGGCGAGCGTAAAGATCGAACCCCTGCGTCAACATATGTTTGGCTTCAAGCATTGATGTCAGATCACGAACCTGTGTTGAACTCTTCAACATGACATATTAAGCCCCGGGGTTATCTACTATATCGCTTTTAAAAACTATTCTTGAATAGAACCTATGTTCTATACAATGAACATATTGATTTATGTATTATATATTTGTAATGTGACATCCTCGAAGATAAATGTGATTAAGATACGAACGTTGGTAAGGTAAGATATTGAAACACAAAAGAAACGTCACCTTTCAAACCCAAATGCAAAATGTTGTTCTTACGAAGTGGTGTTGTAAATCCCATCTTGCTGGCTGAGGTCGAAGCAGCTATTGCACGTGCGAAACGAGGAAAGGCATTTGGCCCGGACTCTATACCTGAAGAACTGACATTCTTTATAGACTATTTTCATATTGTTATGATAACAGTACTTGTCCAGATGTTTGGCGTTCAAGCATTATTAACCCAGTGCGTAAACCTGATTGTGACCCCAGAGACCCTTTAAGTTATAGAGATATATC
The DNA here is from genome assembly GCF_037392515.1 of Haliotis asinina. Taxonomy (NCBI): domain Eukaryota; kingdom Metazoa; phylum Mollusca; class Gastropoda; order Lepetellida; family Haliotidae; genus Haliotis; species Haliotis asinina. The sequence continues at coordinate 4,823,181 of NC_090283.1, read as the reverse complement.
TCTCATTTCTATACCATGCAAACTTTACTGTGATATTTTAAACATTCGTTTAAGTAAATGGTTGGAATCTAATGATGTTTTAGCAGACGAACAAAACAGTTTCCGATCTAAACGTGGTACCACTGAATATATCTGTTGTCTACACTCCGTGATTAGCAACAGAAAGTCAACACGCCAGTCTACTTTTGTTTGTTTTATTGATATACCAAAAGCTCTTGATTCTGTAAACCGTGATTGCCTGTGGTATAAGCTTAGATAAATTGGGATTCAGGGTAGAGTTCTCACCATTGTTCAAGCAATGTATGCTAATACTTGGTCTTGTGTCCGTGTCAACAACTTTCTTACAAACCCATTTCCAGTCACTTCTGGTGTCCGCCAGGGCTGCGTTATGTCGCCCATGCTGTTTTCACTGTATGTTAATGACTTAGTGGATGAAATTAACAGTTTGTCATGTGGTGTTAAGACTGATGACCTAATGCTTGGTGTGTTACTGTACACTGATGACATAGCTCTCCTTGCACCTGACAAACTTTGATTACAGCGACTGCTATATTTTTTTTTATATATGTTGCTATTAATTAAGTAATAATTATTATTGGGCAACAACGTTTAGTGTTTTGAATAATAATTATGATGGGTCACATTTCGTATAAAAGACGGTCAACACTTTTAGGATCCTGGCAGGAGGTTTTCCGGAAATTATCTGCCCTTGGCCTTCTATTTCTGACTTCCGGGAGATTATTTGAGGGCATTTCACGTGAGTGGCGATGGTCGTATTTGCTCGAACTTTCGGGAAATGATTAAATATACATTTATAAAGGCTAGTTGTCCTGTTGTGAGGGACACATTCACATAACTGGAGTATACACCATCATCAATGGCTGCCAACGCTTCATCTTCATAACCGCTGTCAGACCGGTGGCTGTGTTACGTTCTGCATCAGTGCATGACTGTTTTGGCTTAGATTTTGTCTCACTTGCATTGTATTTGAAATCGATATTATGAAATTGACTTGTGACTTTGTATAACTTGCTCTATTTGCCTTAATACAAACTCTGAATGTTTTAGACTTGTCTTTGTTCTGTTTTGCTGGTTCACAAGGGAGTTTCTTACATCGTTTGTCATGGCAAATTCGTAACCGTAACAACGTCGACTGGAACTACACCTAAAGAACTTGCTAAGTCTGCTAGCCGTGCCTTGGACGTGATAATTTGTAAACTTAAAGCCGTTGGTGGAATGGCCTATGATGTTTTTAACATCTTTTTCGATAATTTAGTCCAACCTATTTTATGGTTCAGTCATTTGGGCCACCCGGCAATTTAGCTGTATAAATGCCATTAGAAACCGTGTCTGTGGGTTCGTTTTTTAGGGGTAACGGGTAAGACTCCAAATGTTGCAGTCTGGGGGAAATTTGCTGGTTTTCTGCCTTTACCAAACGTAAGTTTGAAATTGTGAGATTTTGGCATAAGTTGCATTACAACTGTCACAGTATAATACCCACTGCCATTAACAAGTGGTCCACTAAATTCAGAAAATCATGCTATAATAATGTACTGTCACTACTTAGCTCTTTACAGCTTCCAACCAAGGATATAAACAACATGTCCCAGTCAGACCTGGAGTCTGCGCAGGAATGACCCTTAGCGTTAAACTATAGGGAATGACTCTCGGAGCTGTGGAGTGACCGGGTACAAATTAATGGTAACAAATTACGCACATTCAGCCTAATTATGCAATATCTTTTTAAAGAGACTTACGTCAACTCTATTCTAGACAGATCACAACGTAGTATATTTGCAAAATTTCGTTGTGGTACATTACCTTTACAGGTCGAACTAGGCAGGTTTAAACAATCTGTAACATCAATAAAGTCGAGGACGAAGTTCATTTCTTGGCTCGCTGTAGTTTTTATTGATGTGATTTATGGGATGCTGTCTCAGCAGTATATCCGACCTTCACACAGTATACCCCTGGTGACCAGGTCACTCTCATTATGCAAGATAGCCAGTTTATTAAACAAATAGCCGCTTTACTACTACACATGTTTAGGCGTCGTCGGCTCACGAGTTAACTCACCTCTTCACAATTTTCCTTCAGTTTTCGCTCTCTTAACGCTCTCGTAACTTAGTAATCTTATTAAACAACACTATTCTAATGCTACACTGTTAGGACAACTTTAGTTGTTGGTCATTTATTTTCTTATTTTTAACTCTTCCTTTTTAAAGGAATCTAGTGTCTCATAGGCCGTGTTGGCCGGATGTTGTGCTTTAGTTTATGCCAATACTATATGATGCTTTCTACGATGTACAACTTGTGACACTTTAATAAAAAATCTTCTTCTTCAATATTCTTTAGTTAGCATGTTTTTCTTTCACTCCAAACATATATTACAAACAGCAATATGTTTTCTTAAGAAAAAGTTCAAGCATGCATATGATGGCTACCCTACGTGTTGTCTGGCCAATTTGCAATCCTCCCAAGACATGATTCCTCTCATCTCTCGTAAGCCGAGGCACGGTGGTTGAGTCAAAACAACAAATGATTCCAGACGAGCTTGGGACTCGTCATCATGGGTATAGTTGTCACGATGTCCACATGCATATTCATTTTCACGAATATCATAACGAACTGGTTACAACTTTTGCCTTTTTTCGTGAGTTTGGTCAGTATGCTTTATCATCAGAAAACACACTGATGTTGTAAAAGATGCTAACCATTGGGTACAATCTATTATACAAACGCCGCTTTGTGAGAAAAAAAATCTTGCATTTGGTTTTTAAAGGCAACGTTTCTTTCGCGGTTCTGTGCATATACACAAACTCACAAAGTCATGTTTACAGGATAGAAAATTCAAATAAAAGATTTTATTTATGATATCTCCCTTTTCTCAATTCAAACATTATCAAAGTAAAAAACTAAATCAACCAATTCAATCACATAATTCAATCATATAATTCAGTCTAATATGCAGTGACACAATAATGGGGTCAGAGGATGTGGTCACGTAGGCAGAGTTAATTCACAACAAATGTATCGAAATATCAAGGAAAAGTACGTCCTTGGCCCGATGTTCGATGAACGAATACTGGACGGTGTCACAGACTTGCTGAGCCTGATTAGTGAAGCCTCTTCTGTGCCTAAAGTGCCCATCGTTGAGATCATGTAGGTCCAGTGTTGACATGTTAATATCCCGACTGGGGCTCCATTTTCTGAGCTCACGCCGAGAAAACACGACACTGTTAGATGCGGTTCCGTGTATTGTCGAGCTGATTAACATAAGAGTCGTGAGTTTAGTTTTACGCCGCATCAGCAATTTTTCCAGCTACATGTCAGCAAGCCTGATCACCCGATTCCATTTGTCGCCTCTTACACAAACATAGTCGCCTTTTATGGCACGCACATGTTGTTTTTGGGGTGGTTGCATATTCTACCCCGGCCCTTTCACAGGTCGATCAGCATAAGAAAAGTACCCTGTAAACATTTCATCATAAATATCAATCACAGTATTTTGTATCACAGTGGTATCATTAGCGCGTATATTATGAGAAAAGAAACACAACTGAAAAAACATGTAACGCATGATCACATTAAACAATGAATACATTAGTAACGAACAGGTCTCCCTTTCAATTATTTCGCTCAGAAAACGGCTGTAGAAGAGTTTGATGGCACAATCCAACCTACCTTGCTCTGTGGCTCAGAAATATGGGGAACAATGTTTCGCAATAACTTTGAAAGAGTCCACTCTAAGTTTTGCAAATTTGTCCCAGGAGTTAGTTACCGATTTTCTAATAAAGCCGTTTCACCAGAATGTGGAACATATCCACTTGATGTCAGTTATATAGCAAACGTTATTTCAGACTGGCTAGGACAGCTCACTCAGCCGGCCACGACATATTCTAAACGTTGCTACAAGCTACAATGTGATGAAAATCTACATGATAATGGAGATACTACATGGACATCTTCAGTTAGAACACGGTTTTGCATATGCATGGATCCACAAAACAGTTGGAGAGTTGGTCAAAAAACGCTGTAGAGATACATGTTACAAAGAATGATTATCCGGTATCGTAAGTTCCATGTATTTGCATGCATTTCATTACTTAAACATGGCATTGTCCGTGAAACATATTTAAACATATTATCCTCTATGTAGCTCCGTAGATCTCATACAAACTTTGGGTATGGCGTTAGTAAACTAAATGTTCAAATCTGCAGAAGACCCAAAAACGACCACTCCAGTTCTGATATCAGGCCTAGAACTTAGAATGGATTGTCCGGTCAAGAATGGATTATTTGCAGACCCCTGTCACATGACTGGAACCTTGCGGAGTGTCGCCGTAAACATCACACCCACAGCAGGTGACTGATACAGGCAATACAGGTAAAGGGAGATAAATCGTGTAAGCTCACCGCCTAGTAGACCGATGAGGAGTCCTAAAATCTCAGTTACCGAGTCCCAAACACACGTTCAGACCGTGCTGTCCTTGTAAGATGTTGGCAAGTCACCGATTGCAGTTATCTGTGAGTTACTGAGAATGTTTTACATCGCTCAGAAAAATAAGTCTTAGATGAAAACAGTTACCCTCATTTGACTGTACACCACGCGGGGTTTTGACAGTAACGTGACTGACTCTAAAAATAACGCTCAGACTCTGAATATATACTGAGGGACAAAACTGAGGGATCACTGGAAAGCACGAGTGTTCCTGTATTTTTCCCAAGTTTCTTCACAAGCTTTGTATCACGCAGCTTGTGAAGAAACCCGGAAAACACTTGTGCTTTCATGTGAACACTTGTTTTTCCCCTCAGTAGACCGTGCTGGCACCATTCTTTCGCCGTCATGTACACGTCATATGTTGTGATTTATTCAAGCATCTAAAATCCCGATGATGGATACACGCCTGTGGAATGAACATGTCCTGATGTTTACGTTTAGCCACAATCAAAGACTGATGATGTACACTTTCCTTTAGATCACAGGTCAAGTCTACAATACACTAGGATAGCACTACGATGCACATTAACACAGAGGCACAATACACTCAATGATAGCATTGCAATATAAATACACACTCATGGGTAGCACTGCAATCCATATCTGGATGGTACTACGATACTGTCTCAGTGACAGGACAGAGCACTGGAATGTGCTACTGCGTAGGACTTTTTTTTATTTTTTAACCTTTAGCCTGCTGGATTAATTTCAGCATAAGACGCTGATAAGAGGGTGGGTGATTTCAAACAGTCGGTGTGTCACTAAATAAGGAACAACTGAAAAAATATTCAGCTCATTAATAATAGATAGAAAAATAAAAAATTATTATGAAAAAATATCCAGATAATTTCAAACGTACAGATATTAATTACATGACAAACATAAATAAAGTAAATTTTCCTGAATTTACCTGAATTACTCGATTGACAACCGGATGCGTTTTATATTAGGAACCGTATATATTGTCCAATTATCGCAAATCTATTTCAATATTCTTACTACTGATATTTCATAATTATCTGACTTTAATTTCGTATATTTGTATCGGCAAATATCCACGCGAAGACAAATTAAAAATTAATTCTGAAAAAAAATATCGAAAACGCTCGTCGTAAACAAATCATATTTTCGATGTCATGACAGGTCTTACTGAAATGACACTATTAGGTTTCTTTAAACGCGTCATAGCAGAATAAAATAAATGATATATAAACATTCATGAAGGGAAATTTCAATTATTATGGTTCATTAATTTTTTGCACAAACCCGCAAAAAGCCGATGTTAGATCGTGTTACACGTACGAAAAATAAACATGGCGCGCTTCTCCTACATTAAATATAGCTTTTCTGGTCAGCGAAAAAGATTACAGAACTCTTCTGTGTAAGACCTGGCGAAAGAGGGAGAATTTCTCATTCTACAAGTGTTCCATGTATCATTTTCCGTTTGGTATGACGAGAGACAGACGAAAATTAAGATCGTAAAATCTAACTTGTTTTCTAGTAAGTGCAAAGGTCACCGGATGTGATGTCATAGACACGGATTGCCTGATGAAATTCATTCGCTATTGAATATTAACGGAAAAGCTGGAGCTATTTTGTCTGACAAACCCAAATTTAGCACAAATAACTGTTCAAAATGATTAATCAGAACTTATAGAAATTTCTTCGTGTATTCTTTAGTATATAATTCGCACATAGCTGAACCAGTTTGACCTTGTATGCTACCGTGGCCCGGAAACAGTAGTCGATCAACACTGCAGATGCAAGTTTTGCAGTATGTTTTATTTGAATTTTTGGTCATATTAGGCGCATTACTTTATTGTCCACTGAATTTAAAGACAGCAAAGATATAATTGCGATGCATGTTGATCCCAGCTTATTCTTTTTTTTTTAAACATGGTCTGACACAAAAACGTTTACAATCATTATTCTCAAGAAGAGGTGCGCGGATATGGGCGTGGCATTTGTGTTTCAAAATAACATTCATGCTTTTTCTTTTTGTGACGATGTAGTGTAGTAGCAACTGCAGTATACATGTTTCATAAACTAAAATATATTTTTAGTTATAGTTTCACATGAAATCGGGGATGATTTGATAAATATTGCGTTCATATTACATATTTGGAATAGTTATGTCTCACTTCAGAACAAGTAGAATTACATTCATACTTTTATGCAATATATTAACGCTCCTGTTGAATAATTATGGTAGATTTGTTAATGTTTTATGTTTCATAACTGGTTACAACTTTAAATCTTTTCATATGTTTCATATGTTAATTGAAATTAAAAATTTGACAATTATTTTTCCTCTCCCAAATAGACATGGACAAAGACACTCAGGATCTGTCAATGCATTAGCAACGTGCAAATAACCAAATTTTAACTGATGTCTTTCAGTAATGTGGAAAACTGACAACTGTACACAATTCTTTAATACAACTACATGTATGCCATAAAATATATGGATAGATGTTACATATTATTTTGTGTATTTTATTTATTTATAATATCAAATACAAATGGGTGGTGAGGTATTTTTGTTTTCAACAGTACCTCTTTGTTTGGTGAATTATTTTGAATCACACATGACTGTGTGTCATTTATGTTGTTGCAGTAACAGTATATTCATCAGAAAATGTTATCATTTGATGAAAAAAAGAAACCATATATATATAATTATAAGTTATATTGTCTCTGGTGAAAGTAAACAGGCTTCATGTTCTGTAAATGTAAATTATTCTACTTTATTGACTTTTCCTGGGTTTAGGAGCAATGTCACAATATGAAATGAGTCCATTGAACTTTCAAGGATTGTTTCTGTTTGCTGAAGTGTCTGATGATGATATACTCCGATTATTTAGTGTTCAATATCCTAAACCATCATAAAACAAGAAACATCAAGAACAGTCTTCTTTGAACAACAAAATGCCAAGGACGGAGCAGTCTTTCGTTTAAGATCTGCAAGCATTTGATATATATGTCTTTGCCATATACATATGGCAATGAACAAAATCCAGATTGAAATCTTAATGAAATAGCTCCAAACTGGACAACAAAAAACACTCACTGCAGAGCTCAGTACTAGGAAAAAGAAATCTACTTGTCCCTGGTGCCACCACATGATTACCTTGATGCCACAGACTAACCACAGGTTGCACCTCATGCTCAACAATTAATTATCTGTCACTTGTAGTTTTGATATTCCATATTCAAAACATCACTACAACAAAATTATTCTAGGTCTGGTATGATAATTTCATATTACTTCATGAAATTTCATCACAATAAAAAATGAATCTGTCTTTCAATCACTGTCAGTGTAATCGTTGCTCTGGACAAGAGTTTGAATCATCAGTCTGTTTCCCAGATGAAGTCTGTTTTAACAGTAAAATATGAACATAGACAGTGTGCAATTAGGTAAAAAGCAGTTCGATATACATGAGGTACATTTTGCAGTTCAGGCTGCACTAGTGCAATATCTAAAAGCTGTATGGAGCCACGGACTGAGCCACATGACATGATTTTTTTAATACAAATACGCACACACGTCAAACAATTTGATCTGAAACATTACCTGCATTATACTAGGTAGAATTAACCCCGAAAGCGCTGCTGTTTGGAGTAACAAAATAATTTCAATTTTGCTCCAAATTCGAGAACAAAAGATGTGATGTTTAGCTGTTTTAATGTCTAAAATAAATACTGATTCACAAAGACGATTGCAGTTGGTTTTTTTTCGATGCAGTCATTAATTTTTATGAAATACATTTACTGCACGTTACATTCTCACACTAGCTCTGGTTTCTTTCGTTTCTGCGAAAGGATAACTGATTTTATTCATGACATCTTCAATCATCAAAATTGTACTTCTTGTGACGATATACACAGAACAACATAATGTTATTGTTACGACACACTGACAATTTATATGTCTCCCCGTGTCAGAAGATTCTTTGAAAAAAATAGACCGCGAAAATCATCGACTTCGGATTTGCTAAACTAAAGATCAACACATAGACGGCTAACTTGAGGAAAAATACTACAACACAAGCAACAAATGACAACTGCTATTGAACACAACTAACGGTACATAACTGAGGATGACTGAAAGGTAATTCTGGTGTATAGTATGGATCTTACGGGAATTTGAATCAATTTAGAAAATGCATCAATGGTCGTTTTCCAACTTCCGGTTTCATCAAGATTGGGTACAACTACAAATATTGTGATATTGTTTCATGTATATTTGTTTCATGTATATAAGTTCAGATTCTGCTTATGAACGCGTATTTTCAAACATCCTTCGTGTCATGTCACTTAGAAAAACCACCTACGGCTGTCAACATTGTGAATGTTGGAAGGTTTATCAAACAAAATCAAAATAAACTCACTAAATATGGTAACTTCTGTGCAGAGACAATAACACTTACCTATTCACACCATGTATTTAATTCCAGATAAAATAGTTGGATATATCAAAAGATGGCACATTTTTTTCGGCATCACGATGCATGTGGACTTGTTTGTTTACCGCCGTTGCCATGATCGTTCCTGTTCGTCCAATCGATGATGTAACATTGAGATTGGTTTTGTTTGTAATTATTTAAGCCGAAAGTTATCATTTTGGGGGGAAATGGGAAACTTGTGAGCTTTCTCTTCGTCAAAGAACATAAATATGGATTAAACTATCAAAAAATGTTTCATTGTGAAGATAATATTAGACTGGGTACCACTCGACCTGGTGTGCTTGAAAGTTAACAATGGCCGTTATTTTCGACTGCGTGCCGAGAAATTTGGCGATCACATTTTTAATTCGCAGGCATTTCGTTTTGAGGTACACATACATATTAAAGATTATATATTTATTAAGCTGAGAATTCTTACATTCCATACATACTTCATATGACAGGTAAATCCGACTCGCTGAATAATTATTGCAAGTTTTATTTGGAGATGTCATTATCCTGCACTCCTGTCGAATGGGTTCGACGGCAGCATTGAGAGGATTAATTGTGGCTAAATGATATTAACATAAGAAATCTTAAATCAATTTCCGATTTAAAAACATTTTTACTGACAAAGTAAAATGTTGCTGAGATATTACGAAAATATTTCGAATGAATAAATGAGAATCGAGAACACTATTCAGATATTGTTTTCAAAGTTTGTTTTAGCAAACGTTCTTATATAATGTTTCTTACATCGAAGTGAGAGTTTTCATTGAATGTTCCTTACTGACTCTCTTTCTTGCCTTCAGGCTATTAAAAATATTTCTTGTAAACATCCACTTTTAATAGAAATTATTGAATTGTATAATGATCTTGCTACTGGCCAATGCGACATCGTCTTTTGTTGGTTACCCAGCCACGTTGGCATTTCTGGGAACACACTCGCTGACCTTGCTGCTAAAGCAGCACTCAACAAATCTGTGACACCAATTCTCATTCCACACACTGATTATAAAGCTACCATTAGGTCTTACATTCGTGATCTGATGCAGAAAAGGTGGGACACTCAAGTCGGTATCAACAAATTACATGAAATACAACCCTACATTGGTTACACCTACTTACACCTACAGTCCAGATTTGAAGAGGTCATGATGCGACGATGTCGCATTGGCCACACAAGATATACGCATGAATATTTGCTTAAAGGTGAAGATCCTCCGTTCTGTATCCCTTGTGATGAAAGAATCACAGTCAAGCACATTTTGCTTTACTGTGTTGAATATTCCATCACAAGGGATAACTATTTTAAATCGGCAACTATGAAGGATCTTTTTAGTAACGTTAGTAATCATTTAATCATTGCGTTTTTAAAAAAATTAGATTTATTACATGACTTGTAAATGGATAAATATTTTAAGATTGGAAGTCGAATCAGGAACTACGATTGTTAGTGGCTGTATCCTCGAAGGGGGTTGAAGTACCGTAAAAATATTGTCCTCCTGAGAGGGTACGTAAGTCCAAAAACTGTTGAAGTCAGATTTATTCTTCCACCTTTTTAGCCGTAGAATATGTGTCGTTTTAATTTGTGGCTAATCTTGCATACAATCGCCAGCAGCTGAGGGGATGGTGTAAATCCAGCTAGGGACCATGCAGGTAGCAGAGGTATTGTAAGTCCCCATGATCCCTAGTATGGTGATCTACCCTCTGTTGTTGGCAATCTATGGCCTGCTTTTATATTGTACTGTCCAAATAATGATACTGTTATATATTTATAAGTTTCCACACTAGTTTTAATATTAACTGTGATGGTCTAGTGGTTTTACTGTCCTTCGTCGACAGGTTCTACATAATATGCACACATATATATTTTTTATGTCACGTATGTTCTCGTCATGATATGGCTGCAACATTGCCGATGTGACGTTAAATCTTAACTCACTCACTCACTCCTTACAAGGAAGTGATACTATTTTGTTTACTATTCTTCACTATGAAGTGACAGCTTTTAAATACTCTTTCTTAGCTACGGTGGTACTATATACTTTTACCTAATTTAAGTGGAGCTTTAGATATTTTTCTTCACAACGAGTTTCCATGCACTGTTCCTTACACAGAAGCGATAGTTTCTGTATATGTACTACAGATACTATTCCTTTTATTAGGGTGATATTTTCATGTACCTTTACCCTATTCAAGAGGTACTTTCCCGAGATTACTCCTCACAACGAAGTAATAGTTTTCATAAACTACACCTCACAACGAATTAATACCATGGAACCGTTTCAATACTTGTATAATATTTCTATGTATGTGCAAAAAATCTACTTTAAAAAGTGATCTGGTTGTGTGTGATGTGTGTAGTCAAAAAAACAGATTGCCGTTTTGAATTAATGGTCCCTATTGTCTGCGCTTGTCAATGGCGCCACGACAGTTCAGTGTATGGAAACCCGTTTGGGTCAGAATCGAGATGCGTAAGAGAAGTGCCGGTGCGAGCTGTAAAAGATGACAGCGACCAAGTGGCAATGTAGAATGAAATAATCGTTGTACTTTAACCAGTCAATAAAACCGCAGGTTTGACCTTCCTTCGTTAATTGTCAATGCCTCGCATGTGGGCCATACTGAACACACAATCGTGTTTGATTCAAGGGAATACAGAAGTATTGTGGGAATGCGTGACGTCATCTTTCCTTGGGAAATCCGAGGACATTGTAGTAATTACTACCATCCTTTACCTCCATTCATAGACTTCGTTACAAGTAGGACAATATATGTATACCAGTAGGATAAGGAAACATATACTCAGATTCCCATTGGCTACTCATCAAGTTGGGGATGTCCTCTGCCCATGAATCATATGAGTGAGTAAGGTCAAACATGACGGCAATGTTTCGGCCACACAGCGATGAGGAACATTTGGTTTATGAGAACCTATCAGAAATATCTGTCACAAAGACAGTAAATCATACGCATGTTATCACAATTTGACCATAAAATTAAACATTCCAAATGATAAAACATTCTACTCAAAGATCAATGTTATATGTAATACCGTTAAAATACGAGCTATAGGCCACCATTCACCAAAGCCAGACCACCTTACTGGGGATTATGATGAGGTACAGTACTTTGGCTTCTTGCATGAATCATGTGCAATGATTCAGAAAAAGAAATAAATTGTTTGCTATGTGTTTCAAATATATCGGTCAATGCCTTTACAGTCTAGTCTGTCAGGAGAGTCTTCGCTTCAGCCTTAAAAATGAGCCATTATATATCATGTATTTTCAAAAGCCTCTATTGGGAATCCATATGTAAATACAGAAGGATGAGAATCATATCTCGCTCTCAACTGATGATATTCATGTTTATAAACTGATTAATGTCTAATCTTAGCAAAGGGTCCTGTTTGGTCTGATTAACAGCCAAGGAGGAGTAGGTAACATTTTAAATGACTTGTGTGGTTTTGAGCTCTATACAGAGTGTCGGAACTAGTTTAGTATTTTTCTGAAATAGTGCCTCATGCTACGAATTATAAACTGACTCCTAAGGGGAGTTTAAAGGATTCGAACATAATCTAATGATATACTGTAGAGATAACTGATACAGAGCAATTGAGAGAAGGTTCATCAACTTCCATGTACAGACTGTCACTTAGGGAGGTCCTGAAAGAAGCTCCTATATCAAGTCTCAGTATTGGATGTAATATTTTCAAATTACTTTTCCGTTTTCCACAATACATGGTGAGGCCATAATCCAGTTTCGAATTACTTGTATAAACGAAGGAGGGTAGACTGATCCCCTCTCCACTCAACTTTAAGATGAATCACAGGACTCTAAATGGTTGAACGGGAAGAGGCTGGCGAATGTTAAGCTTGGAATTTACTACTGTTATGGACATGATTCCACAATGCCATTTAGAAAGTGGTCACACGTAGCATATGTTATATTTGGAATTATGCATTCTTAGTAAAGTACAAATTCTAATACCTTTTTGTCTTGTGTTCCATCCGGGATTCGAAGCCACGCCCTCAGAGTCAGGCACCTAATCGCCAGCATAAAAGTCAGTTTCAATATCTTTAAATCATCAATATCCCTAGAAAACGTAATGAGTGTCAAGTTCCGCTGACAAAGAACCTTTACTTACAAAACGTGAGAATTTGGACACATCCTTAACCACAGTTCAATGGTTAACTAGTGGATCTATACACTCCTCTAGATCATCATTGGAGAAGAATTCCCACGCAGATATGAAATGTGATAACTTCCCAAACATTATCATGGATCAGCTCACAGAGGATGAACTAATCTAAGGTTGTAAAGTTTATAAATAGAAGCAACAAAACCCTTTCTCTGAGTCGATTTGCGGTTCACGATGTTGTTAATGAACTCTCGAGTCTAGACCAGACATTCCAGTGATTGTCACCGTGCTATACGATGACAGTACATGTATTTATGAATCCCGCTGCGTCTTGGTAAAAGACCTCCAAAGTCTAAGGTTCAGGATGGTAAATCAGAAGAAGGGATTTGGCCATTTGATGGTTATCGAACAATATTAGTTCAATATCCAAAGCGCAAGTTAAAAATCCTGCCTTTGTTTTCATTTTGCCAACGCATGCAGACATACCGATTCATATGCATAAAGAAACATACCCACAAGATCAGCAACAAGGAGGAGAGCGGAATTGGTTCCCACTGGAATGCCTACCTGTTGTCGAAATGGTTTAACCTCAAATTGTACTAAGTTGTTATCAATGATAAATTCTAGCGTTTTACCTGATGTTTCTACATATTTGCTTTGAGTTTTGACAAATTGCTCTGAACCTCTCAGCATAGACATTTATGTGAATCTGTGTTAACCACTTTTATCCATAAATGAATCATAGATCAAGGGGTAAAGTTTGTAAAATCAACCGTAGGTTTAATATCCAGTACAAAGCAGGAATGACAATACCTTCATGTCTTAGATTTAATAACACTGCTGAATGGTGTTGGCATAATTCAGTGTGCCTTCACTCTGCGATCTCGACGATGGCTCTGTCTTCACTCTGCGATCTCGACGATGGCTCTGCCTTCACTCTGCCTTTTCCCCACCTCTTGTAATCAATCAACCATGACCCCCCTCCGTTTGTTCAATACAGTAGCCACTGCAGTGGCGTTCTGAGCCGTTCTCGTTCTGCCTTCTTACTGCCTTCATCGGTCTGCATTCCCTAAGCTTTCGTCGTGCCTCTTGTGAGTGTTCACTGGCATTCTGAAAATTGTTAGAAAGCTGAGGGAAGGCAGAGCGGTCACCGTCCAATGATGATAGGGTGTTAGGAAATACTGTTTTCATACAGTCATACAGTTATGTTATTTGAGGCATTGTCTTTGCGCTTTACAAACTGTTCATGCAGGACAGCCAGGCTTTGGATATCACCTGGCTGGGAATGAAGTAAAGGAAACAGCAAGAGAGTTATTTCCAAATGTTATCTGGTATTTTGACCAATACATGACAGTTCCAAATGGAAGAAAAATCCGAATGAATGCAGATTTTCTGCTTCAGGAAGACTCATTAGTGCAAGTTGACGAATAATCAGGACGAACTCTCATTCGAATTACCCACTGCCAACTGAACGAGATGAATCTGAAACCCTGCATACAGTAGACCGAGTTACACATGACCATCATACAATTATCGTACACGAAAATATTTCAAAACATTTACAGTGAAATAACTTGGCAGTGATAGGATAGGTCAGATATCTACCGATTACGTCATGCGAGGGGCGATCAGAAACTCCGTAGAATCACCAAGAAAATGATACAAATGCAGCTATTTTTATGTGTTATTTTTCAACATATTATCTGTCAAGAACAGCGTTTTATTTGACATTTTAAGTTGTTACCGTGAAAAAACGTAAAATCTATGAAGAAATGCATCATAACCTGCAGGAATCAAGATATGCAAGAAACTTTTTGTGTGTTTGAGATTGATAGAAGTGATCAAGAATCACAGTCAGATGTTAAAGTTCACCAAAGAAGCAATTTGATATTACGATCGCTCGTTAAAGTGCCATGTTGCCTAAAAGATATTTTTTTGGAGACACTACCCATTCCCCTTCGGTTGACGTAATTTTAACTTATTGCAATGTGTTCCTACTTTGTGCTAAGACAGACTTACATACGACTTTTTTAAAGATTTCTCCAAAATAAAATGAAAGTTTTTCAAACACTGGGCATCGAAAATACTGTTAGTCTACGTGTGGAATATGTTTGAACTTCATTGCAAAAACATGTCCGTGATATCAACATCATCATTAAACCAACTTTGCATGTAAAATTCATGTTTCACACAGGAACATTTTGTTTCGATCATGCCCAAAGGAAGTTGAAACCTCACTGAAACAACGACCATCGTTCAGAGTGTGACAGATCGAGGCTGATAAATACATCAGAAACTTCTTTCCTTTGTCAATTCATCTCAATGGTGATCGGAGAGCAAAGGCATATGTGTGTGGAAAGGTATGTATCAACTACATATTTATATCACTAGCGGTTTATTGTTATTTTAAATGAAAATGAGGTAAGACATTATTTAATACTTGGGGTTTCTTAATTTATTTCAGGACAACAATGGATCTACACGTCACACTTAGTGTTGTACTTTCGTTGCTGTCGACACAAGGTAATTTTTGTAGTTAGCTTTAATTAAACATACATGCATAAAGAGCATTTCACAGTGTTTACACTTTCCTGTCTGAAGTTACATAATGTTTGACCCAGGCTCTAGTAATGTGTAAGAAAGTTGACTTTCGTGAGTGGGGCAACGGTCATCAAGCATTTCCTGACAACAAGCTGTCTGTAATCGAATCATAATTTTCTAACGCATCAAATTTCAAGCCGACGTCATAGTTTGTGCCACACTGTAGTCCGAATACGTATTTCCATTGTTTGGATGCTAGGGACCTATTATCAAACATAGCATAATATATAGTACTATAATATGCCTACCTGTTTGTATTTGTATTTCTTATTTACGTAAAGCTATTTTCTTGGTTTTGAGTCTTTCCCACCTTCGTCTTTCCTCTGTAATTTAATGCCGAACTTGACATTAGTTTTACCGTATTAATTCAGTGATGTTAAGATTCGATTCCTACAGCTGTTTTTGTGTTTGTAAATTATACATAAAACTGCATATCATTTCGAGATTAAGAAGTTGCTCAAAAACGTTACTGAAAAAAAGAGTGAATCAATGTTCAGCTTATTTCTTTGTCCTAAGTTGATACAATATACTAAATGGTATTTGTTGTCATGTTTTCAGCGGAACATTGCTTGGAGGGACAGAATTGTTCGAACTGCTCACGTACATATTGCAGTACAGAGTGCTTTCCTGGGTATTTCGGCCTCAAATGCAGCTTGGCTTGCAGTAAGAATTGCCAGCACAGTAAATGTAGTCGAACAAAGATTGGCACCTATAACTGCTCTGACGGCTGTGTACCTGGGTTCCACGGCTCTCAGTGCAACATTCCCTGCACAGGTCCGAAGGGAAACTGCTCAAAATGTCCTGGAGGGTGTGATGGAACCTTCTGCCATCTGACATCATCTTGTGTTTCTGGATTCCATGATCAATACTATGGGTCCAACTGCGAGAACTGTTCACCCAGATGTCGACATTGTAACAAGATAACAGGCAGATGTGAGAAGTGTCATGATCCATATCATGGTCTGGACTGTGAATACTCATGTGAACATTGTTCAACAACTGACTGTGTAGAAACATGTGCACCTGGATTGTATGGAAGTACGTGTTCCAAAAGATGCAATAAAAACTGTTTAGTTTACCCTGCAAGCAATAGCACTTTGACAAATAACAGTTCCACTTCGTGCATATCTGAATGTGAAAGATATAGTGGTGAGTGTATCAACGGTTGTGTGGATGGCTGGTCTGGTCCAAACTGTCCCTCTCGGGTTTACTGTAACACAAATTGTTTGGGTTGTAATGAAACAGGTGTTTGTGTTGGAGGATGCTCACCTGGTTACTTTGGAGAAGACTGCCAGCCTTGTTCTACGACCTGTTACAATAACACATGTCACCCAGAGAGTGGGTTTTGTGTGAGTGGGTGCATCAGGGAACAGTATGGACAATTCTGTAAACTCTCCTGTGCGAACTGTTTGGGTGGTACCTGCGATGCTGGCAGTGGGAAATGCGTTGAAGGTAAATATTTTCTGAGATGAATTAAGAAAAAATTTGACACTGCGGCATTTATATACATGACGTCACGAGAAGTCATTTGTGTGCAACCTGTACTGATGGGAACACTTACATTGCATTGTTAAGAGCGACAGGTCTTTAAGGAAATCTAGAGAGGTGGGTAAGCTCAGTGATTAAAGCATTTTGCGCTATGTCAAAGCCCCTTGTTCAGTTCTCCTAGTGGGTGCAATATGTGAAACCATTTCTAATGTCCCCTGCCTGGATACTTCAGGAACATTGTTTAAAGTGGCGTAAAACAATACTCACTCATTTAAGGACAAGTCACACAATGATGTTTCAGTTTGCAAAGTGAGTGACTGATTGAGTTTAGTTTTACGCCGCACTCAGCAATATTTAAGCTGGATGGCGGAAGTCTGTAAATCGAGTCTCGACAATCCAGTGATCACCAGCATAAACATCGATCTACGCAGTTGGTATTCGATGAAAAGCGCCAACCAGTTTGGCGAATTATTTTAGTCGCCTTTTACGACAAGCATGGGTCACTGAAGATTGATTGAAAACGGGATCTTCAAGTCGCTGACTTGTCGAGTCTTGTTCCCGAGATAGGCGCATCTCTTGATTACTGTGGTTTCTTGTTCAGCGACCTGTTTTAATCACTCATTCCGTTTGCTTGCAGTTTTATTCTGGATTCTTAGAAATGTAAGTAATGCGGAACTTTGCAAGCCAAATATTATTTGAAGCATGTTTTTTATTTATGATATTATTTAAACGATCAGATAATAAGAATTTTTTGGAGCGATGCAAACGAAAGCAATTCTAAAATTATGTGGTACATTTATAAGCCGTAGAATCTCTGCACTTGCAGAGAACAGAAGTAAATTCAAAAGTAACATATTTCGACTCTGTAAACGCGTATGTGTATCACGTGATACTTGGTCCGTCGATCATCTGGTTTCGTTGTTTTTGCCGTGGAAATACTGGGGAGCGGCGTTAGGCAACATATATCTGTATTATGCATAATATATCATTGCAAGTGCTGCTTCAATCATGGCCGCCTTGTAGTAATACTGATTTTCAGTGATCAGTTCATGTACTGTTCAGAGCCATGGTATCTCTTAGGTATAGTGAAATCTGTTTAAAAAATATAGAGATTGGTTAAAGTGTGGCGTCAGAGTCGCACATAACATTAAATATTAATTATTATAGCATTAATCATCATGTATGTAACCAGTAGTGGATTCGTTTTAACAGCAATGATTTGTGAATTCATTACTATCAGCTAAGCCAATGTGTAACCAGGAATATCAATGTATTCTGTATTTATTTACATTGTGTATCATTCTTAGCATTCATCTAAGAAAACATTTGAACATGCATTTGGCGACAATTTTCTGATTTCACTTTTCGTTTCTATCCACCAAATGCCAAAACTAGGGCGATGGATTCGAATAATAAATTTCATAGTTCATATTTGTTTTGTTTTAATCCTCTTCCTTTCAGACCGTATAAGTGGTGCTACTATTGGAACGTCAACTGCGTTGGTGACTTTGGTCTTTGGAATCATTGTAACAGTTGGATACTTTCACCGCAAAAGAGTCGTAGCTAACAGGTTTGTATATCATGTATATCCGGTGTATTTACATACATGTACATGCATATGATCTAGATTATGTTTAACATATATCATTTTCATTATACGAATTAGAAGCATTGTGCCTAAAGTATTTATTATTGTGTAAGCCAGTCCGAGCGTCTGAAATACTTTTCCATATAGAGTATAACATATTCTCTCGAATTCCGTGATGTATGCTTCGGACCAATGACACTGCGTATTCGAGGTAGAAAATACACAGTGCTCTCACAACTTAGACACATTTGAAAAAATATGTACATGAATCTCGAAGTTGGCATTTTCTACATTACTAGTTTTGAGAAGGACCGTTAATTTAGTATCTGCAGTCATACATGTGACATCGCTGTGAAAGTACTGATGGGTTTACATCAATGCTTTAACAAAGTATGATAAGTGATAGTGCTACGCATTATGACGTTGATCGTTATCTGTTGTTTAAGTCCGGATATCTCGAAGTTACACTGCGGTCCCTTGTGTTAAAGTTCTACCAATTACCTGGATTAGAGAATAAACCTTTTATTATTTATTTTTGCGTATATGTTTGCTAGGTTATGTTAGAGTATTTGTCCCATTAATATGTTTTAGAGAAGAAACGCACCAGCTGGCAGCCATGCGTCCAAGGTGTGATGCATATAGAGAGGGCAACTCATCTTCGAGGTTACGACAGTCTGAACACATCTACAATGAAGTCAAGGAAGACGAAATGGGACCAGTCATAGTTTTCCTTTAAATTCATTGACAGCAAACACAGGGTCATATCTGATGAGTCAAATAATTAGACTTATCATCAACACTCTCATTCATTTCATTCATATAACTGTGCTACAAAGAACTTTAAGATACGGTTCTTGTAATAATTTTACTGAGTGTTTAAGAAACACTTGCACTTGCACTTTGTACATTTTTAGATTATTATATCCTCTTGCGCAGCGGGTGTGCTTTTGTCCACTTCACTGAAAAAATAATAAAAACAGACATGTGTGAAGAAGGTTCTATTATTCAAACCTATGGGCACTATTCAGTTGATGAGGTCTTCTACTGCGACAGTATGCCAGGTATGTAGTGGAATCATTTCTGAGACATAGCTCCATGCTTGGTGTTATCATCATGAAACGTAGTGCTTCAGCCTTGGAACCTCTTAAGGGAACTTCCTGACCATTAGGTAGATCCAGGAATTTAAAAAGGGGCGGACTGGAATACGAAGTCCCTGAAACACAACCCCCATCCTAGCTCCGCCTAAGCAAAACGATCATTTTCATGAGGAGCTTTGAAACCACACACACACACACACACACACACACACACACACACACACACACACACACATCCATCCACATCCATCCACATGCTTATACAAGAATACAGTCCACGACTCCACATCCATCCACATCCATCCACATGCTTATACACCAGTACAATCCATAACTCCACATCCATCCACATCCATCCACATGCTTATACAAGAGTACAGTTCACGACTCCACATCCATCCACATGCTTATACGCTAGTACAGTCCAAGACTCCACATCCATCCGCATCCATCCACATGCTTATACACCAGTACAATCCATGACTCCACATCCATCCACATGCTTATACACCAGTACAATCCATGACTCCACATCCATCCACATCCATCCACATGCTTTTACAAGAGTACAGTTCACGATTCCACATCCATCCACATGCTTATACACCAGTACAGTCCAAGACTCCACATCCATCCGCATCCATCCACATGCTTATACACCAGTACAGTCCATGACTCCACATCCATCCACATGCTTATACACCAGTACAATCCATGACTCCACATCCATCCACATCCATCCACATCCATCCACATGCTTTTACACCAGTACAATCCACGACTCCACATCCATCCACATGCTTATACACCAGTACAATCCACAATTCCACATCCATCCACATTCTTATACACCAGTACAATCCACGACTACACGTTCATCCAGATGCTTATACACCAGTACAATTCATGACTCCACATCCATCCACATGCTTATACACCAGTACAATCCATGACTCCACATCCATCCACATGCTTATACACCAGTACAATCAATGACTCCACATCCATCCACGAGTACAGTGCACGACTCCACATCCATCCACATCCATCCACATGCTTATACACCAGTACGGTCCACGACTCCACATCCATCCACATCCATCCACATGCTTATACACCAGTACAGTCCATGACTCCACATCCATCCACATGCTTATACACCAGTACAATCCATGACTCCAAATCCATCCACATCCATCCACATGCTTTTACACCAGTAAGCCCACGACTCCACATCCATCCACATGCTTATACACCAGTACAATCCACGACTCCACGTTCATCCAGATGCTTATACACCAGTACAATTCATGACTCCACTTCCATCCACATGCCTAAACATCAGTACAATCCACGACTCCACATCCATCCACACATCTATACACATATATAGTCCACAACTCCACATCTATTGACAAGCACAAATACAGCCATCCACATTCTTATGCTGACACTTACAAACCCGTAGATATTAAATATGCCCATACACATGGCAATATCCCCAAATGGCAATACACCAATACAATCCATGCACGACTACGTACAGTACAGTCCACGACTCCACATCCATCCACATCCATCCACATGCTTATACAAGAATACAGTCCACGACTCCACATCCATCCACATGCTTATACATCAGTACAGTCCACGACTCCACATCCAGTACAGTCCACGACACCACATCCATCCACATGCTTATACACCAGTACAATCCATGACTCCACATCCATCCACATCCATCCACATGCTTATACAAGAGTACAGTTCACGACTCCACATCCATCCACATGCTTATACACCAGTGCAGTCCACGACTCCACATCCATCCACATCCATCCACATGCTTATACACCAGTACAATCCATGACTCCACATCCATCCACATGCTTATACACCAGTGCAGTCCACGACTCCACATCCATCCACATCCATCCACATGCTTATACACCAGTACAATCCACGACTCCACATCCATCCACATCCATCCACATGCTTATACAAGAGTACAGTTCACGACTCCACATCCATCCACATGCTTATACACCAGTGCAGTCCACGACTCCACATCCATCCACATCCATCCACATGCTTATACACCAGTACAATCCATGACTCCACATCCATCCACATACTTATACACCAGTACAATCCATGACTCCACATCCATCCACATGCTTATACACCAGTGCAATCCATGACTCCACATCCATCCACATCCATCCACATGCTTATACACCAGTGCGGTCCACGACTCCACATCCATCCACATCCATCCACGTGCTTTTACACCAGTAAGTCCACGACTCCACATCCATCCACATGCTTATACACCAGTACAATCTACAATTCCACATCCATCCACATGCTTATACACCAGTACAATCCACGACTCCACATCCATCCAGATGCTTATACACCAGTACAATCCACGACTCCACATCCATCCACACATCTATACACATATATAGTCCACAACTCCACATCAATTGACACGCACAAATACAGCCATCCACATTCTTATGCTGACACTTACAAACCCGTAGATATTAAATATGCCCATACACAAAAAGCGCCATTTCAAGTGAATATGAAAATGGAGACAGGTACACCACTGCGTTGTGATGACCTAGATTTCCCAGAATTACATCGAGTCACAAACAAGACTATAATAACGCCGACACTGCACAGGCAAACATTTCATCTGTGAGTATTGAGCTGTTTGGGTGCACAATGATTGCCCGTCAGTCGCACGGCAGGTTACTCCCAAATTTGAAGCACACATTCACTTGTATCGGGTGTGCGGAAAAGTAAGAAGGGAGAATAAAAGGAGAAGCACAAATCGTTTGACGGCTATCAACTCGGAAACTTCCTGGACGTGAAGCGTTAATAACCTGAAACAACGTTCACATATCAGCAAGCAACTATTCTGTACTCTTGTGGTTATAACACGGTAAGTATGTTGACTGTCAACACAGTAACAGACGAGAAAAGCCGTCATACATTTAGAAATTGTAATACTATAATTTTGTGTCGAAGCTGATGCCAGTAGGTAATATTATTTGTGAGAAGCTATTACCTCCTGTAACGTGACATCCCATGTGTCACCACTATTCATTGGTACTTCATGAAAATAAGCTTTGGACTGAGTCAGGGTTACACAGTGACGTACAGATATTACATTATATCTTTTGTCAATAGTACTGAACTGTATCAATGCGTGTATTTCATTGTGAGGAGTATACACGTCACACATTAAGGTGTTGTGTCTTCCTGTTTCGAGCAACGGATTATTCACGTGACGGTCGATAAGTTTAGCACATAGTCATGAATATGATACAGAAATGCATTAAAATGTACTTTCAGATTCGAAACATTTACGATTCATTTAAAAGTAGTAGTATAGGGAATAGGGGTTCTGGACCACTTTCAAGAAATGTCTCTACAAAGCCTTATTTACTAAATAAGGCTTTGGTTGGGTCATTAGCTCTTGCTACTATTACCCCTACTACAAAAAAGTTGGCGGTAATTACTGTGCCTTGGTAGGAGGTAACACTGTGCCGTACGGTACGATCAATAATTCTTCTCTTACAAATCCCCTACCCGGCCCATCCCTCAAGTAGTATAAGTTAGGTTCGTCGGCTTTCATATCCACTTTATCTATGTTGTAAGTTTTGACTGACCATATAGGATCGGTGGCTCGCTTACGGCTATCGCCCTCGTGTTCCCCCGGCTGGTATAGATACCTCACGAGGGCCCTATCTGGTATCTGTTTCTCCTTCCCACGCAATGGAGCGGCCGACTCTGCAACTATTGATTTTAGTTTGATAGCGTCTGCCGGTTTCTTACCGGTGAGACGGGTGACTTCATGGTTGATTGCCAACACCACCTTGGGTAACCTCGTGACCCATTCAGTCGATCGTTTTCCAGGGGTGGCCATCTCCCTAGCATACTGATGGCCGAACAAGCGCTCAGCCAAAGTCCTATTAAATCTCTCAACTATGGCTTGGCTGCGATGGGCTCCGGCCGTGCCATGCCTGACCTTTGTATCGTGTTTGGCTAGCAGTTGTGACACGGCACCCATGAACTCCCGTCCGGGGTCAACTTGCAGCTCTGTTGGCCACGTCAGCGGACTGCGTTTGTATATGCGTTCGAATCCTCTGGCTACCTGGGCCGAATCTTTCGTGGTCAAGGGTTCAGCTTCCTTGTAACGACTGGCTACGTCCACTACGGTTAAGGCATACTTGTACCTCTTGTCGTGGGGTAGGAACAGTAGGTCTGCCTGGTGAACACTATTAGGTATGTTAATACCGAACCTCCTTCTAGGTACGTAGCGTGGTGCCGGCAAATAGATCTGCCACAGGGCTTGTTTTTCAAGCCACGCTTTGGCTTCCTCCGGGGGTACTCGCGCTATTTTAGCTAGCTTATCTACTGCGCTAGCTCCTTTCCAGTACCCACGCGGGCTGTAGTAAATAGCCTCAAATTTTTTCATGTCCATACGCGTATGTGTTTATACCATCAATAGCTATCCAACGTTTCGTGTCCATAGGCGATAGGGACGTCTTGTTTATAGTCAGTCCGTATATCTTATGTCCATCACTTCTAAGTGTGTTCATTTTATGTCTAAAGGTACGGGTCTTGAACAGGGCTTCCTTGAATCTGGCGTGTTTGATGTGTTGTTTCACCACATACTTCTTAACCCCCTTAGCCTTACGGATCTCACTATTGTCGGCTTTCAGTATGGAGTACATCTTAGGTCTCAAACCTATGTACTCGGCTATGGGCGTGCCAGCACACTCGTCCTTCATCTTACCTAGGACCTTTTTATTTACCGTACTGTGTAGGGTATGGGTCTTAGGGTAATCGCTGGTGTCGTATAAATCGAGGTGTTTTTTCATGTCCTCGTACACGTCCTCGGTTCGAATCTCCATCAGCAGGGAATCCGTGTCAGTGTACAGCACTTCACACCTGTCGCCGTACTGTTTCTTGAGCTCGTTGTAGTAAAAGTCGTACATCAGGTGTTTGGATAAATCGAGGATGCTCATCCCCACGTAAACAGGCCGGTTAAATTTTATGTGGCTTTTCTTCATGTGTAGGACAACCAGGTTGTCTGTGAATATCTTACTACGGTTGAATGCCGGACTGGCTATCAATTTCCTGAGCTTGTCTTCCTCACTAGATCTAACCAGCTTCACGGTTACGCGTTTCCTCAGGTTTTCCATAGTCTTACCAAACACCGAGTTATTCATGAGCTTGTAGAGATTTTTCTCAAAATCACTGGTGGCTTTTTTTCGTAGGTCTGTGTTCATTCTGATGTAGGGCTCCATCCATGGGCTCTGGTCGAACATGAGCACCCTGTGTCATTTGGTCAGCCTCATACCCAACGACAGGTACAGCTGTAGGTTGCGATAGTGAACGATGTACTTGGTCTTATTCATTAAGTTAGGCACGAGTTTTTCAACGTCTGTCACACGTCCACCTGACAAGTTATGTTGGTACTCAGACATCCAGTCTGGGTTAACCCTCATACGTTCGGGGGCCAGGGGGTAGCTGTTGTGCGATGTGTGTAATTCCTTGGGATACTCTAAGTCAACTTCGAGGATATACCCTTTGTTCGAATCTGGTGCAACCCCCATAACATCAACGTGGGGTACCCATTCGAATCCCCCTGTAGGTAGATACTGACTCATGGCCCAGCCGTACAGGTTGTTTGCGTCGAGGTAGAGAATGTGATTGGTTGGCTTGTTAGGATCGTAACCTTTCACGTATTGATTATTTGCTTTCGCGTATCGTTTGGATGCCATGGAAATCCCACCTCGCAAGCCTTTCTCAATGAATAGGTGCATGTCGTAATCTGTGAGCAATTCCAAATTAACTCCGGTCTTTTTAAGCAAGGCGTCCCACGACAGACCTGGGCTGGTGTAATACCATGCGGGGTCGAGTTTATACTGCTTTAAACATGTCTGCCGAAACGTTTCAAACACGTCGGCTAACAGCAGTACATCTGTCCTCAAGTACAGGTCGTGATAATCACCCAGGTTCTTACAACCCAGTTTATTCCATACGTTAGTCGCGTGCGAGTAATCATCTCGTGAGACGGACGCCTCATTCAGCTTGCTATAAAAGCAGTCAATAGGGGGTAGTCTGGTCTCGGTGAACTTGGCCCAACTATCCATGTACTCATAGGGGTACACACCCTTCCTCATAAGCAGGGGTCTAGTCTCGGCGTCTGTGTATCGATCGGTGATAGGGAAGGTATTGTTGGCCTTGACCAGACTGTCGAGTGACGACAGGAGGAACTGAAACGAGTCAATGAACCTAAGTCCGTTTAAGCTGAAGGAGATGTATCTCTCCATGTTGTTGGGGATGCACGTTATATTACCATCGATTTTCGCGATGGCCTGCATGATCAAGTGTGAGTCGTACCCTCTCAAGTTGTGAAAGACAACGGGGATGTTTATTGTCTTAGGGTTGATTTTAAGCTTGAGGTTGCACGCGTTGTGAGCGGCGCCTCTATACTTACCAGTTATGTGGCAGTGATCTCTCACCGAATCACCGTTAAGTGGTGAGTCGCACACGTGACAGTTAGTGCTACTAGCGTGAGCTAGCCTGTCGGCTCGGGTCATACGCATGGGAGCGATTCTATACAATGCATTCCTAATAATTTTTTCTTCCTCCTGTAAACACGTTAGAAACCTTTCAGCCGCGTCAGGGCCCCTATACACTACCGGAGCTTTCGTTTCCCCGTCACAACGGACGACAATGTATCCAAACGAACAGGCTTTATGCTCTTGTGTCTTGTGGGTGAAGCTACCCCCACTAGGGGAATCCCCACCCACAACTAAGGCTTCGAAGTCGGCGTATATAATATAAGGTACAGACATTTGGTTCTTGTGGTTACTGAATTTTAGGATATTTTCACCTTCCTTAGGCATTTCGACTCGTATGGCCGTCTGCCCCACACCTTGACAATCATCCCGGTGGGATTCTAATAAATCAGCTCGACTGAAACCGTGTAGACATCGTTCACAGAAGTGGGTCTTTCCTTTGTATGCTGATTGGTCATACAACAGCTTGCTAAAGTGTTTTATCCATGTGTAGTGATACTTTTCACCTCGCTGGATCATGAATATATTGATAACTTGGCGATCCTTCACCGGGCTGACCCTGTGTACTATTGTTGTGTTACCTTCGTGCCCAAAGACATTTATAGCCAGATTATTCTGTTTTTCTACTTTAGTGATCTGGGATATGGGGGTGGGTTCATCTATACCATCCCATTTGAGCCCATCGTCTTGGGGATAGCTAGAAAGCCTATCTGAATGAGTGCCAGCTGGAAATAAGGCTGACCTGATAGCTAACCTCAGGCAATCGTTTCCTCTATTCTTTACGTTTACTATGGCATGTTTGTTCCTATAGTAGGGAGGCAAGGCTAGGTATGACCCGCCTCTGAACGGCACGTATTTAGCTATGTCGAGATAGACATTATCGATTTTATCTACAGCCCACCCGGACCCCAAGTGTGTATAGCGTTCTAGGTATTCTCGTATCTGCTGAAAACTGGTATCGATTGATGCGTCAATGGTCTCTGCATGTGTGACGACCTCTTGTTGACCTCGGAAGTAAGGCTGAACATACTCAGTGGTACTCCCAACCTGCTTATCGAGCGACATTTTCACTGTGATCTGAAACTTGATACTTCCTAGGTTATTTAGTTCCTGGTTGACCTTATCAGCTATCAGAGGCTTGATATCTGTAATGTCTATGTTTCTATCAACGTGCATGCGCCAACCTCTCAAATAGTTGCCTACAGCGCGCTCAGTGCGCACGAACTGTAGGTCAATAGCTCTATTCTGTCGTAATAATTCTACAAGCTGTGGTTTTCTCATACGGGAATACCCGCCTAAACCCAAATCGTGTGCCTCGACTTTCAGTTGTTTTACAGTGGGAGGTTTTGCTACGGGGGCATGTGATAACAATGCTGTTAACCCGGCTCTCCCCAGGTTTGAATAACCCGTGTGTCCAAGCTGTTTTGCTTGAGCTTTTAATTGTTTTACCGTAGGAGGGGCTTCTAAACCTAGTAATCTCAACAATGCTGACTTCCGCATTCGAGAATACCCGATAACACCTCTCTGTTTTGCGACCCTCTTGAGCTCGCTTACAGTAGACATCGTGTTTACACCTAAGAGAACCAATGTCTAATTGGTTCACAGTAAGGGGAGGTAACTCTTAAGCGGCTATCTTGAGCAGTCGCCTACGTTCTTTTATGTAGCCTTTTTTATTCTCGTAGATGAGTTGATGTCTGACTACGTTCGCTCCTTGAGCTTTACATAGACAGTAGTGTCCTTTAACCCCGATACCACACACAGAACACGTGTAGTTAGGACTTCCCATATGGAAACAACAGAACCCCTGATTCCTGCATTTCCTACCACAGGCCTCGGTCTTCCCCATAAGTATATATTCGCATCGGTATGGAGCGGGTCTCATGTTTACTTATATAGGTGTTTTAGTTTAATTGCTTCGCAACCAACGCAGTAGCTGCTATACCCAACACTATGAAGCCCAATTCACGATTTATTTGTCCCTTGGATGGTGTGTAGTACTGAGCGAGTGTGGGTTTATTGAGCGGTTCCAATTGTTTACCAGTTAGTAAATAGTATTCTTTCATTGCTTCATCGACATCGTTGAATGTTTTAATGGCATGGTTTTCACGCTTGAGTTGTTCGTTAATAAAATCGATCCTCTGGAGGCGTTTTTTAACGTACTCGTCCTGTGCTCTTTGTAATTTCTCAGTAGCGAGATCGTGCCGCTTCCTTTCTTCCTGTATTTCAGCCGCGTGATCATCTCGTAGTTTCGAGAAGAGGAAATTACTCCCGGAAAATGCCAGGGCATTCACTAACGCCCCACCGACCATCATAGCTATCGTGGCCATCCCTATATTTATTTCATTATATTATCAGGTATTATTCCTTGTTTTACTAGGATGTCTTTTGTGGCCATCGCCATACCAAGGTTCATTATGAGCATACCCATATCCTGCAGGTTGAAATCTAGCTTGATAGTTGGTTGTTTAAGCACCATTTTAGTCAACCGAGCGTACCCTACTGCTAGACTGGCTACCACTGTGGCGTGGTATGCGTCGTTGACGAACGTTTTCCCCTCAGACATTATGTATATATAAAAATATTTTAAATTATAACATGATATGCGGGTCTACCATGGGGGATACCCCCACACCCCCACTGTTGTTGGTGGGTGGTGGCTCACTGTGGGAGGGTACCCCCACGTATAACCACGAGATAGCCAAGGCAGCAGTTACACCTACAGCCAACAACAGTCGGGTTGGGTTGGTCACTTTATGTTGGTTACACCACCGTTTTTTACCGGCAGCTACTCTCTTAGGATTCTTCTGCCTGGTTACTGTTTGGGGTGTGGGGGGTACCCCCACTGGGGTCTCCACCGTCACTGGTTCCTGTGAACTCACTGTTGGGGGTATCACCTCGGGACTCACTGGGGTTTCCTGTGCAGCATCCATCTATACTATTATTATTATTCTTTCTCTCAAATTGACAATGTTTTGCTGTGATAATCGCCGCCGTCACTGGAGCCAACAACATACCATATTTGTGGTACAGCCCGCAGCTGATAGAGCTCACGGCGTGTTCAATAAAAGGGTCTTTCTCGAGGTCCTCCCACAGGTAAAGTCGGCGCTCTGGTGGAATGGGAAGGAAGTGTGATACAATACCGGTGTATATCTGGGTCATAGCCGATCCTATTGTCTTTGTCATTTCTGCTCCGAGCCGGGACTCGTATCTAGCGTACAGCTTATCGATTTCTTCGGCTGACATTTTGTGAATTTTATCCGGGGTGTAGTCTCCAAAGTAATGTTTGGCTTTGCCGCCAACAGCCAACGCCACCAGTTTCTCTCGCTTGTCATCAGTGGGGCCTGCCGGCGGCGTTTGGGAGACCCCCAACTGTTCGAGCAATTCCTCACACTCCATCTTATAATATAACAAGTAAGATTTAGTTTTAACTATATAATACCCGATACAGGCAAAACACAGAGAAATGAATGTTAAGTTGCACACGACAAATACATCAAATATCATAGCTTTGCTTAGCTTTTGCTTAGCTTTGCTTAGCTTTGCTTAGCTTTGCTTAGTATACTCTATATGCTACTGGTTGGTCGGTTTTTAGAACGAGCTTAGCGTGTTTAGTTTCAGCGAGCTGTTTCTTCACCCGTTCCCGTTCTAATTTACTCATCACATCGTTCTCTCTCAAACACTCCTCAAACGAATCCCTATCCTTGCAGTGAAATAAGGCCACCCATCGCGTCTGCTCCCTGAGGTCTTTCAACACCGAGTTGAACTTCTGCGTTAGCACCCAGACGCTGTGATTTGCATGCCGGCCGGAGAAGGCCAGGTACGATAGCATGTCTCTCTTTTTTGTTATCTCGCGATTAGCGCTGCAGTCGTCCAGTATGAACAGCGTCGGTTCCCCTTTAAATTTCTCGTGAAGAGCTTTCAACCAGTCCTGCAGGCGTGTTCCAGGGTCGATTTTGTGTACGTCCGGGTCCGTCATCACCCAAGGTCGCGCGTACGTTTTATTCATGCTCAGAGTAGGGCACATGATAACGATGTTATCGAACACATCCTTGTAGTAACCCTCCAACATATCCAACACGAAAACGGTCTTCCCACAGCCAGTCTGCCCGCATATGATAGCGCAGTGTGGGTCAGTGGGCAGTGGGGGGTACCCCCCACTAGTAGATGGCTTGCACGAATCTCCCATTGTCTATATTAAGTTGCGCGTCCATAATAACGTACAGATATAATTTCAACTTACCAGCGGTTTGAGCCTTCTTAGTAATCTGGATGGTTATCCCTTCGCTGCCGTTATCTATACGACGCCCGCTACCGTGCAGTTTATCATCATCCGTGGATCGCATGTCCAACCATAGGGCATACTTGGTGGTCAGGTATTCACCGATCTGCACGGAGCCGAGGTCCAGGTCCTTTGTTATGTAGTCCCCCACTGGAAGCTTTTTTATCTCATCCCACTGCTGGTGTGGCCTCATACCATGACTGAACAGCTGGTTGGGCACGCCCTCGATGGTCACTTCCACCTTTTCAATCTCGGGGTTGAAAAACTTCTCGCTGTCCCTCCGGAATGGATCGTAATCCTCCACGGGGACGACCAGTATACCTTTCATCGATCGCGCCGGCACGTTCAGGTTGATATTCCACACAGTGTCGCTCTTATCTCGCACGACTGATCTATGCCTCAGTACGCGATCGTA
The DNA here is from genome assembly GCF_037392515.1 of Haliotis asinina. Lineage (NCBI taxonomy): Eukaryota > Metazoa > Mollusca > Gastropoda > Lepetellida > Haliotidae > Haliotis > Haliotis asinina. The sequence continues at coordinate 4,792,015 of NC_090283.1, read as the reverse complement.
CAGGATAGCCATCTTCCCAGAGTACTGGTTTCGAACCTGCCTGGCCAGCTCCGGGCTAGTGACCATGTCGAACTCCAGAGAGATGTTGTCTATGGCATAACTGGCCTCATCACCGTTCGGTGTACGCACTACTTTGCTATAGTCGTTAAACGTGAGCTCGTATTCGAGCCTATCACCCAGCGCGGCCTGGTAAAACGGCGCGTGTCCCGTGAGCAACTCGAAGTCGAGCGGCACGCAGAATCGATTCCCGTATGCTAGAGCGATGGCCTTTTCACCGTCCGATAGCTTGTCTTGCTGGTCTGTCGTGAAGACGTACCCTATGCGCGCCCGGGTTGATTTGCTGATACCCTGGTACACATCATTGACTCGTTCTCTCTCGCTTTTCCAGAGATCCTTGTAGCAGTGAAACACGTCGCTGTCGTCGATACTCAACACCTCGTTACCGCTGATCTTGACGGTCGTTTTCTTGATGATAGCTCGACCCACGTTCCGCACTAGCTCGCGTTTGTCGTTGTCGGAGGTCAACGTGATATTGAACGCCAGTCGAACAGTGCCTGGTACAATGAGGTCATTCTCACCAAGGTTTGGAAATCTAACCAGCAGAGTTTGATTCTGGTCTATCTTGCTGGGATTGTTGGTGATGGTCACCGACTGTCGCACGGCTCTGGCACCTAATGGCTCTCTCAATTTTCTGAAAGGATCTAATTTTCTGCCGTACATTGTTATATAAAAGAAATATATTTTTAATACTAATGGATGAAGATATAGATATGACGGAGATGCCGGGCGCTAGTGCCCAGGCATATGATGAGCAGGAGACCTCATTTACTAGTTCATCATTGAACCAAGAACTTTTGGCAACAACGGTAGATGATTATTTCGAAAGTTTAAGAAGAGATAAAAACTACGTTGAACCACAGGGTCGATACCATAAGGATTTTTTTATTGATACAAAGGGTGTTCTACGCCTTAAGTCTGACCCAGGGGTTGACCTCTTTAACAAGAGCAATAAAAAACCACTGGCCTTGTCAACTCTAGCCAGCCGCTATGGTGTTGAATTTATCCGTAAAAATCTAAACATGAATGATTACGGTGGTGCAATAGCTAAGGCCGTTAAAGAAGATCTGCAAGCTACCAGATCCCACCTCACCACTAGAGATGAAATGACACCACAGCGTGCTACAGAAGCCTCGGACAGCATAGAAAAACTGTTGAGCACCTACTGGGACAAACCGTTACCGGGGTTTGACTTTCCGGTAAGGGAACTGCGCGGCTTAGACGAAGCCGTGAAACGCGTGCGTGGAGAACTCGTGAACAACATGGGGAAACTGAACGAAATCGACGAGCACATCGCTAGGGAAAAAACCAAACTCAACGAAACTGAAAACGATGATATGAAGCGTCGTATCAATGAACGACTACGCGATTTAGAAGACGAGAGACGTACACGATTGGAATCCGCTTCCTCGAATCGTGAACAGCTTCGATCCCAGATCAGTCGTATTCGGGAAACAATCGATAGAATACTGAATGAGGATACAACTTTAGCCAACAGGATTCGGATATTATTTCGGGAGCAAGGGATCACCATCGCCAGTATTCTGACTGCATTGGGATTCATCATATCAACCCTGGTGGTGTCACTGACAGGGGGAACACCTGTGGGGCCTGCCAGTGGGGGAACTCCCAGCGGTGGTGGGGGTGTTAAAGACTGGATTAAAAAACTCGGGGAAGGCCTAGCTAAACTGGCTGGTAAAGCCGCCGAAGCCCTTCCCGGCATCCTGGGTAGCATCGTCTCGTGGTTGTTGAGCGCTCTGTCTAAAACTGCCATGTGGCTCAGTCAAAACCTGTGGGCAGCCATCGTCGCCGTGGCGGGTCTGGTGTACGTAGCGGCTAAGAAATCTTTAACCAAATAAGTCCCAAAGCTACCCCACCAACCACTAGGGCTGTTTTATTATCAATATGCTGCTGATAGGGGGGTACCCCCACATGCACATGAGGGTGTGTGGTGGACACATGAACTTTAGGCTCCGGGGGCGGTGCAACTATACCCGTTTCACGTGGTGGGATGTGTGGGATATAGGGGGTGTTAATATCGGGGTTGATATCCAACTTTTGGTCCGCCGTGGCTATGACTATTTTGTTGTTATAACCCACCACTTTTTTTATTCTCAGTTGCATATCACTCGGAGCCATATACAACCCCACGCCGAACACGTAATTGACTTTCGATCTGGCATATTCTAACACGTTTTGGTAACGGTCGATGGCCCTCGGGAGATCAACTGGAGAATTGATAGCATCCTCAACGTTGGAAACGAATTGTGTCTGAGCGTCGTAAGCAGTTCCCTTACCGAGGATGTTGGAACGCGTCATCGACTGCGCACCCAACAGCGCCCACACGTACGTTCGAATCGAGTCGTTCAAGCGTATTGTACCAGCACGAGTGAATTCTTTCGATGTTTTTGAGATCATTTTAGTCCAGGCTGTGGCTGCATCAGGATTGGTTTGCTTTATACAGCTGACATGGATCTTTTCATTCGTTGTGGGGCCTGTAAATGTATGACGGTTTGGGTTGTATGAACCATCTTTAGAACCGGCCTGATATGTTCCGGACCTGTAGAAGTACACGAGAACTATACCGAGACCATGGTTCACACCAGGAAGGCGAAAGTCTTTATTCGTTGGAATCTCAAACTCCCCACAAATACGTTCATAAGCGCGTCTATCATAGGGGTTATTCGTCATACTCCACGCTTTATCTTGGGGGAGAGGAGCACTTATTTCCTTCAATATTCGTCTCGTTTGATAATAAATATGAAACAAAATAACCGCCTTACTCAGTTCGTCTATACCGTAGTCTGGTGTCACACCCGACCCTGTCGTCGCACACCACACAGCAAAGTTTAGTTGGTTCTGCCAAAACTGCATTGGGTTTTGATTCCAGTTTACCACCGCCTGCGCGTTATTAACGGACACGATATATTTTTCAAAGATATTAATAAAGGTTGTTTTAAACCCCGTACCATCTGCATTCACCACGATTTTCAAGTGTGCTAAATCCATATTATAATATATAAATTATATATTATAATATGTACATAACACTTCCAGGAATAACGAGCGGTGAGGCCGTTCAGCTGACGCACGCGATCGATAACACGTCAGGTCAACTCGAAGTCGCACTCTGCGATATCACCTACCTACCGCAATGGACTAACATCAACATCAGCAACAATAAGCTGTTCGTTAGTGGAACTCGCAGTCAGATAACTGACGGCTACTACAGCGTTTGCTCTCTAAACGACGAGGTCTTCAAACCCCTGGGAGCCGAACTCAAGATGAACGACTCAAACGGCACAGTGGTGTTAATCAACAACGGAAGAACCTCCTTGAGGCTCGGCCGACCATTAGCGAGGATACTCGGTATGTCTCCTGACGAGATAAAACCAACAACAACCGTCACAGGCACGAAGTTACCCGACCTAGTACCGTACCGAGAGCTGTACATTCATCTCGATCAGGTGAGCACAACGTACAACATTCAAGGAGGTCACCCTTCCACTATACTGAGAGCAGTGCCGGTGAAAACTGAGAAATTCAACGACGGTAGAAGCGAGTCATTTTCACCACGGCAGTATAAGAGATTAACTCAGGGCAACATACCTGAGCTGACAATATCGGTGTTAGATATAAATCATAATCCTGTAAATATAGGATACCTCAGCTTAACGCTTCACGTAACATGACCAGCGCACAAGGGCCCGGAGTGAAAAAATGCGTCAATATCGGGATCTCCGACCTCGGAGACACGCGCGGTTTCGACGCTCCCGGAGTAGATGGTAAATCGTATGCCTTGCAACTGAAAAACAACATTTACAAACGCGTTGAAATCCCCTCCGGTGGAGCCCTAAGTGATATGATAGATACCACAAGAGCAATAGTCAACACTAAGTACACCCTTGTCAACACCGGTGATAATAATTGGGTAATATACCCATCGTTCGGTGGTAAACTGTTCGACTTAGACGATGTTGAGAGCACTACCGTCGTCAAAAACAAACCATATATGCTCGTCTTCACCGAAGATGACAAGTGGGTGTTGTTACCCGAGAACGACTGGTTTCTCAATATTAGACTCGTCTCCCCCTACGTGTTCACTGATAACAAAGACAACCACTTAAACAAAGTCGTGAACAATGGAATTCTGCTCGTGGCTTACGTACCAACTCAGAGACGTAGCATAGTCGTCAGCCCAGTCAACACTATGGCAGCCCACATGCTATCGAGTAAACCGGCCATGCAAAACGTGAAATTGCAGTTGGTGTCTGAATTCGAAGGCGTGGTCAAGATACTAGAGAGTCTACCGGCAAACTCAACATTAATCATCAAAGTCTACCTAGGGGAACCATCGGTGAATGAGGTCGAGATCGTGAAGGGGATCAAACTCGGGTGGGTGAAACGACACCAGTATCAAGTTTGCAACGTTTACGTGCGGGTGGGTGTCGGCTCCAAGACCAGTCTGCAGGGGGTCAACGTGATCGTGGAAAACAAGATATCACTAATCAATATCTTCCTACCTGACAACATACACTTCATGGGTATGAAGTTAACCCCTGAATTATTATCAGAAAACCAGTTGGAAATTATATCGTAATAGTATAATAATGACCAGTCATCATCCCAACACTACACTTAACGACCTGGGAGATACGGAGGGATTCGATCAGCCTGGTGAGGAAGATGAATTATACATCCTACACTTCAAAGACAACGTGTACAGACTGGTGTCATTACCAGATTTAAAAGAACCCAAATGGCTGATCAACTTAACAATCGCCTCACCTTATATCACATTAAAAGAAGAAAAGTGGAAGTTTATCTCTAAGATTAGGAATAACGGTATCTGGCCCGGGGATTTCATTACGGGGAATGAAGCAACAGCCACGGTATATTTTTATGAAGGAAAAATTGGATTAATTTCTGGAATAGAAAGTAAATTAACATTTAGCAGTAGTTATTTACACGAAAGGCAGCTTGAGATATTCTCCCCCTACACAATCATCATAGAAGTCATGTTTACGTATTTTGACCAGGAAAACTCCTCGAAAGGACGTCAATTTTTACCCGGGGTGGTATTACACTGGTTTACCGAACACTTAGATCAATATTGCCGTATTGTTATACAACGGGATACCCCCACGGGTTCTATAAAACGTTTAATAAGCCTCCCTGGGGTTTTTATTACAACAGAAAAGTCTATTAACCTCTCACCTCTTAGCATTAGTTATGATCTATTCCTTATAGGCTTCAAATACATTGATAGACTATTAACTGAAACCCAATTAAAATATTTTTCAAAATATATATTATAGGATGGGTCTGTACCCAGTCGTAGAGGAAGTAGCGAAGACGTTGGAAACCGTAGATGGGTTCCGCTTGAGGCAGTTATGTGATGTGAAACGTCAACTAGAACAAGACCGTGACACGCGGAAAGCTCTATGTAAAAAGTATAATAGAGCTTTCAATATCGTGAACGGGGCTGACACTACCCTTATGGCAACCAGCATGGGACTAGGGGCGGCAGGCGTTGGGTTGTTAACCACCATCGTGGCTGCACCTATAGTGCTAGGTATTGAAATAACGGCTGGGGTGACAGGGTTGGTAGGGTTGGCGCTTAAGTTAGTATCACGCAGACTTAATCGTAAGGCATTGAAACACGACGAGATCAGGGTTCTGGCCGAAGCAAAGCTGAACACAGTGAGTGAGCGAATTTCCACGGCACTCTCTGACAGTAAGATCTCAGAAGAGGAGTTTAGTTCAATCCTCTCTGAACTCAAAAAATATAACGGAATGAAACAAGATATTCGATCCAAGTCTCGTAAGTCTGCTATCAGCGAGGACGAGAAAAAAAAGTACATAGCACAGGGAATACAAAAAGCCCAGCAAGCCTTTATTATGAACACCAAAGAGATCGTAGGCGGTTCACGTTAAACTGTTTCATCGATATAAACATGACATAGGGGCGATAGCCGTAAGCGAGCCACCGATCCAATATGGTCAGTCAAAACTTACAACATAGATAAAGTGGATATGAAAGCCAACGAACCTAACTTATACTACTTGAGGGATGGGCCGGGTAGGGGATTTGTAAGAGAAGAATTATTGATCGTACCGTACGGCACAGTATTACCTCCTACCAAGGCACAGTAATTACCGCCAACTTTTTTATAGTAGGGGTAATAGTAGCAAGAGCTAATAGCCCAACCAAAGCCTTATTTAGTAAATAAGGCTTTGTAGAGACATTTCTTGAAAGTGGTCCAGAACCCCTATTCCCTATACTACTAAAGTCGATTTTAGTTCCATATGTATGCAAAAATTACAAACTGACACGCCTTTAATTGTAACTGTGTTTTATTCAACAATTCGAAGTGAAAATATTCTAAACATCATTGAAAACGCACCACCTGTGTTAGTTTGGATTACCAAGACCATATATGTGCAATCAATGTAAATTTGACACACGTCTGTAGTCCAGTGATTGGTAAAGGGAAAAAACAATCCAGCAAAATGGCACATGCCATCAGTTCCCAATTGCGCAGGTCGATGCTCATGTTATTGATCACTGGATTGTCTGGTCCAGACTTGATTATTTACAGACCGCCACCATATAACTGGAATATTGCTGAGTGTGGCGTAAAATTAAACTCAGTCACTATATTTGGGATAACGCTTTCTCAGTCAAGTACAGATCTAGTACGTTTGAAGGATCGGCTTATGGCTGAGCGGTTTAGACTGCATTTTTAACTCAGCTCACCATGAAACAAAAATGAGGTCTAAATGGAACGTCAGTAACGTGTTTGGCCACCGTCAGCAGAAACACAAGCTGTGCAATGTCTCCTCTTGAACTGATCATCATGTTTGGATACAATGCATTCTCAAGTCCCCCAAGGTTACTGATCTATGGGAGACGTGACAGGCATTGGCCAATGTATTTGCACATGTGTTCAGGGGAGACAAATCTGATGACAATGCAGGACATGGAAGCAGAGGAATGTTGTTGTTACGAGGAACTGTGTAGCAACGCGTGCAGTGTTCGAGGAGATCTTGACGTTGGTAAAAGAAGGGAACGACGATGTTGTAAAGAATGGTGTCACGGTAGTGAGGGCATTCACTCTGCCACGACAAACTACCACAGCGGTTTTTTGATGATAACTGATCACTCCCCACACCATACCCCTTTCTTCACCCCACCGATCTGTTTTGCACAACACAGTAGTCATGGTAACGTTCTCCCAGTCCACGCCATACCCGTTAACGCCCGTCAGCATTTCGCAAGTGAAAACGTGACTCGTCGGTGAACACAACACTCTGCCAGCATCGTAACAACCACAAACGATGCTGTTCAGACCATCGTCGGCGTTCACGGAGATGTCAGGATGGGTTCAGCATAAGGGCGTCGAGATCTTAATCCTGCCGCACGGAGACGGCGTCGGACCTTGTAAGCACTGAACAAATCACGTCGGCCTTGGACAGCGTTGGCGGTTCTGGCAGCCGGCAATGTACGATCTCAAATAAGGCGCCGAACAATGTCTCCATCCTGGAGAAGGGTGGTAACACATGCTCGGCCAGGACGTTGGCGGTCCTTGGTGGTTCCTGATTGTTGGTACCTGTTGCCAAATCTTATGATGGTGGAGTGATGGCAACCAAATCGTCTGGAAATAATCCTGCTTGATATGTCAACCTGCAAGATGCCCAACATGTTGGTGACAGTCTTTGCACTGCAAAATAAACTGTACTTGCGGAGGTACAGCTAAAATGAGAACTGTGTTTTTGCCGACAGTCTTTTATACTCCTAATCAGCATGCTTTACGCATGCACCATGTGCGTGTGCATTGTGCATTTTTTATGTCATGTGATGTATTTCACGATGTGTACGGGCAATCGGTTCTTTACTGAACAACATTATGTATTGTCTTTTGTATCAAAACAATCCTATTACCATATTTTAAAATTTAAAGGTGGTGCGTTTACAGTGATGTTCAGTATATATTCCTGAAGTTTGAAGAGCATGTCATTAACCTAACTATGATTTTGAGTTGAAAGAGACGTCAGGCGTCTCTAGGCAGCACCATATGAATCAGAAAGTTAAGTGGACCTTACCCCCGTAACAAGATAATGACGAAATAGTTGAACAACAGAAGTAGCCAATCCTAGAATGTTCTCATTACATTGTTTTATTTCAAACTGGATTGAAGTTTTTTAGAATTATCTAAGCCAAACGTATGACATTTTGACATCATAAATGATCACACGACCATCTCACACATGTGTCAACGAGTGTCTATATGGTGCGCATCGACTGGCGAATTAGCTCGGAATTCAGATGAATACGTTCACGAAAACGAAGGTATAGTTGAGTTCAAACTTCTTTTGTTGGTTACATAACATATGACAAACATGTATACATGAATTGGGGAGTGGGGCGTTTCCCACAAGCGGCATAATCCTACTTGCGGTCACCCCTACACTGACAGTCGGAATACCAGACTCTCCTACACTACTAATATAGATGTTAGGATACATATATATCCATTTTTTTATAAGCAATGCATATGCAGATTAAATACAAACAAATAAGTCCCATTATTGGTTACATAGTTTGGGTTAGCAGTATTTGAACGATGACTGTCTTGAATTAAACACCATAACACATGTATGAAGCAAGTCAGCAAATCTGTCCGTCAGATTTCATTAGGTGACGTTTTCAACCACCATAATTACAGTTTACAACAAGTAGAGTTTGCAGAAATATATCCAACCCGAATCTTTATATCATGTTTAATAGGCAACAATTATACATATGGCAAAGATAATCATTTCTTTTTCATTGAACACAGTTTATGTATTTACAGGGGATCAGCATAGGACTTCAACATGTGGGTGACTGGCATAGCTGTGCTTTTGCACAGTAAGTAACCGTGCCACGGCTATGTTTGTATACAGTATAATTCTACATAATAAACGATTTAAAAATAAATCAATGACAGATATGAAAACATTGTTCTAAACAGTATGGATCTGAGGACAGACATGTTGTGGTTGTTGAAGAACAATTCTTGAACCGACCAGGGCACCATGATACTTTCCCAAAAAGATTACAGAATAATATAACATTAGAACATTATTCTACTTCGAAGCACATGCTCAATGTCATTCATGCAACCTAAACATTAAGGGCACCCTGTATTTTCTTAACAGATTCCACTGCACAATGACAAAAGAAAACTTGAAGGTGCAAATAACACTTTGACATATTTCAGGCTTCACTGTAAATGGTAATGAGGAATGTACCCCAGGAACATTTGGGCCTGATTGCAATCAAAACTGTTCTCAAAACTGTCATATTCCTCCAAATACCGAATTGCACTGCAACACGGAAGACGGGAAATGCTCTGAAGGATGTAATACTGGTTTCTATGGAGATTGGTGTGATCAACGTTGCAGCAAGAACTGCAAAGAACACGTCTGTTACCAGATGAACGGACAGTGTAGTGACGGCTGTATCGACAATCGCATCGGGGACTTCTGTGAGATTATCCCAGGTAATACGATGATTGGTCAGTTGATAAATTAAAGCTGTATGCATACTTAAACGATAGCAAATGTGAAACAATTTGTAGTTTGTCTGGTATATTGCATACTGTTTTAACGCAAACTGCTGGCCTAAAAAGTAAGTATAATCATAAGTGAAGTGATTATATGGGAAGTGCGATGTCTTGAATACAATGGTTATTATGCGTGGATAAGACATATGGTTGACTCTCATGGTCTCCTTTCCTTATGCTAAAAGCTGTAGTGCCGTGCAACAGCGTTCATCAACGTCCTCATCAATAAGCAGGTCCGACAATGCAGCGGTTGATATCAAAGGCAGTTGGGTCTGTGTATGATAATATCGATGAGGTAGCTTCTACCGCTTACCAAAGGGGAGCAGTAGTCAACCCGAGTACTAGCTGTGTTCACAATCATTTTATTATGTTACTTTGAAATGTCGGGTTTTTTTTTTCATTTTGACAGATCTGTCTCCAGTCCCAACAGGTAAAGAAAACTATAAGCAACAAACAGAAACTGCAACCTTCTGAGTATGATGTCTGTGCTCTATACATCTTCATATTAGTTGCTGGTTATCTATCGTCTCCTCATCTCTGTATATATACCTTCAGGTTGTCTACACTTTGTCTTATTACAGCTGCAGATACAACCACTGATGTTCCTACAACAGTAACCACAACTGTAATACCGCCACGTAGAACCAGCTCCGAGACTGTCACCACCACTGTCATCGTTTCAGTTGTTGTCGTGGTGCTTGTCCTGGTGGTGACTGTCTGCATCATTTTAACACGGTAGGCTGTTCCAGGTGTCTTCTTCAGTTTGAGGCACAATTCCAGCTAACGTCCTTCTGAGTTTCGGTTCACATTCAGATGTGTACAGGGCAGTCATGATGCGACCTGAAGGTTTAAATGGTTTTCCTGTTTCAAAATGTGCTACAAGACATATACTATACAGACATACACTTTTGGATGATGTAATTTTTCAAAAAGATAAAAAAATTGTTTCAGCATGCTTTTAGTGGAGAGTATCGCAGAGAAAGTTTCTCTAAGAATCACATTTGTGCGATTGCGAGTGTGAAGTGACACGTTCTAGTTGCCATAAAAATGTAAGCGCTATTTCACTTTTAATACTTGGCGATTTCACAGAGCCAAAAGAGTTCTGCTCCTCATAATGCATAGACGATACAGTGGTTTCTCAGAAAACTCCTTAAATGACGAACTCAGGGAAGACTTGGTGACTTCACCTTGTTTAATCCAATCGCTGTATGGTCCAGCAGTACATCGCCCTCAACAAAATCAGAATCAACTTTCATATTCTGCCAGTTCCAGCAGTAATTATTCTTATATTTAATGTACGGTTGGATAGTGAGCATCAGGAAATATTCACCGGGCTGTGATGGTGTGGCCAGCTAACGCTAACAAAAAATGAGTACAAGGTATATCGATGCAGTGAACGTTACTAGCTCAATTGATTCCATGCAAGATAACATATTACTGCGGGTATGGTAAGACTGTTAAGGTTGGTAAATGTGTTTGTTTAGTTTAGTTTGATTGCCAGTATCTATGTCATACATTTGATTGCTGAGGTGGTGGAAGAGGGAAAAGTGCTCTGTCTTATTGTGAGTGAAGATTTCACATTATCTGTCTTTCTTCTTCCAGGTGTAGAAGGAGGAAAAACCATAAAAAGAGTAAGTAGTATATTTCATAATCCTCCAATTAATGTTGACCTACTTGTCACAATCTTTGTGGCAAGTGTTTGCTTCATTTCTCTATTTTAGCATCACGGAAGTAAGGAGGAATGCCTTATTGTCGTCGGAAGAGGATTGTTCTGAAAGGATACAGTGTTGCCTCAAATAGCTGTCCCTTACACACTCCCTTTTCTGTTACAGCGTTGTATCTTGTTACTTTTAGCCTCAATTTGTTTGTCGTATATTAGAAACCTGCTGTTGTGCAGACATAACACATTTATCCGGCAATAAGTTGTTATCAATCACTTGTCGTCTCAATGTCAGCAGATATATTACCCCTTTACGATTCCAGTTAGCAGTACGTGTGGATTATGACAACTGATACCCGCACTTTACTGAGGTGAAAACATACACATGTCGTTGCGTTTTCAGATGTTATGGTTGGCTATGCATTACAAGAAAGTACTATTTACATACATGAACCTTGATCAACGGCATTATACTAAGCTTATTTGATCTCGTTTTGTTTGATGTTTTCAGGTGAAAATGATCCTGAGGTTGAGCAGGAATTACTCCAAGGTATGAGACATGGTATTCGGAATTACACTTTCCCAGTAAAGTACACATCTAGTACTTTTATGGGTTCGAGCCTCATCGTGGAAGTCGCGGTGGCTGAGCGGGTTAGACGGCTGACTTTGTCTACTGGCGATCAAATGTCTGACTCACAGTATGTAGATTCGAATCCCGGATGGGACTTGACCCAACCAATATACTAGCATCTCCTCTTTATAGAGAAAGTATTATCCTTGATTTAACAAGCATTACATTAATTTTGACCCTTTATAAATGGCATTGTTTATTCATAAATCAGTGAGAGAGAGTTAAATTCAAGTCACCTCGGCAATATTCCATTAAGTGTCAATAGACACCATCGTCATCATCACTGTACCATCATTACAAATATCATATTTGCAAAAGCTATCAATGGTCATCCGTCTCAACAACGTTATTGTTCCAGTGGCTGTTACAATCACAACTGCATCCTGAAAAATACAAAAGTATAGATAGATTCCGCTACTATGATAAGATTTGTTATGTCACCTAATTAAATGAACGTCTTTCTGACTCCAAAGTGATGGACAATCGCCAAGACAACAACAGCCTGCATAGCGCCTGTAGAAGAGGGACCCTTGCACAAATAACACAAATTTTATCTCACGAAATGGTGGACATAAACAGCCCAGGAAAGAATGGCTGGACACCAGTCATGATAGCTGCTGAGGGCGGACGTCGAGAACTTGTTGATCTCCTTGTGAGAAGAGGGTGTGACCTGACTCTTACAAATGATGATGGTAACAATATCCTTCACGTGGCTTCTGTTGAGGGACATTTGAAGATAGTCAGATATATTCTGTCAAAGAAAACAGTTGATATAAACATTACAGGGCACTGTAACAGGACAGCAGTGATGGCCGCAGCAAGGTTTGGACATCGAAAAGTGTTTGACTTTCTTGTGAAAAACGGAAGTGATCTTTCAACTGTTGATTCAGATGGAAACAATATCCTTCACATCACCTGTATCGGAGGAAATGTGGAAATCGCCAAATATATCCTTAACAACGTCAATGTGGATACCAATAGCAGGGGGAATCACAAGAGGACCCCAGCGATGCTTGCAGCAAACTGGGGACATAGCCAAGTGTTTGAACTTCTCGTCAGTAAGGAATGTGTCTTAAAACCAGAAGATGGAAACGCTAGGAATATTCTTCACTTTGCCTGTGTAGGAAAGAATGTTGCAATTGTTAATGATATCCTCAAGAGAAACATTATTTCTATTGACAGTAAAGACGGGGATGGAAAGACTCCAGTCATGTTTGCAGCAGAATTAGGGTATACTGACATCTTTAAATTTCTCGTAAATAAACAGTGCTACACACAGCTAGTCTGTAAAAATGGAAACAACGTTCTCCATACAAGTTGTGCACTGGGCCATGTCGACCTTGCAAATTATATTCTGACAGAGGGTCTTATTCATATTGACAGCTGTGGACAAAACCTGATGACACCTGTAATGTTTGCAGCAAATAATGGACAAAGAGACTTATTTGATTTACTTGTGAACAACAAGTGTAACATGTCCCAGAAAGATAAAGATGGAAATACAGTCCTTCACATGGCCTGTATCGGTGGAAACAAAAGCATTGTTGAATATGTTCTATCAAAGGAACCTGTTGACATCAATAGTAGAGGACAGTCTCAGAGGACACCGGCAATGATGGCAGCCGCATGCGGACACCAGGAAGTGTTTGACTTACTCGTAAACAGAGAAGCAGACCTGACACTAGTTGACTGTGATGATTTCGGGGTCCTTCAACTGATCGCCATGCGAGGACACTCACAGATGATGGAGCATGTTCAAAACATTATGGGTTTTTCAGTGATACTAGACATTTTTACAGCCATTTACCTGTAGCAGCAGCTTGGGCAGTTTGTTAACTTTCCATATCAGTTTCAGATGAGGACACACATAACGCATCAGCTGGTTATAGTTTACTCCACAGATTTAACACTTACAACTGCAACATTCGAACGGTAGTGGCAGAGCACATATACTAGACATCTGTTCTGTTACTTTTGCACTCTTGCACTGTCTGTCAGCAGATTCATATGTTAACAGAGTTCACAAACATACACCATCTGGAAGAAATACATCCGTATCTACGACCTGCATCAGCTTTGTATCTCCTCCATAGTAAACTGTTTGTTTGGCAGTTGTAACAGCATGTGAGTGTGCACATGAACAGGAGACAGCAATGTTCACGATTCTTAATATAACACGTCCTTGTATGTCAGCAGGGTGAGAGTTATAAAGTTGAACTATTAAACATCACACACATCTTCTATTTGGGAAACATCAACATGCTCTTAGTTTTTCGGTATTTGCCGAGCCCTCTATTTTTTTGGTTTCCCTTCCCTTCACTGCCTCTCGTGAACATCATGGCTGTTGTAGTAAACTGGTGTACCTTTTTGTATAGTTGCTCTGCGGATGGTGATGAGGACAGCATTAGGTATAATCCAAGTTGATCATAGTCAAATCGATATTAGGTACCACCAACCTGTAACTAGTATCAACCATTTGGCAACACTCAGCACAATTTGTTCACATGCACAAACCCAACGGTTCCACGTTCGGTCATTTCATTTACATTCTTTTGCCTTGTTGTATGTTTATGTCGAGAATAAATGCTGTAGTTTAATGTATTATTAGTATGATGAATGGATTTGTCACAATCGTTGACTACAATGTTCACTAGTCCCACTGACATTTTCAGCAGCTGCATTTCTACAGAAATTAATATCTTCAGCTGGTGAATCAAATAGAGATATGGTCTATTTGACAATCTCTAACAGATTAAGAGTTCAAGATATATTTGAAGCTTCATTTAAACTATTTTACAAAATGTAAGCATTTCAACTTTGTTCAGTACAGCAACCCATCATTTATTATATACTTTACACCTTGATTTAAAGAAGTGAAAACTCTTCACAGTTCATTCCGTTACACATATATTTATGATAAAACACTTTAGCAATTGTTTTACTTTGTTTCTGTTTAGGTTCTGGAGCGAGCAGAGGAGTGCATGTTCGACTAGCATCAAAAGTAATCTTAAACCTTTCAGATCAGCATCGATCTGTGAAATTCAGCATGCGACAAACTCTTGACGTTCCGCATGTACTGTGAATGTAGTGACACGAACACTAATTCTATTAGTAAACCGTTAGTAATTTTTTTTATAATAAATGAAAATTATGATTTATTACTTTTTTGTGGTTTTGTGTTTTTTGTTTTTTTCGTTCTCTTTTCTTTTTTTTCTTATTTTGCTTGTGTGTTTTTGGTGGTGGTGGGTTGTTTGAATTTGTGTGTATGTTGGGGGGAGGGGTGTTGGATTTATTTTGTTGTTTTGTTATTTTTTGTTTGTTTGTTTTTTGTTTGTTTGTTTTGAGGTTTTGCTTCCTGCTTGTTTGTTTGTGTTTTTACGTTATGCTCTCTAGTTCAGATTTTTGTCTTAACTTATTGTATCAGTTCGATAGAGTGAGCGAGTGAAGTAAGTGCACGATTCCATCACTATCGCGGCGGGAGACACAAAAATGGACTTCACATATACTACCCATATGGGGAATTGAACTCCAGCCTTCTGCGTTGTAGTGCAAGTTTTAACCGCTTTATGTCCCATAATTAATCATAGTAAGTCGGAAATGGACACATAACATTAGACTAAAAGATAAACAATGGGGAACAATGAGACACAATCAGTGTCTTCCTTAAAGCTTAGATGCAACCAAAATAAACAGACATTATATAAAGACAATTATCATTTATTCATGACATGTAATATACATTGTTGATTATGAGAAAACAAATAAACACACTTATAAATGTACAATCGCAAACCAGAGTGCAATATTGTCTACTTTGGTTTACTACCCTCGAAAATATGCACCCGGAACACAGTGAGTATTGAACACTTTCATTGGCTGGTTTCGATTCATTTTACAATATGCACATAGCCCAGTGTATAGCGTATAGCCTGACAGGTGTTAAGTGCAAATGGCATGTGGTCAATGATTGAAGTTCTTTACTGCATACTGCCATTAGCAGACACGAATGCAGGCACATAGGTGTCAATAAAACGCACATTGAGTTTTGTGTGTGACAGAGACTGCTAATTACAATTAGACATTTTTCACCCCAGCTGGGGTGAATTTAGTGAATCGTTTGAACTCCTATTTCGAGGAGTGGTTTTCATCGCGTTATTTTTCAACTTTATAGTGAGTGAGTGAGTTTAATTTTACGCCGCACTCAGCAATATTACAGCTGTATGGCGGCCGTCTGTAAATAATCGAGTCTGGACCAGACAATCCAGTGATCAACAACATCAGCATCGATCTGGGCAACTGGGAACCAATGACATGTGTCAACCAAGTCAGCGAACCTGACCACCCGATCCTGCTAGTCGTCTCTTACGACAAGCACAGTCGCCTTTTATGGCAAGCATGGGTTACTGAAGGCCTATTCTACCCCGGGACCTTCACGGGTCTTCAGCTTTCTAAATTCCACTTGTATTCTGGATGATATAAGTCCTTACCAAAAGGTATCAGAATATGCAAAGTTGTGTTTTGCTATGCATGTCATTTATAGTAAGTTTGATAAAGAAAAAAACATTTAACAAGTCTATGTCCATTTTAAATGTCCACTGAAACCAACATCCTAGTTCATCATCAAATAAAATCAACTTCTATGTGATATCGCTTCCTTGATAACTGATTTAGTATGTACACCGAAACTCATCACGAGAACTTTTTTCCTTCATTTTTACAACTTCTAATGTGCACTCAAAGTAGTTCACCATTGCCAATCTGTCAACATATTTTGGCACAGCAAAAGATTCTCTTGAAATGATCAGTGAACAGTAACACAAGTAAACGACTCTACACCTATAACTCGTGGTGGTAATCATATACTACACTTGGCGGTTCGCAATAAATTACAAAGCCTCTACACTTAGTCGGTGACATGAGAAAGGCAAGGCTATGAAGATATTTGTAAAGTAGCGCGTTGATCGTTCGGGGTCGCTTTTATCATTCAAATATCCTGCATTGATAAAACGAACTACAATTTCATTGGCTAGTCCAAACACACTGTAAACGGGTTAAGTCGTGCATCAGTCCACAAAACAACTATCAACCAGTAGGAATGCTTTCCTGGGTCGTACAGACCGTGTGCTGTCGGGTTGGCAAGTTGAGTAGCGTTGCATGTACAAGGTAAGCTATTCATATTTCTGCAAGTTCTTATAACGTGTTGAAGTGTTATAAAATAAAACAACACTTGATATATAGTTCGTAATGTGTTTTAAAATAAGGTGATATGCCAGTCCTTTGTTTCGTTTTGTATATTTGCCAATACCAGATCTGTCCTTTTATAGTAAGCAGCATAAATAGCCCATTAAATGACACACATACATCAAAGGAAAAGATGGTCATGCAATGCATGCTCCATGTGAAAGACAGCCAAGCCTTTTCTTGTGAAAACTACAAGCACTATTTCCAGTTACTTGCAAAGGAAATTTAAGCACATATTTTGTGCTGTGTTTATGTAGTTAGGAAGGAAGCGTGAAAGTTTAGGAACTTGTACAAACAAATCGATTTGTTCCAGTTTATCACCAAGTTACTGAAAGATGTCTACCACAGATTCGTCAGAAGGATCTATGCATATAATACCCAAAGGTAAAGGTTTATGCTTTCACTATGAAACTGACGACCTCCTAGATGCAATCACATAAATAATATATACCTTAACTGTCTGCGTCACTATGGTTTAGTTAAATTGCTTCTGGATTAATGTAGAAGGGCACTGCGTGAACATAAGAATTTGGAAGGATTTCCGCATATTTCCATCATTAGCAAATCAAAAAGAAAATAAATGCAGTGTGAAACTTTTTACAGAATCAAAATTAAAGTGTACGTACCATTAGTCGGAAATCTCTCAACATAAGAATGGAACGGTGGGTTAGTTTAATTGTTAAAGCGTTCCCTCGTCACGCTGAAATTCCAGGTGCGATTCCCCAGATGTGTACTCTGAGGCCCATCTGTGGAGTCCCTCGCCGTGGTATTGCTGTAAAATTACTAAAACCGGTGAAAAACTATACTTACTCATTCAAATTGAAAATAATAGACAAGTTATTCTTACTAAGTGAACATAATATATGCATTGTTTCAGCGTACTATCATAAGGATTGCGTCTTTACGGCTGATTTCACCGAGAGCGAAGAACAGGCTTGGCTGTACACAACAGAGTGGACATGTATTCCTTCATCAGGGACATGTGAAATTAATTATTCACCGGAACTGCTAGGATATGTGTGTGATTTAGTGCATCACTTTGACAATCCTCCAACGGTGAAGGTTGCGAGTTTACGTAACCCTGAACCGAAGGTCATCCTTGTACTCCGACATGACACAAAGGAAAGCGCCTTAAGAATGATGTGTAAACTGACTGATGTGAAAGACAATGTCGTAAACTTTCTACGAAGCCTGAAAATACCTGCCGACGATATCAAGGCGAGTGTTGAGCTGAAGAGAGTGGATGAACCAGCCGAGTACCAGAACGGAGGTAACACATTAAGACATGTCTTCTAACAGAAACAATGTAATTAATACACAAAAGACACATAAGTCTATTATTACCGTAAATAATATTTTCATGTATAATGTACCCATGGTCCTTCGTTTTGTGATCTACCTACATTTGTTGGCGATCCATAGCCAATTTTTATACTGTCTTGTCAGAATTGGGAATCCAATTTTAGAGATAGATGCTAGTTTTCCTATTAAAATACTGTGACATTCTAGTGGGTTTTACTCTCCTTCGTTGACAATTTTTTTTATCCTTTATGTATATTTATGGTGAATTCACAACTTGTTTTAGTCACAATACTGCCAATGTGACATTAAATTTTAATTCACTCACTCAATCAGTCACTCGTATAATGTAAAGAGCTGGTACATATATTACAAGCTTGATGTGTTCATCATTCAGCCAATACACTTCCCTGTGTTCGAGCGCAGAATATGATGTATTATGAGCTTATAAAAGTATGTTAACAAAAAACCACACTTATACACCCAATCTGATTGTTTCTGCAGAAGGGATAAAATCGGAAAAATATAATACTTTGCGTTTACCTATAAATATATGTGATCTCTGATGAAGCGGCATTCCAAGTGACTCGATATTTAGGTAGGAGGTAGCATACTGCATTGGGGAGAGCAAACAAATTATTGCCTTTAGAATTTGTTCTTCAGTTATTTCAATACATTACATTACATACATGTATGTTAAAGTCTATGTAAAATCAGTTCCAGCAAGGAGAGATACAATATTCGTAGAACCTTCATTTTTTTCTCTAAAAACATATGTATTTATTCAGATGTATGTGAAGGTTTTCTTAAATGAAACCATTCAAATCTATCAAAACTCTTTCTTTCGGTGAAGGGGGCGTGTGTCTGTTCGAGTCAACGCCAGACTGTACGAAGACTTATACATCAGAAACAACATGGCGGTGTAAAACTAATGACGGATTTAAGGTGGATGACGTTGAAACGTCACAGAGACAGTTTTCAAAATTGAAGAACGCTTTTAGCGAAACTTACAAGGCCTGTTTGAAACATATTCGGAGCGGATCTGTCAAATTCTGCGTTCATCATGAGACTCCACAAGACGCCCTGAATATGATCAGTCACTACGAGGATGTGAGAGCTATGATCCTGGAGTGTCTCCGGAGAATAGATTCTACAGTGAAAGACATCCAGATGGACGTCCAGGTGCAGGACTTCGTAGGTACTGTACAAATTATTTGTCCGCCGTATGCAGATATGACAGGGACTCTGTTTTCGAATATACATGTTTTCATATCTTAGTGTCGGTTTTACTAATAAATGATTTTACCTTATTTCTTCAGGTTTTAAGAGTACTCCAATCTGAAGGACGCTTAAAATCCTTGCAAAAAATTGATAAATTCGGGTTTCTTTTCTAATCAAATTGTCCCGAAAAGATACCGTAATATCTGTGTTAGGTATCTGTCCACACAAAGAGAGAGAGAGAAATAGGGAGACAGAGAGAGTGAAAATGGACACACACACACACGTGCGCGCGCGCACACACACAACCACCACAACTGTTCTAAGGACCAGCATATTCTGCACACGTTCTGGTGATTACGCATGTGATATTGTGGTCACGTGACCGCACGTACGCAGGGGCAGTTTCGCGTACTTGCAAAAGAGTTTGCTGCATGCGACGAGAGGATGCGTCAGGTTAGATGTGGCCCTCATGGTAGTCGTCCATATTTACTACAATGTACTGTCCATTTATAATGCGATTCAGGTCGTAAGAGCTGACTAACAGGAACTTGTGGCCTGGTTTGGTTGACAAATATCATGGTTTTCCAGTTGCATGATCAGGCCGTTGATCACTGGGCTTAGTGGCCCAGACTCTATAATATAACTAATAACACAAAACAAGGAAAAAGAAGGAGACACAACTACACGGGTGACAATTAACGGCAAACTATTACAGAAAAACACTGAAATCAAAATGCTTTTAAATATATGTGAACACAAAAGCATCCCGCTCGCTATGATTTTGGGAGCAAAGTAGTCAGAATTGGGCTGAAAAACAGCAGCAAAAACTTCAATCCCAAATAACGGCCAAACGGTTAGAGATATCGAATCTGCCATACCGCCGTATTTTATACATGCAAAACGCATTGACCTAAACGTGCTGGACGTTATATGCTTAGGGGAAGTTAGGCGATGTTTCCAGAATTCAAAATTCAATTCGGTTGCTGTCATGCGGTACGTAAGGCATACATGGCAATGTCAGTGTATTACCTGGTATGTGTGCAGTAAATTCGATTTCGTGGTGATTTTTTATTTCGTGAATGTTGGAAATTTGTCCTGAGTCTGAACCTTCTGAAACTTTTCGTCGATGTTCAGTCCAATGCATGGCCGTGCTGTGACATGTGTATATCCATATTACACTGAATTGACATGGTAACATAGTTTGAGCGGAAAATGTTAATTGTAAAATTATTGTTTTACCATGCAAATGTTTTAATGTTAGAAGATTTAGATTGAAATCACAGGAGATTTTAAGAAAACAGGCGTGAAAGTAGTTCGCCGCGAATATTAGATGTCTTCTCTGAAGACCGCGCCTGCTCGTGACATTTACCGCATAAAGTGATTTTGGCTACTAATACGTTATTGCAACTTCACACGTTATTGCAACTTCAAAAGTGAACTTTATCGAGAACGTTATTGTGACGCTAAAGAAAACCAATATTTTTTACGAACATTTTTCTTCACTATGAATAATGATTTACTGAGAACCACACCTTTAATAATCCTTCCAGCAATATGTATTACTATATACGTATTATGGAAATAGTTATAAAGCAACAATAACTTATTTCATAGTCCTCACAAAAAAATTGGTGTAGGTATGCTATATTGGTTAGAATAATATTCTCATGCTTGCCAAATGTTACAAATGCTCATATCTTAGACAATCTCAGAAATAAGACTATCATTCAGTTAATACTCAGTAAGCTTGTTACTATTTATTGTATATTCAATAAACACTATCTCCTTCCGAGCATTTAGTAAATATTTCAACCACATTACTCCAAAATAATTCATTTTGTTGTTTTCTTTTTAAGATTATGTGTGGCCACCCAAAATATATATTCTTACAATTCCGGTAAGTAAACTATATTACAGTCTTGTCCACACTGGTACAATATGGCAGACGAGTGATATGATAATTTGAAACATACTGATATCGTTGACCTGTTGTGCTTTATGAATGACATGTAATTAGAGTTGTTGTTTGTTAAATTAGATATTCACAACATTTCATTACTGACCATGGCTGTATCATATGAAGTAAACAACCATGTAATTAGTAAAAGAGTGCTTCACATTCCTCTTTTTCTAGTAACATATTTGAAATATTTTGCTTAAGGTTGTTATCCAGATGTAAGGAGTACTTTTTTTGTGTGTAAGGTAACATGTGTAGGTATATTTTCAAAGTATATCTTCATAAAAAGTAAGTTACATGAAATGTCACAAAGTCTCTGTTACAACACTTTGTTTTCTAAAGATGAATAGCTGTAATAATATGTCTAGTAACAGTTAATATCGGCAAGTCTTTTCTAGTTCATTCAAAATGAAAGTTCTGGCAACTTTTAACTTTAGTTCTAAACTTTTAACTTTAGTTCTATATATATAAGACAATGAAAAGAAATCTATCATTATATACATATTTATTTACATGAAAGGCATATGGTATAATTAAATAATTCACCGTGATTTTGCTTAAATATTGCAAATACGGCGTACATATTAATCGCACCATTAAATAATTTGAAGGATATTTACATTCAGTGAATTTATATAATATATGTCACCGTGATTTTGCTCCAATATTGTGAATACGGTAAAACGGTGAATACGGGCACAGAGGCCAACAGAACAGTCAGGACCCCAAGTCCTGATCTTTCCTGCAGAACCATCTGATTCCTCTTCCTTCCAGTCTGAGCTTCAATGAAGTGGCGTCAGTCGTCGGGAAGGAGGCTGGGTCCTTGGTCTGCCAGCCCCCCTAGTCACACGAGTGTTCCCGACGAGTGAGTGGAGAAGGGACATGTGGAAGTCCAGACATGGGGGGAAGGGGCGTTCTACCATGAGTGTTCAAGAACGTCTGATAGGCATTAACTAAAAGTGAAGAGAAGAAACATTGACTACCAGTAATTATATCAAATAATCACAAGAAAATCTCATTCTTGAAGAATCACTATAATTTATAGTAATTAATGTTCAATTACTCCATATTTCAGGAAGTCAGGCATCAGGAAGTACACTTTGATAGCAATATTGATGTTAAATGATCAATAACTATACCTAATTGATGAGTCGATGAGTCGTTATTATGACTTCCAATGGAAAACATGATCTCTTACCTGATGCTGTGAGAAGAAAATTGATTAAAATTTTCTTCCACAACTTCAAGGAGCGGAGTTGGGGATCATACAGTGCAATGAGTTGATCCCCAAGGTCCACTCCCCCCACCAAGGTGTTGTACAGTCGAACGACTGATGGGAGAGTGACAGACCGGCCCCGTGAGTTAAGCTCATCTTCCATTCTGTAAAGGGAATAGTAGATGTTGAGCATTCAATGATCATGTTATTAAATTCTACACATCTTCAAAATTAAATTAACATATTTCACTTTCATAAATCTGTATTGTGATATTATGTGTTTGCCACATGTAAAATAAATCATAATGACTAATCTGCCAATAAGGACTCACAAAAATTTAAAATACTATATACCTTGGACTACTCATGGTAGATAAAATGGGGAAGACCCTCCTGTCTGAAAAGAACACTGCCAGCAGTGGACCCTGTCTTCTCACAGTTGTCGTGCCCCTTGGTGGTCTTTTCCCAACAAAAGAGACCGGCATTCCCTTCCTCCGGACGGCGACAACTCCCGTACAGAATGTCTTCCTGCCAAATAGAGCATGGCAGAGAGACGGACTGCTGAAGAAGTTGTCAGAGATGACGTGGTGGTCATCCAACGTTCCTACCTTTGTAGATCCGACCTTGATGGGTGTATCCAGTACCCGCCTCGGCAAGGATCCACAGCTTCACTGGTTCGCAATTTCTAGTTTTTGTGATCGTTAGAATTCTTTTGATTATTCACTAAGATCGGATTAAATGATTCACTGATTACATCTAGAAAACATTTCATGGAATTCATCCTAAAAATGTGTGTGTTTATCCAGGCTAATTTCCAATAGCTAACCTGTGAGTGTTTGCGAAGGATCCATTCACAAAGACCGGCCTGATCTTGTGGAGGGGGTCATGATCCGGCTGCCCTCGTGGCACTGCAGTAGAGTTATCGCTGCAGAGGAGGAACCGCATGATGATTTGGAAGCGGTTCCTCGGCATGGTATCCCCGAAGGATGGTGTTGCTGTTAGCCTGTTCTTGCACCCCTCACTCCAGTAGGATGCGATGTTTGGCTTCCTGACGACACCCATGGCCAACACGAGTCCAAGAAATGCCCATGATCGAGCCCTGCTCTGTGGTGATAAGGTGCGGCCCTGCAGGTACTGCTCCGCATACCTGTTTGTCTCCCTGACCAGACAAATTAACACCTCCATGCCCTCCTCCAAGTTGTTGGTCAAAATATTCGATTGGAAGGGCATCATCACGTGAAAAGTAACTTCATATTTCTATCTATGCATGTATTATTATTGCAAATCAACACTGATCATATCTTCACATTTCGCCTACAAGCAAAATCAATTCATACAGACCAATATCTTTGATAGATACAGGCATTAAATCAAAAGTATTCAACAGATATACATGAATAAGTGCAGTTTTTGCCACATACAAAACATACAACAATTACTTTATTTGTTGTGAATTGTAATGCCTATCTTCCTTATTGAAATCATTAAATTTATTATGAATTTATATATTTCATTTATTGTTCACATTGATTACCTGGAGGGTTGACAGGGCCACAGACCTCGGCAAAATTAATGCTATTCATTATAACTCCAGAAGAAAGATTTATTATCATTTACTGTGGTTTGTTTGAAGTACGACAGGCAAATAAATGAATGGGCATATATGTAGCATTCAACAGTTTATCAATAGTCAAAAATAAATAGATATATGGACAAAAATTTAGGAACGGATTGAAGGTTACATTAAAATTTAAATTCATTTAACTGAAGAATATATATTCTTTTGATGTAAAGGAAAACATTTATTTCTCTTAGGGTAGTGATGTTAAAAATCGAATATAATCTATTGCAAGTGTCTTCAATATTGGGAGTAATAAGAGTCTCTGCCGAAATCAAGGTTTGAAATAATTGACATTGCCAACATCATAAATGGTCCTTGCATTGTAAAAACAACACCTGAATACAAAGTTTTAGATGTTTATGTAATGACTCACTTTTATAAACCTAATTTTCATACCTAACAATACTGTGAAATTAATGACTGGGTCAGACAGAATGGAGTAAATAATCCTGCTAATCATATTTCATGTGTTTAAGTTTTTAGTAACTCAAACAATTTCATTACAGTCAACACTGTAAACATAGATTTTGGAATATTGAAATATCGGTCAGTCTTCTCTTTAATAGTATTTACCTAACTCTATTCCATACTTATAAAAGCAAGTATTTATCCAAATTCAGAAACTGCTCCTATGACTTAAGGATACAAACTGGCGCATGCCAAAATATTAACATTGATAATAGAGGGGTTTAATGTGTAATGATGACATTGTATTATATAATATTTGTTCCATCACATGAAGTATAAAAAATGTAAAGAGTATCATAGAATATTGTATATTATTATCATCAAACTTTATTACTATAATGATCCTACAATAATCAAGCTTCTAACTAAATCCCAAAACTACCTTTGTAAAGATGTGAAACTGGTGTATTCAGTATCTACTTAATTAGTATGCAGTATTTGTATGTTCTCCGTTAGTAGCCCATTGTCACCATCTCTTTAGAAACAACCTTGGTTGAATTCACATAATATATATGCTATTTTCATGTTAGGCTGGTGGTTGTTTTCAATGTATATTACTTAACAATATTACTGGTGAAAGTAATGTTTCTTACTTTTGTGTATTTCATGTATCTGCATCCTGAAACTGTACACTGTTATGTTGTTTACATTCATTATTTATATTGAAAAATATTTCAGACACAATCTCATTGTGTTCATGGAGCTACACTATATGTAACAAGTAAGTGTTGACCATCTGTGTACTTCTTGAAATTTTCAGTATGCATATACTGTTATCATTTTCCCTTCAGTTCAGGTTTTAAATATATCAACTAAAACATAAATAACGAATGTACTGTGTCTGCATCACCAGTATTTTTATGGTACCAATATAATACGATTAAAAAGTCCAAACTGCATAATCGTCGTAATATTGATTCTACTTCGCCGCTTCATTTGTTACTGCTTGACAGAAGTAATAATTTCAGTCTACCGAACTTGAACAATAAACATACATTTTACTCACCTCTCCTTTCCTCGATATCTTCCATATTGGAGTCAGACTCTGAGTCGGAATCGAGCGAATCGACAGATATATCCGACTCAAAGTTCAAATCACTGTCAGTGTCAACTCCAACTACAGACATGATTACGAATGATTTGTTGCGTCTGTCACAAGGGGCTATTTATATATTCATTAATATTCATACTCTTGGCGGGAAGCAATTTTTTATGTATTTCCTTAAATATTCCTTGCGTTGATTGCTTACTCAAAATAAGCATTTACTATTCTGACTTCAGTCGTGTCTTTATTTAAATTTCTTTTGTCCACATTTCAACGAAATCAATTGAAATCTAGGACTTTATTGTTTTGACTCGGCCTCTGGTAACCTTTGTGACGTGGCAAGTCATAGGTCGCCTGTCACGGTATTTTGTTCCAGACTAACCATCGCAAATGAACCGTTCCCGTCCTCTCGCCTATATGGGAGTGGTGCGCGGTGGAAACTACAGAGAGTCAATAGAAACACGTACACATAATTCTTAAAAACAAAAAAAAATATGTCCTTCAGTAACACCTGATTTATGAGCAAATACTTACAGACACCTTAGAAGTGTAAAGTTTCAGCATTGAAACAAAAAAAACCCATTAATATCTTAGTTTGCAGTAGTCCGTGACTTAGCAACTCTGTGAAAGACTACGATGCATGCATCATCATGAAACAAATATATGCAATCCGTCGCAGTTCAGATTTCCTCAAGCAAATCAGGGGCATGAAGCTGGAGATGACATGATAAATAAGCTATGACATAATCATAACCATTAAGTTATTTGTATTTATTGCGATTAGTTTACAATATTCTTACCAGTGTCTACTTTTGAACGTCTTTTCAGAAAATTATACATATAAAAAACACAGACATTTTACTAACACACATTCGTTCAGAAGACATAAAATATACAGTCCTCGTTAGAGGTTGTCACAGGCAATCTTTCCTGCATTTCCGTGGTCGACTAAGGACCATTGGTGCGGCTTTATCTTCTCGCGGAAAGTAGTGTTAGCGACCTTCAACTTCGATCGCCATTTTGTGTAAGCTTCCCAGCGAAAGAGCTTCGGTACCTTTTCTGTATTTTAAAAAAATATGAACATTTACAGAACACTATGGAATATCTGAGTATAGACAACATTATGAAAAGTGACAGCGATCAACAAAGAATGTGTTTAACATGTGTCAATGGGTATGTACTACTGTATGAATGCTTTTAAATATACGTTAAGTGGCGAAGTGGAAAACGATGCAATACGGCGATATGCAGTTTATATGTGCGTTAGAGCTATAACAATTATGCATACGTGTTGGATAATGACTTTACTTTTAAATGTGACATCTTTTTGGATTAGGGATTGTATATTTTTCGAATATTTTCATTTCCCTTCCCACCTTGTTACAAAAGGACATATATGTCCCTCTGGCACATCAACTGCGTTTTGGGCACCCGTGGCGAGCCACCTCCTCGTGGTGGGTGCTGGGTAACGCCAAGAGCTCGCCAACACCCCTGTTGTGGACCAGGGGGCATATTTGGTCCACCAACCCGTTTGCCGTGGGTTGCGGCCCTGTGTCGGTGGAGGACGGGAGTCTGGGGGTTGAGGGCGCTGGTGGCCTGTAATCGTGCTCCCTTTGCCCAACACACCCCTTTGACCCTTACTTCACCTAGACGGGTGGTTGAATGGGCCCGATTCTACCAATCGGCTGGTCATGCCGAGCCCTGAGCACTATATTTCGTTGCTCATTAACTATTTGGCTTGGACACAATGTTGACATAATTGGTTTTAAGTATATATTGTATGATATATGAATTTTCAAATTTGATAAAATTTGCCTAGATGCTGGTGCCAGAAGGCGATGGCTCATGGGCCAATCTGGTACACTGATTACTTGTTTAATCCTTCTGCTGGAGTATATCATCCCAGTATCCTTGGTGCTGCAGGTCGGAGATCCACTTGTAGATAGCATTGTCTTTATGATACTCGGTGGTGGGTGGGGAGCTGGGATGATGAATCTTATATACATTAACATGGAACCTGAAACCCCCCTGAGAAAAAAACGTCAGCTTGATAATGACCAAAGCACAAATGACAGTTATCGACAATTGAAACAGGTAGACTATTGGCCGAGATTTCTAGTGATAGAGTCTGTGGATAAAAAACCAATTAAACTCAATCCGTTTGCTGCTTCCAAAGCAGTGTATGGTATTGCAGAAGACGTGAAAAATATCAGGAGACAGAGATCTGGGTCGTTACTCATAGAATGTAGTAAACGACAACAAGCAACCAACTTGCTGTCAGTTGATACGTTGGCCGGATGCCCTGTTTTAGTGTCAACCCATCGTACACTGAATTCAAGTAAAGGCATTGTCAGGGATCGAGATCATCCTTTAGAGGATTTGACGGAGCTTGACATCATGGTTGAACTGAAAGATCAAGGTGTCACGCACGTGAAACGTTTTACGAGGCGTCACAATTCTGAAGTAGTTCTCACAAACAGATATTTATTGTCATTTGACTCTCCAACGGCACCAAAGTCAATCAAAGCTGGGTATTGCAATCTTCCAGTTGAAGTTTATATACCAAATCCACTGAGGTGCTTTAAATGCCAGAAATGTGGTCATGGGATACATTCTTGCTCCAACCGTATTACTTGTGCTCATTGTGGGGAGCAATCTCATGTTACAGAAGACTGTACAAATAACTTTAAAAAATGTGTCAACTGTTCAGGAAAGCATTCCTCCTCATCAAAAGATTGTCCGATATGGAAGAGGGAAATGGAAGTCAATAAAATAAAACATTCTCAAAATATCAGCTATGCTGAAGCTAAGAAGCTTGTTCCCTCTGTTTATCCAAATGACTCTTACGCTTCTGTTAGTAAAAGACCATCCACGACCACACTCTCAGTTGAATGTCAGACAGAGGTGACATGGATAAAATCTACTTCTCCTGAACCCATCACAAATCAAGAATTATTACCACTAGGAGACTCTGCTGCTCAGACTGTAGCCATGACGCCATCTCAGCCTCAGCCTATGCCTTTGTCACAGGACTCCGCAAGTCCAAAGACTCAGCTAGATACTGGAAAGTCCTCTGGTCGAAATGTTAATTCCAAATCCAAATTATATTCGTGTCAGTCAAAAGCTGTACCTGGACATCAAGTCGCACAAACTGTGAAAGGAAACCAAAAACGTACTAGAATCAACCAAAGCGATAGAGTCGCTAAGGGTTCAAAAGATGAGATTCAGCTTTTTAATAAGTTTGGGTCCCTCGAAGATATGGGTACGTCTGAACTTATCTATCACCGGACAGGGAGTTTATCGCCTTTTAGTCGTGGTAGATCACCAATAAATGCACCAAAGTGATGAATCATTAATATAATATAGTGCAGTGGAATTGTAGAGGGGTAAGGACCAATTTTAATGAATTGCAGCTATTGGTCCAAGATTTTGCACCACAAGCAATATGTCTGCAGGAAACGCATCTGAAACAAACAGATCTTTTTAAGTTACGTCAATGTGATGCGTATCATTATTTTTCACCTCCGGGTGACTGAGCCACTGGGGGATCGTCAATACTTGTCAAACAAGACGTTATTCATAGCCCTGTAACTCTTACAACTAATCTCCAAGTCGTTGCAGTGCGACTTACTCTTCACGTTGCACTTACATTATGCTCTTTGTATATTCCGCCTTCTTCAGCACTCCAACTATCTGATCTACAATCTCTCTATGATCAACTTCCGAAACCGTGCCTTATAATGGGTGATTTGAATGGCCACAACCCACTCTGGGGTGGTACAAATACAAACAGTAAAGGTAAAATACTGGACGAATTTTATATCCAATAATGAACTCTGTATATACAATGATGACTCAAATACATATCTGCATCCTGCAACCGGCACCTACTCTTCTCTAGATTTGTCTCTTGCAGACTCTAATCTACTTCATGAATTTGATTGGACAGTCCACAATGACCTCTGTCGAAGTGACCACTTTCCAACTATTTTATCAGAAATTTCCCCATCTGAAGCTCCATCTTACACAAGATGGACTTTTTCTAAGGCAGATTGGTCCTTATTTAAAACATTGTGCTCATCTAAACTCCAACCTTCATGTTTCAGTCAAATACGTGATAAAATTCAGCGTTTTTCTGACGTTTTAAATGAGATAGCTGCAGTATGTATACCACAATCCTCTACAAATCCACATGTACCGAAGCCGTGGTTTAATACAGACTGTAAACAGGCTAGAAAAGCGAGGAAAAGAGCAGAGAATTATTTTCGAAATCATCCAACTGTCCATAATTTAAATAAGTTTAAAGTACTAAATGCGAAGGCACGTCGTACGTTCAAACAAAACAAACGGCAGTCCTGGAGGAACTATGTCTCCAGGATTAATTCACGCACACCAGTGTCCAAGGTATGGAACATGGTTCAGAGAATAAAAGGCAAAGGTTCGAAATCTGCTGTTCACCATCTTAAAGATGGTGATAGTTTGATTACTGACACATCTCAAATTGCCAATAAACTTGGCGAAACGCTTGCCAAAAATTCTTCATCAGAAAATTATGTTCCTGAATTTCAGAGATACCAGAAGTTACAGGAAAAGAAAAACCTTAATTTTGAATCAAATAATGGTGAAGATTACAATGAAGTGTTTTCCTTACATGAGCTACATACAGCTCTTGAGCAAGCTCATGACACAGCAGGGGGTAATGATAATATCCATTACCAGCTACTGAAACACCTACCTGAACCATGCCTATTGACACTTTTAGATATATTCGACAAAATATGGATGTCTGGAGAATTTCCTCCTTCATGGCGTAATGCTATTGTAGTTCCAATACCAAAACCTGGTAAGGATCATACATATCCACCAAATTACAGGCCGATATCGCTTACTAGCTGTGTCTGCAAAACCATGGAGCGTATGGTGAATAACAGATTGGTTTGGTATCTTGAAACCAATAACCTAATAACAAATATTCATTGATCATTTGGTCCGTTTGGAATCCTTCATTAAAAATGCTATAGTCAATAAACAACATGCTGTATCAATTTTCTTTGATCTTGAGAAAGCTTATGATACAACCTGGAAGCATGGCATTATGAAGGATTTACATGAGTTTGGTTTGAGAGGCCGTTTGCCTCTTTTTATATCAGAGTTTTTAAAAGACAGGCAATTTCAAGTCCGAGTGGGTTCTACCCTGTCTGATCATTACAATTAGGATCAGGGTGTCCCGCAAGGCAGTATTTTGTCCGTCACTATATTTAGTATTAAAATCAACAGTTTATCCAAGGTTTTAAATGATTCGATTGATGGATCACTTTTTGTGGATGATTTTAATATTTCCTGTCGTGTAAAATTATGCATACTATTGAACGACAACTGCAGCTATGTTTAAATAAAATAAATAAATGGTGTCATGGGAATGGTTTTAAATTCTCAAAGTCGAAAACTAATTGTCTACACTTTTGTAGGAAATATAAACCGCATAAGGACCCTGAACTATATTTAAATGGCACTCCTATCAAAGTCGTAAAGGAGGCAAAATTCCTGGGTTTAATATTTGATTCTCACTTAACCTTCTTAACCCTCATATTAAATCTCTTAAAGCTAAATGCCTGAAACCACTGGATTTGTTAAAGGTTATTTCAAACTCAAAGTGGGGAGGGAATCAGACTACCCTCCTTCACTTATATAGATCACTGATACGGTCTAAACTTGATTATGGCTCCATCGTTTATGGCGGAGCCTGCAAAAGCAACCTAAAACTTTTAGATTCTGTCCACCACCAAGGTCTACGACTTTGTCTTGGATCTTTCAGAACTTCACCTGTTGACAGCTTTTATGTCGAGGCTGTTGAGCCATCTCTTGACCAGCGACGTATAAAATTAGCTTTACAGTGTATCACAAAACTATGTTCCCATGAGACAAACCCTGCATATGACTGTGTCTTCAATCCTCTCTATGAGGCCTATATCAGGGGGCAAGAGACGTAGGGTGCCGTCACTTAACGGCCGCCTGGGCGCTGACCATGCACGCCCCATTCCTATGTTGCACATCGACGTAAAGCTGGTTTCCAGGGCTATCTGGCGGTGTCATCAGAAATGACCTGTCGTCGACAGGTTCGACGTCGGGACGCTTTTAAGTCCGATGTAACTCGATTTTTGGCAGCTTTTCACGCTGCGGGTACTTGTCATGTTTCGTACATCGACCTCAGGGTTTTGATTTGACTCTGGATCGGAAGCCCTGTGTCTTGGCTTTCACGTCATGTGCGACACATGCGGGTGCAGTCATGTTTTCCCACCCTTAAAGCCACCCAAAGCTAAGCCCCGTGCGCGTAACGGGGCCAAAACAGCTCAGATTTGATATCACCAGGGTTTGATCTATGCATCCTGCGTTCACTAATTGTCCCATCCCGGGAGAAAGAGACATACTGCACACATATCATACATGAAAATTGCATGAAGCACCTGGGGTTATCACGGGGTCGACATGGGGTGCCTGGTTGGGCGTCCACGCCCAT
The DNA here is from genome assembly GCF_037392515.1 of Haliotis asinina. NCBI lineage: Eukaryota > Metazoa > Mollusca > Gastropoda > Lepetellida > Haliotidae > Haliotis > Haliotis asinina. The sequence goes on along the minus strand of NC_090283.1, from coordinate 4,759,471 downwards.
TTTCCCATCTGTTATAGACCTGTAATTTTACCAAGACAAAAGCCTTACTCGGAGAGCATCTTTTAAACGTCACTCGAACGTTGAATATTCACATCCTATTGGCAGGTTTCACATCGACGTGAAGCTGGTCCCCAGGGCTATCTGGTGGTAACATCAGAAGTGACAAATCTTTACCGGGTTCGACGCCGGGGCGCTTTTAAGCCCGATTTATCCCGATTTATGGCAATTTTTTCACGCTGTAGGTACTTGTCATGTTTCGTACATCGACCCCAGGGTTTTGTCTTTGACATGGGTCGGAAGCCCTGTGTCTTGACTTTCGCGTCATGTGCGACACGTGTGGCTGCCGTTATGTTTTCCCACCCTTAAAGCCACCCAAAGCCAAAGCCTGTGCGTGCGGCGGGATGCAAAACAGCTTATTTGATATCACGCGAGTGAGTGAGTGAGTGAGTGAGTGAGTGAGTGAGTGATTAAACATACCTACACATACACTTACGAATTGAAAGCCAGAACTGCCCATTAGCTTTTGGTGTCAGGTGTACGCCATCCTTGGCTAGCAGCGCAGGTCCCATCCTCATGTGCTGGCTGTGTTCCCAAAGGGTGGCATCCAGACGGCGTCGCAACATCTTCTTCAAGCGCCGGTTCGCCTCCTCCACCTTCCGCTTGTAGGCAGAGACCGTCATGTTCCTTGGTTTTACCCTCGGAAACAGACTCCCTATCACCGCCCTGGAGCCTGGCCGTTTCCACCGAAGGTAGTCCAGAAGATCCAGCAGGTCTTCGACCAGGTCCCGAGGATCAGTAGAGGCCGACACGTCGTTCTCTCCCACTTGAAAGAACACAATGCCCTGAAAAGCTGCATCAAGGGCATCCACCTCAGCTTTCATCCGAGCGACGGTCGCCCCTCCGATCCCACGCACGGTAGTGAGGATGCCATGTGGAGGGGGACAGACTTGAACAAGTCGCCGCACGAAACTATGCCCCAGGATGGCAAAGTGCAGTGGCTTTGAAACAGGAGCTTCAAAAAGTGCGCAGGCCATGACTTGAATGAAGTTAGTCTTCAAGAACGATTTCTGACAATGATTTGTGTCAAATAATATCAGCACAAGTGCCGTGATGCTCGTATCTGACTGCTAAGTATATATAGCCTGGGTCATTGATAAGTGTTTGTACTGAGCTCTGCATTGAACTCACGGGATCAATCGTTCATGGATTAAGACCTGTTGTTAGCTTAAGCCTGACACGACTCACTCATCTCGTTCAGTTATGGGATAAAACAACGAGTCAATGATTGGTGTTTTCTCTCCAGCTGGAACTAAAGACAATACCAAGGCTACATTTCCATGCAACATCAAACTATCGGCAAACATGGAAACCCGGTATTAAGCATCACACCAGCTGGAATTAAAGACAATGCCAAGGCTACATTTCCATACAACATCAAACAACTTCCATGCAACATCAAACTATCGGCAAACATGGAAACCCGGTATTAAGCATCACACCAGCTGGAATTAAAGATAATTTTTCCGGGCCAGTTTGTACGCATTGAAAATATGGCACCTTCACCCGGTAACATATTACCAATGCCTCGGCCGACCGACTGACTTTGTAGACCTTGATGCAAGTATACCATTTCACTTGGGTCAAGGGTTACATGATCTACCGTTTTCCACCTATTTTGTTTATTTCGAGCTTTTAGTTTTTATTAGTGGTGTTAGGTATTTTTGTTTTGAGTTGGTAATGTTTGAGTTTCGTAGTCACCTTCTCTCTCCCTCTTGGTAATTTTTTCACGTTAATTTAATGTTTTTGGTTTGGGGTTAAGTGGTTTAGGCGGTGTTACTTTTGTCCTTTTAGTTTGGCATTTATCTCCAGTTTTACGTTCTGTCATTGTCAGTGTTTATTATTCAGTTATACGCACCGCGGTATGCATGGTTTTAGCTTTAAATTTATGTCATTTAGGTTTGGGTTAGCGGTTTAGATTTAACATTGTCGGTATTAATGATTTTAGCTTTAAGGTTATGTCATTTAGGTTAATTCGGAATGGGTTAGTGATTTAGCGTAGAGAGAAGGACGTGGACTCTCCGTTTTAATTTTATGTTACTTTGATTGGAGGTTAATGGTTTGGATTAGAAGGGAACAGCGTTTGGTTGTTCTTTTAATTTAGCATGCACCATGATAACCATAGCTCACGAATTATTGAATACCCATACAATTGCCGTACATAATGGACAGATACCTCAAATATGTTAACACAAATGTATCATACAAATCATGAAACGTGGAAGGATACAACTTTCATTCCAAAGTCTGATTGCTGTGAAGGCACACTTGAGTCGACGTAGGAAGGAGGTCGTGGTTCTTCAAGTACTGTTGGCAGTTGAGCTGCTACACGTGAACAACACACACTACGCTTTACATCAACATGCATAACAAAACGTCAATGTCCGTCTGGCATGTCATGCCGTCGCATCTACCCATCAAGTAGATGTCTCACGTAGCTGTAGACACTACAGCAATAGACCGCTCATTTCCCATATGCCACACCTTAGGGAATCGCAAAGATTTGACACGGCAAATCATGAACAACTACCACCAAATCGACCTAGAGTCTCCTGTCAAGACTCGAACGGGTGTGCCTGCGCCAGCTACCGTTTTACCATCATCGACTCTCCTCTCGAACCCTCGCCTGCTATGCAACACCAGCATGTCGATCTGCTTCCGACACTATCACCCATCTCTAGGCAAAAGTCAGCAGAGTCTACACTTGCTCACAGGCAAATCAAGACTCGAACGGGTTTCCCTGCGCCAGCTACCGTTTCACCATCATCGCCTCTCGTCTCGAGGTCGCCCCCTCAACCTCTGTGCAACACCAGTGTTTTGCCTGCTTTGTGGCTGAGACATCGCCTGCTTCTAGGTAAAATCACCGGCGTATGCACTTGCTCACGGGCGAATCAAAACTCGAACCGGTTCGCTGCGCCAGCTACCCTCTCACCATCATCGCCTCTCCTCTCGGGATCGTCCCCTCGCCTGCTATGCAACACCAGCATGTCGCTCTGCCTCCGACACTATCACCCATCTCTAGGCAAAAGTCAGCAGAGTCTACACTTGCTCACGGGCAAATCAAGACTCGAACGGGTTTGCCTGCGCCAGCTACCGTTTCACCATCATCGACTCTCCTCTCGGGATCGTCCCCTCGCCTGCTATGCAACACCAACCTGTCGCTCTGCCTCCGACACTATCACCCATCTCTAGGCAAAAGTCAGCAGAGTCTACACTTGCTCACGGGCGAATCAAGACTCGAACCGGTTCGCTGCGCCAGCTACCCTGTCACCATCATTGCCTCTCCTCTCGGGATCGTCCCCTCGCCTGCTATGCAACACCAGCATATCGCTCTGCCTCCGACACTATCACCCATCTCTAGGCAAAAGTCAGCAGAGTTTACACTTGCTCACGGGCAAATCAAGACTCGAACGGGTTTGCCTGCGCCAGCTACCGTTTTACCATCATCGACTCTCCTCTCGGGATCGTCCCCTCGCCTGCTATGCAACACCAGCCTGTCGCTCTGCCTCCGACACTATCACCCATCTCTAGGCAAAAGTCAGCAGAGTCTACACTTGCTCACGGGCAAATCAAGACTCGAACGGGTTGGCCTGCGCCAGCTACCGTTTCACCATCATCGACTCTCCTCTCGGGATCGTCCCCTCGCCTGCTATGCAACACCAGCCTGTCGCTCTGCCTCCGACACTATCACCCATCTCTAGGCAAAAGTCAGCAGAGTCTACACTTGCTCACGGGCAAATCAAGACTCGAACGGGTTTGCCTGCGCCAGCTACCGTTTCACCATCATCGCCTCTCGTCTCGAGGTCGCCCCCTCAACCTCTGTGCAACACCAGTGTTTTGCCTGCTTCGTGGCTGAGATATCGCCTGCTTCTAGGTAAAATCACCGGCGTATGCACTTGCTCACGGGCGAATCAAGACTCGAACCGGTTCGCTGCGCCAGCTACCCTCTCACCATCATCGCTTCTCCTCTCGGGATCGTCCCCTCGCCTGCTATGCAACACCAGCATATCGCTCTGCCTCCGACACTATCACCCATCTCTAGGCAAAAGTCAGCAGAGTCTACACTTGCTCACGGGCAAATCAAGACTCGAACGGGTTTGCCTGCGCCAGCTACCGTTTTACCATCATCGACTCTCCTCTCGGGATCGTCCCCTCGCCTCCTATGCAACACCAGCATGTCGCTCTGCCTCCGACACTATCACCCATCTCTAGGCAAAAGTAAGCAGAGTCTACACTTGCTCACGGGCAAATCAAGACTCGAACGGGTTTGCCTGCGCCAGCTACCGTTTCACCATCATCGCCTATCCTCTCGGGATCGTCCCCTCGCCTGCTATGCAACACCAGCCTGTCGCTCTGCTTCCGACACTATCACCCATCTCTAGGCAAAAGTAAGCAGAGTCTACACTTGCTCACGGTCAAATCAAGACTCGAACGGGTTTGCCTGCGCCAGCTACCGTTTCACCATCATCGACTCTCCTCTCGGGATCGTCCCCTCGCCTGCTATGCAACACCAGCATGTCGATCTGCTTCCGACACTATCACCCATCTCTAGGCAAAAGTCAGCAGAGTCTACACTTGCTCACGGGCAAATCAAGACTCGAACGGGTTTGCCTGCGCCAGCTACCGTTTTACCATCATCGCCTCTCGTCTCGAGGTCGCCCCCTCAACCTCTGTGCAACGCCAGTGTTTTGCCTGCTTCGTGGCTGAGACATCGCCTGCTTCTAGGTAAAATCACCGGCGTATGCACTTGCTCGCGGGCGAATCAAGACTCGAACCGGTTCGCTGCGCCAGCTACCCTGTCACCATCATCGCTTCTCCTCTCGGGATCGTCCCCTCGCCTGCTATGCAACACCAGCATATCGTTCTGCTTCTCGCAAACTCGCCATTGAGCCCCCTGTCAAGACTCGATAGTTTTCGGTTTTGCTACACCATGGCCGCTTATAGATCGAGCGTCTTCGGCAGAACGAATGATGAATAGTATGAACAACGTCGCGCGCCGTTACTCACGCTAACCACCACGTCAACCAAGTGCTTGATCATGGTGGAGGTCGGAATTATCCCCCTATGCACAACCTTTATACTTTCCAACCTCCGTTGGCAGACGTAGAGGGCACCGTCGCAATTTCCGCATCGCCGTTCCGTTCCCGTCCCGTCTACGTTCGTGCCCGGGGAACCTAGGCATTTTCCGAGCAGTGGCCAAGCTTGCTCGGGTTCCCCTTGTGTAGAAAAGTACGTAAATACGTTGGATAGTTAAACTTTCACCTGACGATAGTACACATTTTAAAAAGTTTAGATTTACTTTATTTGAAAAGATAGAGCAACGAAATTTTGCATGTACCTCCGCCATTAAATGGGCTTTTTAATTTGACATGTGACTTTTAGAAAAGAAGTTACATAGTATTTTTTTAAAAAGTACAGTAAAAAACGACTATTTTTTCGAACAAATTGTGCAATAAACTTTACAATTTTCAGAATAGATGAAATCTGTTTACACCATTGTTGCCGTCACCAGAAGAGCTTTCTAATGATACCAAAAAATGTATGCTACAGACTAGAGTGCTGCAGTTAGAAGCAAAAAAGGCGCAATAAGGCAACACGAGAGCAAATGCGCCATTGAAAGGCCGTAGAAGCGAAACGCGGCGGTATATACGGACGTGTGTAGCCTCTCCAAAAACCATTGTATATGTACATGTGATACGTCGTTAGAAGCAGATTTGAAAGGGCATTCAAACGCATTATGGACATTTAGGAACGAGAAAACGATATAAAAATTATCAACGAAATTAACTTCCGATTACCGATCCGTTGAAACGGAAATAGCATGCGGCATTACATGCGGACAGCTATACACAACATTGCAGACGTGCATGTTATACATCGCTGGAAACCCCATGGAAAGACCTTTCAAATGAATCATAGATATAAGAAATCCAATGAGGGATAACGAAATTAGAACGAAAGTCTACTTCAGCTAACGGCGCCGTTGCGACGGAACTAACATGCGGCATTAAATATGGACAGCTATACACAACATTGCAGACGTGCATGTCATACATCGCCAGAAACCCCATGAAAAGACCTTTCAAATGAATCATAGATATTAGAAATCCAATGAGGGATAACGAAATTAGAACGAAAGTTTACTTCCGCTACCGGCGCCGTTGCGACGGAACGGACAAGCGGCATTACCTACGGACATGCCTAGCATCTTTGCTCAACGTCGCACATGTACATGCCATACACCACCAGAAGCGAATTGAAATGCTCTTTCTAATGAATATAAGATACTGAAAGTCGCATCAGACATGTACACATGATTAACCAAGAAATAACGCACTGATGGTGTTGGCGACGCACGGGACACGCGGCATGACACGCAGACGTATGTAGCTTGCCATGCCGGTGCACATGGGCTTGTCGTACATCGTCTTGAAGCCCATTTGCATGTGCTTTCACATGCACTATAGATGTTAGGGGTCTTCGAAAGGAGAGAGATACCATAAGGGGTTATTGGCGGGGTCGACATGAGTCGGCGGCGGAAGTCAAGCCGGATAGAAAAGCGGCACTATATGCAGACGGTTGCAGCTGTGCACAGCATGGCAGACGTGCATGTTATGCATCGCCAGAAACCCCATGAAGAGACCTTTCAAATGAATCATAGATATTAGAAATCCAATGAGGGATAACGAAATTAGAACGAAAGTCTACTTCCGCTACCGGCGCCGTTGCGACGGTACGGACAAGCGGCATTACCTACGGACATGCCTAGCATCTTTGCTAGAAAGAAAATATAGCTGAAAAAGATATACTATGTTAGATATAGAAAGAATGGTATGTTTGAACCAAATATATCATGAAATAGACTTTTGCGAAACCACATGAACGAAACATTGCATTGCATTTGAAATGACTTATATAGCGCAGAACGGATATAGAAAAATATATCTGAAAAAGACATAACACATTAGATACATAAAGAATTGTATAACTGAACCAAATACATTATGAGCTATTTGTGTTAACCAGCACTCACCACGTGGAGGTTGCTCATTCAAGAGTGCCATTTTTCTTCTCCTGCACCATTCCCACAACAGCAAGTTCGAACAGCGAACCCCTTTACTACTGCTGTATAAACCTAATGGGTCGAAACTGACATTAGGTTATGGAATTACAGGCTATAACCTACTACTTCTATCCTACGGTTTTGGTTTGATCTACTCTCTGGTCTAGTGTCATGTGGCTTTTCCTGCACCATTCCCACAACAGCAAGTTCGAACAGCGAACCCCTTTACTACTGCTGTATAAACCTAATGGGTCGAAACTGACATAAGGTTATGGAATTACAGGCTATAACCTACTACTTCTATCCTACGGTTTTGGCTTTATCAACTTTCCGGTCTACTTTCACTTTCATCTACTTGTTTCTCACCTTTTGGGCTTTATGAGCTTGCCTTTTCCTTTGCTTTTCCCTTTTCCCTTCCCCCTACCTTCAAGGGGTTGGGGCTGGGGCTGGAGCTGGCTGGAGGAATCTGTTGGAACTGACGCCGATGCAGATTCCTCAGCGTTTGATGTACCCGCTGCTTGTTGGATAACATCTTGCACAAAAGCACACTCACTAGCAGCCTGTAAGGGAGTCTTCTTAGCGTAGTACCTATATAGCTACTGACAGTCTTTTGGCCATGTGCAAGATAGTCACTGGCCATCTTACGTTTTGCAGCATCATCGGGATGCTGCCTTGCCACTTCAGTCTCCAAAGCTTTCCGAACATCCGTGGCCGTAAATGTCCTCCGTTCGTTTTCGAAGTTGGGTTTAAGGAAACCTCTTGTCCTCTGATAGCGGGCCAACTCGAGACACATATTCCCCACTTCAGTGCCGTCCACTCTCCTGAAGAAAGGCGATTTGTCCGGTAGAGCATCTTCAGGCATGTCACCACGTACATATTGACGGTAATCCCTGAACATGTCGTAATCCTCTTTGGACAAGCTTAGGGTGACCAGGAAGCTCATGGACGTCTTGTGGTCCATGAAAGAAAGTTGGTACCTCCCGGCAACACACCGTGCCTTATTGAAATCTGCCAACTTCATACACGACGGCACTGAAGGTCTTTGGGCATGTCCAAGTTGAATTATCCCACAAGACAAGTACCGCATCACCAGGCGCTGATCGTCCTCAGATGGAAGTTGATCTGCCTTGGCCCGGTCCAGGATGTCCCTCACCTCTTGTCTGGTTGCAGGATCGGTGTACCCCTTTTGAACAACGGAAATGGGCGGCGGTTGTTTGGTTTCATCTCTGAATTCTGTAACAGATTTACGGACCTCTTCGCGTTTATACTGGCTAGAGACACCTATATGAACAATGCGTAGCACTTGTAAACCTACGCAAATTATCGAAAACCCTTGGGGACATTTGAACGTACGTTTGGCAGTAGCTGAGAAAGGATTTGACAGCTGACATGTAATTTTTAATGCCACCTGCAGATACCCCATTTTGTGAAAGGACCGTGTTAAAATAATGAATTTCATCTACATGCTCAAATATATCAAAGTTGATACAAGCCATATTACTATTTGGGAAAACATGGTTTTGGATATAACAGAAAAACTTAGAAACGCGGCGACACGTGTCACCAGCATTACGCCCTGCTTTTTTAAGAATATTGGTTAAATATTGATAAAACCCTGAAAGTGTCGGCTCACTTTCAGGGAACCTATCGTATAAGCCAGTGTTTGTAAGATTAGCCCTGACTGTGTTTTGTTTGTAATTATACCGAGTACCACTTCTGGTAGACCCAGTTAAACCAGCACTGGTACTCGGCATTGGATTACTAGTTGAAGGAGAGGCTGCAGATGCGTCCTCTCCTTGAATTGTGTGGCCAAAGTGTTTAAGTACCCTGATGTAATCAGGGATTTGATTTTTGTTGACACTGTATGTGCAACAAAATGCCAATAGAGCCGACATTGACACCAGCTGTGTAGCAGTATAGGACTCGCTACGGCGGCGATTTTGGGCGTGTATGGCGTGTAGACCAGGAGTAGAACTACCAGGATAACATTGCTTTAAATGCGCGATGCCTTTGTAATATGTTTTACACTTTTGACAAACGACCGAAATGTTTGTGGAAGGCATACTTGATGATAGTGCTGGGACACTTACTTTCTGAGAATGATTGGTCTGGATGTCACAGTCTTGGACAAATTAAGAAATAAACTGCTTATACGATATGTCTATTTAGGGAATAAACCTAGTAATGTTGAGTATCAGTTTGATAAAGTGAGCAACGTAAATGACTGAAAAATGCAGAAATTAAGAACAAACGAGAAGAAATAAAAGTAAAGTTCACTTGCCAATGGTGATTGCCAGCGCTGACTGGTAGTGATCCACTAAGACACTTGGTCTGTGATGATGAAATTGCAGTGAAATGCATTCCCTTATATTACCATGTCGCGGTCAGACAACCAATGGGATGGTTTAGATGAAGTTCACGTGGCCAAGCCGGATGTTTCTACGGGGGAGGAGGAAACTGGAAATTGTATTCCATGTGTGATGTCCATTTGGAGGGGCAAGAGCATGCCAAAAGGTGTGAATTGCACATGCCAAAGGAATTTTATACGCAAAGTTGAAGTCAGTGGGGCGACGAGGTTTAAAATCACAAAGTAGCGGCATGTCAAAAGGAAGTGACCCAAGCTGAGTGATTATAACCATAAGAGAGCAAGGCAGGTGACGAAATTACAATTGCTGATAAATAGCATCTCCAGGGTACGAAGATGTGAACACAGACGAGTGATATGCAGCTAATCACGTAGTAATAAAGTTTACAGGAAGGTAGAGAAGATCGTGTACTCGTAGTATATACAATCAGTCCATGCGGACAGATCTGAAAGAAGTTATGAAAATAATGATGATAAGGAGTTGCGAACGCAACTCAGTAACTAAGTGGCCAGACAGAGGCGGCCTTTGTGACAAGTTACAGTTGTCAGAGCATGGCGCCATCTTGTCTGTTTGATGCGCGTCGTTACATAAGGGAACGTTTATTCGAATGCACAGTATACCTTGGCACATCCACATTGTCAAGGTATTACCGACCCCTTTTACACCATTGGTTTCTGATGCTGAAGTAACAGCTGAGGAAAGATGCGCGCCAGATCCCCAATTCTACCAGCCACACGCACAAGTACAGTTACATAATGCCGCGCATTCCTTGATTAAAAGACGTTCCTTGAATGCATATTATAACCTGGCATAGACGCCCTTTCAAGGGCTTTCAGGTGCGTTTGAAACATTAAATGTTGGATGATTGATCGTGAAATTATAGGTGCCGTAACACTGACGGGAGACGTGCGCCAGACCCCCGACTTTACCCGCCATCAGCAGTTGCATAATGACGCGCATGGCTTGACTGTCTGAGGTGACACGAATATACGTCACACCTTGGCACAACCGCACTTTCAAGGGCTTTCCGATGCATTTTACATCTTTCATTTTGGATGAAGGATAATGAAATAATAGCTGGCGGAAGGTACGCGCCAGATCTCCGTTTTTACCTACCAGTCGCACAAGAACAGTTACGTAATGACGCGCATTGCCTGATTATCTCATGTTCCTCGAACGCCCGTTATAATTTGGCAGAGCCGCACTTTCAAGGGCTTTCAGATGCATGTTAAACATTAAATTTTGGATGGTGGATCGTGAAATTATAGCTGCCGTAACACTGACGGGAGACGAGCGCCGGATCCCCGACTACTTTACCCGCCATTGGCGCAAATGCATTTACATAATGGCGCGCATTGCTTGACTCTCAGACGCGACTCGAATGCACATTACACCTTGGCAGAACCGCACTTTCAAGGGCTTTCCACCACCGTAAAAGTTTATATATTAAGACCACAGGCGTTGCTTCTATGGCTTTATTCCAGTTCGTTGCAACTTTAGCTCTGTCACGTATATTGATTCCTGTGTAGAGCGAATGTCTAATGTTGCACACCAGCATGTTGCACATTTCCAGAATCCCACATGAATCCCCTTGCAAATGCTTTGTAGTTGTAAATATTAACGACGCCGGTATAGCCGGTGAACAGATTCATGTAAATTCCGCCAATCTATATCACCTGCGGTATTTGTTGCATTTCGCACATTAATACCCATGTAGCTCCACCACTAAATGCGCAACGTGTGCGTTTTATACACTGTCTGACACACGCTTTAACTGGCTTTCAAACGCAGTATAGAAATGCATTTTCTAAGGTGAATCGTAAGAGTGGTTGCCATTACATCATGACCGGACTATGGTGGCATGATGACTACTGTGATATAGAAGAATTGAAGTTCAACACAATTACACAAACCATCATGTCGGAGATTGAATCTGGACTGGTTACCAGGGGCACCATTAGAATCACGTTTGCGTTTTTGGAGAGAGCGTTGGATCGGGTTTCCAACCATGTATAACATGCATAGATATCACAAAGTAAAAGGCTTCCAAAATACAATGGCGCGAGCGACTTCCACCGGAGGCTGGGTGGAAGAAAAGTCTTCCACCGAGACTCCTGTGGAAGAAATTCAGAAGGCCTAAAATCACGGAAACCTTAAATGCTGGGCTATAAATTTGCCAAAAAAGAAACGGAAAAATTCTACGTGACGCGCAAGGGTCCCGCTATCCAATGACGTGCAGGATGCGCGTGTAAGGCGGCGAATGCAGCTCCCAAGGGAGCCGTGCTGCAATAGGTGATACAATCTGGGTGGATTTATACAATCAGAAATCTTCCCTTGTTCCGCCTCTTGGTTTAAGAATAGAACCACTTATTTCTGCTGCCGGCATTAAGCTGGATCATAGAGCTCCCTCCCGTCTTCTTTCTTCTCCTCCATGGCAATTGGTTAGGCCACAGGTCGACCTGACATTAATTACATTTAAAAAACCAGAAACAAATGAATTACAATATTAACAAGAATTTAATGAATTGAAACATAGATATAGCAATTATAAATCCTTATTTACAGATGGGTCCAAGGATGGTGGCGCAGTGGCTTGTGCCACTGTCATTGGATCCAGAACAATATCTTCTAGATTACCTGATAATAGTTCTATTTTTACAGCAGAAGCTAACGCCATATTGACAGCTCTTAAATATATTCAAAGACACCCTAAACATAAACAGTATATAATCTATTCCCACTCTCTTTCTTGCCGTCAGGCTATTAAAAATATTTCTTGCAAACATCCACTTTTAATTGATATTATTGAATTGTATAATAATCTTGCTACTGGCCAATACGACATCGTTTTTTGTTGGTTACCCAGCCACGTTGGCATTTCTGGTAACACAATGGCAGACCTTGCTGCTAAAGCAGCACTCAACAAATCTGTGACGCCACTTCTTATTCCATACACTGACTATAAAGCAATCATTAGGTCTTACATCCGTTATCTGATGCAGAAGAGGTGGGACACTCAAGTAGGTATCAACAAATTACATGAAATAAAACCCTACATTGGTTACACCTACATGGGTTGTCAGTCCAGATTTGAAGAGGTCATCATGCGACGATGTCGTATTGGTCACACACGATATACACATGAATATTTGCTTAAAGGTGAAGATCCTCCGTTGTGTATCCCTTGTGTTGAAAAAATCACAGTCAAGCATGTCTTGCTTGACTGTGTTGAATATTCCATCACAAGGGATAACTTTTTTAAATCAAGAACTATGAAGGATCTTTTTAGTAATGTTAGTTATCATTTAATCATTGCGTTTTTAAAGGAATTAGACCTGTTACATGACTTGTAAATATATAAATATTTTATGATTGGAAGTTGAATTAGCAACTAAGATTGTTAGTGGCTGTATCCTCGAAGGGGCTTGAAAATTAAACCGTAAAATTATTGTCCTCCTGAGAGGGTACGTAAGTCCCAAACAGTTAAAGTCAGATTTAATCTTTCACTTTTTTTTAGTTGTAGAATATGTGTAATTTTAAATTCTGGCTAATCTTGCATACAGTCGCCAGCAGCTGAGGGGATGGTGTAAATCCAACTAGGAACCATGCAGGTAGCTGAGGTACTGTAAGTCCCCATGATCCCTAGTATGGTGATCTACCTTCGGTTGTTGGCGATCTATGGTCTGTTTTTATATTGAACTGTCAAAATAGTGATAATATTAGCTTTTAAGTTTTTACGCTAGTTTTAAATACTAACTGTGATAGTCTAGTGGTTTTACTGTCCTTCGTCGACAGGTTCTTCATAATATGCCTATATATTCCTTTTTATGTCACGTATGTTCTCGTCACAATATGGATGCAATATTGCCGACGTGACGTTAAATGATAACTCACTCACTCACTCACTCAACTGCGTTTTGTGTAGGGACATATATGTCACTGTGGCATCCCGGGGGGTTAATGGAACTTTACAGAATCAGGTAAGGATATTGTTGACTGTAAATGTTGATGATATGCCGTTGGTGTATGAGCCCTGCATTTCGTAATGTAGTTCTGTTTTAATTATGTGTCATAATTTCCTCATTAATCGTGAAACAGACAATAACAAAATGTTTGTTTACATCTCGATGCACCCTGTGACCTCAGACTGAGCCGAGGTTCGCCAGCTGGCGCGGCGCCAAATGTACAGTGACGTCACACTGCTGATGACGTCAAGACACCGAAGTTGCCAGCTGCTGTCTGTGCCTAGTGTTTCAGTGCTGCACACGGCAGGCTTGATGTCAGGGTTACGGTAGCACCTGTACAGACCAACACCTGGATCATGTGGATTTAGACAATAGCGACTAACGAGCAACCACACAATCACCCCTCATTGTTCCGGCAACTGAAATGTGAAGCCACACCCACACTCACACCCACACCCGCACCCGCACCCGCACCCGCACCCGCACCCGCACCCGCACCCGCACCCGCACCCGCACCCACACCCACACCCACACCCACACTCACACCCACACCCTAACCAACACCCACACCCTAACCAACACCCTAACCAACACCCACACCCATTCCAACCCCAAACTCCTTCTCAAAAAGCTGTATCCGACCCTGGGAATGGCAGGTTAGCTTTCCCGAGTTACATTACAATGAAATATTAACATTCTTTCGCGACGTGGAATGGTAGATTATCGCCAAGTCTTGAAATTATGTAATTAATATAACGAGGGAAAGACAATCCGTCATTCCTCGTCATGAGTTGGGTATTGTTTTATTGCCCACATCAGATTTCGATCTGAAAAAACGATAAAATGGAAACAGCAGTTTCTCTGAGGAAAAACGCTATCTGGAAAATCCCCATATATCTACGCGCGTGATGAAGCTTCATTTCCAAGAATTTCATCGCATTACCGTTATATTATACAGGTACTTCATCACGTGACACTAAATAAGGTGTTTTTTGCAACTAACTTAACTCTCCGTTAAATAGTAGACGTGTAGTTTCTTTACGGTACATTTCTGTATTTCTTAGTTATAACTGCAAAAAGACATATTGTATCAAATATTTGTGTGAATAATTGATTTAGAGGAGCGACGTGACACATGTGACAGTCACAGTCACAGCAGGGATGGGAAGCCTAAGAACTTGTATCTCATCTTGTTCAGTCCTCACAACAAATACACTGAACAATATCTACAACTTCGGCATCTTCGACAACACAACTGTAGACGTATTGTATCAAATCTTGCAACATCATATCCATTTCTTTCTCTGCAACTTTTATTTCCCGATGTTTAAATGGAATAATGATGTATTTATCATTCTGTATCGTCTGTGACGTCATTTGTATCTACGTCCGATAAGCACAGGCGCAGCTGCATACCTGAGAGCGTGGACATCGACCAAGTCAGTGAGCCTAGGGCCTAGCCTCATTTTGGAAACGTACGTATCCCTAAGAATTCTTAACTTTAATCGTAGTCTATGTGTTAAGAATGGGCTTAAGAAATTCGTAGGGTTACGAACGTTTCGAGAATAGCTAGCCTGGCCGCCCGATCCCTTTTAGTCGCCTTTTACGGCAAGCATAGTGGCCTGTCATGGCAAGCATGGGTTGCTGAAGGCCTGTTGTAAGCCGGATCTTCACGGGTTTTGCAAATGAGCTATATTAGTGTCCTTGAAAATTTACGATAGTCCTGAAATCTGTGTTTTGACATCTGATAAAAAGGGTCATGTTTCTCATGCCTGTATCGATGATTCTATTTTATTTGGAGAAAATGATGATTGAGAGGAAAGTGTAAACAAACGGTTGCCACGACGGATAGTTTGGGTTTTGGTGTTCAACAACACAAGTCTCTTTTTAAACCTAAACACAGGAAATTGTTTTCTTGGGTTTGCTTCTCAATTCAGTTCACCTGACTGTGAGACTTGCACCTCAAAAGCCAACAATTTTAAACTTCCGTTCAGGAACTCAGAGTTACCTCCCTTCAAGCATGCCTGTTGCAAAAGTGATTTCTCACTTTGTAGCCCGTGTCCCAGGTGTTATTACAGACAGAAACTGGAAATGCTGAGGCACTTCGCAGAGTTAGTTGGAATTTTGGAAAGACGATATTTTGTCAGAAGTTGTTAAACAAGATTTGTTGGTGTTCAAAACGTCGAAGCGAACTTTGAATAAGCATGGACTCTGAATCATGGAATATTTCACAGAATGTGTGAAAGACTAGACCAGTCCTAGAGTTGGCTCACTTGCCTTAAGGTTAAACTATCAAGTGAAACCACAGATATCACAAGGGATGTTAACCGTTCCACTATTTCATAAAAAGAATATATCTTCTATGCTCTAACCACTGTAAGCATAATATCCCTGGTTTTGCAGAAGATAGAAAGGTAGGGGTCGATGGATCATTCATAGTCCCTTACTGGACAACACAGACCTGGACCGTTCCACCAAACGATCGTAGAGCTGAGATGATCGTAACTCCCGTAGGCCGCATTAAAAATTAAATGTTTCTCGGGCACATTTTTTTCAAAAGTGACGAGGGCGGTAGGGTCTTTTTTTTATTTTTGATAGAAAAAAGTATTTCTCTCAGAAATAAAGCTTGTGCAGGTTAGCCCATGTTAATGAGTTGTAGATCTTCCCACTGTGCAGGCACCTTTTGTTTGTAATTACTGAAGCAGTCAGGCATGTTAAACAAGTAAACAATGGGATTAGTGGGGGGTCGTATAAGTATATCTCTGTGGCAGAAATGATACAGACAACAGACAACACTATTCTTTGCATGCTGTTTATAAACATTTATAACATTCTTCATGACAACCGTGACAATCCAATAGAATAGTCAAATATAATATTTGATGTCATGTAACCAGCAATACAAAGTTAAAGTATTACAGACTTACAAGATAATTAATATAATATTGATATACCTTTACATAGCAAATATTACAGACTTACAAGATAATTAATATAATATTGATATAACTTTACATAGCAAATATTACAGACTTACAAGATAATTAATATAATATTAATATAACTTTACATAGCATGGTATGAACTTAATGTCAGCATAGTTAAGGTCCAACCAAATGTGGCATGCAGTCAGCAAACTCCATTGGAGTTTTTGTACCATTTTCAAGTAGAGCCTTCTGACGTTGGATTTCATCGTTACCACCATATATGCACGCACCATCTGAAGTATGGTGGCGACTTGTTAAACAATATATGAAAACAACCAATTCTTCCTACACTTTCCCACCAATTATGTCTCAGGATGTAATGTATAAAAACCGTAATGACATCGCAAATGTACTAAATAATTATTTTGTGGATCAATCAAGAATTGCAAATCCAAATCTGCAGCTACCAACAATGAGCTCCGAATATAGCTTACACTCTTTGTCAAATATTGATATCAGCCCAGAAGAGGTAAAAGACATTATTCTATCTGTTGATATAACAAAAGCTACTGGTCCAGATGGAATAGGCAACAGACAACTTAAACTCGTAGGCGCTAAGATATCTCCATTATTGTCACAACTATTTAACTTGTCTCTTCAAACTTTCAGGTATCCTTCACTCTGGAAAGAAGATCTAGTCACACCTCTTCATAAAAAAGGAAGTAAAAACGAATGTTCTAACTACCGTCCTATTGCTTTAACAAGTTGTTTAGCCACAATTTTCGAAAAGAAGATCTAGTCACACCTCTTCATAAAAAAGGAAGTAAAAACGAATGTTCTAACTACCGTCCTATTGCTTTAACAAGTTGTTTAGCCACAATTTTCGAAAAATGTGTTTTTAAACATGTATTTAAGTACTTAAGAGATAATGGAATATTATCTATTCTTCAATCTGTCTTCATGCCAGGCGACTCAATTACTAATCAGTTAACTTACTTATATGATTTTATTGCCAAAGGACTTGATCAAGGAAAAGAAATCCGAGGAGTATTCTGCGACATTAGCAAAGCGTTTGACAAGGTTTGGCATGAAGGTATCATTTTTAAGCTGAACAAATACGGTATTAATGGTTCCCTCTTAAGAAGGTTTGAACGTTATCTAGAAAATCGAACGCAAAAGGTTGTTATAAACGGACATAAATCCGATAGCAAACCCGTTTCAGCTGGCGTACCTCAAGGATCTGTTCTTGGACCTTTACGTTTTATAATTTATATAAATGATATTGTTGAAGGAATTGATTGTAATGTACGCTTATTCGCGGACGACAGGTCAATTTACGTAATAGTCGATGACCACACGATAGCCGCGGACAATCTAAATAGTGATCTTAACATAATATCTAACTGGGCCAATACATGGCAAGTAAATTTTAATCCAAATAAAACGGAAACCGTACTCTTCACTCGTAAACTTAATACTAGTCCCAAGCCTACCCTATACATGAATGACACGGCAGTTCAAGAAGTGAAAAATCATAAGCATCTCGGACTAACATTTCAGGACGATTGCTCGTGGAGTATTAATATTAATGAAATTGTTAAGAAAGTAAGTCCGATGATAAATTGCCTGAGAAGCTTCAAATATCGTTTAAATAGGAAAACGTTAGAGCTGATGTACAAATCTTTCATTTTACCTAATTTCGAATATTGTAGTCATATCTGGGATAACTGCACTCTAGAAGAGTCACTTTGTCTCGAAAATCTCCACCTTGACGCTCTGCGCACAATATGTGGCGCAGTCCGAGGAACGAGCCACCAAAAATTATACAATGAAACTAATATAAAGTCACTTAAAGAAGAAGAAAGAACGCTAAATTGGTACTATTCTACAAAATGTATAACAACATGGTTCCTGACTACTTAAGTAACCTTATCCCGCCCGCTGCCTCAGAAAATAGCAATTACAACCTTAGAAATGGTAAGCGATTAAATACTTTAATGTGCAGGACGCAACTGTATTCGCGCTCCTTTCTCCCAGATACAGTTAGTGTTTGGAACACCCTGAGCGTAAAACTTGCAAACTCTCCTTCGCTGGGAGAGTTCAAAAGAAATCTCCAGCACTCCAGCTCACACATCTATGATGTATACTACGGAAATCGATTCTGTCAAATAATACATTGTCGCCTCAAGCTCGGGATCAGTGACCTAAACGCAGATAGAGTAAATATACATATATCTGATAACGCCCAATGCAGTTGCGGCAACCATAACGAAGATGTCCTTCATTACTTATTTTGCTGTAAAAAATACGAATTAATCAGACGTCAAATGTATTTCTATAACAACGGTTTTTCCCTACACGCAGTTTTGAATGGAAGCCAATGAGAAAGTGACCACACAAATCAGAAAATTCTAGAATCATTACATAACTTTATTACTCTGAGTAAAAGATTTGATAAATTTGAAAAAGGCATCGTAAATTGAAATCTAAGTTAAAACGAAGCTTAACAGCTGTCAGTCATTATGGTCTTGATGGTGTTTATTATTACAGTTGCATGCAATTCAGCACTGTTCCTGCTGTATATATAACTGTTATAATGTATTGGAGCGGTATTTAAATAAGCTGTTACTTGTTTACCAATCCAAATTCAGTTTTCTGAATAAAAATATGTTTAAACCATCTGATGTATTGTCGTCTCTGTGCTCTTTTCGGATGATGTCAATGAACCGATAGATGTTGGGATGTTTCTGGCAAAGTTTGCTAAGTATTGCATGCCAACCTTCAACATGATTTCTGGTCCTGGAACCAACAGTATGGAAGTAATTCCACATCTGTCTCAGGACCTGTACAGGCTGGTGTGGGTGCTGTAGAATGTCCGAGCAACAGCAACAACTTCTGGCTTCTCAGAAGTAAGACCTAAGACGCAAATGATTATTGTCAATGATGCATTATATCATATTTCGGTTACATGCTTGTCTTAAAATTTCACTTTTACATTTTGAAGAATTTACATATTCATGCAATATGAACTTGTCTTAAAATCTCATCTGTATTAACAATTTACATATCCATGCGAAGATACAAAAATAATGGTAAAATGTAAAACTGACGTTGAAGACCTTCTTGGTAGAGAGTTGCCTTGCAACATCTCCAATGTACACTGGTGTTGCGTCTCTTCTGGATTCTGAGCTTGTAACCTTGGTAAACAAGGTTTCGCCCTCCTTGCGTGTTGGGGATGAACTGTAGATTTACTTGAACATTAGCCATGGTCATAAATGACAGTGCCTTAAATGTTTTCTGTTTATATATATCTTGGGCGAGGCTCTGGTGGCCACGCTTAATGAGGATACTCAGTTCCTACCTTGTGCTGTAATGTAAGGGGCAGAGAACTCTAGTGCTACCCAGTCAGGCACAAGAGGTTCATCCTTGGTACAAAACTAGTGTTTGTTGTGTGAGGATGGCAGCGTGTTTGTGTGTTTGTCACTGTATGTTGTACTTTTAGAACTACAGGGAAATAGATATGGTTTTGAACGGAGCAAGATGGACAACGACTTTTGTTGGGATTAGGCAGCAGGTAGCTTGCTTTGTTAATATCACGGGATCAGATCTTGAGATTTCCCAAAGACAAATGTTGACAACGACGCTTAGTATTTAACCAGGTTATTGCCTGTGAGATACGATCCTAACATTAGAAAATGTTGCACTTCCGTCAGGGTCGGATGGTGACATGAAAGAGTCGCAAGTCACGGGGATGGAACGCACGTGATTTGGTGGGTAGCCAAATGCGAGTGGCAGGTCCAACTCTCTACATATCGACACTGGAGCTTCTGCCTTCTTGTGACATGAAAAGGAAATAGAAGGCTGTCAGCGACATTAAAATATGAATAGATGCTATGGTAATTCAATCTTTCTTCATGGTAGGTTCATGTGTAGAAAATAGTATCACGGGTTTGTAGGAGATGACTTCATGGCAAATGTATGTCGGCCCCATGTTTGTATGTACACCGTGTATATGATTTGGTACATCGTTGAATGCCTGGGTGAAGGATAACGACAGCCTCTATATGTACTCCCATACCTACGTTCCCCGTACCGAGTGAGTGAGTGAGTGAGTTAATATTTAACGTCACATCGGCAATATTGCAGCCATATCGTGACGAAAAGATTCTTGGAAGAAGGAATTTATGTATATGGTAAAAGGTTGTCAACGAAGGACAGTAAAACAACTAGAATATCACAATAAGAATTAAAACTAGCGTCAAATATTAAAGCCAATATCACTATTCAGACAATACGATATAAAAACAGGCTATAGATTGCCAACAGCTGAAGGTAGAGCACCATACTAGGGGCCATGGGGACTTACAGTACTTCTGCTACCTGCGTGGTCCCGAGCTGGATTTACACCATCCCCTCAGCTGCTGGCGATTGTACGCAAGATTAGCCACACATTAAAATCACAGATATACTACGGCTAAAAGGAAATGGAAGACTAAATTTGACTTCAAATGTTTTTGGACTTACGTACCCTCTCAGGAGGACAATAATTTTACGGTACTTCAACCCCCCTCGAGGATACAGCCACTAACAATCTCAGTTACTAATTCAACTTCCAATCATAAAAAAATATTTATTTACATGTCAGTCAATAAATCCAATTCTTTTAAAAATGTAATAATTAAATGAGAACTTACGTTACTAAAAAGGTCCTTCATAGTTCTTGACTTGAAATAATTGTCCCTTGTGATGGAATATTCAACACAGTCAAGCAAGACATGCTTGACCGTGACTATCTCATCACAAGGGACACAGAACGGAGGATCCTCACCTTTCAAAAGATATTGATGCGTATACCTGGTGTGGCCAATACGACATCGTCTTAAAATAACCTCTTCAAATCTGGACTGACAACCCAAGTAGGTGTAACCAACATATGGTTTTATTTCATGTAATTTATTGATATCTACTTGGGTGTCCCACTTCTTCTGCATCAGATCACGAATGTAAGATCTTATGGTAGCTTTATAATCAGTATAGGGAATAAGAATTGGTGTCACAGATTTGTTGAGTGCTGCCTTAGCAGCAAGGTCAGCCAAAGTGTTACCAGAGATTCCAACATGGCTGGGTAACCAACAGAAGACGATGTCGTATTGACCAGTGGCAAGATAATTATACAATTCAATAATTTCAATTAAAAGTGGATGTTTACATAATAGGTTTTTAATAGCCTGAAGGCACGAAAGAGAGTCAGAGAAAAGTATGTACTGTTTATGTTTAGGGTGTCTTTGAATATATTTGAGAGCTGTTAATATGGCGTTTGCTTCTGCAGTAAAAATAGAGCTGTTATATGGTATTCTAGAAGATATTGTTCTGGATCCAATGACCGTGGCACAAGCTACTGCACCACCGTCCTTGGATCCGTCTGTAAGTAAGGATTTGTAATTGTTATATTTGTTTTTTAATTGATGATATTCTTGTTTATATTGTAAGTCATTAGTTTCTGATTTTTTAAATGTAGTTAACGTTAAGTCAACTTGTGGTCTAACCAACTGCCAAGGAGGAGAAGAAAGAAGACGGGAAGGAGCTATATTATCTAGCTCAATGCCGGCAGCAGTAATGAAAGGCTTAGTTCTCAACCCAAGAGGTGGAACAAGAGATGATTTCTTGTTATATAAATCTTCATAAGGGGAATTAAAGACACAGTGAAATGCAGGATTAGACTCATTAGAATATAACTTTGTAAGATATTGTAAGGATAATTTTATACGGCGTTGGGTAAGAGATGGTTCGTCTGCTTCAACGTAGAGACTGTCGATAGGTGAAGTTCTGAAGGACCCAAGACAAAGTCCTTGGTGATGGACAGAATCTAATAGTTTCAGGTTGCTTTTGCAGGCTCCGCGATACACGATGGAACCATAGTCAAGTTTTGAGCGGACAAGTGATCGATACAAATGTAGGAGGGTAGCTTGATCACCTCCCCACTTTGAATTAGAAACGACTGTTAATAAATCCAGTGCCTTCAGGCATTTACTTTTTAAAGATTTGATATGGGGCAGAAACGTTAAATGTGAGTCGAAAATCAGACCCAAGAACTTTGCCTCCTTAACGACTTTGATGGGAGTGTTATTTAAAAACAATTCTGGATCTTTACGCGGTTTGTATTTTCTACAGAAATGTATACAATTGGTTTTCGATTTAGAAAATTTAAAGCCGTTTTCAAGACACTATTTGTTAATTTTGTTTAAGCACAACTGCAGTTGCCGTTCAATAGTATACATATTTTTTCCACGACAAGAAATATTAAAATCATCCACAAAAAGTTATCCATTGATTGAATCATTTAAAACCTTGGATAAACTGTTGATCTTGATACTAAAGAGTGTTACAGACAAAATACTGCCTTGGGGAACACCCTGATCCTGATTATAATGGTCAGACAGGGATGATCCCACTCGGACTTGAAATTGCCTGTCTTTTCAAAATTGTGAGATAAAATGAGGCAAACGACCTCTCAAACCGAAATCATATAAATCCTTTAAAATGCCATACTTCCAAGTGGTATCATATGCTTTCTCCAGATCGAAGAAAATTGATACAACGTGTTGCTTATTTACAATGGCATTCTTAACATAAGATTCTAATCGTACTAAATGATCAATAGTACTTCGGTTTTTCCGGAAACCACATTGAATATCTGTGATAAGATTATTCGTTTCCAAATACCAGACTAATCTATTGTTTACCATTCGTTCCATAGTTTTACAAACGCAACTGGTTAACGATATAGGGCGGTAATTTGATGGATCTGTATGATCCCGGGCAGGCTTTGATATGGGGATTACAATGGCATTGTGCCACGACTGAGGAAAATTTCCTGAAATCCAAATACGGTCAAATATTTCCAGAAGTGTCAAAAGACATGTCTCAGGTAAATGTTTCAGTAACTGGTAATGAATGTTGTCATCACCAGCTGCAGTATCATGAGCTTGCTCGAGAGCAGTATGTAGCTCATGTAATGAAAATACTTCATTATAATCTTCACCGTTATTAGAGTCAAAGTTAAGTCTTTGTTTTTCTTGTCGATTTTTAAATTTCTGAAATTCAGGTATATAATTTGATGATGATGAATTTCTGGAAAGAGTTTCACCAATTTTATTGGCAATATCACCCTTACCAGTTATCAATTTATCACCTTCTTTGAGATGTTTAACAGAGGATTTGGAACCTTTGCCTTTTATTCTTTGGACCATATTCCACACCTTAGACATGGGTGTGCGCGAATTAATGTTGGAAACATATTTCCTCCAAGACTGGCGCTTGTTTTGTTTATAAGTTCGTCGTGCTTTGGCACTCGTAATTTTAACAGTATTTAGGTTGTGAACGGTAGGATGTCTGCGAAAGTATTTTTCTGCTTTCTTCCTACACTTTCTTGCTTGCAATTGTTTACATTCATTGTTGAACCATGGTTTACGAAGGTGTGGAATTTCAGAGGACTTAGGAATTGATTGGTCAGCGATTTCATTTAACTCAGCGGAAAACAACTCTATCGGATCTGATACATTCATAAAGTTTTCCGGTATTAATTTTTCCATACACAGCATTTCATATAAGGGCCAAATAGCTTTATTAAAATTCCACCGTGATAAAAGGGGATCGTCATCGGGTTTGATAGCTTTGAGGACAGTTGGGAAGTGGTCACTTCCGCAAAGGTCATCATGAACAGACCAGTCAAATTCATTGTAAACATTCGAATCAACGAGGGACAGATCAAGTGCAGAATAGGTTCCTGTTCCTGGATGTAAATAGGTGTTTGATTCGTCATTATAAACACACAAGCTATTATCAAATATAAAATCCTCAATAATCTGACCTTTATGGTTTGTGCTTGTACTTCCCCATAGAGGGTTGTGCCCGTTCAAATCGCCCATGATGATACAGGGCTTTGGTAATTGATCATACAGATTTTGGAGATCAGTTTGTCGGAGAACAGATGAAGGTGGAATGTACAAAGAGCACAGAGTAAACGCAATGTGCAGGCTGAGGCGAATAGCTACGGCTTGGAGATTGGTATTCAAATGAACATCGCTGTGAATGATGTTACGTCTAACTAATATCGTTGAACCTCCAGTCGCTTTATCCCCTGGAGGAGAAAAAGAGTGATAACAAGTGTACTGCCTTAAATCAAATGTATCAGTATGTTTGAGATACGTCTCTTGGAGACATAGTGCTGACGGTTTAAGGTCTTGCACTAACAACTGTAGTTCATTAAAGATATGTTTACGTCCTCTGCAATTCCATTGTACTAGATTAGCTGAATGGCTCATGGAGGGATAAGTATCTAAGGAGCAGTAACAGGAGATACTGCTCTACCTTTCTTTTTGGGTGAGTGACCATTTGAATGGCCAGCAGCGCTCACACGGGTGGATACTTCAGTATCCATATCTTCGAGCAATCCATATTTATTATGAAATTGCACTGTATCTTTTAGTGCTTTTGGCAATCTGTCAGACTGAATATGTTTTTTCTTTGTATCCACTTTGGTAGATTTGGACGGTTTGATTTGATTTGAGTCTGTCTGTGTAGAAGATGTTCCTTTCTGTTTTGGTGATGGATCTGTGACCGGTTTGGAACTTACAGTATTTTGTAATTGATCTGAAAGGGATTTGGGATGGTCGGAATGTACCCAGGAAAGATCTGTCTGACAGGGTATAGACACCGTGACCTTTTTAGCTACTGAAGCGTATGATGGACTTTCTGAAATAGGTGCAAGAAGTCTGGCTTGTGTTCTGGCATCAGAGTAAGTCAGTCGTTTTTCACTTTTTAATCTCTGCACAGTGGCCTCATATTTCCAAAGAGGACAGTCTTTAGAAGATGCCATATGGTCTCCTTTGCAATTTAAACACTTGATGGTGTTGGTACATGTTTTCCCATCATGGTCAGGTTCTCCGCATCTAAAGCAAGCTAGCTTATTCCTACAAGAATTTTGCCCATGGCCGAACTTCTGACAGTTAAAACAACGAGTAGGGCGTGGGATAAAGAGATCTATACTCATGGAGAAACATCCAACCTTAATAGAAGGAGGCAGAACTGGGGTGTCAAAAGTCAAAAGATATGTATTGGACAGGAATACACGGTCATCTTTACGGTATGTGAATCTTTTTGCCTCAATGACACCTTCACTTCTGAGTTGAGAGACAATGTCTTCAACAGAAATGTCAGCGACTTCGGTCTCTGTCACGGAGTAGTCCTTTGGAAAAGTTAAGTGTCTTGTGTGCTGAACATGTAATTGGAATGTCAGCTAGTTTGGTTGACGTCATGAGATTAATGGCCTGTGACTTCCTGACACATTCAACCAGAAGACCCCCAGACCGTAATTTGGAAACATTCTTCAACTCACCAGCTTTACCTTGTAGGCCCTTTTCTAACAGGAATGGGGAATAGGAAGCAAGGGAAGCATCAGAGTCAAGCTCAGAATCAGATTCTGAAAGTTGCCGTTTTGGGTTTTTTGGATTTTGCTTACCCATAATGAATAGTAGAATGGTTCATCAAATCTGTTCCCTGCCCACCATGGAGCGCCTACAAGGGCGATGTCATGCGTAAGCGGAGTTCCAGCAAACTGACACCAAAGGGTTACAGAAATGATATACTCCAGTTAGTCCAAAGGATCAACCAGATTGGCCCATGAGCCACCGCCTTCTGGGAATAAGCTCTAGGCAAGAACATAAAACAAATTCATGAACGTTCTGAGTATTCAGAATGAAGGTACCGAGTCAAGATATAACAAAATGACATACCACAGGGCTCGGCGTGACCAGCCGACTGATAGAATCGGGCCCATTCTACCTCCCGTCTAGGTGAAGTTAGGGCCAAAGTGGCGTGTTGGGCACAGTAACGCTATTCATTGCTCCCATGCCCTCAGCCACCAGGATCCCCTCCTCCACCGACACAGGGGCGCAACCCACGGCAAACAGGTTGCCCAGTTTAGTCGCCTCTTACGACCAGCAATGAGGTGCTGTGGACACATTCTGCCCCGGGTCCACACGGGAGAAGAGCACTTAGCGTTACCCAGCACCCACCACGAGGAGGTGGCTCTTCACGGGTGCCTTCCCCGTACCGTAGATTAGTGTACAAATGTTACAGGATATAAACAACCTTAGGTTTCGATGGTTCTACTGGTAGGAATCAGATGGATATTAAGATCAGTCTACACCTATGATGTAACATTGTCATGTGACGTGGGTCTGTGGTAGTGTTACTGTCAAGAATATACAACAGATTTCATGATCTGAGAAACCAGAAACATCTCTCTCTCTCTCTCTCTCTCTCTCTCTCTCTCTCTCTCTCCATAAACATTAAAAATATATTCAACTTGAGAGGCTGCATGTATGTTCTTTTCATAAACTTCAGAAATAATTTATCAACAATCTGAATCGACGAGAATCACATGTTCCGCAAGAACAGAAACCTGAAAACCAAAGTGTTCTAAGTCCATTTTTGACAAAATTAGAGTTAGTATGCTCGGGGTAAGTTTTAGAGGTATGTTTGCATAATCTAGTACTCTAGCAACGTTTTACAGCGCTTTATTGGTTTGAAAGGGCTTCTTCAAACGCAAATTTTCTTCTGTCTCCATGTTCACTGTAGATTCCCAAATGAGCAAGCACAACGTGAAAACGTCACCTTGAGATCTACCAATTTTGAAGTGATTTTCATCTTTGAATGGAACATTTAACTCTGTTTGTATTTCTGCTATATTTCATTAAATATTGTACTTATGAAAGTAAAAACATATATAAACGACAAAAGCACCTCCAGGTAAAAAGGAAACAACAATCAATATCCATATAATCATGATTTTAACCTGTTATGTCGACACTTAGAACACTTGGAGAGAAACAAAAAATCACGATTTCATAGGGCAAATGTTCTATCTCCAACTTGAAACATTTTTCAAGAATTTCTTATTTATTTTAACACATTGAGCTCACTTGCTATTTTCTCATACTGTTAAGTGCATGTGAAAAATTCCAAAATGAATGAATAGTTTAGACGACATCATTCTCGTAGAGTTCAAGATCGGTGAAGTCTTCTACATGGCATATTCAGTCCCGGGGTCATCTACTATATCGCTTTTAAAACCTATTCTTGAATAGAACCTATGTTGTATACAAAGATTGATTTATGTCTTATATATTTGTAATGTGACATCTTCGAAGATAAATGTAATTAAGATACCAACGTTGGTAAGATAAGATATTGAAACACAAAAGAAACGTCACCTTTCAAAACCAAATACAAAGTGTTGTTCTTACGAAGTGGTGTTGTATATCCCATCGCGCTGGCTGAGGTCGACGCAGCAATTGCACGTGCGAAACGAGGAAAGGCATTTGGCCCGGACTCTATACCTGAAGAACCGGTCGTGTACTGACATTCTTTACAGACTGTTTTCATATTGTTATGATAACAGTACTTGTCCAAATGTTTGGTGTTCAAGCATTATCAACCCAGTGCGTAAAACCTGATAGTGACTCTTACAGACCCTTTAGGTTATAGAGATATATCACTCATTTCTATACCATGCAAACTCTACTGTGATATTTTAAACGCTCGTTTAAGTAAATGGTTGGAATATAATGATGTTTTAGCAGACGAACAAAATAGTTTCCGATCTAAACGTGGTACCACTGAACATATCTGTCGTCTGCACTCTGTGATTAGCAACAGAAAGTCAACACGCCAGTCTACTTTTGTTTGGTTTATTGATATACCAAAAGCTCTTGATTCTGTAAGCCGTGATTGCCTGTGGTATAAGCGTAGATAAATTGGGATTCAGGGTAGAGTTCTCACTATTGTTCAAGCAATGTATGCTAATACTTGGTCTTGTGTCCGTGTCAACAACTTTCTTACAAACCCATTTCCAGTCACTTCTGGTGTCGCCCATGCTGTTTTCACTGTATGTTAATGACTTAATGGATGAAATCAACAGTTTGTCATGTGGTGTTAAGACTGATGACCTTATGCTTGGTGTGTTACTGTACACAGATGACATAGCTCTCCCTTTCAATTATTTCGCTCAGATAACGACTGTAGCAGAGTTTGATGGTACAATCCAATCAATCTTGCTCTATGGCTCAGAAATGTGGGAAACAATGTTTCGCAATAACTTTGAAACAGTCCACTCTAAGTTTTGCAAATTTGTCCCAGGAGTTGGTTACCGCTCCTCTAATAAAGCTGTTTTACCTGAATGTGGAACATATCCACTTGATGTCAGTTATATAGCAAACGTTATTTCAGCCTAGCTACGACTGCTCACTCAGCAAGCCACGAAATATTCTAAACGTTGCTACAATGTGATGAAAAATCTACATGATAATTGGACCTCTTCAGTTAGAACACGGTTTTGCATATGCATGGATTCACGAAACAGTTGGAGCGTTGGTCAAAAAACGCTGTAGAGATACATATTACCAAGAATGGTCATCCCATATCACAAGTTCCATGTATTTGCATGTATATTCATTACTTAAACATGGCATTGTCCGTGAAACATATTTTATACATATTATCCTCTATGTAGCTCCGTAGATCTCATACAAACGTATGGTATGGCGTTAGTAAACTAAATGTTCAAATCTGCAGAAGACCAAGACCAAAACTACCACTCCAGTTCTGATATCAGGCCTAGAACTTAGAATGGATTGTCTGGTCAAGAATCGATTATTTGCAGAACCCCGTCATATAGCTGGAACCTTGCCGGATGTCACCTTAAACACCACACCCACACCCGGTGACTGACATACAGGCAATACAGTTCAAGGGAGATAAATCGTGTAAGCTCCCGCCTAGTAGACTGATGAGGAGTCCTAAAATCTCAGTTATCGGGTCCCAAACACACCTTCAGACCGCGCTGCGCTTGTAAGATGTCGGCAAGTCACCGATTGCAGTTATTTGTGAGTTACTGAGAATGTTTTACATCGCTCAGAAAAATAAGTCTTAGATGAAAACAGTTACCCTTATTTGACTGTACACCACGCGGGGTTTTGACAGTAACGTGACTGACTCTAAAAATAACGCTCAGACTTGAATATATACTGAGGGACAAAACTGAGGGATCACTGGAAAGCACGAGTGTTCCTGTATTTTTCCCAAGTTTCTTCACAAGCTTTGTATCGCATAGCTTGTGAAGAAACCCGGAAAACACTTGTGCTTTCATGTGAACACTTGTTTTTCCCCTCAGTAGACCGTGCTGGCACCATTCTTTCGTCGTCATGTACACGTCATATGTTGTGATTTATTCAAGCATCTAAAATCCCGATGATGGATACACGCCTGTGGAATGAACATGTCCTGATGTTTACGTTTAGCCACAATCAAAGACTGATGGTGTACACTTTCCTTTAGATCACAGGTCAAGTCTACAATACACTAGGATAGCACAACGGTGCACATTAACACAGAGACACAATACGCTCTATGATAGCATTGCAATATAAATACACACTCATCGGTAGCACTGCAATCCATATCTGGATGGTACTACGATACTGTCTCAGTGACAGGACAGAGCACTGGAATGTGCTACTGCTTAGGACTTTCCAAGTCGATTATTTCACCTTTAGTCTGCTGGATTAATTTCAGCATAAGAGGGTGGGTGATTTCAAACAGTCGGTGTGTCACTAAATAAGGATCAACTGAAAAAATATTCAGCTCATTAATACTAGATAGAAAACTAAACATTATTATGAAAACATATTCAGATAATTTCAAACGTACAGATATTAATCACATGACAAACATAAATAAAGTAAATTTTCCTGAATTTACCTGAATTACTCGATTGACAACCGGATGCTGTTTATATTAGGAGCCGTATAAATTGTCCAGTTATCACAAAGCGATTTCAATATTCTTACTACTGATATTTCATAAGTATCTGACTTCAATTTCGTATATTTGTATCGGCAAATATCCGCGTGAAGACAAATTAAAAATTAATTCTGAAAAAAAATATCGAAAACGTTCGTCGCAAACAAACCATATTTTCGATGTCATGACAGGTCTTACTGAAATGTAGCTATTAGGTTTCTTTAAACGCGTCATGTCATGAAAATAGCAGAATAAAATACATGATATATAAACATTCATGAAGGGAAATTTCAAGTATTGTGGTTCATTAATTTTTGCACAAACCCGCAAAAAGCCAGTGTTAGATCGTGTTACACGTACGAAAAATAAACATGGCGCGCTTCGTCCAACTCCTACATTAAATATAGCTTTTTTGGTCAGAAAAAAAGATTACAGAACTCTTCTGTGTAAGACCTGGCGAAAGAGGGAGAATTTCTCATTCTACAAGTGTTCCATGTATCATTTTCCGTTTGGTTTGACGAGAGACAGACGAAAATTAGGATCGTAAAATCTAACTTGTTTTCTAGTAAGTGCAAAGGTCACCGGATGTGATGTCACGGACACGGATTGCCTGATGAAATTCATTCGCTATTGAATATTAACGGAAAAGTTGGAGCTATTTTGTCTGACAAACCCAAATTTAGCACAAATAACTGTTCAAAATGATTAATCAGAACTTATAGAAATTTCTTGGTGTATTTTTTAGTATATAATTCGCACATAGCCGAACCAGTTTGACCTTGTATGCTCCCGTGACTCGGAAACAATAGTCGATCAACACTGCAGATGCAAGTTTTGCAGTATGTTTTATTTGAATTTTTGTTCATATTAGGCTCATTACTTTATTGTCCACTGAATTTAAAGACAGCAAAGATATAATTGTGATGCATGTTCATCCCAGCTGATTCCTTTTTTTACATGGTCCGACACAAAAACGTTTACAATCCTTATTCTCAACAAGAGGTGCGCAGATATGGGCGTGGCATTTGTGTTTCAAAATAACATTCATGCTTTTTCTTTTTGTGACGATGTAGTGTAGTAGCAACTGCAGTATACATGTTTCATAAACTAAAATATATTTTTAGTTGTAGTTTCACATGAAATCGGGGATGATTTGATAAATATTGCGTTCATATTACATATTTGGAATAATTATGTCTCACTTCAGAACAAGTACAATTACATTCATAATTTTATGCAATAAATTAACGCTCTTGTTGAATAATTAAGGTAGATTTGTTAATGTTTTATGTTTCATACCTGGTTGCAACTTTAAATCTTTTCATATGTTTCATATGTTAATTGAAATTAAACATTTGACAATTATTTTTCTCTCCCAAATAGACATGGGCAAAGACACTCAGGATCTGTCTATGCATTAGCAACGTGCAAATAACCAAAATTTAATTGATGTCTTTCAGTAATGTGGAAAACTGACAACTGTACACAATTCTTTAATACAACTACATGTGTGCCATAAAATATATGGTTAGATGTTACATATTATTTTGTGTATTTTATTTATTTATAATATCAAATACAAATGGGTGATGAGGTATTTTTGTTTTCAACTGTACCTCTTTGTTTGGTGAATTATTTTGAATCACACATGACTAATGTCATTTATGTTGTTGCAGTAACAGTATATTCATAAAAAAATGTTATCATTTGATGAAACAAAAGAAACCATATACATATAATTATATGTTATATTGTCTCTGGTGAAAGTAAACAGGCTTCATGTTCTGTAAATGTAAATTATTTTACCTTATTGTCTTTTCCTGGGTTTAGGAGCAATGTTACAATATGAAATGAGTCTATTGAACTTTCAAGGATTGTTTCTGTTTGCTGAAGTGTCTGATGATGATATACTCCAATTATTTAGTGTTCAATAGCCTAAACCATCATAAAACAAGAAACATCAAGAAGTCTTCTTTGAACAACAAAATGCCAAGGACGGAGTAGTCTTTCGTTTAAGATCTGGAAGCATTTGATATGTACGTCTTTGTCATATACATATGGCAATGAAAAAAATCCAGATTGAAATCTTAATGAAATAGCTCCAAACTGAATAACAAAAACCACTCACTGCAGAACTCAGTATTAGGAAAAAGAAATTTACTTGTTCCTGGTGCCACCACATGATTACCTTGATGCCACAGACTAACCACAGGTTGCACCTCATGTTCAACAATTAATTATCTGTCACTTGTAGTTTTGATATTCCATATTCAAAACATAACTACAACAAAATTATTCCAGGTCTGGTATGACAATTTAATATTACTTCATGAAATTTCATCACAAGAAAAAATGAATCTGTCTTTCAATCACTGTCAGTGTAATCGTTGCTCCAAGAGTTTGGATCATCAGTCTGTTTCCCAGACGAAGTCTGTTTTAACAGTAAAATATGAACATAGACAGAGTGCAATTAGGTAAAAAGTATTTCGATAAACTTGAGGTACATTTTGCAGTTCAGGTTGCACTAGTGCAATATCTAAAAGCTGTATGGAGCCACGGACTGAGCCACATGACATGATTTTTTTAAAATACAAATACGCACACACGTCAAACAATTTGATCTGAAACATTACCTGCATTGTACTAGGTAGAATTAACCCCGAAAGCTCTGCTGTTTGGAGTAACAAAATAATTTCAATTTTGCTCCAAATTCGAGAACAAAAGATGTGATGTTTAGCTGTTTTAATGTCTAAAATAAATACTGATCCACAAAGACGATGGCAGTTATTTTTTTCTAGGCAGTCATTAATTTTTATGAAAGACATTTACTGTACGTTACATTCTCACACTAGCTCTGGTTTCTTTCGTTTCTGCGAAAGGAAAACTGATTTTATTCATGACATCTTCAATCATCAAAATTGTACTTATTGTGACGATATACACAGAACAATATAATGTTATTGTTACGACACACTGACAATTTATATGTCTCCCCGTGTCAGAAGATTCTTTGAAAAAAATAGACCGCGAAAATCATCGACTTCGGATTTGCTAAACTAAAGATCAACATATAGACGGCTAGCTTGAGGAAAAATACTACAACACAAGCAACAAATGACAACTGCTATGGAACACAACTAACGGTACATAATTGAGGATGACTGAAAGGTAATTCTGGTGTATAGTATGGATCTTACGGGAATTTGAATCAATTTAGAAAATGTATCAATGGTCGTTTTCCAACTTCCCTTTTCATCGAGATTGGGTACAACTACAAATATTGTGATATTGTTTCATGTATCTGAGTTCAGATTCTGCTTATGAACGCGCATTTTCAAACATCCTTCGTGTCATGTCACTTAGAAAAACCGCCCTTTCGGGTCACCTACGGCTGTCAACATTGTGAATGTTGGAAGGTTTATCAAACAAAATCAAAATAAACTCGCTAAATATGGTAACTTCTTTGCAGAGACAATAACATTTACCTATTCACACCATGTATTTAATTCCAGATAAAATAGTTGGATATATCAAAAGGATGGCACATTTTGTTTCGGCATCACGATGCATGTGGTTTTGTTTGTAATTATTTAAGCCGAAAGTTACCATTTTTGGGGGAAATGGGAAACTTGTGAGCTTTCTCTTCGTCAAAGAACAAAAATATTGATTAAACTATCAAAAAATATTTCATTATGAAGAAAATATTAGACTGGGTACCACTCGACCTGGTGTGCTTGAAAGTTAACAATGGCCGTTATTTTCGACTGCGTGCCGAGAAATTTGGCGATCACATTTTTAATTCGCAGGCATTTCGTTTTAAGGTACATATACATATTAAAGATTATATATTTATTAAGCTGAGAATTCGTGCATTCCACACATAATTCATATGACACGTAAATCCGACTCGCTGAATAATTATTGCAAGTTTTATTTGGAGATGTCATTATCCTGCACTCCTGTCGAATGGGTTCGACGGCAGCATTGAGAGGATTAATTGTGGCTAAATGATACTAATATAAGAAATCTTTAATTAATTTCCGATTTAAAAACATATTTACTGACAAAGTAAAATGTTGCTGGGATATTACGAAAATATTTCAAATGAATAAATGAGAATCGAGAACACTATTCAGATATTTGTTTTTAAAGTTTGTTTTAGCAAACGTTCTTATATAATGTTTCTTACATCGAAGCGAGAGTTTTCATTGAATGTTCCTTACAAAGAAGTGATACTATTTTGTTTACTATTCTTCACAATGAAGTGACAGCTTTTAAATACTCTTTCTTAGCTACGGTGGTACCATATACTTTTACCTAATTTAAGTGGAGCCTTAGATTTTATTCTTCACAACGAGTTTCCATGCACTGTTCCTTACACAGAAGCGATAGTTTCTGTACATGTACTACAGATACTATTCCTTTCATTAAGGTGATATTGTCATGTACCTTTACCCTATTCAAGAGGTACTTTCCCGAGATTACTCCTCACAACGAAGTAATAGTTTTCATAAACTACACTGCACAACGAATTGATGCCATGGAACCGTTTTAATACTTGTATAATATTTCTATGTATGTGCAAAAAATCTACTTTAAAAAGTGATCTGGTTGTGTGTGATGTGTGTAGTCAAAAAACGGTTTGACGTTTTGCATTAATGGTCCCTATTGTCTGCGTTTGTCAATGGCGCCACGAGAGTTCAGTGTATGGAAACCCGTTTGGGTCAGAATCGAGACGCGTAAGAGAAGTGCCGGTGCGAACTGTAAGAGATGAGAGCGACCAAGTGGGAAATCCGAGGACATTGTGGAAATTACTACCATCCTATACCTCCATCCATATATGTATACCAGTAGGAAATTGCATCTTCTCTGATGACAATGCGTGTTTTATGACACTTAAATAGAAATGTAAATATTCTTCTGAGTTTATAGTTGAAATAGTTGTTTATATTTATTGGAGTAAAACATGACTTTTAATTTGTGGCATACTCAGTATTTGTATAACTACTTGGTACATTAAACTGACTATAACTAATTGTGTGAGTATCCATGAAAGTTAACTTTTTTTTCATTAATTTCGTTTACGTGTTCTTTACAACTTATTCATCTGTTTACACTCACGTGTCCTGAATATCTCCTGACCTCATGTACAGTTATTCTTGTACAGTTTCTCATGTACAACGATGTCTATAAGCAATAATTATCATGTGCAATAATGTCCTTATGTAGCTGCTGTCTTGTTGATCTTGTTGCAACTATGCAAATGTTGTCTTATAAGACACTGTCCACAATGTACGCACTGTATTGTGCGACACTGTCCACATGTAACTACCGTCTTAAACGACACTGTCCATGTGTAATACCTGTCTTATACGACACTGCCCATGTGTAATACCTGTCTTATACGATACTGTCCATGTGTAATACCTGTCTTATACGACACTTTCCACGTGTAATACCTGTCATATACGACACTGTCCACGTGTAATACCTGTCTCATATGACACTGTCCATGTGTAATACCTTTCTCATACAACACTGTCCATGTGTAATACCTGTCTTAAATGACACTGTCCATGTGTAATACCTGTCTTATACGACACTGTCCATGTGTAATACCTGTCTTCTACGACACTGCCCATGTGTAATACCTGTCTTATACGATACTGTCCATGTGTAATACCTGTCTTATACGACACTGTCCATGTGTAATACCTGTCTTATACGACACTGTCCATGTGTAATACCTTTCTCATACAACACTGTCCATGTGTAATACCTGTCTTATACGACGCTGTCCATGTGTAATACCTGCCTTATACGACACTGTCCATGTGTAATACCTTTCTCATACAACACTGTCCATGTGTAATACCTGTCTTGTACGACACTGTCCATGTGTAATACCTGTCTTACATGACCCTGTCCATGTGTGTATTACCTGTCTTATACGACACTGTCCATGTGTAATACCTGTCTTGTGCGACACTGTTCATGTGTAATACCTGTCTTACATGACACTGTCCATGAGTAATACCTGTCTTGTACGACACTGTCCATGTGTAATACCTGTCTTATACGACGCTGTCCATGTGTAATACCTGCCTTGTACGACACTGTCCATGTGTAATACCTGTCTTATATGACACTGTCCATGTGTAATACCTGTCTTATATGACACTGTCCATGTGTAATACCTGTCTTATACGACGCTGTCCATGTGTAATACCTGTCTTATACGACACTGTCCATGTGTAGTATCTTTCTCATACAACACTGTCCATGTGTAATACCTGTCTTATACGACGTCGACGCTGTCCATGTGTAATACCTGTCTTATACGACACTGTCCATGTGTAATACCTTTCTCATACAACACTGTCCATGTGTAATACCTGTCTTATACGACACTGTCCATTTGTAACACCTACCTTATACGACACTGTCCATGTGTAATACCTGTCTTTTATGACACTGTACAGGTGTATTAACTGTCTTTTATGACACTGTCCATGTGTAATACCTGTCTTATAGGACACTGTCCATGTGTAATACCTGTCTTGTATGACACTGTCCATGTGTAATACCTTTCTCATACAACACTGTCCATGTGTAATACCTGTCTTATACGACGCTGTCCATGTGTAATACCTGCCTTATACGACACTGTCCATGTGTAATACATGTCTTATATGACACTGTCCATGTGTAATACCTGTCTTATACGACACTGTCCATGTGTAGAACCTGTCTTGTACGACACTGTCCACGTGTAATGCCTTTCTCATACAACACTGTCCATGTGTAATACCTGTCTTATACGACACTGTCCATATGTAATAACTGTCTTATACGATACTGTCCATGTGTAATACCTGTCTTATACGACACTGTCCATGTGTAATACCTGTCTTATATGACACTGTCCATGTGTAATGCCTTTCTCATACAACACTGTCCATGTGTAATACCTGTCTTATACGATACTGTCCATGTGTAATACCTGTCTTATACGACACTGTCCATGTGTAATACCTGTCTCATATGACACTGTCCATGTGTAATACCTTTCTCATACAACACTGTCCATGTGTAATACCTGTCTTAAATGACACTGTCCATGTGTAATACCTGTCTTGTACGACACTGTCCATGTGTAATACCTGTCTTATATGACACTGTCCATGTGTAATACCTGTCTTATATGACACTGTCCATGTGTAATACCTTTCTCATACAACACTGTCCATGTGTAATACCTTTCTCATACAACACTGTCCATGTGTAATACCTGTCTTATACGATACTGTCCATGTGTAATACCTGTCTTATACGACACTGTCCATGTGTAATACCTGTCTCATATGACACTGTCCATGTGTAATACCTTTCTCATACAACACTGTCCATGTGCAATACCTGTCTTAAATGACACTGTTCATGTGTAATACCTGTCTTATACGACACTGTCCATGTGTAATACCTGTCTTATATGACACTGTCCATGTGTAATACCTGTCTTATATGACACTGTCCATGTGTAATACCTGTCTTATATGACACTGTCCATGTAATACCTTTCTCATACAACACTGTCCATGTGTAATACCTGTCTTAAGCTACGAGATTCTAGTGACGTTTATCTTTACAATGAAAAATCGATTCCACGTCATAATTCCGTCTGTAGGCATGTGTATATATAAATGTCAAAAGGTGACGGTAATTAGTTAAATGTTCCATACGTCTGTTGACGGGCTGACGGACAGACAGACAGTAATACTTTTACAGCATGAACAGTTATTATCACAATTATCACCACATCTAACCCTCAAAGAGAGGAATATCACCATTTTGTTTAACACTGTACAAATATAACGTTACACGTTATGGAACACTAAACTTGTCAGACGTCATGCAGTTTGGCAGGCCGGGGAGCTTGGTGGCGTAAACGTTTATTCGTCACGTCGAAGGCCGCATTCCCCATGCTGGTTCAGTTTGTTACGTCCATGTTTGTACTCCCCCCGTCGGGATATTGCCGGGATAGACGCGGAGTAGCCATACTCTCACTCATCAAGGTCAAACACATGATGTGCGGTATTGTGTCTTGTGGCTTTACTCTAGTGATTAGGGTCTCTTGAACAGATATAACATAATTTTCTGATTCTGTGAAATCACAGTTACACACACAGCAAGAACACACACTTATGCAGAATGGCTCATAACTGTATCTGCCACTTTCAGTAATACGTTTAAATGTCCACACAGAGTTAGGTTTTAACATGCCGAAGTAAGGTGTAAAGTGGACAGTTGTGTCAACTCGGAAATGATGACAACCAGCTCCAGATTATCCCTTAATCTCTGCTTCATAAAGGTAACCTGAAGTTAACATGGTAACATTGTCCGTGTTCCAAGTACATCACAATACCAGTAGGTTTAATGTCGACAATGAGTGAATTAAATCGACTTCAAGAGCATGGACAAATGACATGCCGCTTCTGTTCAACAAAGGGAGTTACTCTTGAACTTAATCTAATCGTTGCAATTATTAATTAATATTTCCAAAAAGCATATCACAGTTGATTAAATGTCAGGCTGATGATTTGTTTTGAACTTTTGTTTCCTAAACATTTGTCCTGTCACTGTTCTAATTGTTTCCAGTCGCCATAGGCCACACTTACTCACATTCTTGTATAATACAACAATTACACCATCTGTGATTACAGGCCATGTAGCGCCTTTAGGTGTGGGGAGGGATATACCACTGTATACCACAGTCGCCACAGCCACACTTACTCACATTCTTGTGTAATACAACAATTATACCGTTAGTTCTCCTTCCCAACAGAGCTCATTCCAAATAAAAACATCACACAGTCAGAACATTCGAACGACCGCTCTGCGACACACATTGCAGATTTATTCCTTTTCTACATTTCTCATAAAACAACATTCCAGCGAGTCAGTATTTATATAAAGATAGTATTTTACACAACATACAATACAGCATCACCTATTTGAGTACAACTAGTCCACAACATAAACCAGAGACAACAACTCATACATGAGAAAGAAAAAAACACTGGAACTTCCCAACGAATGTTAAAGTTCTTACCAGAAATTTTACAGATGAAAAATGAAACAAACTTTGTCTCACCACAAGACAACAAAATCATAACAGTATTCTCAAGGCTCTGCAGCCTAGTTTGCAAAACATTGTTGCTCATTTTATACTAACAATTATAATTACTTTCAAAAGTATGACAGGACATTATAAAGGCTGCACAGCCTTGCACAATCACAACAAACCAGTGTTATAAAGGCTCTGCAACCTAACCATACTCGGTAGAATATACGAGCAAATCAGCTCCACATAACAAACTTGGTTTAACACAGATACAGGAATTGACCTGATACAAAATTCATCAAGAGCACTTAACTCCAGGCCGCAGACAATGCTCACGAGTACGACACTGTCCTCAACTCACAACCATCACGATCAAATACAACCACCACCTGTAACACCAAAACAGAATATGAGATATTATGCATATGAAATATAGATATAAACATAAAATTTCAGGAAACAAAAGTTAAATCATGTGACCTGTCCAAAACCAGAGAGACGATTTTTGAAATTCCATCTTTATTTATACCATTAACAGCGCCACTTATCGGGAAAAAATATCTCCCTTGGTAGACTCACACACTATCAAGGAGAAAATAGTTTCTATCTAATTCATTTCATTCAACCGAAAGAAAAAAATCTCCTTACCAACAGAGCTCATTCCAAATATAAACACTATATATTTAAACATTGGAACGGCTGGGCGACACACAGAGATTCAAAGAAAGTTAAAGGCCTAAGGAAAGTGAAACGTTTCGACGTTTATGGAGATCATCTATGTTGTAGCCATCTTTAGCATTTCCACTCTTCCATCTACCATGTTCTTTTAAATGTTCTATCTGGGACACCATTATTCGCTACTGCAGAAACCTGCCTCATAATGTATAAGGCACATACAAATAACTCTTATACTACTAAGGGTTGGTAAAACAAAACAAATGTCATACAATTTTTCTAACAAAGCAATAGTAATCGGTTCCTTTTTAGAAACACACCTGGCCATCTTTGTTTTAGCCGCCTCCAGCACGTTATTACCAAACTATTCTCAGTAGGACTAGGTAGACATACAACAACATGAGCATAACGAATGCCTAAACAAGACAAAAGATCTATTGAACAATGTAATGGTGACATGGGCAATTGATCAGGCACATCACAAGAAAGGGCCCTGCGTTTCCACGCTGCAATACCATAACGGTATTTCGTTCTGCAGGATCAGCCCTACAGTGAGACAACAACCAAGATAACTCGTCAACCTAACTCCTCACTCACACCACTGGGCAAACTCTCCAACTCCTCTCCATATGCACTGAACAATAAATCTGTAAACAGAAACATGAAACCAAGTAATGCTGAAATCAACAAACAAAGACAACATATCAAAATCCAAGTCACGTTCACCAAAAAAGTCCCCTTTAATCCTAGACGAAACATGGGCTGGTTTAGATCTAGAAAGGTACATCACAGCCTTCACTTGGGGAAAAACTCATAATTATAAGTAATAAGAGGCAAAAACATGCTGAGTGTCACACTGGCACAATAAGAGTGCCCTTAGCTTTACATTCTGCCAAATGTCTTAGACACCTGTGGATCAGACACACAGGGGGACTAAGCCAGGTAATTACACCACCCCAGTTAACAGTGAAACATTCAACAGCATCACAACCAGGATTATAAAATCTGGAATTAAAGCATGGGAGCTTGGTAGTATAATACGAAGCAAATCTGTCCACACTAAGGGGTCCCCATTTGGCATCTATCTGCTTGAAACTATAGCTAGGAATGCGCCAGTCATCATAGTCAACAATTTTACTTACTATATCTGCTGTCTCGTTATCTGAACGAGGTACCCACTGCATAAGTAAAGTCACATTGTGAGAGAACCATAGTTTGAAGATATCCAACACAACAGCCTGGAGATGAGGTTTCATAATCCCTTTCTCCACTACTGAAGAAATGTTCTTGTTATCTGTAAGCCACATAGTATTGTGTGAAGACAGGCTGGGAATAAAACTTTTCAACACAAGGTGTACCGACTGAAGGTCTCTCCAAGTAGAACTCGCATTAGCTCCTTCATGTGACCACTGACCATTGTACACCACACGCGTTGCAACCGATTAAGTCTTTAGCACAGAAGTGGCGTAAGTATTAAGATGCATCAACCACAATCACAACTAATCAACATTTTGAGAGGATAGCTTCTCCTTGCCGTTCCATGATGAATCAGATATATCCATATTGATCGACCTAGTCATAAGTTGAGCAATCAGTCACCATCTTCATTGATACTATCTGCCCAACGACTGAGGCCAGTGACCTAGCACTCTGATATCTATGCCTGTGCATAAGTAGACACTGCATGTCTGAAATTTACTTTTCCCTCTTTCTCTGTGGAACAGACAATACGATGGAAACCGTGTTCATATGGAATCCTAACCACTCAAGAGACTGGCAGGGCGTCCATAACGACTTTTCACCTTTAGGGACTAAGCCTGACCGTATCAAATCTTCTGTCACCTTTTCACCTGTAGAATTGGCTTTATCAGAAGAAAAAACAGATACAATACCGTCGTCCAAACATGTTAGTTGACTCATAACTTAAGCTGACGTTAAATTAAGTTAAACAAGTTGACACATAACTTAAGTGAATACTATGGAACAGATCTTATCCCAAATGGCATAACCAAGGTCTTGTAGTAGCTAGTCTGCCCTGTCGAACCTCTCCATGAAAAACCAAGAAAATCTGTGTGATCGTGACAAATATCGATATGGTGATAGGCCGAGTGTATATCGAATTCGATAAGCCCGTCATTCATGTTATGTACTCACGGGTCACTTTCCAATCTTCATACTTGACACTCTTTTTCTGTACATAATTGTTAACTCTAGGTATACTGTATAGATCAAACGTTTCATAGCGGATGACTGAATGGCAACAGACAATGGATTACAAACATATGGAGAAAACTGCCACTCCGATATCAAGTGCTTGTCCTTTAAACCAGATATGGCGTCATTCAGCAACAGAACTGCATGCTTTAAAGCTGAAATGTTATTGCACAAATGCATTCTCGGAGGTCTGAGTTTTGTAGCCATAACCAAATATATCAAGGATGTAATCTGAGGTACCACTATCACACCAAAAGTTAGCTTTTAAACGACCCTTGACAATGATTTCTGCTATTCATATTCTCCTGTTCATATTCAAAGTAATTGTCAGCAAGCATAGGATGTGTCACATTAACATTGATTTCAGAAATAGTCGAATCACAAAACAACCTAACTGACCAATCTTGATCTACATAGTCATTAGGACGTGACTGCTCCTGTGGTACCGACTGCGTACTGCCTGCTCGGTAGGGGCATTATCTAAAGTCGTATCAAAAGTCGCCGCAGGAAACGCAGGATCCTTGCCTCTGAGCTCTGACCCCACGAAAAGGGGGCATGAATTGGCTGAATCGATTGAGTGTGTACATGGCTGCTAACAGGAAAAGTGTACTGCATATACGAGGGCGTACCTTGCGAACTTCACTCACTCTTGGATGCATAGGGACCGTATTTATTTCACTCTTTTTGCTTTAATATTTTTAGAGCTTTTAAATCTGCTTCAGCATTATTTTCATCGTCGTCCGAGTCGTCTGCTATCTCATTGGAGACGTATTTACGAACAGTCTGCCACCACCCTCAGAAGAATCAGCAATTTTTATTCACTTGTTTCTTTCTGTAATCTAATCACTTCTTCGTCAATCCTCATAGAAGCCTTAGCCAAATCTCCAGATGCTAAAGCTTGTTTAACCACAGTCAAAGTAATTAGTCAGTCTAATACGTCCGAATCAAAGTTAAACTGGATTTTGTTACCTTCTCGTGATCAGGAATATTCGGACTTTTAATTTCTTTACATCTTTGGCGTTATGGCCGAACTCCTCCCACAGCTTAGAAATCTTATGATCGAAGGCTGACTCGGTCCCTTGTCGGTTGCTATCCAACTTCTCTAAGATGGCGCCCAATTTTCCCGCCGTTTTCATTCATGTTAGAAATAATGTGAACACTGCCGTGTCTAGAGTGAGAGAGACGACATTTGAAATTCCTTCTTTATTTATACCTTTAACAGCACCATCTGTCGGTGATTTGACACATTCGCATACCACCGACTAGAAAATAGTTTCTATCTAATTCATTTCATTCAACCGAAAGAAACATCACTGATTGCGGGCCAAGTGGCACCTGTAGGTGTGGGGAGGGAAATACCAGACAATCCAGTGATCAGCATCATCAGCATCGCCTTACGCACTTAGGGTACGTTAATATGTTTCAATCCAAACAGCGAGCTTGACCACCCGATCTCGTTAGTCGTCTCTTACAACGAGTGAGTGAGTGAGTTTAGTTTTACGCGGCACTCAGCAATATTCCAGCTATATGGCGGCGGTCTGTAAATAATCGAGTCTGGACCAGACAATCCAGTGACCAACAACATGATCATCAATTGGGAACCGATGACATGTGTGAACCAAGTCACCGAGTCTGACCACCCGATCCCGTTAGTCGCCTCTTATGACAAACATAGTCTCCTTTTGTGACAAGCATGGGTTGCTGAAGGCCTATTCTACACCGGGACCTTCTTTTGTCCCTCTTACGACGAAGTATGGGGTACTGACAATCAATTCAAACCCGGATCTGCACGGGTCCACTTTTGAGCAGACCAGTATCTGTGCGTGTGACAACATTGCCACAACCATGGTGTTACGCTACATTTATCATCCAAACCTGTGTTCCACAGGAAATATTGCTTGACTGAGATCATACTCACAGACATGTGTTTCTTTAACCTGTTCAGACAATGACCGGCTAGGGAGTAGGGGAGATAATGCGGTTCTGGGACTGTGAGAGAGACTATTTTGCAGGGAAGGCTAGGCAGTA
Source organism: Haliotis asinina (assembly GCF_037392515.1). Classification (NCBI taxonomy): domain Eukaryota; kingdom Metazoa; phylum Mollusca; class Gastropoda; order Lepetellida; family Haliotidae; genus Haliotis; species Haliotis asinina. The sequence goes on along the minus strand of NC_090283.1, from coordinate 4,715,189 downwards.
GGGGAAATAATGTGGTTCAGGGACTGTGAGACATTTTACGTTGCAGGAAGGGAGAGGCAGTAGGGGAAATAATGCGGTTCTGGGACTGTGAGACAGATTATTTGCAGGGAAGGCTAGGCAGTAGGGGAGATAATGCCGTTCGGGGACTGTGACACACATTACGATCTAGGGAGAGCTAGGCAGTAGGGGAAATAGTTTGGTTCGGGGACTGTGAGACAGACTACGTTGTAGGGAGGACTAAGCAGTAGGGAAAATAATGTGGTTAGGGGACTGTGAGACAGACTACATTGCAGGGAGGACTAAGCAGTAGGGAAAATAATGTGGTTAGGGGACTGTGAGACAGACTACATTGCAGGGAGGGCTAAGCAGTAGGGAAAATAATGTGGTTAGGGGACTGTGAGACAGACTACATTGCAGGGAGCACTAAGCAGTAGGGGAATAATGTGGTTAGGGGAATGTGAGACAGACTACATTGCAGGGAGGACTAAGCAGTAGGGGAAATAATGTGGTTAGGGGACTGTGAGACAGACTACGTTGTAGGGAGAACTAAGCAGTAGGGGAAATAATGTGCTTCGTGGGCTGAGACACACTGCGTTGCAGGAAGGGCTTGGCAGTAGGGGAAGTAATGTGCTTTGTGGACTGTGAGACACAATACATGATACAGTTTGAATATTTCAATAGAATTGTTCCGAAGAATTCGGTACGTTTGTGTCACCCATCAAGAACATATGTTTGTGTATGTCCTTGTAACATGCGAGTGCAAAGTACCGAAGAGTGAGTGAATGAAGTGTTACGCAAGTGTTAGCAATATTCCCGCAATGTCACAGCTAGTCACTTTCTTTGAGAGTGCCCCCATAATTAAGAAAGGTCATCTACGGCCAATTAAACATGCCATCTTTATAATGAGTTACTAAAGAGATTGCGTACGTCTGGTCAGTATTTCAGTTACACCGCGGCGTGACTGGTTAATGTGGGAACAACACCCGAAGTAAAGCAGACACGAGCGTTTACAGTTTTGGTAGCTACACACTGAGAATCACGGTGGCAGCCAGTCTGGTTGCTCAACCTATCGTGTATTCACGGGTGGCAGGTAGAGTAAAGGGGTTCAACTCTGATCACCAAACTGCCTCTTGCAAACGCCTGGACCACCTTTGCAGAGAGCGCTGATTGTGTACACCCGTCACCCTTTGGGGGACAAGTTAGTTTCCTATTCAAATATCATACACGTAACAAAATAAGTAGTACTGTGTGTTGGCAAATATATTTGCAATAGTATTGCAATATTTTGCGAATCAGGTGCCCGTACAAACTAACAACTGGGCCCTGAAATGAACATTTTTACACAAAAACACAGTTCAGAACATTCAATTATAACACACGCACGCACGCACACACGTACGCACGCACGCACAGAGAAGTGTTCGTGTTAAGATACATATATCGTGACATATCTAAAACTAAAGTGATTGAAAGTGAGTGGCACGCATTGTACATATTTTCCACATCTACAGAAGTCCCTGAACATATATGTTATGGTCCTGATAACAGCAACCTCAAAATTAGGATGCATAATCAGAAATTCTATTTTCCACATCTACAGAAGTCCCTGAACATATATGTTATGGTCCTGATAACAGCAACCTCAAAATTAGGATGCATAATCAGAAATTCTATTTTCCATTTTTCTACAATTTATAGCTCTACAGTACTCCACTTTGTCATAGAAATAGCGAAAGAAAATATTGCATCAGTTGTGACTGAAAGTCTGTATAGATTATTATTTAAACCATAAAGATAATCACAACAAACTTCATGTATGTTCTTTACACCTGTGGTTCTCAGAAACACATAATGCAATACGTATGGTTTGAGAACCGTTTTGCGACACACCGGTTTACGGGTAATAGCGTGCGGTCCTAGAAATAAGCCCAAATAGTACGTGCAGTTCTAGCTACAGAAGTCACTTTACTATAGAACGTTTGGATCAAAAGCGGCTTCACATGGGTACAATGTGTGAAGCCCATTTTCTGGTTTCCCTCTCCATCATATAACTGGGATGTTATTGCTAAAAGCGGCGTGAAACCCAGGCCACTCACTAACTCAAAAGCGAGCAGATGAATTGCAGTCAAACTTGTTCACTAATAACCGTTAAATACTCACTGAACTCTGATCATAGTGAAAAACATCATACCAACTTTGTGATGGTTTTTCGGAACATTTGTCCTAAAAATAAAAAGAAACAGTTGTTTAACAATCTATCATTAAATTTTGACACAGACACATAGTTCACGCACACACGTACAGGGAGGAGAGCAGCGAAATGGACAATCAGGTGTTCGAGAAAGGAAAAGGTATGCACAGTACAGGTAAATTAATAAATACCTATGTCGGTACTTGTGCACGCACTTCTCGAACATCTGGCTGTCCCTTCCTCTGCACTCCTCCCTCGTAACAAACAGTGACCTGAGTGAATATTTAGTGACAGATTGTAAATTAATTCTTTCTATTTTTAGAACAAAAAATTCTGCAAAATCCAGAAACCAGTTGTTAACTATAATCAGCTTTTCTTCAGTTTAACAATTAGTTTTATCAGGTCCCAAAAAGTGAATGAGTGAGTTAAGATTTAACGTCACATCGGCCATATTGCAGCATTATCGTGACGAGAACAATTAATTATAATAATACAACTGAATTAATAGCACATACATTGTGAAAACCTGTCAACGAAGGAGAGTAAAACTAACTAGAATGTTGCAGAGTAGAATGTAAAACTAGTGATTATACCTGAAACAATGTATATATAGAGGACAACACAAAACAAAAATGAGCAATAGCTTGCCAGCAACTGAAGGTAGATCACCATACTAAGGACCATGACGACTTACCGAGTGCCAAAAAGTGAATATGTAAATTGTGCACAAAGTGCGTATGCCACACGCTATGTGTGAGATCAAAAGTCATGCAAAGTGCTTGGCTACACGTTTACTTAGAATTACCAGTTTTTGTAATAAAAGTGTTTTTTTTTAAAACAAAAAAAGACTGAGATCACTTTTACAGATGTATGTGGGTTTAAAGTAACATTCCTCAAAATGTGTTTTGTATTTGTACCAAAAAGACGATAGCCCATCTTTTGTTGTATATCTCAGCTTTAGTACTTTAGATCATACAAACGTGTAAGTTACATGTTTCTAGGTACATATGATCTGCTTAGTCAGAAGAAGAATTTACACGAAAGGTCATCCAAATAGAGTGGATTGTGGAATATAAAAATTCATCAACTGATCAGTTCGGTAAGTACATGTTAACCCACTCGAAATATTAAACAAGTGCAAAGGTAGGATTTTTAACACTTGAATATCAAATAATACCAGAATCAGATCCTTGAGAAGTTTCTTCATACAAGGGATCTTGTGTCCATATGATTTTGTGCTTTGTCATGGTCACCACATGCACGTCTCTCAAAAAGAATACAGGCTTGATGAAGTCTGAACATTGCCAAGTTAGGGGAGATAACTCATACTCATATGGTAAACTTGCACCTTGGAAACCACTAAAATAATCATCTGATGATGAGGGGATTGCCAAAGTTTTTCCCCGCCCCACTGAAATATCGGACATTGCTGATGGTTAGGGAAGATTAAGTTTTGTTTGAGTTGATGCGGCTGGTATATCAGTGTTGCATTTTCCATGAACCTGAGATTAAAAGTATGATCCTTCAGAGATTCTTCAGTGATGTCAGCCGATCCTATCTGTCCACGTCGTCATGGCCACGAGCTGAGGCAATATTCTATTTATATCATCCATATAGTTAATAGCCTTTTATCATTATATAATTATATTCGTTTCAAAGAGATAGGTCCTATCTTGCAACAAGTATATTTGTCTTGTGTAGATGTCTTTGTGCTACATATGTCTTTTACAAAGTGAACTCCTTTACTATGTCAGTGTTTAAGTGAAAATGTTTTATGTCTAAAATGAAGATTGAGCCAAAGGGTGTTATATTTATATTTCATGTATAAATAATGTTTGTTTTTGTGGTTTTTATGGCAGTGAAGATATTAGACTTCACTAAAGTGAGCGAGGTAGTCCTCTCACTTGGTGTGCTGACGATAAGGTGCACAAAGTGGTCTCCCCTGCAAGGGCCTGAGAATACGTCCGGTATAGTGACAGTGTTGACTGACAAAAGCCGCACCTCGCATGTGAGGTGACTCTACTGTTACTGCCAGTGTAGTGGAACGCAACCTGACGGAGTAATCTCCCTTGTATCGTTCACCACGATCAATTCTTTCAACATCCAGAGTGACGGTGTTCCTGTCATTGTTGTTGAATGAAGGCTAACAATGCAGTGTCAGCAGCGACTGTGGTATACCAAACATTGCCTGAGTAATTTCCTTTGCACCATTCATATCATGCCCGTATGTACACGTTCTCAGAGACTGATGATACTGTAGCTAACATGGTCAGCTGTGAACGGTCCGTACGTTTGAAAAAGGTCACATGTTTTGATAAGACGTGAAGGGCACGTGTTGTGATAGGATGAAGAACACATGGTCTTATGGGATGAAGGACACATGGTCTTGTAGGATGAAGGGCACATGGTCTGATGGGACGTGAAAGGCTGCATGATAATATATCCTGGTTGCCAAACGCAGGCCTTGATTTCTTATTCTGAGAAATATATCTAATCTCAGTGGAATGACTTACACGCGATATGTTTGCGTCCTGGGTCCATGTTGCTCCGATCCCACCATACAGATGTATAGAGGCGTCGTAACACCCAGTAGACTCCGTCCCGTACAGGTATTGTTCATGGCTTCTTGGTTCTAATGTGACCTTATCTATAGACTTTAGTTCGGCTACAAAACGCTGTCAACAGCGAGAACCAAACACTAGTCATTTCTAAGGCATAACATGTTTGTGACAGCAACTATTACAACATATCTAGACTTAAACATATCCTGTGAGTTCGAAGTGAAAAGAATGCATCATTTGTAAAGAGTATTCTTCACAAACTTACATGCGCGCTCATAACTCAACCGTACTGAGATCTTTATTAGGATGTAATGCCTGTGTATTCTCTACATTATGGTTGGCTATAAACAGATCCTTACAATGAGATATCCATACAGAGTATTCTTTCAATCTGTTGATGTACCACAGCTTACGGATCAAAGTTACGCAGTTGTCGTTTATAAATCGTGTATAGAAACCAGTTCAATAGAGACCACCCCTACATGAACACAAAGCCCTGTCTGACATGCACATGTTTAAACATTTGGAACGTTATTTCAACAGTGCGCCGCCATCATCATTGAAAGACTTTGGTGAAAGATATTGTGACAAAGTTTGTCCTCACAAAAGACATGCTGGTTCGCAAACGATTAATAAATCACCATTATACTTCCTGTCCAAAATTTCATGCATGTCGCAGTTTGTATTAGTCATGTCTGTGGTGGTGGGTCGTGCACAGCGCAATACAGTAGGCCCTACTACCGACGGTAATAATAGACGGGCGACACTGCATTATGGTATTAGCTTTAAAAGATCAGACCACATCGCGATATGGAGAATGGCCACATTAAACGATGACTAACTAATTAATTACACGTTTGTACAAATGTACACCATATCGTAAATAGGGTCACGATACATAAACACAGTTCAACACACCCGTCCCTGTCGTGACATTTACAATCGAACAAACATCAGATAATTCAATGGAAATTAAATGCAAGAAGTATGACAGATTAAATTGTTTTTGGTTTCTAATTTGCTGTAGTTGTAATGAAATGTAAAATCATTCTGGAATGTGAACCCTACGTCTCTATTTCAGGAAATAGAAAATGAACAGGACATGACTTGTAACTGAATACATATTAGTATGGTTGGTTTGATGTTATCGTCACAAACCCAGCTATGTGCCGGTAGTCTGTAAATATTCGAGCCTGGACTCGCCAATCCAGTGATCAACAGCATGAGCATCCATACAGTTGAAATACCATGACATGTGCCAACCAGTTTCTTGAGCCTAACCATCCGGAACCGTTACTCGCCTCTTACGACATGTGTTCCTGAAGACCAGTTCTACGCCGAAGCTTATACCATGTTTAACCGCTCAGTAAAGTCATGACCATATGTGTTTAAAAATAACTGTTCAGTAGTTGCAAGTTTGATTTAGTAATCCAGCATTAGGTGTTGTACGGTTAATCTCTAGTGCGTTAACTCTAGGAACTATCCTGTGCCGGGTAGTATCTACCTCGTGGCTTAAGGTATAACTGTCTGTACCCTCCACCGGGAGCCATAGTCATTCATGTCCCCGGTGCTATCGATTGAATTTTACCAAACAAAATCACTACACTACTTCAAATTATCAAATAAATTTAAATACCAAAATACTAATCTCGATAGGATGACACACTCATTTCGTTTTCACCCTTTAAGTGTTCCAAATATAGGTAAATACAAAAAGGTCAAAATTCAGTTTTCTGGGGACACCGATAGTCTGTATTTTAGATTAAAACGAACATTCGTAAAGTCTGAACAACAACACTGGTATCACTAAAGCTGAGGTGAAAATGTCTCAGTAGATGGTCGTAGTCAGCATACATCTAAAACTACGTCTAAACATGCACCTATCACCCTGCCTTTAACAGTGGAAGAGACAAAACTCTGTCAACATACATATGGAATCTCTGCTGAAAGACGATTCGATCGTACAACTGTGACTAGAGTATGTAATTGTACACATATATATCAGTGTCTCCATGTTCGAGTAATACGTGCATATACTATGTGGAGATATCACCGGTATATATTTATACATTACATATGTATCAGTGTCTCCATGTTCGAGTAACACGTGCATGTACTGTGTGGAGACATCACCGGTATATATTTATATATTACATATGTATCAGTGTCTCCATGTTCGAGTAACACGTACATGTACTGTGTGGAGATATCACCGGTATATATTTATATATTACATATGTATCAGTGTCTCCATGTTCGAGTAACACGTGCATGTACTGTGTGGAGATATCACCGGTATATATTTATACATTACATATGTATCAGTGTCTCCATGTCCGAGTAACACGTGCATGTACTGTGTGGAGATATCACCGGTATATATTTATATATTACATATGTATCAGTGTCTCCATGTCCGAGTAACACGTGCATGTACTGTGTGGAGACATCACCGGTATATATTTATACATTACATATGTATCAGTGTCTCCATGTCCGAGTAACACGTGCATGTACTGTGTGGAGATATCACCGGTATATATTTATATATTACATATGTATCAGTGTCTCCATGTCCGAGTAACACGTGCATGTACTGTGTGGAGATATCACCTTTATATATTTATACATTACATATGCATCAGTGTCTCCATGTTCGAGTAAAACGTGCATGTACTGTGTGGAGATATCACCGGTATACATTTATACATTACATATGTATCAGTGTCTCCATGTCCGAGTAACACGTGCATGTACTGTGTGGAGATATCACCGGTATATATTTATATATTACATATGTATCAGTGTCTCCATGTTCGAGTAACACGTGCATGTACTGTGTGGAGATATCACCGGTATATATTTATATATTACATATGTATCAGTGTCTCCATGTTCGAGTAACACGTGCATGTACTGTGTGGAGATATTACCTTTATATATTTATACATTACATATGTATCAGTGTCTCCATGTCCGAGTAACACGTGCATGTACTGTGTGGAGATATCACCGGTATCTATTTATATCTTACATATGTATCAGTGTCTCCATGTTCGAGTAACACGTGCATGTACTGTGTGGAGATATCACCGGTATATATTTATATATTACATATGTATCAGTGTCTCCATGTTCGAGTAACACGTGCATGTACTGTGTGGAGATATTACCTTTATATATTTATACATTACATATGTATCAGTGTCTCCATGTCCGAGTAACACGTGCATGTACTGTGTGGAGATATCACCGGTATCTATTTATATATTACATATGTATCAGTGTCTCCATGTCCGAGTAACACGTGCATGTACTGTGTGGAGATATCACCGGTATATATTTATATATTACATATGTATCAGTGTCTCCATGTTCGAGTAATATGTGCATATACTATGTGGAGATATCACCGATATATATTTATATATTACATATGTATCAGTGTCTCCATGTCCGAGTAACACGTGCATGTACTGTGTGGAGATATCACCGGTATATATCTATATATCAGATATGTATCAGCTATCCCATGCTCGAGTAATACGTGCACATACTATGTAGAGATATCACCGGTAGATATTTATATATTAGACATATATCAGCTATCCCATGCTCGAGTGACATGTACATGTACTGTGTGGAGATATTACCGGTATATACTTATTTATACATTACGCATGTATCAGCGACCCCATGTTGGAGTAACACGTGCATATACTGTGTGGAGATATCACCGGTATATATTTATATATTACATATATATCAGCGACCCCATGTTAGAGTAACACGTGCAAATACTGTGTGGAGATATCACCGGTATATATTTATATATTACATATATATCAGCGATCCCATGTTGGAGTAACACGTGCATATACTGTGTGGAGAGATCGCTGGTATACTGTACCAGTCCTAGTCTACCGAGATATCAGTATTCCTGCAATATTGCAAAGCTGGGCTTCACACACTATGCCTATGTGACGAATAGAACCTTCGAGTGAAGAGTGAACGCTTCAACCGCAGGACCAACCGAGTGCCCGGCAGGCATAAAGTTTTATAGGAAAAGATTGATTATATAAAAATGAGTGACACTTATCATACAATGGGCAGTGATTCCACTGCTTCTAGCTTTTGCCCACTGGCTACAATGCAACGTGAATAGCAAGAACCAGAAACCATTCGTTTCTGTCACATAGAATGTTGTTGATAGCTAATGTCACCACAGTTCTAGATTTGCACATGTCTTTTAGTGTCCATCACACTGAAATCTTTGAACACGAGTGTTTGTTCTGATTTCTTGCCAGAGTGTTCTCCACATTCACTAGGCGGTGGGGTAGCCTAGTGGTTAAAGCGTTCGCTCGTCACGCCGAAGACCCGGGTTCGATTCCCCACATGGGTACAATGTGTGAAGCCCATTTTCTGGTGTCCCCCACCGTGATATTGCTGGAATATTGCTAAAAGCGGCGTAAAACTAAACTCACTCACTCACTCTACATTCACCTATAGATGTGTGTGACAAGACGTAAAGAAATGCCTAGAATAATATGTCTGTACAGGAGTTTTTCAGTTTGTTGTAACACCCTGGCGGATCACAGTGACCCAATCGCCCAACCTTTTATAGAAACAGGCTCAATACAGAGGACAACAGACGGTTCGTATACAAATAATAATCACTATTCATTTCCTGTGGACAATGTCATACATGCAGGTTTCCTCTAGAAAGCTCTTTATATCATCACCGACTGTCATGCTGCCGCCGGTAGCTACACAATTTGCACAGCGCAGAACAATACCAACTACCACACGCGATATTGCATTATATTAGCATTGAATAAGCCATATGTGTTATGGACAATCTTTTCAATTCGAGTTTCCTCAGGAGAGTTTTAGTATGAGTCATGTCAGTGGTGGTGGTCATGGTGCACAGCGCAGTATACTGGGCCGCTAACCAAGGACGATATCAACAGGCGAGTGCACACTTCATAATACTAGGATACAGAATGTCAGTACACATCACTAAATGGACTATGTCCAGATCACACGACGATATTGAAGCAGACTGACTGTAGTGACAAATCTGAGTACAAAGTATCCATGTCCCACACACGTTCCTGTCGTAACATTTACATTTGAATCCAGTTTTAAAACACTACGAGAGATGAAATTGTAAATTCTGGAATGTCGACACAGTCAAACTATTTCAAGGAAATAAACATGAACATGAAATGTCTGAAAACTGCCTACATTATATGAAGAAAGCAAGGCGGAAATTAAACTCACGTGTTCATGTTTTTCAATCTCGTGATAGAAGAAAGTTTGTGTCTGACTCGGGTGAGTGAGTGAGTGAGTGAGTTAATATTTAACGTCACATCGACAATATTCCAGCCACATCGTGACGAGAACATTTAACACTGATGTATGTATGTATGTATGTATGTATGTATGTATGTATGTATGTATGTATGTATGTATGTATGTATGTATGTATGTATGTATGTATGTATGTATGTATGTATGTATGTATGTATGTATCATAAACACCTGTCAACGAAGGACAACTAGAATATCACAAATGAAATAAAAACTAGCGTGAAAAGTTAAAACTAATATTACTCTTCGGACAATACAAAAACAAAGACTGTGGGGACTTACAGTGGCTTGGCTTCCTGCATGAACACTAGCTGGATTTACACCATCCCTTCAGATGTTAGCAATTTAGTCACATGTGGCCACAAATTAAAAATACACTGTGACATATGCTACGATTAAAAACAGTGGAAAGTCTTAACGTACAAGAAATGATTTGGGACTTACGTACTTTCATAGGAGGACAATAATTCTACGGTACTTCAATCCCCTTTGAGGGTACAGCCACTAACAATTCTAGTTACTAATCTAAACTACCAGTAATTAAAATACAACTATCTACAGAACATAATGATCATAATTCAGTAATGAAATCATTTTCTTTTAAAAAAACAATAATTAAAATGAGGGTTAACTGTGTTAGAAAGGTCCTTAACTGTTTTAACTTTAAAATACTTGTCCCTTATGATGGAGAATTCAACACAGTCAAGCAGGACATGCTTTATCGTGAGTGTCTCATCACACGGGATACAAAACGGAGGATGCTCAACTTTTAATAGGTATGCATGAGTATATCTAGTATGGCCAATACGACATCGTCGTAAAATAACCTCTTCAAATCTGGACTGACAGCCCAAGTAGGTGTAACCAATATAGGGTTTTATTACATGTAATTTATTTATACCTACTTGGGTGTCCCACTTCTTTTGCATCAGATCACGGATGTAAGTTCTAATCGTAGCTTTGTAATCACAGTATGGAATAAGAAGTGGTGTCACAGATTTGTTGATTGCTGCCTTGGCAGCAACATCGGCCATTGTGTTACCTGAAATGCCTACGTGGCTGGGTAACCAACAGAAGACGATGTCGTATTGGCCAGTAGCAAGATTATTATACAATACAATAATTTCAATTAAAAGTGGATGTTTTCAAGAAGCATTTTAATAGCCTGAAGGCAAGAAAGAGAGTCTGAATAGATTATATTCTGTTTATGTTTAAGGTGTCTTAATATATTTAAGAACCGTTAATATGACGTTTCCTTCAGCAGTGAAAATAGAGCTGTTATCAGGTAATCGAGAAGATATTGTTCTGGATCCAATGACAGTGGCAGTAGCAAATGCACCACCATACGTGGACCCATCTGTAATTAAGGATTATAGATTATAATTGTTATATTTATGTTTTAATTGATTATATTCTTGTTTATACACTAGTTCATTTGATTCTGTTTTTTTAAATGTAGTTAATGTTAGGTCGACCCGTTGCTTAACCATCTGCCAAGGAGGGGAAGATGTTTGACTCGGCTCGTCAATATGTGTAAAGTCGCCCATTACCCGTCTTAAAACACATTTCAATGTGCCGCGGAAAATGGCGATGTTACCTCACATATCCACACAGGAATCCCTTTTTGCTTCATTAATCTCTGAGATATGGAAACTACTCTTACGACAGGATTACGATTTAGTAGTCTGAAATAAAGAGCTATATAATTAGCTTACGGTTTATCTCTTCTGGGTCAATAGTGAGGAAACTGTCTGGTAGCATCGTCCGCGTGATTCAATGTATACTAAACGAAAAAAGAAACTTCACACGAGTTACTTAATGTTCCTACCATACCTATATAGAAACATAGTGGAGACGTCTGGTTTATGGACGTAATGAGCGTGCAGTAAAACAGGATTAGTCATTAAGATATGCTTGGAGTCAACAGCAGTAGCGTCACACAGTTAGCAGTCTACCTAGAACAACTCCATGTTGGAGTACTATATGCATACTTTGTGTGGCACTGTCACTGGTAGGGAAATTACTGTCAGGGAAACTCTCGTTGTTGTAGTTTATCCCTAGTATTATGTACACAGAAATGAAGGGACACCGTTACACTCCACACCATCGAGTCAGATGCTTCTCACGTCCTCGCAGTGTCAGGTAGATCACCTTTAATTTGGCCTGCATCTGCATGGGCGTCATAGACGGACACAATCTACGCACATGGGATGTGTGAGTTCATACTACCAGTTCCAATTCAATGGTTAAACACTCGTCAATGAAAATGTCAATCCATACAAAAACAACCAAACAGAATATCTTTGCACTAGGCGTTGGTCTTTGTTGTACAAGACCAATAAAGCACCATTAATTTCATGTGAGCGGTAACGAGGATTGTGACTGCAATGTAGCACGTATGCAGACAGCAGTATATAACAGTCATCCAAGTGTGACGCATACACTCTGTCTATGAGAAGGCAGATAAGTCGGTAACTGACATGAAACGAAATGTACAATACGCTCAACAGGCGACATGGACTGACAACTGCACACTACACACTGCACAGCTACCAGGTATAACTAAAGTCAATGGGGTCTACACACTGCACAGCCTCCAGGTAAAACTAAAGTGAATGGGGTCTACACACTTTTCTACTAATGTGTTAATTCTAATAGACATTATATCACTGCCATGAAATTAGGCAAGAAGATTAATCAATGAAAATTAGTCCAAGTAGCTATAACTTAAACTTTGATTTCGAATATAAACTTTAATTTTAATGTATTTTCAAATGTTTAAAGTGTAATGTACAGAAAGTTAAACATTACTTGTCATTTGCTTTCTAGGGATATGTTAATGTACTTTCAAATGTCGTGTCCTTCTGTCGTCGAAATGAAAATGAATTTACAACCGCCAACAACGCAACAAATCTGAAGAGGTTGATACTGAAGGGTGAATGCAACCCGTTTAATAATCCTTCATTTAAAATATGTATAATGTTACAGTTTACATTTTACCTATTCTAAACCTTAACCAAGAGAAGGCAAAAGAAAATAATAACAATGATAATAGCTATAACCTGTCAAAGACAGATGGTGACAGGGTAACGTTCCAGACTCTCAGAGACCCAAACTTTGATATTCGCATAGATTGCCATACATCATCGTGGGTACATCGCGTACATTAATTTGTCGTGTCATATATTCAGATCACACATTGTGCGCCACAGTAAGATGTACATTACAACACTTACTATTTCCCCCTATCACTCCTCCATGTTTGGATCCTGGACCGGTTTCATCCAAAATTCTGAAAAGTTTGTTTGTGAATCTTCGAAGACCATATTGAGACATCCTCCTGAATCATGCACAGTTACTTCCTTCATATATCAGTGTATCTCCTATGAATCTATCTCTCACTTCAGGGACAAATTCTATTATTTTAGAAGAAAGAACGTTTTGTGTTTCCATGGTTTCCCCAGACGGCAATATAGATACTAAATACCACACGTTTGGTATATTTATACAGTTTTAACTGTTTCATCAAATATGCGTGTACAGATAACAGGTACGAAAACAGGTAATAGATAACCTTGTACACACAGAAATAAGTTCTACAAAAATCGGAAATATTCTGTAGATCTGGAATTTCTAGTACATTCTAAATATTGTACAATTATAATGTACCACGCCGTTTTACCTCTCTTACTGACCATGCATGGAATGAAGTATTGTTACACAACGAATAGCCTCATAACAAAATAGCTTCACTTCACGTCACTTCAAAGGTTGTATGTATATGTTGTGTAGATTGTTTCTCGGGAGCTACTTAAGGAGTACATTCTTGTGGAGGATAAGTTGAGGTAACACAGGATCGAGTGTACACTGCTGATGGCAATAACATATAAATGGTGGCATTTTCACATTCAGTATATATGATGGTAAAGGACAATTTATATACAATCTTGTTGTCTCTCAGGAAAAGAAAATACGCTGCAAATCTGCACATCTACATTTCCTTGGCCAATACATAGAGTGCGTCATGTAACTGACAGTCATCCAAACGAACACGTGTCAATACTGATAGCTCTCGAAGTTGAAAATAGGATAAAGTACAAAAACAGAACGTTTAACATATGCGGCAAGAGTTAAACCTGTGATGTTGACGACATTGAATTCAGAGACAACGATAAGATACATACCAACAGACAGAACAAAACGCCTACTCACAAAGACTCAAAGGTTAATACATCCTCAAACTCTGTTCACAAACAATTATTCCAACAAATAATAGACACTGTAGTTAATACTGATGTAGAAAATTGGGATGTACCAATCGTTGTAGATAAGAATTATTTTATTAGATTACAAGAACTCTTGTCTCATGTGCTAACACATTATTTGCATGAAGAAAACAGGCTAGAAGAATGGGCAGCATTTATCCACCTGTGTGCAAGTGATGATTTCAACGTAAATAACATTGTCAGTCAGTTATTTTGGAATGTAGTCAAATTCCACCATAACAGCAGTAATCATTCTTGGAGATTCTCAACTCAAGTGAAGCAGTTCTGGACAATAGGGTTACAGGTATTTCATGCCAAAGCCATCCGCGTCAGATGGGAGGGTAGTGAAAAACTGGTGTGCTGCAGTTGTGAATGCAAGTGGTGGTCACACCTTCCAGTGACGCCATCGGTGAGTAGAAAGTGCCTTAATAAACAAACAATTGTCAAAAATATACTGAGTCAAAAAAGAAACTTCACATTTTTTCTTCAGGGCACTATAAAAGAAAAAAAGATGGTAAGATGGTTAAATTGTTATTATTTCATCGCTGAGATCCGTGTGATGTACTCGATACACGGACAGTGCCACAATCAGTTCCATTCCAAAATGTGTCAGTTCAATATTGAGTATGGCCGCCCCAAGCATTCACCACTGCCAAACACCGTCTCCTCATCGACTGCCTGATGCTTGTGAACACATGGCTGGGGTTTCTGGGCCATTGCTCTTGCAAGGCAGCGCCAAGTTCCTGCAAATTCAGATGGTGTGTCCTAAGACCACGAAGCCTTCTCCCTAGTGCATCCCAAACGTGCTCTATTGGATTAAGGTCAGGGGACCTCGGTGGCCAGTCCATGACGTTGATGCCAGCGTTTTGAAGGAAATTTCGTGTCAACACCAGACATCGGGAACGGTTGTTCCCTCAGAAATCACCCCACACCATGCAACTTCCGCCCCCGAATCTGTCGACTTCCTGTAAACAACATTGGACATACCCTTCACGACGTCGTCTCCAGACTCTGTGCCTGCCGTCCGCGATTCTGAGGGTAAACCTGGATTCATCGCTAAAGATGACTCAATTCCAGTCTCTCTGGGTCCATCGGAGGTGACGTTGGGCCCACGGCAGACGCTGGCGTTGAAGAAACGGCGTCAATATTGGCCCACGATATCGACGTCGAGAATGGAGATTGGAAGCCCGCAAGCGATTTCGAATAGTCTGTGAGGACAGTCGACCTCTAAACATCTCAGCCCTGGTTCATGTAGCTGACAGAAATCTGACACGTAGGTGACGTAGGACGATTTGACGGTCTTCTGCTCGTGACATCACACGTGGACGACCCGACCTTGGGCGATCAGAAGTGGTGCCAGTTTGTAGTAGACGACCTTGCAAGTCGTAAACAGTACGACGGCTGCATCCCATTGCTCTTGCGACATCAATAACTGATCTTGCAGCTTGCAACATGCCAACGGCACGTTCACGTTGCACATTTGATAATCAAAGTATCGTTATCACTGTGGTTTAAAAATGTTTTTCTTTTTCCATTTCTTGAGGTCAATGGAAACACGTGCAAATGAAGAAAACTTCGATGCGAAGATCACGTGATCGACTGTGCCTGCAAAACCTGATTTGGCACAAACGTCTTTTGCATGACGAATGGATTGGTTTGAGTGGATTTTGCTAACGTTTCTGTAGAGTCGAAAGATAGGGATCCCATTTCGGATACATAGATGTATCATAAGAGGAAAATTATTCATTATTTTTTTAAATTAAATTTTGTGAAGTTTCTTTTTTGACTCAGTATATTCTGTTATCTTTTCAATGTGTCCTCGTTTGTTATATATCCATTACACCAGTCATCGTTTGTTATATATCCATTACACCAGTCACTATGCCATCTACATACGACGTTTGGTTTGCCTTTCAGTATATAATAGCTATGATGTCAAGAGACGGGATTGTTCATACAGATTCATTTTGTGTTTGTCCTGGGACTTGCTGTTCCTATACCCGTTAACACCAATACATAAATGACTGACGTTCTTCTGTTCACAGCTGTGTCATAGTTATCACGGAGGTGAAGCACAGACACCAAACTAAGGTTCAACAGGACATAGAATACTGATATGCCTTTGTACTTTGAGTCAGTTTGAAACCTGTCCGTGTTATATACGAATTCCGAAACCAATACATCATTTTGTAAAGAAATGCAAATCATTTACACTTGATTTTAAGGGACTTGTAATGTTGCTTCACGTTATCAATAGTTCAGAAAATACACAACAAGGTACGTTTTCCTTCCTACTACATACAAAGTGCAGTCAGACTGACTACTCCCTGATGCACTGGGATTTGCAGCGTTCGGTAAATGTAAAGTCCTGGTACCTTGTCTGCTTCCCTGGACATGGGCAAACACACGTTTGAGATCAGGAAGTAAGTCACGATGACACACATTGAGGCGCAGTTTAACAACGAATGTGCCCGAAGGTTGCTAGGTAACATTAGAGATTGGCTAGGTAGGAACAGTACAAACGTCAGCAAGTAAACCTTTCGACTTAACTAACGTTCTCGTACACACAGAGCTCAGTTAAGGGTCAGATAGTGGGGAACATTGTATAACATATCAAGTAGTTTGACCTCCATGATTCATAACGTCCGCAAGACGAGGACCAGAAAAGCAGTACGAGGAACATGAAACATGACAATGCTAATGTGTATAGAGTAGCGTTAAAAACTCACAGAGTTATGACAACATGAGCGTGACACTGCCAAACCTCATACTCCATACGTCTTTGTGAAGTAAACCCTAAATTGGTAAATCTATACTTGTTTCCAATACAGGAAAATATGATACATTATTTGTAAAGGTACTTACAGGGGTGCTTAACGTGTTTTCAAAATGTATATTACATTCTTTCGATATGATTCCGTATAGGTTCATAAGACATGTGTGTTTTCACAAAGGTTAATTGTCAGGAATGTATTACTATCTGATGTAAGCAGACCAATGAAGATCCAGGTTAGAATATTGGTCTTCAGCAATATTTGTAAGAGGCGATTGGCCGTCGCAGCTGTTGAAATAAATAAAACTAACCGTCCATAACATTGTGTCATCCCCGTACGTCCAGGGTTATGATGTGATCTTTGTTTGGATGAAAATGTCCATTCAACATCTATTTGTGACGGTTAACCACAGTTGCTACAGGGGTGAACATCACCATCACTGACTTTAGTCCTCTTACAACTTCCGTACATGGTGGACAGAGATTTAAATGTAATGAATATTTCGTCAATTGTAGTTCTGAAAAATTAAAACAAACATACAATTTACTAAATGAAAATGCATTCGAAACAAAGTACGATTATATTAAGACATCCTTAGAAGCCCATGCGTTTGACAAAATTACAGACAACACAGTACTAGTTGCAATATGTCTGCTTGTATGTTTTTTAAAACCACAAACAGCAACACTCCAACCTTTATATAAACTACTCAAAAAAGAAACGCTTAGGTAGTATTTTTCCGTGTAACTTTTCGAATTTGAATCATTGGTGTCTATGTAATCAGTATATATCTATTGTGAATGCTGTCTGCAAACATTTCCGAGTTTGAATCCATCGTCATTAAGGATAACTCGCCAAAAAGCACCAAAATCTGTTTTCCTAAATAAATGCAATAAATTATGGACGAGAAGAAATTCATGTGTTTCCTTTGCACATTCCATGCATCATTTCCAGTCAAAATCGGAAGGGGTTCAATGCTTTTGCGACAGCTGACAATCTTAAAGTTGGTGTTACCTACTGAAGCTCAGTGCAACAATACGATTGATCATTTGGAGACTTTGGATTTCAAGGCAACCGAATGTGCCACAGAGAACCATAGCAAGACTTTGACATCGCTACCAGCAGCAAGGATCAACACGTGATCGCCCCCGTGTGACCACGCCCGCTCAGGACAGGCTTATTCGTCTTCGACATTTGAGGAACAGCTTCATCACAGCATACTACACAACATCGGTAGTGCTAGGACTCAGAACATACGCTGGTATACGTTCCAGAAGACCTTTGCGAGGACCTGTCCTTACACGTCAACATCGGTAACAACGCAGACATTGGTGTCGCCAACATCTCCCATGGCCATTTGCAAAGGTGGAGAACTGTTCTTCAGTCACGTTACATGCTGCGACGTTCCGATGGAAGAGCAGGTGTATATGGACGTCGTAACGAGCGCTACGCTGCAAATTATGTACAGGATGTCAGCTGATTTGGTAGTGGGAGTGTCAGGGTTTGGGCTGGGATCCCATACAGTGGCAGGACAGATCTCATTCAGATCCAGGGCAATTTGGATCTCGACGTTACCGTGATGAAATCGTCAGGCCTCATGTCCTTCCTTTCATGAACCGCAAGCACGTCAGCATGATGACGCTCGGGCGGCAAGAATAACTAGGGATTTCCTTGCCCAGAATAACGTTCAGGTTCTTCACTGGCCCTCACGATCACCGGATCTTAAACTTAGTGAACATTTGTGGGACGAATTGGATCGTCGTGTGCGACAGCGTAACCCTCAGCTAAAGACGTTACCTGCTCTGCTTGTGGCCTTGAGGGGAGAGTACCAACTCATTCCGAGGCACTTCATCCGGAATCCAGCAAACATTCATGCTAATGTGGCCGCAAATGATACTGACTGCTGTGCGACCTTGACCTTGCAATACTTGTCGTTTCTGACGTAAAGTTTCTTGCAGCATTGGACCGTTAATGTTCATTTAGGTTTTCATCATGACCGCCCAATATAACTGAACCTTAAGTGCATAAACTGATAACTATTTTCAGCTATGCGTTTCTTTTTTATGACTAATATATATATGTGTGTGTAGACAGATAGATAGATAGATAGATAGATAGATAGATAGATAGATAGATAGATAGATAGATAGATAGATAGATAGATAGATAGATAGATAGATAGATAGATAGATAGATAGATAGATAGATAGGTGGAGCCAACAATCCAGTGATTGGCATGTGGAGGTCACTGCACCAGGAGAATATATATGGATACTGTGTGTATGTGTGTGTGTAGAAGACAGACAAACATCCAGACAGACAGACAGACAGACAGATAGATAGATAGAACTGTATACTAGATGTTCACCTGTTCGGCTGAGGTGGTGTTATGGTTTGATAAAGCAATTTGCTGTGATTAGAAGACACGTGTAGTGGTAAGTCAGAGCAATGTGGATGTCAGATGATACTGTGGTGAGGTGTTGCGACGTGTAGTGGTAAGTCAGAGCAATGTGGATGTCAGATGATACTGTGGTGAGGTCTTGCGACGTGTAGTAGTGCTTGTCATGGGACAACATCGAGGAACTCTTCTCGAACATGACACAACCAGACCCAACACTGCCAGATCACTTCCAACGTTCTTTCTTCAACGTCATAATGTTGAATCTCGCTCACTCGACCTCAGCCCAGTAGAACATCTATGGGATCATCTCGTAAGTTAACAGTAGTTAATCATCGTTCGACTCCCCATGATCAATGGGCAAGAATTTCAGGAGGAAGTATTTCATAAGGACACGAGTACAAACGTGCATCGATGCACACAGAAGCCATTCAAGATACCAAGCGTTATACCTGTTGTTGTGACTCTCGGGTGTCTGTTTCTGAAAATTGAGATTGAACATCATCGGCAATAAGATGGTGTGTGTGTGACGGGGAGTGGGGTTAGTGGGTAGTGGGAGGAGAAGGAAGGTAGACCAGTAGGTACAGCGTTCGCCCGCCGTGATACCGCTGGAATATTGCTGAAAGCGGCTTAAAACTCACTCACTTAGTTCATAAAATGCGTTATACATACAATTACCATGCTTGTTTTAGTGTTCGTCACAGCAACTATACTCACATGGCAAAGAGCAAAGTCATGAAGAACTCCTACGAAACACTTTATTACAGGCAAGGCACAGGCTTACGTTGACAAATAATCAGGTCGAACGGGGATTCGAACTACCCAAAAGAGGTTTGTGCTGTCCCCACAGAACGAAACCTTGCGCAACGACTGGGATACATGTGGCCATTATATAATTATTATATACAAAAAAGTGTGTAAATCATATTCAAATAAATAACCCTTTGGCTATGAGAAAGATCAGATATGAAGCGATTTGTATGCCAGTCAATGTGAGATTGGAAAGCTTTCCTCTTTCACTGAGAGCACACATTCCTGATATCCACGTCATCCGTGTTTCAGAATGAATGTCTCGATCATGCCCAAAGGAAGCTGAAACCTCACTGAAAAAGCGACCTTCGTACAAAGACAGCTAAATGTTGATAAATACATCAGAAACGAAACTTGCTTCAGTCAGTTCATTTCACTGCTGATCTGAGAGCAAAGGCGAATCTGCATGGAAAGGTAAGTCTATCATTTGAACAGCATCAGACGACTGCATGTTTATATACCTTGCAAGTTATTGTTATTTCAAATCACAGTGAGGTTAGACATGATATAATCCCTCATTTATAGGTTGTTTTATTCATTTCAGGACACCAATGGATCTACACGTCACACTTAGTGTTGTACTTTCGTTGCTGTCGACACAAGGTAATTTTTGTAGTTAGCTTTAATTAAACATACATGCATAAAGAACATTTCACAGTGTTTACACTTTCCTGTCTGAAGTTACATAAGGTTTCACCCAGGCTCTGGTAATGTGTAAGAAAGTTGACTTTCGTGAGTGGGGCAACGGTCATCAAGCATTTCCTGACAACAAGCTGTCTGCAATCGAGTCATAATTTTCTAAGGCATAGTTTGTGCCACACTGCAGTCCGAATAGGTATTTTCGTTGTTCGGATACTACGGACCTATTTATTAAATTATCAAATATAATCATTCACATATTTGTGTTTCTATTTCTTGTTTAATCAAAGCCATTGTTGTCTCGCAGGAATTGTAGTGCCCCCTTCGTCTTTCCACTGTAATTTAATGCCGAACTTGACATTAGTTTTACCATATTCATTCAGGGGTGTTAAGATTCGATTCCTACAGCTGTTGTTGTGTTTGTAAATTATACATAAAACTGCATATCATTTCGAGATTAAGAAGTTGCTCAAAAACGTTACTGAAAAAAAGAGTGAATCAATGTTCAGCCTATTTCTTTGTCCTAAGCTGATACAATATACTAAATGGTATTTGTTGTCATGTTTTCAGCGGAACACTGCTTGGAGGGACAGAATTGTTCGAACTGCTCACGTACATATTGCAGTACAGAGTGTTTTCCTGGGTATTTCGGCCTCAAATGCAGCTTGGCTTGCAGTAAGAATTGCCAGCACAGTATATGTAGTCGAACAAAGATTGGTACCTATAACTGCTCTGACGGCTGTGTACCTGGGTTCCACGGCTCTCAGTGCAACATTCCCTGCACAGGTCCGAAGGGAAACTGCACAAAATGTCCCGGAGGATGTGATGGAACCTTCTGCCATCTGACATCGTCTTGTGTTTCTGGATGTCATGACCAATACTATGGGACCAACTGCAAGAACTGTTCACCCAGATGTCAACATTGTAACAGGATAACAGGCAGATGTGCTAAGTGTCATGATCCATATCATGGTCTGGACTGTGAATACTCATGTGAACATTGTTCAACAAGTGATTGTGTACAAACATGCGCACCTGGATTGTATGGAAGTACGTGTTCCAAAAGATGCAATAAAAACTGTTTAGTTTACCCTGCAAGCAATAACACTTTGACAAATAACAGTTCCACTTCGTGCATATCTGAATGTGAAAGATATAGTGGTGAGTGTATCAACGGTTGTGTAGATGGCTGGTCTGGTCCAAACTGTCACTCTCGGGTTTACTGTAACACAAATTGTTTGGGTTGTAATGAAACAGGTGTTTGTGTTGGAGGATGCTCACCTGGTTACTTTGGAGAAGACTGCCAGCCTTGTTCTACGACCTGTGACAATAACACCTGTCACCCAGAGAGTGGGTTTTGTGTGAGTGGGTGTATCAGGGGACAGTATGGACAATTCTGTGAACTCTCCTGTGCGAACTGTTTGGGTGGTGCCTGTCATGCTGGCAGTGGGAAATGCGCTGAAGGTAATGTTAGATGAATTAAGAGAGTTCGACATGTCTGCTGTTGAATTAGTTTACATGACACCATAAGATGTCATTGAGGTGGAGGCTCTTCTGTAGACAATGTTTCCGACTGGACTGACGAAAACACATGAAAGTAATGTAAATAATCAACAATACGTAACCATATATAATGTCGTAATGTCATAACAGGCACTTTGCTGTCACGACTGTAATGAATGTTTCACTATGGCGGCAAAAAACCATAGCTATTGTCAAGCGTATTCTATCTGTTTTTCATAAGAACTGTCAGAAATGGCTTGGAAAACCTCGCAACAGTTAACAAACTTTGCTTGATATGTAACAGTATTCTACAAGCTTCATGTTGTTTAAACAAGCTCTTCATAAGTCAGAATCGTAAAACTGACTTTAGTTTAGCAGTGATTTCTTGCATCCTTGAAATTGGGTTTGTGGTCATTTGTTATTGTATAGTGTGACCACATGGTGACACTTTAGTACCATACCAACAATAATACTGGCTCGGTGAACACGTTGTTTTCACGGATAAATCTATGTCATACCTCGGCAATAGTAAATTTGGCATGTTTCAGAGATCACGCGGAGCACCATGACTGTGATATCAGCAGTACTGTTCACATCGTGTATACTTCTGATCGCTGTTGCAGTTGGTATCTACCTTTTCCGTCGTTGCCGGAAAAGATCCTCAACAAGAAGGAGTGTTTTGTAATCTCTATTTTGTTAAAACTCAGTGCTAATTATACTGAACACTATTTGTCACCTGACTATTCGTTGAATATTGATATGATCAATTCCAAGCAGCTTACGTTCAGAGATGTTGAAGTTGTCTGTCAGTGTGAGTCAGGTGGAAGATATCACATGTGGACAAACTGAACAGTTTTTGCAACAGGTGAATGCGAAATATGAACGCAAGTTTGCACACCAACAGAATCAATGTAACCCAGTCTTACTGATCATAGATACCATGCAGAAGTAGAGAGATGTAGAACTTTGTTTTTAGAATTCTTGTGTATATTTCCAGGCTCGATCAGGGAGATGTGTCCAGACATACTGAGAGATCAAGGCCAGAGGAAACCTCAGAGTACTACGCAGTACGTCGCTACTGGGAAATAGATTACGATGAAGTATCTCGGCCGCGAGATCAGCAACAAGGGCGGGCAGACATAGAAGATTACGATGAAGTATCTCGGCCGCGAGATCAGCAAGAAGGGCGGGCAGAGGTAGATGATTACGATGAAGTATCTCGGCCGCGAGATCAGCAACAAGGGCGGGCAGAGATAGAAGATTACGATGAAGTATCTCGGCCGCGAGGTCAGCAAGAAGGGCGGGCAGAGGTAGATGATTACGATGAAGTATCTCACTCTCAAGATCAGCAACAAGGGCGGGCAGAGATAGAAGATTACGATGAAGTATCTCAGCCGCCGTATCTCAATAGTGATCCCGTACTTCCTCCTTTGACGAGCAGCATTCCTGGGGCGTCTAACACCGAAGACCATCCTGGTGATACATCAGTCCGCTCAGCAAGTTCTTCTCAGTCAGACACTCTCTCAGTGAGGGATATTTTTATCGGTGATCCAGAAATCGTTGTCAGATATATTTCACCAACTGAAGATACAAACCTAGTGTTTGACAATAGAACACACCAACACAATACTTGAAAGTACATTATATTGTACCATTCTTCGTGACGTCACAAGTTTCTAATTTAATTTGAATTACTTCAACAAGTTACCAGTTTAAAAGGTTCATTACCAATATGACATCAAATAAATGAATAGAAAACAGACTTTCATTTTTGTGAAAAGCAAATTAATGTGAAAAATTGCGTGAACAGACCACTCAAAAACATTGACTACGCCAGTGTATTCGCGGAAAGGGCAAGCAGGTCCTGTTGTACCTGTAACCCCCACCACTTAATGGTTCCTAGTTCCACCTTTCTGCGAGATAAGCAAAATGAGTTTGGTTCAACAGTAGACGGATTCGGAATAAAGACTGTAGACTCCCGTTTCCATTTGTGTAACATTTACCTTGTTGTGTTGGTTCCACATTGCCGTCTGAAGCAATTTTCTCTATGTGTATGTCGTCTCTGTTTACGTCAGTGATGTCCTTCTAGATGTAAATATTGATGTGTACTTCATTTTTAATAAGGACTATAGTCAAGCGCTTTATCGAACTAACTTTGAGACCTGCAGATCATAGCTTATGTAATGGATACTTTCTTAAAAGTGTAAACATTTGTCCGTTAGTGAGGTTTCTGGTGCTAATAAAATGTCTAGCATTTTTTTTCTGCTCGATTCCTCGATATTTTCAGTGGAACCAAACATCTTCAATTTAAAGTGTGACCAAAGCTAACGTCATGGAATGTCTTTAAATGCTATGAAGCTGACTGCACACATAAGATCCTCAACGCATCTTTATCACCACGGAAAAACC
Source organism: Haliotis asinina (assembly GCF_037392515.1). Taxonomy (NCBI): domain Eukaryota; kingdom Metazoa; phylum Mollusca; class Gastropoda; order Lepetellida; family Haliotidae; genus Haliotis; species Haliotis asinina. Next base: position 4,690,266 of record NC_090283.1, on the reverse strand, counting down.
ATTTAGCACTTGTATCATTTAATAGTCCCCTCAACCATGAGCATGTGAGAATGTTTGAATACAAAAATCATCTCTTCCGCAAACTCTGTACTATAGGACTAACACTATTTCAGTGGAGTTGTAATACGAAAATTATTTATTTGTCTCTCGTGTAATAATTGTACATACCTGACATATTCTTTGTTCAAAATTTTCTTTCAATAATATTGTGACTTCATTTTCATTTGTATATATTGTGTTCCAAGAGAAACGATTTCATAAGAGGTGACCATTCACATCTGCAATCAACGTGGTAATTTCATATAATAATGTATGCTACACATGACTGCTACTGCTACTGTGTAAGTTACTTGCTAAATAAAGACAGATTGAATTGAGTAATGCTAAAAAGGCTTAGCTTTGTTCTCTAAGTTCGATTGCACTGATAACTGTAAATATATGATGGAACGTACAAGAACATTCAAGTGACAGTGCACATGTCTCAGTGCAAATATATCCGTCAGTGCCTTTACAGTCTACATGACTTCATTGAGTCCCGCGAAGAAGACACGGGGCATCTTCTGGTGTACTCGTTCCACGCGATGGATTCCATGGAACGATGTCATCAACACACTCCTGAAGATGGCACATGATGACACCGATGAGACGATAGATGGTAACTGGCGGTCAGTTCTTTGAAATGATTCAAATCATAAACCTGTATCACCAGGAGATCGATTTCTCCTTGGTACATTTTCCTGTTTTGTACATGCACGTTATGCTAGGATTCTCTAAAATTTGCTGAATTGTTATCAAGTATTAGAAGCCTCGCTGGAGATAAGGAAACATATACTCAGATTCCCATTGGCTACTCATCAAGTTGGGGATGTCCTCTGCCCATGAATCATATGAGTGACTAAGGTCAAATATGACGGCAATGTTTCGGCCACACAGCGATGAGGAACATTTGGTTTATGAGAAACTATCAGAAATATCTGTCACAAAGACAGTAAATCATACGCATGTTATCTCAATTTGACCATAAAATTAAGCATTCCAAATGATAAAACATTCTACTGAAAGATCAATGTTACATGTAATACCGTTAAAATACGAGCTATACGAGATATTACCATCAATTCGACTTACATTTGTCCTGCACATTTCTGAATACAGTATAATAACCGCAGCTGTGATGTTCTCGTGAATAGGCATTCATAATTACATTTCAGTTTACATATTTCAGCTGTTTTAACTCCAAAAATGGATAAACGAGAAAAAGGAATTCATAGAGAATCATATCATGGTTTATTGTACCCGGTATTTACCTATTGTCTGAACGTGCATGTAACCTTGCTGCCATAACTCCGGTGGAAGGAGCCCAGAAACGTCAGACTGAAAGTTTCCAGGTGAAGTGAAATGTAAAAAGAATGTATATTTATCTAGAGTGCGCACGTAAAATCTCAAACAGCCCGCAAGATGGCGGAAAAAACGTTTATCAGGAGACACGACATCCGCTGTGTAAATCAACGGACAAAAACAAACATGGGTGTGGTGGGTGTAGTTTAATCTGTCACCGTCCATGGTCCTATCATTATGAAAACGACAATTTAGGCATTTTGTTAGATGTGTTTGTTATAACATCAAAATGACGATAAATATTTTCCACAATCACATAATACCATCAATGATGTAAGTGTTTGTTTGAATGTCTATCTGGAAGTTGGTGGTATAAACTTTATGGATGATCAACTTCTTTATCCTCATAATGGCGACGTTTCGGTATATCTGCTCAGCTTGAAAACGGTTTAAGAAGCTATACCGAAAAGGGGGGGGGGAGGGGGGGACTCAAGTCTTAAGGAAAAGTTAAGGAAAGGGGTCAGTTCTGACTTCAGGACTACTACAGGTAACCTCGTTATATTTTCAGCAGCAAACATGCCGAGGTTAGGGGAATAATTCCGATTGGTTTATAAATACTTTGGTGGTGGAGCACCCTTCGAAAGAGTTACTTCCCTTGGACTATGCACATTACCATACCTGTACCACTCGAGTGTATACTAATGTCACCTTCTTACTCTAAAGACTTGCCGATGTCTGATCCTGCAATCTGATTCCATACATCGTTGTGTGAGGATCTGACGGATGCCTCACAGATTGACCCGTCTAAACAGAAATAAGAAATAAGAAATTATTAGTAACTGCAGCACTTCTGATTTCTCTATAGTCATAGAAAAGTGAAGCGTGGGCGTGGGTGGGTAAACATACGGCCACCTTTTGTGACTGCTAACTGACCGCTCCAGTTTCTCCTGACAACAACAGAAGGAGGTTTTTCCAATGTTTGAGCCGCCAGGTGCCCATGAATGCACCAATGCAACAACTGTGAGTTAGTGAGTGAGTGAGTGACTGAGTGAGTGAGAATTCTACATTGCATCGACTATATTACAGCCATACAGCGATGAAAAGGATAAGGCATGATAGAGACACTTATTGGCCCACAACATGTCATGATTATCAAAATTTTACAATATGATAATTTTAGCATAAAAAGAGCTAAATTAATTGCTGAAGTTACCTCCAATCGCTTTTTATGTTTTAGTGTTTTATTTTCCTCTTTGAAGACCTCAAAATCAGTCAGCCGCCTAGCCCGCTCAGCCACCGCGGCCGTGGGAGCCGTGCCAATTTACACTCATCAGAGGGGTACACAAAGTACGCAGTCTAGACTACCAGTTGTCCGACTTTCACGCGGTGGCTGAGCGGGCTAGGCGGCTGACTTTGTGTGCTGGCGATTAGGTGCCTGACTCTGAGGGTGCGGGTTCGAATCCCGGATGGGACTCAACCGAAAAAAGTACTAGAATTTGTACTTTACTAAGAAAGTGAAATCCCAAATATGACATATGTTGCATTTAACCACTTTCTAAATGGCATCGTGTAATCAGAGTTAAGTCATACATAGTTGTAAAGTGTCATATATAAACTTAAATTCATAATATAAGGCAGAGGAATATGTAGCCTAATGGTTGCATGTTGGTCTCGTTGCCTTTGTCTCCAATATTTTAAAATTCATATTTTATGTATTTTGATCTACTTTATGTTTATACAATCTTGAACGCTGCAGTTTTTGACAGTGAATCAGAAACTGAGATTGATGACTGTGTGAATGAAGAGTAATAGTGGATGTTTTATATCTTTAAAGTGGATAAGTTGTGAATAATTACTCTGTGAAGTCTTTTGAATACTGACTTCAACATGTGCATGGTGTTAATATGAACCTGTGCCGACAATGCAATTTCACCCAAAATGGGCCCCTTTGAGGTCAAGACCTGTGATTTTTAGTGCAACATGATTGGTTATTGCAACATATGATGATTGAGATGTTAAGTGTATATTTGCTAAAACTGGTTGTAAATGCTGACTTGTAACACTTACTAGTTAAAATGAAGCTGTGCCCAAAATGTAGGTTTACCCAAAACAGGCCCCTGTGATTGTTAGTGCAACATGATTGGTTATCATGCTTACATGTTGTAAAATTGACCCATGGATTACATTTGCAAAGAATGTTGTGAATAATGAGTATGTTTAGGGGACACAACTGGCAAGTTTGAGGTTAAAAGGGGTTAAAACATTGTGACTGATATTGACATGTTTTTCAGCATGACTACCTGTTGTAAAACTGATGTAATTTGTATGAATATAAAATGACAGTTATAAATAAGTCGTTATGGCACACTGATATTTCAGACTTCTTGTTATTTTCAAGGGAACTGATAAGACCCATTTTGGGCACATATAACATATAACTCTGATATGATTTTTTTATCACCCAGCAGAAGTCGTACATGGAATAGGTATGGTTCCTTCTCTAAATAAGAGAGAATTGTTATGAAGAGTGGAAAGGGGGGGAGAAGGGGTTGGCTTTACCTCACATCTCTGTAACCTTACCCCACTGGGGTTTCACCTCACTGGGTGTACCTCTATATAAAATATAGAAGGTATAAAATGCCCGGAACCAAACTATCGCCGGAAGCTTATGCTGAGATCAGGTCAGGTAATTTATCCGTTCGGGAAGCGAAGAAAAAATATCATATATAACAAGCTCGATATATGAAAATCCGAGGGGACTCAGATGATGTAGGCTTTCTCTCACTACGTCCTGCGCGAGACGCTTCTGAAGTAGAAAACAATTGTTGGTGTTTCACGTTTGTTTCACATTTGTTTCTTCTGTCACCCAAAAAAAAAGACTTGTCTGCAGAGGACATCCAAGAAATACGCTCCCTTCGCGGTGTGGTCACTCCAAGCGAGGTAAAAAAAGTTTCGGTATTGGATCCACTAGGCGAAATGGAAGTCTCAGAGAAAACAGATGATTTCACAGATGGACGTAGGTGACAGCAATTTACTTCAAAAACCAAAACGCTCCTGTACCTGATGGTATGGTTGTTGAGGTGCGTTGGTATTCCATTCATCTTACCGTACCCTATTTATTGTCAGTATACAACAAAGTACTAGACAAAGGACATTTCCCACAAGCATGGAGTGACGGAATACGTCCTTTATACAACAGTGGTGATAACGGTGACCCGAATAATTACAGAGGAATATGTTTACTGAATATGTAATTGGAAAACTCTTCACCAAGAATAAAAGGATCGTATCATGTTCGGAGAACAACAGCGAGTTTCACAAAGAACAAGCCGCCTATCGTAGATGAAACCACAGACAACATTCTATCATTCAGACGTACCTCAATGAGGAAAGGCAGAATGTATGCAATGTTCATCGACTTTTCTAAAGCCTTCGCTTTGTTGCAACACTTTTAATTTATGTTCTTAGAAGAATGGATTAGCAGTGAAGACGTTCAATTTCTATGTGAAATTCAGATAAATATTTCCATATCACTGTTTCTGTTTAACAGAATGATTCTACCAATATAAACATATGGATCTGAAATTTGGCGCTACAAGTACTAAGAAGACATACAAAGGTTCACCATCAGTTTTGTAGACGTGAGAAGTAAAACTTGTTACTCTGCTGTACTTGGCGAACTAGGAACATTTCTACTAGCAATGAACTATGTGAAGAAATGGATCGCTTATTGGTTGGAAATGCTAGGCATACTGGAGGACAGACACCTTAAGAACTGTTATAAAATGCTAACTTCCCGGGATAATGATGGTAGGAAAACGTGGGCTGGTAACCTCAGAACTTTACTGTTCTTATTGGAATTTGGATGCACAGAAAAACCATGAACTAGAATTGTACTGTCAACGTAAATCACTACTTCAACATGAAAAGTATCTTTTTATACGTTAAAAACATTCGTTTCATAAGATACATGTGTAAATAGAGATGTGCACGCCATAACCTAATGTGGAAGTGGAAGATGGGAAGATATACCCAGAGAAAAACATTGTTGTGAATATTGCTCTGCCATAATAACATTTATGCCATTGAAGACGAAAATCACTTCACATGTAGTTGCCCGTCATACAAGATAACTACCACAACAATAATATAATAATCAACATGTGTAACAGTGATGCATGGAAACTTCCATACATATTACAGGTTTGTAAGAAGAAAGTGGAAAAATACCATTTAACTAACTTTTGTTTAGCATATAAACGTTATCATCATAAACTTGTGTTCTAATGCTTAGAGTATTGTTTTTGTGGCAATTAATGACGTTGGATTATCACTCTACTGTAAAAACTGTACTGTTTTTAGTGTGCGTGTGTGTGTCACAGAGGACGTTTCCACAGAGCGTGTGACAGCTCCAGAATATGAAACATTTAACGTAGCCGAGGTGTTAATGTTAATGAAACTGCGATCAACACAAGATTATAGGTAAAGTAACGGAATAAGATGCATGTTATGCAGCATGCTGGTCGCTATAAGCAACGTTGAACCAGGTTTCAAGTCACCAACTTTTTGAGTAATAATGTGCACATACAGGACATCTTGAAAGTAACGTTAAGAAAATAATATTCAATTGTCATAATGACAGCCTGTTGTTGATAATCGTAACTGTATAAAGATTTCAATAAAGCATGATTTGTCCAATTACATGTGATATTAAAGGTATGCCGCTAAAACACTATTACCTGTGACACGTAATAACTATCACTCAAAACTCTAAACATTGTGACCCAATAGTATCTATCGCTTCATCAATAATAAAAATTACAGAAAATACAATCTTATAACAACAGATCATTAGTTTGCTGTAAACTGGATTACGGCTCCATTGTCTACAGTGGAGCCTGCAAAAGCTCTCCAGAAAATGAGATTCTATCCCCCATCAAGGCTCTGCCTTGGAGCCTTGAGGACCTCTCCGGTAGTCTATATGCGGATGCTAACGAACCCTCCCTTGAACAATGCTGCGTGAAACTCGCACTCCAGTATATCTCTAAACTGCTTTCAAATGCTTCCAACCCAGCCTACAATTGTGTTTTCAACTCTCTATATGAAAACCTGTTCTCTAAATAGTGAAGAATGGTTCTACCTCTTGGAATCAGAGTTCAACCACACACATCTGCAGCTAAAATTGATCTCGATATCATAGGACCTTAATGGCTTCTGTCTTCGCCACCTTTGCAGATGAAGAAGCCTCAGATCGATCTTACTCTCACCAAACTCAACAAGAATACAACCAGCTACGTTCCAAGAATAACACCCATAGATCCATCTTTACAGACGGATTCACGGATGATGGTCAAGTTGCAAGTACTACAGTCTCCTCTAGAATCCCAGACAACACTCCCATATTCACTGCTGAGGCCAAAGCATTCTCCACAGCTTTGACCTATATTAAACACCAGGACCACTTGAGAAACTTCATCGTTCTTACAGATTTATTATCCTGCCTACAAGCACTTCAGAATGTGACTTCAAATCACCCTATCATCCTAAACATAACTTTACAACGACCTTTCTACTGGTCAATGTGACATCGCCCTGTTGGTTGCCAGGTCACGTCATCATAGCAGGTAACACAAAGCTGTGTTAAAACATTTCATTACAAGCCCATATCTACACTGCTGATCCCGTACAGTGACTTTAAACCCGCTATCAAAAGCTATGCTCCGGACCTAATGCAAAAGAAGTGGGACACCCAGGTAGGAAGAAATAAACTTTATGAACTGAAGCAGACAATTGATTGTAAATACTTGGGTTGTCAGTCAAGACAAAGTAGTTTTACGACGATGTCGTATTGACCACAACCGTTTTACTCACGACTATATGTTGAAAACGGATGGGGATAAACCTCCAACGTGTGTCTCTTCCGAAGAAGTATCACCATCAAGGATATTTTGCTTGACTGTGTGGGCTTTTCGACTGCCAGGAAGTCCCATTATGTTTTGCGAGAAATCTGAAAGATGTGTTTTCCAGTGTGACCGGGCATTTCATCGGAAATTACCTCTAGGAAGTTGACCTGTATCATAAATTGTAGGATGTAAAGAGAATAAAAAAATGCTTGCTCTTGTATTTAGTGTTATGACATTTTTTGACTTGAAATGGTAGTAAAGTGAAAATATATGTTTTTGAAACAACACTAGTTTGGAACATGGACACAGAAGGGAAATAAATGCAAACTTCACTTTGCTGCAATGTGACGTAAACTCAACTACACTCAGTATTGATTCAAAATTTGATGACGTTTTGCAGAAGAAAAACCGCCTTGTTGGTTTGTGTTCAGATTATGACACTACGTGTCTTTTAATGTCCATCAAACGGTACTTTCGACTTCGTATGAATATATATATTGGGTACGTTTGGTTAAGAATTGAACTGTCTACATAGATTTAACAGATTCTAAACACATCAACAGCCTAGTGCGTGCGGAAGACAGACGTCCCATGTATCTTGTGGCAACGTTTCCTTAGAAGAAGCTACAGCCAGTGTTGAAGTCTCACACATTCTTTAACATACCACAGCGCAAACCGTTAAGATCCCCTGACAGAAGCAGGGCCAGTGCATCAAGGGCATTTGATGATATGTTGTTATCCAAGCCCTTCGGAACCAAATCACAACTGCCACTGTTAAGTTGACACACCGCATGGGAAATCTGTCTTCCACATGCACTAGGTTTTGTGTTTGGGCTGCTTTTTGCTGTTTTTGACAATGTTTCATTTCCCTCAGATTCAAAGAATAGTGAATGACTTACTTCCCTGCATGTTCAGACATGTTATTCTAAATGTCCATTAATCACAGGAAAAGTTTTATGTATCACAGAGTATAAATTAAGCTTGTATATGACTATCAAAGTATAGGCTGTTCCATACTTTTTGTGTGTAGTATATTATTATTCCTGCAACAGTTATTACAGATGTTGCCTCTATCTCACATGCAGACACATCTTTAAAATGAACATAGTTTCTATGAGTTTTTTAATCTGAGATCTATTTTGAAGATGGCCGTTTACTTAAGCCTTTACCAAAACGCAAAAGATTTCTCTTTCACCAACTGAACATCCTGATTTATCTTCCAATAAACGGTTTCTTGATATAAAGCGAAGCAAACAGTCTGAATGATAACAGCTTCTTGTTTCCACATACATCGTTAAGGATAAGCAAGCTGATTGGGTGGTAGCTGAAGAGTCCATCACTTGGGCAAGGTAATGGAATTCGACTTAGTCACACCGAAGTTGATTTACAGATAAAATGTATCAATTAGCTGTTCAGTTACTTTCCTGTCATCCTTTTTGCAATGTAATAGTTTCTGTATACTGGTTTCTAAATGGGTGGTATTTGCTCATCATAGCCTCCGTCTGATGAAGCTGATTTCAAGAGCTTCATGATAAGGATATCTCCTGAGAATTGCTCTTATTAGAGATCGGTACTCGCATCATAAATACACTCATCTCCAGTACATATCATTTCATATCAAAGACCTTTGTCATATCAACCTATGTCTGGAAATGTAATACTAGTGTCAAACGGCGAAAACATGGTTCTGTACATGGTTTCTAGGCAACAAGTCTCAATTATGCACTGGAACGTTACACGTATGCTCCATTACGTGTAAAAGTATAATGTTGTTTGTATTGAAATTGTGTCTGTTTATTAGAGTTTGTGATCAGGAAAATCACAGAATGTGTTCAAATTAGAGATTAACTCCACTTCCACATTAACTAAAACGTAAAGAGGGGACAATCCGGATTACCCACGCGGTCACGTGGCTACAGCTGTATTCATCTGGAATTCCCCAAATACAAAGAGACTAAGTATTACTGGGTGGAAGTTCATGTGAATAACCCAAGTACATGTCATTGAGGGAAATTAGAGACAAATTCAGTCTGATTAAAATGGGAGGCGTTTGCAACATTAAGTCCAGTTACTAAATCAGAACATTTGAGGCCACTTGATTCCCCCAAAATGTCACATATAAAACCATTCAAACCCTCGTAACTTAAGGCATTTGGTACATCATTTGGCACTTTCTCAGCCACTGATACTTCCACTTGAAAAATCTTGCCTAAAACTAACAGAAATAAAATTATATGTACCACTTTAGAGGACGTTTTGTCGCTATGAAAAACCAAAACAGATAAATCAAAGAGAGGTAGCTGTGGTTGGCCCAATATATTGCAGAATGTGAAGTATATGGTGATATTCATATTGTGAGACCGGTTTTGTCTACAACACTGCACAGCCGTATTAAACATATACAATTTGCTTTATCCAGGATCTCACTACAGTGACATTTTATATATTTTATGTATTATACATTATTAAGCAGGCAACTAAAGATTGGGACATTCCTCTCAAACTATTGTAATATAAGTGGTGATAAGTCCTGGACATTAGAGATCAGATTGGCTAGCGTATTAAGAATTTGTTACTTGTCATAAACTAGAATCACTGAAATGTAGTTTCACTGGAATCGTCTGTGATAAGAGCTCTCTGCTAATTTCTCTAGATATTGTATGGCATGATCTAAACTGAATAATGTATAAAAACATTCAGTCCCCTACTTTTTGTAAATAACCACATTAATTAGTTACACTCTGACTTATTTCAAAAGGTATTAATCTATTTATTTACCTCAATCTGCCCGTGTTTGGACCATATACCTAGTTATCTATTTACCAATTAACTATCAACAATTTCATGAGATGTCGTGAATACACCAACTGCATAACACCGTCACAAGCACATACCCAAATGTCCTGTCCCTTGTGACAGGTGTTAGTTAGGGAATGTGTTCCACAACAACGGGCCTATCACGTCCTGACAAACCTTCACTTTTATGCTAGGTAATACCCTGTTCAGTCAGTTAGTTGGACGGTATAACTTTTAATCCATATTTATTTAATCTATTATTTATACTGTAGATGTATGTAATTATTTATGCTAACAGTAACTGTGAAAAATCATCATACTTGTTCTTGGGCGGATAACAGCTCACCATTTATGGTATATCTTCACGCATAATACGCATCAGGTGCAGTTGCAGAAATGAAAAATATCAGACTGCGGCGTGTTCATGCCACACTTTTATTGGCCATGATTGTGAACGTGCCCTTTAAGTCTTGAAAAAACGCTCTGAGAAACTCTTGTCATATTGCACGTAAACAGTCCAGTTTCATGCCTTTTACTACAGTGATATCTTTAAACATGTTTATCTTTTTGAATCAATGGAATTCCTTTTTTCTTTCGCAAACCACTTGCACCTTTCACCTGTACATGTGACATTACAAACAGAATCGATCAGACTTAAGGTCTACTGCATTGATCAATGAGCTGTTGACAAATTGTTAAACATGTATAAATTCAAAATAAACTGCTGACTTTGTTTCAGATCCACCTTCATTGCCTGGACATGGCGACCTAGTTGAAAGATACGTGGATAAACAGGTATCAACACGCCTGTCACCATTCTCGTTTATGGCAACATACTAGCAAGCAATAGATATCTGTGAACTCTCTTTTACCGATGTATTGTTAGTGAGTTATCCACAGTTGTTCGGATTCGTAAAGTAGCCGGCAGCGATATCTGTAAAATGTTATAAATGGCGTGCATTTGTCCTGATATACGTATATCTGACGTGTATTAAGCAAATATTACTTTAAGATACACAACATATGTAACTTAATGAACCCTGTCCGTGCTTTGTAGGAACACGACAGAGTGGTACAAGACCTGTCAGAACAAGTGGCAACCTTGAAGCAGCAATTACAAGAGATGAAGGAGAAGGAACGAGCACAACTGGCAGGTACATGTTGTAGAGCGTGTTTGTAAAGATTAAACAATAGTTTGGAAACTCTAGCCACTTGTAAAGGTCCTAATTAGTACAGGTAACTAAATCCATAGAGAGACATGTTCTGAATGTGTGAGTTAATGGGAGCTAACCTAAAACACGTATGCTATGAAATTGAAATACAGTATAGCTAGAGAGGGTAATAGATAAATACCGTTTGGTTATTATTCATAGGAGAAAAAAGGGTTTGGGTAGACAACCGACCCCAACGGGGTCAAAACTGAGAAGTGTTGTCTCAAAAATATATATACCGTCAGTGGTGGGTAATTACAATGCAGATGATCATTTAATGAAGCTACATAACAATAACTGAAGCGCACGTAAAATCAATTTAATGCAAGTTACTATAAGTAGATAATTTCACCACACCACCTTCGTCACCCCTGTGGCCGTGCAGTAGATCGTCTGCCTGAGGTTTGCGGTTACAATCCCGCATGGGGAGCTTAATCTTTCATGTCAGACATTCATATATCATTTGAATGTTGATGTTCATATAAAGTTTGGAAAAGTAAAACTTGAGAAGTGTCCTTGCTAACGAAAAGTAAAACCTGAGAAGAGGTCTTTCTAGCGAAAAGTAAAACCAGTCCCTCCAAAACAAAAAACTCTAATGCGTTTTTTTCTGGGAAAACAAGAGATGACCTAATACATAGTGAGAAGCTCACTTTAGGTTTATATGCACTGATTCTCACGTGTGACCTGGTTTGCTTCAGGCATTCGGCTGTCAAGGTGGGAGACAAGGCCAGATTCCCCTCAGCCCTCAGAAAGCAGTGGATTCTGTGAGTACAAACTGAAGAAAATCACTACATAACTACAACACATTACAAGACAAGTCTGTCTTGTAGCTAGTTCCTGCTGTCCCCAAACGATCTGTTTACTGTGGAAATGTGAGGAATACAGATGGCAAAGACATTCCAATTTGTTCATCTCATCAAATACATAAACAGGTATACATCTTGAACAGTTGAAACGCAGAACACAGTTTTCACTTCACTTCACTTCACTTCACTTCACTTCACTTCACTTCACTTCACTTCACTTCACTCATTAGAATATCAGAATTTGTGTCTAGTTCATGTTCATGTTATATTCCTACTCAAATGCCTTTAGCAATACTGTAAATCCTATAGCTGCACACCTAACTGTTTCAGATACAGTTGCAGACTTTGGAGATGAGGAGTTTCCGGATATGGCAGGTAAATTCCGTGTAGATGCTTAGTGCGTTACCAACCAAGTGATACAAACTATTATGGACATGGAGAGCATATATATGGATGTAATTTGAATTTGTACAATAAACGAGGTTGATGTGCAGTCTTAATAGTTGTTGGGACAATAGACAATAGACAATGGTTATAAAGCCAGATGGACAAAGGGTAGGGTCCGCTGAATCTTGATTGGCCGTGATCAGATAAAGGTAAGCATGTAGGGAGCTAGGGTTGTAATAACGTTGATCCCTGTAGAAAATAACTACTGAACCGTAATCGTCACAGTCGTTTACGTATAGTGCCACTGAGTGATATGTTCTATAAGGTTTTCTTCAGGTATTTGGCCATTAGTCAGGCTTAGGTATCAATTAGCTGAATTCAACCCTTACCGAAATGACGTTATACTCGTTGTGTTATGGCAGTTGCATCATATCAACTTCCGATTAGATTGTGTACTAACACTGTCATGGAAGAATATTAATCCTACGCAAACCACAAGTCGAAAAGTCAGTCTTGTTAATTCATGTTAAGTCTATCAAAATTCAGTTTGATTATTTGAAAACGATGCTACAGCTGATATTTGATAATAAACTTAACATAGCCTCACGTAATCTGCTAGTTATTGTGGTAAAGCGTCGGCGTATAATAATGGATTGTCTTCCTGTATTTTCACAATGACAAAACGATTCTGGTTTCTGTGAGAACATGGGTTATTATGAAGGTATTTCTGTAAATTCCAGATCAAGCAGAACCTGGAGGCGATCACAGACAATACGGAGGCGCCAGTAAACCACAGGTACAGCGGTAGTCAATTTGACATGCTTGAAAATCAATGCAGTTAGACGTCCATGATGGCAATGTTCAACATCTCCAAGTGACATGACATACAGATCAAATCTGTTATTTATAGTGTTCATCGTTCCCTGAGAGGTGTTGGAACTGATAACTGATGATCTTCGCCTGGCATATACCTCTCAAATACACATAAACTTTAAATCAACAGACAATTTCAGTTTTTTTAGTTGAGCCAACAGGCGCTTGCAACGCTAAAAACTGCCATCAAGGTATGTACTGTCACTAACGGGATCTCAGCACCTTGGTACATCAAAGGAAACAGATGCACTAAGGTCAACACACAAGTTACAAGCTGAACAAAATAAGCTCTTGTATCGTATGTCTAACTAATGATATTCCTGTGCCTATCATCGAGGACAAGTTTCAGGTGCTGAAGCTGACTAAGCAGTCTCTATTCATTCACTCACGTTTATTCATGCAGCACATGTCTGAAACCGTCACTGATCTGAGAAGACAACTTGCAGACATGAGGCAGGAGCTGAAGGCCACCACGGAGAGGATGCACAGGCTTGAGATCGCACAGAAGAAAGGTATTTTGACGGTTATGTTCGTTCCATGTGTTGGCCATACACCAATACTAAAATGTCGTGTCACACCTAGTCTGTTTCAAGAGGCATAGAGACCAAGATACCTGGATATGCAAGCAAATGCTGATGCAGTATGTCGTACATACTGTAAAATATCCACAGTACACTCCATACACAATAGTATTCCTGCCTTCACACTGCGTCATGTTCTCCTCTTGGGAATAATGCATGCACTGTAATGATGTTTCGTTTAACCAAACCATTACTGTCGGATCATGTATGTAATGGAAGTATTTACACATTTTAGCTTTAGACATTCACAACATGACCTCTACAGGTAAATAGAAGAATACCTAAAACAGCATCCGCCTATTACAAAACTAATAATGCCCAAAGGCATTCGAAACCGTAACTGGAAACTGTTCCCCTGTGTCCAAACACCATTACTGTTTCAATTTTCTTGTGGACGCAGGTAGCAAAGGTCCTGTAAGTCCCCAAGGTCCCTAGTGTGCTGATCTACCTTCAGTTGGTGGTGATCAATAGCCTGTTTTTATACTGTAATGTCCATGTAATGATATTAGTTTTAACTTTCTACGTTGGTTATAATGCTAATTGTGATGTTCTAGGTTTGTATAATACACATACATTCCATTTTAGTGTTGAATGTTCTCGTCACGATATGGCTGAAATATTGCCGATGTCATCTTAAATATTAACTCACTTCCTTGTGGACACAAGTGTTGTTCCTCCATGTACTCGGTACAAAATATTCACAGGGTGTTTGAGAAACCTCGTGTCATCGTATTATTCTTCTAAGGATATAATATATAGAGAGCGAAAGTGAGCGAGAAATGGATGTTGGGGGTGTTGGGATCAACGTCTTGTCCGAAGAATTACATTAGAAGAAGCAGAAATATACCATCCTAACCTCTCCCTGTGCTTGTTGTAAGAGGCAACTAACGGGATTGGGTGGTCAGACTCGCTGACTTGGTTGACACATATCATCGGTTTCCAACTGCGCAGATCGATGCTAATGTTGTTGGTCACTGGATTGTCTGGTCCAGACTCGATTATTTACAGACAGTGGTCATATAGCTTGAATACTGCTGAGTGCGGCGTAAAAATAAACTTACTCACTCACTCTCTGTCCCTCGTGAATAGATTCTAAAGTCTCTTCTTCAGTGTATTGACCTCCCTGAGTGACTGCTTGATTAAAATTTACTCAATTCTTTAATGAGTTGCTGGTCGACTCCACTTGAGAGGGAAGGTGAATATCAAGGGGGACTCCTTAGTTCTTTGCCCTTTTGTCTGTCCTTAAATCTTGTGAGCTTTCTGTTCAATAATGAGGACTTCCTCAGCACAGATTCTTAACACCGCTTTCTTGTTTCCTTTACATGGCATCGAGCTCCTTGCCAAGAACAGGTTTTCCTTCTCGAGTCCTTTTAGGTGACATTTGACTCGTTCAATGTAATGCTACTCATTTAAAACGTGGCAAGGTAACTAATGATAAAAAATGACGTTTTCAAACGTCTTTGGAACAGGCCCATGCATAAGACCTGAGAAGAATTCCAGCCAACGAATTTGATATCGTTCTGATCTTTTTAAAAGCCATTGAATGTATGTATGTCATTGAATGTTCTGTCCCTTTTGACAGCACATGAGTGGTAGGAGTCAGGAAAAGCATTCTGAATATGCTGACTTCGCCCTTCAAATGTCTCGTTTGCATTCCAAGTACACTGTCGTCAGACGCCCCATTGTTCTCGGTGCCCTTGGTTCGGTATGTCCTGGAGATCAGGAAAGATCAGTTTCATTCTCCAGTTGAAGCACTGCTCTTCTGGCACTTTGTGTAATGCTGAAGGCTGCAGTGTTGGGGAGCCTTCATATTCTCTAGCGAGGTTCCTGGTGGGTAGAACCAGGCAGCAAATGGGAAATGTTCATTCCTTTTCATGGATGACATCGAGCTCCTTGCCAAATGAGGTACCCATCTGAAAGCGCAGGTGCTTGTTGGGTCCTTTTCTAATGGTATTGGCATGACATTTGGACTCTGCAAATGTAGCACTCTTCATTTGAAACGTGGCAAGGTAACTAATGGTGGATCGGTCAAATTACAAGGAGGATGAGTTATTGAGCATATTGTGGAAGATAAGGCCTACACCTATCTTAGAATGCAAGTTCTACACAAGCTCCAGAATGTCCAGATTCAAGGCAAGCTTTGGGCTGAGAATAAAGCTGTATGAACCTCCGAACTATATGCTCGAGACAAGGTGAAAGCCACCAATACCTTTGCTGTGCCAGCCTTGGGGTAGTTGATAGGATAATATTGATAATATATCTCCAGTCTTGACCAGATGGATCATGGTTGTTAACAGAGCCCATCACCCTTGTTCCTCTCATAATCGTTTATGTATGTCAATCAGTTAGGAGGTCAGTGTCTTTGAAACTCTCTGGAGTCAAGTTCTGGACACTGAAAAATATTCAATAAATCTTTGATTCAAGATCAGCACTATAATCAATTGTTTCTTCAATGACTAACAGCATGAGGCATGTAGAAAACGGTGAGAGTTACTTCCCCTGATTCCGGCTACAACAGCCACGTGACCATCTTGGGCAGATATTTCACAGTATAAGAGCAAGGCAACTATCCATTTTCTACATCATTACCTTGAACGCACCTTCCATACCAGGTTATACAAGGAATATACACAGCAACATCTCAAACAAGACATAAACCTAGCATGTCCTAGCATTAGTATCTACAATAAAGGATACAAAGCAAGCCGATCTTATGCATTCATAGCTAGAAAATGAGAGGGCCACTTTCATTCGTGACCACCTCGTGTTGCTTCGTGACAAGCAGAATACCGTGCCCGCTTTTAAGATTTCACATTTCATATTGTGAACATCAGAGCTTATTCAAACGAGAACTACAACTCTATTTCTGTATAATCAAACAGTAAAACTGCACAATAAAACTTCTGCTATAGAAATATTTACCTGTCTTAGCAGTAATATAGATGATGCTGATAATGCTGACGATGATAGCATCATTATTACCATCAGTTTGACTTATGTTTCTGAATGCGGTATAAGAAAGGCGTTTGGGATCGTTTTCTTGAATATTCATGCTGCTGTCACTGCTGCTGCTGATGATTCGTTGATTATGATATTATCATCATTTTGACTTATGTTTACACATATTTCTGAATGTGGTATAAGAATGGGATCATTTTCTTGAATGTAAAATTACATTTTTTCAGCTGTTATAAGTCCAAATTTAGATTCATAACAAACAGAATTCATGGAGAGCCATACCTTGAGGTAGTGTACGCTGCATCTACCAAATGCCCGTTATCATGTTATAATGTTATGATGAATATGATAGATACAACTTTAATTCACATTCATATATGTGTATCTAAAATGTCGGAAAGCGCACGTAAAATCTCCAAAGCAAGCCCGCAAGATGGTGTACAGTTGTGAAGCTATATCTGCCGACTGAGTGCAGAAGACAGTTGTCTGTGAGGGGGTGCAGTTAAAACATTATTTTTAAATGTACATTTTTGAAGTTTACTGCACTATTTCCAGATCATAACTTGCCGGTATGAAACTGAACTAATTGTACTGTTTTATCTGTCCTTCTGCATGATATTGTTTGGACACTTTTCTGCTCCTAGCCCATCCTCCATGTCTCCAGGGTATACGTCCCGTTAAGTTTCCATTATACCCTGGAGTGGCTTTTTATCCAATCAGGTGTCTACGCTAGGAAGTTGAGCGTACCAGTCATAACTCATTTTCGCCTTTTAAATTATCTAATCGATTAAACTTGGCAACTCAAGCCATGCAGTGGTTCTCTGAAAGAGGTAGAAAGGTTCTTACATATATTGTTTTTAAAGTGTCGCGGGTTCTGGTCTTGAAATGTCCCAAGGACAATTAATGATGAGACGGGGAACGTCGCTTAAAATCTGAACCAGTTGATTGCCTGTGAATGACGAAGATTACAACATTACAACACGTTGTACGTCCGACATAGTCGGATGGTGACATGGAAGGCATGGATTTGACGGGTAGCCAGATCGGGGTGGTACGTACAACTTTCTACATGTGGACAGTGGAGAAGCAGGTATCTGGTGAAATAAAAGGGAAATAGAAGGCTGACAAAAGTTTCGGACCTGTCAGTTTGCCCGTATGATTTCCCAAAATTCCGAGTAGCACTGCGAGCAAACCTTCGCAGGTGCGACCGCTATCCTTGTTGACGCTGGCAAGCTCGGTTGTAAGGGCAATTTACTTTATTGGCAACTGTGAGAATGCGGAGCCAGAAAAGGGAAGTAATAAAATTATCAAGCCAACCCGTAGATGCGTCCAGGGTATGGTGGACATTCATCAGGACGCACACGCTAGAGATATCGAGGATGCACCTAGCTATGTGCCTTCAAACACTGAACTTCTTCTCTTTCTTCTTCTCCTCCTTCTTCTAAGATCAACTGAGATCATTGACTTTCCAATATCAAACCCAAAAGTGTTAAAGTGACGATATTTTAACCTGGCGCCTTCATTTCATCAAAATTAATGTAACATCGAGGCCTACCAATGTGGCATGTAGAGATAAATATGTCCTTTTGCTAAATAGCTACATGTCAGTTAATTCATGTCACTGCTAGGTGCATGATCTTACGTCGATATTCATGTCAAAATATATACTCAGTGAACATTTGCGACGAGCTGTATTTGTTTGACATCAATGCGAAACTGATGTATCTTGTCATGACTAGTTACTTGGGTCTGTCAAAATATGTCGCCAAAGTGAGGTTTGTTCTACACCACTTTTAACAATATTCCAGCATTATTACCGGAGATCAACAGAGATCTAGGGGTTTACCTCCCTAGTGCCTGGTGCATCACCAAAAAAACGTACTAGTAAAAAGACCGACAAGGGCACCCGTGGATCAACAATAATTTCTATGTACTGTTAGTAGTATTACTTTACATGTTGTACATGCTATACATGCTATACATACATCGAAAGATCTCTGTGCATGTCCAAACCAACAATTGTGTATAATAGGGATCTGTCAGTTCTGATTTAATCCAACAACACTGCTATATATTCACAATAAGACGTATTCATTCACTACTAATTCTGTTATGTTGCCATAGTATTCCTGTTAGCTACTGGTATCATGTTGTCATAGCATGGTAACGTCATAAGCATTGGGGGTCATGGGCAGAGTTAACAGATACCCCCTGGATGCCCAGCTTTTGTTTTTCAGGCGAACATTTTCATAAGGTTTGAAAAGTGAAGGTTGTGCGAGAAACTATTCCAGTACAAATTTATCCAGTGTGAGAGGATACATTTTGGTAGTTTCACAATTTGTAAGAAAAGCTTCCAATGTACTACATGAGAAAGCGGGTAATAGCGATTTGGATGGACCTCTCCGATACATAATTTAGTTCTTAGATTCCCATACTCTCCTGTTTGTGTAGATGTATTTTGATTGATTTTGCATCATGATTAACGGCGTAACAGACACATTTTCAAATGCAGGGCTTGTATGAAATGTAAACAAAGTAAAATTCCGATTTTACACCGAGGTGTCGAATACACATTTGAATTCGGATGCCAATCATGAACGCTTCAGAATGTTGTGTGTCAACCAAACTGCTAGAAAGACAAATTGCTAGAAGACGAATCCCACGGGCTGTTCAGTTCGGGAGAGATTCATTGTTACAAAGTTGTTAGGTTTGGTTGTTGCTTAACGCCGCAGTCAGCAATAATCCAGCTATATGGCAGCGGTCTATAAACAATGAAGTCTGGACCAAACGGTGTAGTGATCAACGGCACGATCATCGATCTACGCAGTTAGGATACATGACATGTATTTTCAACTAAGTCAGCCAGCCTGACCACCCGATCCCGGTAGTCGACTCTTACCACAAGCATGAGTTACTGACTACCAGTTCTAAGCGAGATCGTCACTCGTGATATTTTTTTTCACATCGTGTAAATCCCATTTTTCGTGTGTCCCATTTTGTATGCTTTTATACTTTTGCAACTGCATTTGTCGTTAACCCCCTGGATGCCGAGTTTTTTTCCAGGCGCACATTTTCGTAAGGTTTGACAAGTGAACGTTGTGCGAGATTTGCGCTCGCGTGGTACTGGATCTGCGCACGGCTATAAAATTGCACAGAAATGTAGAATTTTTAATTTCCTATCCGTTGGTATAAAGATAACTGCGGCTACCTCAGAGGTTTGAGAAATAGACACTGCTACAAGTTGTACAAAACTTTTGTGTGTGTTGAAAAACAGTAAACTTCTCCGTTTTTAATCGTGCACCAATAAAAGCACTCTGCTACGATTTTTCTTAATTTGGCATCTTTACGGAAAGTGAGCGAAGAAAATACAGCTTGATATCTGAACGACATGAGTGTATATGAAATGGGTGTATGTGCTAATGCATAACGTCATACTCACAAAATAAAAAATGACCTGCAATAAATGTCAAAATTAGATTTTCTTCTATGACGTCAAACGTCCTAAGAGAGGTCATGCACGTATAAAGATTAGGGGTCATAACTCAACTATGGTTTACATTAGGTCAATGTACGTAACTCATGGAGAGAATTTGCTGTTGATACGGACAGTATATTTCCGTTATGTTTTGTTCATAGTGAACCAAACTATTCCAATACAAAGTTCCGCAGTGTGAGAGGATACCTTTTGGTAGTTTCACGATTTGTAAGAAAAGATGCCAGTGTACTACATGAAAAAGCAGGTAATAGCGATTTGGATGTCCCAATCCGATACATATTTTAGTTCTTAGATTCCCATATTCTCCTGTTTGTGTAGATGTATTTTTTATTAATTTTGCATCATTATTAACGGAGTAATAACCACATTTTCAAATGTAATGAAATAACTGAAAATAATGCGACATTTTAGTTGACGTCACGGCATGTTTTGTGCATTTTGTGACGTTGGAAAAAGACGACTAACGACTAAAAATATATCTAACCTAATTTCCACTCAGTGTGTAATAGATCTCGGCTTCTGTGTCAGAATTCAACACTTTTTAGCCAAAATATAAAATGAACGGTTTTATCACTGAAATAGGGTCCTGAATATATCAACAATTACACGGTTTTACTACATATTATATTGTGTGCAATACGCGCACCAGTCTAGAATTAATTTAGCGTAAATCACAATTTCACAACACCTGAATATTCATTGAGTATTCATTTAGGAAACAGACTTTTCTTCATTTGATTATGAAATCATTTCACTTCATAAGTATGCAATGAAAGGTACAAAGAGATCGCTTTTTCAGTACAGAAGTATTAGCATATGGACGTAAGGCTTGTCCAAATTAAGACATGACCTGGTTTATATATGTTTAACAATTTTCGTATAAATATTGTTTGAGTTAGATATTCTGCCATCAGATATATTTTAATCGAATTTATTATCGAAAAATATGATAATAAATCATGAAACGTTTTTGACAAACTCGCACCTGGTCAATCAATATTGATAATTGTTTTGTCTATAAAACGACACAAACCAATACAAATCATTTTCATTAATGTTATCAGTTTCACTGGAATTAAACCGCTGTTTATTAACCTGTTCATATGAAACTGCAATATTTGTCCCAACGTTTTGAATATTGTACATCACGGGAACTAAAGCACATGTTGCAGTTATGGCTACGTGTGATCTTCCAACACTTGTGTAGAGGTTTAAAATGTGGTATAGTACACTTACTGAGTCAATTTCCCATGTAAATATTATTCAAACAATCAGACGCTTTCAAAGAATAAAAAGGTATACCTTATACCCACATATGATATGGTGTTGAACATGGATATATGTAGATACTGAAATCAGTTTCATGAAACAATATCGGAACGATACGCAAAATACACATCACAGTACTAAAAGTGCAATCGGAATGGTATAGGTGTTGTGTTTACTCTTGTTCAACCGACCTTCCCCTCAAAGATATTGCCTAATATGTGCAACAATGTTGACGTGTGACATCACTACCGATGACCGATTTCTTTCAAAATGGCGGCTTCGCTGACAAGGGTACACTGGATTTTGCGAGGACGTTTTCCTTGATTCAGGGATCTTTTGTACATAAATGTGAGATGTAAGTAATCGGAATTATTCTGACTATCTGTGTATTGTTATATGTTTTTATCATTTACATTGTAAATGACGGGAAAAGTCAGAAATGCCGATAAGTACCGTTGTCGTTCTGCGTGATTTTCATGGTCATGGCGTCACGCTGCACTAACAGTTTGACAGTTTCTTATGAATTACCAAATTATTTCATTGTATCTATTTTAATTTGCTATTTTTTGCTACGATACTCTTCCCCTGAATATACTAAGCGTATTGAGCCATTGTAAGCAATGATTAGACGGCTGGATGTTGGAATATTACCAAAAATGCTACTCAGTGTAAAATTGGATTTTTTCTTTGTTTACTTTTCAAACAAGCAGAAGCAAGTTTGTCTTTCGAGCACAGCGTTCGTTTTCATACCAAGTATATTTCTTTTCGTTTTGTCTAGATAGTTGGTATTGGTGACAAAGACCATCTGTAATTTGATTCTAATATGTGTGGGGAATTCAATGATGCATTTGTCGCAGCTGACTATGAAATATACGTGATGTTATAGGCGTCTCAATACCGGCCTTCTCGAAACGTGATTTTGTAAACACTAACCAATATGGCGGAAAGTGCACTCCGGCGTTCGTGTGAGTGTATTGTCGAAAACATCCCACCCGATTCTGGCTTCATCGGCGACGTTTCAGAATTATCATTACTGGTTACATGAAAACTTGATATCAGTGATCATTAAGATGCTATTTTTGAGATTCAATACTCCCAGTAATTATCCGATATTCACATTTCAAAACATACTGCAAATAACGCTGTGAATCTCGATTTTGTTAAGTTTGAAAAATGACGACATTTACGATGAAAGCTATTTTGAAAGGTAAGTTTAATCACTTCAGCTTGGTCTGAGATAATAGTGGATGGTATCAAGAAACGGAATTTTCTGCAGAATCCAAAACTGTGAAGTGTTTATATATGCGTGGTATATTTATAATTTTATTGCACTTCAAAGTGAGGGATGTAGAGGAAGGACATATATGTCCCTGTGGCATCCAGGGGGTTAAAGGTCACATGCAACCAAAAAAATCAAACATAATTAAAACACATTTATCACTTATTCATGACATATAATATACATTGCTGCTTTAAAAAAAAACAAATAAACACAATTACAAGCGTACAATCGCGATTCAAAAGTGCAATATTTTGTACTTGGGCTCACTTCCCCAGAAACGAAGCCCTCGGGAGACCGAACTCAGTCATAGCGGGTGGATATGCACTCAAGTGTAACGACGACTTCCGATTGGCCGTTTCAGTTGCTGATGTGCTGAGGGTTCATTGTGTGTACAGAAAGATGATCTGTTTGACGGGCATTTTAGAAGTATAGCCAGTCACAAGAAAGTAAGATTCTTTATGGATAACAACTTCTTTTTGTGTACTTGATGCGTCGTTTCAGCATGGATTCATATACTGTTGTCAAACAAAATCATATAAACGAAAACAAGTCATTATCCATGAAGAATGTATATGGAGATGTTGGGTTGGAAAATACATGTTCTCTGAATTTGCGCTCGATCCATTAAAAAATCATGTCAGTAGAGATGGTAAACTACTGCGTGGCTGGAATCTGTCATTAGTCAAAGTACAAAGCAGGACCTGAAACTGACAAGAGTTTGCACCAGTTTCCGTCAGATCGAGTCATCCGAAAAAAGTGAATGTAGTTTGTTTGCATGTGTATCACACGTGCCTAGTTGCACAGTGTGGCAGACACGGGACTCGGGTGCACGAGTCATAAATCAACTTATTTTCTTTATGTCGTATAGTCTGATAGGTGTTAAGTTCAAATTGCACGTGGTCAATGATTGAAGCTGTGTATTGCATGTTGTCTTTAGCAGACAGGCAGACAGACATATAGGTGTGAATAAACCAGACACTGAGCTTTCTCTGTCACAGAGACTGCTTACTACAATCAACAAGTTGTTTTACGGAACGAGCAGATTATTTACTTGTTTGTGTACACAACCACGATTAGACTACTGCTCACGACCTCAGACGCTGGGCATGCACACTGTTTCAAGCTCCGCGAACCTATTCACTGCGCATGCGTTATGGACGCAGCGCAGCACAGCTGTTGAAACCAGTTTTCCCCACAGCGCTGGGGGGAATTTAGTGAAACGTTTGAACTCCGATTTCGCGGGCTTTTTTTTCATCGCGTTTTTTTCAACTTTTTAGGTTGAATTTGCATTTTTTATGATTTGTTTCGGTAAGTGCATACCGAAAGGTACCAGAATCTGCAAAGTTGTGTTTTACGTTGCATGTGGCCTTTAAACAAGACATACTGTATAGACTACGATCAGTTTTCCCCCGTGAGGAATCTATCCAACCAGATAATGAAGACATAGAGTGCAACATAACCTTTGTTTTCCCCATGTGATTCGGGGGGAAATGTCCATCGTATAATATTATTGAAGGCCAGCGGTGCCTTTGATCTTGCTGCGTATTTATATCACCAGTATCGTGCAAAACATGGAGATAATTGAAGTTAATGCTGACTGTTGTAAATCTCTCAGATCCCCCCATGATCCATCATGCGTGATGGATGGCGGCTGTTTCTTATCGTGATCGGTTGACCATACAAGTAACACACGCAGTCGAGCGCCAAACTCGGTGCTGCTCCTCACATGACACGTCACAATGACGTCATAACTCCCTCCTTAGCGCGACCAGTGACGCTAGTCTGGGCATTTCCAGGCTGGCGGTGAGATGTGTATGTTGTGTGAGGACGGTAGCGGGGTAAGTTTGTTAAACACTGTATTTTGTAAGAGCCATCACTGAAATAGGTAGGATTGTGAACAGACCAGGGCCAACAATGACTTCTGTTAGGATTAGGCAGCATGTATCTTGCTTTGTTAAAATGTGAACAGATTCAAAGTTCATTCTGTCAGGTGCATGGTAAAAATACTGTCACTGTTTTGCATGGAGGAGAATTCGCTGGCACCAGTGAACAGCCGCCAACATTAACTTCCTTCAGTTTGCTCTGTTCCTATATTCAAAATGATAGGCTGCATTTTACATACTCTCTTCATGAACTATAGAAACAATATGCATAGAAGACTACATTTACATGGCATTTTTTACACGAGCATGTTTTAGAATCTACCTTGGCCTGCAACAGTAGCAGCCGTGTGAGAATGCCTTTACTTCGTTTTTTTACAAGCGGGAGTTAGCTTTGATTGTCAAGCCAGTGATGTTTTCAGTCTTAACAACTTCAGCCAAGGTAGCGTACAGCAACATATATAAGTTGAAACAAATGGCACAATAATACCACCATACATAATAATACCACCAGACGTAATAATACCATTGTAAGTCAACATATGTTTGGGCTTCCACATTGTTGTAGTTGTTTCCTGGGCAGATATGGAACCAGTGTTGAAGTCTCCTACATGACATAATCTGTGTTTAAGTTTTCTAGATATATATGCACATGTTTACGAATGATGATTCAAAGTAACATGACATTGAGTCCTGTAAGTTTCAGATGTCTGTCTGACCCACTGAAAATTCACAGGAACCACAGAATAAAATTAAACACACATTTCAGATTTAGCTTTTCTCACTATTGGCATTCAAATTATTAACATTATATAATGACAAACATTATAAACATAAATTTATAAACAGTGAACAAGTGTCACACGCCACAAATAACAACTTCAGACAAAGTCAGTGTAATATATTCAGTCAGACACTGGGGCCAGCAGGTTGGGGACTTCTGTCTGACCATTGGCAAATCTGCCAGGTTTGTCAGAGGGTCAGACACTATTCGTGAACACTGTAATACCACCATACATAATAATACCGCCACACGTAATAATACCATTGAAAGTCCACATATGTTTGGGCTTCCACATTGTTGTAGTCGTTTCCTGTTCAGATACGGAACCAGTGTTGAAGTCCCCTACATGACATAATCTGTTTAAGTTTTCTAGATATATATCTACATGACATATTCTGTGTTGCAGCCAGGAGCGAGACGGAAGCACCGAGACCTGGACCTACACAGATGTCTGATGTACCTGGTAGGTGGGAGGGTATGGTGGACCAGATGTGATAGTCGCTAGTTGCACTGTGTATACATGGTATCAAGTTGTCACATCTGTCAGAAATCTGTGTACTGTCTAAACACAATCCCGGTGTCATTTACCGGAAAACTATATGGCTTTTAGAAACTACCCCTTCACAATTTCTAGTCTGTACAATGGGTTTGTTGATACATATCTCTTATATTAATTATTTATAATCTGATATCTTCGATCATACTTATAATTTAGATATCAACGATGTGAATGTAATGTAATGTAATGTAATGTAATGTAATGTAATGTAATGTAATGTAATGTAAATATGTTCATTCAAACCCTGATGTTTGTCTCCACAGCCACGAGCAGGGACACACGGAAGTCTGGGTCCCCCTCAAGACCTGACACACGAGGTGGGTGGAGATAATGACACGCGTGTCGTTAGTGGACAGACAACACACAGGACTGTCAGTTTACATTCTAATCACGTAGATGACTAATGTGTGAAAAACATCAACTAGTTCTTGTTATTCCCTGTACACCCGCCATGTTGCTGTCAGCCATGATACATGTATAGATTATGTATCAAGAGTTTTGTATCATCAGTGTAAGATGTGAACAACGCAGCTGTAAGATAAAGATGTCCGACCTGTGTACAGAGTTTACTTTGTGTTACAGCGACACCGACTCCTGCACGTAGAGACGCCCGGGCAGACGCCGACCTCCTTGCCGCCTGCTGGAAGGGGAAACTGGAGGAGGTGAAGCGGATCCTGGACACAGGTCGGGCTGACGTCAACAGTAGAGTTGGAGTCGGGAGGACGCCGGTGATGACGGCAGCACGTGGGGGACACAGAGATGTGGTGGAGCTGCTTGTGAGTCGAGGCGCTGATGTGTCACTGGTGGACGATCGCGGTAACAACATCCTTCACGTGGCCTGTGTGAGAGGAGACTGGAAGACGGTGGAGTTTGTGCTGTCTCTGGACGGGGTGGACGTCAACGCCAGGAACAACTTCGGGCAGACCGCCGCCGACGTGGCGAGAGGCCGGGGACATCGTCAACTGTCGGATCTCCTGTTGTCACGTGGTACACAGTGAAGCGACGGTAGTGTCGATGTAGACAATGATGGAGGACATGTCGTTACTGACGCTGTCGTGGTTTGTGCCGTTCACGTCGTCGCGTTGTCTATAATTCTGTATTTAGGTGAGAATATTTGTTGTGTTTGAGGAGAAATAAACTTTGTTGAGAATATTTTCAGACATTTTGTTGTTTATGGAACTTTACAGAATCAGGTAAGGACATTGTTGACTGTAAATGTTGATGATATGTCGTCGGTATATGAACCCTGCATCTCGTGATGTAGTTCTGTTTTAATTGTGTGTCATAATTTCCTCATTAATCGTGAAACAGACAACAACAAAATGTTTGTTTACATCTCGCTGCACTCTGTGACCTCTGACTGAGCCGAGGTTCGCCAGCTGGCGCGGCGCCAAATGCACAGTGACGTCACACTACTGATGACGTCACGATGTTGTGATCAAGGCACCGAAGTGGCCAGCTACTGTCTGTGCCTAGTGTTTCAGTGCTGCACACTGCTGGCTTGATGGCAGGCTTACGGTAGCACCTCTACAGACCAACAGGTGGATCATGTGGATTTAGACAATGCGGCTAACAAGCAACCACACAATCACCCCTTCCGGCCACTGAAACTCGGGTGACAATGAAATGTGCACCCACACCCTAACCCTAACCCACACCAACACCCATTTCAACCCCAAACTCTTTCTCAAAATGCTGTATCCGACCCTGGGAATGGCAGATTATCTTCCCCGAGTTACATTACAATTAAATATTAAAATTCTTTCGCGACGTGGAATGGCAGATTATCGCCAAGTCTCCAAATTACGTAATTAATATAACGAGGGAAAGACAATCTGCCATTCCTCGTCATGTGTTGGGTATTGTGTTATTACCCACATCAGTTTTCGATCTGAAAAACGATAAAATGGAAACAGCAGTTTCTCTGAGGCAACCCGCCATATGTACGCGCGTGATGCAGCTTCAATTCCAAGAATTTCATCGCATTACCGTTATATTATACAAGTACTTTATCACGCGACACTAAATAAGGTGTTTTTCTCAACTAACGTAACTCTTCGTTAAATAGTACACATGTATTTTCTTTACTGCATATTTCTGTATTTCTTATTTTTAACTGCAAAAAAACCCATAGTTTATCAAATATTTGTGTGAATAATTGATTTAGAGGCGAGACGTGACACATGTGACAGTCACAGGCACAGCAGGGATGAGAAGCCTCAGAACTTGCATGTCATCGTGTTCAGTCCTCACACCAAATACACTGAACAATATTACAATTCCTCCCAATATGCTGCCATCAGTCTTCAATGTCTGTCACTGTTATCGGAGGTAGGGATTATGCCATGTTTCGGCATCTTCGAAAACACAACTGTAGACGTATTGTATCAAATCTTGCAACATTATATTCATTTCTTTCTCTGCGACTTTTATTTCCCGATGTTTACATGGAATAATGATGTATTTATCATTCTACATCGTCTGTGACGTCATTTGTGTCTACGTCCGATAAGCACAGGCGCAGCTGCATACCTGAGAGCGAGGACATCGACCAAGTCAGTGAGTCTGGGCCCTTATTCTCGAAACGTTCGTATCCCTAAGAATTCTTAACTTTAATCGTAGCCTATGTGTTAAGAATGGGCATAAGAAATTCGTAGGGTTACGAACGTTTCGAGAATAGCTAGCCTGGCCGCCCGATCCCTTTTAGTCGCCGTTTACGGCAAGCATAGTGGCCTGTCATGGCAAGCATGGGTTGCTGAAGGCCTATCGTAAGCCGGATCTTCACGGGTCGTTTTGCAAATGAACTGTGTTAGTGTTCTTGAAAATTTACGAAACTCCTAAAATCTGTGTTTTCGGATCTGAAGAAAAACGGTCATGTTTCTCATTCCCTTATCGATGATTCCATTTTGTTTGGAGAAAATGATGATTGAGAGGAAAGTGTAAACAAACGGTTGCCACGACGGATAGTTTGGGTTTTGGTGTTCAACCACACAAGTCTGTTTTAAAACCTACACAGGAAATTGTATTCTTGGGTTTTCTTCTCAATTCAGTTCATTTGACTGTGATACTTGCACCTCAAAAGCCAACAATTGAAACTTTCCTTTCAGGAACTTAGAGTTACCTCCCTTCAAGCATGCCTGTTGCAAAAGTGATTTCTCACTTTGTAGCCCGTGTCCCTGGTGTTATCACAGGCAGAAACTGGAAATGCTGAGGCACTTCACAGAGTTAGTTGGAATTTTGGAAAGACGATGTTTTGTCTGAAGTTGTTAAACAAGATTTGTTGGTGTTCAAAACTTCGAAGCGGGCTTTGAATAAGCATGGACTCGTGGAATATTCCCCAGAATGTGTGAAAGACTACATCAGTCCTAGAGTTGACTTATTTTCCTTAAGGTTAAACTATCAAGTGAAACCACAGATATATTTTTGACAGACCCAAGCTAGGGCTGTTAACTGTTCCACTATTTCATGGAAAGAATATATCTTCTATGCTCTAACCGATGTAAGCATAATACCCCTGGTTATGCAGAAGATAGAAGGGTAGGGGTCGATGGGTCATTCATAGCCCCTTACTGGACAACACAGACCTGGCCCGTTCCACCAAACGGTCGTAGCGCTGAGATGATCGTAACTCCCGTATGCCGCATTAAAAATTAAATGTTTCTCGGGCACATTTTTTTTTCAAAAGTGACGAGGGCGGTAGGGTCTTTTTTTATTGTTGATGGAAAAAAAGTTTTTCTCTCAGAAATAAAGCTTGTGAAGGTTAGCCCATGTTAATGAGTTGTAGATTCAGTGGCATTCGTTCTTGTAGTGGACAAAAGGATGATCGTGACGCTTCCAAGTCAAAATTATTCTTTCAGTCAAAAAGTCTACAGTCGTAGAGCTTCGATCCCTTCATGGACTCGGCTCTGGTGGCCACGCTTAATGAGGATACTGTTCCTACCTTGTGCTGTAATGTAAGGGGCAGAGAACTCTAGTGCTACCCAGTCAGCCACAAGAAGTTCATCCTTGGTACAAAACTAGTGTTTGTTGTGTGAGGATGGTAGCGGGATAAGTGTGTTTGTCACTGCATGTTATACTTTGAGAACTATCAGGGAAATAGAGATGGTTTTGAACGGAGCAAGATGGACATCGACTTTTGTTGGGATTAGGCAACAGATAGCTTGCTTTGTTAATATCACGGGATCAGGTCTTGAGATTTCCCAAAGACAAATAGTGTTGACAACGGCGCTTAGTATTTAACCGGTTTATTGCCTGTGAGATACGATCATAACATTAGAATATGTTGCACTTCCGTCATGGTCGGATGGTGACATGAAAGAGTCACATGTCACAGGCATGGAACGCTCGTGAAAATATGAATAGATGCAATTGCAATTCATTCTTTGTTCATGGTAGGTACATGTGTAGAAAATAGTATCACGAGTTTGTAGGAGATGACGTCATGGCAAATGTATGTCGGCTCCATGTTTGTACGTACGCTGTGTATATACTTTTGGACATCGTTGAATGCCTGGGTGAAGGATAACGACAGCCTCTAGATGTACTTCCATACCAACGTTCCCCGTACCGTAGATTAGTGTACAAATGTTAGAGGAAATAGACAACCTCCGGTTTCCATGGTTCTCGTGATAGGAATCAGATGGATATGAAGATCAGTCTACACCTATGTTGTAACATTGTTATCTGACGTGGGTCTGTGGTAGTGTTACTGTCAAGAATATACACCGGATTTCATGATCTGAGAAACCAGAAACATCTCTCTCTCTCTCTCTCTCTGTCTCTCTCTCTCTCTCTCCATAAACATTAAAAATATATTCAAATTGAGAGGTTGCATGTATGTTCTTTTCAAAACCTTCAGAAATAATTTATTAATAATCTCAATCGACGAGAATCACATGTTCCGCAAGAACAGAAATCGTCACCTGAAAACCAAAGTGTTCTAAGTCCATTTTTGACAAAATTAGAGTTAGTATGCTAGGGGTAGGTTTTAGAGGTAGGTTTGCATAATCTAGTACTCTAGCAACGTTTTACAGCGCTTTATTGGTTTGAAAGGGCTTCTTCAAACGCAAATTCTCTTCTGTCTCCATGAAAAACCACATGCTGTTAGTTGTTCTAAGCTGTTTTGAAGTGATTTTCATCTTTGAATGGAACATTTAACTCTGTTTGTATTTCTGCTATATTTCATTAAATATTGTACTTATGAAAGTGAAAACAGGTATAAACGACAAAAGCCCAACCTGGAAAGAAGGAAGTAACAGTCAATATCCAAATAATCATGATTTAAGCTGTTATGTCGACACTTGGAACACTTGGAGAGAAGAAAATCATCGGGCAAGTGTTCTATCTCCAAATTAAAACATTTTTCAAGAATTTCTTATTTATTTTAACACACTGAGCTCATTTGGCTATTTTCTGATACTGTTAAGTGCATGTGAAAAATTCCAAAATGAATGAATAGTTTAGACGATATCATTCTCGTAAAGTTGAAGATCGGTTTTTGTGATTTAGGACAATCTGGTTTTCAAGCGACGAAATTCTGCAACCTTGAGACACAAAGAATTAAGAACACTAGCTTATTACCATCTTATAATACTATACACAATTATACCACTCTACGTCATTTATTAAATATAAAAATATGGCAGCAGGAAGACAATTATTACCTCACTGTCACAAGGTTAGAACTAAACCTAAAATGGCCACTAGCCCTCCGGGCTAGTAACCTTCAACTGTCACTAGCCCGGACACAAAACAAGTAGTCCAGAGGAATGAAAGTTATTCACTGAATTGTTAATATCGTGGCACTGTCTACAATTCATCTGACACAGAAGATTGCTTCCCTAGTGAATCCCTACCAACCTGAATGTCAGAATGTCTGACAACACTTACGGCATTTCAGATGGTCATACATTATTGACAGAATTCGAATTATAAACTTGTATTTGCAGTGTTATTTTAATTTGAAAGACACGATTATCGAACTCATGGATCGGCAACGTGTCCACATCAAAGTTGTCCAAAAAAAACCACAAAAACAAAAAACAAATGAAAACAAACAAAACGATGAAGCAACACTGTTTGGCGGAAATAAATAAGCAAACTAGATAAACAAGCAAATAAAATAAACAACAGTACTCATGAAAGTTGTCAAACGTACCATGCCGTACCATGTTTTCGGGATATTTCTTTTCCCTGTAATTTCTTGCGTACAGTGACAGTGCCATATATTTCTTTCGTGCAGCAGAATTCACACCAGGCATGTGACCTCTGGGTTCATTTAAAATGCTACTGCGATGATACTATACCACACAGACATGACACGTTTCATTGTCCCTGCCATGGCGGACCATGCAGACAAGTAGAATGAATGTGCAAATTAGTGAATAACTTACCTGTAAATATGTTTATTTTTACAAATTTTACAAACAAAAAAAATAATAAAATAATCAAAAACAAAATTACCAGTTTGCTTGGCTTCTAATTAAAATGATACGTTGTATTTGTTGATTCCCGTGGAGAAGAATACATCACATGCGCTTCCATTCAAGGGTGTGACCCTGCGCAATAACGAGTAACCCGAAAATATGGTACGTCACTTCGAGCGCTAGAGCTTGCGGACAAGACACGAAACGTATGTTGTATTGGAAACCAGCGGACGACATGATATTCTAATAATAAATTTATAAAAGGCAAGGTGATATTTATCTACAGAATTACAGTTTGGATAATCTACTGATACGCAGTAATATTCATGATCATCTTTAGCGCTATTACCCCGAGAACAAGTTACACCATGGTATATCAAGTTGCTGTTTAATACTTTTTACGCAATTGCGTAAATATTTAGAGAAAGCCATGTGACATCTCGAACTTCACGCTCACAATGTCTGATGCTAAAATGTGTGCACGAAGCATTTTTATTGCAGGTAACTTAAAATTGTGCACGATGCATCCATTAAGTTCCATAATTTACATATAGGCGGCAAGGTTTTGAGTAAAACGTTCTATCTGGCATGAGTTTACCTAAAACTTGCGTCTATATCTACAAGCTTTAGGTCACGTGCATGATTTGGACCAATGACGATCTTTATAGCAGACAGTCGGAAATGCTTCATTAGAAACCAATAATGATCCAATTATTTATACTCCATCTGGGCCAGTAGTAAAGAACTGAGCATGTGGAAATGTATAACTGAATTTGCCAGATGTTGAAGGGCGTGTGCGAGGCTGCGATTTGTCAGATATTTATTCTCTATCAGGGCCAGTTGTGAAGAACTGAAGAAATGGAAAGGGATAACTAAAATTGTAAGCCGTGTAACTCTTTCCAACCTATACCGTGAGGCAAAGCGAAGGAGCCAATAACATGATTGGAAAGAAGTGACACGATGTATATGTTAACTTTTGAGTTTTGCAACCATAGAGATTCATTAGTCTGGTGATTTGAGTAGAAAATGCATGATCTCAATTCCAGTACCTGATGAATTATAGTAACCACTGAAAAAACCCAAGTAGTCCGCCGGACTAGTGCATTTATATTTCCATTCGCCCGTCAAAACATTTATTCGCCACGGGCGTGCGGGCGAGCGTACAGATCGAACCCCTGCGTCAACATATGTTTGGCTTCAAGCATTGATGTCAGATCACGAACCTGTGTTGAACTCTTCAACATGACATGTTAAGCCCCGGGGTCATCTACTATATCGCTTTTAAAAACTATTCTTGAATAGAACCTATGTTCTATACAATGAACATATTGATTTATGTATTATATCTTTGTAATGTGACATCCTCGAAGATAAATGTAATTAAGATACCAACGTTGGTAAGGTAAGATATTGAAACACAAAAGAAACGTCACCTTTCAAACCCAAATGCAAAATGTTGTTCTTACAAAGTAGTGTTGTAAATCCCATCTCGCTGGCTGAGGTCGAAGCAGCTATTGCACGTGCGAAACGAGGAAAGGCATTTGGCCCGGACTCTATACCTGAAGAACTGACATTCTTTATAGACTGTTTTCATATTGTTATGATAACAGTACTTGTCCAGATGTTTGGCGTTCAAGCATTATTAACCCAGTGCGTAAACCTGATTGTGACCCCAGAGACCCTTTAAGTTATAGAGATATATCTTTCATTTCTATACCATGCAAACTTTACTGTGATATTTTAAACATTCGTTTAAGTAAATGGTTGGAATCTAATGATGTTTTAGCAGACGAACAAAACAGTTTCCGATCTAAACGTGGTACCACTGAATATATCTGTCGTCTACACTCCGTGATTAGCAACAGAAAGTCAACACGCCAGTCTACTTTTGTTTGTTTTATTGATATACCAAAAGCTCTTGATTCTGTAAACCGTGATTGCCTGTGGTATAAGCTTAGATAAATTGGGATTCAGGGTAGAGTTCTCACCATTGTTCAAGCAATGTATGCTAATACTTGGTCTTGTGTCCGTGTCAACAACTTTCTTACAAACCCATTTCCAGTCACTTATGTTGTTATGTTGCCCATGCTGTTTTCACTGTATATTAATGACTTAGTGGATGAAATTAACAGTTTGTCATGTGGTGTTAAGACTGATGACCTAATGCTTGGTGTGTTACTGTACACTGATGACATAGCTCTCCTTGCACCTGACAAACTTTGATTACAGCGACTGCTATATATGTTGTTATTAATTAAGTAATAATTATTATTGGGTCACAACGTTTAGTGTTTTGAATAATAATTATGGTGGGTCACATTTCGTATAAAAGACGGTCAACACTTTTGGGATCCTGGCAGGAGGTTTTCCGGAAATTATCTGCCCTTGGCCTTCTATTTCTGACTTCCTGGAGATTATTTGAGGGCATTTCACGTGAGTGGCGATGGTCGTATTTGCTCGAACTTTCGGGAAATGATTAAATATACATTTATAAAGGCTAGTTGTCCTGTTGTGAGGGACACATTCACATAACTGGAGTATACACCATCATCAATGGCTGCCAACGCTTCATCTTCATAACCGCTGTCAGACCGGTGGCTGTGTTACGTTCTGCATCAGTGCATGACTGTTTCTCTCTCGCACTAAAAATTAAAACTTTGGTGAGTTTGCTTTATTATATTTTGTGACCCATTGCCTTAGATTTTGTCTCACTTGCATTGTATTTGAAATCGATATTATGAAATTGACTTGTGACTTTGTATAACTTGCTCTATTTGCCTTAATACAAACTCTGAATGTTTTAGACTTGTCTTTGTTCTGTTTTGCTGGTTCACAAGGGAGTTTCTTACATCGTTTGTCATGGCAAATTCGTAACCGTAACAACGTCGACTGGAACTACACCTAAAGAACTTGCTAAGTCTGCTAGCCGTGCCTTGGACGTGATAATTTGTAAACTTAAATTCGTTGGTGGGATGGCCTATGATGTTTTTAACATCTTTTTCGATAATTTAGTCCAACCTATTTTATGGTTCAGTCATTTGGGCCACCCGGCAATTTAGCTGTATAAATGCCGTTAGAAACCGTGTCTGTGGGTTCGTTTTTTAGGGGTAACGGGTAAGACTCCAAATGTTGCAGTCAGGGGTAACTGGGCTGGTTTTCTGCCTTTACCAAACGTAAGATTGAAATTGTGAGATTTTGGCATAAGTTGCATTCCAACTGTCACAGTATAATACCCACTGCCATTAACAAATGGTCCACTAAATTCAGAAAATGATGGTATAATAAAGTATTGTCGCTACTTAGTTCTTTACAGCATCCTACCAAGGATATAAACAACATGTCTCAGTCAGACCTGGAGTCTGCGCAGGAATGACCCTTAGCATTAAGCTATAGGGAATGACTCTCGGAGCTGTGGAATGACCGGGTACAAATTAATGGTAACAAATTACGCACATTCAGCCTAATTATGCAATATCTTTTTACAGAGACTTACGTCAACTCTATTCTAGACAGATCACAACGTAGTATATTTGCAAAATTTCGTTGTGGTACATTACCTTTACAGGTCGAACTAGGCAGGTTTAAACAATCTGTAACATCAATAAAGTCGAGGACGAAGTTCATTTCTTGGCTCGCTGTAGTTTTTATTGATGTGATTTATGGGATGCTGTCTCAGCAGTATATCCGACCTTCACCCAGTATACCCCTGGTGACCAGGTCACTCTCATTATGCAACATAGCCAGTTTATTAAACAAATAGCCGCTTTACTACTACACATGTTTAGGCGTCGTCGGCTCACGAGTTAGCTCACCTCTTCACAATTTTCCTTCAGTTTTCGCTCTCTTAACGCTCTCGTAACTTAGTAATCTTATTAAACAACACTATTCTAATGCTACACTGTTAGAACAACTTTAGTTGTTGGTCATTTATTTTCTTATTTTTAACTCTTCCTTTTTAAAGGAATCTAGTGTCTCATAGGCCGTGTTGGCCGGATGTGGTGCTTTAGTTTATGCCAATGCTATATGATGCTTTCTACGATGTATAACTTGTGACACTTTAATAAAAAATCTTCTTCTTCAATATTCTTTAGTTAGCATGTTTTTCTTTCAATCCAAACATATATTACAAACAGCAATATGTTTTCTTAAGAAAAACTTCTGGCCAAGCATGCATATGATGGCTACCCTACGTGTAGTCTGGCCAATTTGCAATCCTCCCAAGACATGATTCCTCTCATCTCTCGTAAGCCGAGGCACGGTGGTTGAGTCAAAACAACAAATGATTCCAGACGAGCTTGGGACTCGTCATCATGGGTATAGTTGTCACGATATCCACATGCATATTCATTTTCACGAATATCATAACGAACTGTTTACAATTTTTGCCTTTTTCCTTGAGTTTGGTCGGTATGCTTTATCATCAGAAAACACACTGATGTTGTAAAAGATGCTAACCATTGGGTACAATCTATTATACAAACGCCGCTTTGTAAGAAAAAAATCTTGTATTTGTTTTTTAAAGGCAACGTTTCTTTCACATATACACAAACTCACAAAGTCATGTTTACAGATACATGATAGAAAATTCAAATAAAAGGTTTTATTTATGATATCTCCCTTTTCTCAATTCAAACATGATCAAAGTAAAAAACTAAATCAACCAATTCAATCACATAATTCAATCACATAATTCAGTCTAATATGCAGTGACACAATAATGGGGTCAGAGGATGTGGTCATGTAGGCAGAGTTAATTCACAACAAATGTATCGAAAATTTAATATCATGGAAAAATACGTCCCAGGCCCGATGTTCGATGAACGAATACTGGACGGTATCACAGACTTGCTGAGCCTGAATAGTGAAGCCTCGTCTGTGCCTAAAGTGTCCATCGTTCAGGTCATGTAGGTCCAGTATTGACATGTTAATTCCCACTTGCTCTCCATTTGTAAGAGCTCACACCGAGAAAACACGTCCCTGTTAGATGCGGGTTCGTTTATTGCCGAGCTAATTAACATAAGAGTCGTGAGTTTAGTTTTACGCCGCATCAGCAATTTTTCCAGCTATATGTCAGCAAGCCTGACCACCCGATCCTATTAGTCGCCTCTTACGACAAACGTAGTCGCCTTTTATGGCACGCACATGTTGTTGTTGGGGTGGTTGCATATTCTACCCCGGACCTTTCACTGGTCGATAAGCATAAGAAAAGTACCCTGTAAACATTTCATCATAAATATTAATCACAGTATTTTGTATCACAGTGGTATCATTAGCGCGTATATTATGAGAACAGAAACGCAACTGAAAAAACATGTAACGCATGATCACATTAAACAATAAATACATTAGTAACGAACAGGTCTCCCTTCCAATTATTTCGCTCAGAAAACGGCTGTAGAAGAGTTGGTGGCACAATCCAACCTATCTTGCTCTATGGCTCCGAAATTTAGGGGACAATGTTTCGTAATAACTTTTAAACAGTCCACTTTAAGTTTTGCAAATTTGTCCCAGGAGTTAGTTACCGATTTTCTAATAAAGCCATTTCACCAGAATGTGGAACATATCCACTTGATGTCAGTTATATAGCAAACGTTATATCAGGCTGGCTAGGACAGCTCACTCACAGCCGGCCACGAGATATTCTAAACGTTGCTACAAGCTACAATGTGATGAAAAATCTACATGATAATGGAGATACTACATGGACATCTTCAGTTAGAACACGGTTTTACATATGCATGGATCCACTAAACAGTTGGAGAGGCGGTCAAAAAACGCTGTAGAGATACATGTTACAAAGAATGGTTATCCGATATCGCAAGTTCCATGTATTTGCATGCATATTCATTACTTAAACATGGCATTGTCCGTGAAACATATTATCCTCTATGTAGTTCCGTAGATCTCATACAAACTTTGGGTATGGGGTTAGTAAACTAAATGTTCAAATCTGCAGAAGACCCCAAAACGACCACTCCAGTTCTGATAACAGGCCTAGAACTTAGAATGGATTGTCTGGTCAAGAATGGATTATTTGCAGACCCCCGTCACATGACTGGAACCTTGCGGAGTGTCGCCGTAAACACCACACCCACACCAGGTGACTGACATACAGGCAACGCAGTTCAAGGGAGGTAAATCGTGTAAGCTCACCGCTTAGTAGACTGATGAGGAGTCCTAAAATCTCAGTTACCGAGTCCCAAACATACCTTCAGACCGCGCTGCGCTTGTAAGATGTTGGCAAGTCACCGGTTGCAGTTATTTGTGAGTTACTGAAAATGTTTTAGTTGACTGAAGGAAAGTGACTTCTAGATGAAAACGATTACCCTCATTTGACTGTACACCATGCGGTGTTTTCACAGTACAAATAACGCTCAGAATCTGAATATATACTGAGGGACAAAATGAGTGAGTGAGTTTAGTTTTACGCCGCACTCAGCAATATTCCAGCTATATGGCGGCGGTCTGTAATAATCGAGTCTGGACCAGACAATCCAGTGATCAACAACATGAGCATTGATCTGCGCAATTGGGAACCGATGACATGTGTCAACCAAGTCAGCGAGCCTGACCACTCGATCCCGTTAGTCGCCTCTTAAGACAAGCATAGTCACCTTTTATGGCAAGCATTGGTTGCTGAAGACCTATTCTACCCCGGGACCTTCACGGGTCGGACAAAATGAGGGATCACATGAAAGCACGAGTGTTCCCGTATTTTTATTTTGTATCGCATAGCTTGTGAAAAAACCCGGAAAACACTTGTGCTTTCATGTGAACAATTGTTTTTCCCCTCAGTAGACCGTGCTGGCTCCATACTTTCGTCGTCATGTACACGTCATATGTTGTGATATATTCAAGCATCTAAAATCCCGATGATGGATACACCCCTGTGGAATGAACATGTCCTGATGTTTACGTTTGCCCACAATCAAAGACTGATGATGCACACTTTTCTTTAGATCACAGGTCACGTCTACAATACACTAGGATAGCACTACGATGCACATTAAAACAGAGGCACAATACATCCTATGATAGCATGGCAATATAAATACACACTCATGGGTAGCACTGCAATCCATATCTGGATGGTACTACGATACTGCCTCATCGATAGGACAGAGCATTGGAATGTGCTACTGCGTAGGACTTTCAAAGTCGATTATTTAATTGTGGCTAAATAATATTAATAAAAGAAATCTTTAATTAATTTCCGATTATAAACATATTTACTGACAAAGTAAAATGTTGCTGAAATATTACGAAAATATTCCAAATGAATAAATGTGTATCGAGAACACTATTCAGATTTTTGTTTGAAAGTTTGTTTTAGTTAAAGTTCTCATATAATGTTTCTTACATCGAAGTGAGAGTTTTCATTGAATGTTCTTCACAAGAAAGTGATACTATTATGTTTACTATTCTTAACAATGAAGTAACAGCTTTTAAATTCTCTTTCATAGCTAGGGTGGTACCACTGACACTTTTACCTAATTTTAGTGGAGTTTTAGATATTATTCTTCACAACGGGTTTTCATGCACCGTTCCTTACACAAAAGCGATAGTTTCTGTGGCAGAGTCACCTTTGCATATAGTTACTGTTGTAAATATAATAAACATGTGATTCTTTTAAAGTATCGTGTCATGGTATTATTTTGATGAGATATACTATCTCATTAAATAGCCTAAATCTACCTAAATGTATCAGTTATTTTACCTTCAACATTTTATATCCTAACCCTAGCTCTCTAAACACCAATCTAGTCTCAATGTTATGATCTATTTCAGTAATATTCATTTGCACTGCATGCTTTTCTCCTGTCAATCCCTCTTAAAACATGTCCTTTGCTCAGGCTAGTGTGTAAGTTCTATTGTTCTGTGTCCATCCAAGCGTGTAAGGCATCATGGTATTTAAAGTTTAATTTGATCTAGTTTCATGTCAGTATCTTATGTGGTCAGCGTCAGACAGGTTGTGTTTTTTGGAATCGAGATCATGGTGATCTGGACTGTGTTTCATATATGAAGGTTAGTAATGCCTAGTCTTGTATATATTTCTGTGGTTTGCTATGTGTGTTTAATAGTTGGTGGTTGCATTGGCTATTGTTTATAGTATTGTTAACATCTCAACATGCACTCTTCATTCTGTGTAAATAGTTTAAATGATGGTAAGTCACAGTACAGTGAGTTGTGTAATTGCTATGTTACATAATTACCTATATTATAGTATCACATGTAGTTATTAGTTTCTATTTCACTTAAGTATAATCTCAATAATCTTCTCATCTTCCTGCTATGTTGAAACATAATTGCCGTTAGTACCCTCGGCCTTACAATAAAATGAATGCTTGGATAGATGTATGTGCGTATGTGTGGTTAGATGTGGTTGTTTGTATTTTTGCCGTAGTTGCTATTTTAATACTTTGTTATACATATTACTATCTGCACATGGCATTTATTCATCCTACAGATAATGTGGGCAGGATGACGTAGGTGTGTCAAGTTGGCAATAGCACAGGTGTCACCAACCTAGTATATTTTCATTGTTTAAAGTACATTCTTTTTCGTATATTCTAATGTCTACAATAAGTGTAATGTTTACATTATCAGACTCGTGTAATGTAATTAATGTATTATGATGGTGCTAATCATATGAATATCAGAAGCTGTCATGGTAATGCATATATGTTTAGCAATATATGCGCATGTGTGTGTTTACATTTAGTATTTGTGAATATGTAGTAAGTATGTAGTAATGAGATTTGTTTTACCATATTTCAGGCTAAATCGTATTTATTGCATTTATGTAATAAAATATCCACCTCCTCACACCCCAGTGGTTTTGTGATTTTGTCTGTATCCTAACGCTACTACATCTTATATATGTACATGAAATATAGATACTATTCCTTTCATTAAGGTGATATTTTCATGTACCTTTACCCAGTAGTACTTTTCCGAGATTAGTCCTCACAAAGAAGTAATAGTTTTCATAAACTACACTTCACAACGAATTGATACCATGGAAACGTTTTAATACTTGTATAATATTTCTATGTTTGTGCAAAAAAATCTACTTTAAAAAGTGATGCTGTTGTGTGTGATGTGTGTAGTCAAAAAACGGGTTGACGTTTCGTATTAATGGTCCCTATTGTCTGCGCTTGTCAATGGCGCCACGACAGTTCAGTGTATGGAAACCCGTTTGGGTCAGAATCGAGACGCGTAAGACAAGTGCTGGTACGAGCTGTAGGAGATGACAGTGACCAAGTGGCAATATATAAAGGAATAATCGTTGTACTTTAACCAGTCAATAAAAACACAGGTTTGACTTCCTTCGTTACTTGTCAATGCCTCGCATGTGGGCCATACTGAACACACAATCGTGTTTGATTCAAGGGAATACAGAGGTATTGTGGGAATGCGCGACGTCATCTTTCCTGGGAAATTCGAGGACATTGTAGAAGTTACTACCATCCTGTGTCTCCATTCACGGACTGCTTTACAAGTAGGACCATATATGTATACCAGTAGGAAATTGCATGTTCTCTAATGACAATACGTGTTTGATGACACTTAAATAGAAATGTAAATGTCACTCTATGTTTATAGTTGAAATAGTTGTTTATATTTATTGGAGTAAAACATGATTTTAATTTGTGGCATACTCGGTATTTTTAAAACTGCTTGGTACATTAAACTGACTATAACTAAAAAGTGATTTTTCATGATAAATATACTCTTACTTTCATGTCTTCTCATATCAAATATATCAACACTGATTGTAAAAAGGGAAATATCGTCGACAAGGTTCGGGTATTTGTAACTTTATCAACTCGTGGTAATATAATTGATATCAAAATCGGTACTGAAACTGCTTGGTACATGCACAAGGGTCTAAAGTTGTGATTATAATAATGACCGTGTGCCCTTTATA
Organism: Haliotis asinina; assembly: GCF_037392515.1. Taxonomy (NCBI): domain Eukaryota; kingdom Metazoa; phylum Mollusca; class Gastropoda; order Lepetellida; family Haliotidae; genus Haliotis; species Haliotis asinina. Next base: position 4,647,787 of record NC_090283.1, on the reverse strand, counting down.
ATGCCGATCAATCCTCCATATAATTACACCAGCTGCAAAATACCATCAAGCGTTCACTCATCACCCCACGTATAAATGTCGGTACAACTTACAGTGACTGCTCCTGTATTCCATGACCAACATTGTACACGACCACGTGGTCTAGGAGTGACTTTGGTATTGCAACCTCTACATTAACCCGAGTGACATGTGCGATACTCGCATGTTTCAGCAGCCATTGATCTAGCAACATCATCATTGACCTAGTACAATTACCTTGAGAGTAATCATATTTTGTGAGATCATATGTACACAGTCTAAAGTTTCGTCTCTAAATATAAATATATTATCTTGATAGTAACAAACAAATCAATTCAAAATGTAAATAATCCCCAGGGAGACCAGAGAATCTACAACTGGGGGAAACTACATCTAGACTTGCTTCATTAAGAGGTTCAGCATTTCAGAGAGAGCTAGTCAGTAGGGAAAATAATGAAGTTTGAGGACTGTGAGATAGACTAGATTGCAGGGAGGGCAAGGCAGTGGGGAAAATAATGTGGTTCGGGGACTGTGAGACAGACTACATTGCAGGGAGGGCAAGGCAGAAGGGAAAATAATGAAGTTCGAGGAGTGTGAGACAGACTACATTGCAGGGAGGGCAAGCCAGTGGGAAAAATAATGTGGTTCGGGGACTGTGAGACAGACTACATTGCAGGGAGGGCAAGGCAGGGAGGAAATAATGTGGTTCGGGGACTGTGAGACAGATTACGTTGCAGGGAGGGCAAGGCAGTAGGGAAAATAATGTGGTTCAGGGACTGTGAGACAGACTACTTTGCAGGGAGGGCAAGGCAGTGAGGAAATAATGTGGTTCGGGGACTGTGAGACAGACTACATTGCAGGGAGGGCAAGGCAGTAGGGGAAACAGTGTGGTTTGGGGACTGTGAGACAGACTACGTTGCAGGGAGGACTAAGCAGTAGGGGAAAAATGTGATTCGGAAACTGTGAGACAGATTACATTGCAGGGAGGGCTGGGCAGTGGGAAAAATAATGTGGTTCAGGGAGTGTGAGACAGACTACATTACAAGGAGGGCAAGGCAGTGGGAAAAATAATGTGGTTCGGGGACTGTGATACAGACTACAGTGCAGGGAGGGCAAGGCAGTAGGGAAAATAATGTGGTTCAGGGACTGTGAGACAGACTACTTTGCAGGGAGGGCAAGGCAGTGAGGAAATAATGTGGTTCGGGGACTGTGAGACAGACTACATTGCAGGGAGGGCAAGGCAGTAGGGGAAACAGTGTGGTTTGGGGACTGTGAGACAGACTACGTTGCAGGGAGGACTAAGCAGTAGGGGAAAAACGTGATTCGGAAACTGTGAGACAGATTACATTGCAGGGAGGGCTGGGCAGTGGGAAAAATAATGTGGTTCAGGGAGTGTGAGACAGACTACATTACAAGGAGGGCAAGGCAGTGGGAAAAATAATGTGGTTCGGGGACTGTGATACAGACTACAGTGCAGGGAGAGCAAGGCAGTAGTGAAAAGAATGTGTTTCAGGGACTGTGAGACAGACTACATTGCAGGGAGGGCAAGGCAGTAGTGGAAACAGTGTGGTTTGGGGACTGTGAGACAGACTACGTTGTAGGGAGGACTAAGCAGTAGGGGAAATCATGTGGTTCGGAAACTGTGTGACAGACTACATTGCAGGGAGGGCAAGACAGTAGGAAAAATAATGAAGTTCGAGGACTGTGAGACAGACTACATTGCAGGGAGGGCAAGGAAGTGGGAAAATTAATGTGGTTCGGGGACTGTGAGACAGACTACATTGCAGGGAGGGCAAGGCAGTAGGGGAAACAGTGTGGTTTGGGGACTGTGAGACAGACTACGTTGTAGGGAGGACTAAGCAGTAGGGGAAATAGTGTGGTTCGGAAACTGTGTGACAGACTACATTGCAGGGAGGGCAAGGCAGTAGTGACAAGAATGTGGTTCAGGGACTGTGAGACAGACTACATTGCAGGGAGAGCAAGGCAGTAGAGAAAAATAAGGTTGTTCGGGGACAGTCAGACAGACTACATTGCAGGGAGGGCAAGGCAGTAGGGAAAATAATGTGGTTCAGTGACTGTGAGACAGACTACAGTGCAGGGTGGGCTGGGCAGTGTGAAAAATAATGTGGTTCAGGGACTGTGAGATAAACTACATTGCAGGGAGAGGAAGGCAGTAGTGAAAATAATGTGTTTCAGCGACTGTGAGACAGACTACATGGCAGGGAGGGCAAGGCAGTAGGGAAAAAATGTGCTTGAGGGACTGTGAGACAGATTACATTGAAGGGAGGGCAAGGCAGTGGGAAACATAATGTGGTTCAGGGAGTGTGAGACAGACTACTTTGCATGGAGGGCAAGGCAGTAGGGAAAATAATGTGGTTCGGGGACTGTGAGAAAACTACGTTGCAGGGAGGGCAAGGCTTTAGGGAAAGTAATGAAGTTCGGGGACTGTGAGACAGACTACATTGGAGGGAGGGCAAGGCAGTGGGAAAAATAATGTGGTTCGGGGACTGTGAGACAGATTACATTGCAGGGAGGGCAAGATAGTAGGAAAACAATGAAGTTCGAGGACTGTGAGACAGACTAGATTGCAGGGAGGGCAAGGCAGTTCGAAAAATAATGTGGTTCGGGGACAGTCAGACAGACTACATTGCAGGGAGTTCAAGGCAGTAGGGAAAATAATGTGGTTGAGGGACTGTGAGACAGACTACATTGCAGGGAGGGGAATACAGTAGGGAAAATAATGTGGTTCGGAAACTGCGAGACAGACTACATTGCAGGGAGGGCAAGGCAGTAGGGAAAATAATGTGGTTGAGGGACTGTGAGATATTCTACATTGCAAGGAGAGCAAGGCAGTAGTGAAAATAATGTGTTTGAGGGACTGTGAGACAGACTATAGTGCAGGGAGTGCAAGGCAGTGGGAGAAATAATGTGGTTCAGGGACTGTGAGACAGACTACATTGGAGGGAGGGCAAGGCAGTAGAGAAAATTATGTGGTTGAGGGACTGTGAGACAGACTACATTGCAGGGAGGGCAAGGCAGTAGGGGAAACAGTGTGGTTTGGGGACTGTGAGACAGACTACAGTGCAGTGTGGGCTGGGCAGTGTGAAAAATAATGTGGTTCAGGGACTGTGAGATAAACTACATTGCAGGGAGAGGAAGGCAGTAGTGAAAATAATGTGTTTCAGCGACTGTGAGACAGACTACATTGCAGGGAGGGCAAGGCAGTAGGGAAAATAGTGTGATTCGCTGACTGTGAGACAGACTACATTGCAGGGAGGGCAAGGCAGTGGGAAAAATAATGTGGTTCAGGGACTGTGAGATAGACTACATTGCATTGAGAGCAAGGCAGTAGTGAAAAGAATGTGGTTCAGGGACTGTGAGACAGACTACATTGCTGGGAGGGCAAGGCAGTAGGGGAAACAGTGTGGTTTGGGGACTGTGAGACAGACTACGTTGTAGGGAGGACTAAGCAGTAGAGGAAATAGTGTGGTTCGGAAACTGTGAGACACATTAGGTTGTTTTGAGGGCTAGGCATTGGGGGAAATAATGTTGGCTGAGACACACTACGTTGCCTGAACGGCTTGGCTGTAGGGGACTGTGAGGCACAATATATGATACAGTACGAATATTTCAATAGAATTGTTCCGATGAATTCGGAAGTTTGTGTCACCCATCAAGAACATGTGTTTGTGTATGTCTTTGTAACACACGGGTGCAAAGTACCGAAGAGCGAGTGAATGAAGTTTTACGCAACTGTTAGCAATATTCCAGCAATATCACAGCAGGAGACACCAGCATTGGGCTACACACACACTGCACACATGTCCGAAGACGGGTCCATGGTGTGATGCACGAACGGTTTCACCACTAGAATACCCCATCGCCATACATTCCTGATGACGAAACACAGAAGGGTGAACTCATTGAGAGAATTCTGTGACATTCCCACATCAGTTCTCAAGTGTGCATTGGTCTCTTTAAAGCCTTGGTTATTCTTTACGTCCCGGTGAACATACAGGTTAGAGTTTGGTAATCGGGTTATCCCCTCTGTCAGTTACTTTCCCTACTAATGAAATATAGAGAATACATACACCGGTTCCTATAAAATTATAACTTTAACATTATTTAATCATTTTGGCTTTGAGTATCTCATACTCTACTCGTAAACGTTTTCATTGATGAATATACAAATATAGTGTTTTGTGTCGAACGTGGTTAGAATGTGGACGAGAAAAACTGAACTGAATTGAATTGAATCGAAAAAGTACCTGTAGAGATGGAGGCTCTATTGTTGGCTTCTGAATTATGCTCATGCTAGCCATCACAGGGTTCAAGGCAGACCAGTGAGTTTGTTTAACGTTGAACGTTGAGAGTGCCCCCATTACTAAGAAAGGTCAACTAAAGCCAATCGAAACATGCCATCTTTGAGTTACTACAGAGATCGCATAAGACTGGTCAGTATTTCAGTTACATCACGGAGTGACTGGTTAATGTGGGGGCAACACCCGGAGTAATGCAGACACGAGAGTTTACAGCTGTGGTAGCCACGCACTGAGAATCACGGTGGCAGCCCATCTGGTTGCTCAGCCCATTGTGTATTCATGGGTGACAGGTAGAGGAAAGGGGCGTAACCCTGATCACCAAACTGCCTGCAAACACCTGGACCACCTTTGCAGAGAGCGCTGATTGTGTACACCAGTCACCCTGTCGGGGACAGGTTAGTTTCCTCTTCAAATGTCATACACGTAACGAAATAAGTAGGACTGTGTGTTGGCAAATTGTGTTTCGGAAAGCGAGTTTTCCGGATATCTGAGGTTCGGATAAACGGGGCACGACTGTATTGTGAATCAGGTGCCCGTATAAACTAACAACTAGGCCATGAAATGAACATATTTTAGAGGGAAAACACAGTTCATAACATTCCATTATAACACACACACACGCATGTACGCACACACACAGAGCGAAGTGCACGTATATGTAAAACTAAAGTGCTTGAAAGTGAGTGGCACTGATTGTGCATGTCAATTCTATTTTCTACATCTACATAAGTCCCTGAACATATATGTTATGGTCCTGATAACAGCAACCTCAAAATAAGAGATGCACTTTTCTTATTTTTCTACAATTTATAGCTTTATTTACTCCGATTTGCCATAAAAATAACGAAGGAAAACATTGCATTACTAAAAATAATGCCATACGTATCGTTTGAAAAGCTGGTTTACTGGTAATACCGTGCGGTCCTAGAAATAAGACCAAATAGTACGTGCAGTTCTAGCTACAGAAGTCACTTTACTGTAGTACGTTTGGATAAAAAACGGCCTCACATGGATACAGTGTGTGAAGACCATTTTCTGGTTTCCCTCTCCATCATGTTAATGGGATAGTATTGCTAAAAGCGGTGTAAAGTGAGTGAGTGAGTTAATATTTAACGTCACATCGGCAATATTTCAGCCATATCGTGACGGGAACAGATTTGAAAACGAATATGTGTGTGTTATAAAACCTGTCGACAAAGGACAGTAAAACAACTACAGTATCACAATTTGAATTAAAACTAGCTTGGAAAGTTAAAACTAATATCAATATTCAGACAATATAATATAAAAACAGACTATAGATCGCCAGCAACAGAAGGTAGGTCACCATACTAGGGACCATGGGGACTTACAGTACCTTTGCTACCTGCATGGACCCTAGTTGGATTTACACCATCCCTTCAGCCGCTGGCGAGTGTACAATATGCTAGCCACAATTAAAACAACAGGAATACTACGATTAAAAGCCTGGTAGAATTAAATTTACTATGAATGTTTTTGGACTTACATACCCTCTCAGGAGGACAATATTTTTACAATACTTCAACCCCCTTTGAGGGTACAGCCAATAACAATTCTAGTTACGAATCCAAACTACCAATTATTAAAATATATCTTTTTACAGAAACATATTGCTCACAATTCAATCAAAAAATCAATTTCTTTTAAAAAACCAATAATTAAATGAAAACTAACGCTGGTAAAAAGATCCTTCATCGTTTTAACTGTAAAATACATATCCCTTGTGATGGAGAATTCGACACAGTCAAGCAGAATATGCTTGACCGTGACTCTCTCATCACAAGGGATACAAAATGGAGGATCCTCACCTTTTAACAGGTATGCATGAGTATATCTAGTGTGGCCAATACGACATCGTCGTAGTATGACCTCTTCAAATCTGGACTGACAACCCAAGTGGGTATAACCAATGTAAGGTTTTATCTCATGTAATTTATTTATACCAACTTGGGTGTCCCACTTCTTCTGCATCAGATCATGGATATAAGATCTAATGGTAGCTTTATAATCAGTGTAGGGAATAAGGAGTGGTGTCACAGATTTGTTGAGTGCTGCCTTGGCAGCAAGATCGGCCATTGCGTTACCAGAAATGCCTACATGGCTGGGTAACCAACAGAAGACGATGTCGTATTGGCCAGTAGCAAGATTATTATACAGTTCAATAATTTCAATTAAAAGTGGATGTTTACAAGAAAGATTTTTAATAGCCTGAAGGCAAGAAAGAGAGTCTGAATAGATTACATACTGTTTACGTTTCGGGTGTCTTTGAATATATTTAAGAGCTGTTAATATGGCGTTAGCTTCTGCTGTAAAAATAGAACTATTATCTGGTAATCGAGAAGATATTGTTCTGGATCCAATGACAGTGGCACAAGCCACTGCACCACCGTCCTTGGATCCATCTGTAAATAAGGGTTTATAATTGCTATATTGATGTTTCAGTTGATTATATTTTTGCTTATATTGTAATTCATTAGTCTCTGATTTTTTAAATGTGGTCAATGTTAGGTCTACTTGAGGCCTGACCAACTGCCAGGGAGGAGAAGAAAGAAGACGGGAGGGAGCTATGTTTTCCAGCTGAATCCCAGCAGCAGAAAGAAAAGGTTTAATTCTATGTCCCAGAGGCGGGACAAGAGAAGACTTTTTGTTGTATAAATCCTCATAAAGGGGATTGAAAACACAGTTATATGCAGGGTTAGAATGTTTAGAGTATAATTTAGTAATGTATTGTAAAGCTAACTTTATACGGCGCTGCTCAAGAGAAGGTTCATCAGCCTCAACATAGAGACTGTCAATAGGTGAAGTTCTAAAAGATCCAAGACAAAGTCTCAGACCTTGATGATGGACAGGATCAAGAAGTTTAAGATTGCTTTTGCAGGCTCCCCCGTAAACGATTGAGCCATAATCAAGTTTAGAACGAACTAGTGATCGATAGAGATGGAGAAGGGTAGCTTGATCCCCTCCCCATTTTGAATTTGAAACAACTTTCAACAAGTCAAGTGCTTTCAGGCATTTAGTTTTAAGTGATTTAATATGTGGTAAAAAAGTTAAATGTAAATCAAAGATTAGACCCAAGAACTTGGCTTCCTTCACAACTTTAATGGGCGTCCCATCTAGAGACAGTTCAGGGTCTTTATGGGGTTTATATTTACGACAAAAGTGTATGCAGTTAGTTTTTGATTTAGAAAATTTAAAGCCGTTTTCAAGACACCATTTATTTATTCTGTTTAAACAAAGCTGCAGTTGCCGTTCAATGGTATGCATATTTTTCCCACGACAAGAAATATTAAAATCATCCACAAATAACGATCCATCAATTGAATCGTTTAAAACTTTTGATAAACTATTTATCTTGATGCTAAAAAGTGTGACAGACAGAATACTGCCTTGTGGAACACCCTGATCCTGATTGTAATGATCAGACAGGGTAGAACCCACTCGAACTTGAAACTGTCTGTTATTTAAAAAGTTGGCAATAAATTGAGGTAAACGACCTCGCAAGCCGAAGTCATGTAAGTCTTTTAAAACACCATATTTCCAGGTTGTGTCATATGCTTTTTCGAGATCAAAAAAGATAGACACAGCATGTTGTTTATTAATTAGTGCCTTTTTAACAAATGATTCTAAACGCACTAAGTGATCGACAGTACTTCTGTTTTTCCGGAAACCACACTGTATATCAGTTATAAGGTTATTTGTTTCCAAGTACCAAACAAGTCGATTATTTATCATGCGTTCCATGGTCTTGCAAACACAGCTAGTTAACGAAATCGGTCGATAGTTGGATGGATCGGTATGATCACGTCCAGGTTTAGGTATGGGTACTACTATGGCGTCACGCCATGATGAAGGAAAGTTACCCGATGTCCAAATATCATCAAAAATATTGAGAAGAGTTTCTAGGCAGGATTCTGGTAAGTGCTTCAGGAGTTGATAATGTATGTTATCAGCTCCTGTAGCAGTATCATGAGCTTGATCAAGAGCAGTATGGAGTTCATGAATAGAAAATGTTTCATTATAATCTTCCCCATTATCTGAGTTGAAATTAATAGTTTTCTTTTCTTGTTGTTTTTGATACTGTTGGAATTTAGGTACATAATTAGAAGAGGAAGAGTGTTTAGCAAGGGTTTCACCCAGTTTATTTGCGATATCTGACTTATCAGTAAGTACTTGATCTCCATGTTTAAGATGATTGACACTAGATTTAGTACCCTTACCTTTAATTTTCTGGACCATGTTCCATACCTTGGACATAGGTGTCCGAGAATTTATTTTAGATACATAATTTTGCCAAGATTGGCGTTTGTTCTGTTTAAAAGTACGCCGTGCTTTAGCATTTAAAATTTTGAATTTGTTTAAATTATGCACCATAGGATGGCGACGGAAATAATATTCTGCTTTTTTCCTTGCCTTCCTAGCTTGTTTGCACTCATCGTTGAACCATGGTTTTCTTACGTGTGGAACTACAGAGGAATTTGGTATACACTCATCAGCTATGGAGTTCAGTTGATCAGAAAAAGATTTAATAGCATCTGGAACGTCAATAAAACGTTCAGGTTTAATTTTTTCAGCACACAATGTTTCATATAAAGCCCAGTTAGCCTTTTTAAAATTTCGTCTTGAAGACGGAGGAACATCAGATGGAGTTATAGGTTTTAATACAGTAGGAAAATGGTCACTTCCACACAGGTCATCGTGGACTGACCATTCAAATTCATTTAGTAGTTCTGAATTTGTCAATGACAAGTCAAGAGCAGAATAGGTCCCCGTACCAGGGTGTAAATATGTGTTGGAACCATCATTATAAATACATAAATCATTATCAGAACAAAAGTCCTCCAACAATTTACCTTTAGTGTTTATATTTACACTACCCCAGAGTGGGTTGTGCCCATTTAAATCTCCCATTATAATACAGGGCTTCGGGAGTTGATCATATAGAGCTTGAAGATCAGTTTTTGCAAACGTCGAAGACGGCGAAATATAAAGAGAGCATAGCGTAAACGCTACATGTAAAGTAACTCTCACTGCAACAGCCTGCAGATTAGTATTAAGTGAAACATGGCTTTGAATAACGTTTTGTCTGACTAGAACGGATGATCCGCCAGTGGCCCTATCACCCAGAGGTGAAAAACAATGATATGCATTAAATTGACGAAGGTCAAATGTATCTGTTTGTTTTAAATATGTCTCTTGGAGACATATCGCTGAAGGTGTAAATTCTTGGACTAATAGCTGTAATTCATGTAAATTAGTCCTTAATCCTCTGCAGTTCCACTGTACAATATTAGTGGAATAAACTATCTTTTGGGGGGATTTATTGGGGATCTACCCCGCACTCTTTTAGAGGGCGACAAGCTATGTGCCCTAGAATGGACGTTTTCAGAAACGTCCATGTCTTCAAGAGACCCGTATTTATTGAACAATTGAATTTTGTTCTGTGACCCTTTAGGAGCTCTGCCACTTTGTTGTTTTGAAGCATCAGGCTTTGGCTTCGATTTATTTTTCACAGTTTGTTGACTATCAGCTGTGGATTGAGACTTTGAGTGTGACTGAGATGATGATTTGTGATCAGAAGACGACTTTGAGGTACTAGGAAGTGATTCCTCAGTCTGAGATGACGTAGTAGGGGATAAAAGCTGTGGAGAATCGCAGTTGACCCAAGTCAAGGTAGTTTGGCAGCCTGTAGATGATTTTGTTATTTTAGATCTGGACTCAGATGGTGGTTTTGCGACTGTAGCGTAACTTTCTGTAAGGTCAGATCTCTTCACCAGTTTTTTTGCTTCAGAAAAAGAGATGTTCTGGGTATATTTTATTCTGTTTATTTCCATTTGCTCTTTCCATATTGGGCACTGTTTTGACGAAGATGAATGGTCGCCTGAGCAGTTGGTGCATTTTCTAAAGTCACTGTCACAATCTTCTGTTGTGTGTGTCTTCTCACCACAGTGAGCACACACAACAGACAATGTGCAGGTAGATACACCGTGTCCATATTTCTGGCATTTAAAACACCTGAGCGGGTTGGGGATGTATGTATCGACCTGAATATTACAGTAGCCTGCCTTCACTGATTTGGGTGCATTTGGAGAGGAAAACGTAAACAGATACGTATTGGTTTTGATGGTTTCGTTGTTTCTCCGGGTTGAAAAGCGCTTGACGTGGAGTACACCTTGATCCTTCATTTCTGATCCTATATCAAGTTCTGACATATCGTCAAACAATCGGTCTCGATCCCTAACGATACCTTTGCTTGTGTTCAGGGTTTTGTGAGCAGACACTGTGACGGGAATGCCCACGAAAGATTTGATGTTCATCAGGTTGGTGGATTGTTGTTTTTTACTACATTCAACTAATAGTGCACCCGAACGTAATCGTCTAATATTTTTCACATCTCCAGCAATACCTTGAATACCTTTGGAGACAGCAAAGGGGTTAAGCTTTAAAGGTGTTTTGTCAGGAGTCTCAATCACAACGAAACGCGGCCAATACTCAATCAATGCAGACGGTCTATGGTCAGTATCATAAGGGTCAGTTTCAAGTAAACGTTTTGTTTTCTTGGGTGGAATTTCATAAGCCATGGTTAGTTTAATTTGGTTCGTCATCCGAGCTCCCCACCCACCACGGAGTATCACAAGGACAATGCTAAAGCAAGCGGGCCTCCAGCCTGCAGCACCAAGGATACCCGGATGATATACTCTAGTAGAAGAATTATAAGAAATTAATCTACCAGATTGGCCCTTGAGCCATCGCCTTCTGGCACAAGACTCTAGGCAAGTTCATATGATCATAATGCACAATACTTAAATTTACAGATTAACAATAGTGCCAAGACCAAACTTCAAAATAATTCCAAATGAGATTTCTGCAATGACACACATGTAGTCTATGCACAGGGCTTGGCATGACCAGCCGATTGGTTGAATCGGGCCCATTCAACCACCCGTCTAGGTGAAGTAAGGGCCGAAGTGGTGTGTTGGGCAAATGGAACACAGTTAAAAGCCCAACTGCCCTCAACCACCAGGATCCCGTCCTCCACCGACACGGGACGCAACCCACGGCAAACAGGTTGCCCAATTTAGTCGCCTCTTACGACAAGCAATGGGGTGCTGTGGACACATTCTGTCCCGGGTCCACACGGGAGTAAAAGCGGTGTAAAACCCAACTCACTCACTAACTCAAAAGCCGCCAGATGAACTGCAATCTAACCTGTTAACTAATAACCATTAAATACTCAATGAACTCTGATCACAATTAAAAACATCATACCAACTTTGTAATGGTTGTGCGGATTATTTGTTCAAAACAGTTGTTTACCAGTCTATCATTAAATATTGACTGAGTGACACAGTTCACTATTTGTTACGAGGGAGGAGTGCAGAGAAAGGGACAGCCAGATTTTCGAGAAGTGCGCGCACAAATGTCGACAAATGTATTTATTAATTTACCTGTGCTGTGCCTACTCTTTCCTTTCTCGAACACCCGATTGTCCATTTCACTGCTCTCCTCCCTCGCAACAAACAGTGACCTATGTAAATATTTAGTGATAAATTGTCAATCAATACTTATTAACTTTAGAACAAACATTTCTGCAAAATCCAGAAACTAGTAATTAAATGTAATCAGCTGTTCTTCAATTTTATAATTAGTTTGATCAGGTGCCAAAAAACATGCAAAAAGTGACAAAGTGCACAAAGTGCGTATGCCACACTCTATGCGTGAGATCAAATTGCAAAGTGCTTGGCAACATGTTTACTCAGGGTTACTAGGTTTTGTATTTTTTTTAAAAAAGAAAAAAGAGTAAGATCACTTTTACAGATGGATATGCGTTTAAAGTAACATTCCTCAGATGTGTTTTGTATTTGTATATCTCAGCTTTAGTATTTAGATGATGCAAAAGTGTAAGTTCTAGGCTTTTATGTAGATATGATATTCTTAGTCAGAAGAAGCATTTACATGAAAGGGCTTCCAAATTGAGTGAATTGTGCAATATCAAAATTCATCAACTGATTAGTTCGGTAAGCACATCTCAATCCACTCAAAATATTAAACGAGTGCAAAGGTAACATTTTTAACACTTGAATGTCAAGCAATATCAGAATCAGTTCCTTGAGAAGTTTCTTCATACTTGAGATCTTGCGTCCATTCAACATCTTTGTTCTGAGCGGCGACTTTTCTCAAGACATATCCATCATACAGCATATGACTATGTCGCTTGTCATGATCTTGCCAAACGGGCACCACATGCATGTCTACAGAACACAGGCTTGACGCAAGTCTGAACATTGCCAAGTTAGGGGAGATAACTCATGCTCATATAGTACCCTTGCACCTTGAAAACCACTAAAATAATCATCTTGGAAAAGCATGATGAATGGATTGTCACTATTTTGCCCCGCCCCATTCAAATATCGGACATGAATGTTTTTTAGGAAAGATTACATTTTGTTTGAGTTGATAAGGTTGTATTTTCCACGAACCTGAGTGAAAAAGTAGGTCCCTTCAGAGATTCTTCACGGATGTCAATCGATCCTATCAGTCCACGGAGACATGGCCCTGAGCTGAGGCAATATTCTATTTATATCATGGATATAGTTAATAGGTTTTTATTATATTATATTCATTTCAAGGAGATAGATCATATCTTGCAACAGGTATATTTGACTTGTGTAGATTCTTGTGGGTTTGTATTTTTAATATGTATCCATCAAATGGTTAACACTGACCATATATTTCATATTTCATTGGTCTGTTTACAGAGATTGTTATTTTTTAATTGCTTGCTGCTTTAAGGCCCTTGAGGCATGTAATAGCCGTGGCGGACCGAGACACTTTTGAAATAAACAGCGGGGAAATACCTAACTAAAGGTTTACGAATGTCAAGTAAGTTATTACTAATATTTATGTTAATAATAATGCTCACTAATGTTCGAGCGAGAGGGAGTGCAAATACGTAATTTGCTATACTCCAAAATGTCCTGATAATATCTTAGATACGTAATATTCCTCAGTTCAACAAAAGTCTTTGTGCTGCATATGTCTTTTACAAAGCGAATTCCTTTGCTGTGTCAGTGTTTAAGTTATATTGTTTTCTGTCTAAAATGAAGATTGAGCCAAATTTTTCGAGAGAAAATGTCATAATAATACAGGGAATATCTTTTATTTCTTTTCTTAGAAAAGGTTGAACAAGGCTTCAAGGCAATGTGTCCGTAAACATTCATTTATATTTCTTATATAGGAAAATACCTAGTTTCAGTTTTCTGTTTGTTTTACTTTCTGTTCTGTTTTTAAGTATGTATTAATTTGTTTGTTATATTTTCTTATTCACTACTTTATTATATATATCTCACTTTGTGTGTTGGCGATTAGGTGCGTCACACTGATTGTGATCGTGGATGTACCAGGGGACACAGGTTGTGTTTGTGGATGTATCGGGAGATACAGTTTATGTTTGTGGGTGTACCAGGGGATACAGATTGTGTTTGTGGGTGTACCAGGGGATACAGATTGTGTTTGTGGATGTACCAGGAGATACAGATTTTGTTTGCCACGGTGTATCAAGACGGGGGACGCCAGAGGGTTTCACACTTTCCTCGAACATGGGAAACCTCGAACCCAGGTTTGATGAGTGAACGCTTTAACCACTGGGCTACCCCGCTGCCGGGGACAGCTAACCTAAGCCATATAAACCTGAGCGACGTTTGGAGCACGAAGTGGTCTCCCTTGCAAGGCACAAAGTGAGCATGAGAATACGTCCGGTATAGTGACAGTGTTGACTGACAAAAGCCACACCTCGCATGTGAGGTGACTGTACTGTTACTACCAGTGTAGTGGAACGCAACCTCACGGAGTAGTCTCCCTTGCATCGTTCACCACGATCAATTCTTTCAACATCCAGAGTGACGGTGTTCCTATCATTGTTTTTGAATGAAGGCTAACAATGCAGTGTCAGCAGCGACTGTGGTATACCAAACATTGCCAGAGTAATCTCCCCTGCACTATTCATATCAAGCTCGTATGTGCACGCTCTCAGAGAGCTGGTGAGACTGTGGCAGCGATAGGTATACTTCAATACCGCAGCTAACATGGTTATCTGTGAACGATCCGTACATTTGAAATAGGTCATATGGTCTGATGGGATAAAGGGCACATGGTCTGATGGGATAAAGGGCACATGGCCAAACGCAGACCGTCATTTCCTATTCTGAGAAATAAACATAATCTCTGTGGAATGACTTATGTGTGCGCCCTGGGTCCGTGTTACTCCGGCCCCACCATGCAGATCTATAGACCCCGTCCCGTCCCGTGCTGGGTCCATGTTACTCCGATCTCACAAAACAGCTGTATAGAGACGTCATAGCACCCCAGTAGACCCCATCCTGTCCTGGGTCCGTGTTACTCCGATCTCACCACACAGATCTATAGACCCCGTCCCGTCCCGTCCTGGGTCCACGTTACTCTGATCTCACCACACAGATGCATAGAGATGTCATAGCACCCCAGCAGACCCCGTCCCTTCCTGGGTCCGTGTTACTCCGACCCCACCATACAGATGTATAGAGACGTCATAACACCCCAGAAGACACCGTCCCGTCCTGGGTCCGTGTTACTCCGACCCCACCATACAGATGTATAGAGACGTCATAGCACCCCAGTACACCCTGTCCCGTTCTGGGTCCGTGTTACTTCGATCTCACCATAAAGATGTATAGAGACGTCAAAGCACCCCAGTAGACCCCGTCCCGTGCCGGGTCCGTGTTACTCTGATCTCACCATAAAGATGTCTAGAGACGTCATAGCACCCCAGTAGACCCCATCCTGTCCTGGGTCCGTGTTACTCCGATCTCACCACACAGATCTATAGACCCAGTCCCGTCCCGTCCTGGGTCCACGTTACTCTGATCTCACCACACAGATGCATAGAGATGTCATAGCACCCCAGTAGACCCCGTCCCTTCCTGGGTCCGTGTTACTCCGACCCCACCATACAGATGTATACAGACGTCATAACACCCCAGAAGACACCGTCCCGTCCTGTGTAAGTGTTACTCCGACCCCACCATACAGATGTATAGAGACGTCATAGCACCCCAGTACACCCCGTCCCGTCCTGGGTCCGTGTTACTCCGACCCCACCATACAGATGTATAGAGACGTCATAGCACCCCAGTACACCCTGTCCCGTTCTGGGTCCGTGTTACTTTGATCTCACCATAAAGATGTATAGAGACGTCAAAGCACCCCAGTAGACCCCGTCCCGTGCCGGGTCCGTGTTACTCTGATCTCACCATAAAGATGTCTAGAGACGTCATAGCACCCCAGTAGACCCCGTCCCGTGCCGGGTCCGTGTTACTCCAATCTCACAATGCAGATGTCTAGAGACGTCAAAGAACCCCAGTAGACCCCCGTCTCGTCCTGGGTCCGTGTTACTCCCATCTCACAATGCAGATGTCCAGAGACGTCAAAGCACGCCAGCAGACACCGTCCCGTCCATGTATTTCTCATGACTTCTTGGTTCTAATGTGACTTCACATATAGATTTTAGTTATGCTACAAAACACTCTCAACAGCAAGAACCAAATACTAGTCATTTCTAAGGCATAACATGTTTGTGACAGCAACTATTACAACAGATCTAGACTTAAACATATCCAGTGAGTTCGAAGTGAAAAGAATGCATCATTTGTAAAGAATATTCTTTACAAACTTACATGCGCGCTCATTACTCAACCGTACTGAGATCTTTATTAGGATGTAACGCCTGTGTATTCTCTACATTATGGGTGACTATAAACAGATCTTTACAATGAGATATCCATACAGAGTATTCTTTCAATCTGTTGATGCACCATAGCTTACGGATCAAAGTTACGCAGTTGTCGTGTATAAATCGTGTATAGAAACCAGTTCAATAGAGACCATCCTTACACGAACACAAAGCCGTGGCCTGACATGCGCATGTTTAAACATTTGGAACGTCATTTCAACAGTGCTCCGCCATTATCATTGAAAGATTTTGGTGAAAGATATTGTGAAAAAGTTTGTCCTCACAAAAGACACGCTGGTTCGCAAACGATTAATAAATCACCATTAAATTTCCTGTCCACAATGTCACGCATGTCATTTTTTTTCGACAAAGTGAGAGCAGGTTGTATTAGTCATGTCTGTGTGGTGTGTCGGGTAGCTACATAACGTGCACATCGCAATATTGTAGGCTGACGAGCGACAGCTATGTTATTAGCTTTAAAATATCAGACCACATCAGGTAACGGAGAATGTCCACATCACACGATGTCTAACTAATTATATGTTTCGTACAAAGTTCGCACCATAACGTCAATAGGTTTACGATTCATAAACAAAGTTCAACACATTGACACAACACACACGTCACTGTCGTGACATTTACATTTGAACACACATGAGATAATCAAGTGGAAATTTAATGCAATAAGTATGAGAGATGAAACTGTTTTGGGTTTGAACTTTGTTAATTTTTAAAGGAATGTAAATGTATTCTGGAATGTGAAACCCTACGTCTCTATTTCAGGAAAGTGAAAATGAACAGGACATGGCTTGTAACTGAATGCATACTAGCATGATAAGTTTGATGTGTAACGTTACAATCTCAGCAATGTGCCGGCAGTGTGTAAATATTCGAATCTTGACTCGACAATCTAGTGATCAATAGCATGAGCCTTTATACAGTTGAGATACGATGACGTATGCCAACCAAGATTGCGAGCCTAACCACCTGGGATCGTTATTCGACTCTTCCAACATGTTCTCCTGAAGACCAATTCTAACTCGAACCTTGTTGCATGTTTAACTGCTTAATAAAATCATGATCATATGATGTTTAAAAACAACTGTTCAGTAGTTGTAAGTTTGATTTAGTAATCCAGCATTAGGAGTTATACGGTAAATCTCTGGTGCATTAACAGTAGAAACTATTGTGCCGGGTAGTATCTACTATGTGCCTTCAGGTATACCAGTAACTGTCTGTACCCTCCAACGGGAGACATGATCATTCATGTCCCCGGTGCTATCGATTGAATGTTACCAAACAGAATCACTACACTACTTCAAATTATCAAATAAATTTAAATACCAAAATACTAATCTCGATAGGATGACACACTCATTTCGTTTTCACCCTTTAAGTCTTCCAAATATAGGTAAATACAGAAAGGTCAAAATTCAGTTTTCTGGGGACACTGATAGTCTGTATACTAGATTAAAACATACGAACATTCGTAAAGTCTGAACAACAACACTGGTATCACTAAAGCTGAGGTGAAAATCTCTCAGTAGATGGTCGTAGTCAGCATACATCTAAAGCTACATCTAAACATGCACCTATCACCCTACCTTTAACAGTGGAAGATACAAAAACCTTTCAACATCCATATGGAATCTCTGGTGAAAGACGATTCGATCGTACAACTGTGACTAGAGTATGTAATTGTACACATATATATCAGTGTCTCCATGTCCGAGTAACACGTGCATGTACTGTGTAGAGATATCACCGGTATATATTTATATATTACATATATATCAGCTATCCCATGTTCAAGTAATACGTGCATATACTGTGTGGAGATATCACCGGTATATATTTATATATTACATATATATCAGCGATCCAATGTTGGAGTAACACGTGCATATACTGTGTGGAGAGATCACCGGTATATATTTATATATTACATATATATCAACGATCCCATGTTGGAGTAACACGTGTATATACTATGTGGAGATATCACCGGTATATACTTATTTATATATTACACATGTATCAGCGATCCCATGTTGGAGTAACACGTGCATGTACTGTGTGGAGAGATCGCTGGTATACTGTACCAGTCCTAGTATACCGAGATATCAGTATTCCTGCAATATTGCAAGGCTGGGCTTCACACACTATACCTATGTGACGAATAGAACCTTCGAGTGAAGAGTGAACGCTTCAACCGCAGGACCAACCTGGAAAAGATTGATTAAATAAAAATGAGTGACACTTGTCATACAATGGGCAGTGATTCAACTGCTTCTTGCTTTTGCCCACTGGCTACAATACAACGTGAATAGCAAGAACCAGAAACCATTCGTTTCTGTCACATAGAATGTTGTTGATAGCTAATGTCACCACAGGTCTAGATTTGCACATGTCTTTTAGTGTCCACCACACTGAAATCTTTGAACACGAGTGTTTGTTTCGATTTCTTGCCAGTGTGTTCTCCACATTCACCTATAGATGTGTGTGACAAGACATAAATAAGTGCGTAGAATAATATGTCTGTACAGGAGTTTTTCAGTTTGTTGTAACACCCTGGCGGATCACAGTTACCAAATCGTCCTTAACTCTTATAGAAACACGCTCAATACAGAGGACAATGGACGTTTCCGAATGTTTCAATATTGAGCTGTCGTCTGTCCTGAACGACTATGGTGAAAGAAACTGTCACAAGGCCTGTGATCACACAATGACACACTGGTTCATATACAAATAACAGTCATCACTTAATTCCTGTGAACAATGTCATGCATGTAGGTTTCCTCGGGGAAACCGTTTGTATTAGCAACGTCTGTCATGCTGCCGACGGTAGCGACACAAGTTGCACAGCACAGAACAGTACGACCTACTACCACACGCGATACTGCATTATGTTAGCATTAAATAAACTATATGTGTTATCGACAATGTTTTGAATACGAATTTCCTCGAGAGAGTTTTAGCATGAGTCATGTCTGTGGTACATTGGGCCGCTAACCAAGGGCAATACCAGCAGACGAGTGCACACTTCATAATGCTAGGCTATAGAATGTCAGTATACAGCACTATATGGACAGTGTCCAGCTTACACGACGGTGTTGAAGCAGACCTGGATGCTCTGCTGACTGACTGCAGTGACATATCTGAGTACAAAGTGTCCTTGTCGTGAATAGGGTCAAAGTTCATAAACAAAGTTCAACACATAAAAACAACACACACGTTGCTGTCGTGACATTTACATTTGAACCTACATTTAGAAAACTACGAGAGATGAAACTGTTTTCAGTTTCAACTGTGCAAATAATTAATCAAACACATTCAAACTATTCAAGGAAATAAACATGAACATGAAGTGTCTGGAAACATACGTTTTATGAAGAAAGCAAGGCGGACAGTAAACTCAAGTGTCTATGTTTTTCCTTCTCATGATGGAAGAAAGTTTGTGTCTGACTCGGCTCGTCAGTATGTGTAAAGAAAATTATCAACTTAAAGCCGCCGAAAATGCCGATGAACCCTCACATATCCATAGTGGAATCCATTTTTGCTTCATTAATCTTTTGAGATATGGAAACTACTCTTACGGCAGGATTAAGATTGATTTAGTAGTCTGAAATAAAGAGCTATCTAATTAGCATACGGTTTATCTCTGGTGCGTCAATAGTGAGGAAACGGTCTGGTAGCGTCGTCCGCGTGGTTCCATGTATACTAAACGAAAAAAGAAACTTTACACGACTTACTTAATGTTCCTACCATACCTATATAGAAACACAGTGGAGAAATCTGGTTTATGGACGTAATGAGCGTACAGTAAAACAGGATTAGACATTAAGATATGCTTGGCGTCAACAGCAGTAGCGTCACACAGTTAGCAGTCTACCTAGAACAACTCCATGTTGGAGTGCTACATGCATAGTTTGTGTGGCAATGTCACTGGAAGGGAAAGTACTGTCAGGGAAACTCTCGTTGTTGTAGTTTATCCCTAGTATTATGTACACAGAAATGAAGGGACACCGTTACACTCCACACCATCGACTCAGATGCTTCTCACGTCCTCGCAGTGTCAGGTATATCACCTTTAATTTGGTCTGCACCTGCGTGGGCGTCATAGACGGACACGATCTACGCACATGAGATATGTGAGTTCATACTACCAGTTCCAATTCAATGGTTAAAAACTCGTCATTGAAAATGTCAATCCATACAAAAACAACCAAACAGAATATCTTTGCACTAGGTGTTGGTCTTTGTTGTACAAGACCAATAAAGCACCATTAATTTCATGTGAGCGGAAACGAGGATTGTGACTGCAATGTAGCAGATAGGCGAAGGCAGATAAGTCGGTAACTGACATGAAAGGAAATGTACAATACGCTCAACAGGCGACATGGACTGACAACTGCACACTGCACACTGCACACTGCACACTGCACACTGCACACTGCACACTGCACAGTTACCAGGTATAACTAAAGTGAATGGGGTCTCCACACTGCACAGCCTCCAGGTATAACTAAAGTGAATGGGGTCTACACACTTTTCTACTAATGTGTTAATTCTAATAGACATTATATCACTGCCATGAACTTAGGCCAGAAGATTAATCAATGAAAATTAGTCCAAGTAGCTATAGCTTAAACTTTGATTTCCAAATATAAACTTTAATTTTAATGTATTTTCAAATGTTTTTAAAGTGTAATGTACAGAAAGTTAAACATTACTTGTCATTTGCTTTCTAGGGATATGTTAATGTACTTTCAAATGTCGTGTCCTTCTGTCGTCGAAATGAAAATGAATTTACAGGCGCCATCAAGGCAATAAATCTGAAGAGGTTGATACTGAAGGATGAATGCAACTCGTTTAATAATCCTTCATTGAAATATGTATAATGTTACAGTTTACATTATACATATTCTAAACCTTAACCAAGAGAAAGCAAAAGAAACTAATAACAATGATAATAGCAATAACAGTGACAGGGTAACGTTCTCGCATCTCTAAGACCCAAACTTTGATATTCGCACATATGGCCATACATCATCGTGGGTACATCGCATACATTAATTTGTCGTGTTATATATTCAGATCACACATTGTGCGCCACAGTAAGATGTACATTACAACAGTTACTATTTCCCCCTATCACTCCTCCATGTTTGGATCCTGGACCGGTTTCATCCAAAATTCTGAAGAGTTTGTTTGCGAATCTTCGAAGACCACATTGAGACATCCTCCTGAATCATGCACAGTTACTTCCTTCATATATCAGTGTATCTCCTATGAATCTATTTCTCACTTCAGGAACAAATTCTATTATTTTAGCAGAAAGAACTTTTTATGTTTCCATAGTTTGCCCAGACGACAATATAGATACTAAATACCACACGCTTGGTATATTTATACAGTTTTAACTGTTTCATCGAGTCTGCGTGTACAGATAACAGGTACGATAACAGGTAATAGATAACCTTCTACACACAGAAATAAGTTCTACAAAACTCTGAAATATTTTGTAGATCTGAGATTTCTAGTACATTCCAGCATGTAGTCTAAATATTGTACAATTACAGTGTACCAAGCCGTTTTACCTCTCTTACTCGCCATGTATAAAATGAAGTATTGTTACACAACGAATAACCTCATAACAAAATAGCTTCACTTCACGTCACTTCAAAGGTTGTATGTATATGTTGTGTAGATTGTTTCTCGGGAGCTACTTAAGGAGTACATTCTTGTGGAGGATACGTTGAGGTAACACAGGATCGAGTGTACACTGCTGATGGCAATGACATATAAATGGTGACATTTTCACATTCAGTATATATGATGGTAAAGGACAATTTATATACAATCTTGTTGTCTCTCAGGAAAAGAAAATACGCTGCAAATCTGCACATCTACATTTCCTTGGCCAATACATAGAGTGCGTCATGTAACTGACAGTCATCCAAACGAACACGTGTCAATACTGATACCTCTCGAAGTTGAAAATAGGATAAAGTACAAAAACAGAACGTTTAACATATGCGGCAAGAGTTAAACCTGTGATGTTGACGACATTGAATTCAGAGACCACGATAAGATACATACCAACAGACAGAACAAAACGCCTACTCACAAAGACTCAAAGGTTAATACATCCTCAAACTCTGTTCACAAACAATTATTCCAACAAATAATAGACACTGTAGTTAATACTGATGTCGAAAATTGGGATGTACCAATCGTTGTAGATAAGAATTATTTTATTAGATTACAAGAACTCTTGTCTCATGTGCTAACACATTATTTGCATGAAGAAAACAGGCCAGAAGAATGGGCAGCATTTATCCACCTGTGTGCAAGTGATGATTTCAACGTAAATAACATTGTCAGTCAGTTATTTTGGAATGTAGTCAAATGCCACCATAACAGCAGTAATCATGCTTGGAGATTCTCAACTCAAGTGAAGCAGTTCTGGACAATAGGGTTACAGGTATTTCATGCCAAAGCCATCCGCGTCAGATGGGAGGGTAGTGAAAAACTGGTGTGCTGCAATTGTGAATGCAAGTGGTGGTCACACCTTCCAGTGACGCCATCGGTGAGTAGAAAGTGCCTTAATAAACAAACAATTGTCAAAAATAGACTGAGTCAAAAAAGAAACTTCACATTTTTTCTTCAGGGCACTATAAAAGAAAAAAAGATGGTAAGATGGTTAAATTGTTATTATTTCATCGCTGAGATCCGTGTGATGTACTCGATACACGGACAGTGCCACAATCAGTTCCATTCCAAAATGTGTCAGTTCAATATTGAGTATGGCCGCCCCAAGCATTCACCACTGCCAAACACCGTCTCCTCATCGACTGCCTGATGCTTGTGAACACATGGCTGGGGTTTCTGGGCCATTGCTCTTGCAAGGCAAAGCCAAGTTCCTGCAAATTCAGATGGTGTGTCCTAAGACCACGAAGCCTTCTCCCTAGTGCATCCCAAGTGAGTGAGTGAGTGAGTTAATATTTAACGTCACATCGGCAATGTCTCAGCCATATCGTGACGAGAACATTTAATTCTGAAATGAAATATATGTATAGTATAAGACCCTGCCAACGAAGGACAGTAAAACAACTAGAATATCACAGTTTGAATTAAAACTAGTGTGGAAAGTTAAAACTAATATCACTATTCGGACAATACAATATAAAATCAGGCTATAGATTGCCAACAACCGAAGGTAGATCACCATACTAGGGACCATGGGGACTTACAGTGCCTTTGCTACCTGCATGGACCCTAGTTGGATTTACATCATCCCCTCAGCTGTTAGCAATTTAGACAAATCTAGCCAAAAGTTAAAAATACACAAATACTACGATTAAGAACAATGGAACGTTTAAATTGACTGTGAATGCTTTTGGACTTACGTACCCTCTCAGGAGGACAATAATTTTACAATACTTCAACCCCCTTTGAGGGTACTAGTGCATCCCAAACGTGCTCTATTGGATTAAGGTCAGGGGACCTCGGTGGCCAGTCCATGACGTTGATGCCAGCGTTTTGAAGGAAATTTCGTGTCAACACCAGACATCGGGAACGGTTGTTCCCTCAGAAATCACCCCACACCATGCAACTTCCGCCCCCGAATCTGTCGACTTCCTGTAAACAACATTGGACATACCCTTCACGACGTCGTCTCCAGACTCTGTACCTGCCGTCCGCGATTCTGAGGGTAAACCTGGATTCATCGCTAAAGATGACTCAATTCCAGTCTCTCTGGGTCCATCGGAGGTGACTTTGGGCCCACGGCAGACGCTGGCGTTGAAGAAACGGCGTCAATATTGGCCCACGATATGGACGTCGAGAATGGAGATTGGAAGCCCGCAAGCGATTTCGAATAGTCTGTGAGGACAGTCGACCTCTAAACATCTCAGCCCTGGTTCATGTAGCTGACAGAAATCTGACACGTAGGTGACGTAGGACGATTTGACGGTCTTCTGCTCGTGACATCACACGTGGACGACCCGACCTTGGGCGATCAGAAGTGGTGCCAGTTTGTAGTAGACGACCTTGCAAGTCGTAAACAGTACGACGGCTGCATCCCATTGCTCTTGCGACATCAATAACTGATCTTGCAGCTTGCAACATGCCAACGGCACGTTCACGTTGCACATTTGATAATCAAAGTATCGTTATCACTGTGGTTTAAAAATGTTTTTCTTTTTCCATTTCTTGAGGTCAATGGAAACACGTGCAAATGAAGAAAACTTCGATGCGAAGATCACGTGATCGACTGTGCCTGCAAAACCTGATTTGGCACAAACGTCTTTTGCACGACGAATGGATTGGTTTGAGTGGATTTTGCTAACGTTTCTGTAGAGTCGAAAGATAGGGATCCCATTTCGGATACAGAGATGTATCATAAGAGGAAAATTATTCATTTTTTTTTAAAATTAAATTTTGTGAAGTTTCTTTTTTGACTCAGTATATTCTGTTATCTTTTCAATGTGTCCTCGTTTGTTATATATCTATTACACCAGTCATCGTGTGTTATATATCCATTACACCAGTCACTATGCCATCTACATACGACGTTTGGTTTGCCTTTCAGTATATAATAGCTATGATGTTAAGAGACGGGATTGTTCATACAGATTCATTTTGTGTTTGTCCTAGGACTTGCTGTTCCTATACTCGTTAACACCAATGACTGATGTTCTCCTGTTCACAGTTGTGTCATAGTTCCCCACATTCTCATGGAGATGAAGCACAGACACCAAACTAAGGTTCAACAGGACATAGAATACTGATATGCCTTTGTACTTTGAGACAATTTGAAACTGTCCGTGTTATACGAATTCCGAAACTAATACATCATTTTGTAAAGAAATGCAAATCATTTACACTTGATTTTAAGGGACTTGTAATGTTGCTTCACGTTATCAATAGTTCAGAAATGTGAAGCAGAAAATACACAACAAGGTACGTTTTCCTTCCTACTACATACAAAGTGCAGTCAGACTGACTACTCCCTGATGCACTGGGATTTGCAGCGTTCGGTAAATGTAAAGTCCTGGTACCTTGTCTGCTTCCCTGGACATGGGCAAACACACGTTTGAGATCAGGAAGTAAGTCACGATGACACACATTGAGGCGCAGTTTAACAACGAATGTGCCCGAAGGTTGCTAGGTAACATTAGAGATTGGCTAGGTAGGAACAGTACAAACGTCAGCAAGTAAACCTTTCGACTTAACTAACGTTCTCGTACACACAGAGCTCAGTTAAGGGTCAGATAGTGGGGAACATTGTATAACATATCAAGTAGTTTGACCTCCATGATTCATAACGTCCGCAAGACGAGGACCAGAAAAGCAGTACGAGGAACATGAAACATGACAATGCTAATGTGTATAGAGTAGCGTTAAAAACTCACAGAGTTATGACAACATGAGCGTGACACTGCCAAACCTCATACTCCATACGTCTTTGTGAAGTAAACCCTAAATTGGTAAATCTATACTTGTTTCCAATACAGGAAAATATGATACATTATTTGTAAAGGTACTTACAGGGGTGCTTAACGTGTTTTCAAAATGTATATTACATTCTTTCGATATGATTCCGTATAGGTTCATAAGACATGTGTGTTTTCACAAAGGTTAATTGTCAGGAATGTATTACTATCTGATGTAAGCAGACCAATGAAGATCCAATGAAGGTTAGAATATTGGTCTTCAGCAATATTTGTAAGAGGCGATTGGCCGTCGCAGCTGTTGAAATAAATAAAACTAACCGTCCATAACATTGTGTCATCCCCGTACGTCCAGGGTTATGATGTGATCTTTGTTTGGATGAAAATGTCCATTCAACATCTATTTGTGACGGTTAACCACAGTTGCTACAGGGGTGAACATCACCATCACTGACTTTAGTCCTCTTACAACTTCCGTACATGGTGGACAGAGATTTAAATGTAATGAATATTTCGTCAATTGTAGTTCTGAAAAATTAAAACAAACATACAATTTACTAAATGAAAATGCATTCGAAACAAAGTACGATTATATTAAGACATCCTTAGAAGCCCATGCGTTTGACAAAATTACAGACAACACAGTACTAGTTGCAATATGTCTGCTTGTATGTTTTTTAAAACCACAAACAGCAACACTCCAACCTTTATATAAACTACTCAAAAAAGAAACGCTTAGGTAGTATTTTTCTGTGTAACTTTTCGAATTTGAATCATTGGTGTCTATGTAATCAGTATATATCTATTGTGAATGCTGTCTGCAAACATTTCCGAGTTTGAATCCATCGTCATTAAGGATAACTCGCCAAAAAGCACCAAAATCTGTTTTCCTAAATAAATGCAATAAATTATGGACGGGAAGAAATTCATGTGTTTCCTTTGCACATTCCATGCATCATTTCCAGTCAAAATCGGAAGGGGTTCAATGCTTTTGCGACAGCTGACAATCTTAAAGTTGGTGTTACCTACTGAAGCTCAGTGCAGCAATACGATTGATCATGTGGAGACTTTGGATTTCAAGGCAACCGAATGTGCCACAGAGAACCATAGCAAGACTTTGACATCGCTACCAGCAGCAAGGATCAACACGTGATCGCCCCCGTGTGACCACGCCCGCTCAGGACAGGCTTATTCGTCTTCGACATTTGAGGAACAGCTTCATCACAGCATACTACACAACATCGGTAGTGCTAGGACTCAGAACATACGCTGGTATACGTTCCAGAAGACCTTTGCGAGGACCTGTCCTTACACGTCAACATCGGTAACAACGCAGACATTGGTGTCGCCAACATCTCCCATGGCCATTTGCAAAGGTGGAGAACTGTTCTTCAGTGATGAGTCACGTTACATGCTGCGACGTTCCGATGGAAGAGCAGGTGTATATGGACGTCGTAACGAGCGCTACGCTGCAAATTATGTACAGGATGTCAGCTGATTTGGTAGTGGGAGTGTCAGGGTTTGGGCTGGGATCCCATACAGTGGCAGGACAGATCTCATTCAGATCCAGGGCAATTTGGATCTCGACGTTACCGTGATGAAATCGTCAGGCCTCATGTCCTTCCTTTCATGAACCGCAAGCACGTCACTTTTCAGCATGATGACGCTCGGGCGGCAAGAATAACTAGGGATTTCCTTGCCCAGAATAACGTTCAGGTTCTTCACTGGCCCTCACGATCACCGGATCTTAAACTTAGTGAGCATTTGTGGGACGAATTGGATCGTCGTGTGCGGCAGCGTAACCCTCAGCTAAAGACGTTACCTGCTCTGCTTGTAGCCTTGAGGGGAGAGTACCAACTCATTCCGAGGCACTTCATCCGGAATCCAGCAAACATTCATGCTAATGTGGCCGCAAATGATACTGACTGCTCTGCGACCTTGACCTTGCAATACTTGTCGTTTCTGACGTAAAGTTTCTTGCAGCATTGGACCGTTAATGTTCATTTAGGTTTTCCTCATGACCGCCCAATATAACTGAACCTTAAGTGCATAAACTGATAACTATTTCAGCTATGCGTTTCTTTTTTATGACTAATATATATATATGTGTGTAGATAGATAGATAGATAGATAGATAGATAGATAGATAGATAGATAGATAGATAGATAGATAGATAGATAGATAGATAGATAGATAGATAGATAGATAGATAGATAGATAGATAGATAGATAGATAGATAGATAGATAGATAGATAGATAGATAGATAGATAGATAGATAGATAGATAGATAGATAGATAGATAGATAGATAGATAGATAGATAGATAGATAGATAGATAGATAGGTGGAGCCAGCAATCCAGTTATTGGCATGTGGAGGTCACTGCACCAGGAGAATATATATGGATACTGTGTGTATGTGTGTGTGTAGAAGACAAAC
Source organism: Haliotis asinina (assembly GCF_037392515.1). Taxonomy (NCBI): domain Eukaryota; kingdom Metazoa; phylum Mollusca; class Gastropoda; order Lepetellida; family Haliotidae; genus Haliotis; species Haliotis asinina. Next base: position 4,619,763 of record NC_090283.1, on the reverse strand, counting down.
AAACATCCAGACAGACAGACAGACAGACAGACAGACAGACAGACAGACAGACAGACAGACAGACAGATAGAACTGTATACTAGATGTTCACCTGTTCGGCTGAGGTGGTGTTATGGTTTGATAAAGCAATTTGCTGTGATTAGAAGACACGTGTAGTGGTAAGTCAGGGCAATCTGGATGTCAGATGATACTGTGGTGAGGTGTTGCGACGTGTAGTGGTAAGTCAGGGCAATGTGGATGTCAGATGATACTGTGGTGAGGTGTTGCGACGTGTAGTGGTAAGTCAGGGCAATGTGGATGTCAGATGATACTGTGGTGAGGTGTTGCGACGTGTAGTGGTAAGTCAGAGCAATGTGGATGTCAGATGATACTGTGGTGAGGTGTTGCGACGTGTAGTGGTAAGTCAGGGCAATGTGGATGTCAGATGATACTGTGGTGAGGTGTTGCGACGTGTAGTGGTAAGTCAGGGCAATCTGGATGTCAGATGATACTGTGGTGAGGTGTTGCGACGTGTAGTGGTAAGTCAGGGCAATCTGGATGTCAGATGATACTGTGGTGAGGTGTTGCGACGTGTAGTGGTAAGTCAGGGCAATCTGGATGTCAGATGATACTGTGGTGAGGTGTTGCGACGTGTAGTAGTGCTTGTCATGGGACAACATCGTGGAACTCTTCTCGAACATGACAACACCAGACCCAACACTGCCAGATCACTTCCAACGTTCTTTCTTCAACGTCATAATGTTGAATCTCGCTCACTCGACCTCAGCCCAGTAGAACATCTATGGGATCATCTCGTAAGTTAACAGTAGTTAATCATCGTTCGACTCCCCATGATCAATGGGCAAGAATTTCAGGAGGAAGTATTTCATAAGGACACGAGTACAAACGTGCATCGATGCACACGGAAGCCATTCAAGATACCAAGCGTTATACCTGTTGTTGTGACTCTCGGCTGTCTGTTTCTGAAAATCGAGATTGAACATCATCGGCAATAAGACGGTGTGTGTGTGACGGGGAGTGGGGTTAGTGGGTAGTGGGAGGAGCAGGAAGGTAGACCAGTAGGTAAAGCGTTCGCCCGCCGTGATACCGCTGGAATATTGCTAAAAGCGACGTAAAACTCACTCACTTAGTTCCTAAAATGCGTTATACATACAATTACCACGCTTGTTTTAGTGTTCGTCACAGCAACAATACTCACATGGCAAAGAGCAAAGTCATGAAGAACTCCTACGAAACACTTTATTACAGGCAAGGCACAGGCTTACGTTGACAAATAATCAGGTCGAACGGGGATTCGAACTACCCAAAAGAGGTTTGTGCTGTGCCCACAGAACGAAACCTTGTGCAACGACTGGGATACATATTGCCATTATATAATTATCATACACAAAAAGTGTGTAAATCATATTCAAATAAATAACCCTTTGGCTATGAGAAAGATCAGATATCAAGCGAGTGTAGTATGGCAGTCAATGTGAGACTGGAAAGCTTTCCTCTTTCACTGAGAGCACACATTCGTGATATCCACGTTATCCGTGTTTCAGAATGAATGTTTCGATCATGCCCAAAGGAAGCTGAAACCTCACTGAAAAAGCGACCTTCGTACAAAGACAGCTAAATGTTGATAAATACATCAGAAACGAAACTTGCTTCAGTCAGTTCATTTCACTGCTGATCAGTGAGCAAAGGCGCATCTGCATGGAAAGGTAAGTCTATCATTTGAACAGCATCAAACAACTGCATGTTTATATAACTTGCAAGTTATTGTTATTTCAAATCACAGTGAGGTTAGACATGATATAATCCCCCATTTATAGGTTGTTTTATTCATTTCAGGACACCAATGGATCTACACGTCACACTTAGTGTTGTTCTTTCGTTGCTGTTGACACAAGGTAATTTTTGTAGTTAGCTTTAATTAAACATACATGCATAAAGAGCACTTCACAGTGTTTACACTTTCCTGTCTGAAGTTACATAATATTTGACCCAGGCTCTAGTAATGTGTAAGAAAGTTGACTTTCGTGAGTGGGGCAACGGTCATCAAGCATTTCCTGACAACAAGCTATCTCTAATCGAGTCATGATTTTTTAACGTATCAAATTTCAAGCCGACGTCATAGTTTGTGCCACACTGTAGTCCGAATACGTATTTCCGTTGTTTGGATGCTAGGGACCTATTATCAAACATAGCATAATATATAGTACTATAATATGCCTATACATAAAACTGCATATCATTTCGAGATTAAGAAGTTGCTCAAAAACGTTACTGAAAAAAAGAGTGAATCAATGTTCAGCTTATTTCTTTGTCCTAAGTTGATACAATATACGAAATGGTATTTGTTGTCATGTTTTCAGCGGAACATTGCTTGGAGGGACAGAATTGTTGGAACTGCTCACGTACATATTGCAGTACAGAGTGCTTTCCTGGGTATTTCGGCCTCAAATGCAGCTTGACTTGCAGTAAGAATTGCCAGCACAGTAAATGTAGTCGAACAAAGATTGGCACCTTTAACTGCTCTGACGGTTGTGTACCTGGGTTCCACGGCTCTCAGTGCAACATTCCCTGCACAGATCCGAAGGGAAACTGCACAAAATGTCCTGGAGGATGTGATGGAACGTTCTGCCATCTGACATCATCTTGTGTTTCTGGATGCCAAGACCAATACTATGGGTCCAACTGCAAGAACTGTTCACCCAGATGTCGACACTGTAACAGGATAACAGGCAGATGTGATAAGTGTCATGATCCATATCATGGTCTGGACTGTGAATACTCATGTGAACATTGTTCAACAACTGACTGAGTACAAACATGTGCACCTGGGTTGTATGGAAGTACGTGTTCCAAAAGATGCAATAAAAACTGTTTAGTTTACCCTGCAAGCAATAACACTTTGACAAATAACAGTTCCTCTTCGTGCATATCTGAATGTGAAAGATATAGTGGTGAGTGTATCAACGGTTGTGTGGATGGCTGGTCCGGTCCAAACCGTCACTCTCGGGTTTACTGTAACACAAATTGTTTGGGTTGTAATGAAACAGGTGTTTGTGTTGGAGGATGCTCACCTGGTTACTTTGGAGAAGACTGCCAGCCTTGTTCTACGACCTGTTACAATAACACATGTCACCCTGAGAGTGGGTTTTGTGTGAGTGGGTGTATCAGGGGACAGCATGGACAATTCTGTAAACTCTCCTGTGCGAACTGTTTGGGTGGTGCCTGTCATGCTGGCAGTGGGAAATGCGCTGAAGGTAATGTTAGATCAATTAGGAGAGTTCGACATGTCTGCTGTTGAATTACATGACACCATAAGATGTCATTGAAGTGGAGGCTCTTCTGTAGAAAATGTTTCCGACTGGACTGACGAAAACACATGAAAGTAATGTAAATAATCAACAATGTGTGACCATATATAATGTCGTAATGTCATAACAGGCACTTTGCTGTCACGACTAGTACTGTAATGAATGTTTCACTATGGCGGCGAAAAACCATAGCTATATATAGCGTATTCTATCTGTTTTTCACAAGAACTGTCAGAAATGGCTTGGAAAACCTCGCAACAGTTAACAAACTTTGCTTGATATGTAAAAGTATTCTACAAGCTTCATGTTGTTTAAACAAGCTTTTCATAAGTCAGAATCGTAAAACTGACAATCGTTTAGCAGTGATTTCTTGCATCCTTGAAATTGGGTTTGTGGTCATTTGCTATTGTACAGTGTGACCACATGGTGACACTTTAGTACCATACCAACAGTAATACTGGCTCGGTGAACACGTTGTTTTCACGGATAAATCTATGTCATACCTCGGCAATAGTAAATTTGGCATGTTTCAGAGATCACTCGGAGCACCATGACTGTGATATCAGCAGTACTGTTCACATCGTGTATACTTCTGATCGCTGATGTAGTTGGTATCTACCTTTTCCGTCGTTGCCGGAAAAGATCCTCAACAAGAAGGTGAGTGTTTTGTTATCTCTATTTTGTTGAAACTCCGTGCTAATTATACTGAACACTATTTGTCACCTGACTATTCGTTGAATATTGATACGATCAATTCCAAGCAGCTTACGTTCAGAGATGTTGAAGTTGTCTGTCAGTCTGAGTCAGGTTGAAGATATCACATGTGGACAAACCGAACAGTTTGTACAACAGGTGAATGCGAATTATGAACGCAAGTTTGCACACCAACAGAATCAATGTAACCCAGTCTTACTGATCATAGATACCATGCAGAAGTAAAGAGATGTAGAACTTTGTTTTTAGAACTCTTGTGTATATTTCCAGGCTCGATCAGGGAGATGTGTCCAGACATACTGAGAGATCAAGGCCAGAGGAAACCTTGGAGTACTGTGCAGTACGTCGATACTGGGAAATAGATTACGATGAAGTATCTCGGCCGCGAGATCAGCAACAAGGGCGGGCAGAGATAGAAGATTACGATGAAGTATCTCAGCCGCCGTATCTCAGTAGTGATCCCGCACTTCCTCCTTTGACGAGCAGCATTCCTGGGGCGTCTAACACCGAAGACCATCCTGGTGATACATCAGTCCGCTCAGCAAGTTCTTCTCAGTCAGACACTCTCTCAGTGAGGGATATTTTTATCGGTGATCCAGAAATCGTTGTCAGATATATTTCACCAACTGAAGATGCCTAGTGTTTGACAATAGAACACACCAACACAATACTTAAAAGTACATTATATAGTCTGGTTCATAATTATTGAGAATTTTTCTTCTTACTTTGAGCTATCCTAACACCTCAACTGATTCACTGATACTTAAAACTAAGTAATGGTATAAGGGAGGTAACTCTTCTTGGCCTACTGAGTATAGTACAATTAGAGTTACCTCCCCTGAATTTGTAGCAGACGTCATTTTCCTCAGCACTGTCAACAATGTTGAAGATAAAAGAAGGTTGAATTTTGAGTTGTGTAATCAAGGAATTGATGATGTAAATACATTGGCAGAGAGAACAGGAACTCCTCTTTCTACTGTGTATAGGATTAGGAAGAATTTTAAAGAGGGAAAGGATTTTGGGCACCAGAAAGGAGCAGGGAGACCCAGAAAATTGGACTTCTCAGATCGCGTCCGGCTGGGAATTTTAGCGTCTAAAAAGCAAAGGGCAAGCATCTCCAACATCAGGTATGAAATGATAGAAAGGGGATCAACAGTTGTATCAAAATCTACAGTTAGAAGAAATTTGATTGATCTTGGATGGGAGAAAAAGACTGGAATTCCTTCTCCTCTCATGAAACAAGAACATAAAGACAGGCGTGTTGAGTCGTGTTTGGCACATGAAAACTTTGACTGGGAAAATGTGATTTTTACTGATGATAGCTCAATATGGGTATATCCCAATAATGTGAAAATATGGACAAAGTCTGCGTCAGCACCGTTGTATCAACGACCTAAATACAGCCCAAAGTTTCATGTATGGGGAGGGATATCCTTATTAGGAACGACCCCGCTGTGTGTGTTTGAGGGAAATCTGACAAGTCAACGCTACACTAACATATTAGATAATTTTCTCCTTCCAAGTGCACATGTGTTTTATGGAAATGACTGGATTTTGCAGCAAGATAATGATCCTAAACACACCGCAAAACATGCCAAGCAGTGGTTTCAGGAGAAAAATGTGACTGCATTACCATTTCCTGCATATAGTCCTGACTTAAATCCCATTGAGAACATTTGGGGGATGATGAAGGAATGTGTGAATCAAAAGGGGTTGACAAAAATTGAAGACATGAAGAGAGAAGTGGTCCGATACTGGGACAGCATAACTCACGAGACACTAACCTCTCTGATAGGAAGTATGCCTACCCGTCTTAGACTGTGCCGTGAAGCTCAAGGAGACTTGATAAAATATTAAATTGTTACCTACCCAACATGAAAAGGTCAGTTCACTTTCACAATACATTCAATTTTATCTGATTTGTTCTCGTTTAATAATATGAAATACTTTAGCTATTCTCAATAATTTTGAACCATACTGTATTGTACCATTCTTCGTGACGCCACAAGTTTCTAATTTAATTTGAATTACTTCAACAAGTTACCAGTTTAAAAGGTTCATTACCAATATGACATCAAATAAATGAATAGAAAACAGACTTTCATGTTTGTGAAAAGCAAATTAATGTGAAAAAATGCGTGAACAGACCACTCAGAAACATTGACTACGCCAGTGTATTCGCGGAAAGGGCAAGCAGGTCCTGTTGTACCTGTAATCCCCACCACTTAATGGTTCCTAGTTTCACCTTTCTGCGAGATAAGCAAAATGAGTTTGGTTCAACAGTAGACGAATTCGGAATAAAGACTGTAGACTCCCGTTTCTATTTGTGTAACATTTACCTTGTTGTGTTGGTTCCACATTGCCGTCTGAAGCAATTTTCTCTATGTGTATGTCGTCTGTGTTTACGTCAGTGATGTCCTTCTAGATGTAAATATTTCGTGTACTTCATTTTAAATAAGGACTATAGTCAAGCGCTTTATCGAACTAACTTTGAGACCTGCAGATCATGGCTTATGTAATGGATACTTTCTTAAAAGTGTAAATATTTGTCCGTTAGTGAGGTTTCTGGTGCTAATAAAATGTCTAGCATTTTTTCTGCTCGATTCATCGATATTTTCAGTGGGAAGCAAACATCTTCAATTTAAAGTGTGACCAAAGCTAACGTCATGGAATGTCTTTAAATGCTATGAAGCCACGGAATAACCATTTAGCACTTGTATCATTTAATAGTCCCCTCAACCATGAGCATGTGAGAATGTTTGAATACAAAAATCATCTCTTCCGCAAACTCTGTACTATAGGACTAACACTATTTCAGTGGAGTTGTAATACGATAATTGTTGCGCAGTGGAATTGTTAAACACATTTTGTAAGTACTGAATATGAAGAAAAAAAGAAATGTTCTCAACTAAACGGTAACCAAACAATGATATTGCCACTCCGACCACCAAACTAAAAAATGACACCTTTTTCCACTCCGTCCACCAAACTAAATATTGACACCTTTTATGACTGTCCACCAAACTAAGTTGACTAGATAAATTATCTGAATTTACACAACTGTTTCGAATTATGAATAATGCCCGAATATGGCAACTATTTGTCTTAATTCACAACAGTGCAGACTCACACTCTATTTTTTCGACCCCATCGCTTGCCGTCCAAAGCGCATCTACACGACCCTGCACATGCAAAAAACTCAAACTGCACGAGACGTGACGGTTGCGTTTTTATGCGATGTTCATGTTTCTTGAAAAGGTGTGTTTTGGCTATTGCTTTTCACATATCAAAATCATGAACTAATGTAACTGACATTCTCTTCAGAACAATAATTATTTATTTGTCTCTCGTGTAATAATTGTACATACCTGACATATTCTTTGTTTAAGATCTTCTTTCAATAATATTGTGACTTCATTTTCATTTGTATATATTGTGTTCCAAGAGAAACGATTTCATAAGAGGTGACCATTCACATCTGCAATCAACGTGGTAATTTCATATAATAATGTATGCTACACATGACTGCTACTGCTACTGTGTAAGTTACTTGCTAAATAAAGACAGATTGAACTGAGTAATGCTAAAAACGCTTAGCTTTGTTCTCTAAGTTCGATTGCACTGATAATTGTAAATATATGATGGAACGTACAAGAACATTCAAGTGACAGTGCACATGTCTCAGTGCAAATATATCCGTCAGCGTCTTTACAGTCTACATGACTTCATTGAGTCCCGCGAAGAAGACAAGGGACATCCTCTGGTGTTCTCTTTCCACACGATGGATTCCGTGGAACGATGTCATCAACACACTCCTGAAGATGGCACGTGATGACACCGATGAGACGATAGATGGTAACTGGCGGTCAGTTCTTTGAAATGATTCAAATCATAAACCTGTATCACCAGGAGATCGATTTCTCCTTGGTACATTTTCCTGTTTTGTATATGCACGTTATGCTGAGATTCTTTAAAATTTGCTGAATTGTTATCAAGTATTAGAAGCCTCGCTGGAGATAAGGAAACATATACTCAGATTCCCATTGGCTACTCATCAAGTTGGGGATGTCCTCTGCCCATGAATCATATGAGTGACTAAGGTCAAATATGACGGCAATGTTTCGGCCACACAGCGATGAGGAACATTTGGTTTATGAGAACCTATCAGAAATATCTGTCACAAAGACAGTAAATCATACGCATGTTATCACAATTTGACCATAAAATTAAACATTCCAAATGATAAAACATTCAACTCAAAGATCAATGTTATATGTAATACCGTTAAAATACGAGCTATAGGCCACCATTCACCAAAGCCAGACCACCTTACTGGGGATTATGATGAGGTACAGTACTTTGGGTTCTTGCATGAATCATGTGCAATGATTCAGAAAAAGAAATAAATTGTTTGCTATGTGTTTCAAATATATCGGTCAATGCCTTTACAGTCTAGTCTGTCAGGAGAGTCTTCGCTTCAGCCTTAAAAATGAGCCATTATATATCATGTATTTTCAAAAGCCTCTATTGGGAATCCATATGTAAATACAGAAGGATGAGAATCATATCTCGCTCTCAACTGATGATATTCATGTTTATAAACTGATTAATGTCTAATCTTAGTAAAGGGTCCTGTTTGGTCTGATTAACAGCCAAGGAGGAGTAGGTAACATTTGAAATGACTTGTGTGGTTTTGAGCTCTATACAGAGTGTCGGAACTAGTTTAGTATTTTTCTGAAATAGTGCCTCATGTTACGAATTATAAACTGACTCCTAAGGGGAGTTTAAAGGATTCGAACATAATCTAATGATATACTGTAGAGATAACTGATACAGAGCAATTGAGAGAAGGTTCATCAACTTCCACGTACAGACTGTCACTTAGGGAGATCCTGAAAGAAGCTCCTATATCAAGTCTCAGTATTGGATGTAATATTTTCAAATTACTTTTCCGTTTTCCACAATACATGGTGAGGCCATAATCCAGTTTCGAATTACTTGTATAAACGAAGGAGGGTAGACTTATCCCCTCTCCACTCAACTTTAAGATGAATCACAGGACTCTAAATGGTTGAACGGGAAGAGGCTGGCGAATGTTAAGCTTGGAATTTACTACTGTTATAGACATGATTACACAATGCCATTTAGAAAATGGTCACATGTAACATACGTTATATTTGGAATTATGCATTCTTAGTAAAGTACAAATTCTAATACCTTTTTGTCTTGTGTCCCATCCGGGATTCGAAGCCACACCCTCAGAGTCAGGCACCTAATCGCCAGCATAAAAGTCAGTTTCAATATCTTTAAATCATCAATATCCCTAGAAAACGTAATGAGTGTCAAGTTCCGCTGACAAAGAACCTTTACTTACAAAACGTGAGAATTTGGACACATCCTTAACCACAGTTCAATGGTTAACTAGTGGATCTATACACTCCTCTAGATCAACATTGGAGACGAAGCGTATATTCCCACGCCGATATGAAATGTGATAACTTCCCAAACATTATCATGGATCAGCTCACAGAGGATGAACTAATCTAAGGTTGTAAAGTTTATAAATAGAAGCAACAAAACCCTTTCTCTGAGTCGATTTGTGGTTCACGATGTTGTTAATGAACACTCGAGTCTAGACCAGACATTCCAGTGATTGTCACCGTGCTATACGATGACAGTACATGTGTTTATGAATCCCGCTGCGTCTTGGTAAAAGACCTCCAAAGTCTAAGGTTCAGGATGGTAAATCAGAAGAAGGGATTTGGCCATTTGATGGTTATCGAACAATATTAGTTCAATACCCGAAGTGCAAGTTAAAAATCCTGCCTTTGTTTTCATTTTGCCAACGCATGCAGACATACCGATTCATATGCATAAAGAAACATACCCACAAGATCAGCAACAAGGAGGAGAGCGGAATTGGTTCCCACTGGAATGCCTACCTCTTGTCGAAATGGTTTAACCTCAAATTGTACTAAGTTGTTATCAATGATAAATTCTAGCGTTTTACCTGCTGTTTCTACATATTTGCTTTGAGTTTTGACAAATTGCTCTGAACCTCTCAGCATAGACATTTATGTGAATCTGTGTTAACCACTTTTATCCATAAATGAATCATAGATCAAGGGGTAAAGTTTGTAAAATAAACTGTAGGTTTAATATCCAGTACAAAGCAGCAATGACAATACCTTCATGTCTTAGATTTAATAACACTGCTGAATGATGTTGGCATCATTCAGTGTGCCTTCACTCTGCGATCTCGACGATGGCTCTGCCTTCATTCTGCCTTTCCCCCACCTCTTGTAATGAATCAACCATGACGGCGACCCCCCTCCGTTTGTTCAATACAGAAGCCACTGCAGTGGCGTTCTGAGCCATTCTCGTTCTGCCTTCTTGCTGCCTTCATGGGTCTGCATTCTCTATGCTTTCGTCGTGCCTCCTTTGAGTGTTCACTGGCATTCTGAAAATTGTTAGAAAGCTGAGGGAAGGCCGAGCGGTCACCGTCCAATGAAAATAGGGTGTTAGGAAATACTGTTTTCATACAGTCATAAAGTTATGTTATTTGAGGCATTGTCTGTGCGATTTACAAACTGTTCATGCAGGACAGCCAGGCTTTGGATATCACCTGGCTGGGAATGAAGTAAAGGAAACAGCAAGAGAGTTATTTCCAAATGTTATCTGGTATTTTGACTAATACATGACAGTTCCAAATGGAAGAAAAATCCGAATGAATGCAGATTTTCTGCTTCAGGAAGACTCATTAGTACAAGTTGACGAATAATCAGGACGAACTCTCATTCGAACGACCCACTGCCAACTGAACGAGATGAATCTGAAATCCAGCATACAGTAGACCGAGTTACACATGACCACCATACAATTATCGTACACGCAAATATTTTAAAACATTTACAGTGAAATTACTTGGCAGTGATAGGATAGGTCAGATATCTATCGATTACGTCATGCGAGGGACGATCAGAAACTCCGTAGAATCACCAAGAAAACGATACAAATGCAGCTATTTTTATGTGTTATTTTTCAACATATTATCTGTCAAGAACAGCGTTTTGTTTGACATTTTAAGTTGGTACCCTGAAAAAACGTAAAATCTATAAAAAAATACATCATAACCTGCAGAAATCAAGATATGCAAGGAACTTTTTGTGTGATTGACATTGATAGAAGTGATCTAGAATCACAGTTAGATGTTAAAGTTCACCAAAGAAGCAATTAGAAATTACGATCGCTCGTTTAAGTGCCATGTTGCCTAAAAGAGCTTTTTTTGGAGACACTACCCATTTGACGTAATTTTAACTTATTGCAATGTGTTCCTACTTTGTGCTAAGACAGACTTAGATACGACTTTGCTAAAGATTTCTCCAAAATAGAATGAAAGCTTTTCAAACACTGGGCATCGAAAATACTGTTAGTCTACGTGTGGAATATGTTTGAACTTCATTGCGAAAACATGTCCGTGATATCAACATCATCATTAAACCAACTTTGCATGTAAAATTCATGTTTCACACAGGAACATTTTGTTTCGATTATGCCCAAAGGAAGTTGAAACCTCACTGAAACAACGACCATCGTTCAGAGGGTGACAGATCGAGGCTGATAAATACAGCAGAAACTTGTTTCCTTTGTCAATTCATCTCAATGGTGATCGGAGAGCAAAGGCATATGTGTGTGGAAAGGTATATATCAACTACATATTTATATCACTAGCGATTTATTGTTATTTTAAATCAAGATGAGGTAAGACAGTATTTAATATTTAGGGTTTCTTCATTTATTACAGGACAACAATGGATCTACACGTCACACTTAGTGTTGTACTTTCGTTGCTTTCGACACAAGGTAATTTTTGTAGTTAGCTTTAATTAAACATACATGCATAAAGAGCATTTCACAGTGTTTACACTTTCCTGTCTGAAGTTACATAAGGTTTGACCCAGGCTCTGGCAATGTGCAAGAAAGTTGACTTTCGTGAGTGGGGTAACGGTCATCAAGCATTTCCTGACAACAAGCTGTCTGTAATCGAGTCATAATTTTCTTACGCATCAAATTTCAAGCCAACGTCATAGTTTGTGCCACACTGCAGTCCGAATACGTATTTCCGTTGTTTGGATGCTAAGGACCTATTATCAAACATAGCATAATATATAGTACTATAATATGTCTACCTGTTTGTATTTGTATTTCTTCGTCTTTCCACTGTAATTTAATACTGAACTTGACATTAGTTTTACCGTATTCATTCAGGGATGTTAAGTTTCGATTCCTACAGTTGTTTTTTGTGTTTGTAAATTATACATAAAACTACATATCATTTCGAGATCAAGAAGTTGCTCAAAAACGTTACTGAAAAAAAGAGTGAATCAATGTTCAGTTTGTTTCTTTGCCCTAAGTTGATACCATATGCTAAATGGTATTTGTCGTCATGTTTTCAGCGGAACATTGCTTGGAGGGACAGAATTGTTGGAACTGCTCACGTACATATTGCAGTACAGAGTGCTTTCCTGGGTATTTCGGCCTCAAATGCAGCTTGGCTTGCAGTAAGAATTGCCAACACAGTAAATGTAGTCGAACAAAGATTGGCACCTATAACTGCTCTGACGGCTGTGTACCTGGGTTCCACGGCTCTCAGTGCAACATTCCCTGCACAGATCCGAAGGGAAACTGCACAAAATGTCCTGGAGGATGTGATGGAATGTTCTGCCATCTGACATCATCTTGTGTTTCTGGATGCCAAGACCAATACTATGGGTCCAACTGTAAGAACTGTTCACCCAGATGTCGACACTGTAACAGGATAACAGGCAGCTGTGATAAGTGTCATGATCCATATCATGGTCTGGACTGTGAATACTCATGTGAACATTGTTCAACAACTGACTGTGTACAAACATGCGCACCTGGATTGTATGGAAGTATGTGTTCCAAAAGATGCAATAAAAACTGTTTAGTTTACCCTGCAAGCAATAACACTTTGACAAATAACAGTTCCACTTCGTGCATATCTGAATGTGAAAGATATAGTGGTGAGTGTATCAACGGTTGTGTAGATGGCTGGTCTGGTCCCAACTGTCACCCTCGGTTTTACTGTAACACAAATTGTTTAGGTTGTAATGAAACAGGTGTTTGTGTTGGAGGATGCTCACATGGTTACTTTGGACAAGACTGCCAGCCTTGTTCTACGACCTGTTACAATAACACCTGTCACCCAGAGAGTGGGTTTTGTGTGAGTGGGTGTATCAGGGGACAGCATGGACAATACTGTGAACTCTCCTGTGCGAACTGTTTGGGTGGTGCCTGTCATGCTGGCAGTGGGAAATGCGCTGAAGGTAATGCTAGATGAATTAAGAGAGTTCGACATGTCTGCTGTTGAATTAGTTTACATGACACCATAAGCTGTCATTGAAATGGAGGCTCTTCTGTAGAAAATGTTTCCGACTGGACTGACGAAAACACATGAAAGTAATGTAAATAATCAACACTACGTGACCATATATAATGTCATAATGTCATAACAGGCACTTTGCTGTCACGACTGTAATGAATGGTTCACTATGGCGGCAAAAAAACCCATAGCTATTGTCAAGCGTATTCTATCTGTTTTTCACAACAACTGTCAGAAATGGCTTTGAAAACCTCGCTTTGAAAACAGATAACAAACTTTGCTTGATATGTAACAGTATTCTACAAGCTTCATGTTGTTTAAACAAGCTCTTCATAAGTCAGAATCGTAAAACTGACTTTAGTTTAGCAGTGATTTCTTGCATCCTTGAAATTGGGTTTGTGGTCATTCGTTATTGTATAGTGTGACCACATGGTGACACTTTAGTACCATACCAACAGTAATACTGGCTCGGTTTTCACGGATAAATCTATGTCATACCTCGGCAATAGTAAATTTGGCATGTTTCAGAGATCACTCGGAGCACCATGACTGTGATATCAGCAGTACTGTTCACATCGTGTATACTTCTGATCGCTGGTGTAGTTGGTATCTACCTTTTTCGCCGCAAAAGATCCTCAACAAGAAGGTGAGTGTTTTGTAATCTCTATTTTGTTAAAGCTCAGTGCTAATTATACTGAACACTATTTGTCACCTGACTATTCGTTGAATATTGATACGATCATTTCCAAGCAGCTTACGTTCAGAGATGTTGAAGTTGTCTGTCAGTCTGAGTCAGGTTGAAGATATCACATGTGGACAAACTGAACAGTTTTTGCAACAGGTGCATGCGAAATATGAACGCAAGTTTGCACACCAACAGAATCAATGTAACCCAGTCTTACTGATCATAGATACCATGCAGAAGTAGAGAGATGTAGAACTTTGTTTTTAGAACTCTTGTGTATATTTCCAGGCTCGATCAAGGAGATGTGTCCAGACATACTGAGAGGTCAAGGTCAGAGGAAACCTCAGAGTACTACGCAGTACGTCGATACTGGGAAATAGATTACGATGAAGTATCTCACCAGCGAGATCAGCAACAAGGGAGGACAGAGATAGAAGATTACGATGAAGTATCTCACTCTCAATATCAGCATCAAGGGCGGGCAGAGATAGAAGATTACGATGAAGTATCTCACTCTCAAGATCAGCAACAAGGGCGGGCAGAGATAGAAGATTACGATGAAGTATCTCACTCTCAAGATCAGCAACAAGGGCGGGCAGAGATAGAAGATTACGATGAAGTATCTCACCAGCGAGATCAGCAACAAAGGAGGACAGAGATAGAAGATTACGATGAAGTATCTCACTCTCAAGATCAGCAACAAGGGAGTGCAGAGATAGAAGATTACGATGAAGTATCTCATTCTCAAGATCAGCAACAAGGGAGGGCAGAGATAGAAGATTACGATGAAGTATCTCACTCTCAAGATCAGCAACAAGGGCGGGCAGAGATAGAAGATTACGATGAAGTATCTCACTCTCAAGATCAGCAACAAGGGCGGGCAGAGATAGAAGATTACGATGAAGTATCTCACTCTCAAGATCAACAACAAGGGCGGGCAGAGATAGAAGATTACGATGAAGTATCTCACTCTCAAGATCAGCAACAAGGGCGGGCAGAGATAGAAGATTACGATGAAGTATCTCAGCCGCCGTATCTCAATAGTGATCCCACACTTCCTCCTTTGTCGAGCAGCATTCCTGGGGCACCTAACACCGAAGACCATCCTGGTGATACATCAGTCCGCTTAGCAAGTTCTTCTCAGTCAGACACTCTCTCAGTGAGGGATATTGTTATCGGTGATCCAGAAATCGTTGTCAGATATATTTCACCAATTGAAGATAAAAACCTAGTGTTTGACAATAGAACACACCAACACAATACTTGAAAGTACATTATATTGTTCCTTTCTTCGTGACGTCACAAGTTTCTAATTTAATTTGAATTACTTCAACAAGTTACAATTTTCCAGTTTAAAAGGTTCATTACCAATATGACATCAAATAAATGAATAGAAAACAGACTTTCATATTTGTGAAAAGCAAATTAATGTGAAAAATTGCGTGAACAGACCACTCAGAAACATTGACTACACCAGTGTATTCGCGGAAAGGGCAAGCAGGTCCTGATGTACCTGTAACCCCCACCACTTATTGGTTCCTAGTTTCACCTTTCTGCGAGATAAGCAAAATGAGTTTGGTTCAACAGTAGACGGATTCGGAATAAAGACTGTAGACTCCCGTTTCTAACATTTGTGTAACATTTACCTTGTTGTGTTGGTTCTACATTGCCGTCTGAAGCAATTTTCTCTATGTGTATGTCGTCTGTGTTTACGTCAGTGATGTCCTTCTGGATGTAAATATTTCATTTACTTCATTTTTAATGACTATAGTCATGCGCTTTATCCAACTAACTTTGAGACCTGCAGATTATAGCTTATGTAATGGATACTTCCTTAAAAGTGTAAACATTTGTCAGTTAGTGAGGTTTCTGGTGCTAATAAAATGTCTAGCATTTTTTTCTGCTCGATTCCTCGATATTTTCAGTGGGAACCAAACATCTTCAATTTAAAGTGTGACCAAAGCTAACGTCATGGAATGTCTTTAAATGCTATGAAGCTGACTGCACACATAAGATCCTCAACGCATCTTTATCACCACGGAATAACCATTTAGCACGTGTATCATTTAATAGTCCCCTCAACCATGAGCATGTGAGAATGTTTGAATACAAAAATCATCTCTTCCGCAAACTCTGTACTATAGGACTAACACTATTTCAGTGGAGTTGTAATACGATAATTGTTGCGCAGTGGAATTGTTAAACAAATTTTGTAAGTACTACATATGAAGAAAAAAAGAAATGTTCTCAACTAAACGGTAACCAAACAATGACATTGCCACTCCGACCACCAAACTAAAAAATGACACCTTTTTCCACTCCGTCCACCAAACTAAATATTGACACCTTTTATGACTGTCCACCAAACTATGTTGACTAGATAAATTATCTGAATTTACACAACTGTTTCGAATTATGAACAATGCCCGAATATGGCAACTATTTGTCTTAATTCACAACAGTGCAGACTCACACTCTATTTTTTCGACCCTATCGCTTGCCGTCCAAAGCGCATCTACACGACCCTGCACATGCAAAAAACTCAAACTGCACGAGACGTGACGGTTGCGTTTTTATGCGCTGTTCATGTTTCTTGAAAAGGTGTGTTTTGGCTATTGCTTTTCACATATCAAAATCATGAACTAATGTAACTGACATTCTCTTCAGAACAATAATTATTTATTTGTCTCTCGTGTAATAATTGTACATACTTGACATATTCTTTGTTTAAAATTTTCTTACAATAATATTGTGACTTCATTTTCATTTGTATATATTGTGTTCCAAGAGAAACGATTTCATAAGAGGTGACCATTCACATCTGCAATCAACGTGGTAATTTCATATAATAATGTATGCTACACATGACTGCTACTGCTACTGTGTAAGTTACTTGCTAAATAAACACAGATTGAATTGAGTAATGCTAAAAAGGCTTAGCTTTGTTCTCTAAGTTCGATTGCACTGATAATTGTAAATATATGATGGAACGTACAAGAACATTCAAGTGAAAGTGCACATGTCTCAGTGCAAATATATCCGTCAGCGTCTTTACAGTCTACATGACTTCATTGAGTCCCGCGAAGAAGACAAGGGACATCCTCTGGTGTTTTCTTTCCACACGATGGATTCCGTGGAACGATGTCATCA